>NW_028263381.1:1375000-2845000 GCF_051168715.1 Poecilia mexicana
AGAAGGGAACAAAGAGAGAGGCTCTTAATGAGCTCTGCCACTGCTGGGACCCAAACTAGGCCAGCCAACGGGCCGTGCATGAGTGTGTGTGTCTGTGCTGGTGCGGGTGGTGCTGACACACACTGCAGCAGAGTGCAGGACCAGCAGTGGACTGTGGAGCAGCCACAGGAACACGCCAGGTGACTGCAAACGCTGCAGCGATGACCAAGTCCAACAAACAGCTGACCTGTCACTGCAGTGCTGCTCCTGCAGCTAATGGAGACCCTGTTCAGGGGGTCAGACATTTTCATGTTATTTCAGCTTCTGAACAGCTCAACAGCATCCTCCGGGTCAGTTCCTTCGGTTGTCCAGGTGGGGCACTGGGCAGGAAACCCTTCTGACCAAGCTCTTTTTCAGAGAAACCGCTTCCTTTGCCCAAACTGTTATTAGCATCATTGTTGCTGGAGTTTATGGCCAGTGGTGGCAGAAATCTAGGCCTGGCCTGATGGTTAGGGGTTAGGGGTCTGTGTGACAGGTGCTTCCATAAGTGCAGCAGTTCTCCACTGCTTTAAAACTCACTCTGACATAGAAATTCTATGCAGTTCAACTTGAAACAAACAAAAAAGAACATTTTTTATTCCCTCTTTTTTCTTCAGGCAACAACTGCCAAGCTCCCACACAGCAATCAATACAGAGCATCTTAGACCTCAGCACAGAAAAGATGAACCAAGCCACAGCCTAAAACTTTGAAGCACATCATCAACAGGCAGCAGGAGGCCTCATTAGCTCCACTCATGCTTACCCTCAGTCAGGCCCATGTGGATGCTCCAGTAGTTCTGCAGACACTGCAGCTCCTTCTTCATTCCTCTCTTGCAGCGACAGTCATAAAGCGGCGAGTCTTGCAACACCTCTAGCGCCCCCTGGCACTCCTTGGAGGCCAGCATGGTGCTGCGCTCCTTGTCCCCGCCAGACAGACACTGGCGCATGATTCGGTAGCGGGAGCTGCACTGGCTGTTCTGGTTGCACAGCTCAGAAGCTCGCACGCAGTCCGGAGGTTCCCTCCAGCCGGGAGATCCCAGCTCCGACTCACACACACACACATCTGCAGCATAAATAGAAAGACAGCAACGGCAGAAAGTTACAGTTTGCACCAGTGCAGACGGACCGCGCCAAGCGTCAGACCAGGTCCAGGTTCAGGTCCAGGCTGCGGGTGGAGCTCCAAATAATTTGGAGTTATGTTCCACAGAAAATTCAGCAAATGCTGAACGGAGACAAGGGTCTAATGTTATTATGAGGTTATGAGGTAATTATGAGGTCAGTCTTTCTGCTCTCACACAGACAACGCATTAATGGACTAGAAGTTTTACAAAGATGATTGACTTGACCAGTCCGGTTTGATGACATTTTAATGAAAAATTATTGCAGCATACTTTTATTCTTTATAGGCATTGATGCTACCAAGTCAAGTCAAAACAGGGGACAATATCAGCCTTATTAGGATCTTCTATTTAAATGGTCTATTTCCCACAGACATGAATGAAGCTCTATCTTCTAGTGAGGTTCTGTGAATGATTCTACTTTGTATTTGATTTCATATTGATTGTACAATATACGTTACAAAATTAGGCTTTTGCTAAAGTACCTGTGATTACTATGTGATTTTAACTCTACATTGCCTTGTCATTCTGGGAATGAACTACTTTAGATTTGTCAGGAGATGATAAGTTTAATGTTGATCCAGCGTATAATGTAAACAGAGTAATAACTATGTTTTGCCTTTCTTGCATTATAGTAAAAAAATTAAAAAAATCTAATAAAGCATAAAAAAGGCATGTTCAATGTAAAGTTATGCAGAATTATCCAAGCTTTAAGCTAATATAAAGTATTTCAGTGTAGGACTTATGGTTTAGCAGTTATTAGCCAAAGTGCATTGAACTTTACAATAGCGCCTCCTAGGTATTAGTGGATATGATTTTTCTTTATATAAGTAGTTGTAGGGGTTTTCTATCAGATTGCCCTTTTGGATTTTTTCCAGTATTTTCTGTTTCCTCTGTTATAATTACAAAAGGCTTTACCACTTGAAGTCGGAAAGCCGACATTCCTTGCATTGCCTATTCTCCCTACTCCATGGGTTTGGAAGGATCCAAAGTTTTGTCTCTCGTTCCTCTTTTCTTCTTGCACTTTTAACCTTGAATTAAAAATCTTCTTCTGGTCAACCAGGAAAGAAAGGTAATACTTGTATTTTCTCCAAAGGTTTTGATCAGGAGGGAATCTGTTCTGAGCTTTATATGCAGGTATGTGATTTCCAGGCTCCAAGCAAAGCTAAAGTCTTACAGTACTTTACCTAAGCTGTAAAAATACACAAATCACTACAACAGTCATACAAAGACATCAGCTGCCTTCCTTCACCTCACCATTCTTCTTTGTGCATCTGGCAAAAGCCAAAACAGACACCCACACAACAACCGGCTGACCTCTGTAGATGTAAATAGCTTTCAGCAAATAGAAGTTTTATTGTTGGTTTCTGCCAGCAGCTCAGATCACTGAGCAGAAATCAACAGGCAGGAGCAGGGATTAATTAGCTCTGGAGAGAGCAACTAAATCTAAATCAGCTAAATTCACCTTCAAGGTCACTGATGGTGGAAAACATCCAATTATGCAAATTAAACGTTGGTGCATTAAATAATTGATCAACATATCAACTGTGTCGTCAGTAAGGTGATGAGTTTTCACCCCAGCATCAATGACAGGTTAACTTGGTTGACTGTTGAGGAATTTGCTCACTTTGCTGGCTCTGTTTCTCTGTCATGTGGCATATTGCAGGCCACTTTGAGTTATTGATAATTCACCTTTCTGTCGATTCTAGTAAATAATTCTGTCTGTCTGAGTTACCTAACCAATGCCAAGGTAATTTTCTATGTATGTGTTCCAACACTCACTGTGCCGACATTAGTGCAGCCTGGAACATGCTATCACACCAAGGACACGAGTCACATGTGGCCTCTTCCAGAAACACTGCTGATAGATGAGGTAGCCTACTGTCTAACACAGTGTTTCCCAACCCTGGTCCTCGAGGCACACTGCCCTGCATGTTTTAGGCGTTACCTTGCTTTAGCACAGGTGGTTTCAATTGACAAGTGTTTGCTGAACTGCAATCAGCTGAATCAGGCGTATTAAAGCTGAGAAATAAAACACGCAGGGCAGAGTGCCTCGAGGACCAGGGTTGGGAAACACTGGTGTAACACACGCTACTCCAAAGAAGTGTGAAAATGTCTGAGGAAGATGATCGGCAAGAGGAGAGTGGCCTTAAACGGGTTTTCATATTTTCCTACTGCTTGGAGTGTTTTCAATGAAGGCGCTCTTCATTGTAGTAGACAGACCATGGGCGTAGGTTTGGGTAGGGACGGTAGGGACATGTCCCGACCAATATTCACGGGATATGAAAAAGTCCCGACCAATTTTTGCCATATTGGCTCAAAGAACGTGGATCTACGATCTTTGATTAGCAGCAACAGGCGGTGCGCGGAACGGAAGCTTCTTAGTTTGACATTTATTATGAGCCTCCGAGACCGTGTCGGAACGGTGCTGTCGGGGGGTGGGGAGAGGGGGAGTCAGTTGAATCGTCGGACGTTCTTTGATTAGCTGCAAAAGGCGGCGGCTAGCTGGGCACACGCCCAGCTAGCCGCCTAGACATGAGCTAGACATGAGTCTCCGAGACCATGTCGCCACCAAAAAAGAAAAGGACAGACATTAGAAGTTATTTCGCTACGTCGGCTGTAAGTACAGTGAGTGGACCCATAAGTTAGATATCTATCACGCAACGCATTTGTTGTAAATCCGGTGTTTAGTAAGGTCAGCATTGAATGTGAGTGACAACAAACATTGCAATAATACAGAGAATTTTATTCATGTTTATTTTTTTTGTTAGTGCAATATATTATTTTATTTTATTATTGATTTCTTCTTATCTGCAATTGTGTTTCCTGTATCCAGAGGATATTTCTTTTGATCTTACTTGTAACGTTTGCTGAATTTTGTAAAGGAAAAAGTAAAGTGTTCTTGAACTGATCTGCTGAGTATGACTGTATCTGGTTGTATACACAAGATGTATGATATGGTTATGGTTGGGGGGAGGGGGTTATTAAGCCAATGTGGTTTCCCCCCCCCCCTTCTCAAAAATGTTCGGTGCTCTTGGGCATTTCACTGTGCTGCCGGGAGGGGGGGTGCGGGGGGGGGGGGGTGTCATGGTCCCCACCAAAACTTAGACCGAACCTACGCCCTTGAGACAGACTGTGGAACGTCAGCATACATGAAACGTGTAATTAAACATGTCTATTGGTGATACTGAAAGAGACAGCAATGGGCTTGTGCCAAATGCCTGCTTCATTAACTATGTGATACAGCGCCCCCTAAGGTGAGACACGGCAGAGCACTGACTCACCCTGGAGGTTTTCCATGTACAGTATTACAACATGCAATACATGTTGGAAAATCACTGAATGTGTGAATTCAGTGATTTTGATCACAAAAATATTGATATTATCAATAAAAACATAAATATATAGAAAAGTCAAGTGGATAAATTGATTTTCTCTCATTATTGTTAAATCTATGTTACTTCCAGTAGTTATTTTACTTATCAGGATAACTGCTGAGGCACTACCTCATGAGTCTCTCACAGATTATTCTGGATATGCTGAAAGATTACAACACATCACAGATTTCACATGGCATATTAATAACAATGCAGCTGAACTGTAATGTCACTCTAATGACTCACCAGTACCATCATTTAATCTCTATCACTAGGCTATGAAGATGCTTTATTCACCTCAGACAAGCAGTAACTGGAACAAAAAATTAAATTTCAGCCATTAATTTGCTATCTAATTAATTCAGATAATAATTTTTGGACTATTTTAGGGCATTTTTGGAGCATTTAAATATCAGTGGACAGTTAATTGTATGTATAAAAAAAACATGGAAAAGTAATATAGCCAGTCATTACTCAGAAGGACACTGACACTTCCATTCCACTGATCTCCAGGATACATTATATTTTCACAATGTGACTCCAACAAAAGTGATACATGTACTTCAAGTGTTGGACGTGACTTTAATGTTCCACAAAATGTTCCTCATCACTTCATGCCAAAGAAACATGTTCTTAACAATGTCAGCATACATGGCAAAAAAGGCCAGAGTGTGACAGCAGCTTTAAATCCATCATCAAGTGTTCTGAACCAGGTACCACACATCCCTCCGTGTCATTATTCAGCACTGGAAGCGGTACAGTATTAACAAATTTTTCAGTGGAACATAACTCCAAATTACTACCAGAAAATATACAATTTTGAGGATTTTTCCATTGAGTGTCCCTAAAATAGTCTAAGGAAAACACTGCTTATAAAGCTGATATACCTAGGTAGCAAGATGACACTTGACACACTTTTAATTGGTGTTTGTAAAGCAGCCAATGCAGAGGCAGCATTCATTTTTCTTTGTGCTGATTGGCTGTTCCTTCAATAGCAGAGATAAGGAAGACTGTAGATGTTGTGCTGTAGTACCAAGACAGCTTCCACTGTGTACATTAAGGTATATTTGTACATCTTGGTATGCTTGAACAACCAAAACAGACAAAAACAGCATTTTTATAGTCTAAAGTATTCACAGATTTCAGCTATTTGTGGTTCCTAACCCCCATTAATTTCAGGGTTTTATGTCACACATTATAATGATATTAAACCAGAATGAAAACTTTAGGTATATTGCAAAAAACATTTTAAAAAATATAAAGTTTTAAGTCCCCAAATTTTAAAATACCTGCACTTCAATTTTGCCATTATCTCATACCATGATTGTATGGTCCAGGTTTTTTTGGGGAAAAAAAATTAAAATAATAGTTAAAGAACATGAGTGAACATTTCTAGGTTAAGGTTGTACCAGAATGTTTACATAAAAAGAACAAGTGCAGTGAAAATTTCACAGATCTTCATTTAAGCCAAGTGGGATTTAAGAACTATAGTATTCAATCATTCAGACACAGGTCACTTCAGAGGTAATACACCCCTGATAGTTACAGATAGAGCTACTGTGCAAGTGTGATATTTGTCATCGGAACAAGGTTGGACAGTAAATCTCGAGAGAGATATGCAGTAATACAAAGTCTATTTATGAGTTTTCAAAGATACAGTCCCTCCACAGTGCCTAGCAAACATACTGAGGCCCATATCTTTTGGCCTGTTGGTGTATTGCAATCACAACGACCTCTGACATATGGTTGAGATCAAGAAAAAAGCTGTACATCATTGTAGAGTGCCAGAAAAAATGGCAAATGGTTTGAAACACCGTTCATGAGAAATACTTTGCTAGTGCTTTCTAGAACCACTATCTGTGGCTGATATAACCACAAGTGTCTTACTACAAACTGAACATTGACTCTGCTTTATTCTTGGTCATCATGATGTTCTTTGTTTCTCTACTCTTTTTTAAAGAACCTCTGAGGCCAGAAACAGAACATTTACATTGACTTTAATTACACAGATAGACTCTGTTCTTCAGCTGGTTGCATCTGGTTTTGTATAGGAAACTCAGAGCAAAAGCACGCAACCTTCTTACTAGAAAAGGATTCTGAATATCATCTTTTTTTTTCTTCTGTTTCAGAGTTTTGCGCTAAGGTTATTACGCAGAATGAGTTGCGTAGTTTGAACATGATTTGGTACAGCAGGCAGTTCCCAAAGCATCCTACAGTCAATCAAAACAGTGAGTAACCAGACGCACTTAATGTCATACTTACTGTGTGCCTGAAACACCATTACTCCACTTGGCATGTCACTAGTTCTGCCCTCTAGACATGTCAGTTTCTGGTAAATCAATGGGTGGTCTGCATGTGTGACCAATTATATCTAAATGAGACAATTCCCTCTGGTGGTTACACTTAATGTTTCTTTTTTTGCCAGTAAACATGTTTATTTAATTTTGCAATCTGTTGTAAAATCCGGAGAAGTGAAGACCTCCTCTCCCTGACGATGGCAAATTCAAAAAAGGATCATAAAAGCAGTTTTTGAACGGGTTCTGCAGCGTTGCATGTCATAGATGTTATGCACAATCTCAGGAACATTTGAACATTTTTCAGTTTTTAGGACTAAATGCAATAAAATAGCATTATGATTGATTTGCTAAGTGGTAATGTGACAGCTGCTGAGTGATGTATTTGATAGTTTCAAATTGTTGTGTTTTAATGAATATCTAACATAAACCTGAGATTTATGAAATAAAAAATATGTATAAGTTGTTTTTTCTGAGCTCTAGATTTTATTTGTGTTCCTTCTCTATTTCAAAACCATGTCCTAATCATCTAATTCAGGGGTGTCTGTCCAAAATCGGTCCTCGAGGGCCGGCATCCTGCATGTTTTAGTTCTCTCCCTAGTGGTAGTAACGACCTCCTCAGCAAGTCAGTGTTCTGCTTAGGCCTTCTGGTGAGCCATCATGTGTTGCAGGTGTGTAAAACCAGGGAGAGAACTAAACTAAACTAAGACATACAGAGACAGTTGGTGTTCTGTCTCAGGGTTCCTCATAGGTAGGGTAGGTGAATAACTGTGGTCAGCTGGTTTTTTAATAGGCTAACAATCATTCTGTGGTTGATTGAACATTTTATCACCTGCAGGGAAACTCATAGCATGCATCAAAATAATACACCTACAAATAAATTTCCTCATTCAGGTTGTAAAAATGATCTATCATTAGATTTGTTTTGATGGTTCAACAGGGCAATAAGTGCCCTCTGCTGGAGCGAATGGTCAACAACATCAAACAATGGCTATTAAACTTCACTCAGGATCGTTTAGGAGAAAACCACAGCGGCAAAGACTTACATTTCAGTACTTTGTTCTCAAAAGATAACTCTTTTCAGTTATTTTCAGTGTTCCTTAAGTTTAAAGGGCATTTAATATGCTTGTTTAATGTCTCATGATCATCCTGTATAATCTGATGAGCTGCTGCAGAATGAAATAATCCACTCAACGTGTAAATTAGAAGGAGTTCCGCGACTGCAAGATCAGATCAGATCAGATAAACTTGTGTTCTCAGAGAGAGAGAGTCCAGGTGGGAATGATCCGCTCAGATTGTCATGCAAATACAAAAGAGCAACGAGACATGGAGATAAAACTAAAATGAAACCGGACAAAGAGAAGCAAGAAAACTAAAAACGGAAATGCTGCCGCGTAATTACGCGTGTAATTACACAGGATGGAGAAAAAAAAGAAAAAGAAAGTTTGATCCAGTGAAGCTGTTTGCTGTTCTTACACAGGAATCATGTTTGCCCAACAAGCACGTTGCTTTTAATGCAATAACTGCAAATATTTTCAGTTGATTTTCTACCAGTTTCTAAAGTGTCACAGTCTTTCCAGCCCACATATCTCCACATATAACAGCCTGCCACTGACACGGCAGGCAGCCCCCCACTGAACCCGTTCCACAGGGCTGGTGGGTGACATCTTAATGGGTTTAATGTTCCTCGCGGAAGGGGAGGGGTGGGGGTGAGACGGACTAAAGTGCACGCGGGCAAGACCCAGTGCCCTCCGGTGTGTGTGCGTGTGTGTATGTGTGTGCACGCGCCACTTGTGTACTCACCCAACACAAACACCACTGAGATGATGTTAATCAGGAACATGTCGCGTCCGGATAATCCCTCTGCTCAGTTTGCTGTACTTCTTTTTCACCTTTCTCTTCTCTCTTTTTCTGTCTGTCTACTTGGGCTCCACTGATATGGTGGAGCGACCGCAGCCTGGATCCCCGAGCCGAACCCCCTCCGACTCAGAGCAGCGCAGGACTGATGGCCGGGTCCGTCACGGGGCGAACATTCCGCTGCGCTCCTCGGGAGTCCGCTGAGAAAGAAAGACTTTTCCCGTTGCTGTTTAGAGCCTGCACGCGCTGCCCCCAGCCAACTTTTCCAGGTGGTCTGTCTGTCTGTCTGTCGGTGTGAGTTTGGACTGTCTGCTTCTTCCTTTCTCACGCTAAGTCTTACAGAACGCACCGACAGAATGTCTCTGTTTGACTTGAACCTCCGCGCGCAACTCCAAAGCAGCACGATGCGCTGTAGCACACGCGTCTCGTATCCACTCCAGCTGCCTCGTGGGTCCGCTGGCGCAAGAAAACCGGGCGCGTTCGACTGCTGCTGAGGAACCTTCAAACGGCCCCGCTCCTTCCCTCCTGACACGCGCAGATACTCTTAGAAAGGCGCGTGCCAGTGTCTCTCGCTCTCTCTCATTCTCCAGGTATCCAACAAGCTCCTCGCGCACTCAGTGACTCCGCGTGATGATCTAGGCGTGCAATATGGGATGTATGGAAGAAAAAAAAAACTATTTCATTAGAATCTGTTTTTTTTTTGTTGTTGTTGTTGTTGTTTTTTTTGTTGTTGTTGTTGTTTTTTTAGATATTGAATGTACAACACTGAATTGGTACCCGGTGCAATTATCTATAGGTTGTATATGTGTGTGTGCGTGCGCGTGCGCGTGCGCGCGTGCGTGCGTGTGTGTGTGTGTGTGTGTGTGTGTGTGTGTGTGTGTGTGTGTGTAATTTACACTTGTAGAAATTAACCTGTGGTGATCTTCTGGTGATCCAAACCAAAACAATCAGGTCAAGTTGAGAACCTTGTATTTCTTCAAATTATGCTTCTCACCACTCCAGTAGTTTATGCTGGGCCAGAGGTTAATATATTAAAGTGCATGTTTTTGTGGTTTATGGACATAGCTGAAAATCAAAAATGTTTGGAGAAAGGAATGAAAGAGCATGTCAGTGCACAAACACCAAGCATGAAATCGAAGCTTTGAAAGTCCCTGTGAGGACAGCATGGCCTTCATCATTTATAAAAGGAAGAAGTTTGGAACCAGCAGGACTTTTCTGGCTGGTCGTCTAAACTGAGTGATCGGGGGAGAAGGGTCTAGATGAACTAGATGGTCTCTCTGTCGGAGCTCCAGCGTTCCTCTGTGCACAGATTCCAGACAAACCAACACTGCAGCAATCCACCAATCAGGTGGTGTGGCCAGAGGAAACCCGCTCCTTAAAGGGGCTGTATTATGTAATTTTCAGGAGCATAAAGATGTTTTATAGCACAATCAAGTAACTATGTTTCTTTCGGTTATCATAAAATACCGTCAAAAATGACTTAAAAGAAATCTGAGTTTCCATTTTTGCGTGTTGAAATTGCTCTCTGTCTCTTTCAGAACCTTCCAGTGTGCTCTTTCCTACACCCCCAGTTCAGCAAGTCATCACAATGTTTCTCTATTAAGCTGTTTACAATCGTCCTTAGAAGTGCTGGACTAACAAATAGTTCCTAAAATGAGCTCAGCAGAGTTGCAGTTATACCAGGCATGTGCTAATTGCTGCTGCCGCTAGTCTGAGGAGCTGAGTGGAGAAGGCGTGCCCTGTGGGGGGAAGCTTGATCCTGCTGTTTCACTTGAATTTCCCCTCTGTGGAACAATAAATTGTAATATTATTCTATTCTATTCCATTCTATTCTATTCTAAAAGGAACATGGCCGCCCATCTGGAGTTTATTAAAAGCACCTGAAGGATTCTCAGACTATAAGAGACAAGATTTGTTGATCTGATGAGAGTAAGGTTGTACTCTTTGTGAATGCCAGGAGTCATGGAGGGAACACCACCATCCCAGCAGTGAAGCATGGTAGTGGCAGCATCATGCCATGGGGATGTTTTGAAACAGCAGATCAGTCAGGACAGAGTGAAAGATGAGTGCAGTGATGTCTGGATCAGTAAAGTAATATGCAAAGGCTGTGAATATTTATGTATAAGGAATTTCTTATTTTTCTAAGCATCTGCATAACACTGAAATCATGTTTGACTCCTTAATTTTGGAAAAAAAAAATATTATGTATTATAATTTTGCAAAAGTAGCCGGTTTTCTTAATATGTATGAGTTATTCTGAAATGTTTATATTTTTTTTTCTTCTGTTTTTTTAGTAAGAACCCGTGGTTTGTAATTAACCCTTGTGTGTGCGAGGACTGAGGCAAACGTAGAGGACTATAGCAAATGATACAAGTCTTACATGTGTGGGGTTGGTTGGACCCCATTTCTACATACAAGGGTTAAAAAAAAACGTTTAACAGCATCTTTGCATTTTAATCACATAGCTTAAATCATCCTTTTCATTTCTTTTGTTATTTTTAGATATTTTTATCTTCATATTTTAGATTTTGGTTTATTTGTAAAGAATTTTCTCTGTATTTTCATAATTACTATAATAATATAAGAGGTAAACTCCTTGTAGTGGTTATTTTTTCAGTTAATATGTGTTTTTCTGAAATTAAATAAGCTGCTTTTAGCGACAGTCAGCAACAACAGTTCAGAGACCTAACGTTGAAATGAAGGGATTATTAGCTGAATGTTGTTCAGAGCAATGCATCAACAGTCTTTGATGTGTGGGTTCACCTTGCTATAAGATCCTGGGTTTATTAGTGATTTCTCCTCTCTCTCTCTTTTTGTCTCTGTAGTTGAACATCATCACCCGGAAGAGATGGAGATGAATCGACAATCAGGTTTATCATCCCAACATGTAACATTTATATTCATCTTCGGTCCAGGATCAGTTCTCAAAGGAGAAGGAAAAACATTCGAAAGCCCAAAAAGACATGCAGCACACAGACAAGGTAATCACTCTAGTACCAGTAGGGAACAGAAACACTGGTTACAGGATTGACGGATTGCCTGTAAAATCCTACAGATGCATCACTCTTCATTAGTCCTGAAAGGAAAACTTAGCAATGTAAGACTCAAAAGTAATGGGACGCTGTGCTTTTATGAAAGTACTATTGTACCAAAAACCATATTTGATTGTAGATTTTTTACACCTTCTGAGACATACTGTATATGGAATCTCAAATAAGAAAAATTTGAAGAAAAAGAAAATAAAGATTTTTCAAAGCCCTTTATTCAGTGTCTGATAGAGCCACTTACTTATATGTAGGACTAGTGAAGGAAACCTTTGTGTGATTCTGTAATCCAGATTTACATTGAGCTCCACATTGGGCAACCAAGAAAAATGTAACATCATAGAGGGAGGAAGCTGAATGTTCCATGCCAAGAAGCATCTATGAGGGACTACAGCACAATCTGTTAGGTTCCGTGTTTCTGTATGTTTGTTTTTGAGTTTTTCTATGTTTTCCTGTT
The DNA here is from genome assembly GCF_051168715.1 of Poecilia mexicana. Lineage (NCBI taxonomy): Eukaryota > Metazoa > Chordata > Actinopteri > Cyprinodontiformes > Poeciliidae > Poecilia > Poecilia mexicana. Next base: position 1,387,166 of record NW_028263381.1, read on the forward strand.
TCCCTGTGAGTCTCTGTCCTGTCCTCCCCGTTGATTGCTCCCCAGGTGTGTCTCATTCCCTTAATTACCCCGTGTGTATTTTAACCCACCTGTTGTCTGTGTTCCTCGTCGGGTCCTTGTTGTTGTCTATCGTCGTAGTTCGCCAGTAGAACTGTAAAGTCCTGGTTTGTCTAACGTTTCAGTCTTATAACCAGTTGCTACCGGTACTTAGCTGTGTGCTAGTCTCTGCCGTGCTGCCTGTATGGACTGTTGAGCTTCATTTTCACCATTAAATTCATCATCATCACCATACCTGGGTTCTCAGCGTTCTCTCCTCACCACCAACAACCCCTCCTCATGACAGTAGGACCCGACCACTACCGGTGAGGAACGCTACAAACATCATGGACCCATCAGACCGCCGAACCCTGATCGGTGAGATCAGGAGGTACCAGGCTGAGTTGGCCAGGCCCTACTCAGCGACCGGACGGCTTAACGCAGCCACGCGGATCTCGATCCACCTGGAGAGGTGGGGTCCTTATCTCCCTCAGGGGCAGCTGATGGAGATTCTCCAGGATGTGGAGCGGGAGTTCCAGACAGCAAGGGAGGTGCTGTCCCATCCTCCCAAGCTGGACTTTTGCTCCACCACCGTCTGCCCGTCTCTAGCCAGCTCCGTCTGCCCGTCTCTAGCCAGCTCCGTCTGCCCGTCTCCAGCCAGCTCCGTCTGCCCGTCTCCAGCCAGCTCCGTCTGCCCGTCTCCAGCCAGCTCCGTCTGCCCGTCTCCAGCCAGCTCCGTCTGCCCGTCTCCAGTCGCCACAGTCCCCGTGGTGCTGGGGTTTCAGGCAGCCAGGCTGGCGCCTGGGCGACAAGCGGCACGGCTAGTGGCGTGGCCCGCACCCGAGCTCCCCGAGTCTGCTGCCGGAGCGCAGCCGCCCGAGCTCCCCGAGCCTGCTGCCGGAGCGCAGCCTTCCCCCGAGCCAGAGCTCCCCGAGCCTGCTGCCGGAGCGCAGCCTTCCCCCGAGCCAGAGCTCCCCGAGCCTGCTGCCGGAGCGCAGCCTTCCCCCGAGCCAGAGCTCCCCGAGCCTGCTGCCGGAGCGCAGCCTTCCCCCGAGCCAGAGCTCCCCGAGCCTGCTGCCGGAGCGCAGCCTTCCCCCGAGCCAGAGCTCCCCGAGCCTGCTGCCGGAGCGCAGCCTTCCCCCGAGCCAGAGCTCCCCGAGCCTGCTGCCGGAGCGCAGCCTTCCCCCGAGCCAGAGCTCCCCGAGCCTGCTGCCGGAGCGCAGCCTTCCCCCGAGCCAGAGCTCCCCGAGCCTGCTGCCGGAGCGCAGCCTTCCCCCGAGCCAGAGCTCCCCGAGCCTGCTGCCGGAGCGCAGCCTTCCCCCGAGCCAGAGCTCCCCGAGCCTGCTGCCGGAGCGCAGCCTTCCCCCGAGCCAGAGCTCCCCGAGCCTGCTGCCGGAGCGCAGCCTTCCCCCGAGCCAGAGCTCCCCGAGTTTCCAGAGTCTGCTCCGCCCGAGTTTCCAGAGTCTGCTCCGCCCGAGTTTCCAGAGTCTGCTCCGCCCGAGTTTCCAGAGTCTGCTCCGCCCGAGTTTCCAGAGTCTGCTCCGCCCGAGTTTCCAGAGTCTGCTCCGCCCGAGTTTCCAGAGTCTGCTCCGCCCGAGTTTCCAGAGTCTGCTCCGCCCGAGTTTCCAGAGTCTGCTCCGCCCGAGTTTCCAGAGTCTGCTCCGCCCGAGTTTCCAGAGTCTGCTCCGCCCGAGTTTCCAGAGTCTGCTCCGCCCGAGTTTCCAGAGTCTGCTCCGCCCGAGTTTCCAGAGTCTGCTCCGCCCGAGTTTCCAGAGTCTGCTCCGCCCGAGTTTCCAGAGTCTGCTCCGCCCGAGTTTCCAGCGTCTGCTCCGCCCGAGTTTCCAGCGTCTGCTCCGCCCGAGTTTCCAGCGTCTGCTCCGCCCGAGTTTCCAGCCGGCCTTCCTGCCGGCCCGGCGGACCCGCCTCCACGTCTCGGCTTTCTGCGCCGGAGACGCAGACCGCCGGACCCGCCTCCACGTCTCTGCTTCCTGCGCCGGCGGAAGAGACCGCCGGACCCGGCTCCGGGACTCCGGTTCCTGCGCCGGCGGAAGAGACCGCCGGACCCGACTCCGGTTCCTGCGCCGGCGGAAGAGACCGCCGGACCCGACTCCGGTTCCTGCGCCGGCGGAAGAGACCGCCGGACCCGGCTCCGGGACTCCGGTTCCTGCGCCGGCGGAAGAGACCGCCGGACCCACCTCCGGGACTCCGATTTCGGCGCCGGCGACGCCCGCCGGACTCGCCCCTCCGCCCACCTGTTGGGTTGTTTTCCTTTGTTGTTTTGGACAGTTTTCTGGACACTTGCCCTCCGGCCATCGCCCCTCCGCCCACCCAGTTGGGTTGTTTTCCTTGTTGTTTTGGACAGTTTTCTGGACACTTGCCCTCCGGCCATCGCCCCTCCGCCCACCCAGTTGGGTTGTTTTTTGTTGAACTGTTTTTGTGGGCGTCTGGTATCCGCCCTTGAGGGGGGGGTACTGTTAGGTTCCGTGTTTCTGTATGTTTGTTTTTGAGTTTTTCTATGTTTTCCTGTTTCCCTGTGAGTCTCTGTCCTGTCCTCCCCGTTGATTGCTCCCCAGGTGTGTCTCATTCCCTTAATTACCCCGTGTGTATTTTAACCCACCTGTTGTCTGTGTTCCTCGTCGGGTCCTTGTCGTTGTCTATCGTCGTAGTTCGCCAGTAGAACTGTAAAGTCCTGGTTTGTCTAACGTTTCAGTCTTATAACCAGTTGCTACCGGTACTTAGCTGTGTGCTAGTCTCTGCCGTGCTGCCTGTATGGACTGTTGAGCTTCATTTTCACCATTAAATTCATCATCATCACCATACCTGGGTTCTCAGCGTTCTCTCCTCACCACCAACAACCCCTCCTCATGACACAATCTGTATATGGAATATAGTCAAATAAATCCAATTCAAGTCAGTTCAGTTTATTAATATAGTACCAATTAAAACAAATGTTGTCTCAAGGCATTTTACAAAAAACCATTTAATTCAGTCATATATACACCAGTTGATCCTAGTTATCAAATATACAGCATGCTCAATTAATTATTCAAAGTAAATTAAAAGGTTTCTATGGAAACCAAGCAGATTGTGTTACAAAATCATTGATAACAAGAATGTGGATAAGGTTACATTTATCTGAGTAACGTTTTAACACAGTCCATTTGATTTGTTGAGTAATGTTGCTACTCCTACAATACAAGTAACTTCAATGAAGAAAGAAAAGAGTCATATTTAATTAGTTATAATACTATTAAAAAGTTAATTTAATCCAGTCACATAATCCACTAAAACACATTATATAGACTAATTACACAAATGAATGTTTTTTTTAAGCTTTATTATATGCTATTTATGATTATTTTCACTTGAATCTAATGAAAATATAATATGTAGGATGAAAACATTTTTAGACTCCAAACAGATTTTAAATTTCTGCAACACATGAGTTTATGCTAGTCTGATGATAATTACTCAGCATTTTCTACATGTCATTGTTTACATAATTAATGCTCATTTAGTATGAATAAACAAGTTAGTTCATTTGAAAAGTTACATAAACATTTGTTTATGTACTTATATGAAATAAAAACCCAATTTTCTAAAAAAAAAAAAAAAAAAAAAAGCCATCAAATGGAGGCGGGTCTTCATGCAGGTTCATCACACAGTCTGGTAATGACCAATCAGCCTAAAGCAGCTGGTGAAGCCTGGCCGCATCTGAAACACATCAGGTCATCAGAACCAAGACTGAGAAGTGTTGGACTCAGGCAAATCAAGTTCTTCTCTGCGATAACAGTAAATGTTCCAATCCTTCAGCTTCAGCTTCCATTTTGGTTGACATTCTTGTTCATGAATAATTTCTCCTGAGTCCATCTGCACGGCTCATGACTCAGAGCTTCACATCAATTAAAGCAAGACTCAAAAGTGTGACACAATAAAAGCATCCCTGCTGCTTTTTCATGCATATTTTTAGCTAATATAGCAATTAAATCATTTGAGATGTCAGCAGGTCTACCTGGACCCCGTGCATATTGCTCATCAGCTGGCCGCTCAACAAATGAAAGGTAGCACTGAGTTGAAATCCATTTTTTACTTTGTCAAAGCGCTCCTTTGACACAGAGATTCTCACAGCGTGACCCCAAAAACCTTTCATTGCGCATTAGATTTTTGCCCATTACCTCTAAGTTCAGCATGCACTGGATTGTACATTAATATTCCTTTAATTGACTCATTATTTAGTCTGCAGCCAAGAACAGCTCACTGTGGCAATATTATACAGACCATTCAGTGACTCCATCACTACATGAAACACGTCATATAAATTGATTACACAGACACACACACACACACACACACACACACACCCCTGCACCTGCACACACACACACACACACACACACACGCACACACACACACACACACACGCACACGCACACACACACACACACGCGCGCGCGCACGCACGCACACAGAGACTGATGTTTACAAGTCTTAGATTGCAGTTAATTAAAACACATTTAAGATAAAAATATTATTTCAGACCAGTAGAAAAATCCTTTCAATAAAGAAATGTGGGCTTACTTTTAATCTATTAAACAAGCCTTGTCAGAACACATTCTAGACCAAATAGCCCAAAAATATTCATGCACACAACACTTGTGGTAAAGCATGGGTAAAAATCAATCCTCCAGCTGCAGCTGATCCAGAACGTTGCTGCTGGAGTTCTGACTAAAACCAGGAAGATGGACATATACTGGGAGAATAGATTTTATAATACTGTTAGTTTATAAATCACTGAACGGTTTAGCACCACAATACATTAAAGATCTGTTGTTGCCGCATCAACCTTCCAGACCTCTCAGGTTTTCTGGTTCTGCTGTGCATCCAGAACCAGAACCAAACATGGAGAAGCAGCATTCAGATGCACTACAAATCTGGAGCAAACTTCCAGAAAACTGCAAGGATGCAGAAACACTGAGTTCCTTAAGCTCAAAAACAATTCCATTTAGAGTTACCTTTGATTAACAGTAATGACTGCTGCACTTTGGGACAGGGTAGATCTGGAGGACATGACCTTCTCCAGAATGACCTCTCCAATGGGTAAGGTGACCTCTGGACTGTCCTCCAAAGACTTCTCTTCTGCTTCGTCTGAATTCTCTTCTTTGTCATCATCCTCATGTCTCTGTGTTTTCTCTGTGGTTCTCACTTTTTATTTCCACCCGTTCTTTATTTAATTACCACTTCAAATCATTCTGCCTATCTCCTGGTCAAACTGAGACTCACATAATCTGTGTGAACAAGAATTCTAGCTATCTTATACAGGTTCAAATATGATTTTATTAAGGATTTTTCTTTGTTGAATTTTATTAAATTAAACGACACGCTAAGTATTACTGGCTGTTTCTTTATAGGTGAAGACAAAAAAACGGACGTGGGATGAAATACAACACAAACCCCTGACATCCTCTCCCACACACCGTCTCCCACACACACTCTCACACGCACACACACGCACACACACACACACACACACACACACACACACACACACACACACACACACACACACACACAGACACACAGGGACGCACACGCACATACACAAACTGGTGTGAAACCTTTTATCAGTGAGAATGCATAGCAAAGCTATAACCTGGTATTGAAATGCGGTTTAGAGTGCAGCATATTTACATGTGGGAACATGTTGGAAAACAGAGCTTGAGATCAGAGGCAACAAGGACTTTTCTTCTTCTCATAAAATGGATCATCCATTCGTTTTGAGACGTGTTCATCCAACCAGCAGAATTCTGCAAAGGGCTGCATGCAACTCCCTCATTAACTCAAATTTGCCTCCACAGATCAAAGGAGCAACAGCACAAACTCAGAGCTCTGCATCAGCCGGTACAAATACTACATATTTACATGGAGCAAAATAAATAAATAAACTCTGTTTTTTAGTCTCTCTCTATTTTAAGAGTCGATGCAGCAGAAGCAGAACCTTCTGTTCTGGTTTTAATGAACCTGAGGTGACACAGATCCTGACTCTGAATTTATAGGTTCATTCCTTTCGCCTCAGGAGAGGATCTAAGCAATTAGCTGACTTTCTGATATATGTGTTCACTTCCTGAGACAACATTTGAATCTCATTACAGAAAAGGGAATTTGTTACATGATCATGTGAAACCTTTCTGAAAGTAAGATGGGCTGGATGCAAACACACTGACTGAAGTTTTTCATATTTCTCTTAACAATCCTAGATGTTGACTGTAATTTTATGGTATAGACCAAAACAAAGTCATACATGGCAGAAATAGTAAATCAGGCTTAGTTTTCCCTTTTTTTGACAAACAATCTAAAAATTGTGGTGTGCATTTTGCATGCAGCCTCCATTTGCTCCAATTACAGCTGAAAATGTATCATATGAAGTTGTTACCAGTTCATATGAACTGGTAAAAACATCAAAACTTTTCTTTGCAAAATAAGCTGAAGCTCTGTGAAGAGCAATTTCATTCCAGGGGTTCCTTTTGTTTAATAACTTCCTCAGATTATAGCACTTAATAGTCACAGCTATGCAGATGGTACATAGCTATACATTTGCTACTGCAGTATAGTTTTTATTGCTTGCTTGTCATTTTATTTTATTTTTTTCTAATCATGCAAATCACTCTGGAATGTCTTGTTGCTGAAAATGTGCTGAACAACAACTGGGATGAAATACAAGAGAGCAAAAACAGGTTTGAGTCTTGAATCATTTTTTACTAAATTAAAAGTATGGCTCCTTGATAATCAAATATGCTGATACTGACCATGTGATTCTGATCTTTATTCAGTTTTGTATTTATTGTTTGTATTGTGGTGAGCCTTTGTGCTATTGGTGTTTTATTCTTTTTAAATGTGTAATTTGGTATGTTCTTTTTAGCTAAAAAAATGCTTTTTATCTATCATTATTGTTTTGTTTTTGGAAGTGTCTATATTTCACTGAAATATAATATATTTGTATTGATTGTAGCTTGAGGTAGTAACTCTGGCACATTATGTGATGTGCATTGTCCCTTTTGCAATAAATAAATAACAGCATCATGTTATGACCTGTACTCTGCCAGGTTTCTATAAGTTTTCTGTGGATCCGTTCTGGAGCTCTGCTTCAAGTCACAGCCTGAAGCAACACATTGACTGATGCCAGATTTCACACATTAACACTGGAGGATCTTTTTTTACTCGCGTTTGGCTTGGCTTCAGCACAATCACCCTTACATCACAAGACACAAGATATAACAGCTCCCACGAAGACGGCGCTCTGGGTTTACATCTAAACAGACCAGAAGAAGGTTGAGAAAGCAAAAGAGAATATTATTAAATCCAACGGGGAGAAGATCTGTGTTCAGAATTCATATGAGCAAAAGGAAAATAATGGATGAAACTCAGCTTCAGACCAAAAATGTTCCTGTGTCTGTAATTAAAGTGGAAACAAGATGCAGTCTGCTGGGAAATCACTTTTACAAGAAACTCTCAGGATTAGTCTGCCATGATTTCCCTCTCATCAGACTTCCTGTTTCACGCCCTCCTCTTGTCCACACTCACTCCTTCCTCCCATTTTATACTTCTCCTCTGTGATTGCAGTTTTCTCCTTTGCCACAGCTCTTTTTCTACATCCAAGTACATATTTTCTCTAAAGCTGACCTCTTTTACCTTGGTCTCCTGGTACTAATTCAATTAAGGAAAGCACTAGAAAAGGCAGTTATAATTAACACTGATTAATGAGGTAAAGTCAGAGGATACATCAGTGATCGCGTGATTGGACAACATTAGTCTGAGACAATTAATGTGAATTATACCAACATTAGTTGGAAGGAGAATTGGCGCTTGATGTACAGAGAGTGAAGGCCAAAGGTTTACATTCTAGTAAACACAATTCAAGTTGTTTCATCAGAACCAACAGGACTGTGTGTGTCTGCGTGTGTGTGTGCGTGTGTGCGTGTGCGTGTGTGTGTGGGTGTGTGTGCGTGCGTGCGTGCGTGCGTGCGCCCGCGTGCGTGCGTGATCTGTAATACAACTAAGATAAATATGAAAACTGAGAAATGGTGAAAAGTAGGGACAAGACTGGACACCATATTGAGCTCAAAACAACGAGATGGGAAAAAATTTGGTAACACTTTATTTGAAGGGGTGTGCATAAGTCTGTCATGACACTGTCATAAACATGACATAACACCTGTCATGACTGTTATGTTATGAATGTTTATGACAGTTGTCATGAAGTGTCATTCGGTAAATAATGATACTTTTAATGCAAAGTTGCTCTAAAAGTTGCATTGAAAGTCTTTTAAAAATGCCAACTTTGCATTCAATTGTCATTATTTACAAAATTATGCAAAGTTGGCACTTTTAATGGACTTTTAATTCAACTTTTAGAGCAACTTTGTTTTAAAAGTGTCATTATTTACCAAACGACACTTCATGACAACAGTCATAAGCATTCATAAAGACTTCTTTATGTTCATGACAGATGCTATGTCATGTTTATGACAATGTCATGTCAGTCTTATTCACCTTCAAATAAAGTTTTACCAAAAATTTTAACATAACCTTCAGAAAATGTAGCACCTCAGATTTATGGTTCAAATAAGGCCTTTATGCTGCATTTTAAAAGTTTTTTTTTTAAAACAAACTCAACAAATTGATGTCTTTATTTTTTGGATGTCTCTTTAAAATTCTGCCAAAACAAATAATTTTATTACAGCTTCATCAGGAGAAGACATGCTAACCACATTTAGCTCATGAGGTAGCAGTGATGTCATCGAGGAACATTGTGATATTTTAATATTGTGAAGTCTTGTACATTACAAAAACACAAAATCTGACCAAATATTTTTGGTCTAGTTTCTAGTGCAAATATTTCAGTTTACTTGAAATAATCCAAAACTGACAAACAAGTAACTTTTCAGTTTGGTATAGGACCTTGTTTTGACTCAATAATTTCTTAATATTGAGGAAAAAGTATCAGATCCATTTGCATATTATTTAACTGATAACATTGGAAAAATTTCTTGTTATAAGTTAAATAATCTGCCAGTGGAATTAGTACTTTTTCCATCCATATAAAGGAAGGTATTTGCACTAGAAACTAGATCAAATATCCTTGTGTGTGTTTTTTTTTTTTTTTTTTTTTTTTGCAGTGTATAACAAGGTCTTGTTAACCCCTTAGTAAAATGGCACATTATCAACAATGGGTTGATAATGTGTAATGACTTACCCATTGAGCTGACTGTATAGCTCAATGGGTAAGTCACCAGTCTTTCTCCTGGGAGACCTGGGTTTGAATCCAGGCTGGGGCAAAAAAGATACAACAGTGACATTGAGCTATCCAGTGTAGCCCCTTAGGCAAGACCCTTGGAGCTATATAGCCTACCAAACAAGGTCAGGTCTGCCAGAGCACCTTGAAGAAAAATGGGCTAATGGAACAAGACAAAAATGGGCGAGAGGTGAAAAACATGGATCTGTTGGAATGCTACTACTCAACTAACCCTAGTCAGAGGGGCTACATGCAAAGTGAGAATTTTATATATATATATAAAAATCTGAAATTCTCACATGCACATCACAATGTGATGAGAAAGGCAACATATTTTAGAGTTTGGATTATTATTATTATTATTATTATTATTATTATTATTATTATTATTTCTAAGCAGTGATTGGGAGAGTGAAAACACAATACAGGTGATGAGTTCAATTTATTCATGTAGCACCATTTAACAATTCAGCATAGACAATTTTATCAAATGCAGTAATTACATCTACATACAAGGAGAGTAACAAGAGTGAAAATGGCAGATTGAATCAAAGGAATCAGAAAAGCTGTATGTTAAATCACAGGCATTATTGCAATATTCCTGTGTGCCATGTAGCAATCAAACAGGAGCTCTTGGGTCAATAACCATAAGGATAAGTGAAGTCAGGTTTATCTGCATAGCTCATCTCAGCAACAAGCCAGTTCAAAGTGCTTTATATGATAAAAACATAAAACAAGAACTAATTATAAAACAAGCAATAATAATCTTGCTTCTGGCACCACAAGAACAGGCAGCCCGCTTCAGCAGCTCTCCATGTTTTTCTTGTTTTTAGTCTATTTTAGATGTGTTGTGTTTCTGTGTTCTCCTGCTCTTTCATGCACACAATGGACCAGACTATCTGGACAAATATGTTTTCATTTTCTTGCTTTTTACAGATTTTCTGTTTGAAGACTGCAGGAGCAGCCAAACTGTTTACTACATGGATAGCTCTGATTCAGCAGTCACCACAGTTTGTGACTGCTGGTGACAGAGGAACAACTGGAACTAGAGAAAGCAGCTCATTCCTCAGGTCCTCTCTGCAAGTTAAATACTAAACCAATTTTTGTTGTGCACATACATTTGTTTTGTAGCACAAATCTGATAAGTCTGATCAAAATAGATATAACTGATTAGTCATCTTTGCACACTGCTACTTAAATCTCAAAAGGTATTTAAGGTTTTAAAATATGCAGAATGGAACAGAATATAGAATATTTCTCCTTGAAAGAAAACTGCGTTGCCACAGCTACAAAAGTAATGACTGAGCATAAATGTAGCCAGTTTACATTATGAAGAGAAGGGCTCTCATCACCCGAGCCCTGATGATTCAAAGACCAGTGATAAACAACGACTGTCCTGGACGAGACAGAGAAACATTGACAGTGAGGTCAAATTCAAACCAGAATGTTGCCTAAAATAAGGACTGAAGGCTGTTCTGAAGCTCTAGCTGAGTCATGTACCACAGACAGCCGACCCATCTCAGTTGAGCAGATACTGTTAATGCAAAGGCTGTTCAGCTGAGAAAAGACACGTTTTGAAACTGACCTTCTGATAACCACAGATAACAACTAAAGAAGTGAAACTTGTTTCAATTTGACACAAATTCAATCTAGGTTCAATGAGCAGAGGTTTTGCTTGAGGGCATCATCCATATTTAATTAAACAGAGCATATTCTAGACAGATAAGCTGAGTATTTATAGTTGATTGCTGTTACAATCTTTGTAAAAAGGGGAAAGCGCTTGGCAGAAATCCTTATAGCTGAACCTGTAAGAGGTTCATGACTTAAGTCAGGCTTTCAGTGTGATCAACCATGTGTTGGTACACATTCCTCGTTGTCAAGGTAAGTTTTGGAAGGACAGTGCAGGACTAAAGAGTTGACAGAAAGTTTTAATGAAAGGCTTTAGTTTGACTTAAATCAGCAGCTGTGGGTTTTTCACAAACCACTTTTGATGTTCCACCCAGCAGTTTGTACGACAAAAGTGAAAATCAACAGAATATATAGAAAAAATGTTAAATGGCCTGTTTTGCATAAGTACTTTATCAAGTCCAGAGGACTCCAAAGAACTATGCATTCATTCATTCATTCATTCATTCATTCATTCATTCATTCATTCACACACTAATGCTGGAGAGCTACATTGTAGCCACAGCAGCCCTGGGCCAGTCTGACCGGAGTGAATACGAGAAACAGCTAAATTGTGAAACTTGTTGACATTGCTATCACGAATCCAAATTTTTGCAGATGGTTGGGAGTCTCCTGCTGCAAACTAAACCACATTAATAATTCATGTGTGAGGGAATCTGTATATGGTATCTGTGAAATATATCTTGTTTGCAATACAAGAAGCACAGCACAGACTGTCCTTTGCATATTTTCATCTTGTGCAGTGGCTCTTCGAAGTCTACATATCTCTGATAAAACATCAGGTTCGTGAAACCAGTGACTCATTTGCAAAGGTTTCCACCTTGTATGTGGCATGTAGTCTGTACAACTGAAAATGTTACCACAAAAGATTAAAAAAGAGATGATAACTTGGTTTAAGAAGTGTGCATACTCTAAAAATAAAACTTTGTTGAATCACTTTGTTTAAAGCTGCAGTACAGTACCGTACTGGATCTTATCATATATCATTCCTTAATAAAATACAGCTTTGTATTCGCAGGTGGACGGAGAAGCCAAAAATTTTACTCAGAAAAGACGAGCTCGGTAACACTTTATTTGAAGGGGGTTGAATAAGACTGACATGACACTGTCATAAACACCTGTCATGAACATGAATAAGCCTTCATGAATATTTATGACTGTTGTCATAAAGCGTCATTCGGTAAATTATGACACTTTTAATACAAAGTTGACATTATTCAAAATGTCTTTGTTATGACAACTTGACATTAACCAAGAAATCATTACTGATATAAATTTGTTATAAAAGTATTACTGATTACACTTTAAAAATTAGGTAACTTTGTTATTAAAGGTAAAGTTTAAACAGTAATGATTTCCTGGTTAATGTCAAGTTGTCATAACAAAGACATTTTGAATAATGTCAACTTTGTATTAAAAGTGTCATAATTTACCGAATGACGCTTTATGACAACAGTCATAAATATTCATGAAGGCTTATTCATGTTCATGACAGGTGTTATGTCATGTTTATAACAGTGTCATGTCAGTCTTATTCACCCCCCTTCAAATAAAGTGTTACCCATTTCGGTCACTAGCACTGGAAGCTAATGTTTCACAGTGAGACAAAGACAAAGTCCACAAACCACAGAGCAATAATAAAGTAATGAGCAAGCAAATTGAGTAATGAGATTACATCTAAGCAGGAGTGTTGCTGCCTTACAGCTGCAGCTGCACAACTTAATGAGACATTATGTAGGTACATGAACTCCAGCTGGAGTCAGACGCTCCAACCAAACTGATTCTGCAGCTTTTCTGTCGCAGCTGTTTTGTTTTTTTTCAGCTGACTGTGAATTGAAGGCAGCAACTTTCCTGATCCGCTTTCATTTCCCAGCTTCATCTCTTCATACGGAACCCCATCACGTCCACACAGCGGGAGACCAAACGGCTGGTGTGCCCGGTCACATCTGTATCACGACGTTAGATGATGTCACTTCCTGTTACACACTGCTTTGTTCACTTAATGAAGGTGTAATTATATCTACAGATGTAGACATCCACTGTGCGGTTCTCTGCTTGTTTAATATCCTCTCTTGTCCCATCAGACTCCACCAATCTAATTTTCTTTGAAGTGAATCTAATATCAAATCAAATAAATTAAATTTGAATGCCCAATGTATTCTTTCTTTGAGTAAGGACATCTTGTGCTGATGTGATTCTGTAGAGTTTCTTAAAGGTGAGGTGTGTTTGACATGGTGTGACTCAGACTGTCGTCATCACATCCTCAGCTATGAGTAAGAAAAAGGTATTGGCCCAGATGTTTGATGCTTTAACTGTAAACCGTCATTTTAATTGGGAGCTGCATGGGTGCTATGGGTTTCATTGTGTTTATGAAAACCATCACATTTATCCTGTTTTACATTATCAGTGTGTTTTCAACATACACACATATATATAAATATATATAAAAAGTAAAAAGAATTTCTACATGTAGCATGTTGGCCACAAGCACAACACATTTTTTAAACTGAAAATAAATATACGTTTTTAAAAACCCAGTCAGAAATAAGTCATTTAGAAAATTCTACAGCACTGTGAAGAAGACAAGGCAGCGTTTGATTTACAATCAGGACTCCAGCGATGATCCTGTCGCTGTCACAGGGGGTCACCAACACGCAGGCCCAGCGGCATGGGCAGCCCGCCCACAGAATCAGCCTGGAAGCTGTTTGTTGTTTTTACCTCAGAGTGGACAAAAGTAGGGGCTTCTGCACTTCCCATATCTGTGCCTTCTGTCCCTTTTATTTTTAGCAGATAAAACTATTTGATCTGTTGTTAAAACGTCGTAACCTGCTTTTCCCAACCACCTTTAAATGCAACATGAGCGCTAAGACACTCGCCCTGGGTTTACACCTGTATGGCAGCGGAGGAGACCTGCTGCAGAGCTGCTCAGGTGTGTTAGAATCATGGAAGCAAACCAGCAAAACGCAAAGAACTTTTCACAGTTTTTTCCCCAAACTAACCGACTGAGTTGAGTGAAGCTGTTGGATGCAGGTAATGTTAGTTAAAAGATGATTAGTTAATACCAGTACAGCACCTTAAGCTTGTTAACAAGAAGGAAATTGGCTACTGATGTTGTTGTTTATGTTCAAAAGTGGGTAGTACTTGTTACATTCTCTAGAATAATTCTTTTGGGAAAATTGTACTTATAATAGTAGTTCTACTGCACTGTACCTTTTTCTTTTACTTGAGTAATATTATTGTTGCTACGTAGATTCATTTTGCCCCCCTGTTAAACTCGTCTGCTAGAGGCTGCAAAAGAGGTTCACCTCTGAGCAGGACGATAACTATTAACATACCGTCAGCGCTACAATAGCTACAACAGTCCAGTCAAAGGCCAGACTTCATTCAAATTGATAATCTACTGTTTGAAAAAAAGGAATGGGCAAATTTCAGAAAATTTCACATATGCAAACTGAGCTTTACCCCAAAAGACTTGAAGTTAATATTGCTGTAATGAGGGTTATACAAATATAACATCAACTACAAAACAAATAAATAACTAAACTAAAAAGTTTAGGGCATGTAATTCAGCATAGGACTCATCAACAGTGCATATGAAATGACGTGCATATCTCTAACTCCAGACCAGGTAATATATTCACATATTGAATGAATGATTTCCATATTTTATGGAGCTTATTAGCAGAGTATCTGATTTTCTTCCAATTTTAGATTTTGCATCATATCTCTAATCCAGTGACTCTGTTGGCAGTTTTGTGTCTTCCCATTTAAAAAGAATAACTGGCCGAGGCAGCAGGGAGGAAAAGGCATGTTGCAGACATACAGGAAGCGGTTTATGGACTTTAAACTGTGTTACTGTTTACATATCACGAGCAGATAGATGATGTGTGAACTTTATGAAGACCTTTCTTCCGTTCCACATCAGAGAATGAAACCCCCATGTAATTAATTAATTCTTCCCTTGTTTCATTTACAGAGGGGTTGACTTAGTCTATTATCTCTCTATATATCTGACACTCTTCCTTTGTTTAATAGATTGACCTTCAGCTAAGAGTCTAACCAGGATGTTGGAGGGATGTCTGGGAAAATGACAAATTTCCCAGACATCCCTAATTTGTAGAGAGAAAGATAAATGAGTATTTGATGTATTTTACAGAGAGTTGTTCAAAGATGGCAAAGGTATTTTCTACAAATACCTTTGATTTTCCAGGCCTGAAATGTAGTACACAGCCAAGGTGGCTGTTTATTATTGGAGAATAGAGGGAGATATTTTGGATTCCCAAACATTTTTTAAATTGCTTTATGATGTGCAGAGATTGGCTCATGATTATATCCCCTTTCATATCGTTAACTGCTGTTGGAAGGGAAGCACAAAGTAAGGCAAGGAGAGAATATGGCCTGGTTGTAGTAAATTCAATCTGAAGCCAAGCTGGGGCTGAACCGTTCCAGTCCTTTAACCACTGAGGAGTAACATTCATCTGGGCAGCTCAGTAATATGAGCTGTAAAGCAGTAAACAGAATTCACTAAGCTTTTTTGGTGTTTCTACAAATTCTCTTATACATACTGATTTATTTTTCCAGACAAATGGAGAGATTAATTAATTAAATGATTTGAAACGAGATAGTAGTATGAACACAAGTATAGCTTGAAATATGTGAAAATATTTTGGTATTATGTCCCTCTTTACAGAGTTGACTCTACCAATAAGAGACAGGGGAAACTGTAGGTCATAGAGATGTGAAACTCGGTACGTAGGTAGATCCCTCTGAATCAAGAAAAAAAGTCTATATTAAAGTCTAAAGTCTGTATTTTTTGGCTCTAGTGTCCTTTATTTCACAGCAGATTGATAGAAAAGTGGGTCATGAGTCATAATTATAGACTGGCAGGAAACCAGAGTACCCGGAGAGAAACCTGCAAACAGAAAACTGTTTTTTAGAGGATCCCTGAATAGACCTTGCCTGGGAGGCTTAAGACTGTAACTCCTCTATAATTGGAGCACACCCTCTTATCCCTCTTTTTGAACAGGGGACCTCCACTCCAGTCTGCCAGTCCAAGGGAACTTCCCGTGATGCCCATGCAATATTGCAGAGTTATATCAACCAACACAACAGAGTTTTAAGGAACTCGGGGTGAATCTCATCCAATCCCGAGGCCTTGCCATCGAGGAGCTCTTTAACCACCTTGGTGACGTCATCACCAGAAATTGGAGAGCCTGACCCATAGTCC
Organism: Poecilia mexicana; assembly: GCF_051168715.1. Taxonomy (NCBI): domain Eukaryota; kingdom Metazoa; phylum Chordata; class Actinopteri; order Cyprinodontiformes; family Poeciliidae; genus Poecilia; species Poecilia mexicana. Next base: position 1,403,404 of record NW_028263381.1, read on the forward strand.
CAAGGCTCAGTTTCCTCAATAGAAGGCCTGTTGGTGGAATTGAGGAGGTCTTCGAAGTATTCTGCCCACTGACCCACAACATCCCAAGTCAAGTTCAGCAGCACACCATAAACAGTGTTGGTGCTGCACCGCTTTCCCCTCCTGAGACACTGGATAATGGACCAAAATCGCCTTGAAGCCTCTCCGAACTCCTCCCATGCTTGGGTTTTTGCCTCAGAAACCACCCGAGACATGATGTTTGGACTGCTGGCATGGTCTGCATCCCCAGAACCAAAGAACCAAGGAGAAGCAGCATCCCAGCCTGTGTGCACCCACATCTGTTTTGTTTTGTTTTCTCCTGTATCTATATAAAGCACCTGTTAGTTAATTTCTTCTTCTTTTTCTGCGTTGAGACATCAATAATGAACAGCTTTGCAGGGCAGACCTGTGGAGGTTCTAAAGGTTATGTCTTTCCTGTCTGCAGTTTTGTCTTCTGATTCCTCTCTCAAATTGCCTGGTTCTTCAGAGATATCAACCATGCTGCAGGTAGTCGCCTGCTCTGATTTCATGCTCAAATTGTCTTTTCCTTCAAAGACATCTATCTCCCTGTCAGAGGGAGCCCTTTTGTCATCTTTGTCTTAGTCCTAGTCTTTGCCTTAGCTAATAATGAAAAAAATCGTCTGTCCGATCTTTGATGCAAATGCAAAAACTGTCATCTTGATCAGTTTGTCCTTCGGAAACCATGGAACTACCAGGACAATTTTGGTCCAAAACCTTCCCAGGTAAGAAATAATCCCATAATCTTTGCAAGCCTTTGGTAACTATGTACCCTAAAGCAAATCCGATTGGCAATAAGAATACAACTGGAATGTTCTTATCCATTTCTACAGAGAGTACTAACACTTGACAATCTTTGAAACTCTGAACGAATGATTGAAGGGAGTCTGTGTCTGAGTCTGTGATGCCATCGCTTCTTGTCATTGCTATGGAAACGGCCATAACACATAACCTGAAATTAAAATATTAGTCTCTTAAAGAGTCGCACTTCGTTGCGAGTGCCTCCAATGACGCTTGCGGCTTTAGTTGTAGTTAAGTTTGTATCCCAAAATCCTCCCAAATCCGTTGAGAACAGCCAAGCTTCCAGGAATACTTAATGCAGGATTGGTTGGGAACCCGTCTGGGCCTGGTGCTGTGCCACTCTGTATGTTATTGCTCTGTAAGGGGCTCTTCATCTGATTTCACCTCACAGTTGGGACTCAATGTTGGTATATTCAGTTATATTCAGAGAAGAAATTATCCAAATGTTGTTGATCCTGACTGGATTCCTTTGCATATATTTCTAAATAAAAGTCTTTAAACTGATTGTTTATTATCAGATGATCTTCACTTAGTGAAGCGTCAGACTGTCTAATCTGTGCTATAGACTAGGATGCAGCTGTGTGGCAGAGCTGGATAGCCAATCATGTTGAATGTTTATCCCCATTTTATAGTATAGATTTGAATATAAGCCTCTCTGCCTCAGTGGACAATAATAGATCAGCTTCATCTTGAAGGGTTATCCTGGTTTTCATCAAGTCAGGAGTCACAGACACTGATATGAGTTCAACAACAGTCTTGATCCTAGAGGACTCAGCCATAACATCCCTACAGTACGTCTTCCTATTATATGCACTAATCTGCCCTCTGAGGGAAGCTTTTAGTGCTTCCTATAGAGTTGAGGCTGATGTCTGATTGATTGATCTCCAAGTAGAAATCTATTTGTTCGGAGAAAAACGTAACTAAGTTGGAGTCAGCTATTAAGAGTGGATGAATGTCCTAAAAAGATGAACTAAGATTTAGCAGGAACTGCTATGGAGGCGCCAATGCCCCAAACATGCTCCGCCCCCTTTCTCTCTCCAGGTTTATTCCACAGATAATGGTAACTAACAGAGACCAGAAAGTGACTCAGATGTAATCATTTCAAAAAACAAAACAAACAAAAAAAAAACAGTTAGTTAAATGGCAAGAAAGCTAATATTATAGGCAGTCACTCAGCAATGCAACTAAAAGAAAAGCCTGAATTCTCAGCCCCATAATCTCACTCTCGTCTCTTTACTGTCAGCCACAGTTTATTTCATGCTTACATCTTTCTTCACTGGAATGTTGAATCCACTGCACAGAAAACAAACATTTATTTTTTTATGCATGGAAGCCTTTCATGGTGAGCAGAGGAAGAAAGTTCTTTCTTCAGGTTTCAGTGTGTCACACTGCAGAGCCCACCTGTGCAGCAGTATCAGTGTAGGACATGTTCGTTAGGTAAAGCTCTGAGCTGTAATTGGGTCCTTTCTCGCTGTCTCCACTGAGCTGACACTGATTTAATTTAATTTAATTTTAACTCCCCTCCAAGGGGACGTTCAGATAACATTAATTAGGTTTTCTCTTTTAACTTTATAATGCTACCCTTAATTTCCCGTAGCATTCCAGTGAAGCGAGCCCAGCCGTCTGTCTCTGTCTCAATAAACACCACTTTGCTTCCTGTTTGTCTTTCAGTCTCACCTTCTGTCTGACCATGTGTCTCTCATCCCCACACGTACGCATTATTCTTCACTTTTATCTCGACTCACAGTCCTGACAGCAGCTTTTTTCACTCGCGCACATGAATGTTTTCTGACACACACAATCTGGATGGCAGTTGTGGATATAGTCCAGCTTTTAAATCTGCTTCTGAGAGCCGAGGACTGATGCTGTGACTGCTGTATAATTACAGCTGACAGCCAGGAGACAGACAATAAAAGCAAAAGCTGCACTGTGGCTTTTATCTATCAACACTCAAAATACATTCAGCAGATCAGTGGAGTCATCCATGGCCTGACCAGACCAAAGCACTCTCATACTTTTACTTTACAGTCAAGATGTTTGTATGGCTAAATTGCAGCTCTTCAGTCCAAAATCTTTATTTTCCCTACGTACTACTATATTAAAATGAAAACCAGTGACAGAAGGTGTGCACACTGCAGGTTGTTGACCTCTGATTCCAATGCTAACTCTCACAGTGGTCAGAATTTAAAATCAAAACACCAATCTAATCATATTCAGACTGAGAAAATTTTTACATTTTGAAAGTGTGAAACATGGATACACGTAAATGTTTTAACTATATATTTATTATATCCTACAGGATCAAAGTGTCAAGAGACAATATGACTCTGTAGTACAAAGTGCTAGTTGCCCCTGATGACAGTCCTAAACATTACAGTGGAGGTATTTTGCAGCTGCATTAATCACATTTTTAAAAAATCAAGTTTAAACATCCTGTTTAAGTTCACTCCACCGCATCTCAGTTGGATTAAAGTCTAGACTTTGATTAGGCCACTCAAAAATAGTCAAGGGAATGAGAAGCACTTTACATGGTCACCGCAGCATAATGATGTGAAGTTAAATCAGGACCACATAAGCATTTGGTCTCACATTCAGGAAATATAACTATATATAGGAAGACAATTATAACTATAATTTTCTTCCTTCTTATGGAACATATGTCTGCTGCAAATGAGCAAAACTCTGAATTTTTTTCCATGCTCAGAATTTGCCACAGAAGTCAAAATCAAATTATGAGCTTGATTTTGACTTCATAAAATGATCGTGTATTTTCTTTCTTTGAAGTTTCTTTCTGCATTAGGATATAAAACCTTATGATCTTTGCTGAGCTTTTAAAATAAAACATGCAGGCATGTGTAGAAGACAACTGAATCTAAAGGGGTTCAATCTGTCAGTTAAGATTGAAATGTATAAAAAAAATGATCAAAGAGGTAAAGATGGGAAATGATGATCTCCTTAAGACACATTTGTCTCTTCACAGCAGACCATAACATCCAGACAAGGATTCAATAAGAATCACTGCTGACTTGGACATGCATGGAATTGCAAGTTTCATGTTCTTGTCCATCACTTTGATTCTTCTAACACAAAAATGTAAAAAGCAAGGATTACAGAGTAATGGAGGTTTTCTCTTTTTTCCCACTGACAGTTTTGTATTGGCACACAAAACATAAACTTTTGCTTTATGTCAAAATGAATGTGTTATTGAATCCTTCAAGGGTAGCAGACACAAGAGAACATGACGCACAGCCACAGAAACACAACACAGCAGCAATGCTGGTTTCAGATGAAACCTTCACAATAAATGTGAAGGCTTGAGAGGGAGATAAAGGGAGCTTAGACATGTTGCTTGTTCTCAAAGAGTGAAAATGCTATGTTTTTATCAGACTGTGGCAAGGCAGGGAGAAACAACACTGTTCGCATTTTGACAATTGCATGAAAGCAATCAGAAAGGTTTCGTTTCCTCATCAGGACTGTCACAGCATGCAAGAAAAACAAAAGAAATGACTTGATTTGAACAAATTTACTGAGTAGGACAGATGTGCAGCTGCAGGGACTCACTTCCATCACACACACACCCACACGCACGTGCACACACACCACTCAGGGCTCACAAATTGATTTTTTTGGGTGTTGTTACCTTTCCTAGGCTTGATGGTACAGGAACACCCAGAATATCAGTTAGGGTGCATTCACACTGCAGCCTGAAGTGACTCAATTCCGATTTTTTGGAAATTCCGATTTTTTTGCCGGGGCCGTTCACACTGCCAGTAAATGCGACCTGTATGCGTTCTGCAGTGTAAACGGGCAAACGACCTGAAAGTGTCCCGCATGCGCAGTAGAGGGCGCAATAGCGTCAGCATTCTAAGTGTTCTGCCAACCACCATAAAAAGAAGAAGTGCTCAGTGTTTGCGGAAGTAAACATGGAGGCTAACGGCGGAGCTTAGCTTACATATTTGAAGTTGTTATCCGGCCGGAGCAACATATTAACAACTTAATCCTCATATAATCCGTCATGGTTGTTGTTTTTCTTCTCACAGGACGCAGAATAGTGAGATTTGTTGAGAAAGAGTGACGTTCAGTTAGGATGAATGCGACCTGGACGTTAGGTCGCATTTGAATCGGATACGTATCGGATATGGGTCAGATTCGAAAAAGAATCCGACCTGTGCTGTTCAGACTGCCATGAAAAGATCGGATACAGGTCACATTACGTCAAAAAAATCGGAATTGAGTCACTTCAGGCTGCAGTGTGAACGCACCCTTAGACACCTGCTACACCTGGCTGGGCACCACTAAGAGGAACCAAACAAAAACAGATAAGCTCAGTAGTGAAATCACTTCCATCTTTTGCAACCTTTTTGCTTGTTTTTGAGATTTTGCTGTGTTCTACCAAGGATGTCAGAAAGTCTGTAATCCACAAAATTGTGGCACTAAAATTGCCACAGTTCTGGCAATTTTAGTGCCAGAACTGTGTAAACTTGTGTGAATTATAGAAAAACTACAATAAACCCAAACTCTGGCACTAAAATTACTCAATACACTCAATATTTTTCATATTTTTAATCACTGAAGTTTTATGTTCAGTGATTTCCATTTTGGTCCACCCCGAAAATGGAAATGGTACAAGTAATTGTTAGAAACCCAATAAAGTCTATCCATAATCAATATAACTTGGATGTTGAAGAGTGCAAGTTACTGTACATCTGACAAGAAATGTGCTGCATGTGTCCATTGCCTCTGAGTTGGATGATTTCCCCACAATCCATCACTCAGAGTGACAAGCAGAAAGCTTTCACGTTGTTATAAACAATCAAAATGGACTTACATTTCCCGAGCCTCAGCCTTTATTTATGACTTGTCATTTTTTGTTGAGTTGGGTGACAGGAAGTAGGGAGGCTAATGACTGATAAAGGGTTTCATGGGAAACCTAAACTTACAGGTTTAGATAAGGAGGTCATGTCTCCTTAGAAACGAGGCATGACCTTTGAATATTTACACTTGAATATCTTTAAAATGACAAAGCAAATTTTAAAGGCGCAAATATAGAAGTATGCAGGTAGACAATATGGCACATAGGTCATAGTTTATATTATAATAGTTTATGTATATTTACATTGCTTTGTGTTTTCTGTGTTCTTTACTAGTTGTGTTTTTAGGGTTAGAGCATAAAAAACTAAAATTTTGGCTAAAAATAAATAAATAAATAAAAATTCAAATTAAAAAGTTAAAATATTGGTAAAACCATGTTATTCATCACCAGTCACTGTTTGGCAACTATGTGAGTAATTCGCAAGTAGGGGTCAGTATCGCTCCATCAATGACAAAGAGATCCAGGGAGAACTGGAGTTCTTAGGGAAGCATCATGTTATCAGACAGCTGAAGAGACGACCGTTTCTAAGATGGATGAGCGCTGCCGTACCACTCAACTGAGTCATTTTGCGTTGCAGAGCTTTAATTGAATGTTGCTGTATCAACGACCCAATCTCTTTTGATTGTTTGCACCAAAAAATAAATAGTCCTCCCGAACGTCCACCGGACATTCGGGAGGACGTCCACCGGAGTTTCATTTGGACGTCGATCAAACATAATCCGCAGTTCGGCGGACGTTCAAGACAACGTTCCAGCGGACGTGCTCCAAACATTCAATGCTAGCTGGGTGTACACAGTAAGGAAACAACACATAAATAACCAGGGGTGAAAATTTTGGGGGGTACTATGACAAAAAAATTGAATAAATAAATAAATAAAATTATATATATATATATATATATATATATATATATATATATATATATATATATATATATATATATATATATATATATATATATATCTGCTCAAAAAAATAAAGGGAACACTCAAATAACACATCCTAGATCTGAATGAATGAAATATTCTCATTGAATACTTTGTTCTCTACAAAGTTCATCAATGGAAATCAAATTTATTAACCAATGGAGGCCTGGATTTGGAGCCACACGCAAAATTAAAGTGAAATGTTCCCTTTATTTTTTTGAGCAGTATATATATGTGTGTGTGTATACATACATATATATATATATATATATATATACCTATATATATATATATATATAAACATAGATCAACAGCCAGCAAGCCAAACTCAATTTCATGAGCCAGGAAGCCGAGCGTCTTGCTCCTTTATTACGTTTTCTTGACACTTACAACTTTGAGCAGTGGTGTGGAAAAGCTCAATTCGGGGGGTGTCTTCTTTTTTGTTTGCTGCATTTCATTCGGGGGTGTCTTCTTTTTTGTTTGCTGCATTTTATTTGCTTTTTGTTTGCCGCATTTAATTTGTGCGCGTGTCTTTTCTTTTGTTTGCATGTTTTCTCTTTTGCTGCGCATTTGCACCTGTCGGCCACCGTAGTACGGATTCCTACTCACGTCTACATCCCAGAATAGCACCTGACCCAAACTCTTGCCCGAGTTGTTCTTGAAATCTGCCTTTGAAATACAATCATGAAGCACTTTTATCCCCAAGGCTCCTGAATGACACAAGCCAAGAACTTTTGGGTTCTGGATCTCAATAAAAGGTCAGAGGAGGACGTGCTGGTCTCAGCGACCTGGCGGCGTTCAGTTTGTCACCTAATGCCGAGATCGACTCAAAACCTTCCGCGATCAACATATTGGACCGCTGCTCTTGTAATTTGATAAACAATATGAAATGGGAAAAAAAGTTATTTACTAACTGATTAAGTCGTGTTTTAGACTGTTCTTGAAAAACTAATCAGTCACGGCTGATTAGTGGCTGCACAGTGAACCCATTGATTTTTTTACAGCAGACAGCCGCTCCCCTCTCTTACTTTTACCCCTGGGAATAACTCAAACATAACAATCTGCTCCTTAGTCCCATCTTTTCGGGGGTACTACTGCCTCTAGTGGCATGGTGGTGGTAACACAACTAACATAAATAAATAGATTACTAAATCAAAATACCCCAAAGTCTAAGGGAAGCTAATTAAATGACCTAAGCAAAACCTGAAAGTGGGTCCAGTTTCACTCGATGGCCAACTTGTTGGAACTGTGGCAAATTTTAAATATCTTGGATCGTTCCTGGACAGTCAGCTCAACTTTGCTGAAAACACTGACTATATTTTTCAGAAATGTTCCTAGAGACTGTCTATCTGGCGGTCTCTTCCGCCGGCGCAGGAAGCGGAACCCCTTGGGCGGGTCCGGCGGTCTACCCAGTTCCTCCAGCAGCAGCGGAGAAGGCAAGATCTCTACGTCCTTGTAAAGATCCCGTTGAGCCAACTCCAACTGCTGCTGGAGGAACTGGGTAGACCGCCGGACCCGCCCAAGGGGTTCCGCTTCCTGCGCCGGCGGAAGAGACCGCCGGACCCGCCCAAGGGGTTCCGCTTCCTGCGCCGGCGGAAGAGACCGCCGGACCCGCCTCCTCGCTTCCTGCACCGGCGGGAGAGACAGTAGGATCCGACCAGAAAAGAGGTGAGGACGCCAGCGTGTGGGGTAGCGAGGCTTGGTTCCAGCAGCAGTTGGAGTTGGCTCAACGGGATCTCTACAAGGACGTAGAGATCTTGCCTTCTCCGCTGCTGCTGGAGGAACTGGGTCTCGCCTCTGACCTCGACGCACCCAGGCAACGCGGGCCGCGACGGAGGCGGCGGCGGGGATCTAGAGCGGAGGAGTTCTGTGGCGGAGCTCCAGCCAGCCAGAATCCCTGGGTGGGAACTCGGCTGGCGTTCTGTCCGCCTGGAGTCGGACCCCGCCGTTACTGCTGCCCTGAGCCGCCGGAGATCCCGGCCCCTGGGTCACGCCGTTTCTGCCGCCCTGAGCCGCCGAAGATCCCGGCCCCGGGGTCACGCCGTCAACGCCGTCCTGAGCCGCCGGAGGTCCCGGCCCCTGGGCAAAGCCATCGCCGCAGCCCTGAGCCGCAGGAGGTCCCGGCCCCTGGGTCCCGCCTGCAGCTGCCTCCGGTCCCCGCACCGAGGCAGCGTTTGCTTCAGCCCCCAGTGTTTCCCGAGTCTGCTCTGTGCGAGCCCCCAGCGTTTCCCGAGTCTGCTCTGTGCGAGCCCCCAGCGTTTCCCGAGTCTGCTCTGTGCGAGCCCCCAGCGTTTCCCGAGTCTGCTCTGTGCGAGCCCCCAGTGTTTCCCGAGCCTGCTCCTCCCGAGACTCCGCCCCTTGAGCTTGCTCCTCCCGAGACTCCGCCCCTTGAGCTTGCTCCTCCCGAGACTCCGCCCCTTGAGCTTGCTCCTCCCGAGACTCCGCCCCTTGAGCTTGCTCCTCCCGAGACTCCGCCCCCTGAGCCTGCTCCTTCCGAGACTCCGCCCCCTGAGCCTGCTCCTCCCGAGACTCCGCCCCCTGAGCCTGCTCCTCCCGAGACTCCGCCCCCTGAGCCTGCTCCTCCCGAGACTCCGCCCCCTGAGCCTGCTCCTCCCGAGACTCCGGTGTTCCCTCCTGGTGTTCTTTTCCTCGAGCCTTCAGAGTTTCTAGTGCCCCCTCCTCCCGAGTTTTACTGTCATGATGTGTTGCGGAGAGCGGTGAGAGAGACGCCGGGGAACCCAGGTAGTCATGATGAAAAGATGATTTAATGAAAAAAACCAGGAGGAACAACAGAAAATCACTGGCAGCACAGGAACAGAACACAGACGTGAGACGAGGGTGAGATAAGACGAGGATCCGACGAAGAACACAGACACAGGTGGGTTTAAATACACAGGGAGGGTAATCAGGTAAGTAGACACACCTGGGGGACAATCAACGGGGAGGACAGGACAGAGACTCGGAGGAAACAGGACAGAAACACAGAAAATGTCAAAAATAAACACTCAAAAACACGGATCATAACACTATCTTTTAAGAAGACTTAGTGATCTTGGGGTTAGTCAATTAGAACTTGTGTACAAGACAATTGTTGGAGAGTATTTTAACTTTTCATCTCCTCCACGAAACACTGTGAAGAGGCATCCAGTGTCTGTGACCACAGACAGACCGAGCCCCCTCCGGTGTGAGATCTACTGCCTCTATACTTCTTCCCCCAAGCTACTGACCAACAAGTCTGCATCAACATTTGTTCTATCAGGCTGTTAGTGTTTATCAGAGAAATAGTTTGCTAGAGCGGCTAACCACTGGTGCCATGTGGTGTTAAGCTTGGACATGGTCCGCATAGCGGTTAAGGATGCACTGTGTATTCCAGTCTTGGCTCCATGACTTTGTTGGTAAAACAGAGAAAGTTTGACCCAATCAGAGCCCCATATTGCTGTTTTTACTTGACATTTTGCCATTAGATTAGTTTGATCTGTTAATGATAAAAATCAGACCAGACAGAAATACAGATTGATGGTTTTAGACGTCACTCGTGTTCCTTTTTAAAAAATTTCTTAGGATTTTTCTAAAAGTCCAGTTCCAAATGAGCGTTATTTTGTTTTGGAACGATGTGACGTGAGTGCAGCATTGTCCCAGAGCAGTGTGCAGCCAATGATATGATTGACTCAATGATGCTTGCATGCAGCGCTGCCTGATTGTGTTTGAATACTTTGCGCTCATCTTTGTCTTTACTCTGTGTGCAGCTCAAGTGTCCGTCTGTAATTTGTCTGCTGCTGTCTGAGTCGTCTGGCATCTTTAAAAGCTCAGGCTGACAAGTAAATAGCTGAAAATTGCCTCCGAAGAGATTTGTTTTGGCTTTTTGTTTTGACTTGTGAAGAAATTACATTCCTTTTAGAAAATGGCAGGAAGATGGCTTTGGGAGGAGTCGATGTTTAAAGTCAGGACATTTCACTGTCTTCATTGTGATGCTGATCGCTGCCCTCCCTCAGGACATGAACGTGGAGATCTGATGATGATCATCATCATCATGTTTGAGAACAGTATTGTCACCTGACAAAGATTAAAACTTCATCCTCTCACCAGAAGAAAAGCAGATGTTGATGTAGAAAAGAAGTCATTTTAATATCTCTGTGATCTTAATTTACTTGTTTCCATATTATATATATGTTTAATTTTGAATAACCATTTACAAGAGTAAGAGATGTTAATTTTATTAACAGTTATATATAGCAAATATATAAGTGCTTTGCTAGATCTGAGAGATATTTTTTGGTACAAATATTGAAATAATTCCTGTCAGAGGATTGTTTGTGTCCTTTTTCTGCCCTCTGTTTCAATATTCTATCTGCCCACCAGCTGTTTACAATCTGTGTTACACACGACTAAACCCAGAATTTCCACTCTGTACATAAGTAAATGATTCATGAGGGTTTTATGCTCATCTTGTCACTTTTAGCTATTTTCACATCTCTGTACATGTGAATGTGTGTGTAAGCATCCCGTGTCTTTGAGGAAATATTCTTACTCCTTAAATTTTTTACACTTTTTTTGTCATATTAAAAACACAAACTCCAATGTATTTTGCTGAGGTTGTGTGATAAGATAACAAACTGAGTGGCTCTGCCTGTCATGGCAGTCAGTACTCGATTTGCCACGTCACTCCAGAACTGTCTTAAGAATGCATTAAGTCATCGGATCGGTTTGCTGACCGTTTTTTATACATGTTATAGTTGCTGAAAAAATGTAGAAGTACTAGCCTATCTAAGCTGCACAAAGTAAGTACCCTAAGTATATTTGAATGTTTACCTAAATATTCTTTGGGTATAAAATTAAAATGCCTTTTTTTAAAACATTCTTTTCCTCTTCTTTTGTTGCATAATTGTGGTCTTCTTATGCAGTATTTTGATTTGCTGTTTGGTTATTTTTCATTCTAGCCAGTGCAACATTTCCCTACAAATAATCTGACTGGATTAAAAAGAATTGTCTGTGATTGTCTGCTGGTCTGGTTCATTTATGTATAACTAAAGTGACCAGTGATTACACAGCAGGCTGAGTAAGAGTCATCAGTGTTGAGCACTATCCCTTGAAAGCTTCATATTTTCCTCCACACTCATCCTTAACAATGTGTTCATGATTCAGTGTGTTTTGTTCTACACAATGATTCTTATGTACACATATAATATTTAAATATAAATCAAGCTCAGAGGCTGAAAAATGGGCAAAAGAACAGATGACCATTTTACCTTAAGGAGAAACTTTGGGTTTTCTGAAATGCCTCACATTTTTTTCCCCTAAATAGCATTACTTTTCTTTTTTTAAGTAAACTTTTCAGCCTATAAGTATGTCTATCAAATGAAGTACGGGCAATTCTTAGCAACTTGCTTGATCCATAACAGCTTTGATCATTCCTCTGTCTGCAGAGAAATGATCTGCAGACAGATCATTTCTGTCGCAGGTCTGAACACTGTGACTGTTCAGACCTCACCTGCCAAAATAAAGAAATACAAACACTTTGCATGCAAAGTATCCCACCCTCTCAACAGCATTTTGTATTTTGTCATGATGAGATCTCACCGTGAGGAGGGAACCAGAGGCAGCTCTCTCCTTTCATCTTTCTGCAACCCACCGAATCAAATTAGTAGTCGACAGATCTGCAGTTAGCATAACGGTAACCTTTCAACACCAAATCAATGAAATGCAATCGCAGTTTGACTTCACAGCTCCCCAGTATTCTGTTATACTGGTGTATTCACACAATGGTCACATGAAGACAACAAAATGAATTTGATAAAAGGAGTTGAGAATATTATGCACAATAAAAATCATATTGTCATTTGCTGTTTAAACATTCAAAAGTATTCTCTCTTTACAGCACCTTGTTAAAGGAGGAGGTGGGGAGGACTTGGAAGTAGACATGGCCCAGTTCATGAAAGCCTAACTTTAAGCAACACTCTCCATGCAAAGACGGATCCCGTCCCACTGTGAGAGACAGACTGAGCAGAAATCAAAGGAGAAAAAAAACAAAGAAGCTGACAACCTGGTGAATCTTAACAGGATTTGAGTCAGCAGCCTTTTCCAAATTCCTCAGTGTTGAAGTTCCAAGGACGTGAAGAGGAAGGACGCTTGTTAACCTGCAGCAAGCACATGCTGTGTGTGGGGGGGGCAGAATATTTAGCAGTAGGGAGGGAACTGGGCTGTCTGCCTCTCTTTTTACAGAAGTTCAAAGAAAAACTAATTTTCTCTGTTCTTTATTAGCTTCAAGAACAGCAAGAAACAAGAGCAGGTCAAAAGAGACAGGCTTCTCTGTCCAGGCATTAAATTATGACAACTAACAGGTAAATGAACAACACTATATAACTGTATCTGGTAGTCGATGAGCTAAAATAGGAAGTGAACATTTTGTGCTCAAACATGTTTTCAGTTAAAGTTGCTCTTCTATTTGTTTAATAGAAATAAGTCTGAAACTAGGAAAGATGGATTGACTGTAAGCCCGTTTAAAACTGGACCAGAATCTTTTCACCGTCCTTCCTACCTGACATCTTCATTTGAATATTTTTTTTAAAATACTCAAATTTTTGGGGATTCATGTTGTCACACGACGCTGGTTTTACAGAAAGGTGAATGAAATATTTAAAAAGCTGTATTTTCTCCCCCATTTAATTATTGTTCTTCAAATAGTTGAAGATTAACAAAAAGTAAAAGACCCATAAAATCAACAGCAATATTCTGTAAAATCACAACATAACAGGTGAGTAATTCCATCACTTCTGACCCCGTCAGCCATGAAGAAATGTATCGGATGGAAAGAGGAAGAGAAGACATCACTGTTGTTCTGATTCAGTGATTCAGGCTGCTGTAGGAAGAAATTTGGATTAAAGCGAAATTCAAAATGCTTTTGGTCTCTTTCTGCTGACTTCCTGCATTTAAATTTAAGAAATCCCTGAAGGAATGGCTTAACAAAATAAATACAACAGATGAAAAAAGAGGAATTCACAATGGTTGATCAGAATGCAACACAATGCTAACGCTTGTGTACTGGATGTCAGAAGGACAGGATTTACCAGGTGAACTGCTACAAGGCTGATAAAATGTTTTAAAGAGGAAATTACTGAATTTTCCAGGAAGTTCTCCATGTTTATGATCCCATTTTCCCCTGTGGACTGTAATTCCCTACTTTCCAAATGCTGAGATTACTCCACACTTCAGCTAGCCTATATCAGTGTAGTTCCATCTGCCTGTTTGTGAATACATTTTGTGTATATCATACAAAAACTGGATGAACCTGTTTCCTAGCAACCGCTTTAATAGCTGTGAAACTACCACTGCCCGTTTAGTGTGCAATTCTTTTAAAGACGTCTCTTTAAAGTGCTTGAAGAAACATGAAAACAGATCTGCGCTCCGTCAGTCTAACACGCATCCCTCGGAGGTGAGAAAGAGAGGCTGCTCAGCAAACATTTACTTTGTGTGTTTTCTGTGAGCTATGCTCAAATCCAGCAGAGTGGATAAATGGAGGGGAGGAGAGTTGGGAGGAAAATGGGCCAGCTTAAACCAAAACCCGAGAAACTAACATTTAACCAGCACAGTTTCCCTTGAACACACTGATCAGATAATAGATTTTTATCTCTTGCATTTATCACAGCAATTTGACTGTGTAACAAAGAAAAACTTCTGAAAGACGCAATCAGAGAACAAAGTGAAACAGGCTCTTAATGATGATTTTTAATTTTCCACAATGTGAGCATTTTCCTTTCATCTTGTGGACTCTTCTTCCAGCTAAGTGGTGGGGAAGGACATTCCAAGTAACAATATAAGGTCATCCCAAAGTCATTCTCACATCCAGGATCCTGGAATTCCATTGTGAAGTCAGGACTTTCAAAATAACAACCTTTCTGTTCACTCATTTTAAATCATTTATGTCAACAAAATAGCATCAAGTTCAAAATGCAGCAACTTCTTATGAGGATAAAAAGATCTTCATGCATGTAGTTTTTGCCTTATTTTAAGTTCCAGTCAAAAATAAAAAAGCACATGACTATATTGGTTGAGTTTTGTTTGTTAATAAATTTTTATTGCTTCCTATGAGTCTTGTCACAACTTATAATTTGCCATTTAATGTTCTGCTTGTTTTATAGCATTTTCTTTATTTCCTTTATGTTTTGATTAAATTAAAATATCCCTGTTGTATACAAATCTCCCATTAGTTTGCTTTCAGTGGCCTCTTGTGGCTGGTGATGGTAGATGTATTAACCTGACAACCACAGCCAGGATAGGCTCAGGAGCTACATGCCATAACCAAACATTGTTGGTGGCACAGTCTCTGTTTCTGTAACAGAGACTGAATAAATTAGATGAAGTTTGTGTTGCACTTCCACATAATGGCCTTAACGACGATCATGGCAACAAAGCAGATGATTGATCTTAAAGCGGTTCTACAGATCCAGAATCCGAAGTGTGAGTGATGTAAAAAGTTGTGACCATGACAAGCTTAGATTCCTTTTCTATTCCACCTGCATCATCCAGAGTTCAAACACTTTGTCAACAATCACCATGTGCATGCACACATAGACATGCTCATGTGGTTCCACTTGTGTGTTTTTGGAGGATAGTCACTAGTGTCAGGGTTTGTGAAATGCAGACAAAATGCAAACAAATCTGCTTGTTTCTTTTCTACATAAACATGGAATTCTGTTGGTATTTTTTAGGCCTAATCTGCGGTTTTAATAGATATGTATTTTTAAATGTCTTGCTGAAATATCTTGCCAGGATCATGGCAGAATTGTTTCATTCATTTTATTTGTCAATTCTTTATTTACACGATACAATTTAAAACAATCCTTTTTTTAGAAAAGGCTTTTTAGCCAAAATAAGAATTTATCTAGCACAAGAAAATAAAAGAATAGATCAACAAGACTACATAAGATGCCATCAATAGCAAACAATGAGATATAGTATCATCTTATATATGATTTAAAAAGACATGTTTTCACAAGGTTTTTTAACATATTTAATTAACAATGTAACTATTTAATTTGATGCCTTTTGGCCTTTCATATTTAAGCCTAGGAAACTCCTCTCCCAGAACAATGTGCCCCAAACTTTTTGGGTAACAGTAACTTTGCTGTTCTGATTTGGCTTAATACTAAAAGTGAATGACTTTTGATTACTCTCTGTGGGAGGAGTACAGCCGGTTTACAGATTGTGTTTACAGTAAGGTTACACTGCTCTACAATCTGTACACACCAACAGCTGATTGCTGAACGAGTTCATGATACAATGAAGCATTAGTTTGTTTCTGTTGGATTTTTGAAAATCACATGTATCTTTAGAAGACAGGAAACATTGGAACCCTAACGTCTGACAGCTCAGTGAAATCAGCGGCTCCTTTCTTGCTGTTTCCTGCTACATTAAAACTCCTGCTTAGGATCACAATTCAATCCAATCATGCATATTGACTCCAAATCAACTGCATGCATTCCAAATTGACCGTAGTTATCAACCAATGCAGTCAAGTTTAATTTATTATTCAAAAAGGTTTTTGAAGAAACCCATTAAATTGCATCTGGTTACTGACTTGCAACATTCGCTCCTCCTGGATGTGAGCTCTACTGTCTGGAGAATCGCAGACACGTTGCTGACTTTGCAGCTGACATGATGGACCAGGGATTAAAAGTTTAGCACAGTCAACAACTGAGATCAGTGGAGATTAGGGTTAGAACAGTAGGTTATAATGGTTAAATGGGTTACAGAAAGATAAAAAATAAAAATAAAAAAAAAGATTATCAAAATCTTGGGCTGCACAGTGGCGCAGTTGGTAGAGCTGTTGCCTTGCTTGGGTTCAATTCCCAGCCCCAGTCTTTCTGCATGGAGTTTGCATGTTCTCCCTGTGCATGCGTGGGTTTTCTCCAGGTACTCTGGTTTCCTCCCACAGTCCAAAAACATGTCTGTCAGGTTAACTGGCCTCTCCAAATTGCCCCTAGGTGTGAGTGTGTGCATGGTTGTGTGTCTCTGTGTTGCCCTGCGACAGACTGGTGACCTGTCCAGGGTGACCCTGCCTCTCACCTGGAACGTTAGCTGGAGATAGGCACTAGCAACCCTCCTGACCCCACTAAGGGACAAGGGTGAAAGAAAAAGGACGGATGGATGGATATCAAAATCTTACAAAAAATCACAGTGAGTCAGAGCTGAACAAAAACAAAGGAGCCCTGGAGCAAGGAGGTAACAGAGAGATAACTGGGAAGAACCAGTGAGGAGTAAGTAGCAGAGAACTGGAAGAGTGGCTGATTAGCTAACAGGTTGCAGGTGTGAGGGTAAAGAGCAGAAGGGAGACTGGAAAGAGAGAGCGAGAGACAGAGAGAGAGAGCGAGAGACAGAGAGAGAGAGCGAGAGACAGAGAGAGAGAGAGAAAAGTGACACAGGGGGCGAGGGAGAGAGCACTGGGGCCTGGGAAATTAATTTAATATTAAACAATAGCTAGACATAAGGATCATAGTTAAATTAGAGTAACAGAGAATAACCAGACACAAGAAACTATTAAACATAATAAACTAGAATCAATAAGAAAGGACTGAACTAAAGTAAAACAGAAACAAGAAAAAAAGATCATCTTTGATCACGGGGACCTGCTGATTGAACCCCAGTGTCTCATCTGACAGGTGGAGACAAACAGCCAGCTCTTTAATTAGGTGACCTCTGCTATATATCAACAGTTTAGATGCTGCAGTTACATTCCTGACAGGATCCTGTTGGCTTTCAAATAAAGTCCACTGTGTCGTAAGACAAATGTGTGGACTGAAATTCAATAGAGATAAATTGACTGTGGTGCAAAACAGTAATTCTCAAAAATATATTAATATAGAAATTATCCAATCAGGGTGTGAACACCCTCTTCTGGTGGAAATTTGCACATTTACTCTCCAACATCTACAGGCTCGCCCCAAAAGAGACACACCTCTTCAGACACTTTGCTTGCGCCAGGTTTCAGCTAGAAAGTAGGACCAACTCAGGGTTCGCTCAGACAATGCCGCTACCATGCAGGGTTGGTTCATGGAGTAAGTTTCAGTAGTAAGCTGGCTCAGGATAACTTCTATATGCTTTTCTGAAAACCAAAAACCCAGGATATGCTCATAGTCACCCCAGAACTTAGTCAGGATTTTCACTTATCCTGCTTCCTGAAACGAGGCCCTGATGTGGAGCTCACTGGAGACTTTATCCTGCATACACTAGAAGTGGTTCATGTTCATCAGTCAATTTAAAAATGAAATAAATCTGGTTGGTGATGTTCCTGACTTTTTCGCACTCTTACAAATTAGCAACAAAATATTGTGGTGTTTTTAAAGCAGTCTGAAATATGAGCAACATGAGTTAGAATCCAAAGTGACCTCGGCTGTCTCCTCTTGTGGTTAATATGATCCCCAACATTGATCTGGACTCTACAGTACAGAAGGACCTTCTGTGTGTCACATATCAGGAGCTTTGTTAGCCCTGCCTGAAATAGTTTAGCAGCTGACCAGATGCCAAGGAATAAGCATCTGGATTGCATGACCTCTGTCAGCTGACTGTATAAGCAAACTGAGTCAATGCTGAAACCGAATATACATTTGTTCTGTGATTCATATATGTAGACACCCACTGACAACACAGGGAGAGGCACACAGTCACAAAATACTGAAGAAACCCGAGTACGTCCGCTACCTGCTGCTTCCGCATGACTTTTTTATATTTTATTTTTTATTAATCATGTCTTATTTAAAACTAAAGACTGATGTGCAATAGTTTGATATGAAAATTATAATTATGGGACTTCTGTATTCATGCATGTTGGTGTATCATAAGCATGTGCTACTTTGATCCAAACTTGAAGAAATGACAAAAACTCTTGTCAATCTATTGAAGGATGTATGTTATTCTTGATGTGAACCCATTTTGTATAAAGTGTGTTTTTGTGATAAAGGGTGTAGAATCCATAGCATTTAACTGCATTAGGGAAGAGTATGTTACTGTGAACACTGTGTCACTGTGTTGTTTTAGATATTTCATATATAAGTATAAACAATCTCCATGGGGATAAAAATCTAATTACTCAGAAAGTAGGTTAGGCTTGTCTTAGTTGGAGCCTCTCTAGTCATACTGCATAGTGAGGTGAGCAGATCTTCATCAGCGCAGACTGAGGGTCCACACAGATTAAGGTCTAATCCATACATAGCTGGATATCTGTAAAAACATAAGGCATTATTATGCATTTATGTCTTTCATCCACATGAAAACTCCAGTTAACATCACTAAAAATTATTTACAAAACCTTCAAACAAAGTGGAGATTCGAGAGAATTCCATGTTTGTGATGGAGTGTGTACATGAGAAAATGAAGATTTGGGGTCCTGAGCATTACAAATGATGCTCTGATATATCCACACGTTGCTTTGACATGATTTTCAATCAATATTGTACCATGTCTTATCAACTGTATATTCTAATACAGTGTTTCTCAACCCTGGTCCTCACCGCCCCCCTGACCTGCATGTTTTAGGTATTTCCCTTCCACTCACCTGAATTGTATCTCTGGTGATTAACAGACTTCTGCAGTACTTGATGGTCATGCAATCATTTGAATCAGCTGTTCTGGAATAGAGGCACATCTAAAACATGCAGAGCAGGGGGGTGGTGAGGACCAGGGTTGAGAAACACTGGTCTAATATGTTATTTAAACGTTGTCCAACCTATATCTGTCCACACACACGTTCAGACGTCATGTTAATTCTTAACGCTTGTTTTGAAGTAATCTGTTTGGTGGACATTTGCTTTGCACTATACTGCCACCTATGGGTTTGGCAGGTTTAAAACGAAACCCAAGGGCAGATTTTTGTGGGTTTGTGTGAATGAAAACTTTTCTGAATCCAATCCCGTATGTATGATATTATTTATTATTAATGATGCGACAGTGATATTAGTGTTTATAAAAACCCGGGGAGGCATAAGGCATCGGGTCATTTCTGTGTCACTATGTAACAGAAACGTTCTGTAGCAGTGGCACAAATGTGTGATATATACCATATATGAGATAAGCCTGAGATTGCAGTCGATCATTAGCTCATCTAAGGTCTATAAAACCTGTGAATAATGACTTCCACACATGTTGGAGGTAAAAAATAAAATCATTACAATGTGAAACTGTAAAACAATGAGGTGTTTTTAAACTCAGCCTTCTTATTTCAGATCTGGAATCAAAGCAGATTATTCTCTGACTGGGACATTGTTTTGATCCGCATCCTCTTTGCATTATTAATAGGCCCAGAAAACACTGACTCAAAGTCACTCTGACTGACTTTGAGAATCAAAGTTCTGCTTCCAGGAGGGTAAAAAAAGGGCATCAGGGGACACAACACATATGATGCTGAGATGTCACAGAAATGAGGAAGGATAGAGTCGTATTAAACATTGTTGGAAAATGAGTAAAAACAGCTGACATCAGGAGGCAGAGATCTACAGAAAGTTATCAAGAGAGCAGAGACTCAAAAGTCATCTCTGGAAAACAGAGTGACAGGTTTTTTACAGCCTGAACAGTTTTTACAATGTTAGCCTGTCTGGAACATGTGCAAGTAAAACACCTGCTCCCTGCTCTGCACTCAACAGGAAGTTAGAGATTGCTGAAGAACATGACTCCCAATGGACGTCAGTGACTCATGGTTTGGCCAGAAAAAAGTTGATTTGTTCAACTCAGACAGGCTTCTGCACGTTTGGAGGACAACAATGTTGAGCACAACGTCCTGACAGTGAGCCATGGAGAAGGAACAGTCAGGGTAAGAGGCTGTATGCAGAAAAAATTAGAGACGTGACATTGAAAGAAAGCCTGCAGATGAGAGCTCTGCCTAAGAAGACGAATTACTATCTGATGCCACCTACAAGAGAAGGGCTGTGTGCATGAACTATAAAAGAAATTACACTCTTTTTTGTTCTGGTCAATTAAGATATGAGTTTTTAAAAGGTCCAATGTATCCCAAATCATTCCCATTTCATCCAAACAGAAATAAACTTTCCATGGCAAATTGAAAGCTGTAATTGTTAGTAATACAACTTTAATGAAATATTTAGTCACAACAAAGGCCCAAACAGATGTAACTGTATGAAACTATCTGTGAAAGGATTTTCACAGATATCTCCACTAGTTCCTGGTAACAGAGACTTACTGTTATTAAGTAACACATAACTCAGACACATAATTTTATCTGTCAAGGAGTTTCTGTTTGTTCCTTGTAATGAATCGGTTTGCTTAAGTTCCAGTGTCTTTCCAGATCTCAGCTTCCCTTCAGCCAGTCAGGATTGGCTATCTGTAGGGAAAACAAGTCCTTATCATCGCCTTCCTAAAATAATGGCACATTCCTTTTTTGCTAAAAGATGATTTAGGGGGAACAGAATTTCTTTATGCCATTATTTTAGGAAGGTGATGATATGTGAACTTTCCCTGGCTGAGCCTGCTGGTGGTGTCAATCCCTCAGATCAGCTGAATGAGTCAACAGCAATTCTTTAAAATGACAACAAGTCCTGGAAACTACAGGAACATCTCAGTCTGATGCAAATGGTTCACTGCATTCTGATACATTCAAAACGGACTGATGAGCTGGTCTGCATCAGTTTTTGTTCAGCTGACACCAAAGTCAAACTGGACACAGTCCGTGGAACTGCAAACTTAGAGAGATCCAAAGTCTAAATGTATTCAACCACCATTTACCCCAGGATTAATGTACTGAAACATGATGGACTTCACGAGAAAAACAGCAAAATGTTATCTAGAAAACCGTCTTATTTTCCCACTCAATGTTTATGGGTTCAAATTAAACGCTCTGAGGCATTTAAAGGGATTCCCTGAGGGGAGTTAAGCTCTTTTATGAAATAGGCCTCTGGTTTTGACAACTGTCACAGTAAATATAAGGTAAAACAAAAGCAGCCAGATTCATCGGCACAATTCACTTTCATCTTCAACACCAAAATCTCTCTTTGGAAGAAGCATCTGTTCTTAACCTCCCACACCCACAGGGCCCCCAGGGTTTCACAGCTGAGGTAAATATGCACACCTTGATGTAAAAAATGGAAACAAGAAGTCCATCAATGTGATGCTTGAGCACAGTGCAACAAAAGGATTACAGAGGTAATCTGTATTCAAAGCTGCACAGGGAAAATGAGCCATTTTAAGCCTTTTGTTTTGATTCTTTGGTTTTCTGGTGATTTTAATTAGCGCGACTTTTCAAAAGGAAATGCAGTTCACAGAGCCCAGTTCAGCTCAACCTTCATTCAAAACAGGACGGATGAAAATGCAGAGCGCAGAAGCTTTTTGAAGCTGGTACATCTTTCCTCTGGTCTGCTTCTCAACCAGACTGTTAATCCCCAGTTTTTATATGAGGAATCATTTTACACCTTCCTGCATGTCCTGCAACAAACCAGACAATGTGTATTTTAGTGGCTGTGCCCTTTAAACTGTGCATATAAGCTATTTATGCTGGAGAGTGTTTGATTATATTCGATTGAGCAGCGTAACAATTTGCAGCTCCACTGTGGAAATACCTGTCAGGCTTAGATAAGCATTTAAAATGGATAAGAGAGGCAGGAAGGATGCCAGGGGAGAGAAATAATAAAGACAAATGAAAGCAAGGACAATCTCTACTTAGAGGGAACTTGATTTAGAGATCATTGAAGGTGGATGGAGAGAGATAAATGTTTTAATGGAGGTTATTATTACTGATTAGACAGAAAGAACTGTTTGCCCAGAGGAATGTTTGAGAACATTGTCATTTTTGTAATCTCTCTGTAGACAGGAAAAAAACTGTTGATCTACAAGGCAAAAAAAAATTAAGGCTAAAAGTACAATTACATTAACATAACTGCTGATTAGAGGTTTACATTCACTCGTCATGTGCAAGACAGAAGCTTAAAATGTTTATGATCCATTTAATTTATTCTTTGTTTTCGCAGTAAACCCATAATATAAGACACATTGTCCATGAAGCTTTAAAACCAGACTTGGTTTCATCAGTTTGAATTCATTGTGAATCATTTTGAAACCAAAGCAGGTGAACAGTGAACAGTGAACAGTGACTAAAATAAGGCATCTAGTCTCATATTTCTCATATTATACTCACAGCAAAATCTGTATCAGTATCACTGAGCATATCAGTCATATTCCTCTGAAGTGAGATCAGGGCATACAGTAGTGTGAAAAAGTGTTTGCCCTCTTTCTTATGTCCTATTGTTTTGCATGTTTGTTACACTTCAGTGTTTCAGAACATCAAACTGATTTAAGTAATTAAGTGGTCAAAGTCAACACAAGTAAACACAAAATGCAGATTTTAATGGTGCTTATTATTAAGAGAGAAAATATGCAACCTTGCACGGCCCTGTGTGAAAGAAAATGTTGTTTTCACTGATGAAGAGTGTGTGACATGTATGTCATTGTTTTTGGCTTTAAATGTTTTAATTTGCTAAAGTCAGTTGTGAAGTGGAGATCAGTGGAGTTAACATTCCATCACAAGTGGAATGTCAGTCATTCTACAAACTCACTGAGATATATGACATCTATCTGTCACAGAACATAACTTATCAAGAGATCATTTAATATGCACTAAATATTAATTTTATGCCATACTGACATATAAATTAGTAAGCAACTGTTGGTCTTTTTTTGTCTTTGTTGGTAGTATTGCTGCCTTGCAGCAGGAAGGTCCTGGGTTTGAGTCCCAGCCTGGGGTCTTTCTGCATGGAGTTTGCATGTTCTCCGTGTGTGTGTGTGTGTGTGTGTGTGTGTGTGTGTGTGTGTGTGTGTGTGTGTGTGTGTGCGTGCGTGCGTGCGTGTGTGCGTGCGTGTGTGTGTGGGGGTGTGTGTGCGTGTGTGTGTGTGTGTGTGTGCGTGTGTGTGTGTGTGTGCATATGGTTATTTGTCCTGTCTGACTCTGTGATGGAATGGCGACCTGTCCAGGTTGATAATCTATGAAAAGATTGCCCTCCTCCATCTTCTCCCTTAACTACTATCTGTTAAGTTAGTATGAGTTACTCTCTGTCTGAAGAAATGCACTGCTCCTGACCCAAAACAACCAATCAGGGCCAGGAAAGGGGGCTTAACGCTGTCAATCATCCTCATGTACTTGCTGTTAAATGTCCTAAAGGTGGAAAAACAACTTACAGTTACATGAAAACCGTTTATTCGCCATCATGGTTATGGCCATCATGGTTATGGTCATCATGGTTATGGCCATCATGGTTATGGCCATCATGGTTATGCTACTTGCCTGAGCATTCATGACAAGCTGTGCTAGCTGCAGCGTACCGGAAAGCAAGGGGGGTGAGGGATATGGGGAATGAGCAGCGCCACAGAGGGGTGATTGACAGCAGTAAGACCCTCATCCAGGCCCTGACTGAGATCTAATCTGATTTGATATAATCTGGGAGAAGGCAAAAAAGAAAATGTCCATTTTTTCAGATGATGTCTCATGATATACTGTGACAGTTTCAACAAATATATATAAAAAATATATATTTTAATAAAAGTTACATACCACAGCTTTAATGTGTGTCCACCACTTTGTATCATAGAATTACTGTAACTCTCTAGTTATTGTCCTTTATTTGCCAATTAATTTGCCAAGAAAGTCCTCTGTAAACTTTCATTTGACCTTTTTGCCATTGTGAGTTTGTTGCAGAAGGGCGTGTCTTTTTCTTATACACACACACAAACTGTCAAATGTCAGTGGTTACGGCAGAGCACGGCGGCGTGTGGAGGCTTCACAGAGAGCGATGATTGCTTGTGTTATCAGTGTTGAAACAGACAAATCAATCCCGCCCTGACAACCACACAATTAACCGCTTTATTAGCCTGCTTGTAGACCAGATCATCATGAGGGGGGAGTCAAGTACCCGCAAATAAATGTTCCAGCAAAGAGTGTTGAAGAAGGCAAGGAGGCACACAAGAGTGTATTTAGTATGGAGAGCGGGGACAGAGTGAAGATTGATTGGGCTGATTAAAACGGTGATTTGCGGAGTGGATCAGAGCTCGCTGCGTCTCGCTGACCGGCCCTTCTTCAGTCACTCAGGACTCAAACTGGGCCGCTCACACACGCAGGGAGGCCAGTTTGTGAGCTTACGCTGTTTTTTTCACTCCTGCATATTTAATGAGACTTTGACTGAAGGGAATTTGTATGAAAGGACGAAAACCTGTGGAGGTTATAAGTCATTTCATTTTTCCTTGCGCTCAGCATTTTAATATGGCTGCCGCTGCTGCGCACAAACACTGTTTGCTTTTTCATATTACAAGCTGACATTTGTAAATGCTGCTGCGGTAAACATGGAGACCATGGTACAGGCGCTGCTCACAGCCTGATCCCATCCACTCACAGGCATCCAGAGCAGGGATGTCATCTGCAGAAAAAGTACTGAAAAACAAAGGAACCTCTTAACTCACAATTTGTTAGATAGCCATTCAACTACTGATCAATTTGATGTTTTCAACATAAGTAGCAACATAGACTCTCTTGTCCATAACATAATAAATCACATAGAAATTACTCAGTGTGGTTATTCACTTAAACAGGGCAAATTTCACCCAGTGAAGTTCACAATGAGCAGTCAGGGTGGTGGAGAAAGAGATTTTAGATATGATAATTAGCACACATTGCTCTCTGTATTCCAGAAAGCGCTGATCTACTGGGACTTTCACACATCAACTGCCTCAGGTTGCAGAAAATGATGTGAAAAAGAGAAAATGTCCAGTGAGCTGCAGAGATTTGAACCAAAACAACATGTTACTGTCAGAAAGAACCAACTAGTGAACTCCACATAAATCCTTCTGATTTTGACTGCAGGCCTCCTTTGGTTTAGTGACAGAGGTTATCTGTAGTAGCTTTAAATTAGCATTACATACCGTAACAAATATGTATCTAAAAAAGACAGTCTTTATTTTAGTTTAATTGTGATGGATGAAAATGAGATGAAAATTTAGTGAAAGTGAGCAGTCAGAATGACGAGCAAGATCATTTAAGACATTTTAGAGGGGAGGTTGATACTCATTTTCCTAGCATTTGTTGAAATTCCCTTTTAATTCCTTTTAATTTAATTCCTATTTTATTATTTTTTATTATAAGCTTCTTATAATCATTGATAGTTATTGGAATCTGTCAGCGACGTCAATAGGACTGAAAATAAAGCACTTGCTATTCTTTGGCTCTGTGAACATTTTCACCTGTACATACAATATTTGGACATCCCTTCACACAAAGCACTAGAAATCATATGGAGCCGTCCCCGGTCAAAACCAACAGCTGGGATTGAAAGATGGGGTTTGAGGCTTCAGCCCTACACCTTCACCTTAAAGTCATTCAGAAAGGAAGTCAACATCCCTGCTGACTGAATGTCTTTTCACCAGATTCCATCTCCAATAAGTGACAGTACACATGCTGCGAAAGAAGCAGACGAATATGTGAACTTCATTGCAGCTCATACAACACCAAAAACCATGACACTTTGATCAGAGACACTCACAGACTCCATTCTTCATGAAGTCACTGCTCACATTAGATTCCTGGCCGTTGCTGTCAGAGGACCATTTTACATGTTGTGGTTCATGTTACTGAAAACTGAGCAGATTATGTGAAGCATATCACTTACAAATCATAAAGGGCAAATGGTAGAGCTAGAACTGCTCTATCATTTAGCTTTGGTTGAAATCCTGTGACTTCTCACTAGCTGGGTTTCCATTGTGTGGGAATTAAGAATTTTGTATAGACTGTGTGTTACTTTCAGTCCTCTAGTATTCTGTTTTTCCATATACAGTGCCTTACCTTTGATTGCACTCACTGTGTCTTGTTCCCTGATTATGTCCACGTCTTTCGTCTTGTCCTCTGTGGTTGCTGGTCCCTTGCCACTTACTGTCTGTCTGTGAGGCTCTCCTGGAAACATTGATTTTTTTTCCTATGCTACTAGTTCATGACTGTGTCTGATCATGATCACAGTTGAGAGTTTAAAGAAGTGTTTTCATCCTCACCGTAAATCTGAGTCACTCTACTCCTTTTCAACAACAACAAATCATGACACATTGACCATTTCAAAAATACATTTCCTACATTTTTGATTGAAAAGTTTGGGTGCTAAGGTGAGGAGGTTTTTAATCATATTGAAATTTGTTTATTTTGCAAAACTGCAACGGAAACATTTTTTTTCATCACACAAGTCACATGATTAACTAGTGGATGTTGCCACTGGTGCAAACCATGAAGAAGAAAATGACAGGAAGTAGTTGGAGAATCATGGCCTCATGTTTTTTAATGACTTATCACATGAACAAACTTATTCACGTGTGGTTTTAATTCTGGTTCTCCTTAAATGGAAACACCGCATTTGCAAAAAAAAAAATTTTTTTACACTAGTGGAATATTGACAAAGTTTTTTTGCACATTGCTAAAGGAAACGCAGCTGGTGCTGCCTTGTAGGGGAAACAAGTCCAGTAGAATCTCCAACCTGCAGCCGTCTCTGAACAGCAGGAAGCTGGGAAAGGTCTCAAGAGAGTCAGTCATAAATCTTTGAGCGCCAACAGGCAGTGGCAGTGTAAACACAAACTGTGGCCATCGTTGAGTCTGCCGAACCAATGCATAGCTAAACTCACTGATCCGAGTATGTGTGTGTGTTTGTGTGTGTGTGTGGACACTCATTGATTGCCCTCTTTGCAATTGGGTAGGTTAACTCAGCTGGACCAGAGCGAGAAGGAACGAGAGGATGAATGAGGATTATTTGGTGCGTTCACACACACTGAAACACACACGCATGTGCGTATAAAATCAATAGGTGGAAGAGGAACATCACCCTGAAGACTGATTGTTTCCAGCCCAGATGCAGAGGGGGAGAAAATAGCTTTCTTATTGAATCAACACCAACCTGCTGCTCCCCGTTTCACACACACTGTGTGCTTCCTATCATACCAGTTTGGTGTGTGCATGCATGTGTGTGTCTGTGCATGAGCCAAAGGTGGTGGGAGGATGGTGGATATAAATTCTTGATGAAAAGCATCAGACACAATCTAATGACCCTGGAGCTAAATTTGTCTGTTCTTGCCATTTCGTCAGTCCTGCTGATTCCTGCTGTTCATTCACAAACAGCTAAATTATTATCCGTCAAAAAGATTGTTACTGTAACACAAAGATTGTTACTATTGCAACAGTCTTTTTGATTTTTGTTTCATCAGATTTTTGTACTCTGCTGGTTTACAGAAGATGGTTGTGCTGATAAGATTATCAAGGCATCATTTTATGCAGAGTAAACATAGTGCTTTGGTTCCATATTTATTTCCTGCATTAAATAGATAAATAGATTAAATAGATCTGCGATACATAGCATGGTATGACATACATGGTGGATGTCCTGAATAGATCCTCAATTGATGCTCTTTATTATTAACATACATTGTCTAGGCACTGTTCAGAACAACAGAAAGAGTCTTCTCTCTGCCGCTGTATGGGAATAGAGGCAGTTAAGTGGGCCAGTTATCTGCTGAAGTTCTGTCCGGTCTGACCCAGCTGGTTGTATTTATCTGAACCACTGAGTCACAGCTGATCTTCCACATATTCCTGCTCTCTTAAATTGGCACTTAGAAAAGTATTCATCCCCTCTCTAGTTATCCGTGCCCCCCCGTTGAGTTGAATGTTTTCTATCCTAACAAAGGCTGAGCAGATTATAGTGTGTGTTGTGTTCTCCTGCTACATAACAGCCAGCCATGAAATCAGGTCAACGAGATTTTAACTCTATGAACTAAATTTACCAATCACAGTAGAAAGTCAAATCTTAAGACTTTTATGAATTCTAATATTAATCAAATTGGAGCATGAAGAGATCTTATTAGTTGTACGTTATGACACCAGCCAGTTCTGTCTGAGGCAGAGGTATTCTCATTTAGAAAGAGCTTCTGTCAAATTTAAAAAATGTCTCTTCTCTTTTCAGAGTATGAAAGGTATGACAGCAGTGCTTCTAAATGCTGGAAGCACTGCTGACAGAATATTAGAGAAAAACAAATTTGATAAGAAATCCACTTTAACAAGGGGCTGAAACAGCCAGCAGGGGCGGCCCATGGAGATGTGTCACAGTGAAAGCCTTTTCCTTTAGACTGGCTGTCTGTTTCACCTGTAGGACAGGTTGGAGTTTTGCAGCAACTCCTCATGTTGTCTTTGGCTGCAACTCCCACAGAGGCAAATGATGGCAGCTGAAGGGAAGCCACGGAAATAAGACGAGTCCTTTCAGCTCTCAACTTGGCAAACATAAACAGATTCATTCCTGCCGTAACACTTTTTCCAGATCACTTTCTCCTTTTTTTCTCACAATAATCTCTGACTTTACTCACATTTGCATACATATACACAGCTGTGTAAACAAACAGCCTTAATACACACATGCCTATAAGATCAAAACTCAATCTGAAATGTCTCTTGTTGAGTCTGTTCAGATTAAAGGAATTAAAAATCATGAAGACCCAACAGCAGAGAGCCAATGAAAGAGTTGTTCCTACGGTAACAGCACCTTCTTCCACTCTGCTCCATTATCTTTCTGCTAAAAACTCCAATCAATCTCCAACCTTCCATTCATCAGAAGTTTTGATTTTCACTCACTTTTGGTAAATTTAATGCACTTAGAAAAAATACATTTACCCCCCTGCTTCTGGTTGTGTGCATAGGTCTTCTAAAAATAAGCATAGAAATTCAACCTAAAAGACCCTTTTTCAGGGTCTTTTATTTGATTTATTGTATTTTCACATTTTTGGCATGTTAAGTTTGTAAGCCAATAGTTTTTGTCACGAGGAGTGAGTTTGTGGATGGATCTAGATGCAGACAGGAGCTGAGAGCATGGATCATGTTGAGAGTATTTAGGAAAAAACTTACCAAAAAAACCCCACAGGGAGCCAGAGCAGAACAAAAACCATAAATTCATAAAAAAAGGGCGGGCAGACCGGGAATCAAATTGGAGATCCAACAATCACAAGGCGAACTCTTACTGCCTTCGCCCCCTTCAGAGATATTTGCTCTGTGAACAGGTGAATAAAGCTTGTATTTAATGTCCAAAAAGTTTCTGTTTTTCCAATCACTAGTAGAGTGATTTGATAAGTCCATCTCTCCTATTTTGGAATTTGCCACTCTATTGAAGTCCTTCTGAAACATAAAAAAATTATCTAATCTGGAGTAACATGAATGTGGGTGAAAGAAAAAAATCATAGTCTTTTTTATTATTGTGTTTTGCTCTCTCCAAATATCTTGGAGTAATGATTCTTTGATAATATTTTTAGTTTTGTTTAATCCCGACCTGTGTGAATTTGAGGAGTACTGAATATTAGAATGCCCTGTGCCTCCACTGCAATCAATTCAAATATATTTATAACATTTAAACCACTTATCCTGGTGAGGCATATACATTTATAAAATTATAAAATTACCCTCCAAATATCCCTTTACTAACACAAATTTTTCCTCCCTGTTCTTTCTCTCTTGAATAGAATTAAAGTGAAGCCTACTTGAAATTAAAATAGTCACACCTCTTTTATGGAGTTTTCACACAAAATTGCCGTATTTGCTACATTTTCAGCTGGTGAGGTTCTCTTTCATACTGCACTGTCAAACGATCCAAACTGATTGAAAGGCCTGTTACGCCCCCTCACCTGTGGTGGCGCTGCACCAAGAAGAACTGAAAGAAACACAAAACCTCTGAAGAAGACCAGTTCAACTTCCTTCTTCAAAATATAAGCAAAAACAGAGTAGCATCAGATTTTAGTGGTTAGAGAATTTTTCATTAATATACATTACTGGTTTGGACATCGCCTCCTGCTGGCCATTACTATGCACAGATTCATGTCCACAAAACCACACTGTGGACATGACTGTGAGATGAGCAGGAATCTGTCACAAAAATGGTCGTAGCGTCCTTATTTCTTACCTGGTTCCTCCTTCTGCAAGCGTTCTTCTGGCCATTCAATAAAATTCAGTCACCTGTGTTTTGGACGCACCTGGACAAGGAGTGACCTTCCTCTGCCAGTGAAGGAAGGTTTCAGGTTGCACACTTTGTGCTTTCCAAAGAAGGGCCACGGAAAGATAACAATTGTTGTCTTAGTCCTTTATTATAAGTTCCTCATGACAGGTTTGCTTTCTGGACTCTTCTTCCTGTTGAAGCTGGAAGTCAATCAATGTAGTGCATTGTGGGATTAACAGTCTTTACACCAGCCTCCTCTATTCAGTCCTTCATGGCTCTAACATCTGGCACCAACACCTTAACGAAGGTCCTTCCAAACTTGTGAAGTTTTTAATGCAAAAACATAATTTGAACCGAGACCCACGGTCAAAACAAAATGAAGTCCAGAAAGGTAATAATAAAATTCATGTTCATTCCGGCTTCACATAAGAAGGGTTTTGAGTCGTTGTTGGAGGACATTTCTGACATGTTCTCAGTGTTACTTCAAACAGTTGGAGAAGATCAGGATGTCATCTAGGTCAGTCTTTCCCAACGCTGGTCTTCAAGGCACACTGACCTGCATGTTTTAGATGTTCCCCTGCTTCAACACACCCCACTCAGATGATTGCAATTCAGTAACACCCTGTTAGTCAGCCATCAACTGAAGTCATGAGTGCTGAAGCAGAGGAATGCCTAAACCGTGCAGGGCAGTGTGCCTTGAGGACCAGGGTTGGGAAAAACTGATCTAAGTAGGCAAAGACAAATCTGTTTAGAATGTCCCTGAGGACATCGTTAACTAGTGCCTGGAAAAATACTGGGGCGTCAGTTAAGACAAAAGTCCTAACTAGGTCTTCAAAATGTCTAGAGTGCATTGTAAAGGCTCTCTGTCACTCATCACCTTCCCAAATGCATAAGCATGAAGATGCGTTTCTATGTATAAACTACACATGATGAATATAATCAAAGCTAATTAATCAGCCTGAGAAGCTGAAGTTTATGATCATTTCATGAAGGCAAACATCAAATGTTCACCTGCAGGATGAAGAAGCAGCTGCAGCTCCACAAGTTTTCCTGATTGCTGATGAAACAAGGTTCATTTCCATCCTCATCACCTTTCAGTACTCGAGGCCTCACTCACAAAACGCTGCTGTTGTCTCATGTCAGGCTGTTTCACTAAACAGTTAAAATGTTCTCATAAGAAGACAGACAGGCTCATTACACTCATTTTGTGGTGATTATGAATGCAGCTCATAAACACAATGATTTTAGATAAAACACTGATATCTTTTGAATCAACGATCATATTAAAAACTAATTATACCATCTCCTTAATGTCTGGTTTTATGTTCTACGCCTTTTGCCCTTCAGGAGATTGTAAAATGACATAAATACAAAAATTCATTAAAATTAATGTTTTTATTCTTTATTTAATAAAATGCAGTTGTATAAAAACAAAAGACTCACCCACCACCACACCCTGAGCAGCAGTTACTTCATTCACACACCACCAAAATGTCTGATGTCAGAAAACTCTTTCTGTTTGTCCAAGACAGATCTCGCTGTTTTTATCCTCTGATGATAGAAGGGAGATATTTTTTAATCACATTTGGTGAAATACATTGAACCATGTAATCAAAGCGATGCAGAGGCTGGTGTGTCAGATGATGAACCAGATGGTAACTGAATGTGAAGGCGAAATGCAAGGCAAACATCTGGAAGAACAAGCACTTGTTCATAGATCATGTCTGCCCTCTGTGCTTGCTGCAGCATCTTTCCACCTCCCAGCTCTCCATGATCTCCTGCTCCACCCAAACTGTGCTCTATCTAGCCTCCCCAGCCTCCATCATTCCTACTCCAAAAGCCAAAAGACGTCTCATCCAGGACGTCACTTAAGACCAGAACAACATCTAAAGCTCTGCCGCCGTGGCTAAGGTCAAAGTTCAAGATTCAACACAAAGAGACTCACTTTGTGTTGAGTCAGCTGTGGTTTTGGCTTTGGACTGTTTCAAGGCCAAAACCACAGCTGACCAAAAAGAACACAAAGACCTGTCTCACATTTTACAATGTCTTGATAACTTTGGGGAAAATATTCTGTAGACTGATTTAGAAAACACACAATAATGATAGAGAGAGCTACAAAAAAACGTGTGACGTTGGTTAAGCTACTTATTATAGTCTAAATAGAGGAGAGGGGCTGCACAGTGGTGCAGTTGGTAGAGCTGTTGCCTTTCAGCAAGAAGGTCTTGGGTTCAATTCCCAGCCTGGTGACTGCTCTCCCTGTGCATACATGGGTTTTACCTGGGTACTCTGGCTGGAAAGCATCTTAAATTAAACATGAAAACTGATGAACCCTATTTTGTCTTATTTACAGGTTTGCCACATCAGTCTGATTATACTGGAACCACAAACAACACTGGGCTTGATAATCAAAAAGAAGTAAGTCATTGTTTTCCAGTAGTGTAGGGCAATATAAGTTTACTTTACTGTAAGACACTTAACATCTTTCACTGAAGAAATTTTATCTGACTTTTTAATACATATTAAATACTTACTTTTATTGTCATTGATATATTCATTAATTCACTACTTTTTGTTGTTATTACAGGATGGAACCCATACAACAAATTACTGGCCTGAAACTTCAGAACCATTGTCCAATTTGCCTTAATTTACCATTAAACCATCAGAGTGAGTAGAGCTATCACAATTTTCACACTGCCATACTGTGAACCAGATAAGTTTAACAAGACACAACTACTGTTATTAAAGTCTTTTGGAAAAACTCGTTTTATTATTGTTATTATTGTTAAAAGAAAGTGTTACACTGTGATGGAAACCAGGGCTTCCATCCCTAATTGATTATTGCTATTATGTTGTTTAGTTTATTTACAGATCAAATGCTTTTTGTTTCAGTACTTTATTTCAGTTACATTGACATTTAAACATTCTTTCAGGCAGAGGGACTGGCCATCCTTTCTGTACAGGGAGATTGTGGGTAAAATGTCAGTTTGTTTCTGATTTCTATTGGTTTAATTTGAGTTTGCTAATTGTTAAAGTACTTACCTTTTCAGGGTGTCTTGTCAGCAGGGTGGAGTAACAAGGGGAGCTCCAGGGGCTGTATTAGAGAATTGAAGGGTGGCTAAACTCTTAAATATATAAGTAAAAGAAATAACGCACAGAGACGTAGTTCTTGCTGCTAGGCCATAGATGAGCCGGATATTTATTACACTACCACAGATTTCTCATTACAGTTTCATCAGTTCAATACTCAAACATCTTCCCAAGTCTCAACAAAAAATCTCCCCGTATTCTAAAGATCGACCTTTTTTATACATTCTCATCCTCACTGATGTGAGCTGGAAAGTTTCAACCAATGGCGTTGCTACCCTTGATTTACGTAAAGATTCTGGCGTGCCTTATACTAAGTGTGTATTGGATGACCTTTAAAATATTTCAGACCTCATGAACTCAACATCTGCTCCATTTCAGAATTGTTGAATAGGACAATTTATCTCAAATTGTTGTTCTTATATTTTTCAAACAGACGTCCTTTCCAAGTCATTTTTTGGTTCCATTTGCGCTTTGCACGCAAATGGAAGGAAAGGATTCAGGTCAGGTTGACCTAGAGAGGCCCCAAAATCCTTTTGCAAAAATAGCTCCTTAAATAGTATTTCCGCTCTTACAGCTGCTCCTGGAGCATACCATTACAATTAGGAGGGGTAATACTCTGAGGAATTATATTTAGTTAAATTTATTCTTTGATTGACCTTAGATTAGTTTAGTTGTAATGATTTGCATGCATGTAAATATTTGTTGGTACCATTTATTGTTTTGCTAGGTTTGTGTTTGTGTTTGTTTCTCGTTTATTCTTTTTTGACCACCCCTTTACTTGGTTTAAGTGGTGATTTTGCCCAAAGTATAAAAAGCCAGCTTCTTTGTCTCACTGGGAAAATTGGTGTTGGCGTAAATGTGAGCTGCAGCTCAAAATAAATCTACCTCGACTACATTTTGTTGCCTTGCCTCCTTCCTGAATGCAGAGCCTCCGCCAGTCAAAGTGACATACACTTTGACCGCCCCCATGCATTGCGGGGCATTAGATCAATCCTGTTGTGACAACTTCCTGAAGGAGGAGTTTCAGAAAGAGCAGGAGTTTTTAAAGAGACAGAGTCCCAATTTCAAGGCATTAAATTATGAAGTAATTTCTTTTAAGTCATATTTGATATATAGAGCATTTTTACGACAACTCAAGGTAATAGTTACTTAATTGTACTATAAAATGGCTCTGTGTGGAAAATCTGTTTGTCAGTTTGAGCTAAAGTGGACCAGCACACCCACCACTGAATGGATAAAATAAAAAATAAGATAAAATAAAATACCCCAACAAGATTAAGATTTAGAAATGGTTTAGTCCAAGTCTGGAATTAGATCAGCTTAAGGTATTGTGCCATGACCTTAAACAGAATGTTGCCACTTCCAGTCAGCTAATCCTGCAGTGTTAGCTGACTGGAAACTCTTAAAAGGAATGGGGCAACGATCCTGCACTGTGATGGAAAAGCCTCATTGTTAGCAGTTGTTGCTGCCAACAGTGTCATAGCCAGTTAGCAGGCTGAGGGGTTGAATACTTTTTCACATAGTGCCGGGTTGGTTTGGAAAGCTTTTTGCTCATTACTAAACAAAACTGTCATATGAAAACTACTTTTCTATTTTATTTGGGCTATATTCATCTGATATAACTATTTGTTTTTTGATCTAAAACATTTAGGCAAAAACAAAAGAAATCTGTAAGGGGGCAAATACTTTCACATTGTACTATCTTAATAGTTTTAGTTTACTTCTTTGGCTGGAGAAGCTGTGTTGTATGTTTGCCTCATTACTCAGCCTCCTCTCAGACTGTGCTGTTCAGTTTGCGCTAATGTTTCTCTGATTGCAGCCTGGAGGTTTGGGAGTTGGAGAACATGCATGTACCTTGCTGCATGTGGAGGTAGAAGAGCTCTGACATGTCTTTTCACAAAACGCTGGGTTTATCATTATTTGGCACTGACTCTCAGTGGGGATACTCCTTTCTGTGGGAGTCACCATTCTGTTACCATATGAAGTTTACAACAAATGAACTCCAAAAACATGTTATGTTTTACATTTGGCAAGCTTTTATCTTTAAGTAAGTCTTAGGCCACGATTCATTCCTTAATGTTAGACATACCCAACTCCACCCAACTATCTCCTAACACTTCAGTCATGTAGCAGTTCAGATATTCCTCCCCGAAATGAGATGCTCTGTTCAGAATATTGAGTCAATTAGATGTAACATTTTATCTGCATAAAAAGACATTTCTACCTTAGGAAACACCGGATAGTTTTTATGAGAATTCTGGGTTGTTTGGTGTTTCCAGTATTTGCCTTTTGATATGTTTATTTTAGCCGTATTTTATAACTGCATCATGCAACTTGTATAGAAAAAATGTTTATTACACTGTGCCGTTATTAGTGCATGCGTGACACAAAAGGCTGGCTAACATCTTTCTCATATCAGGTTTATTGACAATCAAAAGGGTGAAATGTTGATATGAGAAATTATCATTATGTTGTCACATGAACAATCTGTGAAAAAAATGGCATATATTACAAACTGTAGAAATACACAACTCATTCAGAAACAACCAACCAGAGCCAGAAGGAGGGTCTTAGCGCTGTCAATTACTCTTGTGTTCACCCTTCCCCGTAGCTTTCTGCTAAGCTACAGCTGGTTCAGCACAACAGAGCCTGTCAAGAATGCTAAGGCTAGTTAGCATAGCCACAGATAACTGCATCTTGCTCCTGCTTTCAATAAACAAAAGATGACACATTTTAGTTTGGTGTGGTGGCAAAGTGTGAAAAGGTTCTTAGCAGCTTTGGGAGGCGCTGTCCCTGCAGCAGGCTTCAGGAGCCTCAGTGATCTGAAACAGAACCATAACCCGATGCAGGCTTCAGTGAACATGTGCTTCAGCGCTCTTGCTGAGCGACTGCATATTTGAAATGAATAACAGCGGTGCTCGGCTCCCACTGGTTTCTATTTCCTCAGAGTGTAAATTGCTGGAGTCTCATTTTCTGAAAATAAACATGTCTGCAGGCGAACACAGTGGACAGGAGTCTTCATTCTGCCTCTGAGATGCTGATAATGAAAGAACAAACAAAAGCAAACTGCTATCAAAAGGAAAGGAAGTTATTCCAACATTTATTACAATACAGACGCTCTGATGACCTCATTAGACAATGATCAAACAATAAGCGAGAAAATAAATGTGATTATGTATCTAATCTACATTGCAGACTAAATTTATATTTTTCATATATTTATGCTGTCATTCAATCCATTTATATTGCCTCTTTTATTCATCAGCTCATGTTTACTTTTGGAGCTTATAACTGTCTCCTGTGTGTGTAATATATTTGTCTCTGCTTTGAATATCATCTGTTCATTTCTCTCTAAATGTCGTAGCTCATTTTCTGCTTGTAAACTCTGAGTCTTTGATGTTACTTTGATTGGTTTTAAGAAAATGAGACAACGAAGAGAAAACTACAAGCTTTGCACTTATTGCAGCATCATCAGCTACATGTTCCTTTTAGGCAGTTATAGGCAGTGGCACAACTACACATTATTCAGGTGGATGCGAAAACATAAAGCGTCCCCCCCCCACCCCCTCCCGAGGGAAGGAACGTAAGGGTGAAGGAGCGTGTTAAAATGTGATGATAAAAAAGATCAGACCCACAGAATGAGAGGTATTTCATTCTAAAAATGAAACTGCAGACTCTCATGGAAAACCTACATCCATCCATCCATCCATCCATTTTCTTCCGCTTATCCGGGGTCGGGTCGCCGGGGCAGCAGCTTCTCCTACATGGATAATTTCATTATTATTATTATTATTATTATTAACAAAATGACATAAATGAGTTTGGCAGGGGGAAGCAGTCTGGTTTGAGTGGAGAGCCAGTGCAGGGCAGACATTGTTTCTCCTTCCCACAGTAAACAAAGATGCACCAACCATGTCAGTACAAATCAAACTTGTGCGTGGAAACTGTCACGGATCATGAAGCACAAACATCAAGCTGCCAACAAAGCTTCAGGGGAGAACCTGTTCACACAGATGATGAGACAATAATAAACATTTATAGAAATGTGTAAAACACCATTTGCTTCCTCCTCTCCAGAGAGCAACATGTTGGAGAAAAACAAGTTCTTCCAACTCTGACAAAGAAATAGACGTGTTGTTTAAATAATCCAGTAGTTGCTCTATGATTGTCATATTGCAGTGGCTGAACCCAAATTTAGGCAGAGTGGGAGGCGGAAGGTTAGTTCTTTAAATAAAAAAAAAAACAATAAACTCTCTCTCCTGGCAGTACAGGAGAATCCAGAGTAGAGGGAGAGAAAGAGAGTAATTTGATTACTGACCAGAACAGTGGCTGCCTGGTTCAGGTGAGAGAGGGGAACAGGTACGCTCCTACTGAGACTTGAGTGAGAAAAATGGCCTTTAAAGGTTTCAGAATTAAATGCACAATTTAATTGTACAATTAGATGGTTTATGTGTATGCATAGTCATAAATGATGCATCCTGACAGCATATCTGTATAAATATACCCAACTGGAGATGAAGAAAGGGCAAGCACTTTATATCCACTATGTGTCCACAAGCATTTTTTTTAACAAAACTTATAACTTTTAGAAGGTAAACATATTCTTCATATACCTTGCCAATCATATTCGATTTGTACAACAGCATATTAGAGCCTATGTAAAACCTGAGTAAAAAATGTCCTTAAAAAAACTCAGAAATTTTGTGAATCTCAGAAATTTTAAAGATTTTTTTTTACTTTTGAAACTCAGAAATTTCCAAGCTTTTCTAAAAAATAAAAATCCGAAATTTATCTAAAAATTTGAGTCTTTTTTCTCTGTGGGGTCTAATACACTGTCAAAGATTTGATATGCTTTGGTCATGAGGTGAGTTTTACAATTTTCCTTTCTTCCTGCTTCAGGTGCGGTGCTTAGTCTTCTTTTGCTTTAAACCCTAAAACAACGACTCTGAAAAAGCCACAGAGTAGCTGCTTATGGATGCCCAGTGGTATGAAGGGATCCTATTGGCTGCTACTAAGAGACCTGAAAAGCATTATTGGCCTCATGCCAAAGCTGCCTTGTTCCAGGAAGTTCTGAACTTTTTACTGATTCAAATTGAATTAAAGTCACAGTACTCTCATGGCTGCACTGAGATTGCTTCTTCATGAACCCTCCAGGGTGATGTCCTCCAGGGTCGGAGCAGGAACATGTTTTGGATTGTTGAATCAAATCAGTTCTATTTACACAGCTCACTATCAAAAATAACTGACTGCGAGAGGAACACTGCGCTGTTCCTCCAGGCACAGCATCAAACAGCGTCCTCTATCCTGAAATGTTGAGTTAGAAAAAAAGAAACTAAAGACATCACAGGAAGAGAAAAACTCATCCAATTTCAGACTTTTGCTCCTGAGGATGTTCACAGAGAAAATGGCAAAATAGTACATTTTTGGAATTAATAAATAGATATGACAGAGACATTCCACTTTATTACCTCTACAAACAACCAATCACAGAATGCATGTCTAATATCCAGCGCAGTCCCATGTGGTTCAGCACATGCAAACCAGGAAATACAGCCTTTTTTTTACAGCTGAACATGTGCAGAATGTCTTATATGTGATGTTGATATTATGTTTTATTTATTTGCAGACCAAATGTTTTCTGTTTCATTTCTTTATTTCAGCTTCATTGTGACATTTAGTTGAACATTCTTTCAGGCCGGGGGGACGGGCTTTTCTTCCTGTATAGGGAGAATGGCAGGTTGTTTTGAGAACTTCTGTTGGTTTAATTTGAGTTCAACAATTGTTTGAGTGCTCACCAATCCTGGAGTCTCCACGACAGCATGGAGCAGCACAGGGCACCTCCAGGTGCTGCTGAAAAGCTCCTGCAGCATGTCAGTTAGGAGGGGTAATGCTCTGAGGAGTTATATTAAGTTACAATTACCTTAGATTAGTTTAGTTACAATGATTTGCATGCATGTATATATTTATTGGTACCATTTATTACTTGTGTAAATAATGTTTACTTCTTTTTATCTTTGACTATCCATTTCTTTGGTATGGATGGTGAAATTGCTCATGGTATAAAAGCCAGTTTCTTTGGCTCTCTGTAAAATGATTTTGGTGCAAATGTGACCTGCAGTTTCTGAATAAATCCACCTTAACTGCATTCTTATTGTCATGCTTCATTCTATACGCTGAGCCTCTGCGTAACAGGCCCTTTTGTCTCCTCTTTAGCTGGTTTTCTTTGTTTTTTGCTGAAGGTGACATTATAATGAATGATTTCAGAATTGTTGTTGCCTTCACATGCATCTCTACTGAGTGCAGGCATGTGGTGGAAGAAGTCAGCGGAGTATTCAGCACATATCACAGTTCCCCACAGGGGGGAAAACACATCATCAGGACCTCAGGAGGTTCACATTGTTTCTATTAGCTGTGCTGCTTGGAGTCCACAGAGCATCTCCTCTGGGTGACTCCTTCACATGCATGCTCATAGGTTCTAGAGTGTTTTGCATGCTGAGCTAGAATTAAGTACAACTAACACGTTGCTAAATTTGCTCTGTTCTTGTGACTTTAACAACCATCAGCAGAGCTGGAATTAAGCTCATCTGTCTGTTTTTGTGAAAGCTTCCATAAACTGAAGTCAAACAGAAGGTTATTCTGGATGCTCTAATCAATATGTGCACACGCACACACACGCACGCACGCACGCACAGCAACTTATGACCAACACTCACTCACATACACACATAGTAAGAAGAACAAATATCATCACTGAATTTGTGGAATAGAGGTCATGTTCACAAATACATGATTAAAATGTAATGTCATTAGATATTATATTTTAATCATTTAATCATTACCCCTAACCCCCAAAACACAAGAGAGAAAAAACAAATAAAACAAAAATACAACTTTTATTCTTTTGTTTTGTTTTTCGTTTTATAAAGAAAAAAAAGACTTATTTAAAAGTATTACTCACCCAATTTCGTCTTGAAAATCATCACTTTGTAACTCTGCTCGTCTTCCTTTTGTCATGAAGTGGTGGTAGGTGATGGTGAGGAGTGATGCATAGACCCAGATAATGATGATGAAGCGTTTAATGATGAAGATGTTCAACAGTCCAAAAACAGGCGGCACGGCGGAGAAGTTAGCACCCAGCTAAATACCGGTCGCACTAACAACAAGGACTGACAAGAGAGCGAAGCTAACCAGAATTACAATTCCACTTGAGAGCTGAGACGTACGTGCGACAACGTTAGACACAGACAAACTAAGACAAGGACCCGACAAGAGACAAAGACAACAGGTGGACTTAAATACACACAGGGGTAATCAAGGGAACGAGAAACACCTGGGAACAATCAACGGGGAAGAGCAGAGACAGAGACTCACAGGAAGGGACTGAACACAAAAAAACTCCAAAAATAAACACACAGAAACATGGCTCATGACAGTACCCCCGACCCCCTCAAAGGCGGCTACCAGACGCCCAGCAGAAAAGTCCATAACCAAAAACAAAACGACCCAACAGGGTGGGCGGAAGGGCGACGGCAGGAGGGCTAGAGTCCAGAAATCAAAACTAAATCCAAAACAGGAACTCAGACACGGAAAACAGTCCGGGGGCCACCACGGCACAGGAGGTGGAGCTCCCGTGGGAGGTCCAGAGGGCGGCGACGTCGGAGGCGGAGCTGGAGCCGCGGTGGGTGGCGACGTCAGTGCAGGAAGTGAAGTCCTGCAGGCGGATCTGGCGGTCTCTGCCGGTGCAGGAAGCACAGACGAGGAGGCTTTGGAGGGCCGGCAGGCAGTGTTGCGTTCAAGACCACCTAACCCGAGACCAAGACAAGACCAAGACTTTTGGGGTCAGAGACCAAGTCAAGACCAAGACCAGCGGCCCGTGCTACATGACACAATAAAATGTAAAATATGATTGAAATTGCTTCTCAAAATAATCTGAAAGATCCATATTCCCATAAAAACACCTAGATATTAAATACTTAATACATTTTACCAATATTAAATATTCCATTTCTGCGCTAAAATGTGTGATGGTCTCGTGCCATCCCTAAAAACATAACGCCCTGGGCATTTGCCCCTATTGCTCATATAAGAAACCACCACTGTTGCACCATTAAACATAGCAATTGAGGCAATGCCCTGACGGTAAATAACGCTCAACTATGAACACTGACCAAGGAGTAACAAGCAAGAAGTAACCAAGCAGAAGGCGCTCATCGTGACTTTGTGACTGTTTTCACTCTCTCCCAGTACATGAAGCCAGGTAGTCTGACACCATGGCAGACATTACAGCTGCCACTTTGAACAAAAACAATCAAAGAGCAATGTGCATGCTCTGCGTGCTCTTTTGTTCTTGTGTTCTAGTTATTTGTTAATTTAAATATCAACATACATAATTAAATAAAATGATGATGGTACACAGAGCATTACAAGAACTAAGAATGGGTGTTCTGTCAGGTCAGATCGTCATACGCTTAGCATGAACTCACGGTGTTCTGTCAGATCAGCATACGTTGTCAGATAGTCGTACGCTTAGCTCAGACATGCATACGCTGTCATTACCATATGATTTTATTTAATCAGCAACATAGAATTGTGACGTAGATCATTATTAACAGTTATTAACAGTTGTATGGCATCCAGCTGCAACCAGACCTGCTTTAAACACACTTTGAAACCATGACAACGCATGTATATCTATCTAGTTATCATATTATGTCATATTATAAACAATTTAATGACGTCATAACTTGTTGCGTATACTGACAACTCCACTGACGGTCAGACTTCTTAATGCGCATGCGCTGGCATGGTACTCACTACATGTACATATGCTATTCTGACAGCGTATGGCTATCTGATAGAACACCGGCAATATCTCATTACCATAAGATTTCATTTAATCAGCAACATAGAATCATGACGTAGATCATCATACACTTTGTTATTAACAGTTGTATGGCATCCAGCTGCAACCAGACCTGCTTTAAACACACTTTGAAGCCATGACAACGCATGTATATCTATCTAGTTATCATATTATGTCATATTATAAACAATTTAATGACTTATTTTCGTCATAACTTGTTGCGTATACTGACAACTCCACTGACGGTCAGACTTCTTAATGCGCATGCGCTGGCATGGTACTCACTACATGTACGTATGCTATTCTGACAGCGTATGGCTATCTGATAGAACACCGGCAATATCTCATTACCATAAGATTTCATTTAATCAGCAACATAGAATCATGACGTAGATCATCATACACTTTGTTATTAACAGTTGTATGGCATCCTGACTTAACGGTTAAGTGAGTTTTACATGGGCGTGTGTTGTAGCTGACTCCAGCAGCAGCCAGACCTGCTTTAAATACACTTTGAAACCACGACAACACATGTATATCTATATAGTTATCATTGAAAACAATTTAATGACTTATTTTCGTCATAACTTGCTGCGTATGGTGAACTGACAACTCCTCTGACGGTCGGACTTCTTAATGCGCATGCGCAGGCATGGTACTCACTGCATGTATGCTATTCTGACAGCGTATAGTAATCTGATAGAACGGCTATCAGTGAGTGACACTCCAGTCCTATCTAATAAGTAAAGAGCCGTGGAGAAGAATCGACTGTTTCTGAATGTCACCTCACTATATTGCAGACTTTTGGACATAGCGTTGTCCCATATATGCGACAAGTCAGTCTACACCTCCGCACAATAATTCAGCTTATGTGTCTCTGTACAGCTAGCTTTGCTAACATCACGTTAACGGAGCTTACCTTCTTTGAGCTACTTTTCTAAGTGACGAAAAAAGTTAGACGTTGTCCCCACCGTCTGTGAAAGCGAAGCGATGTTGAGTTCGCTGTGGCCATCGGATTTCTTACTATTTATGCAGCACTATTAT
The DNA here is from genome assembly GCF_051168715.1 of Poecilia mexicana. Taxonomy (NCBI): domain Eukaryota; kingdom Metazoa; phylum Chordata; class Actinopteri; order Cyprinodontiformes; family Poeciliidae; genus Poecilia; species Poecilia mexicana. The sequence goes on from NW_028263381.1 coordinate 1,447,015, forward strand.
ATTACTGATGATTAGACAAACATTTTCAGCCGCTGAGAGAAAACCACTGCGCATGTCCTGGAGCGCCGCGTGCGAGTGAAAGGTGGGGAGGGGAGCAGGAGGGGGGGGAAACACGTAGTTGCTTGGATTTTAATCGGTGCGTTTTGCATCCACTGAAAACAAAGATGTTAACAAATAAAGTGGACAGTATGCTGTACGTTTAGTGGTATTTTCACAGTTGCGGTCTCGACTAGTCTTGAAATAAAATGCCAAGTCCTCAGAGCCCGAGACAAGACCGAGACCAAATGCGGTCGAGTCCGAGACGAGACCGAGACCATCAAAAAATGGTCTTAAGACCAGTCTCGAGACCAAGACCAACTTCGAGTACCACAACACTGCCGGCAGGAAGGCCGGCTGGAGGTTTTGGAGGGCCGGCACACAGAAACATGGATCATAACACATGCTACATGTTAAACACACATGTGCCTGAATGAGGCTTTTACATACTAACATAAATATATGTAAAAGTAAAGTGGGTGTATTTACATTGATGACACAGGCTCCACAAAGTAGTGTTTGTCATCATCATTAGCATCCATGAATCCATCATACTCCTCAAATAGGCCTCTCGAGGTCAGAGTGCTGCGAGTTGAGTCGTAGATGTCCATTCCTGGTGCGAGTGATCAAATACCTATAAATCACTTCCTAACTGCAGTGATCCAGAGTTTTCAGGGAGTTCTGCTAAAGACCTCATTAGTGTTTTACTCAGTTGTGAAGAAGTACAAGATTCGTACATCTTTTAAAAAAGTTACAGACCTGCAAGCTAGAGTTATAGTCAAGACCACTGTTGTTGCGCAACACCCCCGTCCCCTCTTCTCTCTCTCTCTGCTTCCCATTCTGAGAGGAGGGAGATGTGCTTCCCAGCTCTCTGTCTAATGGGTCCGCGAAGCCTCTAACTCCTGAGTATTACTACAGATGAGAATATATTATCCGAGACCAAGTCAAGACCAAGACTGGAGTGCATCAAGACTTTTAGGGTCTGAGACCAAGACCGAGGGAAATTGAGACCAAGTCAAGACCAAGATCAGCACCCCGTGCTACATGACATGATAAAATGTGAAATATGATCAAAGTTGCTTCTTAAATTGATCTGAAAGATTCATATTCCCATAAAAACACCTAGACATTAAATGCTTAGAGCTTAAATAAATTTAACCAATATCATCATCAATTCAAACTCTTAATTCTTCTTTCCTTCCATGTCTGTGCCACAATCCATGGAGGTCTTGTGCCATCCCTAACAAGATAACATCCTAGACAGTTGCCCATTCTGCCCATGTCAGAAACCACCTCTGTCTGTGCCATTAAACATAGTAATTAAGGTAATGTCCTAACGGTAAACAACACTCAACTATGAACTCTGACCAAGGAGCAAAAAGCAAGAAGTAACTAAGTACAAGGTGAGCACCATGACTGTTCTCACTTTCTGTCCCGCTACATGAAGCCAGGCAGCACAGTGCTGTAATATCTGCCACCAAGACAGGTGACCAAAACAATCAAAGAGCAATGAGCATGCACTGCGTGCTCTTCCGTTCTTGTGTTTTACTTACTCACTAGCTAAATAAATATCAGTATAATTAAATAAAATAATAATACCTACTGCAGTGTACGCAGAGCATTACAAGAACAAAGAACGGCTCTCAGTGAGGCTCCAGTCCTATCGTTCTTAGTAAAGAGCCATTCGGAAGAATCGGATCGTTAGTGAATGTCAGACTTTGGTCACAGCATTGTCCCATACATGTGACACATCAGTCAACACCTCCGCATTCAGCGCAGTGAGTGACAGCTTTTTTCATACAATTTGTTCGTGCACAGCTAGCTTCACTAACATCACGTCCACAGACGTGATGTCTACCTTTCTTTTCTAAGTGATGATAAAATTTAGAAGTAGTCCACCGTTTGTCAAAGCGAACCGCTGCTAAACATGTCGTCGCCATCGAATTTCTGATTATTTATGTAGCAGGAATCTATTACTAACGATTAGACAGACATCTGCCACTCAGAGAAAACCACTGTGCAGGGTTTGAAGTCCCGCATATGAGTGAAACAGTGGACAGTGGAAACAGAAACACGTAATTATTACGTCACGTTATTGCTTGGATTTTAATCGGTATATTTCTCAATCTAGTGATTTTTCCACAGTTGTGGTCTTGACCGGTCTTGTAATAAATTCACGAGTTCTCAGCGCCCGAGACAAGACGGAGACCAAAGGAGGTCGAGTCCGAGACTAGACCGAGACCATCAAAAAGTGGTCTCGAGTGCTACAACACTACCTGTGAGAGACGCATATCAACAGATGTCTACATTTTAAACATGCGTAGTATATTTTACATACTTGTTGTCTTAACCCTTGTGTGTGCAAGGACTGAGGCAAACAGAGGACTATGGCAAATGATACAAGTTGTACATGTGTTGGGTCGGTTGGACCCCATTTCTAGACACAAGAGTTAATCTATATTTATCTGAATACATCTTTTGCTGATTTGTTGAAAAGGACCACACTTGGTTTATATGGAATGACAAGGATGGCTGTTGTATGACATAAGTAGCACAAAATGATATGCACAGTTCAAAATTGCTGAATGAAAAAAGAATAATACTACAATTAACCCCGTATGCTTTTGGTTTTTTTGATTTTACATTTATCCAGCTTTTGCAATCAGTAAATCTCAAGAAAGAAGTGCCCAAATGCAGATGGGTTTGTATTTTAAGTCAAATTTTATTGAAATACTTTGAACTACATGCAATCACGTAATCATAAGCTGGGAGTTACTCGCATGCTTTTACTGCACAAATGGCTTTTCACATAATAAACTATCAAGACAGATTGTCAAATGAAGATTCTCATAACCTGTGCAGTAGTACAGTCTTTGCACCTTCAGTAATAGAACTTTTAAACTGATTAGAAAAAACAATAATAATAAAAGAACAGAAAAAAATAAGCAAATAATAATAATAATAATAATAATAATAATAATAATTAGGACCTGGCAGAGAAGGAATTAACTTAACTACAACAATTCAATTCAGTTTAGCCAAGTCCCAACAAATGTTCTCTCAGGGCACAACAAGGAAAAACTCATTTTTAACAGGAAAAAGCCTCTATCAGAACCAGGCTCATGATGATCAGTCTTCTGCCTCCACCACTCACATTTTAAATTCAAAATGCTGATGATCCATTTACATGGACTACCATAATGTGAGCTCCCAGTATCCAGGTGGTTCACATTGATAGTCCATCATGTGAAGTACCAGAATTTAGCTCCCAATCATTCCTGACCTTACTGTTATTAGCTCTTCTTTATAGCTGCAATTTTGTTGTACATAAAATATTTTATTGCTTTCCAGTCTCTTTCATTATCCTTTAGGATCTGATTATTATTTAAGCATTTTTGACAGTCCACTTTGCCAGGGATCTTCAGTTTCTTCAAGAAGTCCTTGAAATGCTGGTGGATGACTTTTCTTTCAGTGTCTGACCAAGGTCTTCTGGATTTCCCTGTATGTAAAAGAAGGAGGAAAATTAATAAATTGATTAATAAAAATCGCTTAACACCAACTCTGGTAAATAAAAGTCAAGAGTTTTCATATAAACACTGGAGTAAAAGGGAATGTTGCTGGCTTCACGCAGGTTTTCCTGGTTTCACACCCCACAGTCAAATGGTAATGCTGCAGGTACCCATTGTTTCCTGGTCCACAAGGGGTCAGCCCAATCTCTTTGATGTTAGAAAGTCAGCAGAATGTGACTCCCATGTGATGCTGTGTGGAATTTTCCATCAAAACTATTTGAGATTTTATCAATAGGTCGTAAACCAATCCCCCATTTGGGAGAGGGAGAGACTTTGTTCCATTATATGCATACTATAATTCCTGTAAATAAAAGAGAAATCTTGCACATTGTATGTGATTTCTCCATCTGCAGAGATATTTTGCAAACAGTCAAAGACTGTAGGCAGTTGATTTAGGATTAGCACTCTGGTGTTGGGATTCAGAGGTAATGGGAAGGGAGGCACCCGACCTGGGGCCGGAGTGATCTGGTTGAGGATCAGCTTCTTTACTATTTTTAATACTGCAAACAGTATCCCATGGAGTGAATTGAACAACATACCTATTTTACTTGGCGACTTTGGCGATATTTTAATGCCCCCAGTTGACGTGCATGATGCAGTGCTTTCTTCACGGTTTTTACCCTTTGAAGTCTCTGAAAAACATAGTTAGCAATTAAATGTTTACATCAGATTGAAGTGGCATGATCATTTAAAAAATACTTCATTAAGTGGATAGATTTTTTTTCTTTTCCGTTACAGTAGTAAACAGAGGAAAATGTTACCTTTTTGACTCTTTTTGATGGGAGTCCCTTCAGACTGAACATCTGAATCTGAGTCACTAGACTTCTCCTCAGCTGCAGCAAAATGTTTACAGTAAATACTTAAGCACATCTATTTTTTTAACAAAATAAAAAATATAAAATTTGCTTCATTTCATAAAAAGAAAATACATTTTGAAATCTTTCACTTACAGTTGATGTTTGGTGTGATGTCTTCAAGAGATTTCCCTTTGAATTTACTCATTCCACCTTGCAGAGCAAAAAGAAGTCTACTGACTTTTGCCACTTGGAGTGTTTCTTCAGGCAGTCTGTAAAATTCCCTGTGGACCTCAATATCATGTCCCATGAAAGTTGCCAGCTGGTCTAGTTCGTGAGTTTGCAGGTTTAGGAGCTGTGAAACTGTGGCAATATGCTTTCGTAGTTTGGTTGATGTGAGATTCTGTGGTTGTTTAGCTCCGCAGCTTTCAGCAAACCGTTTTAAGCTGTCACATCCACGAAAGTTCCCTTGGGAGCCATAAAATGGACGAGCAAAAATGTAGGGATTGGTGGGGGAAATGCCAACCTCTTCTCTAGTTTTAATCAGAAGTTCCACAGACTGTTTTATATTTGTTGTGAACAGAACAGGCACTTTGCGGCCTCTTTTCCCCCGTACCTCTACTCTGGCGAGATTCTCACAAAGTTTTTTTTCAAACTTTGAAAGGCTCTCCAAAACTTCATCATGCATGTCGTGTTGGTTCCTTTGTAAATATGTGTTGAGTTCCATTCTTGAAACTTCTCCTTCACGACGGCGATTGAACAGTATTAGCTGTGTCAGAGTGACTTGAGCGAGTTCACTCCATGATTTTGCTGTTGGTTGATCAATGAGATTTTTTTTGCAGACTACCTCAAGGCTTTTCAGATGGTCCTGGAGCTTTTTGATGTCTTCTGACAAAGGCAGTATTTGCGGCAGATTCCATTTCTTCTGGTAAAGCGTTTTCAGGGCATTGGATGACACATGTGTTGACCAATCCAGTTCTATTAACTTGACAAATTGCTCTGCTTTTGATTTTAAATCATCATCCTGTACACGCAGCGCCTCTCCTTGCAAAATGTACGACACTTTCACAAGAGAATGGCGCAGTTTTAGTGCTGTTGAGGGCACTGCGAATCTGTTCGATAATTCATTAAACCCAGTCATCTGTTTTACAGCCTCAAGGACAGTGTTGAATTTTCTTGGGCAGATCAAGTCCTTCAAAAAGACAACGTCCTTGTCAATGTCTCTTGCAACAAGAACAAGCCTGGCAAGTTCCCTCATCTTATTTCTGATGTCTGCTCGATGGCGTCCAACTTCTCCATTTTTGAGGAACATTCTCTGACCCAGAGAAATAATGAGGGAGTCGGCCTTTACTAACAGCGTGATATTGTCATACGTCATTTCCTGGAGAACCGTTTTAAGTCCAGTGGAAATCACAGTATTCATGGGTAACATCATGGAAGAACTTGTCTGAACTCTTCTTGTCACGATGCTAGCTTCTGTCCCTCGGAGTTTGCAACGCTTGAGGTGTCTCCAGAGATCTGTCTTCACATACATAGCAAAGCAAAACTTGCAAGGTAGGTAGTTCGTTGCAGCTACCTCACATGTTGCTTGCCTTTTTGGGATGATTTGTCCTTCCCCAGAGGACAGGACAGAACAGTTGTGTTGATAGTTTCCCATGTTTGCTACTTTGGTCAAAAGCAAGGAGTGCATTTTTGATCCTTTCCTATATGCAAGTGCCCTGGCCACATCGGGTTGGTCTGAATGCTTCTGCTTCAGATGTCTTGTGATTTTTGCGTAAGGCTTTCCACAGTAAAAACAATAATTTTTCTTGTCATAGACACGATGGTGTGAAGTGTTTGAAGATGTTTTTACTGTGACGTTATGTTGTTGAGAGTTACTGCCATGTGACTTCTGTTGAGTTTTAGAAGGTGTTTTTCTGAGGATTACTTCACGTTCTGTAGTTTCTTCTTCCTTTGATTGTGAGTTGTCATCTACTTTTTCATCTGACATTACCAGAGAACGGGAACCCTCTTCCTCGACGGTCTGAAAAAAAGATAGCTTATTAATTACTTTGCAAAGAAGAGAATATCATACTCGCACCACTTCTTTATACATAGTTATGATTTTCTTCACCGCTGCTTATATCATTAAATCCTTTATTACCATTTCAAACTCAGAAAATTCCTCTTCCTCTTCCATCACAGAAGTTGAAAGCAATGGGTTACAGTCAGAAATGTCAAATAGATCGTTGTCAGTACTCTCTGCAATGTCCGTCTCAGCTAAAGTTTCAGGCCCGTAATTTGTTGTATGGGTTCCATCCTGTAATAATAACAAAAAGCAGCGAATTAATGAATATAAATGACAATAAAAGTAAGTATTAAATATGGATTTAAAAGTCAGATAAAATTTCTTCAGTGAAAGATGTTAAGTGTCTTACAGTAAAGTAAACTTATATTGCCCTACACTACTGGAAAACAATGACTTACTTCTTTTTGATTATCAAGCCCAGTGTTGTTTGTGGTTCCAGTATAATCAGACTGATGTGGCAAACCTGTAAATAAGACAAAATAGGGTTCATCAGTTTTCATGTTTAATTTAAGATGTTTCCCAGCCCATAAAGTTATAAATTATATTTAAACCAATGCTACTTACACATTACAGCCTTAAGAGATTCTTCAATGGTGGGACGTTCTTCAAGTGATCTGCTCAGCATCCGGGTAATGATGTCTTTTAGCCCACTCCATCTTTCCTCACACTGAAGAGTGAAGTTGGCCATTCTGATGTTAAGAGTCAGCCCGATGGGATCACTGAAGTATGGGGTTGTAGTTTGAAAGGGATGTTGTCCATCTGTCAGGATGTAATGCATCAAGCATCCCGCTACCTAAAATGTAACAGATTACATTAAAACCATGTCCTCAAGGTCAAACTATGCAAAGTGAATAATAATAATGAATGTTATTATTATTCTAATCCAAACACTTGCTAATGATTGAACAAAATCATAGCTCAACAAACAATCCTAGTGTCTAGTATACAATTAAATGAGCATTTTAAGTTCAACACACCTGGATATCTGACTCCTTCTTGTATTTGCTTTTTATAACTCCAACATCCTCATAACTGGCCCAGGACAAAGTTCCACCTGTTAGTGAAAATGATGCAGTGTCTGCAGGATCCAGATTTCTGCTTGCTCCAAAGTCTCCAATACACATTTTATTGTTGATATCTGTAGACAAATAAAATATCTTTAATTATACAAATATCAAAACATAATTTAATCAAAATTAGCATTTTAATGATCAACATTTGTGAATAAAATGACTGGTACAGTTTGCCCATTAAGTTTCCTTTACCAAACAGGATGTTTTCAGGCCTCAGATCTCCGTGCAACATTCCATGTGAGTGCAGTTCCTGAAGTCCCAGCAGTAACTCCTCACAGATTCCCAGTCTCCACTGCTCAGTCAGGTTTTGTCTCTCAGGAAAATCCTTATTTTCGATCAGGTCTTTGAGATTATATTCACAAAGAGGAAGGACTAAATAGGCCAAGTAAGTGTCTTCAATCACAGTAAGGGGCTGCAACAGATGTTTGGTTTTTAATCTGTCTGAACACAGAAAGTTAGCTATTTTCAATTGGCTTTTGTTGATATGCTTAGGAAATCGCTTGACTGCCACAGGGCCATTGCAGAAGAATCCTGGAAAGACTTCTGGTCCATTGCATCCACTTGCAATCTTTATGTTTGGATTGATTACAAGGCCATCAATTTCCATCACGCCAGACTCAGACTTGAGGTTTTCTAGTGAGCTCTTCCATCGGGATTCCTTCAAAATTAAGCAAAACAAACAATGAGACAATAGAGTACCAATTATCTTATGTATTATCTTTCTGCTACAGGGGAAATATAATAGGAAAATGTTATATAAAGATGAAGAAAAAACTTCCACAAATCTTTACCTTCTTTTCCATGTGTTCATTAGAAGAGAAGGAAGTTGTCTTCTAAAAAAAAGGACAATTACAGCATTACATTATTATGCAGAATTTGGTTTGTTTTTACCTTTGACAGTGTTGTTACATTTTGAGTTTAAACATGTTTACAAACATTTATGCCACTTAAAGCTCATTAACAATATAGTAAAAATGAGAGATGAAGAGGTAATACCTGAGATGCATGACATTTGATAAAGCATGCTTTGAATAAAATATATATGTATTATATACTGTCAATACCTGTCGCCATTGACAGTTGGGGGTTTCATAGTCGTAGACGATTTCTTCTCCTGCAAGAATTTCTGTGATTGCAAATACACACAGATGTGGTTTTTGTTGTTCATCCAATACCTGTTGGTCACATAGGTACAGACACAAATTATTTCAGTCAATTTGTTTGTTAAATGAAACAGTTACTAAATTAACACAGAGTGACTTCCGACTGTGTTACTTACAATTTTAATTTTGCTGTTTGGCTTGATGTGGTCATCATTGATGAATCTTCCAAGTCTTGTTTCTTTACTGCCATCAATGCTGGAAAAAAAGAGATAAATTATACTTATTTCTGGGCTTAGATTCAAAGTTTGGACGTTCATGCAATTGTATTTACCAGAAGTTTTGTTCTTGGAAGTTGTAGAAATACAAAAATGCTGCATCTTCAGCAGAGTACTCTTTGTACAGGTCCTCTCCCTCAGACCCAGTGATATGTCTTCCAACATACTCCAGCAGGAATTCTCCTGGCTCAATGTTTTTGGTGGCAATAACTCCATAACCTGAAAAACACGATCAGGATTTCATTGAGCTTCGCATTTACAGTCCCAAATGTTGAACTGCGACTTCAAATCGGCTGAACCTTAAGAGCATATAATAGTTATATAGATTAGAGTTGTGCCGATCGATCGGCCACCGATCACACAAACCTGCATCTCATTTCCAACCTGCCTGTGCAGCTGGTCTCGTCTTTCCTTCACTCTGCGCAAACGCGCAGCAACAAATCCTAAGCGATGTGGAACTATAACGCACTGAGTGAATGGGGAAGTTTGCGTGTTGCGGCGGAAAATTTAAACTCGTGGGGTGAAGCAGGTCAAAACGCATCAACACGACGAATCTAATATGGCATAAAAACAAAGCCATACTTGATGGAGTTTGACTATATCGAGGCTCACTGCAGTAAAAAAAGACATATGAAGTGATCAGACAGTAGGTAAAGCAGCGCACAGCTACAAACACTCACCCGGATTAGCATGACGGTCAGAAAGCTAAACAAATAACGGGAAAAGTTATTTAAGTCTTCGAGCTGCGATGTAAGACGCTGGTTCTGCTCTCCTGTTGAACCGCTGCTACGCTACAGGTAGTAATATTTCACAGACGGAGCTTCGCTTCTGCTCCACCTGGTAGTGACTCTCACACCGAACCTCTGCTTAAAGCTGCAGCATCTAACTTAAAAAAAAAATTACATACATACTAAAACTTTCACTGACCTAACATGAGACAGATGATCTCTGAAAAAAGAATCGATCTCCTCCCTGTTCTGCATAATTACTCCGCTCAGTCAGAAACAGCCAATCAGAGCAAGCAGTAATCAGCTAGCCGCCATGCTAACAGGAAGTTTTCATTCAGTAACTCAGGATTGTTTATTGTAATGGATCCTGTTTTTGCCTTTGAATGTTAAGTTTTATACTTGAATGTTTTGGCAATGTTGAGAGGTTTTATTTGGACTTTTTGCATTATTTAGCCTCTTCACAGCCTTCATATGGTTTCAGTCTGTTAAAGATGGTATTACCGATAGCAGTACAACTTGTACAATGCCTGTTTTTTTTCTTGGAAAAAGTTATTAAAAACAAGTTTTATATCTAAATTAAGGTGAATTCATGGTTCCTTTTTCCACATAATGTAACCAGTAGTGCTTATGATTAAAAAAATAATAATTATGTGATCAGTATCGGTGATCGGCTCTCCTGGGTGATCGGAATCAGCAGGAAAAAACCTGATCGGCACATCTCTAATATAGATAATAAACACAGACTGCAGCAATATGCAGCTCAGTGTCGTACATCACACTAACCCAGATAAGGTTCTTTAAAAGTAGAACCTGCTTCAGAGTATTAAACAGAAAACACTATATTCTCAAACAAAAGCATACCTTTGTCTTCACTGATGAATTTCTTCTGAAATATGTCTTTGTCCTTCTCAGAAGCAATGAAGTGCAAGGCTTCCTCTTCAGGACAAACTCCTTTGGGATTCATTATTTCTGTGAAAATTAAAATATATATTAGACATGGTACAGTGTCTTAAAACCTTAGCTTGATTGAAAATGACTGTACAAAAGGCAACAAAAGCTTATTAACATGGGTAAATGAAAAGATACAAATCTTGGTATTTTTGCTTTACATACTAAATACAAGTGATGAATTTGGTAAAGTGTGAAACTTACCTGTTGTTATGAGCTCAAAACAAAGAGCAGAAAAATCTACAAGCTGGTTTTTGTGTCCAAAATGTTGCAAAGTGATCAACAGAAGAGACAAAATAACAACAAAAAACAGTTGAAAGAAATCTGAGTTTGAGTTTTGTCCTCACAAATGTGGCTGTGCTCATCAATTCCAACAGATCCTCAAAAATCTCAAGTAAAAACAGTAGAAAATGTGAGGTCTGTTCTGTCCTTCTGAAGAAGAATGTCTCTTTCTGCAAGGAGCCCAGCTTATATGCAGTCCTCTCAGAATCCAGGACATTCGAAAGAACAAAAGAGTGAATGGTTGCATTTGTTTTTAAATGGTGGTACTCACCATCTGCATTAAGCAAACGACTGGGTGCCTTATCTACATCACAAGTGTTAAACTGAAGGCCCACAGGTCAAATGTGGCCATGAGAGGTTTAAAGAGGAATTAGATGCAATGTTTTACTTTCATTATTGTAAGTTCTCTGATTTCAACCTGAACGTGTTTGGTACCCACAAAAACATTATAATCTAAAACAGTTTTTACAAATACCAAACGGATAAAAGTACAAGCATTTGAATCAACAAGTAATGATTCTAACTTGATTGGATTGGAGCTGAGGATGAAAAGGACGACTCATTTATCTCAACTCCGGCTAAGCTACTCAAAATTATGTAACATTTAAATTTAGTAATTACAGAAATAATTAAATACAGAAATATATCGTGTTCATGTGTTAGTTACATTCACTTTATATGACATTGCATTTAGTAACATATAACCTGTCATACAGTTACAACTGGCCCTTTGAGGGCCACAATATTGCTCATTTGGCCCTCAGTGCCATCACTGAAGTACATTATTACAATAAATGCATAACAGTAACAGGGGACTGTATGTACATTTAAAGATTTTTAAGTTTGTCAAAGCTTTTTTCTGCTTTCTGTGGATTATTTCATGCTACATTCACCAACTCATCTTGATGGTTCTGTGACATGACATGGCTGCACTTAAAGTACTTGGGGATTATTATAAGTTTTCAAATTGGCAGTAATAACAAATATAAATGTTGAAGTACGGTGTGAACTGTGTAGATATTAGATATATGAAGCGTGTCCTGAATGTCCACATATGGTCTTTATTCAAATCATTCTCACACATGAATATTTTTACAGTACAGTCATGTTCAAACTCTACAAAATCCTTTCCTGTGGGCTGACAGAAACAGTTTAGACGATGTGATTTCTTTGAATTAACCAAGATCAATAGGAATCATGCTTATGAAACTTAATTTGTCTCCAGAACATGTTACAAGCCTCCATGTGGCCCAAAACTGTATAGTTAAATGTCAGTGTATGTTTATGTGTGTTTCATGCTCTGTATCTTTGGAAGGACAAACAGCAGATGTTCATGAAAGAGATTGTGGTCAGCCACTTTAAGAGGTTTTGGGAGAACTACCCCTCACCAGTAACACCAATAAGACGGAAGGTGATCTCTCAAAGGAGGAAATAACAAAAGGCATGGCTTCTTTCACCTGCATTTGCATCTGGTAGCTGTTTAATCCCAGGATGAGCTCAAACCGGTTTCTAGAGGGGAGGAGGGGCCAGCTGAATGTCCTATGTTAATTGGGATTGTCCAGACTTGCATATAAATTAGTGATGCTCCAGGCCCAATACCAGAGTGAAGTACTCTGATTTGATACAATATGGTAGAGATAAAACACCAATGAGTTATTTTCTGATCCCCCCAAAAAACAACAAAACAAATAATCAAAATAAATTCCAGTTTGGATTGGAGGTCGCTGTAGAGTTTTCTGTTGTCCGTCCCTTTAATAAACTGTGTCAAAAAAAGATTCTGTCAGTTTATTTTTTCCCATCAAATTTTTAGATGGTGCTCATGATATCTAATTGCATTTCATTTTTATTCTGCTTAATCAATATTCAACAAGTGGAAGAGAAAATGCACATTGTGTCATCATCAAACTGAATATATTTAACTTTTCTCTGCAGTGATGACGTTTTGAAAGATAATATTTCACCAGTTGAAATGATCAGATGTTGGCAAGACTCTTCATAGCCGTGGTTCAGCTGTTCTAGATCCGCTCCAAAGTCTCTGGTCCGTAGCTCTTCAACATGCTGCCGTCAGCTCTCAGATAGTGTCCAGATCAGAGATGATACTGTGATGGAAATTGTTTTATTGTTCTGTTCTATTTGTTGATAAAGTGATCTCTGCGATTTTCTCTGTGAATAAAGTTGAAACTGTCCACACATCTGCTCCCAAGTGGTCAGGTGTGTATAATCTATCAAATGATGGATGGTTGCCAGATTATTCCATCACATTGACAAAAAAAAAAGGAAAACTGTCAAAGACAGAAAATATTTGCCTTGCTTTTAAGCACAGGGAATACAAAACAAATTGTTTTAATTAAGCAGTAAACTGTTTTTGTTTTTAGACTATCATTAGAGCAAGCAGTGTAACTTCTCCCATTTTCAGATTTTGTCATGTGGGATTAGCCAGATGCCCACGCCTTCAGGAAGCAATCAGTCCTCAGCAACTAGAGCCCAGACTCTCTGGATGAAGCAAAGTGTAGAACTACAGGCTGGTTTTTACCAGGCTAATCTGGGATGTGTGACTGATGGGAGCAGAGCAGGGTGGAACTGTGTGCTCATTGTGCAGTGCAATGTGTTTGTTACAGTCTAATGAACATCTGGACCTGACTTTCTTTCCCATCTTCTCCTCTATTTAGACTATAATAAGTAGCTTAACCAACGTCAAACATTTTTTGTAGCTCTCTCTATCATTATTGTGTGTTTTCTAAATCAATCTACAGAATATTTTCCCCAAAGTTATCAAGACATTGTAAAATGTGAGACAGGTCTTTGTGTTCTTTTTGGTCAGCTGTGGTTTTGGCCTTGGAACAGTCAGAGCGAGTCTCTTGTTGTTGAACCTTGAACTTTGACCTTAGCCACGGCGGCAGAGCTTTAGATGTTGTTCTGGTCTTAAGTGACGTCCTGGATGAGTCGTCTTTTGGCTTTTGGAGTAATCATGTTTGTCTGGCTCCTCAGAAAGGTTCCCCATTGTTGATGTGGATGTTTCTCTCTGTGGCTCTCTGAACATCCAAAGACTTTAAAATGACTTTTCCAGACTGATAGATAATGACTCGTTGACTTGGTGTCTCATCTGTTGTTTATTTGCTTTTGATCAAAACGTGTTGGTTTGTGAGGTCTTCCAGTCTATTTCATGTTGCCAGACTGGTTCTGTTTAAGAGATAACTCTTTTGTTGTAATCAGACTTAAGCCGAACCAAAATCTGTGCATAATTTGATTTAGCAAGGAGGCAATGACTTTGTTCATATGGGGCCAGTTTGGTTTGGAGAGCTTTTACTTTATAAATAAAATCTTTTAAAAACGTATTTTACTAACTCATGTAATCTTTGTTTTGCTACAATTGTTTGATGATTTGAAATATTTAAGTTAGTAATAAAAGCAAAAGAGAAGACATATTAAGTGAATAAAAAAACATTATTAGCAAAACATAGTGAACACAAGGTTTATGTTTCTCTATAGAAAATATTTATTTTCAAAAATAACTGAGCACCAAAGATGATCAAATCTAGATTTTATCTTCTACAAGTAGCAGCTCCTACAGTTTGGTCTGTCACTGAGGATTTTAGTTTCAGTTGATTTAATTACACTGTTGCATGAAAAATAAGAAAAAGAGTAAAATTATAATTGTTCAACATTTCTCAGTCATGCACATCATCTTTGCTCTTATGCACTCAAGAAGCCTATTACTTCTGCACTGTAACAATAGCTGGCCCATCAGAGATCTGACACACACACACACCCACACACACACACACACGCACATAAACGTTAAGCAATGAGACACTGAAATCTAAACAGCTGAAGGTTCTGATTAGTTTATCCACAGATTATGTGAAGGAGCAAACAGAAGAGGATGTTCAGGAGCTGCAGCCTGAATCCAGGAGCTGATCCTCTTCTGATCTGCTGTTGCACCTCTGTCATGCCTAACAGCTGTGCAACAGGCATACTGACAGACACAGGCAGGCTTCTGGTGGGTGGTTTTCTGTCACCAGAAAGGTGGAGCTCAGACAGTGCATACCTCAGTTGTCAGGAGTTGCTATTGGGAAACTCAGAGGTTTAAACTCAGAGGTGATTCTACATGGTTTCATTTTGAGGGAGCATTTTTTTCTTCTTCTTCTCTGGGAAGATGACAGGCTCTTTTCTGTCAGCATGTAGGGTACAAAACCAGAACTAAAACATTTATTTGGCGATCCTAGTTTTATGAATAAGTACCTGTCAAAGAAATGTATTAAAATACTTAATTATCGGTCTAGAGCCTGTAACTCCAGCCTTCGAGGATTGGTCACCAGTAACTGTTAGCTGTGATCAACCACACCTGAATCAAATGAATCACTTCCTCAGTGTGCAGTGCCTGAGAACAGTTTGTGTGTCTACAGTCATGGCCAAAAGTTTTGAGAATGATTCAAATGTTAATATCTACAAAGTCTACTGCTTCAGTTTTTATAATGGCAATTTGCATATACTCCAGAATGTTATAAAGAGTGATCAGCTTAACAGCAATTAATTGCAAAGTCAATATTTGCCTAGAAAATGAACTTTATCCCCCAAAACACATTTCAACTTCATTGCAGCCCTGCCTTAAAAGACCAGCTAACATCGTTTCAGTGATTGCTCCATTAACACAGGTGTGGGTGTTGATGAGAACAGGGCTGGAGATCAATCTGTCATGATTAAGTAAGAATGACACCACTGGACACTTTAAAAGAGGCTGGTGCTTGGCATCATTGTTTCCCTTCTGTGAACCATGGTTATCTCTAAAGAAACACGTGCAGTCATCATTGCACTGTACAAAAATGGCCTAACAGGGAAGAGCAGCTAGAAAGATTCACCTCAGTCAACAATCTATCACTTCATCAAGAACTTCAAGGAGAGAGGTTCCATTGTTGCCAAAAAGGCTCCAGGGCGCCAAGAAAGACCAGCAAGCGCCAGGACCGTCTTAAAAGTGTTTCAGCTGCGGGATCGGGCTACCAGCAGTGCAGAGTTTGCTCAGGAATGGCAGCAGGCAGGTGTGAGTGCATCTGGATGCACTGTGAGGCGGAGACTCTTGGAGCAAGGCCTGGTCTCAAGGAGGGCAGCAAAGAAGCCACTTCTCTCCAGGAAAAACATCAGGGACAGACTGATATTCTGCAAAAGGTACAGGGAGTAGACTGCTGAGGACTGGGGTAAAGTCATTTTCTCTGATGAATCCCCTTTCCGATTGTTTGGGACATCTGGAAAACAGCTTCTTCGGAGAAGACGAGGTGAGCGCTACCACCAGTCTTGTCTCATGCCAACTGTAAAGCATCCTGAAACCATTCATGTGTGGGGTTGCTTCTCAGCCAAGGGAGTCGGCTCTCTCTCAGTCTGGCCTAAAACCACAGCCATGAATAAAGAATGGTACCAGAATGTCCTCTGAGAGCAACTTCTCCCAACCGTCCGAGAGCAGTTTGGTGATGAACAATGCCTTTTCCAGCATGATGGAGCACCTTGCCATAAAGCAAAGGTGATAAGTAACTGGCTCAGGGAACAAAACAGAGAGATTTTGGGTCCATGGCCTGGAAACTCCCCAGATCTTAATCCCATTGAAAACTTGTGGTCAATCATCAAGAGACGGGTGGACAAACAAAAACCTAGGAATTATGACAAAATGCAAGCATTGATTCTGCAAGAATGGACTATCAGTCAGGATTTGGTCCAGAAGTTGATTGAGAGCATGCCAGGGAGAATTGCAGAGGTCCTGAAGAAGAGGGGTCAACACTGCAAATATTGACTTGCTGCATTAACTCATTCTGTCAATAAAAGATTTTGTTACTCATAATATGATTGCAGTTGTATTTCTGTATGTGATGAAAACATCTGACATGCACACATGAAAACCAGAGGGCAGCAGATCAAGTGAAAATATATTTGTCATTCTCAAAACCTTTGGCCATGACTGTACTGGGGAACTTGGTTACTGAACAGATGGCTGATTAGAATCTACACATAACACAAACTAGGTTAACTAAGAAAGGACTGAACTAAAGTAAAGCGGAAACAAGGCTGGTCTAGTCAAATAAAGAGACTAAGGAACCAGATAGAGACGAGAATCAACAAATAAAAAATCCCAAAACAACCCATGTCCTGACATTTTCTCTTGCTGATCACATGTGTCCATGATTCCAACAAACGGTGTGCAAGCATGTTTTTCAGGTGAAGAAAACCACAGGCTTTCATCTGCAGACTTCTGTCATGTCAGAACGTCCTGCTCTTTGCTTCTGCCGTCCTACTGAGAGCCTCTGTTCTTTAATGAATTACCCAGCAGGTGAGTGGACACTAACCTGCACACATGCTGGAAACCGTGTGTGTGTGTGTGTGTGTGTGTTTGCATGGTTGAAAACACTAATGTCTGAGGCAACAATGCCCCCTGCAGCCTGTTCTGCTTTGAACTGCAGAAAGAAAATACTTTCTGCTTGTGGTTGATTTTCAGGTTAATTAAAGTTTGCCCAGAGTTGTGTGTGCATGTGCGTGTGTGAGTGTTGAGAATCTTTATGCTAAAACAGAGTAGTGAGGCACAGTGAGACGAACATCAAAGAGCAGATTTAGATGCAGCTTTACCTCAAACAACAACGGAGAGCAGTGAAGAACCTTTTTGTGATGATGAAATGTTAAAGAGATCGGAGCAACCCGACACAGCAGGAAGGCGGCTAGTCAGCTGGAAGAGCAGAGCCAGACGGTCTGACTGATGTGGGATCAGCCGAAGCTTCTCTGTGAAAAAGTTGTTTGTGCTACACATGAGGGATCTACTGTTAAAGTGGAGCGATGTGACCTTAGAAGGATTCTACCATGAGAACAGGGCAGCTAGCATTAGGAAAGGCACAGACACCATGGAGAATTGCTTTTTTTCTTTTTCTAGTTCCTGAAGAAAAGGAATTGAACTGCCTAAACAACAACAACATATATATATAGATATATATTCTATGCATCATTATTATTATTTCAGCCCTTCACCTGTGTATCTCCTCCTTCCTCTGTTACTGTCCATCATCATGTTAATTATCCTAATATGTGCTCACCTGCATCATTGTTCTCTACTGGATCCTGGCCTTTTGCCCAGCCACCATTTTGATAATGAGGTATACTTTCATCTAAAACCTTTCTTCCCCCTTTCTATTCTGATGCGAGGAGCACTCACTTTTAAAAAATCTTCAGACCGGAAGCTCTGTCTAGCCAAAACAGCAAAGAGTAACATCATTAAGCCTTTTCAGTTTGAACCACAGCACATTGAAATCGATGGGTGATTTTGATTTCTACATCGAAATCACCCCTTATGATTTCGATGTAGAACATGCACATGCAGAGATGGCCATTTTACTTTAGCATACAAGAGATAGTGATGAACTACTGCTCCATCATTTGTAATAAACTTCACAGCACCATGATACACATTATACATTCATAATACATCACCATAGTCAATAAATCAGAAGGAAAGTTGATTCCACTTTTTTCTTTTACTCTAAAAGAAAATGTTTATTTCAAACATGTTGATAAACAATTCTCAGCACCTGAATTCATCTAAAGCCACAGTTCATGATTCCATGATTTAATCTTTGCAGATTAAATCAGAACAGAAAGAGGACTATCAGAGAAATTACAGGATGGCTTAACAAACGAGAGGAAACCACTTTGTTTGTTTCTGAGTAATATTCATCCAGTTTGATATTTACTGATTAGGTCGGACTTATCTTGTCTCTTCTGGTTATTTTAATTGGAAAAGAAGAGGCGTCGACAGTGCCTCTCTGAGAGGCTACTCTTTGCTGCCCCCAAGTGGCTAAAACAGGAGCTACACTAAACTGCTGCCCAGTACATCCAAGATCATCTTGCTGGAGGCATTTTTGATTTACATTTTGATTTGATTTACAACAAAAGCTTTTCAGTGTTCATAGTTTACAGGAATTAAGATGTATTTTAGCATGCAATAACCAAAATTTAAGATGTATATTTAAAAGTGTGCATAGTGGATTTTTTTTGTTTTTAATTGCAGCACTGCTTCTTCTTTCTTTGATGCGCTTATGTCATACTGAAGACATTTAAACCAGTTTTTGTGTTTCAACACCTTTATTAGCAAATATATTAGAATTATGAAAGGACTTGTTATTTTCACTAGTTTCAAACATTCTTGATTTACTTTTTCCTTATACGGGGCATGACCAAATTGTCCAGTCCAGATTGTTCCTGGACTGCTAGAAGAAGTTACTGGAGGATCCTTTCATCTCACGCTTTCTTCTTGGGAAGAATTAAGAGAAGCTTGAGAAGTGTTCGTTTTTGTCTGCTTTTCTGTTGCCCAAAACAACTGGGAGGATTCATCAGAGAGGAACATTTTGCTGCTGTCTGCTACAGTCCATCCATATCTCTGCGGGATAAAAACTAGCTAGACACCTGGAAGGAAATTGCAAAGTTGTAGTCCATGGAGAAGGCTGTCTGCAGAAAGATGTGGTGCTAACTCCATGAATTTTTATCTATATGCTCAGAGCGTGTCGTGACATATGCTGAAACAGGAGGGGTGTCTCCAGGTGGGCTATGAAAGGTGTGTGTCAATACAAATCTCACTCAACTACCTGACCCCGAGAGGACTGTTCATCTTTGGGTGAAGTATGAGAGACTCAAGGGACTGACAGATAACCTGGCACCATGACGAACAGTCCACCCTGTGCAACTGTCTTGGGGCAAGGCTGAAAAGTAAATCACATTCTTTAGGTCTGTTGAGACATTTAACAGGATGGAAAAGAAGTAATGGGAACCGACTGCACTTTAACAATACAGGCTAGCACTGAGCAGAGCTGTCCCCTCTTCAACACCAGCACTAAGCAATATGTAGTGAAAACTTCTGCAATCACAACGGAGGCCCCGATTTCTTTGCTGATCATTTGTTGCTCAGTTTTGAAGAACAAGGAAAGGCACAAACTTACTGTATCACGGCAACACAAACCAAGAAAAAAATAAGATGGCAACAAAAGACCAAAACCAAGTATGTAATAAAAAATGTTTTTTCTTTCTTTTGCATATTTGTTACAACTGTCACCATGTTGTTACAGTATATAATATGAGACACATAATCTGTAAACAAAAAAAAAGAAGTGGTTCTGGTCTCCAGAATCAGAACCAAACATGGAGAAGCAGCATTCAGCTTCTATGCACCACAAATCTGGAACAAACCTCAGGAAAACTGCAAACCTTTATCAACGTATTTGATGTAAATTTGATTATGGTTACTCTTGGTGAGTTTGATGAATACATTTGACAAAATATATTTATTTGTTTCATTATTGATTGTTACCATGTAAACAGTAACCAATTATGTGCAAAGCACTTTTAACTCTCTTATTGCTGAAATTAAAAAAAAAAAAAAAAAGAAGAAGAAAGTTGAATTCCATCTGCAGGAGAATGACAACTTCAGAGAATTATTTTTGTTTCCAGCAAGACAATGACTTGAAGCATCCAAGCTGAAGCTACAGAGACAGATGGTGTATATTCTATTGGGCTTTGACAGGAGTGGCCCAGTCAAAGCCCAGACCTCAACCCAAAATAGAATTTGTCTGGACAGGGATGAATATTTATGCAGTTACTTTTTCTATGTTACATATTTTTATTTGCCATTATTTTGTAGAAATCAGATTTTACTTTGACGTCAAATGGATTTTTTGTAAATAAAAAAAATTGTTAATCATGACTGATTTATAAGAGCAATAAAAAGGATGAAACAACCAAAGGGGTGAGTACTTTTAAGAGGCACTGCATGTTCTGGAGAGAGGAGGAATGAAAGTCTGTGGAAGCAAGGCCAATGATGTGTAAATGACAAGGAAACAGGAACCTGTGGTCTACATCACAAAAGACAGAGCACAAAAGACATTAAAAAGACTGAAGGAAGAGAGAAGCGAATAGAGAAAGGTACCAGGGTGAAAGAAAAATAAGTCAAATGTAAATTGAATTGGAATGAACAAAATGAAAAGGCTTAGAAAGCAGTTTATCAGAGGTACAACTCAAGTTGAGCAGTTTGGAGAGAACATGTGCAGAGATTTTTAGGTGGGGAAAGGACAGGAAACTGTTAGTGGAGCTACAGAGAGGAGTAAAACATGGAGTCTACAGAAAAGTTTTATTAATGTAAAGGAGGACATGCAGAATGTTGCTGTCACAAAGGAGATTTGCCATGGACAGAACGAGGTAGGCAAAGGTAGACTACAAAACATAAAACCTTTAACTAACTTAAACAATAAAAAAAATAATTATTTGTATTGTGGAGCATGGTTGAGTAAATCAATTTCAAATTTAAAGCTCTGCTGACTTAATTGAGTTAGATTGTTAATGTTTTATTTGTTGGTATTGTTGTGTTGTAGTCTTTGTTATAGCTGTATTAAGTTAGTCTTATATTGGTCATATTTGACAAGATATACTGCTTTATTGTTATGTTGTGTTGGTTTCGTAACATATTGGTGGGTTTTCTTGTTACTGAGATTTCTTCAACTTCATTACATTATGGCTGTTTCATTGAGCCTACTTTGTGATGCGAACAACTGAATTTCGAGCCGCCACCAGCAGGGGCGCTGTTGTCTCCTTACATACCCATAAGCGGAGGAGTGAGAGGTGCATGAAATGGAGAAAAATGGCGGATCATGTGCAGGTAAGTAGAGGTTTCATGTTTTTGTTACCGACAGTTTGTTCTAGAGCGGGAAGATGAGGTTGAACCTTGATCCAGATGCGGTGGTGCAGGTACGGAGCCGGTGTGCAGCGCCAGGGAATGCGGTGGGCGTCGGAACGCGGGACTGTGGGCAGTAAAAGAAAGGATGAGGCAGCCTGTGTTGACTCGTGGCCTGCTGTCATTGCGTTAGCTTGTGTTAGCTGCTGGACGGAACGAGAACAGACACTGTGGTGGCGTGCAGTTCCAGTCTGTGGGGTTCCCAGTGTCTGTTTTAGCTGGTGGTTTACCACCAGCGGCATGATAGCGTGCATTACTTGCGTGTTTTGGGGAAATAAACAGTAAAACACAAATGGCTGACTGTATACCACTAGCTTTCAGGCTAACATGCAGGGGTTAAGTGTGAGTTGGCGCCAATATGATCCACATTAGAAGCATTTTTCCTGTCAGGAGCAGCGGACCGGTGTGACACCTTACACTCTGCCGTTGGGATAAAACGTTATTTTCGTCTCTGTTGTTAGCTATCCGGACGCTGATGCATGCTAAGCTAACACTAGCTGCAGCCAGACGTCAACTTCTCCCGCCCGAGCTCTTTGAAAACATAACCGAGTGTGTTGAAGTGTCTGTCAGTGAAAATTACTTCATATTCACGGAATGAAGGAAGGGGGAAGTTGTTGTCAAGGCACCGGGAAGGTTTTCCCCTGTGTGCTGTTACCGGAGGGAGCTTAGCGGTGCGGTGTTGTGATGTGTAGCCCGGTCTGTTGCTTCGTGTTCAGGTCCGGACACATGTGTAGGGAATCTCAGACGGGGCAGCGCTCAACTTTCCGATTCGCTGACTGACTGTCATGAGAAAGATTTAACATTGTGTGTGGGATTTTCAGAGCAGCGTGATGTTTCCGCTTAGTGTGAAAGTGTTGTGGATAACCTACTGGACATTAAATACAAAAAAATACACACAGCAATGCTTCACGTTTTATTTGAATGTGTGAGTGAACTCCCACGGGAGGCGAGCTGCATCATGGATACTGAGTGTCGCTGCATCCCAGCAAGCTTCACCCTGTATGTTTATGGGATGCAGGAATCTGCAGCACACATCAACCTAAATAAGCTGTGATATAAACTGTCCTAAATGACGAAGCAGGAATTCTGTGTATAAACACTACTTTTTGCTCAAAAGTGGCATAAAACACCACGCAGATAATTAATGTTTGATTTTATGACAATTTATAATTTTTGGTCATTTGATGTTTGATCTTCTGTGTAAAATAGTGTATTTTACAACAAAAATTAAAAACATAATATTGAATTTATCAATGAACCTACATGACTGAACAACTGAAGAAGGACCCTCAGTGGACAAATTATGAGCTTTAAGGGAGTTTTAAAATGTCCCAGTCTCAAACTGACTTTAATTTTCCAACAAACTGTTTGCAAGGTTTTTAGCATCAGACTGACCCCCACTGCTGCTACACACTCCCCTCCAACCAGCAAAAAGAAAGCTACTATTGTTTATATTTGATTACAAATTTGCCTGTTTGGAAATAATGACAGTTGCAAAAACCAGACAGGAGGCCAATTAACAAGCTTGTTGTACTTATGTAAATTTCAGAATGGTGAAAAGTTATTTTCAAATTTTTATGAAGTATAAATTGCATTATAACTTTTTTATAATCAATGTATTTGAAGGAATAGGCACACCAACAATTTTCCCCTCTAATTTTTAAGAGTTTAATAACGTTTACACCCCATATATACACACACTCTTTAACAAAACCAAATGTAACTGATATGAATTAATTATGATAAGTTTGTGCAGCTAATATTTCTGTAGCACAGCTGTTTGCTGCCATGTTTGTTTGGTAACAACACAAATTAAATTCTTAGTTGCACAAACATGTGGCAGAAATTTATTTTGACTTAAAGAAGGTGTGCAACTTCACTCGGGTACAAAACCTGAGTAAATACTGAATACTGCTTGTGCTGTGAAATCACAGCAGGTACCTCCATGTAGTAGCACCTACCTGCCCTGCTGTGCCCTGCTGCATAACTTCATGTGTAGGTGCATCAGTAGGTTGTCTGAATCTGCACTGTGTCATTACCACACTGATCAACCCTGCACTGAGCTCTGTGTTGCACTTCTTTTACATTCAGTGGCATTTGAGCCTCAATAGAAAAACTTTTGCCTCTAAAGTAGGGCAAGAAAGTGAGAGAAGGTTATGAAGGGTTGCTATGAAATTAATGAGTTATCTGAAAAATATGATGTTCTTCAGCTTTTGATGAAACCTGGTATTATTGAGTTTAGACCCAATTCACGTTGCCAAGCAGCAAGTAATGGGTGAGGAATCAAAAGACAGAATTTCATTAGAATCTTTAGGGTTAGGTCGTGTCTCAGAAGCTGCTAAGGACGGAAACAAAACTTTAATTTGAAAGTATTGAAAACGATGTGAAGCAAGGAGACACAATCCTCACCAGATTCAAGAAGCTGCAAAAATGTCATTAGGCTATTATTATAGCATGGCTGCTAGTAACGACTATTTTAGTAATTGATTATTCTATCAGTTAATCTGAAGATTAATCGGATAAGAAAATAGGCACTTTCTGCAGATTAATAATGCATTAAGAGATCCAACTTTCTTACTTTTTGATAAGAAAACAATCATGTTATATTGGCTTAAATGCAACAACAGCATTCCTTTAGTTTACACTTCATCATTTGCAACAAAGGATGCACATGCAGCTAAAAAAAGACTGAACATTAATACAGTGCACAGTAGGGCTGAAACGATTCCTCGAATGATTCGAGTACCTCGATTACTAAAATTCCTCGAGGAAAATTTACCTGCCTCGAAGCTTCGTTAATTTATGTTTTATTAGTTAGCGCACCGTGTTCCGGCCGGGACTTCATTTGCGTTGCGCGGAGCTCTCACTTCCGCCTCTGAGTTGTTGACAAAAGCTAAGTCTCAGCGGCATAAAGTCCAATCTTCAAGATTGGCCCGTGGGGATTTTATAGATTGATGATAATGCCCGACTTTTTATCGTTTTTGGGGAACCAATAAGCATCCTTAAAATGACTGGGGGAATGCCTGGAGTACGGCAGCATTTCTCCTCCGGGGCTGCTGGTTGAAAGCGAACGGCGGGAAGAGCGCTGAGGTGAGCTGATAGCCTGAACAGGGCGGGCGGCTGAGTAGCTGATGCTTACCGTGTAAATGTAGCTTTACCGACGAACCGCACAATAAATTTCATATTCCGGTCTGAAGAAACGGGTGGCGGAGCGCATCGTAGATGGCTGGTAGATGAGTTTCTGAGTGTGACCAGTGAAGGTGTCGTAAATATCCCGTATTGCTTCCCCCCGTGTTCGTCCCCCGGTCTAACGGTTCGTCAGTCCGCTGGTCTATTTCCTCCCCTCCACCCCATGTTCGTTCATTCGCCCTCTCCTCCCACTCCAGGCGGCATTTCCCGTATTTTCAAACCCAAAGCGTGACAGGTTAGGTGGCAAGGTGAGTTTAATTAATCTATTAAACTCACTGAAGATGAATACATAAACTAAAAGCTGGATTGTAGACATTTTTTATAAGCATATTTGTGAGCCTGCCTCTTTGTTATTATTACATTCAATATAATTTCAGATTTTTCTATAACTTTTCTTCTGGTTAACTTAGAAAGTGAGCTATTATTGTTACAGGTTAGTTTTCTAAACTACAATAAAGCAACTGTTAGGGATGCTCAAATATGAAAAATTGGACTAATACTGATATCTGATAGTAACACCAGTATTATGCCAGATTTACCAATATTTCATTTTATAATTTTTTTTTTATCCAATTACTCGATTACTAAAATATTCGTTTACAACAGCCCTAGTTGTGTTCATTAAGTGAAAACCCTGTTGCACTGATTGTTATCTAGGATATCTATTATTATTAGTGTAATAATGGTAATGCTGTTATTCTCCAAAACAATCTGCTCTAATAGTTGGTAATGGGGTCAGTGAAGGGTGAAACAGTAAATATCAGTCAGGTATTTACTGTCCTGTAGATGGCTTACTGTCATCTGCAGGATCTACAGCTTAAAATAAGCTGCTAAAAACTTTATTGACACACCAGAAAGAAACACTGGAAGCAGCAGTGAAGATATCTTGAAATTTGACATTTCCATTTCAGTTGAAAATCTGAAATATTTCTATTGGTGAAAGTTGGATGAAATTGTTTAATGCTGCTCACACGTTTATGAGTTTACAACTTTTTTGTGTTTGTAGAAACACAAAAATGTGGTTATGATGTGTTTTTCTTTCAGTATGTAGATGCATTTGAGTTAGTTTGCTTTATTATGTACATTCTTTTCAAAGAAATCTCTCCAACAGATCTGACCAGCTGGTACTACCCTAAAATATCAGCTTATTATGAAAATAATAAGCTTAGCAAGCTTAACAAGGTAGGACCTCAGTTTTTATTAGCAGTTTAAGTTTAAGTGGTGTTCTCAGCTGGGGGGAAACGGAGGCAGGCTTGCTCTCAGGAACTACTGCTCTAGTTGAAATGATCAGAATCAACAGTGAAATATGAAACGTTCAAAAATTGTTTTCAGCCAACGGTTCAGCTCTGGGCTGCAATTGCTTATGCTATGAAATCACAGTAAGGACTTTAGCACAATTAGGCTAGATTAAAACTTAGCTGTTAAAGGAAAAACCTGACTTGGGGAAAACTGTATTCTAGCCATATTCTAATTGGTTTGCATTCAAGCAGGTTTGACATGGAAAACATGCTATTTTAATACAAGATACACTGATCTACAGCTCTTGTTCGGTTGAAAAAATGTTAATTTGAAGTATAAACCGCTCCATTTAACTTCACTATTTTTATCTAAAACATATGAAACATGCTTTATTATTGAAAAAGCCATAAACCTGCTTCTTATTGTTTTAGACCCTCGAATACAAAGTTGGAAGTCCATTAAATCAGACAAGCTGGAAACCAGTTAATCTAACAAATCTGGCCTTTCTGAAGGATCCAGCTAAATGTTTCTTTACTGGCCAGCTAACGGCAGACAGGAGAGGGCTGCTGCGGTAGTTACTTGCACTTGGTTGGTAAACCCAATTGTCTTCCTTTTATGGGAAATATTTCCTAATATTCTTTTCCACCAACAAGCAAGGCTGAAGCTTGACTTAAGTATCAATTAGGTCTCTAGTAAAGCAGTGTGCTGTTTCTGTTGGGACTAATCAGAGTGTACAGCTGCATAGATGACTCATCAGTCATGGGACAGAAAAAACATGTTATTAAGGAATGATGCATTTCAACTTGGTCTGTTAAAACTAATTTTCCTTGATGATAAATTGTCCCAGTAATTATTGTGATCATTATTGTGATCAACAATGATATTGTTGTTTTGAGACCATTTTCAAGTAATATATTGAGAATGGCATAATAATGCAATATTAACATCAGTCCAATTTTTCATATTTGATCATCCCTACAGTTACTTTTCCGTTGCGTAGAAAATTAACCTGTCACAATAATAGCTCACTTTTTAAGTTAACCTGGACAAAAATTATACAAAAGTCTGAAATTATATTCTATTTAATAATAAAGAGCCAGCCTTACTAAGACATTTATAAAAAAATGTCTACATTACAGTATTCATCTTCTGTCAATTTAATAGGTGAGCTCTCACTTTGAATTTATAGCTTTTTTGCCCATATGAACGACTGGATTTGGCTCCTTCATACACAGAAACGCATACCACCTATCTACCGCCACTGTGTGCTCCGCCACCCATTGGTTGGGACCGGGATGGTGTTAAATTTATTTTTTATTTTGTCCGTAAAGCTACCCTTACCTTAAGCATCAAGTACAGCACAGCAGCCTGCTGTGTTCAGTCTATCCACTCACCTGTATAAATACATCTTCCACACTTTTGCCCACTGTTCGTTCTGAACCAGGCAGCAGCTCTGGGAAGAGAGAGGCTGCCGTACTCCATGCATCGCGTCAGTCATTTTAAGGATGCTTATTGGTCCCCCGAAAACAATGAAAATTGGACGTTATGCCGTTTACATGTAGCTTTTGTCAACAACTCGTAGGCAGAAGTGAGAGCTCTGCGCAACGCAAATAATCACCCAGCTGGAACACAGTGCGCTAAATAATAGAACATAACTTAATGAAGCTCAGAGGCAGATCATTTGCCTCAAGGAATTTTAATAATCGAGGTACTCAACTAATTCGAGGAATTGTTACAGCCCTAGTTGCTAGACACCTTCTAAAACTGACTGCTTCAATTTGTTAGGCCTAAGGGTTTTGCTGGTGGATAATTAAAAATGTTGATGCTTCATTGAATTGTTTAAATTTATGACTGTTCTGATTTCTCAGTTATCTAGTCTCTAGATAAGCTGAAGATGTGTAAAATTTGTATAATTCTCTGCACCATGTAAAATATTGTTACTTTTAGTTCACCTCAACACAGCTACATCAAAACATCAGTCCCAGAGAAATGGTTGATAACAACATGGAATCAGTTCCTAATCGGCTGCATGAGAAATTCACTCATAGTTTAAAACATGTCTGTTGTAAGCCTAAAGCAAGTTAAATGAGAACCTAAATGGTTGGATTTAGATCTGGAGAGCCAGCTCCATCTGTTGGCTGGCTCATGCTGACTTGGGAGGAGTACATCAGGACATGAACAATGTCCAAATATGAGCTGGATGGAAGCAACAGCTGCGGGGCTCAGTGTGTTCCTCAGAGCGGCTCCATTCTTCTGCTACCACATTCAAAGCTGCTACAGAGCATACCAATGTGTTTCAAAAGAAGGAAAGAAATCCTCAAATCACAGATTTTTCATTAGGACAGCTGTGACCTTGTGTTTTGGTTCAGATATCCACCAGGTTTCTGATTTCCACCCATCCAGAAGCTGGTTTTCCCCAGTATATTTTAAGCCTGGAGGGCCACCAGGCTTTACTTGCCCCCCTCCATCCCCACCAGGCTAAGCATTGCTTATTTATTTATTAATTTTTTTTTCAAATGTTTGCATTTTTAAGACTTTATAGTTGGAGTTTAGGTATTAATCTTCCAATAACATATAATTATCAAGTGATATTTTCCAGTTTCCTGTCATTTAAACATTTTTTACCTCAAAAACACGACGGACCGCTGGATGAATGACTGCCCAAGCGCCCAACCACTGGACTTGGCAAGTTTTCTTGGAGAAACCCTGAGTTTTTCTTTTGCCTAAGGATAAAAATTGATCTAATTGTCTTTATAAATATGTTCAACTATCCGTATTAGGGTTGTTACAATACCAAAGTATCAATAGTACCAATACCAATAAAGATACTCAATTTGACAGGGTTTCCCCCAGAAAACTAGCTAAGCCTGCTGGTAAGGCCGTCCATCAGCGGCCCGTTGTTTTTGTGTTAAAAAATTGTTATAAGTTGACAGTAAATTTGAAAATATGGAAATGTGTGTTATTGGAAGGCATTCTTGCCAACTCTTAAACGTCTCTGTAAAAAGGCAAACAAAAAAAGTATAATTTAAATAAATATAAAAATTTTGCCTTCCAGTTAGATCACAATGGCCAGTGGGTCTTAAAGTAAGTTACATTTTGCTTTAGTAGTGTCTACAGCTTGATGTAGTATTTTGATTTGCTGGTGGTGTGGCTCATTTACCTAAACATCATCAAGCTACAGGCCCAGTCTAAGAAGAGCCAGGTGCGTGTTAGATCACATGCTGAGCTAACTTCTGTGAGATGTAAATGTAAATGGCACTCATTCTTTTCTCACAAAGATGTATGTGCTCAGATCAGTCTCACTTCACTCTCAAGTTCTGAGAATGTGTTCTTGCATTATTATGCAATGATTATTATATTACTTGAAAATTATTGTCGCGATAACTTCTGGATAAATTATCGTCCAGCAAAATTTGTAATCGTGACAAATTTAGGCCTCATCACAGGCAGCGCTAGACAAATGGAAATTCGTCTTGATTTAAAGGCTCTTGGTTTATCTTGCACTTTTCTGGATGTTTTAACAACAGTATTTTAGAGTCTATTCCCTCAGTAAAGGACTGTAGAACTGATGATGTTCTCCATCTTCCTGGTTTTGGTCAGAACTCCAGCAGCAGCGTTCTGGATCAGCTGCAGCTGGAGGATTGATTTTGCAGGCAGACCTGTGAGGAGCTGAATTCAACCTTAATGGCTAAATATTTTTTGAAAAAAAAAACAAAAAAAAAAAACACTTCTACTGATAAACTCTTTAGTTTCTTAGACCATGATTATGTTGGAGGTTTTCCTCCTAGTTCTGGGGATGAATCTGCAGGTCAAACTTTATCAAAGGCTCAGGCTGAACTGTACATCTTGTTCTGTCACTCATAGCCAGCCAACCACTGCTGCACTCTTAATAGTCATTTATGGGGAGGTTTATCGGCAGTAATTAAGTTTGTTGGTGCTCATCTCGTTCACCAGATGGCACGTGTGCAGTCAGGGTTCTGTGCGCAGCTCTTATCTGAGGACTGCAGAGTGAGTGTGCATGATGCAATTCCTGCGTACACCTGCTGACCGAGGCCTGCTGCACCGCAGTACTGCTGTAGCCAGTAGCAGCTTCTCTGCTGCTGCTGCTGTTGCTGTATAACCTGACTGCTCCACCATTTTGAATTTATCAGTGACTGGCATCTCTGTGTCGCCAGGCATGACTCAGCACTTTACAGGAATCTGATATCATTAATGTACAGGAGGCCGTCTCTTCCTCACAACAGGTGGAAAAGAGACGTCCATGTTTTCATCTGTCAGCTACAACCGGAGACCAAACGGTCCCACACTTAAGCTGTCTTCAGTGAAAAAGGGAATGTTGACTTGCTTGAAAGTTAACTGTGGGATCTGTTTGTGATTACTGTGTTTTGTGTTTGTGCAGGGCCTTGCCCAGCTGGAGATCCTGTGTAAGCAGCTGTATGAGACCACCGACACCGCCGTGCGACACCAGGCAGAGAAAGCTCTGGTGGAATTCACCAACAGCCCCGACTGTCTCAGTAAATGTCAGCTGCTGCTGGAGAGAGGCAGTGTAAGTGTCTGCAGGGGGACTCACTTCATTCACCACTAATCATTGTTTCTCTGATTAAACAATGATTTATCAAAGACAATACTCTAAAGGCTTTTTATGTCTTTAAGTGGAAAAATAATGAGATACAGTGAGTGTGGTCAGCAGGCGGCGGTACAGCCCTGATCATGTCAATTACGAAGCCAGAATTACAAGGACCTGGGCCCCTGGGCTGGAGCCAGTTTTGTTGGCCTGTTCACAAGGGAAAAACTAATTGACTAGTGCAAACTTACAACACTAATAGGTAGTTCTGTACATCAGCAGGTATGAACTGATGCTTGTAGGTCTAATACGTCCTTTAGCCAATAACTCCATGTTACCTGAGCTGCATGCTGCTTGGACTGCTGGAACCCCTCAGCTTCTTTTGGGGCCCAGAGGCCAAAGAGGTCCAGTAGGACTCCTTCAGTCTGATGGCATCCTTTACCTCCATTGTCCACCAGCAGGTCCAGGGGTGGGTAATCTAAGCGCCTAAGTATGAACAACAGTCAGACCTTGTCCTCCCACTCGTAGGCAGAAGGAAGCTATCCAGTGAGCCATAACATGCAGGCACCAAGATGGGGTAACAAGTAGAGGCACCGAGCAGACCCCCTCCTGCTGAACGTCTCTCACCAGGAGAACTCAAGAGTGAAAGAGTGTCCAGCCCCTCAAGGATACTGGTTTCAGAGCCATGTGATAGTCCGTGTCCCAAGAGCCCCAACCCTCACACAGGTGGTGAGCCCATGGGAAGGGGGACCCATGTCAATTCTTCGGGGTGTGCCCGAACAGGCGCTTACCAACATGCCCCACCTCTAGGCCTGGCTCCAGAGTGGGGCCCCAGTGACCCCAGGGAACATTGTTTTTGTTGATTTTACTCATCACAAGTGGTCTTTGGGCAGCACTTTCCCTAGGTCTTCACCTAGGATCTGTCTGCCTTGGGTGACCCTACTGGTGGCCTGAAGCCCAGGACAGGATAGCTCCTGGGTCTTTGCGACACTCAAACCCCTCCGCCACAGTAGGGTGGCAGCCAAGGGAGGGGGTCCTAGTTCATGCATCTTTCTTTTCTGTCCACATATTTTTTTTTTTTTTTACATTACATCAATAACGAAAATAATACGACATTTATTTTCGTGTTTTTAATTTAACCTACAAGCTGGCTAACATTTATATCTCTGCTCTCTTCCCAGTCTTCTTATTCTCAGCTGCTCGCCGCCACTTGTTTATCTAAACTGGTGTCTCGGACCAGTAACCCCTTACCCCTTGAGCAACGCATCGACATTCGTAAGTATATTTGTTTCTCTGGCAGCCATCTCTTTTTTCCAACATGAAATAAAACACTCCTTAGTACTCTTGACATATCAAAGCAGTCTTCACAGGACTTTTAAGTGGGACGTTGTTTTATGTAACACACAGGGAACTATGTGTTGAATTACCTGGCAACACGGCCAAAGTTAGCAGCATTTGTGACCCAGGCTCTGATCCAGCTGTATGCCCGGATCACCAAACTGGGCTGGTTCGACTGTCAGAAAGACGACTACGTCTTTAGAAACGTCATCGCTGATGTTACGCGATTCCTGCAGGTGAGAATCTCAAGTCATGTGAAATGGTTTTTTATCAGAGTTCTGAGTTCAAAGAATGTGGTTTACAGAAGTTTTGAGTTCCTGTGTGGGCTGGAAAAGTCTAGGAAATGATGGTGTTTCTGTGCTTCTGTAATATCTGTGTACATCTCTCTCCTTATCTCTGTTTTCTCTCTATTTGTGTCTCTTCTTTTACAAATGTGTGCAAATCTTTCAGTATTCTGCTAATGTCAAGAAAGCACAATTTTGCAATTGCTGTGTTTCCATTAAGTAAGAAATGAAATTAAAATCATGCATGAATAAGCTTGTTCACATGACGAGTCATTAAAAACCATAGTAGCAACAGATGTAAACAGTTATGAGATGCATAGTATTCATAATTCAGCCATGGTGCTAGCGCTCATCGTCTGTCAGCCAATCAGTGGAGATGTCTGCATCTTATTCAGGTGTTGGAGCAACAAGCTTCCCTTACTCATTTCCTTAATATACATCCATCTCTGTAGCCTCTAATTAGTCTGAAAGTTTATATGTTTTTGGTGTGTGTGTGTGTGTGTGTGTGTGTGTGTGTGTGTGTGTGTGTGTGTGTGTGTGTGTGTGAGTGCGTGCGTGCGTGCGTGCGTGCGCGTTTGTTTGTAATACCTTGTGGGGACGATTTTCCTGACATATACTTCGTTGTGGGGACCAATTGCTCCTCCTGTGGACCGGAGCCTGGTCCCCACAAGGGGAAACCCTGTTTTTGGGCCAGGGGTCAGATTTAGGGCTAAGGTATGAATTGAGTTTGGGTTAGGGCTAGGGTTAGGTATGTGATGGTTAGGGTTAGGAAAAGGGTAAAGGTAAGGTTTAGGCTGTAGAATTGAATGGAAGTCAATGGAAAGTCCCCACAAAGATAGCCAGACAAATGTGTGTGTGTGTGTGTGTGTGTGTGTGTGTGTGTGTATGTAGGGGGGAAAGTATTTAAAGCTTGAGCTTTAAATCTAGCCTGTTCATTCGTAATGAACTACTGTATTCATACCTGGAGATGGAATGTGAGGCTGAAGAACAACTGAAAATGGTCATAAAAGCTGTTGAACCTGAAAACCAAAGTTTGTTGAACCAAACGTTGGAACTGTGTGTTTCCAGGACAGCGTGGAGCATTGCATCATAGGTGTCACCATCTTGTCCCAGCTGACGAACGAGATAAATCAGGTAAGTTTTCCTGTGAGTGCTTCAGTGTGAGGTGTAGATATGTAACTGGAACGGTGGAAGGAAGAGGAATCTGAGCCGCTAACAGTTTCAGAGCGTTCCAGTCTGGATTGGAGGGCTCATCATGTGACAAGCTCTAGTGCTAAAGCTATTCCCAACTGTGTTAAAGACAGAAAATGTAAAGATTTTCATTTGTGCTGCCTGCCAGGTGGTGACATAGAAAAGCAAATGTTTGCTTCGATTCTTAAGAACAAAACTCAAGCTGCTCAGATTGAAGCAGTGTGTTGGTGTGACTGGATGAGCCTGTTGAGATGTAAACTGATCAGTGGCAGCAGATCCTTATTTAAGATCTACACTTAAAAAGTTGTTTTGCCTCTTGTCTGGACTCTCTGATTATGGTATAAATTGAGTCTTAAATCAATCACCAATCAAGCTTATTGGTTTATTGGTACAGTATATTTCAGCAGCAAGTGCTTTACATCATTAAACACAAAAATACAGTCATAAAAAACAGAAAGCAAACAAACCATTGGCATTAACATGATATCATTTTCATGATGTCATTAACATGATGTCACCTCCCTGCTGTTCCTCAGCATCAGGAAGCCGAGCCGCCCCTCATGTTTCTGTCTCCCTCAGGCCGACACCACGCATCCGTTGACCAAACATAGGAAGATCGCGTCATCGTTCAGAGACTCCTCGCTTTTCGACATCTTCACACTTTCCTGCAACCTCCTCAAACAGGTCAGTACAGAAGAGAACGAGTCCAACTCTCTCAATTTTTTTTTATTTTACACAAAGATGCACTGGGAAGTTGATTGGGGGAAAAACGTCAAAATCTGATCTTCTAGTCAGAAACTACCATCTCTAAGAGCTTGTACAGACTGCATGTTGTTAGGTTTTAATAGGTGAAAGAACAATCCTTAGTTTATTTAGCTGGTTCTGCTGTTTTCTCTTCCTGTTATCTTTCCAAAATAATTGCACCAATTTCATTACACTGTACAGATCCACAGCGCCTCCTCCTGGACTTAGATGTTAGTCCCCAGCTCAGGGGCATTTTCACCATTTTCACTTCTTCTCCTGTCCTCATCTTTGCTCTGCAGCCATGTCTTTAGTCTCTTCCTCCTTCCATTTTGTTGCTGTGGACAAACTGCGTCAAACTTGTACTTAAACCACCGTATGTGAGATTAATTTTCTATATGGTTAAAAGACGGGCAGTATTAAGTGAAATCGATCTTTTTGAGCCTTGCATCGTGTTATAATGTTGTTTTCTAATCAAAAACATACGTGGAATGTGGCTTTGATTCTTTCATGCATGTTTGAGAAATCCTTTAATCTCCCATGGCAACCATTCTGGGTCCCTAAACACACACCTCCCCACACAGATCCTTCAGACTAGCCAGGAGCAATTAGCAAACACCTGGTGGAACTGCTCTTCTGCTGAGCTCATCACACAAACTACTTCTCAGTGCAACTCTCCTAAGAATGGTTGTAAACGGCATAATGGAGAAACATTGCTGTGATGATGTGATGAAGGCAGTGTTGTCAGAAAGAGCAGGAGCTTCTTAAAGAGACAGTGGCCCAATTTCATGGTGTTGAGTTGCAAAGTTAAATTTCTTTTAAGTCATGTTTGATTTACAGATAAATAATAACTGTAGGTAACATAGTTACGTGATTGTGCTGTAAAATGAAAAATACATAGCAGAATATATCTTTTTTACTTCCGCTCTTTAGGTATTTACATTTAAAATGTTTTCATTGAGAGCAAAATGAAACCATAGTGAAATTCATTGTTTGTGTGCAGAAACATGGTGAATAAAGTTGACTGTGATTTTGAACCTTCTGAGCCAGCACAGGCAGGAAGTGATGGTGGCGTTTCTGTCGTCTCATTTCCAGGCTTCAGGGAAGAACCTGAACCTGAACGATGAGTCGCAGCACGGCCTGCTGATGCAGCTCCTCAAGCTCAGCTACAATTGCCTCAACTTTGACTTTATAGGAACTTCCACAGACGAGTCATCAGATGACCTTTGCACTGTACAGATTCCAACATCATGGAGATCAGGTAACTTAGTGTTGAGCACAGGGTTGTTCAGAAGAAAGCCCTAAAAGGGGCATCTCCAAGTTAAAGCTCCAATAATGCATTTCTTTTCAAATTAATTGAAGCTTTAATAAATGGATCATAAATAGTTCACGTTCCAGTACTTTGAATCCAAGATTAATAAATAACCTTTCTTCATTTTTTGACACTCTCAGCTTCAAAGTAGTACATAATTGGATTGAGGAAAGAAATTATATTTAGTTTCCAGATTGCAAATGAAAATTTTCAAACAGTCAAATGCTTTATTATTTAATAGTCACCAGAGTTCAGACCTGGATGTTCTTTATTAACTTTGTGTTTGATCTCTCCTGCAGCGTTTCTCGATTCCTCCACCCTGCAGCTGTTTTTCAATTTATATCATTCCCTCCCTCCATCCCTGTCCCCGCTGGTAAGTGTGAGCTGGTGTGGCTGGGCTGGAGGTGGAGCAGTAAGGTTTCTGTTGGATTCTGAGCCAGTTGTGTTCCTGTGCAGGTGCTGTCCTGTTTAGTTCAGATCGCCTCTGTCAGGCGGTCTCTCTTCAACAACGCAGAGCGAGCAAAGTTCCTCTCCCATCTGGTGGACGGCGTGAAGAGGATATTGGCGAACCCGCAGGTAAGGAAGTCACCTGACCCGGACGTTCCCCTGTTTGTCCGGTCAGGTGCTGCTTTGTGATGCATTTCTTTTGTGCAACAGTGTCTGCCGGATCCCAACAACTACCACGAGTTCTGCCGCCTGCTGGCGAGGCTGAAGAGTAACTACCAGCTGGGGGAACTGGTCAAAGTGGAGAACTACCCAGAGGTGATCCGTCTCATTGCCAACTTCACCGTCACCAGCCTGCAGGTGAGGCTGTCAGCTTCCACTCCAAGCAGTTTAAAATAGCAGGAAGTTGTGGGTTCTAACAGCTAGTCTGGGGGTTCTGTGGGGTTGCAGCACTGGGAGTTTGCCCCCAACAGTGTCCACTACCTGCTGAGTTTGTGGCAACGCCTGGCAGCGTCTGTCCCCTACGTCAAAGCCACCGAGCCCCACCTGCTGGAAACCTACACCCCAGAGGTGACCAAGGCCTACATCACGTCGCGGCTAGAGTCGGTCCACGTCATCCTCAGGTAGGTTCTGCTGAGGCTGTCAGGACCGCAGATCACACTCTGCTCAGTGGTTGTCATGAGTCTACCCAACGTTTCTGGTTTCATCCTCCTGCAGCGTTTAACGATGGGCATTTCTCAGATATCTTCCCCTATAGACAACACATGAATGTTGCTAGGTTTCATGATAACAAGAAACATGATCAGATGGAATGAGCTTGAAATTAATCGACTGTTACACAGGAAGTCCAGTTGACAGCTTAAACCCAGCCAGGCTAACTGTCGTTTATTTGATTGATTAAAAAAATTAAATGAGATTAATCACAATTAGCATTGTGATTAATCGTGATTAATCACTATGATTAACTTTGTAATCTTGAAATGTAAAAATGCATATTTCCAAAATATGTTTTACCGTCTCAAACCAAGCATCCGTTTTCCAGGTTTTCATAATCTGGAAGGTTTAAAAGAAGTTATTTCCAAATGGAATTTGAAAGAGTTAACTATAATCTGGTGCTTTGGTGGAAGAATATTTTCCTCTTAGAGTAAATAGGCTACGTACTAATTTGGTTTTTTATCCAAATGTCCACCGCAGTGTTTTTTATTTATGTTTTTTTTTTATTTTCAGTAGCAGGGGTTGATTATTTGACAGTAATCTGACAGGAACAGGCAGAGAGACGGGAGTAGAGAGTGCTGTACTGAGAGCTGTAGCAACTGTGTACGGGGCGCTGCTCTAACACTGTGGCTTTTAAAACACATTTTTTTCCTGAACACACCAGTCTGACTGTAATGGCGTATCTATTCACTTGTGTTTGTGACTCTGCATTTCTGCAGGCAGCACCAGATGGCGCTGAGAGAGAGGCCTTTAGGCTGTTAGGTCAGAATAGACTCGTTTTATGGAAGGGGAAAACCAGAGTTGTCTGGGTTTCTCCTTCCAACCCTTATGGTTATGGGGGAGCTGTACTCCTGACCATGAACTTCCTGCTGTAGCTACATGCATTCTGTCCCAGCTACATCCAGTCGTCTTGTTCTCTCCACAGAGACGGCTTAGAGGACCCTCTGGATGACGCCGGGCTGGTGCAGCAGCAGTTGGACCAGCTGTCCACCATCGGCCGGTGTGAATACGAGAAGACGTGTGCTCTGCTGGTGCAGCTGTTTGACCAGGCGGCTCAGACCTACCAGGAGCTGCTGCAGTCCACCAACTCCAGCGCTGCAGACGTCACCGTACAGGAGGGTACGGCCAGCCAAACGCGTTCAAACCCAGCCGCAAAAAGTCAACGAAAAGAGTCTCAGCTTTTGTCTTCTGTCTGCAGGTCGGTTGACATGGTTGGTCTATATAATCGGTGCCGTGATCGGTGGACGGGTGTCATTTGCCAGTACGGATGAGCAGGATGCCATGGATGGAGAGTTGGTCTGCCGGTAGGAAGCGTCTCTGTTGAATTAAGAATAATTTAAACAGACAACTGGCCTAACTTGACTGCGGTTTGGTTCCAGTCTTTCTGCTTTCAACATGCTGTAGTTTCTGACTAGGTTTGGTTTGCATGTCAGGGTTCTGCAGCTGATGAACCTGACGGACTCCCGGCTGGCTCAGGCAGGCAACGAGAGGCTAGAGCTGGCCATGCTCAGCTTCTTCGAACAGTTCCGAAAGATCTACATCGGCGACCAGGTGCAGAAATCCTCAAAGGTGAGGCACTGCCCACGGCTGTGGAGCGGGCTGGATCACAGGAAGCCTGCGCTGTCGTGATGCAGACTGACATTTGTTCTCCCTCTTTAAGGCACAAACTGCAAATTGTGAACTTCTCAGATAAGTGGTGGAAAGTAGAAACTGTGGTGTTGGTGGTGTTTTTGTAGCAGTTGTGTCTGTAAAGAAATCATGAGTAAGCTGTCCATCTGTGGCCAGAGATCTGCTAGGCTGCAACCAGGAAAGGTTTTCTGAGAAAAAGAATTAAAGGGGCAGTGTTATGTAAAATGGATGTTTTTGAGCTTTACATCATGTTATGATGTTATTCCTTCATCAAAATCATACCTGGAGTGTTGCCTTGATTCTTTCATGCATGTTTGAAAAATCCTTTAATCTCTATGGCAACCATTCAGCTGTGCAAAACGCCTGGGGAATCTAGCTCCGCCTCCCCTTCAGAGCTGCAGTT
Organism: Poecilia mexicana; assembly: GCF_051168715.1. Taxonomy (NCBI): domain Eukaryota; kingdom Metazoa; phylum Chordata; class Actinopteri; order Cyprinodontiformes; family Poeciliidae; genus Poecilia; species Poecilia mexicana. The sequence goes on from NW_028263381.1 coordinate 1,485,683, forward strand.
TCCAAGCTTCAGAGCTTCGACTCCCCAACTCAACTCCTTCAGACTAGCCAGTAGCAATTAGCAAAGACCTGGTGAACCTGCCCATCTGCTGAGCTCATTATAGGAGCAACACTGGTAAAATGGTTGATAAAAGGTTAATAGAGGAGCCATGTTGTGATGACTTCCACTTCACAACACGAGTTTCAGAATGAGCAGGAGTTTTTAAAGAGACAGAGGCCAAATTTCAAAGTCTTAAATTACAAAGTAGAATTTCTTTTAAGTCATATTTGATAAATAGCATTTTGATAACAACTAAAGGCGACGTAGTTACTTGGTTGTGCTACAAAAAGGGTCTGTAGCCTGAAAACACATCATACTGCCCCTTTAAATCCCAAAGCAGAGCCAGAGGTCTCCAGCTCTGTCCTGCACATCTTGGTTAGGCTTTAGTTTGGCTCTTTATCCAACAAAACCTTCTGAAAAGGTTGTCCCACCTCAGAAACTCAGCTTTGAACATCATAAAATGTAATAACTAGTATTTCAGCTGCACACTGCAGGAGGAGCAGGTCACATGACTGACAGATGGGTATTCCCAGCACAGGGTCTCTCTGACTTTTATTATTTACAACTAGAAAATAATCTATAGGGCTTATACTACAGATTTGCAAAAAAACAAAACTCAGCTGATTGGTAAAACCTGGGCACAGATGGTAGAACAAGTATGAGGATCTCCAGTAGCTGTCATTGAACAATGGCTGAGGAGCCGAATCTGATACTTCAGATCACACTGGGACGTCCCTGTGGTGGACAGCCTTCAGTTTTTTCATTTTCTGATTGCATAAAAACATAAAAACATGCATTTAGGTGGATAAGTTTCAGTGGGAATGCAGACTTTTACAGCAATAGACAGATTTGTGAGTTTGTGAGTTTTTGTTTTTGATTAATTTGTCAACTTTTTTATACAATCTAAATGACAACTGTTCTTCTTAAAAATGATTGTACATTTAGGAGTATTCAGCCACATTTTGCAGGTATTGCATTCCATAAAGCTGTAAACAAAGACTAAAGACACGCTGAAGATGACTGTAGGTCAGGGGTCAGAGGTCAGGGGTGTGCAACCAGCGGCTCTTTGGATGTTCCACAGTGGCTCCTAAGAAGTTTGTGTTAAAATAAGGACGATGATTTCTTTGTATGTTGCCTCGGGAGAGAATCGTGTGGTCATCAGACATCCAGCACCTGTAGGAGGTGAAACCTGATGTATGTCATTGAAACATGTTTGTTTTCCAGCTTTATCGACGATTATCAGAAGTTCTGGGGCTGAACGATGAGACGATGGTCCTCAGCGTCTTTATAGGGAAAATGTAAGAGGCCTCAGTCTGAGGAGTGTTTTCCTTACACCACTTTGTGTCCCGACTGTTTTGACTGGTTCATTTGACTGTCTGATTCTTTTCTTCCAGCATTACAAACTTGAAGTACTGGGGCCAGTGTGAGCCAATCACGTCCAAAACACTCCAGCTGCTGAACGACCTCTCCTTAGGATATCCTTACTGAGTGTGTGGAAGTGTGTGTCTCTGACTTCTGTCCGGGTGTCAGGTCTTTCAGAATCCTGACCTGGGAATAACTGGCAGATATATTGGACTTCCAGGATAACAGAAGGACAGAATTAGGAGATCCAGTTCAGGCTGAATGCTGTTCTCTTCAGAGTTAACCTTCATATACCACATCGCTGCTGCAGAAATCTGTTCAACCTTCAGAGCTGCTAATGTTGGTTGACCAGGTTTCTGTCTAACCTCGTCAGCTTGTTTATATCTGTTCACAGAGAGACACTCACTTTCATTTTAGTAGTTTACATCAAAGCATGACGAGCCTCAGTTAGTCGTCCTGGTCTTCATATGTGCTGTTTAAAAGGAGAAGAGCTTCCTGCTGCTGGTCAGGATCCCACCAGGATGTGAGTTTCTCCTTGACTTCCTGTTTGTGCACATACAGCAGCGTGAGGAAGCTGGTGAAGCTCAGCGCTGTCCAGTTCATGCTGAACAACCACACCGTGAGTATTTCCCTGGACCGGGTCCAGATCACACTTCCAGAGTGGAATAGCCAACCATCACAGTCACACACACTAACAAGGGGTGTGTGTCGATATTTGTGCTGCAACAGAGTGAGCATTTCTCCTTCCTGGGCGTGAACAACCAGTCCAACCTGAGCGACATGCGCTGTCGGACCACCTTCTACACGGCCCTGGGTCGCCTGCTCATGGTCGATCTGGGTAAACGCAAACACACACAGTCAACCTTTAGCCTGTTGGCTTGTCTCTGCCGGTGGGAGTTTAATGGTGGGGTGTGTGTGTGTGTGTGTGTGTGTGTGTGTGTGTGTGTGTGTGTGTGTGTGCGTGCGTGCGTGCGTGCGTGCGTGTGTATGTGCAGGTGAGGACGAGGACCAGTTTGAACAGTTCATGTTACCTCTGACCGCTGCGTTTGAGGCTGTGGCTCAGATGCTGAGTACGAACACATTCAACGAGCAGGAAGCCAAGGTGAGGTGAACACACACACTTCCTCTGGTTGTTCTGGTTCTGCCCCAGCACACTAACGGTTCCCTGTCCGTCTCTTCTAGAGGACTTTGGTGGGTTTGGTGCGAGACCTCCGAGGCATCGCGTTTGCCTTCAACGCCAAGACAAGTTTCATGATGCTGTTCGACTGGATGTATCCTTCCTCCTTCCATCCCTCCATCCCTTTATCCAGCTGCTGTCTCTCTTCTTGCTGTAACTGACCTAGCTGAAGTGTCCTTAACCAGCTCTGCAGATACCCAACGTACATGCCCATCCTGCAGCGGGCCATTGAGCTGTGGTACCACGACCCGGCCTGCACCACTCCTGTCCTCAAGCTAATGGCAGAGCTAGTTCACAACAGGTACACACTTCCTGTCATGCTGAGTAGACTAAGACTCTGGAGTTACTGTCATGAACCCATTGGTTCCACCAGACTGGTTCCAGTTCTAAACTGGCGTCAGTAGCACCATTTCCATTACAAACGTGCGCAAAACGTAGTCAATATTCTACTAATGTCAAAAAAAAAAAAAAAAAATTTTGCAATAGCGATGTTTCCATTACATAAGAAACGGGATTCAAATCACATGTGAATAAGTTTGTTCATGTAATAAGTAACTTATCATTCTGCTACCACTTCCTGTCGCTGTCTGTGGTTTCCACCTGGTGTGAAATCAGACTGATGATCATGTGACTTATGTGATGCGAAAGAAGTGTTTACGTTACAGTTTTTTTAAAATAAATATTTCACATTTATTATGAAATATACAAAGAGACTTTTAAACTATTGCTCCACACTAAGACATGCAAGGGAAAAGCTCTTTGCAGAAATTCTAAACAAAGACTAATAATGAATTTTATTTGCCACAGTTGACAGACTCACAAACCGTCCTGTGACTGAACCACCTGAACTCCACTCCAACAGGTGGTAGATGTAGTTTCTATTGCCATCCAGCAGGTGGAGCTGCAATATCAGCTGACTAATAAGAAAAACAAAGAATGATGTGATCATCTGGATGGATGAACACATAAACAGCCATCCTGACAATGTCTCCATGAAACATAGAAGATTAGAAATATGCTGAATTCATTTTATTCACAGTTTTATTAACTTTTAACATGGTACTGTGATTTTCAAACTTTTATACTCCATACTGAGCACAAGATTATTGTGTTTGTTTTACTTTAAAATATTTTACAGGTTCCAAATTGTTCATGTTTACACTGTTAAAAGTAACATATGCCACCATGGCAGTTCATATTGGCAGGAAAAAAAAAATTATAATTTAAACCTATAAATATTATTGGGTTCCTTAATTAATTATTTGTGTGCTACCTATTACTAAATTTAATATTTAGTAATAAATGATTTAAATATTGACATATTTATATCAATAAGGAATCAAATTGTGACCCAAAGAATCTCAATTGAATTGATCTGTGAGGGTCTCTGCTGCGTCCGTCTCTACTTCCTGCTGTGTGTGATGTCAGACAGTTTGTTTTCTCTGCAGATCGCAGCGGCTTCAGTTTGACGTATCGTCACCAAATGGGATCCTGCTGTTCAGAGAAACCAGCAAGATGATCACCACATATGGTATTTGGACTGGAATGCAGCCTGAAGTGTGATGGAAGCTAACAGTAGCTAATGGTAGCTAACAGTAGCCTGTTTGTCCCCCAGGGAACCGGATTCTGACTCTGGGCGAGGTTCCTAAGGACCAGGTGTACGGCGTCAAGCTGAAGGGTGTCAGCGTGTGCTTCGCCATGCTCAAGGCCGTGCTCAGCGGAAACTACGTCAACTTCGGGGTCTTCCGTCTCTATGGCGACGACGCTCTGGACAATGCCTTGCAAACCTTCATCAAACTACTGCTCTCCATCCCTCACAGTGACTTACTAGTATGTTGAGTTTTTTCCTGCAGTTAGACAGGATGTCTCTAATGGCCTCAACGTGAAGCCACTTCTTTGTTTTTATGGGATGCTCTCTGTTGATGCTTGCTTCCTAATCAGTCTGGAATCTGGTTTCAGGATTTTCTGCTATGTGTGTCTGAGTCCCTCATGTTCATCCTCATCTTCTTCCCGGTGCTTTTTTTTTTCTCTTTTCTTTCTGTTTTTCCTTTGTGACTTCTTTCTTCTGTCCTTCCATCCTTGTGCACTTTCTTCCTTCTTCATTTCCTTCCTTAAATACTTGTACCCTGGCTACTCATCTTCCTCATCCCTTCCATACTTAATACTTCTATTTGTCCTTCCTTCTTTCCTCCCTTGTATCTTACCCTCCATTATTTACTTCTTTTCCTCCATCTGGTTTCATATTTCTCAGATTCAGATTCTATATTTAATGCCTGCCCATAAATATATTGCAATAAGCTAATAATTAATTGCATGATAAATTAAAATTAGTTTGATCATTTCTTTTCTGATGATTCATATTTTTTGAAGGGGCATTTTATTTATGGTTTTATTTTGTATATTTAAAATATGTTCCAGTTCTAATGTTAAAAATTACAGTTTATTGGAGTTTGAGAGGGCAAACTTGCATTATCACACCATTTTCAATAAATTTCTTAAAAATGGTCTCAAAACAATAATATTATTGTTTATCACGGTAATTAATATGACATTTTATTGTCCAGTAAAATGTGCTATTGGGACAGGTGAGTCCACACAGCCTTAAAAAGTCTTAAATCATTTTCTCTTTTTTTTGTAAGCTGGCCTTAAATACATTAATAACAGCTCTTAAACTTTGCAGTGGCATGACTGTTGAATCTCACATGTTTTCTGGTGGGATTTTTGGTGAAGCCAAAATTTGAGTCGCCTGGTTACATCTTTGTTTTCTGAGGTCTTAAAAAGTCTTAGGTTTACCTGCAGATGTTCTGATGAAAGTTATTGGATGTTAATATTTGATAGTTTAGAAGGACTGAGACATGTAGCGGAAACCAGCAGGTGGATGTAGATTTCCTGACCAGTGTCCAGCAGTGAAATCAGTAAGTGTGTGTGTGTTGTCTGTCTCTGCAGGATTACCCGAAGCTCAGCCAGTCCTTCTACTCCCTGCTGGAGGTTCTGACTCAGGACCACATGAACTTCATCGCCAGTTTAGAGCCGCACGTCGTCATGTACATCCTGTCGTCGATATCAGAAGGCCTCACGGCGCTGGGTGAGTCCCGGTGGCGGTCCGGTCTAACCGGGACGACGGGCCGATCTGGGTTTTCACCTGTCTCTCTCTTTCTGTGTGTGTGTGTGTTCTCAGATACGATGGTGTGCACCGGCTGCTGCTCCAGTTTGGACCACATAGTCACCTACCTGTTCAAGCAGCTGTCACGCTCCACCAAAAAGAGGCCTGCTCCCATGGCAACAGACGACCGCTTCCTGCACATTATGCAGCAGCACCCGGAGATGATCCAGCAGGTCAGACCAATCAACTCGCAGCTTCCCGTGGTGGCGCGCTGTGTCCGCTCAGACTGACCGTCTCTGTGTCGTCCTGCAGATGCTGTCCACTGTGTTGAACATCATCATCTTCGAGGACTGCAGGAATCAGTGGTCCATGTCCCGGCCCCTGCTGGGCCTCATCCTGCTCAATGAGAAGGTGAGCTCCTCCCTCTGCTCTCACCTGCTGCTGTCTTTGAAGTGTGTTTCAATGGATGTGTGTGTTTGTGTGTCCTGCAGTATTTCGCTGACCTGAGGAACAGCATCGTCAGCAGCCAGCCTCCTGAGAAGCAGCAGGCCATGCACTTATGCTTTGAGAACTTGATGGAGGGAATAGAGCGAAACCTTCTAACAAAGAATCGAGACAGGTGGGTTGGGTTTCAGGCTGTCTGTCTTCCTGAGGGCCGGGGTCCCTTCAAGCAGTCTGTGCTGGTTAAACTACAAATCCCACAATAACTGCAGGTGAGAAGTGACCCTGTTAATGTCCATGTTGGCTAACTGGAGCAGAGTACTCAGAGTCGATTTGAAGCAGTATTGCTTAAAATCGACTTTCCTCTCCCATTCAACTCCTTCAGACTAGCCAGCAGTAATTAGCAACACCTGGTGAAACTGTGGATCTGCTGAGCTCATTATAGGAGCTACTTCTTAGTGCAATGCTGATAAAAACGTTGTGAAAGGGTTAATAGAGTAGCCATGTTGTGATGACTTTCTGAAGGCGGCGTTTCAGAAAGAGCAGTTTTTAAAGAGACAGAGGCCCAATTTCAAGACTGTAAATATCAAAGTAAAATTTCATTTTAGTCATCTTTGATATGTAAAGTATTGTCATTACAACTGAATGAAGTTAATATAATTACTTGACTGCTATAATATGGCACTATGTGACTGGAAAAACACACAGCACCGTCCCTTTAAGTGGGCCAGTATGTTCTGGTACTAATAGAACCTTCCAGTGTAGTGAGACTTTATTTATGCCCATCCACCTGGCCCTCTGCTCTCCTTTTGCAGAATCTGTTTTTAAAGTCGAACTCTTGTAAAACCATCTGAATCTTTGATCTGTGATGGTTGAAGTTTAAAGTCGTGTGTGTGTGTGTGTGTGTGCGTGTGTGTGTGTCCATGCAGGTTCACACAGAACCTGTCCGTGTTCAGGAGGGAAGTCAACGATAGCATGAAGAACTCGACGTACGGCGTCAACAGCAACGACATGATGAGCTGACATTCCACACAGCAGAGCCTCACCCAGCCGCAGAGCGGGCGCCCCCCCTGCCCCCCACCCTGCATCCTCCTCCCCCCCACTCCCCCCAGCTTCCTCCCTGGGCCGGGCTGCCTAAGGGAACATCTGCTCATCCCAACACCACATTGGCTAAACTTTCCCGCCTTCTTTTTGATATAAGCATATATAAATATATACAGATCTATTTTAAAGCCAGTCCGTGTTGGTCTGACTCACCTGGCGGAGGGGGGAGGGAGGGGTGGGGTCTGGTAGTGGGGGGTGGGGGGGTTGCATGTCTTGGCACGTCTTGGCACTCTAAATCACTGACAGAGGAAGGCAAGAGTGCTGTGGCTGAGAAACGGAGGAAACGGGACCGCAGAGGACGAACACCGGTAACCGTAGTAACCCGCTTCTGCCTGCCTTGTATAGAAAACACACAGAAAAAAAACAAAACAAACAAAGTGTAAATTTTTTTTCGTAACATTTTGAACAATGTTTATAATGATCGAATTTAAACCAGATGATGAGTTGAGGATTGAACCCACGTGTGATTGAGCTTTTTACAGTGTAGTGAGTTAGTGCAAACTGTCCGTCTGCGTGGGGGGTGAGGGGGGGCAGAGGTACACACACTAACAGAAAGGGAGTCAGAGCACCATGCTGTACATTTTTCTCAGTCTCTGCTTGAAGTGATGTAAATAGTTGTGCAGCAGCAGGGAGGCAGCTCTTAAAGGAACATTCTGCTGTTTTTATTCAGTCCAATCTTTCAACATGGCTCCTAAACGTTAGCCAGCAGGAGGAAGCAGAGAAATCTCCCACGTGGGTTTGCTGCTCCTCGGTTCTTCTTAGTTTTGGAACGTGACACTAACTAACTTCTGGCTTTCCCCACAAACGAATATTAATACGCAGCCAGTGTTCTGGCTGGGTTTCACCAAATCGCTTCATCAGTGAGAGTAAATCAAACGTTAAGTGGTTCTGATGTGATCCCACCCGGACTCTTCTGTTTTCTCCAAGGGTTTCAGTCATGCTAGCTTTTCATCCATTTTGATCATAAGAAGAAAAGCAGTCTTTAAGAGGTATTCCTGTAACAGAGACCAAATATGGAAGTTATCTGTAATATAAAACAAAAACAATCAATAAAACCTAAAGAATGCAGAGTGAGCATTAACACGCATAAGATTAGAGGCGGACTCTTCCTCTGCTGTAGTTTTAAACATTATGGAGTTTTTTTTCTGAAGGAGTTAAAGAAACATCTGTGCGTCATTCCTCACTGCTGCTTTGCTTTCCAGCTGCAGTGAAACATCTGCTCAGTGTTTCTTTCTTCCCTCAGTCTTCTACCACCAACCAGCACTAAGTTGCTCTGCAGTGTTTCTGCTGTCCTGCCTGAACGCCGTAGAGTCGGGAGTCTGAATGTGGCAGCTGATCAGAAAGAAAACCCAAACAGAAAAACAAATCCCCCCCAGCAGATTTTTCCTTTAAAGCCTGACGGTCCTGCAGGCGTCACACACACGCCTGCTGCTTGATGACGTGTAAGCAACATGGTCGCAGCTCCGTTTCCCCCTCTGGCAGGCTCGGTGCAGTATCCACCATTTTGTTTACACTCTGGATTCCTCGGACCCCCGTTTGGGTCCTGCAGTGAAGTCCTTTTGGTGTGTGTATGTGTGTGTGTGTGTGTGGAGTGGAGTGGCTCTCTGTTGCCTGGTGTGTGTGTTGTCACTTGGTGAACTTGCGGTAGAGCTCAAATGGCCAAGGTGTGTGTGTGTGTGTGTGTGTGTGTGTGTGTGTGTGTGTGTGTGTGTGTGTGTGTGTGTGTGTGTGTGTGTGTGTGTGAGACTGAATGATCAGAAGGGGAAGCCAGCGTGGAGACATGGAGACCAGCTCAGCCTGAAGAACCTCAGTAGAAGTCGGGACAGTGTAAAGGCGTCTCTTAGCAACGTGTGTTACTCTGTACGATGTTGCTGCTAACTGTTTGTGACAACTAGCTCATCTCTAACCATGTCAGCACTCACGGATGTTCCTAAGTTTGGTTTGTGTCCCTGATTTGAATGTGTTGGGTCCATAGAGTGAATAGCTGTTTGAGTTGTTTGGATGTCTGCTACATATAGTGTAAGCATTGTGACTGCAAATAAACCTCATTGATTTTTACAACACTGCTGAATGTGGGTTTGTTCCTCTGGATCTTCATGCTGATCCTCAGCTGGCTCAGAGGTCCGTTTTTCTTTCCCCAATATCAAGGTTTCCCCCAGAAAACTTGCTAAGCCCGGTGGTTGGGTGGTAGGGTAGGGCAGTCGTTCAACCAGCGGCCCGTCATGTTTTTGAGTTAAATTTTTTTTTTAATTTGACAGGAAATAAGAAAATATCACTTGAAAATCATGTGTTATTGAAAGATTAGAAGATTAACACCTGAACACCAACTACAAAGTTGGTGTTTGCATTTAAAAATGCAAACATTAAAAAAAAAAAAACTTTAATAAGCAATGTTTAGCCTGGTTGGGGCACAAGTAAAGCCTGGTGGCCCGCCAGGCTTATAATACACTGGGGGAAACCCTGCCAACACCTTTAGCTCCTGTTAGGGATTCACTTTGCAAGAACCCACAATGCTACAAAATTGATATTGATTCAGTCTCATTCTTTTGACATAGATGCTGCCTTTTGCTTTCCAATTTCAGTTTCCTAGGAGTGCGTAGGGTTATGCTCAGCAGTCGATTCCTTCTGTCTTTTTCTTGTCAGAAATTTGCAAGCTATGCTATTTGACTGGCAGCTGATTATGATTGAAAAACAGAATACATCTTATGATTAAAACAAAAAATATATAAAATGAAAAAAAGTACATTTTTATACTTGAATTTTTTTTTATCTTCTCCAACATTCTGAGGACCCCCAAGGAACCACAGCCCCCACTTTGAAAAACACCACCAGGTTTAACAAAGGTTTGGTTGTTTAACAAAAAAAATAACTAGCTAGCTGGATATCAGCTGGAGCAACTGATCAAATTTAGTTACCTGATCATATTCAGTGTAAAAAGACTTGAGCTAAGTGTCTAATCAGCCAGGACCTTCCTACAATTCCATCTGATTCTCATCAGCACTCCGTCTGCAATTTCTCCCATTTCAACCCGGCCAATTTACAAATTAAAATAATGTTGAAACAAATGTAAAAATGATTAAATGATCATGTGTTAGTTATTTTGGAGATAAAAAGGTCAGTTTGTTTTTTAAAAAATTACTAGTTCTACTTATGTGGAACTATCACTTTTTCATCAATGATAAGCAATTTACTTGAAACAATTTTCTATATGTTTCTTAAAATTTTGTTTTATCTTATTTCAAGTGAATAAGAAAATTAGAAACTGCACAAAAATTATTGGTAAAATTGTGTTTTTAGACTTAATTACTTTGTCATTGCACAAAGACAACAGTGAATTTGGCAACAAAATGCTTGGGTACCAGAGTATACAGAAAAAATACTGAAAAATCTATAAGTGGGCATATATATATATATATATATATATATATATATATAAAAACTGGTGCAGGTAAGACAAAAGATGAATAAAATAAATACATATATATAAAACATAGCATTTTGAAATGGTCTTAGTGGGGGATTATTGGTGTTGAGCAATCTGATGGCCAATGGGAGGTCACTATTTGGTTGTACAGCGGATGCTGCAGAATCTCCTGCCAGACACTAACCATTAGCACAATCAGCTAACGTGAAATCTTTTCCTCAGCACATTAGTCAGTTCATTCCTCTGATTTCTTCCGTCTTTCCTTCTGGAGCTACAAACAACAGACCGGACACACTGCGGTAAACTGCTTATTTATTCCAATTACCACCAACGTTATATTTTTACACACAATTCTATCTGAAGCGAGCGCTGGATAAATCTTAAGAGGAAATATAAAAAAGCTTGATGGTGAACAGCGTTGAGCAAACTGACAACATGCAATGTCTTCTCAGTGCCTGCAGTTCATCTGATGAGGGTGAGCGGGGTGAGACGGGTCCGTACTGGTGTTTGCTGGTTGAACTGGAGGTTAGCTTTTTGCCCGTTTGGATGTGAACACTGTGTTGTTGTGGCCTTCTCTGTTTCGGGCGATCTCCACAGCAAAGAACTGGACTCTGGTGGCTGAAATCACCAAAAACACGATATTCACTTTCTGCCCTGAGAGACGCCTTTGGTCCACTGAGACACTCCAACTCACCAAATATGGTGTTGTCCTCGCTGTAGTCCTTCTCACAGTCCAGACGCAGCAGGGTGCCGTAGTTGAAGTCCTCCACGATTCCCTCAAACTGGTTGCAGAAGGGGCGCCAGGTCTGGGCGTGCAGCAGCAGTGGGATGACGTTCATATTCATCAGTTGGATCAACAAGAAAAATCAATCATGCAAATCTCATCAAGTTATTATTCACTTTAGATTAATATTTCTTGTTTCACTGCAGACGTTATGATCCCTGAAGTCTCATGTTTTGTTTTTTTTATAGAATGTCTTCGATATGACTGAGAAACGGACTGAGAAACCAGGAATCCTCTGGAACATTCCGCTGCAGCAGAACCAAACTGACCTGCTTGGCTTTGTCTGACTTCAGGTCCTCCTCTTTCAGCCGCTTCACATCCAGGTCTTTGAAGGTTTCTCTGAAACTCGAGTAGATCTGGTCGTCCACCTTTGTCAGCTTCAGGAACTTGGGATCGACGGATGAGATGAGCTGAAAGAGAAGGAGAAAATGTTGGAATCTGGAAGGGAACGCCGTGGTGTGATCGGTTCTTAGCGGGGCAGTGGGATCGTTACATTGAAGTAGACCTCTGCGTGGTTGTAGGCCTTCATCGCCCACATGACTTCAAGCCGGGGCTGAAAGAGCAGAAAGGTGGATCAGTGTTTCACCCACACATCCAGATCTGGATCTGACAGAAGACACTCACGTCATTTCCGTAAGCTTCCGCCGGCAGAGACAGAGCGTGTGCAGCCGCCGAAGCTCCCTCCACCCCCTGGAAACAAACACACACACACACACACACTCCTGTTTAGATGGATGCAGCAGCCAGAGTGGAATCAGAGTGTGTGTTTCAGTAGTTGTGATTCTGTGTGTGTGTGTTTCCTGGACTATCAAGAACTTTAAATGAATCGTGTTGCCACCAGTGCAGAGCTTGTCTAACACTGCCAGCAGTCTGACAGCATATGCGGTGGAATGTATAGAACATGGGGCTTTGTTGTCATTCAACTGCATATACATATTGAGCGAAATTTCACTGCAAGACTCCAATAAAAGTAAATCAAAGAAGAAATAAAAACAAAAACAGAGATGGGAATGCAACTTGTAATGGTGAGATTACAAGTGTATCTGAGTATTCCCCCTTTGGGCTGCTTGGGACAGCTGGAAAAATATTTTTCCAGAGAAGATGAGGGGATCACTGGTGGGAGCCATGGGTGGGACTGCTGCTCATCTGAAGTAGTGGGCTCCCTCCCAATTTTACCTAAAACACCACCATGAAACCAGTGTAAAAACCATCAGAGAACCATTATGAAGCCATTATGAAGACCAGAACACTGAAACGTTGGACCTGTGATCAGGAAGCTCCCAGCTTCAGGGGAAACGTCCTCTGAATCTGGACATGCAGTTCCTCACAGACCACTATTTTTCTGCTTGTCAGTCTCAACACGTGTTTTCGTGAATTCTCGCGGTTCTTCGCTTAAACTCGCACCCTACTGTGTTTTTTTCCACACAGGGACTCCGTGTCCTCTAACCAGGACCAGCTCACAGACAGACACACCACACACAGTACATGAAAACACAACAGTTTCTGATTAAAGTCCTACCAGAGCTGCTAGTCCCTCATGCGACGCCATCTTATTCCAAACAAAGATAGTCTATATGGCTAGATGTATCACTATGTGTCGGGCTAAAACCGGAGTTGTAAAACACAGTCTTCAAATTAGGACAGCGTAATATTTTGGTGTTATAACAGTCTTCATCAAGCTGCTACAAGTAGTCCTGTTAAAAGTCTATTTAAAAATTCAGTTACTGGAGTGAGACATGTAACATTGTTCACTTGAGCCTTTTCGGCCACAGAGTGAGTCATCTGAACGTTCTAAGTCTTCGTGTTAAACTATGACACTTCGTGACGTCCCAGGCCTTCTTCTTCTCTTGCGTTTACTGGCTCTCTCCCTCGCCCCCTATGCCATTTTTTCTCTCTCTCTCTCCTCAACAAGCCTAATGCACTACCTTCACACCTCAAATTCAATTCAAAAATACTTTATTTATTCCGAATGGGAATTAAATTGCCACTTGTTTCTTGTTGAGCCATCCGCTCCTTGTTTAGTAATCAAGCTCCCCAACAACTTATTCTCACTCTCTATTTTTTTTCTTAAATACTTCTACATCAACTTGATGCATCTGGGTCCAATGGACCTTACCACAGGGTCCGAGTTTCATTGGCTAATGCCCATTTGACGTCACTGCGCAGCTACCACGTGCTTGACCGTCTCACAAACAAAAGCTAAAGTAGTATACACAATGCTAATGTAGATTGTGGACTAGCAGACCACAATCTACACAATCAAAGGTTTTGCGACAGAACTCAAATAAGAATGGTTCTCCACTGTCAGTGGGGTATCTGTACAGGCGATGTCAGGTATCCTGATCATATTTGTGGAGATAAAATTCACAGATTTCCCAAATCTGATACGGAATGCCTAGCTTGGCTCAAAACTTGTGCACGACCGCATTTGCAGCTCAACCGTCGTAAGATCAATAAAAATAAAGGAGTGTGTGCTGGTGTAAGTATTATTACTTTGCTTTCTATGTGTTTAGTGAATGGGGATATTTTGAGTGGCCCTGCGACAGACTGGCGACCTGTCCAGGGTGACCCGCCTCTCGCCCGGTCTTGTGGCACCAGCACCTCCCGATCCCTTTTGAATTATGAAGCTTGAAATATTGTAAGGTATTAAGGAGGACTATAATGTGTGAACAATGACCCCCAAGTCTGAAGGAAAGTCAATAATAAACACATTCATTATGAAAACCTTTTAGCTAAGTACAGCATAATGGCAGTACCGATACAACTTCTACACCTTGAAGCCTGTCTGTTACACAGTCTTACGTTAGCTGAACAGATCAATATGCAATGTGTACCGTATCTGACATGCATTAAGGATTTTATTTGACCTGAAGAGGCTTTTTACGAAACTGTAATCGTGTTAGCCACGCTAGCACCGAGTAACAGGCCTAAGCACACTCAAACATTTGCCAACAACAGAAATCACTTATTTCAAAAGTAACCATCAAAACCATGAATGCCCGACTTACCCAGCCTTGCAAGAACAATAGGCATCAGTGATCTTGTCCACAGCTATATTTATGCTGAGGTGTGAGGATCTGCTGTTTTCCTCATTGATCGGTAGCATTTAGCTGCGACGCGCACAATGTTGGAGGCATCCCGTGGCTCAAACATCTTTATGTCGTCCAAAAAAGATGATATGAACTTGTTGGTTCCCCTGTCCATTGTCATGGCTGATATTTTTTGAAAATCCGGCAGAAAGGCTACACTAATCGACTCAGAAATACTTTGTAGAGAGTCAGTTGAAACGAAAGACGCCATAGAAACTAAGCCCTGCAAGGCTTTGTTTGTGAGACATGCAGCCACGTGGGACTGTCGAGGGGCGTTTCTGGGCGGGGCTTGGTAAAACCTAACTTTGACTTGATAGAAGTAGCGGTTTGTATAATTCTTGCCAATTCAGCAAATGTTCAGGAATTAACCATCCCATCACTCCCCTGAAGCTATGCCATCCTGGGCAGAGAGCCATATCTCCTAATAAAGGAAACCTTCAAGCTAGGTACTATAGAAAGTCAAAAGTGTCACTTTTATTAAATGTCTAGATAAAAGTCACGCTGTAAAATCCCTTCAAAACGCCGTTTGACACTATCTTCTGAATAGTGAACATTTTGGCATTTATTCTGGTCGTTGAACGCTGTATCAGGCGTCATGGAATGGTGTCACGAGTTTTTTATGTGACCTTTGTAGCCAGATTTAAAGCAAAAGTGGCTTTCCATAGAGTCCCACTGTTTGTCGCCTCACTGCTGTATGATGGGCTCGTCCCATCTCAGGACATCCCGCGCAGGGACAGCAGCCTGGTGACGTAAACATGCCTGAGTTGTGACTGGTGACCGTGCTCGAGCTGCAGGAGGACGGAGCGCGTGCCCACTGGGGGACATTGCTGCCTGTTCTCTTCCCCCCTTCAGCACATAGTGGACCGGCCCACGACAGAGCAACAGGAAAACAGCCTCCTCTCTTCCTCCTCCTCCTCCTCTCCTCTTCTCCCTCCTCCTGCATCGCTCCGAGCGGCTCGGCTTCTCTGCTGGATGTTTTCACTCTGAGCTTCGGGCCGCTGTTTCCAGGTAGGACCGTCTTCTCCGTCTGTTCTTTCATCAGTCCTTCCTCCTCTCTCGTCACCCGCATCCCCGCATCCCGCACATAACCCGCAGCATCCTCCGCGCGCCTCTTATTCACCGTCGTTTATCGCCGGAAAACAAACCAAATGGGGCTTGTTTGCGCGTGCAGGTGAAGGTTCCGGGCCTCGTGGCGGGGGTTCTGCTCGGGGATCAGGTGGACCGAACAAAATGAATTGGATGTGTTGAAACGTCACTTTAGCAGTACATCGCATCTAATTGTGAGGGGAAGGCCTTCACATGGGCTTTTGTCTGGTTCGAACATCTCCAGAAGATGTTCACCCTGCTGCTGCCATCACCAAACCCGCAGACCTCAGGCTGCAGCAGCGGGGAACGGGATCCTTCCTGATGGGTTAAACTGGGAGGTTTGTGTAACTCATTCATGCTGAATTCAGATGTCAGGGTGAGGAATGATAGATTACGGATTCAAAGAAATGGTTAGCGATCCCATTTCCATATAAATCTGTTTTTTAATATTTATTAATTAAATGTTAAAAGTTCAGGAGAGCTAAAGGAACAAAATAAAGAAATTGTTTATAACTATAAAATTTTAACCTTGATTAGTTTTCACTCAAAACTTTGAAAACTAAGGTCAAAAGAACTGAAAGTTGAGTGAAATGAAACATAAAAGCTGCAAATCTTTTTCACAAGATACCAAGAGTTCTTGAAAACACATCTAATTCATTTCATTTTTCATGTATCAAAGATAGATCACATGCATTTAATTGTCTCAAATTTCATTTGCTTCTAAAATATAAGCACAATCTAGATTGTTTTTAGATGAACACATTATCTAAAAAATGTGTTTAAACATGGTGACTGCTGATATCCGTGAAGCAGAATCGAAAGATTTGAACCATAGAGAAAAAAATTCTGTCCCAGACATCTTTTAGTGCAGAGTTGAAACAGACAATCTTGTTTTAATCAAATTAAAAGTAACAACATAAATTGGTCTCAGTTTTTTATGTTGTGAAAACAAATGAAACATGTACAGATGAAGCGACTGTTTTTGGTGGATTAGAGGATTTCACTAAGCTTGGTCAGTATTCATAGATGGACTATAGTTGTTGAATGGACCCAGTAATGTGGGAAACATCCTTCCTGCCTGACTTTGTACATTCAGCCGGTCTCTTGTAAGTGTGTGTCCCATTATGGAGCACACACACCCTGAGCCGAGCTCCATCACTGGCTTTCTGGCAGCTAAAAGCTCTCAGTGATAAGACTATCAGCCGTACAGACACTCAGACTGCAGCTGCTTAGATCACTGTCAGGCACACACACACATTATTACTCAGTAGTTTTACCCACTTTACAGTTACCAGCTACAGGTTAGTGTGGATTTAATGACCCAAACATATCTTTGTTGCTTCACTTTTGGTTGTTTTAAACCTTAATATACAAAGGGGAAACAACAGGGAATCAATATTCCTATTGATTATAGATTATTTAAACTAAAATCTTCTGCTTTGCAATGTTTAAAGAGGCCCAAAGAGCGAGAAGCCTGCACAGAACTGAGCCACCAAACACAAGGAGGCGTAATGACGGTACACAGGAAGTGACAACACATAGACTAAAGAACTAAAAAATAAAAACGGCAACAAGCAAAAACTGATGGGTCTGTCCAGCAGTCATGGAGCAAAGGGTGTGGTTCACCCTGGACAGGTGCCAGTCCATCACAGGGCAATGCAACTCTTCACCTCACACTTAAGGGAAGTTTAAAGATTCTAAGTAATACATGGATGTTTTTGACTGTTTCCTGTGGGAGGAAACCAGAGTACCCAGGAAGAACCCACACATGCACAGGGAGAACATGTGAACTCCATGCTGAAAGACCCCAGGCTGGGATTCGAACCCAGAACCTTCTTTCTGCAAAGCACCAGTGCTACTACAAGTGCAGTCACATACACTGATAAAAAAAAATTATTAAAAAAAATTTAAATGACCAAAAAGATACAGAAAAAGTGCTATGGAAACAATTCACCACATGGATTAAATAGTGACAACAAAGAAATGACATAAACAAAAAGTTATCCATAGAAACTTAAATTTGCAAAACACAGCTGCTGGGATGTGTGTGTTACTGATGCTTACAGATGTGATGTTCTGACACACAGTTAGGGCTGCCTGCAACCTACAATTAATATAATAATCGATTATTCTATCAATTGTTGTGACAATGAATGGATTTTTTGGACTAAAAAATGGCATATACCACAGATTTTTTATTCAACAACTTATCCCTTTTGTATATAATAGAAATACATTAAAATATGCAAATAAACAAATTCCTGTTTTAAACAACAAAATCAACATTTTATTGCTTAAAATTAATTAACAGCATTCCTTTAGTGAACACCTTATCATTGTAGCAAAGGATGCATCTGCAGCTAAAACATCACCATGTGAAACTGTGGGGCTGATCTGGTGATTTTTATTTATTTATTTTTTTTGGATTAACTGATTAATAACTGGACAGGAAAAGGTGTTTTTTTTTTCTTCAGAATTTGAACCAGGTGAAGCTAAAGCTCCGAATTAATGAGTTCAGAAGACATTTACACAAAGACATTTTTTTTATTTTTATTTTTTAGCTCAGTTGCAAAATGTAGATGTTTTTAGTACAGTTTTGGCTTAATTACTGCTCTGATGTCATTTTTTTAACAAATGAGTGTTTTGAGTTTGCATCCACCAGTTAACGATTAATTGATTACTAAATTAATTAATGATTATTTCAAAAATGTATTCATCATTCCAGCCCTGCACACAAGCTAATTTTCATTTTTATGCTAACCTGAGCTAACATTGAGAGTTTAGCTTTAATCCAACAGTTTGAGATGGATTCCTACTCCAATAGTCAAATAACCTCCTTAGCATCAAACACACCTTTTGTTTTTTTTCTTCCTCCTCCAGCTCTTCTTCTCCTGGTATAATGTTTGTTTATGGAGGTGCTTGTTCATCGTGAAGTGTTGTGGTATTTTGACAGACAGTGTCTGGTGAACGATTCTTCCCGGTCTGCTCAGGTTGGGGTCAGGTGAGGCCAGCAGGGAGCTCCTCTCTGGCTGATACCTCAGCAGCTTTAGGTTGCAGACATGAGCTGCTGGATGCTGCTGGCTGTGTTCCGTCGTCCCTCTGGAGGGAGGAGTGTAACCACAGCAGTAACAGTTGAGGAGCGCCTGGGCGTTGGCCCGGCTGGAGGAGCTGATAAACAGGAGGGGAGGAGGGAGGCAAATGAAAAAAGCTGCTTCACAGGAAGTCTGGACGCTTTAACCCCTCGGCGAAGCATTAGCAGACAGGCCCTCATGTTCTTAAGATATAAGGTGTAGTTACTGTGAACGCAGCGCCTCCCCCCCCACTCATCCACCCTGAGCTGTCCCTAGAGGAGGCTCGGATAACAGCCAGCCCTGAAACTGACTCAATGGCGTCTCAGCCTCCTTGCCCCGTTGTGTCCTCGTTCACCTCAGGGACAAACTGTCCATGTGAGAATGAAGGTTTGAAACTGGAGTGCTGGTTCTGTAACACAGCTCAGATGGAGCACAGCATCCACTAATGCTGCTTAGCAAGGCATTTAGCAATGACTTATGGATGTGTTTGTGACAAGATTATAGGAAATATTGTTGAAATTTTAAATCCTTTTTAACAATCAGAGCATCACTTCAGTGTTTTGCTTATAAGAAACTAAACACACACACGTCATATTTAATCCTATTAGGTTTTGCCAACATCATGTGTCTTACCCAGTGGCACATCAACATGTGGCAGGAAGAACCTGGAATCAAATGCCGACTCCCCCACTGTGAAATAAACTTATGATTCATGTAAAAAGATTCTAGAAAATGATTTATGAATTATTGATCCGATCATTATTGAGAATAAATAATTCTGTGTTTTTCTTCTATCTGTTAGCTAGTTGCTAAGCTAAACATAAAGGAAATTACATGTTAGGAAATGCAAATGAGAGCTAGGGGTAAGGGATGACTCACTAGGTAACGCCCTCTTCGGGGCGTAGCTTAGACAGAGGCTAACAAAGCAGATCACCAACTGTTCTTGGGTGCCATTTTTGTCTTGCTAGCTCTTAAAGGTAGCATGTGAAATGGACCATCTGTATTTTGGTATTAATAAATGGAATTCATGAATTCAACTCACTGACTCTAATTTAACTTCACACATCAAGAACTCAGCATGGAGAATGGCTAATTCTCCACAGCATGTACAAAATGAGCCAAGCTGCCGAAGTACAGAATAACAAAGTGTAAATAACAAAATGACATCTGCTGCCATTGTTGAGAACAAAATATTAACTGGTTGATTTGATCAAAAACTGATCAGTCACTAAACTTGCCTTTGCCAGATTTTTTTTTTTACAGTTCTCAACATATAAAATAATAATAAAAATGCTGTTAAACTTTATGTTTAAGCTTTTTCCATGGAAAAAGCTTTTCCATGGAAAAAGCTTAAACATAAGAAAATTGTCTGGTTTATGCCACCATTTTTCTCTTTCCCCCTGACAAATTATAAGGGAAGGAATCAAACATGGATATTCTCTGCTACAACTAGTCAGCCAACCTTTCAATCAGTCTTTTTCATGAACACATGGTGTCTTACATTCTTCTAGCACGAATGTTTTTAAGTAACTGTGTCTCTATGTTGCTTCCTGTTTCTGGTTAAAAGCCAGGCTGTTTTGCTGTTGGATAATAACAGAGAGCTTTTTAAAATCTCACCCTTCATGATGTTCAGCTGTGGGAAGAAAATGTCGTAATATGCTTCTCACTCAGAATCAGGATCTAAATGAGTCAGTCCAGAACTCATTCATGCTAAAATGCCAGGCTCTGGTGACATGTTGGGAAGGGAAGATGTCACTGACTCACTGTCTGTCCTCCTATCCTCCCCCAGCTGGTTTAAACTGAGCAGAAGGGCAGTCTCTCTACAGCCATGCAAAAGGTAATTCATTTTCCTGTATCATCAGTAACAGTTAAAAGGGAAAAAAATGTTTGGGACTTGTGAGTTTGGAACCAGCTGAAACATCTGAATGTTTCTGACTGTTCTTGCAGGTGGAGGGGCGTGTAACTCCTGTTAACCTTCCATCATCTAGGGGCCCGAGCGCTCCGGGGTCTCCTGCCACTGGCATTATGGTAAATACAACATAGACATGTTCCTTCTTTCATTTGGAAAAATAGACATCTCTGTCAGGTTTTCTTTGTGTGCAGGATCTGAGTGATGCAACGTCAGGTTTAGTTCTGGGTTTCATGATAATAAATGCTTCATAGACTACCTGAGTCTATCTCAGAGACTGTATGCTGCAGACTTCGTGTTCTTCAAAGCCACTTGCATACAAATTGCTGTTGTTGCTGAAATTCCTCTATCTTCTGTCTGCAACACATTCCTCTTACTAGCAGTGAAATACTCTATGTGTGTGTGCGTGTGTGTGTGTGTGTGTGTGTGTGTGTGTGTGTGTGTGTGTGTGTGTGTGTGTGTGTGTGTGTGTGTGTGTGTGTGTGTGTGTGTGTGTGTGTGTGTGTGTGCTTAGGCTCGTCTGAATGACCAGATGGTTGGCTACAAAGACCTTGCAGCACTGCCCAGAGATAAAGCCATCCTGCAGGTGGAAAGGCCCGACTTGATGACCTATCAGCCCCACCTGAGCTTCTCACCACTTGACCCGCCACGCAGAGAGGTACACACACACACACACACACACCATTACATGGGTAGCAGTAATGGGAGACCTGCTTACCTTGCATGCATAAGTACACTTAGACTGCTCTACACCTGTAATGTTTCTACAGGTTTAGAGAATTAGTACCAGAGTACTTAACCATTAAGTGGTAATCTTTTTGTCTTTGCAGCGCTCTATGTCCCCTCCTGCCATGTCTCCCTCCAGGTCTCCTGAGGTAGGATCTGCTACAAGCTGTATAGATGCTACAGTTTATGTCTTCCTCTGATGTGTTTGCTTCAGATTAAGTCGTGAATTGTAACTTTTTTGTTCCCACTGTCATCACTGTTTTCTGCCTTGAGAAGTCAATGGGTGAGAGGCAGGATACACCTTGGACAGTTCAACTCCAGACAGAAAGCCATGCATGCATTGTCCCAGTGATCATTTACTGTAGTTCATGTTTTTGAACTGTAAGGAAAAACCTGGAATTCCTAGAAAAAAATGAATGTGTCCATGAGAACATACAGCAAGGCCCCAACGTTGATTCAAGTCCAGGACTGTTTTGTTGCAAGACAACTATGGCACCATACTGCACATATATACATAAAATATTTATAATTATATCCACACAGAGATATTCAAGTTTCTGCACAGTGTGCTGGCTGTTTGTTTGATTGGAACTGTTTGGGTATTCTATACCCATAAGTTTAATGTCAGCCAGTTGCCAGTGGTACATCCTGTGCAGCAGATTATACTTCAGTAATGATTTCTGCTTCTCCTCTGCTTTAATAGTTTGTTTATGTTGCTATAGACGCTGTCTTAGCATTTCTGATCCACTCCAGGAATATTTTCTTGCTGGAAGGTGTCTCAAATGTTCTCTCAGCCATACCTGATGCCAGCCTCCTGGTTTTATTCAAAGACAAACCTTTCATAGAATTTCAAAGAGAAAAACTGTTACTTTTTGATACCACGGGAAATGTTTCATGTTTCTGTTTTTTGGGGTAGCGGAGGGGGGTTACTGGTTTCTTTTGTTGCTTCAGTGTTAAGGATCTGTTAGAGCTGTTGGCTCAATTATTTTCCTTCAGTAGTTGGTACCACAGTAGATCGGAGCACTGTGTGGTTCAGAACTTTGCAAGTAAGAAGCACATCCTGACATGGGAGCACAAACCGACTGTCAGATTACCATAATAGCTCTCCGTGTCCGTGAAGCTAAACAGATAACAGTAGTGTTAGCTTTAGCTTATGTCATCTGGGAGGCTAAGTGCTTCACTGTTGCAGATGCAGCTTTATTGACCTTTATAAGTTGCTGTAGCATTAGCTTGTAGTACTGCACAGTCAGCATGTGGCATCCTTCAGGACTTTACTTTTTCCTGTTTGCCTCCAAGAAACCTCCAAACACATAAATATTTGGCTTCATTTTAGCCTTATCAGCTAAGTAGGTTACTATGTGAACATGTTTTTTTGGGGGTGGTCTGGGAACTGCTTTATAAATATCTTATTATTTTCTAGTAAACTGATATTTTTACTATTTGTAGAAACTGAGTTTTGACAGATTTCTTCTTAGTTGTCTTGTTTCTGTGCCTCTGCAACTCCTGTTGGTTCTTGTTGCTGTACTCAGTCTTACTGCATGTAAATGAGTATTTTGGTAAAAATCTGTTTTGGTCATTTTGTGATGTTTCTCACACAGTAGATGACCCTCTGGAGACCCTTCTGATATGTCCCACGCCTCACTTGAAGGTCTTGCCCTCAGCTGTTTGGTCGTTTCACTCATTCAGATTTTTTTCATCAGATTCTTCACCATCAATTGCTGCTTTGTGTTGCTCATAAAGAAATGTGACACTGATTTGCAGTTTGCCTGGAGGGCCGGGAACTGAAGCAAACGGGAAATAGAACTCCTCAGTCCATAGTAACTGTTACTGCAATATATAACAGCACTTTTATTTTGGAGCTGAGCATCATTCTATTGAGATTTCCCACGACACAAATAATTTGTGTCTGAATTAAAAAAAGAATTTATTTTTTTTAATGTTTTTTCTTCCAACACCATAAACCAGTGTAAACAGGTCTGAGTTTTGTGTCAAAGTGTTGGACACTTTTTGTCTGTTAGAAATGTTTTGAATTACCCAGAATACATCTGTAGTATTGTACTGTAGCCATCCCAGCCTGTCCATGGATATTGTTTCCTGCAACTGTGGAGAGAGCTTCATCTGTTTAATCTGATTGCTGCTTCCTGTTCAGGTGAAAGGTCGCAGAGCAGAGAGCGACAGTGGCTCCCCTGGAGGATCCACGCTGCAACTGCAGGCAGGTCGCAAGATAAGCACCAGCCTGCAGCATTTCCATCGACCAGGTAACTAGTGCGCGCACACACACATACACACAAATACACTCGCACAGACATAATAAATGTGGCTATTTTCTGGATTCCTCACTGACTCCATCCAGAGAACATCTGCAGTGCTGTCTTTGGTTAAAGATATATTAGCCCCCACACTAAATGAAAGACAACCTGACATAACTGGTATTACTTTAAATTGTTGGGCCCAGCAACCCAGTGAGCCGTCAAGATGAGTCGTGTTGAATCAGGTCCAATGTCATGCAATGGTAGAAAGGGATGAATGTGTATAAAACCCTCAATACTCATTAAAATGCTAACATGAGCTATAAAACTATAAAAGCAGCAAATACATACTAGAAGGACATGTTGTCTTCTTTGATCTTGGAAATTTTAATCTTTCATGCAGTTCCTCTGTCATCCCCCATGGGGCGTTGCAGCAACTTCCCATCACAACTCTAAAGTAAACCCAGCTGCAGCTTAACACTAAAGACAGTATCAGTACATTCAATGATGACTTTTTTTTCTAGGTAGAGCTCAATAAATGAAATATATGTTGTTGTTTTAACAATTTAATATTTGTTTAGCAGTTCTTACTGACGTGTGTGGTGTTGATCAAACACTCCTGCTGCCACAGACTGTAAATCTGATAAATCTGATAACAGAAGCTGTTCTTCTTCTCTTGAACTTCCAGATAATGGCTCCAACATCTACAGGAAGCCTCCGATCTACAAACATGGTGAGCTCTTGTTTCTCTCTGTCTTTTTTTCTGTCTTTTTTCTATGAAGCTGTTGTTGTTGTTGCTGCTGTTGTCACTCAGATGCTGTTCGCCCCGCAGACCTTAACAAACCGTCAGAGGGCAGTGGGGTCATTCAGTCTGCCAAGTTCCCCGCCGCCCAGCCTCCAGACCCCAACCAGCCCTCCAAGATTGAGACAGAGTACTGGCCCTGCCCACCTTCACTGGCTGCTATGGGTAACACACACACACACACACACACACACACACACACACACACACACACACACACACACACACACACACACACACACACACACACGCACGCACGCACGCACGCATACACACACACACACAGGCACACACACACAAAATACACACTTATCATTCCTATAGTGACCACTCATGGTGAGCATCTTTAACAATGATGACCTTCACAGAGATTGAGTGGAGGAAGAAGAAACTTCAGGAAGAAGATGAGTTTGAAGTCGTGACAGAAGAAGAGCAGGAACAGCAGGAGCAGGAGCTGGAGAAGGTCTGGACCCATCCTGACTGTTTACACTTTAAGTTGATTCATTAGACCTGATTCTTTTATTTGTGTTTTGTTTTTTTACAAGTGGAGAATCAATGTAGAGCAAACGCTAACTTTTAAAAACAGCATTTAGGTAGAAAATATGGAACTTTTACTGTGAAAGATATAGAAACATAAAAAAGTATTGACTGACTTTCTTGCCATGCTTAAATTCTTTTGAGTCATCAAACCGATCTTAGTATCAGATATAATAATATTTAATATCAAATATAACCTGAATAGGTGTGAAAAGCTTTTACAAAATGATGAAGAACAACTTTCCACAAAAGACCATTCTGGCTTTTTGTGGAAATCAGAAACAGTCAATGGCAGCTTTAGCTGCACAACCAGTTCTAATGTTTGGAAGAAAACCGTTTTTCATCCTAGCTAGCTTATTACAGGCATATATTGTTAGGAGTGTAGCTGAAGGAAGATTTATTTAATTTCAATTTAATATTATATTATTCAATGATCAAGTGTTTCTGACTCTGACCATAAGTTTTCTTTTAGTGGCCAAGATTCTCTCAAAGGATTCTGGGAACAGTTTGATGAACTGAAGGGAAAAAAAGAGACATTATTGCAATTGCATGTTTCAGCCTGTATGTATAATTTTCACTTGGATGAGTGAAAATCCCAATAACCTCCAGCTTGTGCCTCAAACTGCTGTCTTAAGAAATGTTGAAAAATGTTGAATCCAGGCTGCTGAATAATAACCCTGGAAAATAGCAGCTCAAAGGCTGCATGTATGTAAACTTGTGAGCAGTGCTGGAAGTGTTCTGCTTATCCTCCACCACCGGCTGTGTTCTGTCTGCAGATCAAGTCCAACCTGGGCCGTTTGATCCTGAAGGAGGAGAAGGAGAAAAGCATTCACATCAGGAGGAAGACACAGTCTCTGCCAGACAGAACACACATGCACAGCAGTGAGTCCATCGGTTGTCTCACACGTCTCCGCTCCAGCTGAAGAACCGGTCAGACCCCACTCTGTTTCCCTCTCCTCATCAGGTGTGTCAGCCAGTGCATCAAAGTCTCCATCCCGCTCCGCCCTGACCAGAGTGAGTGTTACTGCTGGCTTTCAGGCCAGCAGCGTCAGACATCAGCCTCTATATTTGCTCCTGGTATCCTGAATGCTTCCTGTTCTGCTGTCCTTAGATGCAGTCGGCAGAGTTTTCTACAGATGGAGATAAAGGACGGCCAGGTGGGAGCGTTTTAGAACAACCTGAACACAACAGCAGTCCAGTCAGATCATTTTGATGCAGAAATGGACCCTCAGGCAACATAGAGAAACCTCTATGTTGTCCATTGCTGCTGTTTGTGGATGTTGCTTCTGCAGCAGATTTAAACATACCAGAGGCAAATACAAAGGTTCCGGCTCTGGACTTATGCATGTAAATAGGAAAATTACAATTAATTGGGTTAAAATTATGTAGCTACTTAATCAAAAGTATATATAGCCACTTTATACGTGTTCTCCTGTTGGTGTTATTATAGCAGCAAAAGTAGTAGCTAACCTTTGAACCACAAACTTTAATAAGGTTTGTAAACTATGCACAGATTCCTTCTACTTCCCAGCTCTATGCTGGCTCATATTAGATTATTAGTGGTTGTAACATATCCATACTATATATGGACAATATACTGAGGTGTGAATACTTTTGCAAGGAACTTTATTTAGAAGGGAAGTTTCAGGAATACCTCTAGTCCCGATGAATCTCTGTGATGATGACTTCCTGTTCTCAACCTCTCTGTGTCCTTTCTCCTTCTGTCCTGGTGTCCTGCAGCTGCTCAGGTAAGTGTGTGTTCATGTGTGTGCTTATGTGCATGGCCATGTCAACACCCTGCTGCTGACCCGCTGCACCAATCTTTTCACACCATGTTTCTGAACCACTTCTAAACCAGTCTGAACCCCATTTGGCCAGCTTTTAATGGATGGAGTATGAGAGAATACATAAGCCTAAAGAATCAACTCTTTACTCTTAAGATGTTCATTTATTTGGTGTATAAAGGTACATTTATTTATTGCTTCAGTTTAACTTTTCATTCACTATTTCTTTTTCTAACTGAGTCATCATTTATTTACTGTGTTATGTCTATGTTTTCAGTTCTTTCACAGCTTTCTGTGTTTCTGTCTCATGTTCAAGAGAAACATCTAGCTAAGACATGTTTTTATTTTAGGCAGTAAAGCAAACCTAACTTTAGGGCTGAAACAATTAATTGGATTAATCGGATTAATCATGATTATTGATTTTTGAAATAACCATCAACTACTTGATTAATCATTAACTGGCTCTAAAAATGGCCATTTCCTGAAACAACACATTCAGAACAGCAATTAAATCAAAACTGTACAAAAATACATACATTTTACAAAAACTTATTTTTCTGTAAATATGTTCTATCCAGAACTCCTCAAGTGTCAGTTTTCGTTTCACCTGGTTCAAATTCTGTAGGAAAAAACAATCTCCTATCAACCACATTTTACTATCCAATTAATAATTAATTAATCAGAGACATAATCACCAGACCAGCCCTACACTGTGTCCAGTAGAAAGGCCTTTAGCTGCAGATGCATCGTTTGCTACAAATGATCAAGTGATGCTAAAGGAATTCTGTTACTGCATTTTATACAATAAAATGTTTTTTAAAATGAAGTGAATTATTTGCATCTTTAAATTTATTTTTAATATTGCATAAAATATGCTTATTAAGTGAGTAAATGAAAAAATCTACAGAATTTGACAATTTTTTCTCAGATTAATTGAGTGTCACATCAATATCAATTAATCAACAGAATAATTGATAAAGCAATGGATTATTAAAATAATTGTTAGTTGCAGCCCTACTTAGCTTATTTTTGTGTAGCAACACAAGCAATCGATCTTTTCCATTTAAATTATGATATGAAACATCTAGTTTCTGGAACATTAAACTTGATGTTTCTGTGAGGTGAAACATGCAGTCTGAAGAGGAACTCAAGAAACTACAGCTAACCTTCAGCTTTAGCTGCTTCAGGACCTAACAGGACTCTAACAGTGTGACTCTGCTCAGCTTCCTCTGACATACTCTTTGTGTAGTTCATATTTTAGCAGCTATTGGACAGGGTGTGTCTGAAATGTGTGTGTGTGTGCGTGTGTGTGTGTGTGTGTGTGTGTGTGTGTGTGTGTGTGTGTGTGTGTGTGTGTGTGTGTGTGTGTGTGTGTGTGTGTGTGTGTAGAATGGAGAGAGCCGGAGAGATCGCATGGATAGAGGGAATTCCCTGCCGAGCATCCTGGAGCAGAAGGTGAGACCTGCTGAAAGGGTTAAATCCAGACCAGCCTCTGGGTCTGTGTTCATGAACACTGATCTCAGAGCCAGGTCCAGTTATTAAGGCTTTTACATTTTAAAATGTAAAGTCACTTTACCAGCAATCAGGAGAAACAGGAACCAAATTTGTACCTTGTTGGGTGATTGGTGGAATGAGATTCAATAACTGAGAAGATGGATATGATTTCACTGCCTTCTAAGAAACAAAAAGTACAAAACATATTTCTTATGCATGTCAATGCTTTGAGTTAATTTCTTTGGAAACAAATTAAAAAGAAACTTTTAACGTGTTTAAAGGGAAACAATTAAAAAGTGAAGGGAACTACATTTCCCTAATTTTCCTTCGCCTACTGATGGAAATGTAGAACTTATAAATAGTAACTAATACTTATACATACACGCACGCACACACCTACATGCACACACACACACCCCCCCCCCCACACACACACACACAGTACAGCACAAAAAGGTTTAAAAATGTTGTCAGGTTGCAAACATGACTTATTCCACTGAGATTTGGAGAGTGACTGTGAATATTAATGGTCCAGTCCTGCCACAGCGCAGACTGCAGGCTGGATCTAGATGTGGACTTTGACTAGCTCGTCCTAGAATAAGAATATCATGTGAGTACCTTCTGCATTAGGAGCTCTTCTGTATGTCCATCCATCTGTCCATCAGCTCTGACCAGCTTCCCTGTTTCTACTGAATAAAAGCATCCCCACAGCATGATGCTGCCTCTATCATGTTTCATAGTGAGGATGGTAACAGTTCAGTCTCCTTTGAGCAGACCCCCTTCCTCCATATGCAAACAACCTTCAAACAACTTTTATAAACAATATATTTTCTTTACATATTTGTTAAAACTGCCACCATGTCTTCTCAACACAATATGAAACATAATCTATGAAAAAGATCCAACTCCTCCACCTCCTTCCTGTACTCCTTATGCCATCTGCAGAAATTCACCACTCGGTCAGACACGACCTATCAGAGCCAGGAGGAGGGTCTAAGCGCCGTCAATCACCCTCATTTACTCTCTGCTCAGAACCTCCCCCCTGCTCTCTGCAAGATGATAGTGGATAAATTTCCTGTAATGGTGAGATGTCTCTCCACCATTAGCAAATTGAGCAGCAAGTATTTGAGCAGCAAGTATATGAGCACGATTGACAGCACTAAGGCCCTCCTCCTGCCTATGATTGGTTGTTTCTGATGGAGTGGTGCGTTTCTTCAGACAGTAGTAGTCGATTAGGGAGGAGGTGGTGGAGGAGTTTTTGTTCACAACTTGATGGTCTCATGTTGTCACTGTTACTGTGGTGACAGTTTTCACAAATATGTGAAAAACTGATTTTTTAAATTTTTTATAAAAGTTACATCCTGCAGCTTTAATGCCACTCCTCTCCTGAAGTGGATTCAACCATGTGTCTCCTCTGATACAGAATACATCCCATTAAAACACACTGAGGTTTAGCTTCAGCCATGCTATGCTTCCATTTTGACTCTACTAAAGGAAAGCAAATGACCGGCTGAATGTTCTGCTCTCTGTTCAGATTTATCCATATGAAGCCCTGATTGTAACCCACAGAGGGCGCTGTAAGCTGCCCCCTGGAGTGGACCGGACCCGGCTGGAGGTGAGCATCCGCCCGCTGGGGGCAGCTTAGCTTGTGAGAACAAAATAAAATGAATCAAACACTCTGTCAGGGGTGTTCAAAGTGTGACTCCAGGGCCATCTGTGGCTCATGAGATGATTTTGTTTGGCCCCTGACCACAACTCAAGAATGGTAAAAAATACAAATAAAATTTGCCAACAAAATAGAAAACAATTGATGAACCAGATCATTTGGAAACTGTCAGTTTCCAGATTTAAGGCAACAGTCTGGAGTTCGTTTAAAGTTGTGAATCTTTAATTATATACAGATTTCATAACATATGTTGTTTATTGTTGCACAGATAAAACAAATTAATTTTTGCTTTTTTAAATGAATGAATTTAGTGACCCCATAGTAATTTAAACTGACCAGTCTTGGCCTCCAGGGGTAAAGGTTTGGATGTGGATTAAAGCTCGTCCTGCTCGTCCGCTAGCTGAAGGCACTTTAACCAACTCTGGGTCCTTCCTGTCCTGACAGAGGCATCTCTCCCAGGAGGAGTTCCAGGAGGTGTTCGGGATGCCCATCGGCGAGTTTGACCGCCTGTCGTTATGGAGACGAAACGAACTGAAGAAAAAAGCCTCGCTTTTCTAACAGGAAGTGACCTAATTCCCAACCAATACTTGATGAAGCCTCTCCTCTGCAAGGAGGAGGAGCCAAAGAACAGGCCATAACGTCAGCTATCCAATCAGCAGATCAGCAGACCCCTGCCCCACTAACAGCCCCCATCCCTGGAAGACTGGATCAGAATGTCTGATGACGACCAGTTGTGCTCAGATCTAAACTTAAGCGATGCTCTGACATGTTACCAGTACTGCACTTATAACCCCCACTGCTTGCAAACCATTCCTATCATATATCCTTCACCATCATCATCATCATCATCATCATCATCATCACCATTGTTAATGTGACATTTAGTCTCACAGAGTTACACTTCCAGAGGTCACCATCTTGAAGAGAGATCAGCTGTTATCTGTAGGAGGAACTCAGGTTTCCTGGTACTGTGAAGCTGCTGCTAATCTGTGGGTTGAAAAGAGGCCGACTGCTGACCAGTAGCTGCTTCCTACAGGAGTCCCTCAGTCTGTTAAACCTCCTTTATGTCCATCCAAGACCTATTGTTGTGTGTTACACTTACTTTCCTTCCCCATAGTTCTTTTTGTGTCAGTTATTTCTAAAGTGGTACTTTAAGAGTATCGGGGGTTTTTATGCCTGGAGAGGCAGCTTAATGTCTTCCTGAAGATGACATCACTTTCTTATTTTGCCGTGTATGTTGGCATATCTAAAGTTCAGTCTTTCATGGGTCAAAACGTGAACAAATGAACAACAAGTCCTTTCTTGTGTATAAAGGAAATGTGTTGCCACTGTTTTGTATAGAGTGTGTGTTAGGTTGAAGAATGTTACTGCTTAAGGACCGCATTGTATAAATTGTCAAATGCATTATTTTTTCCGTACTTAATGAGTATCTGACCATCGTAGGATGAAGTGTAATGTTCTATAGTCAGTAACACCACAATAATTATGAGCTGAACTGATCAGAAAGTTGCTTAACCTGCCTTCCTATTGGAGCTACTTTGAAGATCCAGCAAACTGAGACTTCAGTACAAACTGAGTGTGTGCATGATGTAACATGAGATCAAGTCAAATTATTATATGGATAAGCTGTATTGAGTATAAACTTATTTAACTTCTGTACAATACATGAATGGTGTCTCAGAACTGTGACTCTAATGTCATGAAATATTGTTCAAAAATGTAGCAAGCCAGTTGAACTGTACTAGATGTGGAGAGGTGACTGTTGTCCAAGCTGTACGTCTTCATACACCATAGATATGGGACAGTGTGATGGATTTATAAATCAGAACCACAAATCATGACTTTACAGGAAAATCCTACAAATGTCAGATTCTTTTACACAGGAACCACTCCATCTATTTATTGATATTGAAATATTATCACAATATTCTAATCGCTTTCAGTACCATATATTTTGAGGTGTTAGCTCTTTCTGATCGTCACACTTTAAGAAACAGGGGGGGAAGCAAAAGAAATATGTTAATGCATTTACTTGTAAAGAAAACTTACTAATAATGAGCTTCTGTTGAATTACTAAAAATCCTAAGATCCAAAAGTTTAGTTTTTGTTAGTGAGCTTCTTTAACTTATAGATGTTGAGATTCTCTCGGTTCACTGAGCCAGCTGCTTCCTGTTGGCATGTGAGAACCTCACCCAGCCCTACTTCTTTCTTTAACTCAGCTTCTGAATTGAAGCCAATAATATTCAGATGAAACCTGATGCACATAGATACAAGGAAAACCTTTTGGAGTTTTATCATACAGTTAGAAATGGCCAAATCGATTGGACCATTTACTGTGTTTCTATTAGGATACGAAGTGTTTCCTTTAGTAACATCCAGAGCATCAGTGGGCCATTCTGACTGATACTTCAATTAGTGTAGGTATGCTTTAATTTGACCTTAACTGTATTATTGTTAGTAGTGGTGGTAGCAGTGTTAAATGCATGACCCTAAAACTAAAGACAATATTCTGTAAACAGCTTAATCCCAAACAACGTCCCAATGTGGGACATTAAAACAAGCTAACTTGTTGTCCAAAGCTTAAACCATTAAGAACTCAACTTTAGAAAAGGAAGATTTTTTTTCTCTGAATAAAAACAATGGCCTTTAACATTGTCATTTTCAGGAAGGGTTGTTAGAACGTTGGCTGCAACCTTGAGCAAATGTCCCTGAAAGTAAAAAAATAAAATGTTTGAGAAACAATAAAAGAAGGTTCTTTTGTTGCCCTAAAGTGAATATAGATAGTAAAAGAAAAGTTTCACAGACAAGGAATCTCTCAAGTCACAGACAATGCTCAGTTATCCTTCAGTAACCTTTCCTAAATGCTTTCTTTTTAAATTTTTTTAGCCAACACTCACATTAGCTCACCAGGACAGTGTCTGTCTTCATCCAAGCTAAGGTTAGAACTGAACGAAAGAACTGAACTCGTTCACAGTTTGAGAGGGAATAGGGAATGGGTGGAAATCTACTTG
The DNA here is from genome assembly GCF_051168715.1 of Poecilia mexicana. Taxonomy (NCBI): domain Eukaryota; kingdom Metazoa; phylum Chordata; class Actinopteri; order Cyprinodontiformes; family Poeciliidae; genus Poecilia; species Poecilia mexicana. The sequence goes on from NW_028263381.1 coordinate 1,518,541, forward strand.
CAGTTTAGTTGTAATAGTAAGACTTTCTCTGCCACATTGTAGTTCACAGGTAATCCAAAAGAGGGCAATCTAAGATTTAAAGAAGCCATCCTGCCTGTTTGAACTCGCATGAAACTGGAAGCAGCTTCATGGTACCAGTCCAGTCTCTTCCTGATCCAACTCTGACAGCTTCCTGCTCTATCACTTGAATGACGGCCGACTGAAGGAGACTTCACCTTGTTCAGTAGCCAATTGTGAATTTATTTATTTCAGGCAGCTTTATTTATAGATTGTGTTTTTTCTGTGAACCATTTTGTTGGAGACTATAGTCCTTTTTTAATGAGCACTGATGTTAGTATTAATCACATTAAAGGGGTGGTTTTTGCTCATTAGGGTGTCACTGGTACCAGTAAAGGACACTGTGCTCAGTTTGTGTCATATGACTTGAATAAATCTGTTGAACTGAAAACTCGTTTTTAGTGTCCTTTCTTTCATTCTCTGTGTCCGGGTCATTAGCTGAACTCAGATCAGTTCACATAGTCCTATTACAGACGTCAGATGGTTATGTTCAAAGCTTCAGCATTTTCTGTATATATTTCTACAGAGCATATTTAATTTGGACATCATTTTATTACAGTGCAGAATGTTCTCAGAACACTGACAGCTGTGGGAAAACTGTCAAGCCTTACCTGACTGCATAGACCACAACATAACATTTGTGTTTTAAAGATCTTTATGCAATGTTGTAATTTCTGATATAATGAAGTCTGGATTTCCATTAGTTATAAGTCACAGTTATCCAAACTTAAAAGAAAAAAAAAAACTATGATTGCATGACACACTAATGTCGTCTTTGGATTCATATCCCTTTGCTGCCTCAACGTTCCATCCTATTATAATTGGTTTTTCAGATGGTCTAGAAAACAGATGCCAATCAGAAATGTCCTCAGGGTGCTGGTTGTGGCCGAATGTATTGATAAAACAAGAAATCAAACTGTTAAAATATAAATAATCAGCTGTCTCTGCATTCCATGAGTCCTTGAAATTAAATATTGAACATTTTTGACATTGATATAAGTTGGACTGTTCACAGATAAAAACTGCTTTGATTTGACTGATGAAATTATATTTAAGAGCATAGGTTAACTTGAAGGTTTAAGTCCATCTAGAGCCCAGATGGCCACATACGTAGTTATGGCGACCCACATCTGGCCCGCGGGCCTCAAGTTTGACACATGTAGTTTAGAACCTGTTAGGTTCTATCCTGTAGTAACCGCTCTGAATGTGCTTTCTGATCCCTGCACAAACGCACACACACAGATCTGATGTTCCCAGTGTGTGTGTGGTTACCACGGTTTCCAGACGGTGATCAGGCTGCGGAGCATTGAAACGCCCCCACACTGTTCAAGGTTTCACCATGGTGACCTTCTCCGAGCTGCGATGCGGAGGCTCCGTGTTGCTAGGAGACATGAGGGTCGGCAGGTAGAAGCAGAGGATTCACACACACACACACACGATGGATTTTTTCAGTTTTTTTTTATTGAATGGAGTGAAACGTCTACATAAATGAGAGGCCTTGCAGTACATGAAAAAAAAAAAAGTTAAATTTATCTGTAAAGAAAAAAACTATCTGAGACGCTCAGAGAGGTGAGGCGTGGCTCAGACCCCCCAGCCCCTCCCTCCAGAATCCCACCAGAGCCTGTCCAGCTACGCTTCACACCAACTGGGACCAGATCATCGTTTTCAGATCGGTTTGGTTTAAAACTTTGGTTTTCAGCCACATAAGAGCTAATAACATTTAACAGAAAACCCTGAACTCCTCATGTTAGGATTTAAGTTGTTTTTCTCCGTTTACTATTAGATTATTCAGCCTCAGAGATTAATAAAACCTTTTACTATCTGATTGAATATACAGCTTCCTAAAATAAGATTTTTAGGAATTTACTGAATTTAAAGGCCTTTCCTTGACATTTTTACTGTGTAATATCAATTTCAAGAAATGTTTGGCTGTAACAAGATTGTAAACCCACTTGAATATTTAATAGCTGTAAATTACACTTTTAAAATGTTCCCATGTTTTTCAAATCAAAGTTCTTCTTTAGAATAATTCTCTCCTATTAAACCTCAAATTCCATCAACACCCTTAAAAAGTTCCACCTTTATTTTGAAATCAGAAATGAGATGGAAGGTGGAATGGACTGCAGGAAGACCCCATGTCGTCACAACTTCCAGATAAAGTCATGATTTATTCATTTCATCATGATTTCACCATTTTCTTTTTACGCAAATAAAAACAATTTATTTCCAATGATCAGTTTTAGTAATCAGATCTCACTGCTAGATTTCCTGCAGACCCCAGCAGGTCTTTCTGAGTCAGAACGTAGCGGAATGACCCTTTAGCTCCCACATCTCTGTGCTGTACAAAAGAAACCGAAAAGAAAAACCGTCACATTGAAAAGCAGGAACAGTTAAAATATCCATATACAGTATAAATGTCAATACTTGCTCCGCAGAGCTCAGTCACACTATTGTTGGCATAAGAAAACGATGGATGTGTGTGTGTGTGTGTGTGTGTGTGTGTGAGGACAAACACAGCATTTGAATGAGCAGCACCCCCCTCCCCCTCCCCCAATGGTAAAAAAAAAACACAAAACAAAAAACAGAAAGAAAGACGGCTGGCACGGAGGTGTGGTGTGGAGTACCAGCAAGCATCCAGTCCTGGTCGCTTTGAGATTTCCTCGGTTCAGTCTCATACTATGATATTTACTCTATGAGAAAATAAATAAGCACTCGGACCGGACCGCCTCGCCCTCCCCTCCCCCCAGCAGGTCGGAGGCCAAGGGACAGGAAGCAGGGAGGGACAAACGAGGAGAGGAAGAGAGGCTGGGGGGAGCTAGGCCTGAGCGTTGGTGCCGTTCTTGTCGGGGGGCCCGGTGCCGGCCGGCAGGTTGTTGAAGGAGGGGGGGCCCTCGTTCTGCTTGCTGTCGCGGCGGGGGGGCATCCGCTCGTTGATCAGGTCCAGACCCCGAGCCTCCTCAAAGCTCTGGATCTTATGCTGAGGGTTGAAGCCTTGGATGGCTGCAGGGAGGGAGCAGTCCGTTAGAGAGGCACTACCAGAACCAGAACCAGAACCAGATACAGTACCGGCAGCAGAGTCAGAACCAGTCTGAGACTTGTACTGGATCAGCAGTAGCCATGTTAGGAAGGTCTGAGCTGACAGGTCAAAGGTCAGCTCCAGACGGCGGTTTCTATCTGTGATTAATCACTAAGCTGAACTTTATCAGCATAACACGTAAAAATTAATGTTTTGGAAAAAAAAATGCTAAAGAAAATGTTAAAGACTTTTGAGATTTTGTTTCTCCACTTATTAGCGCTGCAGCAACAGCCATCCCATAATACTGCTGCTCCAGAAGCAGACATTATTCAGACATCTGCTGCCCATCAACATGAACAAAGTGACCAAAAGACAAACTTACTTCATGAGCAGACAAAGACAGCATGGAGGAAACGAGAGTCAGTTTCATTAAACAGGAACTTTACATTCAGCTTCTCTGTGCTGTCAGAACCTGCTGCAGCATCTGGAAGCTTCACTGTCCTCTTCCATCAGAGAAACATCAGCTCTGTTCTCTGAGCCCATTGATCATTGTGATCATTGACATGGCAGCAGGTTGGAGCAGCTCTGCTGCGGTGGCTCTGACAATCCAACCCTCTGGTTACAGACACTGAGCGGCTGGATGGATGGATTTTTGCTCTCACTTTTGGACAGTAGGGATGTGTAACCATGGCAACAAGCGATTGTTTCTACAACAATCGCTACAGCTGATTACCATCTCAAAAGCTCAGTAACACATGAAGTCTGAAAATGAGGCTTCATGGATGCAGAGAGAGACGGTCAATCTGCTGCTGCGTCCGTCTCAACGGCAGCAGGAAACAACCGGATGAACTTCAGGTCCAAAACGAGGACGCAGGCAGAGTTCACATTAATTATGGCGTTCCAGGGAACATGATGCAGGATGTATCTTTACGTCTCTCTGACCACACAGAGACGTAAAGAGGAGTGGCAAAAGCAAAGGAGGTGGAGCAGCAGTGAAGGAGTCAACCAGGTCCTGCTTCTGTGGAATATCAGCTCCGATTTATCAATATCTGGTTCTACTGTGATAATGATAAATGTCACGTTAAGCTGTGACTGCAAAGCTCCACAAACACAAACAACAAGTTCACTTGTGCCACCAGGCTGCACACTGGAGCTCCACTGTGACATATTTTCTAATTTATTGTTACTTTCAATGGTGAAAATAGCAAAACCAACAATTCTAATAATATGGACAGTTTGGGGAGTAAATCAAAATCTTATAATATATGTACCATGATAAATGATAAGTGTTATGATGAACATCCCCAGTGACAGCAGGAGGCTGCCCAGGTGGGATGGGCCTGCATTTGGGTCAACAGGACAATGAACCTGAACGGCCCAGTTAAAGTCCAGGCAAACTTCCTTGCAAAAAAGGTTCTGGAGTCGGTTTAGTCAGATAAACAGATGAAGGCTCAGAGTTCATCTCTGGATGGTCCGGTCCGGCTCAGAGGAGTTCAGGTTCTGAACTAGATCTACTTCTGCTCTTTGTGGAGGTTCTGGACTCGGTTCTACGTGGAACCTGTTTCTGCCCTCCAGGTCAGCTGCTGCTCTAAGGTTTCCTGTCCGGACAGAGAAGCTTCCAGAAGCACAGGCAGAGTTCCACAGAGACAGAGACAGTGTTGGACACAGACAGATGGACGGACGGACAGAAAGGGTAGCATACCTCGTGCCTCCTCTGCCTCTACGGTGGCTGTGTAAGCGTGAGTAGAAGTGCCATGCCCAAAACAACAGAGAGAGAGTGGGAACGTTATCAATGCATTCAGTCAGACACTTTATCAATGCAATCCATCAGTCCTGTTAACATGGAGCTGAACATCACACAAAGCCCCGCCCCCATCCTCAGCACGGCTCCATGGAAACGGAGCAGAACCATTCTATTAGCATCTATTAGCACTCAGTGCTCAACACTGCAGCTAAAACAATCAGTTTGATCAACTATTGAAATGATCATCAACTGATTCATTACTAACTGCAGAATACTGCAAATGACATTTTGCAGTAACTTAGCAAAATCTGTACAAAAACTAGAAACACTTTGCATTTATAATAATAATAATAATAATAAAAACTTTGTAAATAGTGGAAGTTTTAGCTTCACTTGGTTTAAACTGCACCTTCTGCTGTCCAGTTATAATTTAATATAATAACCTACACTGCATCAATCCTGCACTGTATTTTTTATATATTATAATTATTGTTGAATTTGATGTTCAGTCCAGCAGAAAGCCCTGAACTTTCCACATGCTGACGTTTTAGCTTTGCTACAAATGATTCACTAAAGTTTTTTTCTTTATGCAGTTTAGGCAAGAAAATGTTGATTTTCTCATTTAATAATGAACTAAAATATTTGTTTATTTGTATCTTTTAATGCATTTCCAACATTCTACAGAAAAAGGCTGAAATGATGAAGTGAAAATCATTTGTTTCCACCGTTTGTTCTCCGATTGATTAATCATCTTAACTCATTAATCGTCAGAATAATCAAACCATTACTAGAATAATCAGAAGCTGCAGCTTTAGATCAGATGTCTGTCTCTTCAGGACGGCATGATGGACTTTAGGCAGGACAGACCTCCTCCCCCTCCCCATGTCTATAATCTGTGTGTAGATGGGGAGGGTGGGGGGTCTGGGGGGTCTGGGGGCTCGAGTTAGTCTCAGGGTGTGAGTACAGGCACAGGGGCAGTTAGTGATAGCTAACTCTCATGATGGTGTGTGTGTGTGTGTGTGTGTGTGTGTGTGTGTGTGTGTGTGTGTGTGTGTGTGTGTGTGTGTGTGTGTGTGCTGGGAGACTCACCGCTCTGCAGAGTGCGCCGGCCTCCAGACAGAACGCCCAGCGGCAGTGTCCCGGTGGGAGTCAGTCCCTTCAGCTGCAGCACGCTCTCATTCTCCTCTCTGGAACAGAAACACACAACTGACTGACTGACAACTGGGTCTGATTCAGACCCACCCAAATGACCCCAGATGACCCCCGGATGACCCCAGATGACCTGGTTCTGAAGGGGAGACTACAGTGCCTTGCTAAAGTATTCATTAGCAAGGTGCTAATGGAGATTCTCCACAATAATCTTCAACACAGCCTGAACTACCATGTGTGTTTATGAGTTAGGATGATCTAGTCAAAGTCCAGACTTGAAGAGAACCAAGAATTAGTGTGGAGACTTGAAAAATGTACTTTTGAGTTTTCTTTTTTATCAAGGGCCCAAAAGAAATAAACCCATAGCTGACTCTTCCATTCAGCCCCTTTACTCTCATGCTCTGAAATAAAATACAGTACCACCTGGACAGGGTCAGTAAGGCCTACAGCCACCAAGGGGCAGTAGAGGGCAACAGTGCAATCTGCTCCCCTTCACATCCATTCAGATCCATCTCTGAGCTGCTCACATCACTGGAGGATTCCAGGAAACAAGCCTGGTCCTCATGGGAACATGAAGAGTTTAGAACACAATCCAAGCATGTCAGCAATGGTAAGTCACAAAGGACAAAAAGCCTGCAGGACTCTCTTGCCTGAGGTCAGCTGCTGACCGGCAGGATGAACATTTAACTCAGGCATCGTTTGTAAAACTCCTTTCATGGATGATCTGCGCTGCTGTGACTTATTCATGTGTTCATTCATTTTTAAGGCTGAATTGGGTCATGGAAGCAGTGACACACTTCCTCAGAGTTAAAGGAGGACGTGTTGAAACAGACAAAGTCATTATCTCTGCAGGAAAGTGGAGCAGAGAGAGACGGCTCTATCCAAACATCCTCCGCTGGACATGAAAGATGCCGACAGCATCACTTTGATCTCCTTCCAGCACGACAAGGGGCCCATGGAAGACTGGGGGCCGAAGGAAGACTGGGGGCCCATGAAAGACTGGGGGCCCACCTGAGCACAGAGAAGACACGCGCCATCTTTCCAATGGCGCGGATCTTGTTCCTGATCACCTCCTTCCTGGCAGCAGGGGCTCCACCTGAACATGGGGAGAGAAAAAGGATGAGTTCTCACACACACCTACATTCTCTGGCCACAAAACTAAATAATTAGCAAATTATTGATAAAATCCTAATTATCCCGCTAACATTTATGAACATTTACATTTACATTTCCATTAACATGTGTGAACATTTATGACCATCAACAGAAAATCAGGTAAAGTGAAACTAAATAATTTTACTGCAGTTAAATAATATTCCACTGAAACCTTTAAACACAAGTATGATAATAAAAGGCTGCCTTGCTGTTCACACGTTGTGAAGCTGAGTGAGAGGTCAGAGGTCAGTCTCTTTAGAGCCCTGGTGTCCAGCTACCGCTTCATTTAACAGTGGAAAAGCTGATCTCAGTCTCACTTCACTGAAGCACGCAGTTGCATCTCATGGTTGTCATGGAGACCTGGTGACCTGAAAGGCCTTTCTTCATTGAGCAGAATACAAAGTACAAAGTGGGCGGGGCCAGTCACATCAACCAAAGTCCTGCTGAAGCCGTTTCCCTAGCGACCGAGGAACACTTTCGTTCCTCGATATCTCGTCCAGCTTTACTTTGAACTAAATCATCACGAAAAATTTCTACCACTGAGGCTTCTGGGAATTCCTCCGCTGGAGCGAAGCGAGATTAAGAAATCCCGCTGTTCAGAGTCTTTCCAACTTCACACACAGCACCAACATGTTGGATGGCCTTAATTACATCCTCGTCAGTATTGTGATTTGTCAGCTTCTCACCATGCTGGTCATTTTACTACATCATCCGTTTTGTTACTAATTATTCATAAACTTCTAAGAGCGTGGAGGCAGTGTGAGCGCAGCCTGGCAGCAGCAGCCTGACTTGTTCTGCAGCTGGAAGAGAAGAAGTTGAACAGCTCCACTTCCTCCAGGGTTTCACTTCCTCATCTGGCCTCGCTATATTTGATTAATCAAATTCAGTGTTAAACGCCTGCTGTGTGTCAGCATGGCAGCATGCCAGGTCTTACACACACTCACGCAGGCCGACATGTCCCTTCATGTACACTAACACACGGGGGTGTGTTTGCACCAGTGTGTGACAGACCCAGATCTTCTCAGCTCTCAGTCAGTGAGCTGCAGGTTCAGCGCTAGCTTCTGTTAGCGACAGCTGGACACTACGACACTTCCTGTCAGATGTCACCTCTCCATCTTAAGATGTGGGCTGCAGCAGAAGCTGAGGAAGAACTCCTACCCTCACACGTGTCGTCCCCTTCAGACATCAGCTCGTCGTCGGAGCAGATGTTCAGCACGTTCACCAGCATCTCCGTCACTGTGAAAACACACCAGCAGGTGGCAGCGTGTGGTTAAAACTACAACAGCACAGGCTGGAAATGTGATCAATGAAGCAGACGCCTGAAGAATAAAGTGGCTGGAGATCCTGGTACTTTTAGGCAGTGGTGGAGAAAATACTCAAAAAATGTACTGAAGTAAAAGTAAAACTACCACATTAACATTTTACTTAAGTAAAAGTAAAAAAGTACTGGCTTTTAAAAATACTTAAGTATTAAAAGTAAAAGTACTTGCTGAATGCATTACCTAATCCCTAATACAATATCATTAAGTGAACTGATCGTATTTAATTTTAATACATTAGAAATGTGCCATTTTAATGAACAATGCCACAGATAAAGCATGTTTTTATTATGTTTACTCTCTGTAACATAGTTTAGATTTAGATATGTGATTCTATGCATCATAATTTCAGGGATGGAAACATCTTGTCTGCTGTCCTAACATAGCATGAACTTCACTTTTTTTGCCACTAGTGGCTTTTATTTTGAAAGAAATCCAACAGAAAGGGGATGGAAAGAAGGTGGGTGGGGGAGGGGATGCAACCGATGAGCCACGTAGCAGAGTTGTAGTCAAGACCACCTACCCAAGACCAAGTCGAGACCAGCACCCCACACTACATAACACAAAAAAAATTAAGTTTTACCTATCAAAATTGCTTCATAAATTGATCTGAAAATCCACATTCCCATAAAACTGAAATAGAGCTGAAATAAATTTAATCAGTAAAGATCCATCCAGAAAAATCGGATCGTTCCTGAATGTCATATCACTATATTGCACTTTGGTCACAGCGTTGTCCCATAAATGCGACACCTCAGTCAACACCTCCACATAATAATTCAGCGCATGAGTGACAACTTTTTTTCATCGCAGATGCAACATGTGTCTCAGTACAGCTAGCTTTGCTAGCATCACGTCCACAGATCTTACCTTTCTTTAAGCTTTCCTTCCAAGTGACGCTAAAAGCGCTGCTGATTTTACATGTCGCCATATCTTATGATTTATGCAGCGCTATTATATTACTGACGATCAGACAGACATCTTCTCCCGCTCAGAGGAAACCACTGCGCATGTCTGGAGCGAATAAAGGGGGAGGCGATGGGTGACAACAGACACATTAAGTCCCTGAACTTCACATTTTAACGGACAAAAAGCGCAACGCGACTTGGATGTAACGAGTAACGCGACAGTTTTGTAGAAATGTAGTGAAGTAAAAAGTACAGATACTTACTGTAAAATGTAGTGGAGTAAAAGTAGAAATTATCCATTATTAAATCTACTTAAGTAAAGTACAGATACACGAAAATTGTACTCAAGTACAGTAACGAAGTACTTGATTAAATAATTTCTCAAACATGAACGAACGAATGAAGGTAACACTCTAGAGATAGCATGATGTAGAGCTCCAAAAGGTCGATTTTACATAACACTACTCCTTTAAGAGTTTACGGATAGGATTAAAAAAAATAAAATAAAAAAGGGAATTTTCTCTTTTTTCTTTTGGTTAACAGCTGGGTAGATTAACCAGTTCCCTCTTAACCAGTTCCCAGCTTCCTTCAACAGCTGCTCAGAAGCATATTGGGGTCAGTTCTGGTTGTGTGTACCTTTCTAACAGGTTTGGTCTCAAGCCGTTTGTGTGTGTGTGTGTGTGTGTGTGTGTGTGTGTGTGTGTGTGTGTGTGTGTGGCAGAGGTCGGCAGGCTGACCTTTCTCCCCAACAAAGGGCAGGGACCAGGTGAAGACGTCCATGAAGTTGGGCAGCCAGTAGGGGTGGGGGGAGCAGTTAAACTGCCGGATGTTCATCACATTGTTCTCATATTTCAGCACCGCAGCTGAGGACAAAACACAAACACGTCAACATCTCCATGTTCTGTTGCGAGGGACCCAAGGTCTCCAGCCCGTATCCATGGTTTCCAGTGTGCACTTCTCCTACCTTTATTATTGTACACATCTAGGTAGTTGGGAGCGGAGAAAATTGTAATTAAAGACGGGAAGCCTGTTGTCTGACTTTTCCTGTACATTCGATACCTGCAGGACAGAGACAGGAGGGGACGTCCCCAGGACATCAGGACAGGACATTTCAGGATGAACACAAGCAGTCAGAATATGGACCCACTCCATAGGTTACCAGACTCACCCTGCATCCTGAGCTTCATGAGCCCGTATGACAGACAGCAGGTTGTTGTTCATCAGGAAGTCGCAGACCGCCGGGTAACTGCACAAACAACACAGAGTTACTGCTGCCTCGCCTCCGCTCCAACTCGGTTGCCATGACAGTAAAGATGGCTGCTTTAACTAGATGATTACCAGAGACGGTAGCAGTACTAAAATTAGGGATTTAATAAGGTCGAGGCTTTAGGGGGGCCATGGGTGGGGGCTTCTAACCCACTTCTACCACTGCAGGCCTCTGAGGACACACAGCACACTGCTGCATGCAGTTAGAAGTCCCTGCAGGAAGCTGCAATGTGGAGCTCACAACTATTAATGCAAATCCACTTGTCATTTGCAACATTAGAGCAGACTTTTTTTTGTGATAGATGTGGCATAAAATTTCTGATTTTGCTGCACCGTTTTCAAAATGTTGAGGTCAAAGTTGCAAATTCTGTGAAAGCTTTATTTCTGCCATAACCTGGTCTTACTAAAAAGTAGAAATTGGTGCACAAAACGTTCCCAAAAGACAGGATTTGAACACAATTACAAATAACATTTGCAGGTACCTAAATCCTGTCCTGAGGAGAGGTCAAAGTGCAAAAGAGGAATTCCATATTGGTCACTCAGGTTGACATAAACTGTAGACACAGTAGAAGTAAATCCTACCAAACATCGAGACTGGTTTTTACAAAAAAGGCAAATGTTAACCTGTACCGTCACTCATCTCACAGGTTCGGCTTTCAAGACACGAAACAGGAAGTTCAATTAGAAGGGGACGAAGGAGATTGGTCAAAATTCAGTCGAGGTTCAGTGATTGGTCAGAAAGGCACATACAGAAAACTTTGAGGTGATTGGTTAGATTCACAAAAAAATTGCATTTGAAAATTGCAACTCGGCACAAAATTGTTGATGAGAGAATTTGCATTTATAGTTGCAAATGCAACCTTCTAACTTCCTGAAGCGACTGCTGAACTGTCTTACTGATGCTTGTAACCATAAAAACAAAAAACAGATCAGATCAGTGGTCTGAAGTGAATTGGAAATAATCATCTAGTGCTCATGTGGTTTATTTTCTATCATCCTGAAAGTGACTCCAGTTTGAAGCCAGACCCCTCCTCCCCCCATCCTGTGTGTGCTCTGCCTCTGAGCCAATAGAAAGCAGAAGCAGAAGCGGCTCCGTTTCCTTTATGACCCATGTTTGGTGTCAACATGGCTGATTCCATACAAATATTAAGACAGAGAGGAGAATGCTAATATTTGTTTCCAATATTTGTGTGACAGAGGATTTAACCAGCCGTCACTTATCTGGAGATAAGCCGTTGTTTGGGAGCACTTTAATCAGGCCAGATTAACAGCGTGTGAGGCTGCCAGAGGGCCGTACCTGTAGAAATAAGAGCAGCCTCGTACGCTGTTGTGGGAGAAGTGTTCCTGGGTCTTTTCTGAGCCGTAGTCCTCCCCCGGGTCCGACCACAGCAGGTCACACATGGGCCCGAATGCAGGGGGTTCCTTGAAGCGGTCCAGCTGCACACAAACATTTATTAGACAACAACACTGATGATTTTAGTTTCCTTCTTCAGGATTCTTGTATTTGTCTTCAGGAGCTCTGGTCCCTTCCTCCTGACAGAACCGCTGAAGCTCAGTCAGGTTTGTAGGCCGCCTCACTAACTCAAAACACTTTTGAGTTTCTAGTTGCTGGCTAACCCAAAACATTGATCTGGTCATCCTTCAGCCACTGTGGAACTGAATTAGCTATGTTTCCCCCTTCAGTTGTACAACTGTCTGGTCAGGGTGGAGCTACTGAAGTCACACAACTCAGTCCGTTGATTGGGTGACAGAAAAAGTCACTGCTTGAAACAAACATGAGACGTATTAGTGCGTCGTGTTCATAATTGCACTAGCATGACTCAATGTTAGCTGTTTGGAAAGTAGCATCTTGCAAAGCAAACTTTAGCCGCAATAGCAACAAAAACAAAAAAAACCTGTCTTCCCTGTGACCGGATCAACGTTAAAGAGGAATTAATGGCCACTCTTCCTCTTATCACTGCTCAAAATGTTTGGTCAACAAATAGTGGATCTCACTGGAAAATCAGGAAAAATTTTCTGGAACTGCCCCACATTGACCACAGTCCTAATTCGTTCGATTTGGTCCATCATACTCTGAGCACATGGAGTTCCTCAAGGCTCCATTCTCAGGCTCAACTCCTTTTACTCGGTTTTGACATACAACTCACAGCCAAGTTTATAGGGCATTACAGCTTCTTGTTCCACACCTATGCTGATGTAAAGTTGATGAGATCAACTTTGCATCTTCAAGTCACCACAGGTCCGACTAGATGCTGACTGCAGTTTTCTGGCTGATCTTTAAAAAAACCTGACCTGACCATTTCAATATTGGCCGACACTATTTTTTTTTTTTCAGAAATGTCACTACATATAGAAAGAAAATCGCTGAGTTGGCAGCAGTGGGGTGGCTATTGCAAAAGTGCAAACATGACCTGATGGGCCAGTCTGTCAGTCAGACCTCACAGCAGACAGAGGATGATTTTAGACCTTTGCAGAGGAAGATAAGATCAGCTTCACATGCATTGGCCGATCACCAATCTCCCAAAATTAATGAAATTGGGGCCGATTCATTGGTGCACCTTCAGTCCCCACTGACCTACCCAGAGTAGGTCAGGTCTGAACTACCAAACACTCCTCAGGTTATTAGAAGTCATACAGAAAACATCAGATGTGCATTCAACAAGACTTGAAATCATGACTGTTAACAACCAAAGCCTGTTTGTTTTATATTTTTGCATTATGTTAAGGTTTTTCTCACCTTTCGTATGTCGTCCAGGCAGGTGATTTCAGGGCTCAGGCCTCCATGCACGCAGAGGAACTGCTGGTTGAGGAGGGCGGCCAGAGGCAGGCAGTCGAACGCCTCCATGCAGGCATCATAAACCTGCTCAGAGTACTTTATCTTACCTGGAGGACACACAGACACACACTCTGAGCACACGGCGCTACCGCTCTGAGAGTCCAGTCGTTCACTGCGGAAGCTGACTTACACTCCTGCTTGAAGGTGAAGTACTCTGTGAGATGTCGGCACTCATGGTTCCCTCTGAGGAGGAACAGCGTGTCGGGGTAGTTGATCTTCAAAGCCCACAGGTACAGCACACACTGCAGACACATACATGGGAAGAGACGGTTGGTCCAACAAGACAACAAGTTGCTGACTTTCTGCTTCAGCAGCCACTCTCCCTGGATCACTTTGTTCCCAGCAGCTCCAGTGGGAGATTTCTGACAACTTCCCTTTTCTGATGAGTCTTACAAAAATATAAAAAATACAGCAGAGCGGAAGAGACGTTTCCACGGTTAAGATCCATCTGATCATTCACCTCCATGTAATCACCTCAGTAATCAATAAACCGTGAAATCAGACCTACATGGGACTCCTCCTCACTAGAAACAGACCAAATGACAAGGATCCAGAAAAAAACCTAAGGAAGCAAATGGATCAGAAGCTCAGAAATGCTTAATCTCCAATGGAAATCAAACTAATTTCATGCAAGTATCTTCAGGAAGTGGTCATGGATGGCGATGCTGTTGGCTAGAAGGATCTCGTGCAGGAAGTCTTGCAACCAATCAGAAGAGCCCACCGAGTTGACAGTTAAATCAATTCATGACGAGCTTCAATGCAGCAAACTGAAATGGTTTATTAAAGAGTGAAATAATTAGACCTAGTTTTTAAAATGAAATCAATACATTTGAGGCACAAATAATTAAATCTATTTTTAATAAATTGAGGTATTTTTACATTTGAATATTTATTTAAATAACTATTTCATATGTTATTAATTTTGTGTAGTTCGTACAGAAAAAGCAATTCTGACTTATCCTCTGAGATCAAAAGTCAGAATTCGGAAATTCAATTCAAAAACACTTTCTTGACCCCAAAGGAAAAATTAAAGTCAGAATTTTTTCTTCTCCCAATAATCCAAATAATCTTCTGTATATTTATATTTTATATACCCTCTTGAATCTCCATAATAAAGAAGATAGTGGGATGTAATTCTCTCTCAGTTGGAAGAATGGAAGCCATTACTGTACTACTGTAGCTCTAACCTGGTAGAAGAAAACTGAAGGAGTATTTCAAAGTACCAGTCAGACCAGAGCAAAGCTGATCTGATCTGTAGTTTAACCAGAGTTCAGCAAACTGCACAGGAAGACGGGACCGGGCTGGACCGGGCCGGCCTGCAGCACTAATAAGCATCTGTAACCGTTTCCAGGATAACACCGGATCAGGAGGGACAGAATCATTAACCGGTGCAGGGATTCAGCTGATGTGATCATTGATCAGCAGCCAGGCTCTGTAGAAAACTCCCACGGGAGCAACTGGAGATCAACATCGTTCAGGTCTGGATTTACCACATCTGGCTTCTTCTGGTGCAGATTTGTGATGCATGTCTCACGACAGTGACAGAAGTCAGATAAAATGCGACAATATGGTTCAGACGCCAAACACTTTGAAAACAATCGGATCCGTATCCAAAAGAGTAGATTTTTTGGGGGAGTGAAAATAAATGGGAACTGGATTGCTTGGATTTGGGTCGTGTTCACCTGATGTGTGAATGTAGCCTTCATGTGTGACACATGAAGGGGAGGAAAAAATACTGATGAACAATCACTCATTTGGCTCAGACACAGGAGAAAAACCATATGTAGCTATAATTAGCTTCCTGCTGTAGCTAGCTATAGCAGGAAGACCGTTTGAAGGAGGAGTTGATGATTACCTTTGTTAGTGATTTAATTCATGCAATCTGAGGAACTCATCAGGGTTTTTTCAAAGAATATTTTAAATCTGTCAAACCAAAAATTCCAAAGTTTTAAGACTATGTGTATTTTTATAGGCAGATGATAGTGCAGTGGTCAAGCTGACCGAGTGATCTGGATGACGAGTCAGTCTGAAGACCAACGGCGTCTCCATTAAAGGAGCCCAGAGAAGCAGCGGATGTTTAATGAGCTCTGGGCTCCTGGAAGTCAGCTGTAGAAAGGCTGCCAGCCAGAAAACACACAGTCCACTCCTCAGCCCAGAACCCTCAGACAGTCAGAGAGGGAGGCGTTGGCAGGCCAAGAGTGTTCGTATGGGTGGGGCGCCGAGTCTGGCAGTCAGGGGTGTGAGAAGACCAACAAAGAGTCTTTCATTTCCTACACTATTTACAGCTGTGAAGGTTCACTTGTTACATCCTCGTGCAACGCCTCTAATTATGGAACAGTTCTTCGTGTCTGTGCCTTTGTTTACTGAAATGGACAAAACTCCACTGTTAAATGACTAGAAGAAGGTTAAAGGGGCAGTGTTATGTAAAATTTATATTTTTTTAGATCTGCATCATGTTATGATGTCATTCTCTCATCAAAAGCAGACCTGGAGTGTTGCTTTGATTCTTTCATGCATGTTTGAGAAATCCTTTAATCTCCATGGCAACCATTCAGCTGTACACAATGCCTGTGTGGACCTAGTATTGCCTATGAGGATGAAGCTCCTCCTAAGAGATGCAAGTTCCAGGCTTCCTAGACTCCGCCTCACAGAGCAGCCCTGCCCCACCACTCTACCATTCAGCTCCTTCAGACTAGCCAGAAGCAATTAGCAAACACCTGATGGGACTGAGCATCTGCTGGGCTCATTATAGAGCTACTTCTCAGTGAAACGCAGTAAAAAACAATAACAGAGGAGCCATGTTGTGATGACTTCCTGAAGGCGGAGTGTCAGAAATAACAGGAGTTTTTAAAGAGACAGAGACCCAATCTTAAGGTGTTGAATATTGTCAAATTTCTTTTAAATCATATTTAATGCATACAGCATTTTTATAACAACTTAAGGTAACATAGTTACTTGATTGTGCTATAAACTGACACTATGTACCTGGATCAGACATCATACTGCCCCTTTAAATAAGATGGATTAAATGAGCAAGAGAAAGCTGACATCTGTGGATGATTTCCAATCTATACTTTCTGAAAAGCACAGATGAGCCAATCCAGATTGATTCCCTTTAAGATCTATAATTTTACACCAACTAGTTTCCCCATGTACCTCCAGCAGGAGGCAGGAAGTGGAGCCCTGTGCAGTCCTACCTCGATACTGAAGTAGCCTCGGTCCACGTAGTCTCCAAGGAACAGATAGCGGGTGTTGCTGGGTGAGCCGCCCACCTCGAAAAGCTTCATCAGGTCAAAGAACTGGCCGTGGACGTCCCCACACACTGGACACACACACACACACACGCACACACACACACACGCACACACACACACACACACACACACACAGCTGGGTTCAGCTTCTCCAAACATTTAGAAAACTCTGCATCGGGTCTCAACTGAAAACCTGTGGAATCTAGGAGGACTATTTCTATGCTTCCGTATTCTGCTGTCAAATGGAAAATGGGAGAGAAAGCATTTATTTGGAATAGTTCCTATTTTGTTAAAGTCAAAAATAGATTGCAAAGGTTTCAGACAGATCTATGTTGGTGTGTGTGTGACAGAAAAAAGTGGAGTGTGTCCAGAGTGTGAACAGACTGGAAGCTGCAGCTGGGCAAGGTGGGATCATTTGCATATCAGAGATCAGTGTCTACAGGCTGAAGGGAAGGTGTAGAGTTACATGGAAGGCTTTTATTATTTCCATGAAAAAGAAAAACTGGTTGGATCCTTGTTTTAACAACTAACTCCAGACAGATAGATGTTTGGTTATTATACTGAGATCAAGTTTAACATGTTTGCATTATTTGCAAAGACGGTGGAAGACTTCAGGGAACATGCTTACTGCAGAAAGCGGCAGTAACCATCTGGGATGTAGTTTGGTCCCATTGTGGAGCAGTGACTGGGCTCCAGATGGTTCCAACTGCAAGGAGCCAGGAGGTGAGCTGGTGTGATCACTATTTAAATTATCACTTCATTTATTAAAAAGGGGAAGAGCCCTATCTGAACCAACCTGGCCCTTATCTGTCTGTCTGCTTCAGCAGGACCCGTCCAGAAAACTGCATAACAGATAAAACACTGAGTCCCTTTAAATCAAGGATAAAATCCAGCTGTTTAGTGTTGCTTTGATTAGAAGCAAATGAAACCTTGATCAACTTATGTTAATTAGGTTTTAGTTAAGATAAGGGTTTTGAATAAATTAGAAAAGTTTATGCTTAGGGAAAATGTCTGGGTTAGGCATTAATGCAGTTACTAAAATGAATGGAAGATAATACAAAGTCCTAATATGAATAGAAATATAAACTTCTGTGTGACCATAGAAACTATAAAGAGATGGTTCTTTTCTCCCTGCTTTCATGAGGAACCCAACTGTTGGGGACAGTAAAACATCACAGACTCTACAGCTGCTGCTATTTCAGCTGGATTTACCCAAAACAGATTTGTTCACCACTAACGGATCTAGTTTTCAGGGCGTTCATAGATACATTAGAATGTAGGCTGGTGTACCTGTGATGGGCGCCTCCACTTCCAGCATGCATTTCTCCTTGCGCAGGATGCTGGCTCCCTCGTTGATGATCCGCAGGGCCGCCTCCTCCTCCAGCCGGCCCTCCTTCACCAGATGGGCCTTCAGCAGCTCCAGGCTGGGCTTCCCATCTGCATACAGGTCTTTGACCGACAGGCGTATACCGGGAGGATATGGCACCGCTGAAAACATGGTGGGGGAGAAAGGCAGGGGGGTGAGGCTCTGACGTCAACGACACAAACACACTGATAAACCCAGGGTTCACTGTGAGGACAGGACATGAGCGATGGAGCCGTTCCTGCTCGGATGTTTTACCTTACAGAGGCAGGAAGAGCTCTTACCCAAACTGAGAACCCAAGGTGAGGCAGAAAAACACACCCTCTTTCTGAGTGGATTTTAATAAAATATCTCAACCCTTACCACATGTTGATGACAAATGTCTCTTTATAAATTTTGCTTCATTCAAGAAGTTATTTGGATGGAATTGTTCTGTGAAACGCCTGCTGCCAAGGCAGCTCTGTCCTCTGAATGAGTGGCTTCTGCTGGAGGATGCAGCTCTTTAGAAAGGCTTTGAAAACGGAGCTGCAGCAGGAAGTATCCTCCACAAGGACACAGAGACAAAGTACCTGAATGCCACGAAGACGCTTTCAGAACGGCAGCTGCCACAACTTCAGATCCTCGCAGTAGAAATCCGTTCTCGCTCAAGCTCCGTGCAGAACGGGGGAAATGGCTTCATCGCACTATGGCGCATCATTTCCCCATCGGGGCTTAGCTTCCCTCATCTACCAATAATGAAAACTCCTGAAGACATCTCTTCAGACCACATGAACTCTGGTGTACTTTACTGCTTGGAAGATGGCACAGACTCGTCCACTAGACACGTCCGAGTCCATTTTTACCACCACGCGCTCGGCGTCTCACAGTAGACCGCTCACAAGAAAACGGTCAGGCCTGCTAGGTAAAAAATGTTGCTGGATGAAGAATTGTCCCAGAAATTAATATTTTTTGTGTCCATTTTTTAAGCAATATATTGATAACAGCATAATAACATAGGTTTGCCCTTTCAAAGACTAATGGAGCATCATTTTGTACAGAACAACACTGGAACTAGAAGACATTTTAAATATGCAAAACAACCAAAAACAATAAATAAAATGGATTATCATCACGGCTCTGAACAAAATTGGCCTTCAAAAAATATTAGAATAGAAATGATTGAACTCATTTTAAATTATCATGACATTAATTGCTTTCTGTGGCAGGCTGTGGAACCATTTTATATGCAGCACTGAGCTGATGAGGTTGAGAGACGGCGCAACCAGTTGCCTTTATAGTTGCTTATTTTGGTCTTATTGTTACAAACTACCAAAGTGGTGAGGTAAGATGTAACAAAGGACATCTGTGTAACTCACCAAGTTCCTGATATTCTTCCAGCGTTAACAACCAGAGCCGTTTGTAGTAAACACACACGGGTATATTGAAGAACATTTTGAGAACTCTGTCTCCAAACATCAAGGAGTTAATATACCAAAGGAACAAGTGTTACAATCATTCCTGGTCTCCCCTAGTCCACTTTGAACTCGTTGGGATTATCATCAGCATTTGAATTTTACCCCAAACACAAAGCAACAGTTATTTCAAACCTTCTGTACCTTAACTTTTGTACTGAAGCTGCACTGTTAGATCAGAGAAGGAGGACGGCTGTAGAGTTGCTTTCCTTTCATCCTGAGTGTGTTTTTTTTTTTAACCGCTGTGTAGAACAGTTACTGTGATCATTTCAAGTCACATCACTCAGCGCTGCTCCAGCGTCAGACAGAAAGCTAATGCCTTGTTCACACGACAAGATTTCGAAACTGCTGGCCGATTTTCCAAACCCGAGAGTTCCCACACATGACAACGTCTTTCCGAGCGGACCAGAACACTAACACACCACACATGGCAGGAATCTCTCTCAAGATGATCGGAAGGAGAAAACTGGGACAAAAATCTTACAGCGTGAACTAGAATGATGTCACCTAACCGGTTCGTCATTAATTGTTGCTTCTACCCAATTCTGTTCCAAAGGCACATTTCTCTCCTACTCCACCTCCCAACACCCACCCTTCAGTCACCACCTTATTTCCCATGAGCATCCACTCAGTCTGATCATTTCATTCTGATTACATCATTTCAGAGTGTCTTCTCTCCGTTTCAGGTAGAACAAAGTTCAGCAATGTTTAAGTGTGAACCAGGAATGTTCTGTGCAGACCATAAAGTGGCTGCTGCTGTAGTTTGTCAGTGTGTTGGAAGTCAGCTTGGTGTTCAGACTTTTTCATCGGGCTGTAATCAAGTCAATGAGCTACGACGGCGTGCTGAGGCTTGACCAGACACTCTGGCAGTGCGACGCGGTGCGGCACGGCACAGCCCAGCCCCCAGAGGAAATACCAAGCAGCTCGATTCCTGGAAAATACCAGTTTCACAGAGAAATCTGACGGATCACATGGAGGAGGCAGCGGCAAAGCCAAGAGATCTTTTTATTTCTGCTGTAGCAGCCTTTTATTGGTACAGTCCCTGTAGAGAACACCGTTTATTGGAACCCTGACTGTAAACATACCACACCTCATCTTAGTAACCAACTAACCAATGTTGTTTTGAGAACATCAGCTCCTTCAGCTCACAGTGAATTTGAGGAGTTCGTCAAACTTCAGTGAGTGGGAACTGAACTTCAACTAATGCAGTGTTAATGGCAGCAGCCCATACCACTACCCCTCCTCCACTCTGCAGAGCTGTGTGTTCCCTGTACAGATTTGGCAGGTGAACACAATAATCTGCACTGCCTCAAGCAGTTTGTGAAAATCGTAAGAACTGGCTGTGTGTAGCTGGCTGAGGGTGGGACAGCGCAGCAGCAACAACAGCTCAGTAGCTGTTGTTGCTTTATTCAAGATATTCCTGATACTTGATTTAACGGGATATCTGTCATCTCAACAATTCTGAAGAGTAAAACTGAAAAGAATACTGCGATCATCATCTTTCACTGACCACTCATTAAAATGTCCTGCAGTTACCGGGTTGGAGTGGTACACAGAGGTCGCAGTACAAAGCATAGTAAGTAAGCTATTTGCTATTTAAAGTATGCATACTTTAAATAGTATGTTAAATAAATATAATGCATTCAAATGAGATGCCTGATAAATATGCTGATAAACCTGAGATACAGATATGGACTATGTGACTTAGCTTTGGTTAAAACAGTACAAATTTTAGTTCAATGTTTGCAAAAATGTAACTATGAAAATGTAGTTTGCAAAGATTTTGATACAAAATTAGTTTAATGTAGTTTACAACTGTTAAGTGCCAATGCATGTTTGGTCAATAACTTTATTCGGAGGAGGATGTCCCCATCTCCATGGTGAAGTTTATTATAGTGCTTAGTTCTCATTACATAAACATCACAGTAACACTGGAAGAAGAATTTCCACCTTTACCAAATAATCTGATTCACTGTACTGTGGTGGTGTTGTTGTAAAGGGCTAATTTACAACACCTATCTAAAGGTCAGAGTTCAGACCAGGTTAGACATTCAGCACAGTTCTGTGATGTTGGACTCAGCAGGTTGAGTCCAATAACAGCGGCAGCAAACTCACTTTGGGCCATGTCAAGATGAGAAATGTCAGAGGGCTCATTGTGGCAGAATGTATTAATAAAACTACCCAACAACAAACTCTTCAAATATTGATTAATTACAATTCCTGCATTCCACGAGTCCTTCTCAAATTTAACTATCTTTCCACACTGATTTAATTTGGCACTATACACATAAAACAAATTTGACAGGCAGGCCGGATTTGGCCTGTGGGCCTTCAGTTTGACGTGTGTGCCTTAAAAAACAAACAAACAAACAAAAAAAAACATTGACGCCACAATGATGCCTTTCAAGAACAGCCCAAGCAGCTTTCTTGTTCTTACACACTGAATTCTTTTCCACCTCAGTGACTGCCATGTACGAGCATGTGTGTAAATACTTCTCATTTCATTCTGTTTCTTGCTCTGCAAGTTGTGAGCTTTTTTCCACCCCCAATGAAGAGATAGACACTGACTAGCTGGCAGCTGATGCTCCAAACACTGTTTGGAGTGTTTTGATTGGTCAAGTCAAAGAATCAAAACCAGAAAGGACACTATTGGACTAATTGAAATACAAATTTTGCATAATTCCTTCAGACTAGCAGCAGCAGCAACTGGAAAACATCTGGTAGAACTGTAGCCTGCTGAGCTCATCATATGAACTGTAAAGGGTGCATGACAGTTCTGATGAACAGGACTTTGAGAGCAGCAGTAGGAAGTTGAAGGTAAGTTACTTCAGTGTTGCCCTACAGTAAATTTTCACAGTTTCAACTGCAAAGTACTGTAAGGTATTGGTAATAAAATTGGTATGTGATCAAATTTGTATCTTTATTGCAGCTATAAAACCTCTTATGTGTAAAGTATGGTGTAAAAATATGCAAATGTCAATACTCTGTAATAAACCTGTAAATAAATCTGTAGCTAGGGATGCCACAACATCGGTATCGGCTGATATTAGTCAATTTTCAACATATCCGTATCAGTCTGATAAATAAAACTGGGCTGATATGAGCAATTAATATAATAATATACCGTTTTGTTTCTGATTGGGGTTTTTCCCCCCAAAGGTGTCAAAGCAGTAGTGATATATATATATATATATATATATATATATATATATATATATATATATATATATATAATATTTGTAAGTTAATCATAATATCAATATTATTGGATATCAAAAATGGCCCAAATTTCTTTATCGGTGCTTCCCTATTTGTAGCATAAGAGTACGTTATCCAACATGACAGTTTGACAGCTCAGAAGTTTTCACAAACATTGAATATTTTTTTATTTTGCCAGTTTGGTTTTTCCATAACCATGCTTAGTTACATGTGTAGCAATGCACAATGTTTTTTTCTGTTAAAGGATAATATCAGATCACTACTTTTTTCACTTCCGATACCGATACAAATATCTGAGGTTTAGTATCAGCCAATACTGATCCATTACAGTCCGATATTGAATCGACTTAAAATGTTTGTTTAGTCAAAATAAAGAAATGTTACAAATTTATTTGACAACACTGCACCAGTAGAGCACACTTAAATACACCAATAGTTTCACAAGTTGGTCAAACATTTAAAAACAACAACTCCAACCTGTTCTGTCAGAGCAATCAGGAGAATGCCGTAAAACCAACAATAGGCTAACTACCTTTGTCAAACATGTAAAAATAAACTGCAACAAACCTTTGTTCAAATAGTTCAGGAAGTGCAGTTAGGAATTCTAAATATAATGTAAAATAATAAAACATATTGCTCAGAGCACAAAGCATAGAATTAGACTTAATAGATCTATCCCAATGGATCGGACACATTGTCATTGATATCCAATGTAGAAGTTTTTTCCTCAGTACTGGTACTGATTCTGATATTATCGGATTGGTGCACCTGTGCCATTGTCAACAAATACACAAAAAGCTAGAAAAAAATTCAAAATGCCGAAAAAATTCAAAAAGCCGACGCATTTGGACTTGAAAGGCTTAGCTTCCTGTCAGTGCGAAACTAAACAGCTATTTAAAAGTTTTCATCAAAGGAACCTCAACTTAGTATGAACACAAGTGGTTCAAAAGACCTGAACCTGAAAAGCAATAGGAAATACATCCAATTTGCCTCCATAAAAACAGCGTGAAAACGAGTAGAACTCTGGACTGGAATATTCCACACAGTTTATAAAAAGTTTGAGATTCCTTGAACTTTTACTATATTTGAGGAAAAAATGTCGATTTTTAGTTGACTCAGTCTCTCTGAAATCTCATTTCATGAACTCAATCATCATCGTGTTCCATTACCTGGATATAACATAAGATGTTTGGCCAATTTTTAAAGTAGCAGTTTGCATTTAAAATATGAGTTGAATGGTTTTCTGATCTGAGTCACTGTCTAGTTTTCTGTCAGTTAATTTGTTTTAAAAATGGAAAGATTGCATTCAGGTTAAAACAACAATGAAGGATAAAACACTCAAGCTCGCCCTCATTTCTAATCTTCAATTTAAAAAGCCACGGTTATCTCATTGTTTATTTCTCATGTTCATATTGTTGACAGAATATGATAAAGCTTTGAATAAAGCACATGAACTCAGTGAACCATGTGTTTATTGATGGAAAGGAACTGAGCTGCTCAAAAGGTGAACATCTCCCTGTCAGGAGATTTCTGCTTTTTCTAAGTAGAACATGATGGTAAATACAGCTTACACAGAGGACCTAGACTGCTGACACTCCCCACCACACACACACACACACCCCCCCACACACACACACACACACACACACACACACGTTTGCGTGGCTATCTTTGTGGGGACTTTCCATTGACTTCCATTCATTTCTACAGCCTAAACCTTACCTTTACCCTTTTCCTAACCCCACCCATCACATACATAACCCTAACCCTAACCAAAACTCAATTCATACCTTAGCCCTAACTCTGACCCCTGACCCAAAAACAGGGTTTCCCCTTGTGGGGACCAGGCTCAGGTCCCCACAAGGAGCAATTGGTCCCCACAACGCAGTATATGTCAGGAAAATCATCCATGGTAATTACAAACAAATGCGCGCGCGCGCACACACACACACACACACACACACAAACAAACACACAGCTGGCTCTGTGGTCTAGTTTAATGAAAGCAAACCAGGTCGCACACATCCAGCCAATCATGCCGCTGGCTCCTGAACTGGTTCATCACCAGCAAGGCAGAAAGCAGTCCAGTGACGATGTGTAGAGGCAGCCTGAACAGAGCAACCTGTGAAGCCAGCCTCGAGTCTGTAGAGGAAAATAAAAACCACAAGCGAGAGAAAAAGGCTTCATCGACCGCAGGAGGAAGTGGTAGTCAAATAATCAACGGCTGGAGGGACAGAGGAAGACTTCATCACACTGTGTGTCAACAGCTTCAGTAAAACACTGCTCAGCTTTTAGTCTTTTTTTTGATTGCTTTTTGTTCAGCTGGGTCCTCAATGGCCACCGTACAAACCCAGCTCACTTTTAGTAGTAAACTCCACTGTCGACCGCTTTTATGAACTAAGTCTTTAGACCTAATAGTCCAGTAGTCTCAGTTCCATTGGGGACCAAAGTTGCAACATTTGTTAAATTTTCAGCAGAAAATGTGAAACCCCCTCCCCGCCTGTGGTGGCGCTGCACCAAGAACCACAGAAAGAAACGGCATGAAGATTTTACACGTTTGTTTTGGTTGCATTTACCCAGAATGCCCTGTGCTACAGACCGCTTCCTGGTGTAATTTTTAGAATAATTACATCTTCTATGACACGTACAGTCCATTAACTCAAAGCGTTCATGGACTGTACATGACTAAGTTCATGGAAAGCACAAATTTATTACTCTTCATGCTTTATTATGGTGCAGGGGCACATACTTGATTTTTTGTTTTCAAAAGAAATCTTGCAAAATGCAGTTAAGATGTTTTTACTTTTACTTCATGTTATTCTCTTTAAATCATTTACTATTTTTACGATTACAATGACATACAAAAAGAAAAAAAAAACTCCTTGGATATATTTCTCTTTGCTCATGCACAAATTAGCTGACAGTATGGCTGCTGCTTCAGTGATCATCTGAATGCAGCCTTACACTTCTACTGACCACCTGTCCATGAACTGCAGCAGACCCCCGCTGTGATTGGCTCAGTGCTCTTTATTCAGAAAGTTGGTTATGCTTTAACTGCACTGCCTGGACGGCTGAAGTCTCCGTCTGTTGGTAGTTCTGCTCTCAGCGACGGACTCTAAACCCTACAGGCTCGTCTTAGAGCCAGTAACACCCACAGTCAGTGCAGACACACACTGATGTGTTTTGTAAATTGTAAATTGTGTGGTTTCAGTTTTGTGGTGTGGGTTCACATTGTCAGAGTATAATGAAGACTGACTGCTGTAAAGAGAGCCGTGTCGTGTTCTGGTGGAAACCTGTAGACAGTGTGAAGCATCTGCATCAAAATGGCCTCACAGGCAGGAAACTGCAGCAGCTGATAGAACTTATCTGGACCATCAGGAACTTCAACATGTTAGCTTCTGCTGCGGCAAGGGAGGCTGCAGGAAGTCCAACAACATATAAGCAGCAGGACTCTGAGAAGTGAACTGCAGGGCGGAGGTAACATGGGAGCAGAGCCTGCTCCACACTGTGAGAGGGGCCTGTCTGGGAACCAAAACTCTGATAAAGATTGGGATTTAGGGTGATATCAGTAAAGGAAGTGATCATGTCTGACATCATTTTACTTTTTGAACTGCGCTTTTCCACGATTGCCTAAAGGCAGCTCAATACATTTCAAAAATACCAAACTATTGCACACCGCCTTGTTATACAGTAGCACTACTTTATCCAAGTGGCTACTTGAGAGGCACATTTGATTATAAGCAAAATTTGTAGAGTATTTGTGTCTGTGTGCAGCAGTCATAGACTCTGATGCTATCTGAATAGTGGAAACTTGATATCCCCTTTAAAAATCCTAAGAACAGCTTATTTTAACAATTCAACACCAAATTTACCTTAACATGCATCAATAGACGACTGTAAAATATGACGGTTTTCCTATCAAATGCTCTTGGGGGTACAGCCAATCAACAGCATGGAAAATGAAGGATGCTCCTGATTGGTAAACACAAGCTAACGGCTAATGCTAGCATTGCTCCGAGGCATTTCAGTTTCACATTTACTTTTGAGTATGTTAGAGCTGAAACGATTAATCTGATCAATCGTGATAAACCAAATAATTGTTGACAAATTTAGTAACTGGTTGATCATTAACTGGCACATACAAACTCAAACATGCAAATTACTGGAAGAGCGCCACAGTCAGATCAGTAAGTCTAAACTGTACTGACAGTAGAACATATTTAGCACCTTTTACTTTCCAGTTATTAATTTGTTAATCCAAGAAATTAATCTCCAGATGAGCCATCCATTGTATTGATAAGGTCTGAACTTTTCACATATGGATGTTGGAAGGATTTTTTTTATCTGCAGATGCATCCTTTGTGATCAAGCATTCACTAAAAGAAAGCTCTTACTGTATATTAGGCAATAAAATGTTACTTTTCTTATTTAAAAAGGAACTGTTTATTTGTACCATTGTATTTATATTATATAAAATAGGCTTAAGAAGTTAAATGAAAAATCTGCATAACGTGCCATAAGGTTTTTCCGATTAATCGTAAAAATAATTGATAGAATAAATGATTACTAAAACAATCGTAGTTGCCGCCCTCGTTGCTCATTTTTGTGGCATGCTTATGTAATTTAACGGTTCTGGGTGTTTAAAAGACAAACCTCACACTGACTGTCAGCTCAATTAAAGGCTCTGGCTTTTCTATTGTTCTTGACGACAACATGGAAATGGGCAGCATATTAAAACCTTAAACATTTGTGTCACTGTCAAAATGTGACTGTTTTGCTCAGCATGGAGGACAGCTCAGGTTTAGGCTTGTTCTTTTCTTCCTGAGGAATTTTAAACATTTACCACACGACTCCAAACAGTACACTTTGACTATTCCTGTGAACAGGAATAGTGCACAGTACACAGAAATAATCCTTTGAAAGATTTAAACATCATTAGTTTGATCTTGAGGGAATATGACCCATAACTGATGTGATTTGTGACATAAACCAGAACAAATCTGGGCTGGGAATCAAACCCAGGACCTTCTCGTTGCAAGGCACCAGTGCTGCCTACTGCACCACCTTGCAGTCCAGGTCAAATCATTTCACGTTATAAATATTTAAAAGCGAGCGCAGGCTCAATTCAGCATCATTTCGGTTTAAAATTAGACATCCTTAAATCTTTCAAATTAAATGAAAGTAAAACAGAAATGATTTTTGACAACTCTTATCGAAGGTATTAACAGTGTTTCAAGCTACTTATTTTAAAGTAGGAAAATTGGAATTGCCTTGTTTGTATCTGCAAAGCCCAGGACACTCTGGTAATAAGATTTTTTTTTTTTTTTTTTAATCTCAGAGTTTTTGTCTCTCCAGAGCCAAACAAGCGATCATTACTGGTGAAGTGATCCAGGGAGCCTGAGCTCCCATCAGTCCGGCTCCTGGATAAAAACGTTGATGCCCATAGTGTGAGAAACACCTGGGCCTTCAGAGCTGAACTGCTGCTGCAGCGCTCCAGGAGAATACAGGGCAGACCGCCGACTGACATGTTGCAACATTCTCTGAAGTGGCAGAGAAAGCAAGAAGCAGCATGACTTCCCTGCTGTGTGGACAGGAACGGGTGGAAATGAGGGAAAACATGACACTTACCCCAACCTGTTGTTGCTAGGCGCCAGCTGAGCCCTGATCCCTGAATGGAGCGTCACAGAGGACACGCCCCCTGCTCCTCACTGGGCGGGCCTCATCAATCATGGATGCAGACACAATCATTACACGTGGCGGGCGAGGCAAAAGGCAGGACTGATTGGATTACCATCAGTAAGTAAGCTGGAAGCTAAAAGAAGCCAGCAGTGATGCATCGGCGTGCCTGCAGTAGCCGTTTCCATGGCGATATAACCACAGACTGCTCCGCCTTGCCGTGAGTTAGCAGAGTGCCTCCAGAAAAACTTTTCACACCCTCTAAGAGGTGGGCATTTAACGTTTATCATGAATATGATTAATGAATTAATAATCACGCTAAGATTTTGATTTATTGTTATGATAAATTCCAATTAATGATGTTTAAAATCCCTTCAGACTGTCTGTCTGATCTGGATGATTATTTTTACTATTTCTATCCACCGTTTGTTCAATAAAGGTGTATCAAGTTGTCCTAAAGAAGTACTTTACAAACTCAATGTTTTTCAACAGCAGGATTTAATTAGACCCGTGGAGATGTGAATGATGTGCCATGCAGTCATAACCATAAAGTTACTTAAAAAAACAGTAATAATTCCTGTTATCACTTTTATAATTAACACCATCACCACAAAGTATCATTTTTTATTCATATCGCCGTCTTCTACCATCCAACTAGGGGTGGGCTATAAATGCATTTTATCAATTACCGTAATCCAATTATTGGTTTTTGAAGGCTTAATTTTTGGAAAATCTGGATTTTTTTTTCTCTCCAATGCATTCTGTAGATTTCCATAGTTCAGAGTGACGTCAGCACACACAGGGCGGCCATCTTGTTTACAACTACCATTTATTTATTCAAGTGATGTTTATGACAGGATATTACCAGAATAAAGTGGCAATTTTATGAGAACACCAGCATGAAAAATGGAAAGATTAAATGAGGAATGTTGAGCATCTTGTGAAGGTATACTTTGGTGTATGATTTACTCAAAATAGAAATAATCTTTAAATATATCAGCTTCAAATTATCATCTGTAGCAAGACTTTGAAACAATTGTGCTAACAACTGAGTATATTAAAAAAAAATCAACATGAACTGAGACGGCGACATCAGATCCTGATAACTGAGCTACTTTATCATTAAAATGCTTTTTTTTTTGTATTTTTAAGAGCCGTTTTTTGTGGTTGAGTTTTTATTCTGCTAATCATATGACTATGTTCTGGTAACGTCAGGGCCTGAAATAAAAGCCAAATGAGAGAAAATATTTTTTGTCATTTATAATTTATTTTTAAGAAAAAAAAAACAAACAAACAAAAAAAACAAGAATCAGTTAAAGCTTATTGTAACGATCTAATGTTATATTAAAAAATGTAAGCGCAATAGCAGCAAACTATACAATAATTTCCCAAGCCTAAACAGGATACAGGATTTTCAAAAAGCCTTGCCACAATTTCTCAACTTTGGGCTTTGACTAGGCTGTTCTAACAAACACTTCAATTTTAGGTTTGCTAAGAATAATCAATATTTCAATGACATGTCACAATATGACATTTTACTGGACGATAAATTGTCACACAAATGATTGCGATAAACCATAATATTTTGTTTTCAGATCATTTTAAAAGAATTAACTAATAAGTAATATATGGAAAATGTCATAATAATGCAAGTTGGCCCTCTCAACGTCCAATAAGCTGGAACACTGGAACTGGAAGATATTTTATATGTCCAAAATAAAACATGACACAAACTATTAAGGAAAAAAAACATGCAACCAAATCCATAAATAAACTGGATTATGATGTCTCAGTAAACAAAACTGACCTTCGAGAAATATTTATTATCAGAATGAAACTACTGAGATTATTTAAATTTATCATGTGATTAATTGATTAATTTCTTATTGTGACAGAATTATTCAATAACAAAAAAAAGTGCATAAAAATCAATACAGACTGAGTCACTTTCATCTCTTAAGCGACCAAGTTGCTGAATCATCTTAAAGTAAGACACTTTTTGTTTTATTGTTTTGGTAAGGCTGCAAACAACTTCACATCACCATTTGCTGAGAAGTGTGAAACCACTGGCATTTGTAGTCAAAGTAGAATCATTTGAGGAGTTCCCTGCCCCGCCCCTCTGTTTCCTCCAGGAAGTCATTCCCTTTCCTTGGCTCGATTGGCTGCACGCTCGGGAGCAGAGGTTACCACGATCAAGTGTGCTAGCTTCTGCAGTCGTCCACTACAAGTATTAACGCATATTAAAAAACTATTAAAATAGACAGTTCTAGTTGTTTTTATTTGTCTGAAGTATTTGACAACATTATGCTCAACACACACTTTCAGGTCGTTGAGTTTGTCTTAAAACCGACCCAGAGGGAAGCTAACCAAACCAGCAGCTAGTCAGCATTAGCTTGTGAGCTTTAAGGTTCAATTGTGGTCTCATCTGACAAGAGCATATTATTAATACTATTATTATTATTCATATTACTCACTTCCTCCAGGAAGCTACAATATTGAGATTGAAACTCAACATTGCACACACTCAGTCACTGTAATTTTTCTGTAAATCTGACCAATCACCTTAATGTGTTCTGTATTTCCTTCTTTTCTGACCAGTCACTGCAATTCAGCTGAATCTTGACCAATCCCATTTCCCCCCTTCTAATTCAACTTCCTGTTTCCCACAGTATCTTGAAAGCCAAACCTGACAACATGAGTGATTCTAAATGTTAACATCAGACTTTTTTTTTGCTGAGATGTTCTGAAGGATTTGCTTCTACTGTGTCTACAGTTCATGTTAGCCTGAATGAGACAATATGGAATTATTCTTTTGCACTTTGACCTCTCCTCAGGACAGCATTTGATTTGTCTGAAAACGTTATTTGCACTTTTAAACACTAACCATGTAAAAATCCTGTCTCTTTTTGGGAACGTCATATGCAGTGATTTCAACTTTTTAGTAAGACCGGGTTATAGCAAAAATAAAGCTTAAATAAATTGCTACTTTGACTTCAACGTTTCAAAAAAATGTGCTGCAAAAATCAGTAATTTTAGTCTGCAACAATCACAAAGATCATCACAACATCCTGGAGGGATCGGCGGTGAACATGGCTGCGCTGTCAACTTGAGGCAAACTGCTAAAGGAACTTATTCTCTACTTCACAACTATGTGCTACTTCTTTGTAGCCTCTGAAGCCAAATAGAACATGAATCTGTCTACAAGGCAAAATGTGTTTTTTCCCTCCCAAGAGATTAGAAAATCTTGCGATGGTGATAAAGCTGGTAAATATAGCAGCGTATTTTCTTCTTTCCTATCTTTCTCATCTGTGTTTCCGTTCCTCTGTGACCTTCAGCATTTTGAGCAGCATCTGTGTCCAGAGTGACAATCCACTGTCCAACTATCATAACAGCTGGAATACATTAGTCAAACAATTACTACACTCCAAACAGTTCTATGAAATATAAATATTGACTCGAACTGATATTGCGATGACCAGATATTCGTGACATATTATGAAGCCTTATTTTTCTCCTTTTCTTGTGTTAAACCGACAATCTAAGCCTTCATCTAATCAGTTTGACGCGGCATACTGGAGTCAAAGACAGACACGCCAACTCGGGCAGATGGATATCTGCGAGTCTTTTTCACTGCAGCACTAAATGCATTTTAAATTGCCTCTCTCGTGCTCAGTCGTTGCGTCTCTCTGCCTCATTTCGCCGGGCGATGCTGCGCTCTGGGAACCAGAAGAGACTAATTATGTGGAGCGCAACAATTAAACAGCTGCTGTGATGGGAAAAGGTGAAGGACAACAACCAGCGGCTCATGAAGTCCAGAAAATAATCAAATGAAGAGATGAAAGTAGACGTGAGAGGAGACGGAGCTAAAAGTGAGAAGCCAATCAGAACGGGTCGGGTCGAGTCGACCTGCAGCTTACAGGTTCCAGCATTAATGGACTGATGTTCTTCATGCAGCTTTGCCTCCATAAGCCTGTCTAACCCGTCCTGAGTCCATCAGACATGGCCGACTGACCTACTGCCTCTGAACCTGACCCACCGGCAGGTTGACGACCTGGGTGGACTGACGGGTCTCTTTCACTTCCTGTTGCTCTGGACCACAGAAACTGCAACTCCTCCACATCCAGCCCTGCTCTGATTGTCTCTCTCACATTTAGACCCTGTCTTGATTTCGGCAGATCTCATCTTCATCTGCAAACATGGAGAATGTCAACCTGGCGTTTGAGCCAGTCCGTCCCGCGTGAGGCACACTGAGCCCTTACCCTCTGGACGAAGCAAAATGGAGAACTAGGGGCTGGTTTTTACTAGGCTACCTCTGAGTGTGTTCTTTCAGCAAATGGCTTTTTTTTTGTCTTTACACTCCAGTTAACGATGACCTTATTACTAAATTAGTTGACCATTATTTCAATAATCGATTATTCCAATGAATCGTTTCAGCCTTTCTTAGAAAAGCAAATTTGAGTTATTGGGAAGAAATTGCCAGTTGCAAAAAAGGTAATTACGGCAGGGAAATTATACAAATTATACATGCAACTACAGGGTAGAAGCTCTGTCTGTAGGTTCTACCAGAGCAGATAACCAGTTATTAAACCTGCTGGTATCAGCCGGTTAAACTCCCAGGCTCTCTCAAGTAATTCACGTCTGCATTATGAGCATGTTTACTGGAAAAGTAATACTAAATTTAGTTGGTGTTTCTTTATAAGACGTTGAAACAGTATGAATATCATAACTGTAATAGAATTTTCATTATTGTAAATCATCTGTTCTTAATAACTCACCTGGTTAAATGAAGGTTAAGTAAAATTAAATAAAATGCATTCATTCATTTACATTTCGGTATTAGGTTGTTGTGAAACTACTGACCAACTTAAGGTCAAACTGTGAGAATCTCTTCTGGCCCATTTCTAACCCCAGCCGGACTCAGACCGCACACCTCACCACTGTCTGGCTGCACACCCCTCACTTCACTGCTAGACCCGACTTCCTCATGCAGCAGCAGTTCCCCTCATGGCATCTCTTTACAGTCTTCCCC
This sequence comes from Poecilia mexicana, assembly GCF_051168715.1. NCBI lineage: Eukaryota > Metazoa > Chordata > Actinopteri > Cyprinodontiformes > Poeciliidae > Poecilia > Poecilia mexicana. Next base: position 1,551,983 of record NW_028263381.1, read on the forward strand.
TAGAAACATAAAGAGACGCCCCCTCTGGACCTGCTCGATACTTTTCAATGAAGCATTTCAAAGCAAACGTGTAGAACGGAGCTAACTGAGGGACATCTGCACCGATAACCGTCCCAGCAAGAAAACTACCCTGGATGGTGTCCGTCCAAATGAAGACCCCCACCCCCTTTACCAAAACGTTCACCCGGAAACGGGGGATGTGTCTCTGAGAAGAGCTGCCCGCGTCAGGTCACACATCTGCCGCTGCCGTCAGGTAGCAGGTGGCGGTGACCAGCGGGGGATCGCCGAGCAGGTGAGCTGCTGAGCGGCTGCTACCTCCGGCTCTCCTGTTAGCCATCCCCTGTACCCCCCACCGCCCCGCTCACTTCCTGCACCCGGAGAGAAGTTTACAGGAAGAAAAGTCGCCTACCTTTGATGGGCCGTTCAACGGTAGAGAGTTTGTTTTGGTCTTTGGTCGACATCCTCGCTGCCTGCTGGCCGCGGGCGGACACGGAGCTGAATCCGAACCAAACTTGACAGATTCCTCTCCAGCTAGCAGGCTAGCTAGGCTGGGCTAGCCGCGCTAGCAGCGGGGCGTCTCAGAGCGGCAGAGAGGACAGCCGCAGTCAGCTTCCAGGCCGAGCAGGACTCAACCCCGACGCGGATAAGAGGAAGGCGCTGACGGAGATAATGGCTCTGTCCAGCTAACTGTAGCCCTTCCCGAGCTCTGCGGTGCAGAAAAGCCGAGCCGCTGTCACCGTGTGTGTGTCGGATGAAGCGGCCCGGGGGGGGCAGCACCGATCTCTGGCTCCAGCAACACGGCGCCGCGCCTCAGATCATAACCCGACTTTATCCTTTTATTCTCGGACCAGCTGCATCTGTTACAGGCCGCTGCGCTTTGGTTTTTTTTTTTTTTTTTAATCGTGATCCGATGTGTCGTCCAGACCCTCTGTCGGATTACAATAATCCGCCGCAAGCGGATTTCCTATAACATGGCTCGACGCGGGGATCTGTGGGTAGTGTAGTATTAATGTGAAATTTAGGCGCCGCCTTCATACTGTAGTCGCTGAGGCCACTCCATGCAGCTGCCTGGGCCCAGACACGCTGCTCTTTAGCTCAATGTACCTCGCTTAGTTCCAATAACATGTCACGTACATATTCCTCTCAGTTCAATATATCATACAAAAGTTCATTTATGTCACTGATTCAGTTCAAAAAGCTGATAACAAGGAATTGGTAAACTCTGCTGCTTGTGCACTTTTTTCTACACTTTTTCTTTTCACTAAACTTTCCGTTAACATGATTGGACAAAGCACTCTGTGAGTGTGAACAACCAGTTTCTTAAGCAATTGCCTTTAGTGGTTTTATGTCTTTGTGGAGGGTTTGGTCTAAAATAAACCACTCTGTATGTAGTGAGTCATTTACACATTAAGTTTCCATTTTTAAGTGAATTACTGAATTAAATAATCTTTTAAATTATATTCTAATTTATTGGGATGATTGTATCATTTCAAAAAGTGGGACTTACAAATTAAAGCTTCAGAAATGCATATATTTAATACAATTTATAGTTTAAATTAAATGTATTCTCAAAAATATTTCCTGAAAAGAACTTGATTGGTCTACTTTTATCTTAAAAATTTTATTATGAAAGATGAATTTAGGAACCTGCGACAGATTGGCAATCTGTCCAGGGTGACCCCGCCTCTCACCCGGAATGTTAGCTGGAGATAGGCACCAGTAACCCTCCTGGCCCCACTAAGGGATAAGGGTGTAAGAAAATGGATGGATGGATGGATGGATGGATGGATGGATGGAATTTAAGAACAATGTTTTGATGTGCTAACATCAACATTTGATGTATGTTAATTAATTGCCTCCCAGAAATCTTTGATGCATATTTTTGTCCCGGGTCACTTGGGGTGTGGAATTCTGCATATTTTGGTATCAATCTGATACCAAGTAAATACAGAGCCAGTAAGTATCGTCAATACTTATACCGATACTTATTATTTAAATATGATATATTATCAGACTTTGGACCTTTAGGTGTTTTTGTTGTTTTTCCTTTAAAATATTTTGTCAAAACCAACAACAGTATTTAGATAAAAATGTTTAGGTGTCAACAAAATGCTTTGATAGCACATTTATATGATAAACAGAACCAATACCTTGTCCTGTGTGCACTGATTTATAAATAAACTAAGTGCAAAGGATTATAATGTGAAACAAAACCAAAGCTAAATCTTTTTTCAAATTACAATTTAGGAACTACAGCACAAAAATAAAATAACATTTCAAGAGGGAATCTGAAACTAAAGTTTATAATGTCGACTTATCAACATTATGGATATACTGTATACAAACTGACCATCTATTTATGCTGTCACAGCCTGATCATTAGAGAAGCTGAAGCTGATAAGCATTCCACAGCTTCCCTCTGTCCATCTAATCAGCAGACTGACTGCTGAAGGAGGAGCAGTGCCTAAAACTATCAAAACATTCAGTTGGACTGAAGTGTGCTTCCTGGAAATCTGATGTATTTCCTCATAAAGCTTTGAAACATCAGTTGTTTTTTTTTGCTGTTTTTTTCCTCTGCTCTGCTGCAGTCTAATGTAACATGCAAACAAATATTAAAAGTACTGAAGCCACAGTTCAGCATCAGTGACTGTGAAACCTTCAGTGAAGTACTGCTGATCTGGTGTCTGCTGTTTCACATGTGTTTTATGAGTACAGAAAAGCAGAGTGGAGCAAGCCCACCCCCGTGTGGACACCGACCAAACTACAAGAAAACAACAGAAATCTGAAGTGACAGTGGAGCACAGCGGGCCAAATCCGGCCTCTTCTAAGTATTTTTCCATCCATCCATTTTCTATACACCCTTGTCCCTTAGTGGGGTCAGGAGGGCTGCTGGTGCCTATCTCCAGCAAATGTTTCGGGCAAGAGGCGGGGTTCACCTTGGACAGGTCGCCAGTCTGCCGCAGGGCATCTAAGTATTTATGTGGCCCTCTACTCCCAAGAGGGCCACATAAATAAAACTTTTAAGATAAAAGTTGTGTGCTTAAATATTATTCTATCAATAAAATTAAAGCAGATTTTTTTTTATCAGTATACTAACTGATTACATCATTTATTTTCAAGACGTACTTATGGAATGCAGAGACAGCTATTTATTAATATTCTAAGTTTGGTAAAGCTACAATATGTAACCTTTAAAGAATATGATTTTTACATATATGTTAAAGCTGTCACCATGTTGTGACAGTACAATATGAGACAGATAATCTGTGAAAAGATCCCTCTCTTCCACTTCCTCCCTGAGCTGCTACTGCTGTCTGAAGAAACCCAAAGCTCCCGTTCAAAAACAACCAATCAGAGCCAGGAGGAGGGGCTTAGCTCTATCACTCAAACTCAAAGTATCAGTATCCAGTATTGGTATCATGACACTGACCCTGTATTTACTTGTCATTGGATTGATACTAAAATATGAGGTACACTTCTAGCTGCAGCATCTTTGTCAAATACAGGCCAAGAAATGTAACCTGAATGTTCTTTATTCAAGATGAAATAAAGTCAAACAAGCCTCAGCTGTAAATGTTATAAAATTATTAACCGTCTTTAAAAGACTCCCTTATTCCAGTAACTGATTTTCAATATGTTATCTTGAAAAGTAGTGCAGTTGTGAGTTAACCTGAGATCTATCAGGATAAACATGTAGACATTATCACATAAAAGTTTTACCCAGCAGGAGAACTTGATTACAAACAGTGTGTGTTCTCAGAGCATGAAACTGCAGCAGCGCCTTGTGTGAGTAAAACTTCACAGCAGAAGATCATATCCAGTCCCAGAATGTTCAGTAACTTCACTCAGCTCCTTCAGACTAGCCAGCAGCAGTTAGTCAGGCTCAGTACCAGGCTCACAACCAGACTCGGAACCAGGCGCTGTACCAGGCTCAGTACCATGCTCAGTACTGGGCTCAGCTGCAGGCTGGTGCCTGTGCATCCATCATGACGAAGAACCCCAGGGAGTACGGCAGAAGCTTCAGGTGTTCAGCAGGAGGAAGCTGAGTGCCGTTGAGCTCAGGGAGAGTTTTATCATCCACCATCTTCAGCAGCTCTCCATTCAGCTGAACAGACCTGCAGGGAAAACAGAACACACACAGTCAGGACAATGCAGGTGAGGGCAATGAGAATCAAGCAGATCTCCAACAGTCCACAAAGAGCCAGACTGTCACGTTTACTGAAGTTCTGCTCATAATAAGGTCGGTGCATCAGTAACTTCCTCTAGAACCCTCAAAGTTCATCTGGTCAGTTTGTCCCTTTCACCACTAGATGTCACCCTACTCCTGCTCATACCTTATTGCTACATGATTGCTACAGTCCATCATTAGATGGCGCTGTAAGTCAAACACAAAAGCCTTAGTTTTGCTGACATCAGCAAAGTGGCTGAAAGCAAAGGTCCAGCTGCATCAGTCTGGTGTGTTTGTGTCCTTTGTAACTTCTGATGTTGACCTGACTGAACCAAAGCGTCCAGCAAGCAGTGGTCTGAAGAATTAATGACCCTTACAAAAGCACACAGTGGTCCACAATGTCACTGTAATGTCAGGAACCCGGAGAAAAGAAGAACTCTGAATGCACCAGGGTCAGTGGTTATGTTCTACACTCCCTCCAGCCCCTCCTTCTGTTCCCATTGCTTTTACATGTATCAGTGGACACACGCTGTGGGATTCACATCCACCCAGCTGTTTCCACACAGACTCTGCCCTGGAAGCAGGGTGGAGCGAGAGGTGGGTGTTGAAAAATACCTCATCTTCTTCTGGTGTATAGTTCTTATTTCTGTTATTTCGGCTTCGTGTCAGTTCGTTCAGATCATCAGGACAGGTGAAGTGGTGAAAGAGTTTATTCTAATCAGCAGACTGATATGAGCTGAAATCAGTCTCTCCATGTTAGCAGCGGTTGCTAATCACATACTGAACTCTAACGTCTCTCTGTTCGACAGCCACAGCCAGGCAAAGGTGTGAAAAAGAGCGACAAAAGCAGAGGAGGAGGGTTAGCAGACCCAGCAACAGTCTTCATTCCCTTCTGCTGCCACTTGACTCAACTCCAGGTGTTATTGAGTCACTTCAGCACATCTGTACTCACTGACTTTTAATACAGAGTGAGAGATTCATGTTTTGCCCTTTTTATGTTTCTGTTTCTCTCTTATGCTGTGTTTGTATTTTCCTTAATGTTGGAATTATTGTTATTTGTTATTTTTGCGTGCACACTTTGGTCAGTGGCAGTTGTTTGTAAAGGTGCTGTATAAATAAATGTAATTTAATTTGATTCAGTCAGAGGTTAGTTCAGATTTGTTGCAACACAGACTGCTACTGGTGTACCCTTCTGCCCACACCATCACCATCTACCACTATTAGAAGAACTAGAAATGAGGTATTTTTTTTATTGAATTAAAGAAGGATCAAGAATGTAAATGGGCAAATTTTCATCTAATTTCTCCTATTTTGCAAATAAAAACCTTGGACTTTCTCTAACCATTTAGCACAGAAACATTACAAACAAATAACTTAAAGTCTCAAAACAGCCACTGCCACAAGCATCTGCTCCATCACTGTCCACAAACTTTTCTCTTTCCTCTGGGAAAGTGTTCTGACTTAAACCACTGTCAACAATTCACATGACAGGAAGCACCAGACAAAAATAAATTAAATCTTCCGCGTGACTCTGTGGCTCTCAGTTAGGGGGAAAAAAGGCTGTATTGAGAGGAGAGAGACACCTGGACTGCAGTCCTTCCTCCCCCGGCTGGTTGGACTGGAGAACAAAAGCGTCCACTGTGCTGCTGGAGACGCCGGTAGGAAGTGAGATCCTCACTGGCTTCCTGCTCAGGTTCATCCATATCAGCACCACGGCTCCGCCAGGGTAACTGCACACAAAACAAAACAAAACACAGCATCTCACCTTGGGCTGTCACTAGATCTTTACACCAGCTTCACCTCTTTGAACCACCTTAAACTTTAAACAGGCAGCAAACATTTCCTTTGTCTCGACCTCTTGATCAGTTTGTTTCTCCGTGCTTCCTGAACATGTTTGTCTTGTTTCTGTGAGTACCTCTTCCTGTTGGCGCAGTGCAGATACAGCCTCACTCTTTTACTTCTGCCGGAATCAGAAACGAGCTGAAGCTTCAACACCTCCGGTCCGACGAGTCTCTTATAGAGGAGCGACAGCCAGTAATCCTGGAAGAAGAGTCAACAATTCAGACAGAGGTGGGTGATTCAAAAAGATGCCAGAAAATCAAATCAGATGACTGAGTAGAGAGAGAAAAGTATGAGCGAATAAAATCAAACCAAAATAAAGGTTCCAGTTTGTTATGATGTTAAACTGACTTTCAAACACTCTGGGTTCCTTTATTTGTGTCTTTTAAAACCGGTTAAAACTCCTCTATGCAGAGTGGATCTAAACTCAGCAAAGATTGATCCTTGGTCCAGCATGAAGACCAGAAGAAAGTGACGATGAAATTAGACAGTCAAGTCTTCAGATTTATTCCTGCCCTTACTTTTGTGTATATGCTATTGCCTAGCAACTATGGTGGCAGAAGGTGTTTTTTGTATTAGAGGACACTGGGGACGAAAGTAACACCATCAGTCCACCATTTAATGACAGATAGAAGCTATGATATTCTTTCATTATTTAGCCATTCCCTCCTCTCCCAGCCCTGTGTTCCAATTTTATTAAGAAAAACTTATTTTCAAGTAAGAAAGTCACTTCATGAAATAAACTTTGCTTGGTTCTTCTTACACAGTTACAATTAGAACCTTATGAGAGTCATTTGAAAATGTAGCTTCCCAAGAAAGTGTGCTGCGTTTTTCCTCAGCTCATTTCAAAGCACAATGCTAACACAGTTAGCTAAACAATGGCTAACAGCAGTGGAGAAGGTTCTAATGCAGTGTTACAACATCCTTATCTATTAATAAATGCAAAAACAATTTTACTTTTCATTTTATTCATAAAAAAGCATGACATTAGTAATGAAAGCGATAGACGTGTTGAGATTAGTAAATTAGTTAAATCATTATGATTACTATTATGTGTTGAGATGCTTTACCAAGGCCGAGAAAGAGTCACACGCTGTTAGACAAAGGGCCCATAGTAAAGAGTTACATTTTTGATTCTGTTAGACACTAAAGCATATTTCTCACGAGAAAACAGAAACTTATCAGGCCACAGAGACATGGTGTGATTTCAGGGAGTGTCTTCAGTCCATATAATCAGCTACCCTCCTCTTTCTCCTCAGACGCTGCACAGACTTTTTTAGAAACTCTTCTCGGATGTAATGGTAAAGTGTCTCCTTTCAGCGCTGAAAGTTAATAAAATAAGTAAAGTCTGAATGCTTTTCTTGGCTGATTTTATGCTCCGTGTGTCAATACAAATTATGATTCATCGATTGAGACTCTCGTTCTCAACAGTTGGTAGCAGAGGATGGTTTTGTGTTGACACATGAGCAGAGATTGGACTGGCCGTTCAGGCGCAGACTTTCCGAAACAGTACTCTGGTGTAGGGCCCAAATAAAAGGTAAGGACACTTGTTCCTGAATATACACCACTGTACTGTTTCTCAGGTCTGTATAAATTTCAGTTATCAGCCGTTGTCTGTACTGCTTTTCCCAGGTTTGTCTAAATTTCATATTCCTTTTACATTTCTGTTCAAATTGTGTTTCACTGGCCTGTCTACATGTTTAACTGTTCATAGGAATAAGTGAAGAAACAGTAGTTTTTAGGTGTAAAGAAACAGTAGTTTTTAGGTGTGAAGAAACAGTAGTTTTTAGGTGTGAAGAAACAGTAGTTTTTAGGTGTGAAGAAACAGTAGTTTTTAGGTGTGAAGAAACAGTAGTTTTTAGGTGTGAAGAAACAGTAGTTTTTAGGTGTGAAGAAACAGTAGTTTTTAGGTGTGAAGAATTAGGTGTAAAGGTCGATTGGCACTGCAGAGGGAGGTCGCTGTCCCCGGCTTTTCCCGGACGCGGGGAAGGTAAAGGCGAGGTTTTGTCGGTTTTATCCTTGGGGAGTTCTGCCCCCTAAAAAGAACGCGTTAGCCAATCTGTGACTTGCTCAAGAAACACAAAAGTGTTGAGAGGGGTCCACCATAGGACAAAAGATAAGAGAATAAGATAAAGGTTGATCGCGATCTGATCCTCTGTAGTGTAATAAGTGAAATAAGTGATAAAAGAGGACATTATAGGAGCTGTAAAGCGTGGATCCATTTCTGTGTATCTGAAAGCTGTGTGTGTGTCTGTCAGCTGTGTGTGTAAGCTTCTGCCGCTGAGCAGACGTTATGTGTTTAAATGTACTATTTTATGTTTATTGTAATGTGTTTTAAAACCATGGTCAAGATTGGGAAATTATAATCTGTGGGAGGTTTTTGACTTTGTCTGCTGTGTTTGATTTCCTCGCCGCCGTGCGAGCAAAACTGCTAAAAAAAAAAAAAAAAGAAAAAAGGAGAAAAGAGAGAAGAGGTGATATTTGAGCCTAAATTTTAGCCTAAACAGATGGAGGGTGAACTTGAAAAGGAAAAATATGATCCAAAGTGGGGCATCGGGCCATGGATTGCGCTCGGTGAGCAAATAGAAGCATTAATAACCTATTTGTCAAAGCATGACGAATATGAAAATAAGGGAGAAAGAGAAAAACTAAAAAAAAAAGGGGGACTAGAATACCTGGTGCAGAAAGGAGGCGACCTGTTAAACAGCCTTTGGGGAAATACTGGCTGGAAGCAATGAATGACACTAAGGGAAAACTTATTGAAACTAAACTAATCCTGCACAATTCACTAAATTCACATGTGGTAAAATGAACTGTATGAAAGATGAACGAAATTACATAACAGGTAAAATTGTAAACAAAATAAAGTGACATCTAATGTGTTGAAATTCTAGAAATTTTTGCTTAGCTGTTGATGGGTTAAAATTTGAACTTAATGAAACTTTAAAAATGAGGTTTATAGCAGAGTTGAACTTTATCATGGACTAATCAAAATTTGTCTCTCTCATTATCTTATCAAAAACAGGATTTCTTTTTATTTGAAACTTGGTCACCTTAAAATGTCTAAAGAGGGAACAGAATTGGTAAATAAATATGAGTATGTGTTTGATTTAAAAGGTGATTAAGAAACAGCTCCAGATTCAATTAAGGTTCATTACAAAATATTCTTGTCTCAAAGACAATTTATGATTCTAAATCCAGATAATTCGGTTACCTTACTTCAAAATGAGAATGTTGGAAAAGGAGTAATCACATTTCAGCTTAGATTTAAAACCAGATAGCATTTATTACAAGACTGCTTCATTTAGTTTGACTTTTTTTTCTTTTCTTTTCATTTTTATTAATATTATTCTTTTTATTTTTTCTAACAACTAACCAACTAATTTACTAACAGAACTAACTCTTGATTTCGAAACACATGCGTGTCTTGGTAGAAAGGCACAAATTGGACATGAAACTTTTAAAGTGGATATGATAATAATTGATTATGTAAAAACAAACTGATTGGACAACAAATGGCTCACAACATTTGTGTGCCTTAAATTTTAATTGAATTGATACATAAATTCAAGTCCAACAAAACATTTGATTTGAAACGCAAAGACATCTTAGAGTACTGCACAATCTTTATCTACATTTTTTGCTCCTCTGCCTAAATTGATCAATTTTTCTTTTGTCAATCCAAAATAAACGTTGACACTGCTTTTTAGGAAAGCAATCCAACTTCTGATCTGAACTCGTTAAAATAATGAAACTTTTGGCCTTTGCAGTACAGTTTCAGTTGGACATTTTAGACATATGTAAAAAAAAAAGAGAGTCTCTGAACAATATTTTGTTTGTTTTCTATTTACATAAGAAAACAAAAGGGGGAAATGATAAATTATAAACATAAAACATTTCTGATAAATCTTTACATTTAGAACATTTAGAATTTTAGACAGAAGATTTGGAAAACTTGTGACACCCTGGAATATTTTAGTTTTGGAGAATAGCAACATGCAAAATTGCTTTCAAATTTTTAAATTATATCAACAGGGGGCAGAGAAGAAATAGACTCTAATTCCTAATCGATTTAAAGATATGGTTAATTATGAATTTATTCATTTGACATTATTTAATGAGCTCTTACAGTGCCTTCCTGCATGACTGAAATACAGAGTTATATAGAAGCTCTTACTAAATTGAAATCGGTAATTTAAAATTGAATAGCTTCAATCAGTATCTATGCCATGTTTATTTAAATATTCATGAATTTCCTGCATCACCTCTAATTTTAATTTTATAAAGTTACAGTTGGATGTAATTGTTGTCAGTAAGAAAACTTTGGTTAAAAGTACTATAAAAATTCTACGGAGCCCCTGAGGGGACACGGGGAAAAATTCAGATAAAATGTGAACAACTTTTTAAATTCTAAAGAGAAAACTATACATAAATACAACACTCAGCTGTTTTGAAAAATATCAGGATAATGGTAACACTTTCATATAGATTTGATTACAGTTTTCTTTTTGACCTAAAATTATTAAGGAGATTTTACTGGTTGTCTTAAAGCGTGGCATTATCACAAAGATGCTTTTGTGTAAAATTGGACACTATTGAATTAATTATTTTACATATGCATTTCAATAACCAATTTCTGAAAAGTGTATGTAGCTGAAATACTAAATTTTGTTTAAATTTTTAATAATTTTTTAGTCTAAATTTTTGAGAGGAGTTGATTCCATAATCGGTTAATTCTGAATCATCTTAACACATTTCTATTTCTATTTCTCTCTGGAGCTCAGAGACTGAGGCAGTGGCCCTTATCTGAGCTGCTCCAGTGACCCTGAGCCTGGCTGAAACAAAAAAAAAGGAAACAAAATAAAGAGCCAACTCTTCATCTACGTCACAAGCTAAAGAAAAGACATTTAATTTATAATTATGTGAGCAAAAGGTGGCATACACTTTTATTTTCTTAATTTACTTTGTGTTTTACTCTAGCAGTTCTGCTTCCTGTGGTCTGACGGACCGTAGGGGCCGGGTTTTTGTAGGGGCCTCCGCTGTTCTTAGCCACGCTGACTTGGACATTTGCACTTTCTACACATGAATTGTGCCATCTTCTGCTGGACTGCTGTCTGAGAGCAAAGACCTGCTGGACGATTCTTACACCTTCTACAGAGGTCAGTGAGGCTGGATTGATTTTTCCTGTTGTCACCTGAAGGCGGAGTGCAGCTTGCAGGATCTCGCATTGGATGTCTGACTGTGATCTCTGAGGAAACACCTGGCTAAAGGACGAGACCCAGGCGTCATTTCTGAGGGTCTCCTATGGCAGAAAAGACCAACAGCTTCTGCCCGACGTGAGACGGAGGTTTGAAAACAATGATTCATCTGCTGTATCTCTCCCTCTCCCACACAAGGGGGGCCACATACTTTGTCCAGATTTTTCTGCACAGCGGGACTGAATGCTGCCCTGGACAGATTCTGATGGGGCAAATGGAACATCACATGTAAAGTCGGACTGAGACTCAGAGGCGGTCCTGTCTGTTGCCATGGTTGGTCCTGGGATTTCCCTCAGTCTACAGGTTGGAGACAAAATGGCTGCCAACAAAACTTTGTAGCTCTTAATAGTTTTTCTAGAATTTTTGAATTATGTGATGCCACTTTTTCTCACCTTTAGTTTCTTTACAGCAAATTCATTATCTACTGCCTTTGCACTCTGACCTCTGCTATTTGACCCCCAGGATAAGTTTAACGGTGCAGCAGGGTGTTAGAACTCTCTGCAGTTTACAGAAATATTGTTTGCCTGAATGATTATAACTCTGATTGTCCAACATCTGGCTAATATGTTTCTCTCCTCCAGCAGGACAATGATTGAAACAGGATAAAAGTCGGTAAAATTGTTAATTTCCTGATTTACAAAAGCACATCCGACCACACTTCAAATACTAAAGAGGATGGTCTAAGTTCTAGTTGGTTCAAATTACAGTGGCTACAAATATAAGGACTATTATTTCAAGTTATGATTTAAATTTGTTTGGAATCCATTTCAAATCTTAGGAAAATCTACTCTTTGGAAAATTACTCAACCAAATTATGGGTTTACTGCACATTCTTTCGATCAACTGTTAAATTCTTTCACTGAGGTGTAAACACCCTGGTTAAATTACATCCAACTGTTACAGTTAGCAATGAAAGCAAATTTGGGCTAAATGATTTGCGTGACTTTCTTAAGAGTTTCTGTACCGAAACACTAAACAGTGTCTGATACAGAAACAGGGGGAGATGCATGGAATTACTCTGTTCAAGCAAATTCTGAGTTAATCTAATCTATTGAGAAATTTTTCAGTTTTGGGCTTCAGCAAAATATAAAAGAGGTTAAATCAAAATTCACAAATGTTTTAATTAATGAAATGAGTTTATAAAGTAATACTGAACATTCTGAATTGAAGACAGTAAAATTAACAATGATATCATGTGTCAAACAGATTTCTACAAAATAGAGTTTAAATTGTTTGATTGCTGCTTCTCTCTTGCTATTCAAAATCATTTGTTCAACCAAGTCATGCAGAAAGGTCTAACCTGAACATTATACAATTTAATAAATCTAGTTGTATCAAACTTCTCCCCAAAACTGCCAAAAACATTGATAAATATGATCAACGCTACAAAGGAGTGTAATTCAGTTAAACAAATATTTTATAGAAGGGTTTCAAGAGAACAAATTGTTCAAAGGTTAAAATTGTTGAACTTATGGGATTTAAAATCATGATGAGAATAAAATAAGTCAGTAAACATGGAGTGACAGGGTTAACTTTATTCTAGTAAAAAAAATAGGCTATGTGTAATTGTTGATCCAATGCCTAAACATTTCTAATAATCATAATTTACAGTTTTTGGTCTGAGACAAAATAAGGTTGTCTTTTATTACATGAATGCAATGTATTACAAGGGATCTTAATTTAACACGGATCATTAACTTTTCACACTATTGATGATATTTTACAAGCCTTTAGTGTAGCGGGTTACTTCTTGTTAAATGAGGGCTATTTGATTGAATCTCATTAAAAGAACAAAAGCAAAAGATTTATATATGGTTTAAGATTTCTGGTAAAGTTTCTATTAGGGATAAATCTTATATACATTTCAAATGATATTTGATAAAACATGACTGTGGGCAGTTTTGCACATTTATTTAATAATCTGATCTTTTACATGATTTTTTGTTTGGTTTCTGATTTTGTCTGATCCTATGAATATACCAACACTTAAAACAAGCAAAGTTATTTTTGAAGGTTGAAATGTGCTACTTAATTTAAACATTTCTTTTGCTATTAGTAAGAGGAGAACTGAAATAATAAATGTTACTGATATATTGATGCTCTATTGGCTTAGTATAAAAAAAAAAAATCTTGATCTTCAGCTTCAAGGAGAAGCCTTTAGAAAAAAAAAAAAAAGAACATTATATTTACTAATTAGATGATGGCCAATCTTAAAGAACCTTCCTTGCTCTCCTCATCACCTGTGGATGCTGCTGTTCCCTGCCTGAGGTCCTCGGCTGTTCAGTGCATCACTTCCAACACAGAGAAGGGCAGCGGTACCAATAGAACCCCACCTGCCTATCAGATGGTTTCCCAGAACCGAAAGACGAACGTTGACCTCCAGCTTTCTATAGTATAAGGGCAGTACTAGTATCTAGTGACAAAACAACATTTTTTCCTTCACTTTAATGTTCTTTATATAATCCATTGATTTTGCCTTTTGTTGTGTTTTTTCTGTTGCAGAATGAAGTCCAATCCTTTCTGGGTGTGCCGGGATGTGAGACTGTGGGCGCCTTCCACGATTGGTGGACCGAGTTAAAGCTGAAACGCCACACTGAAGCCTCCTGGGCACTGTCGGGGTTTCCTATCGAGCTGCGCCGGCTCTACATCTGGACACACGCAGAAACTGATTTGACGTAGACAGGTCTCGCTATAGAGAGACTGACATGATTAGATTCTATTACTATTATTGTATTTTACTTAGAGAGCATTTTTACTTGTTTCCTCATCACAGTTAATTCATATCAGTATATTTTGACTGTGCTGCCCTTGAAACTGATTTATTGCATTGGTTTGCTGTTTTATGAATGTGTTCATTGTTCTGTGCCTTTCAATACTCAGACTTCTAAGCTTTTCTTACCATTTCATTTAACATTGCATCCTTTCTGTAGTTCATTAACTTTTAATTATTACATAGAAATTTCAATAAGTTGGGTTTATAAAAACTAACACATTGTTTTACTCATTACTCATTATTGCTTCATTGACTTTAAAGGATAGTAGCTTAACATTTCTAATTTTACTTTTTAAGTTTTAAGTAATATCTACCTTTTATTCATTTTACATTCTATTCATTTTAAATATTAACCTAACACTTTATTCATTTTTGCACTTTATTAAGTTTGAAATATCATCCTAACATTCTATTCAATTTACATTTTGGTTAACTCTAACAACTTAGTGAATATAATTTTAATACTTTTTTACTTTAAAGATGACAATTAGATCCTCCTAACACTTCACCCATTTTATATTTTCATAAAATTTAACATTTATTCTTTAAAAAAAAAAAAAAAATTTCAGACTTTGTTGTTTAATAGTTCATTACCCTTCTATGGCATGACGTTGACCTGAGGTAACAAAAAGAAATAATAAATAACAAGCAACATAAAGGTAATAATATTTGGTTCCAGAAAGTGTAATCGTTCAACTTTATGATTGATGTGTAATTACAGATGATGAAGCTCTCACAAGTCTGCAGGAAAATATTTTATTCCACTAAAAACAAAAAAAAAAGTCATGCCATGGACGGTTGAATCTCCTTTCCTAATTTTAACTCTAACATCCTTTAACAATTTTATTTCTTTACATGTTCTTTATTAGACTGTAAGAGGGACATTGTGGTTTCGATCCACCGCCTAAGAGGCATAGGGGTGCCCTGTCCGTTTTTACCCCCAAAATTGAAATGAAATGAAATGAGATGAAATGACAGGAATGAAAGACAACATCAATGACTGAAATGATCAAATGTATGTCAAGATCTGTAAAAGCCTCGGGGGATGTTTTCCGGAAGGGACAGTGTCTACTCTAGGGTTTGTTTTCTCCTTTTTGGGCTCTTTTAGAGCCCAACAGGGGGTGTTGAGATTAGTAAATTAGTTAAATCATTATGATTACTATTATGTGTTGAGAAGCTTTACCAAGGCCGAGAAAGAGTCACACGCTGTTAGACAAAGGGCCCATAGTAAAGAGTTACATTTTTGATTCTGTTAGACACTAAAGCATATTTCTCACGAGAAAACAGAAACTCATCAGGCCACAGAGACATGGTGTGATTTCAGGGAGTGTCTTCAGTCCATATAATCAGCTACCCTCCTCTTTCTCCTCAGACGCTGCACAGACTTTTTTAGAAACTCTTCTCGGATGTAATGGTAAAGCGTCTCCTTTCAGCGCTGAAAGTTAATAAAATAAGTAAAGTCTGAATGCTTTTCTTGGCTGATTTTATGCTCCGTGTGTCAATACAAATTATGATTCATCGATTGAGACTCTCGTTCTCAACACTAAACAATGGCTAACAGCAGTGGAGAAGGTTCTAATGCAGTGTTACAACATCCTTATCTATTAATAAATGCAAAAACAATTTTACTTTTCATTTTATTCATAAAAAAGCATGACATTAGTAATGAAAGCGATAGACGCCATTGTGGGTCCATTGACCCACATCTGTAACTTATTATTTACAACAGGATCGTTTCCATATTAAATGAAAATCCCCAAAGTTACTCCGACAGTCAGCAGGATCCCAGATCAGATTCCCGGCTGAGCACGGAGTCTGGCAGCATGGCTTCATCCGGACAAGACCTGATCAGCGACAGAATGATCCTGGAGTTTCCCCGGACATCAGCATTTTTCATACCTATCATTCCATGGATGCTTTATCAGCAACTTCACTAACGTCTTTATTATTTTTGCATCAACTCTCTGAGTCACCTTGTAAAGAGACCCAGTGGATTGAAACGACTGAAAGTGTTTTGGGAAGTCCAGAGCCGTCTTACCGGGAGGGGGTCCAGGTCGTCATCGATCATGTGGTAGCTCCCGGCGCCGACCAGTACCTGCCTCATCACCACATCCAGGCCCAACCTGGCTCCTAGACCCAATTTATCCAGCCACCTGCACACACCACAAGTCTGTTTGTTTTCCACAACTGAAAATATTCAGCTCTAAAAGTGAGCTTAGCACATGCCCTCATGTTAGCATGAGCTGCTACCGAGCTAACATTCTTGCAATTAACGTTTTATTTTCAGTCGTCTTTTTCTCCTTCTTTGTTTCTTGAATGATTTTGTTCACATTTGTCAGGTTGTTTTAGCTTTAGTCAAAGGCTTTCAGTAGTAAAATATGAAGTTTATTAATAATAAAAGGTTTCTGGGTTTTGGATAAACTTCAGAACTGATTTGTTACGTTATCATTTTATGAGAATGAAGTGAACAGTCAGCTGCTCTTCTTCCCCTTTTGGATCCAAAATCCATTGCACCATAAAACCATAACATCATACACCTGCTGATGAACTGTGCAGACCTTTCAGTAATGACTTGTGAACATCGTCACACCTGTTGAACATTACAACCATCATCAGTAAAGATATATTCAGAAACTCAGAATCTTGTTCCGATTAGTCCTGTTTGTCAGATTAAAAGTAACTTTTAAGACTAACAACCAGGTAGAACCAGGAATTAAATACACTTTCTGTGTAAAGAAAAAAAAAATATTGGTCTGATGTAATGATTTCAAATGTCATATTTTCATTAACAGAATATTATCAGAATTAACAGAAATAAAGGCTTGAAAACATCCATCTACGTGGAATTAATCTATAAAATATGTTTCACTTATTGAACTACTGAGCGAAATGAACTTTTCAATATTCTAATTAACTGAGTGATGGTAAGCGGTAATGTGATGTAATAAACATGAAGTTGATGATGTCATCAACAAACCCACTGTCATCTGGTCAAAGCAGCAGCACTGTGAGGATCATGTTCATTTAACACAATTCAGCCTGATCTGCTTTGTGAGAAACTCCAGAGGTCAAAGGTGAACGTTTCAAAGGTGAACACATCGTACAGCTTCAGCTGATCCTCAACATGATCTTCTCTCAGCAGCAGTGATCACTGAATGAATCAGACTTTATTCTAGTTAAATGTGAAGTTTTCCTAAATAGACCTGGACTCACATGAATCCAGAGACGAAGGTGTCCGACAGTCCCCGCGCGCCACCTCCGTAGGCCGAACTCGTCTCTCCAAGCCACACTGGTTTCCCCGGAGACTCCTGCTGTACTCTCTGAGCCACACAAGGAACAAACAATGAAACATCTCTGTGATCAAACCCTCAGCCAACCAGCTGCTGCAGTCTGACGCCGTTACCTCCAGAACTTCATTGGTTTTCAAAGCCAGGGTGTCCAGAACTTCAGGGTCTAGAAAATCCTGTAGTGAAGTGTCTCTGCCGTTCACATAGTAACTAGGAGACAGAGGAGAGGACAGTGTGATGGAACCATCATGTGACCGCAGCCATCGCTTCAGGGATGATTTCATATCTAATCAATGATTGGCTGAGCTCAGGGTGTGAAACCACAGAGGAACCAGAATCTATCAGCAGCTGCAGCAGTTCCAGCAGCACTGACTGTCCAAAAACCCTCATGTGACTACAGATCCGTTTGGACAGAGCTTCTGCAGCGATGCTGCAGCTGATGTTTTGGTGCTGCTGAGGAATGTGGTGGGCGTGGCGACTGTCAACTCACTGGTGCCAGGTACAGGCGTTGATGGCCTTGGCTCCACTATGCAGGAAGCTGCGGCAGAAACACGGGGAGGAAACAGTTAGTGAATTTATAAAGTTAAACTAAAGCAGAGTGAGGATCCACTGACGTCTTCTTCAGTCCAGTAATGAAGCAGTCAGCAGGTTAGACTCTACAACCATCACTGCTTCCTGCAAACTCAGTCACT
Source organism: Poecilia mexicana (assembly GCF_051168715.1). Taxonomy (NCBI): domain Eukaryota; kingdom Metazoa; phylum Chordata; class Actinopteri; order Cyprinodontiformes; family Poeciliidae; genus Poecilia; species Poecilia mexicana. The sequence goes on from NW_028263381.1 coordinate 1,570,000, forward strand.
GTTTACATCCCTGCTGGCATTTGCTCAACCATTTGCAGTTTTGCTAATTTTTAACATAATTTCTGCTGTTATTGCACTTCAGTTTTTCTGTGTTTTTTCATGTTCACACATTATGTACTTTTTAAAAAGTCATCCTACTCAGATGCACATCTCTTGGATTGCGAGTACAAAATTTCTGTTCTAATAACTGCACAGTATTTTTATGTTAGAATCTTGTGCAGTACATTATTATTGCTGTTATTGTTCATCTTGTTTTTTATATATGTATATCTTTAAACACTTATTTGAAACTTTTTTGTGTGAACTTGCATATCTTCATCCTGTTGTTACATCTGAATTTCCCCTCTGAGGTTCAATAAAAGTTTTTTTCTATTTTGCTCTATTAGCAAACGAGACGTCCATGTGTTTTTCAGATGCTCTCCTTATTATTCATAAAAACTATCAATTTTCATGAAGAAAACAAAACCATTTGTATAGTTCCATTTGTGATGCAAATCCACATCAGGTGCAGACCTCTCCAGCAGATCCGCCCTGCGGTCCCGCGGCTGGCCCACATCGGGTCCGAACAGCCCAGCGTCCCGGTAGAGTTTGAACTCTGACATCATCTTTCTGAGACGGGTGAAATCGACTCCCAGCTGATTTCCATCCACACGGATCCCAGCCTTCTTCTCAAAGCTGTTTGGCTCTGCAGACACACAGAACACCGTCAGTATGAGACTCTCACCACATGGAGACACGGAAGTGAAACTCAGACGTCACGAAAGAAACCACAGAGTTTCAGTATTACTCCAGGTTTGCTGCAATAAGCTGTAAAAAGGGAAGAGAGAAAGAAGAAGCTCATCTGATAATTGGCTTAAAAGGTTTCCTGATTCCCATAAAGCTCAACGTTCATTGCTGAATTTGGATCATGATAAAACCACACAGACTCAGATCCTCTCTACAACAAAAGAACAATCTTCAGAAGTCCATCCAACTTTCTGTTTCTGTTACAAACAGACTTTCTAAAGGAACTTGAAACTTGGAGCTGCAGACATTTCTCACTGTCTTAGAGATGAACTGATAGCAGCAACATTACAACCACAAATTTCCACTTTCATCCCAAACTCAAGTTTTTCTTTGCTGTTCAGACCAGAGAAAAACATAAAGTTTAAACTCTGACTCTGTCCAAAGTTTGAACTCTGACATCATCTTTTTGAGATGGATGAACTCGACTCCCAGCTGATTTCCATCCACATGGTGTGTGTAGTTGTGTGTTGTCACATCAACAAAAACCTTTTTTTCAGTGAGTACTGAGAAGTAGATGTGCAGTTTTTGCTAATTGCTGCTGGCTAGTCTGAAGAAGCTCAGTGAGAGAGGCATGGGGGAGGGGCTGCTCTGTGGGGTGGAAGCTCAGTTGGGGTCTGCAGTGTCAGGATGGAGCTGAATGGAAAAGTCGGTGCTCAGTGAGAGCAGACATTTCTGTAAACCAAATTATAGCCATGGGAGACTAAAGGATTCCTCAAACATGTATGAAAGAATCAAGGTAACACGCCAGGTATGTTCATGATGATAATATAAAGTTCAAAAAAGTGGATTTTATACTGCTCCTTTAAAATTTGTGGAAACGTAAAAAAAGCTCTCAGGGTTTTGTGTTAGATTCAAAGAGCTGCGGGTGTCAGATCCCTGAACTGAGGACTGCTGAAGGCAGCTGGATTTTATTTATGGGTATCAGATTAAAGGGAGTTAAATACAATTGCAGATTACACTTTTCAGATTTTTATTTTAAAACAATTTTTAAACAGAAAAGAAGCTTGCATGTAGTACTTTGTGCTGGGCTATTGCATAAAATCCTGATAAATTTCTTTTACATTTTGTGATTGTAAGATTACAAAATGTGAGGGAGTTTCAGGGATGGATGTTTCTGCAAGGCGCCATATTCTGGACAGGATACGTTTCCTGATGAAGACGCCCTCCTGTTCCTTCCTCAGCCTCCTCAGCAGAGTGAAGACAAAATAATAACTTCCTGGTTCTTAACACACTACAGATGGAGACGTTAATTAATTACTGACTGAGTTTCATCACAGTGAAGCAGGTTAAGGCTACATGGATGTCACCACAGTGTTTGAATCTGTCAATGTCTCTTTCCTTTGTGAGTTAGGCTTAGTTAGCTGAGCAGTTCATGACACTGCCTGAAGCCCACCCTGCTCCCTCACTGAGGCTGGTGTCTGAGTTATAACTGTGAGAGCAGATGCTAACCGTTTCCCAGCTCCCAGGACATCTCGTACTGTTTGGAGTCGCAGTAGCGGAGCAGAGAGCGGGCGTTGCTGCTGTTCCAGCTGTTGTCTGCTGTCCGGAGCAGCGCGTTCAGGCCGAAGATGAGATCCAGGCTGCAGCAGCTGCTGAAGGAGTGCAGCAGGTCCACGGTGAGCTCTGACAGAGACAGACAGCCATCAGGAGACACCCGCAGCTTCAGAAGACAGCCGGCCGGACATCCAGAACCTACCTGTGAAGTGGACCGGGTTGTACTGATTCTGCTGCTCCTCCTTGGAGAGGACAAGCTGCTGCTGGGCCCAGTCTTGCTTCAGTCTCTGCTCCAGCCACCAGGGCAGTCGGACACTGCTGCAGGGCTCATCTGAGGGGGCGAGAGCCGCTGGTCAGAGGACGAGTTCTCATGACTAAAGGAAGCCATCAGAACACAAACTGCTGAACATGGCATTTATTTCAACACAGTGAGAATGTGTTGTGTTGTTTATTTCTGCAAATACGCTGCAGTCCTGTAAGCTGGAGGAGTGTGATACTGCATGGTATCAACATGATACCAAGTAAATAAAGTGCCAGTATCGCCAACAATAGTACCAATACTTATTTAGAAATAACATTTCAGGAGGAAAACTGTCATCTATCTGACAAGAGAAGTCATTATCAATCTGAAAATGATACTGGCTTGGTATTGATATTATCAAAATTATATATTGTTACAATTAAAGGGGCGGTATTTTTCATTTTCAAGGCACATAATCCCATTTAATAGCAAAATCCATTGATATAATAATGCTGTTTTATATCAAATATGGTTGAAAAGAAATTTTACTTTCTGATTTATTGCGTTGAAATTGAGCCTCTGTCTCTTTAAAAACTCCTGCTCTTTCTGAAACTCCACCTCCAGGAAGTCATTACAATATGGCTCCTCTATTAACCCTTTCACAATGTTTTTACCAGTGTTGCAGTGAGAAGTAGCTGCTATAATGAGTTCCACCTGGTGGAATCCACAGTTCCACCAGGTGTTTGCTAATTGCTGCTGACTAGTCTGAAGGAGCTGAATGGCGGAGGGCTGCTCTGTGAGGTGGAAGCTTGGAAACTACAGCTCAGAGGAGAAGCTGCTTCTCTGAGGTGCTAGGTCGGCGTTTTGCACAACTGAATGGTTGCCATGGAGACTGAAGGGTTTCTCAACATGCAAGAAAGAATCAAGGCAATACTCCAGGTATGTTGTTGAGGAGGGAATAACATTATAACATGATGTTAATCTCAACAAAGTTGATTTCACATAAGACTGTCCCTTTACGATATGTTGCTTCTCAGAAGAAGAAGAAGGAGTAGAAGAAGAAGAAGATGAAGAGACCTGGATCCAGCTGCTGGCTCCTCTGAGGACTGAACACCATGAAATCCTGCTTGGTTCCCCCGAACCTCAGAAAGGCTGGACTCAGAGCCGTGGCCAGAGTCCGGATCCTCTGAGACCTGCAGAGGAAACATGGTGGACAGAACTCAGCTCAAACACCCGAACACCGCCATCATGATCATCATCATCATCATCATCATAATCATCATCACCATCATTTTTATCATCAGATTAGAGGCAGACACTCTGTCACTACTCTGCTACTTTCTGAATGTGTCTCATGGAGGTTCTGAGGAGCACACGCTGACATACAGAGGGGAAAATAAGTATTTGACACACCACTGATTTTTCTTTTTTCCCCTCTTCCAAAGAACAGAGACATCTGTTCTTTGGAACAGATGTCCAAAGAACAGACATTCAGGTTGATGCCTCAACCTGAAGTTGAGGCATCAGGTACGCCTCAACTTTGAGGTGTACCTGATGCCTCAAAGTTGCATCAGGTACTAGCAGTATAATAAAAAATAATCCAGAAAAACAATGTTTTATGATTTCCAAGCAGTTGGCAGAGAAGGCAACTGATGTTATGAATGAACTGATAACTTTATCAGTCTGGGAAGTGTTACAAAGCAGCTGGGATGAAGCAGTTATATATTTTATTTCACTTTACTATATTTAAAATAATAGTTTAGGACACGATTCAAGGCTTTTTATTTGTATTTTATCAATTATGTTCTGGTTGTTTAATTTATGTTCTCTAGGTTTTGGCATATTCCTATTCCGTTAATTTATTTGTTCATTACTGAGTTAAGGGGCATTATTATGCAAAATCATTCTTTTTTTCTAGCTTTACATCATGTTAATACTATTCCCTTATTAAACAAACAAACAAAAAAGTTAACAAATGACAGCAGCTTGGTTCGCCAGAGCAAAAGTAAAATAACGTCAAAAAACAGAACAATTTCTTACCACCTGTATTCTTCTTTTCTCTCACTTTGTGTGATTTACGCCACACGGACACTGTTGCCATGGCAACTCAAGCTGTTTTTTTTAACTTAAAACCTTTTCCTGAGCTGTGAAATGAGCTATAAGAAATAATCCTGTAAATTTACAGTAAAATACTGGTAGGTACAGAAACCAGAATTTTACTGTAAATTTACAATATCTGCACCGTAATCTAATGTGACAGTAGATTACTGCTAAAGTAAATACAGATGTTGGTTAATTTAGCTGCCAGTAATTTACTTTAAATGTACATATTGAACTCTGTAATTTTAAAAGTAGTTTACTGTTAAAATAAATATAGTTAAACTAAATATACAGTAATATACTGGCATCTGCCAGTATTTCGCTGTAATTTAGTTTTCTACTCCATTTACTTTATTAGTAAGTAAATTGATCTTTTCTTTATCTGAAAGAAAATGTTGTGAAACATTTCATGGTGCAGCTTTACAGTAGAGAGTAGCACTAAAACTGCTGAAATTGGTGCAGTTTTAAAATGCATTATCATTACGTCACTTCACAGCAGAGGATGAGATAAAATTCTTTAGGACAGAATTTTCATTTAAACACACTCTTATCCCACAAACCTTATATGGCCCCCGGGTGCCACTGACGATGAACCGCCACATATTTGCTTCACAACAGAAACACACAAGGGCTCAAACTCTAAATTACACTAATAAAACAAAACTAAATCATTTCTAACAATAAAGGAAGAATAAATTAATAAGGTCTTAAATGAACAGCTGGGGGGGGGGAATGATCTGTATAACAGCTGCCGGAGTGAGTGAGGGTGGGCTTTCAGTTCAAAGGTGAAATGAAAGCGGTCAGTTCAGAGGGTCATTTTGAGTCAGAATTAGAACCTCACAGAACAAACAGAACCTCAGAACGATCAGAACCTCAGAACAAACAGAACCTCACAGAACAAACAGAACCTCAGAACAAACAGAACCTCACAGAACAAACAGAACCTCAGAACGATCAGAACCTCAGAACGATCAGAACCTCAGAACAAACAGAACCTCACAGAACAAACAGAACCTCACAGAACAATCAGCACCTCACAGAACAAACAGAACCTCACAGAACAAACAGAACCTCACAGAACAATCAGAACCTCACAGAACAAACAGAACCTCAGAACAATCAGAACCTCAGAACAATCAGAACCTCACAGAACAAACAGAACCTCAGAACAAACAGAACCTCACAGAACAAACAGAACCTCACAGAACAATCAGAACCTCACAGAACAAACAGAACCTCACAGAACAAACAGAACCTCAGAACAAACAGAACCTCACAGAACAAACAGAACCTCAGAACAAACAGAACCTCACAGAACAAACAGAACCTCAGAACGATCAGAACCTCAGAACGATCAGAACCTCAGAACAAACAGAACCTCACAGAACAAACAGAACCTCACAGAACAAACAGAACCTCACAGAACAAACAGAACCTCAGAACGATCAGAACCTCAGAACAAACAGAACCTCACAGAACAAACAGAACCTCACAGAACAATCAGAACCTCACAGAACAAACAGAACCTCAGAACAATCAGAACCTCAGAACAATCAGAACCTCACAGAACAAACAGAACCTCAGAACAAACAGAACCTCAGAACAAACAGAACCTCACAGAACAAACAGAACCTCAGAACAAACAGAACCTCACAGAACAAACAGAACCTCACAGAACAAACAGAACCACAGAACAATCAGAACCTCACAGAACAAACAGAACCTCAGAACAATCAGAACCTCACAGAACAATCAGCACCTCACAGAACAAACAGAACCTCAGAACAAACAGAACCTCAGAACGATCAGAACCTCAGAACAAACAGAACCTCACAGAACAATCAGAACCTCACAGAACAATCAGAACCTCACAGAACAATCAGAACCTCACAGAACAAACAGAACCTCAGAACAAACAGAACCTCAGAACAAACAGAACCTCACAGAACAATCAGAACCTCACAGAACAATCAGAACCTCACAGAACAATCAGAACCTCACAGAACAAACAGAACCTCAGAACAATCAGAACCTCACAGAACAATCAGAACCATTCTTATTCTGGCTTTAACTTGAACTTCGGAGTCAGAATCTGGAGCAGCTTCCTTTTCAGCTCACATGGACGTAATGATTTGCAGAGTCTGTCTCTAACATCAGGAACTTTAACCGGATAAGAGGCGGTGTGTCTCTGCTGCTGCTGCGCTCATCGTCCTCTTTTAAACCAGACTGCGCGCAGCGGCGAAGATTAGCGAACAATCCTTGACTTTAGCAGCTTTCAGGTGAATCTGACGCAGAGTTGTGCGGACTGAAAGTGTGAGCGGCTGCCTGCCTGTTTGGAGCGCTAACCCTCACCTCAACAGCAGCATGAACCTCTCCTCTGATGCCAGACTGGCGTCGATAGTGACGGACAAAAAGCGGGGGTCCACCCGGCGAAGCACCGCCAACAGGTCCATGTCCAGGTCCAGGACCAGGTCCTGGTCCAGCAGGCTTCCATGGAAGAGCCGGTCTCCTCCGCTCCGATAGGAGAAGAAAGTTAGAAGGAGCAACAGAGCGGAGTGCATGTCTCCAGCTGAGAGACACTTCCTGCTATTCAGGTCGGAGACCCGACTCTGCTGGCACCACCCAGCGGGGAGTCAGCGGTCTGCCCCAGGCAAGAACAGGAGAGGAGGGACAGACTCCTCTACGGAGGGACAGGACAGGGTCCTCTACGGAGGGACACTCACCTCCGGGTGTCTGTATGGGACATTAAAATGAACTGAAGCTTTTGCTTCTCTGCCCTGACAAGATCCACAGGTTCAAGGCTGGCTGCCTCACAACTCCTACAGACTCTCGATCTGGACTTTGACTAATCCAGTTGTAACAACAGCAGATGTAATCCATTTTATTGTAACTCTGGCTGTTTGTTTTTGGAGTTGCTGTCTTGCTGAAAAATGAAGAGTTTTCCAGCCTCCAACAGGGTTTATGTATGACATAAACCCTGTTGGGTTTATGTCATACCCCCCCCCCCAAAAAAAAAAGAAATAACTTTTTGTGTAAAAAAGGCCATTATTTTAGGAAGGTGATCATATGTAATATAATATACTGCACAATGCCAGTACAGTGGTAATTACATACGTGAGAGATAACAGAAGTAATAAGAAGTGTTTCAGATATTTCAACAGTGTATTGATGACTCATTAACAGGTGGGCATTCCCTCATAGCCTGCACACCTTCAGTAAAATGTAGTTAATAAACAGCTGCATGATTTTAATGAAGAATCAGTTTTACTACAGCCTCAGGTACAGCTACACCCGTCTGTATTGTAACCTGACTTTGAGTCAAAGATCAGCAGAGCAGGAGCAGCAACATTCTGCAGCCATTGAACCGGAAGCATCCTGAGGGAAAGCAGACATTCTGGAAATGATACAGAGATGGTAGAAAACCTGGACTGAAGCTCGATGGCTGCTTCGCTTGAGTCTCAAGTCAGGTGAAGTTTATTTTTACAGCAGCAACAAGGCAGTTCAAAGTGCTTTAAACCATAAAAACATCAGACACCTCCTCTTTCTCAGAAGTTATTCTGAAAAACTGGAATAACTTCCAAAATGATCAACCCTCTGATCAACAGAGCATATTCATTTTATCACTTTGTCCTTTTAACAATTTGGATGGAGAAACTTGTCAACAAATAATCAATTCCAAAGTATATTACAATTTGTTCTAGTCTATAATGTCCGACTGTCCCAAGCCGTGGGAAGGAAATAATGTCAGAAATTGGAAATGTGGAAACGGAGGAAAGTTGCTTCAGCTGCTGTTGGAGCTTCCATCTGCGCTGCAGCTCCCCCTGCTGGGCGGACAAAGGAAGCTTCTGTGTTTTTCCACTGATTTGATAAATAAACACACCAGGAAGTGAAAAGAAAACGAGTGAAAAGAATGCAGTGTTACTGGTACCGATCTGTCAGATGCGGAAACCTCTTCCATACGTCTTAAGACTTGTATCCAGTCTTGCTAATTGAGCTTAACCTTTAAATTGTGTACTTGTGAACAACCCATTTTGTAAATATGTACTTATTTTATTTATTTTTTTACAAACTGTCAAAGGTACTGGTTCATACATTGAATTCAGGTGTTCTGGTCCCTTCCATGGCCAGAGGTGTAAACTCCATCAGACTGCCTCTACATGTAATGAGTCACTTTCAGGATCTCTGTGCCTTTCAGTGTGGTACCATGACACAGTGCTATCTGTGCAATAAATCCAGTCATGGAATTTTTTCACTGCTAAATATTCTGTATTGAACTGATCAATATCATAATGAAGCGGATGTGATTGACAATGGCATCTACACACCAATGAAGTGGTGGGTAAGAGTCAATGGATGCTGAGACAGCTTCTGATTAGCTAAAGAACGGCAAACAGAGAGCTTCTTGGAATGGATTACTATATCCTAGCAACTGAATTCAAGTCTTATCTTCAACAAATGCAATTCAGCGCTAAAAACATTTGTCACTACAAGACTCAGAGTAGTAGAGAACACATCTCTACCGCTCTAGAGAACAGTGATAAATCAGGGTTCTCTGTCTGAAGATCTCTTGAATGAATCTGGATTTGGAATTTCCCAGGAGAATTTGAATGAGTGTTTTGTTCAAAGTGTAAAGTTTGGAGCAGAGGTGGTGCACAATTGTCTTTTGGATTTGGTCCTTTGCTTCCAGTCAAGAATGGACCAAACCCAGTACAGCATCCCAGTACATTTTGAACAACTACAAGCTTGCGATTTTGTGGGAACAGTTCACACATTGCTAAATGATCCAGTCTGGATGTTTGTGTATGGAATGTAGGAACATTTGAAAGTCTGCACATCAGCAAACTGACTGTGATGAAATTATGTTACTTTTTCTTAAATCATAACGATGAGTCGGGTGTTCTTGTATTTTTATAATCTACTTGATTTTCAGCCCAGGTTAAGACCATCCATCCACAGTATCATTTATTCTCACTCATTGTTGTGTCACTCTTATGCCAGCTCTGTCCAAACTTGTTTTTGGGACTTGTGTTCCTTATATGCACAAAGAATGGCACACAATAGAAATCAGTCACACCCTTTTTGCTTTCCCTCAAATCACATGATGACACTTCCACCGAGGCTGCCAGGCCAACTCTGTTTTCAGGATACATTATATCTGCAGTGTAACAACGCTGACTCAGTGTAAGCAAAATGTGTTCTAATGGTCAGAGTAAATGAGCTGTGTTTCTCTGATGAGAGGAGGTGTGGAAGTCAGAGGGGAGGAACTTGTGTAAGAATGCAACTCTTCAGGTTTAAATCCACCAACCTGACTGGTCGGACACATCACTGTAGATGAGAATCTTTCTGAAGGATCACAAAAGTCAGTTTCTTTCCTCAAAGTGTGGAGGTTTTCATTCTGCTTTGCTCTGTCTTCTGACAGCATCAGATTCCCTGGCAACCTGTGTGGACTCTGGAAACCTGGACTACAATGGCAGTCAACCTGAGCAAGAACGGTTCAGCTCTGATGGCTGCCTATAAGAAGGTGGTGGATGCCAAATCAGACACGGACTGGTAAGCTGGTTCTGTCGAAAGCGAAAGCAACAAGACCTTCTTGTTTTCTGCAGTTCTTATTTATTAATGTTGTGCTTTCAGGGCTCTGTTTACCTATGAAGGCAACAGTAACGACCTTCGACTGGCAGAGACAGGAGGTGAGAGCTCATGATGATCTATGGATCTACATCACTGTGATGTACAATAGGATAAACAAGTATTTGATTCTGCTGGACCAATGAGCTTACACACTTTCAGAGACTGGATAGATCTGTAAACTATTGTTGCTACGCCTCAACTGTGAGGGACAGAATCCAGAAATAATCCAAAAAAAATCACATTGGATGAGTTTTTATTTTTCTTCTAACTGGAATGTTAGAATTTTACAATCAATTTATTTATATATCAGTCCTTAGTTTCCTTCTGCTTCACTCACCAGCATTTTTTTAATTTCTGTCTTCAGCACATTGCCACTTCTCATAAACCTGCCTGTTTAGATTGCTGAGATCCAACAAGGCAACCCAGACAACACAATCCCACTGAGCACACTTCAGCTTCACTTTTTGGTTGAGCTCTTTCTTTACAAAAAGAGATCAGAGCAGTGCCCACATTGCTACAGACAAAACCCAAGTTCCTTTATCCATTGTCCGCTGCAGGCTCCCATCACTCCTGAACAAAACACCAAGATACTCAAGTTGGGTTTATAGTAAATAGAATGGAGCATTCCTCTTAATCTGGTTGGGATCCATGGTCTCAGACTGAAATGAGTCATTCTTGTCCAAGTCTTTTTTAACTACATCTATTGATGTTTGATTATTTGTTTGGACTGATCTTACATTTGAAAGAGTCTGTCTATTTGCTTTCCTGAGCAATTCCACTCAAAAAGTTCTCCCTTCCAGTGGAGTCTGGATTTTCTCCCCATTACTCGGATTGTCTCCGGTTGATTTATGACTGAGCCAATCAGCAAATAGAAGGATAAGTTGTGAACGATGACGTCCAAAAGGCTATCTTATAAATGCATCAGAAATCTAATGTTGCATTAGAGCGGTGGTTCTCAGCCCTGGTGCTCAGGGACTTAGGTGTTTGATTACTGATGTACACCTTACATCTGTAATTTAAATGTCTTATGCTTTATATCAGGTCTGCTGGAGCAGGAAAGCATCTAAACCATCGGGATAGTAGTTCTGCTTGGTCCAGTGTTGGGACCCACCATATTAGAGAAACATAAGGTCATGTTAAATAACAGACTCCTGTTCTGGTGTGTGTTCAGGTGGAGGGTTGGAGGAGTTGGTGGAGGAGCTGAACAGTGGGAAGGTCATGTATGCCTTCTGTCGAGTCCCAGATCCTAACTCTGGCCTGCCTAAATATGTCCTTATAAACTGGGTGAGTCACAAACACACACACACACACACACACACACACACACACACACACACACACACACACACACACACACACACGCACGCACACACACACACACACACGCACACACACACACGCACACACACACACACACACACACACACACACACACACACACACACACACACACACACACACACAGATTCCCATACTACAACAGGAGAAGAAAGTTATTAAAATCATTACTACTGTAATTTCCTAACTTTTGCGCACACCTAATTTTAAAAAGAAAAAAAATAATTGCACATATACACACCACTTTTCTATGAGCTGCAGCCAGGAGTCCAAGCATGAGATATTTACACAGAAAGATTTTTAAACTTTTATTTAAATATTTAGCAGTGACATACATGAACTGTATATGATTTTTTCATAACAGCATCTGTAACACGGCTGCTCAAACACTGACCTCTTTCTTCAGCTTCCTCCTGCACAGAAACCACTAAGTCATCTTCCTTAACAGGAGGATCTTCTTCTTAACTTTGGGTCAGGTTGTTTGGATCGGATACTTAACCAAGTCACAATTTGAAAACTCCATTTGTTGCTTATCTTATGTTGTCTTAGATAAAACTTTGTTTCATGTGTCAAAACATCAAAGTGTGGCAAAAAAGCTAAAGTTGAAAAAGCTTGTAGAGCAAACACTTCACAGCACTGTCTAACCTCTCCAAGACAGGCTGGCTTTCCAGTTAATTCACAAAAAAAATGACACAGATTTTCATTTTCTGTCAATAATAATGCAAAACCTGATGAAAAAAAACACATGTAGATTATGAATGTTCGTGTATGTAGACTGGTGAAGGGGTGAAGGACTCTCGTAAAGGAATGTGTGCCAACCATCTCAGCGCCATAGCAAATTTTTTGAAGGTAGGTGTGATTCTGCTATGTTGTGATTGGATGGTTTGAAAGCAGTTAAACGTCCTGTCTCCTTCCCTCTAACGTCTTGATGTGACTGATCTTAGGGAGCTCACGTTACCATAAACGCTCGCACAGAGGAGGACGTGGAGCCAGAGACCATTTTGACTAAAGTTGCAAAAGCCTCCGGAGCCAATTATAACTTTCACAAACAGCAAAATTACATCGATGCACCAAGAGGACCAGTGGTGAGGAGACACAAAACTCTCAGACATACCGTCTTAAAGTTTCTTTTGTCATCAGACCCTCATAGGTTCTGTCTTTGTCAGCAATTTCACAGCTGCTGTTCAGACTTTATCACAGACATGATGAAATCTTAACACATGTACTTAATATCATTTTATCAAGATCAGAGGACTCCAAAGCACTTCACACTACATTCATCCATGCACACTTTCACATGCTGATGGGCGTGGCCACAGCAGTCCTTAGGCAGTCTGGCTGCTCTGCACCAGCAGGCAAGGCGGACACAACAAGACACAAGAGCCGGAATTGAACGAGCAACCTGCCAACTGCAGAATGAACCCCTTCCACTGTCACCACCATCGTCCCATGAGTCCAGAAAGAGTTCTACTGGAAGGCTTAGGCTTAGTTGAAACATTTCGATTTGATGCAACCAAATACCACAAAGCCAGTTATAGACAGTCTAACTAAATCAACTTAATATAGAATAACCCTTTACAGAAAGAATAAATGGCTAAGTAAAGGAAATTACACAAAAAATGTACTCATCCATAGATCGGATGATTCTCAGACCTGTTTTTCTTTTTCTTTGAAAAAGAGATTTTGAAGTGTTCGGATACAGTATGTACAGTTCATGTTAAATTGAATGACCAATGTGGAATTCTTTTGAAATTGAGAATTCCTCAGGACATGATTTGATTTGTATTAAGGATGATATTTCAAGATAGTACTTGGAAATATAATTTGCATTTTAAACAGTCTAACTAAATCATAACCTTTCAGTTTTAGAAAGGTTATGTGCTGCAACTTCAACTTCAACTTTTTTTGTTTTTTGCAATTTGCAACTTTGACTGCAACTTTACAAAAAATGTGGAGCAAAATCAGTAACTATAGGCTGCAACAATTACAAAAAAACATTGCAACATCCTGGAGAGACTGACTGTTGGTTCACGTGTGATGACTCCACCTCTACCCTTTGTTTTGACTATTCTTTTTGAGTATTAATCTTTGTGCTCAGCATTTTTTGCCGGTCAATATAGAAATTTTCACATGTTCAACCAATTTCTCCTTTGCTTGTATACCAGGGTTCTGTGTACAGAAAAGTCAATGCTGTGGAGGAAATCCAGCAAACCAACAAGGATAACTTCTGGGACCAGGCTCAGGTTTGTTCCTTCATACACAACCAGCAGCCTTACAAACACAAGCATCTGCATCTGCAAATGTGACAAATGTCTGTCTTTTCTCAGCGGGATGAGGAGCTACGTCGAAAGGAGGAGAGAAAGAGAGCGGAGCAGGAGAGGCAGAATGCGAAGAGGGAAATGAGGGAGTTGGATGAGAAACAGGCAAAAGAGAGGGAGAGAAGAACGAAGGACAGAGCTCATCAGATTGAACTAGAGAGGTGAGTTAGAACTGCACAGTAACATGCAAACCAAGCAGCTAAAGACTCAGTGGGAATGTTTGTATGTTTTTTACATGACAGGAGCCTTCAGAAAAGAAGAGAAGAAGAGAATAGAGATGGGGAGCAACAGCGACTGGTGAGTTAAGCTGTTACCTTAAACTGAATGGTTGGTAATAGAGGTATAGTACTGCATATTTTGATGAAGATCTGATATCAAGTAACTACAATCATGCCAATAAACTGATAATGACACTTTCTGTTATTTTATTTTGATATATTATCAAATGTCTGACCTTTTGGTCTTTTGTGTTTTTTCATTTGAATTATTTTTATTAAAACCAGGGAGATAAATTAGTCAAAGTTTATGTCAACAAAATACTTTAATAACATATTAATATGAAAATTGAACAAGTGTTTGTGTATTTTTTTCATAGATAAAGTGCAAAAAATTATAATTTGAGAGAAAATTAGAACAAAATCTCTTTTTAAGGTAACGTTAAAAAAAAAACTATTATACAAAAATAAGCCGAAGTTTCAAAACAGAACCTTAAACTAAAACAGCAGTCTTACTGTGTTAGTATCAATCCAATACTCATACCGGCTTGGTATTAACATTAATGTAGACACTAGTAATCAATTTAATACAGGGGTTTTAGTGAGGAACGCTAACTAGCAATGAACTTTTACACTGGGGCGTTGGTGGAAATGACTAGGCAGCCAGAAGGACACAATGGGGCCAGTCTGTAGCCATCACTGGGCAAGAGGCTTGGTTCACCCTGGACACAACACCAGGTTTTGTTGCAGGTACATTTTCCACATCAGAGTAATTATTAGGAATGAACTAATATGACAATTTGAGCCAATCAATCAATCAATCAATCAATCAATCAATCAATCAATCAATCAATCAATCAATCAATCAATCAATCAATAAATCATGTATTGCACATTTCACCAACGAGGCAGTTCAAAGTGCTTCACATCATAAAAACACAAAATAAAAAGTCATTAAAACATTCAGTCATCAGTTGAGAAACCAGTGACAAACATTACATTTTGATCTGTGCAACATCAACATCATCACTATGCATCAAAACATTGGTCAATGTTTCATTTATTATGGTTATAAAGCAACTCTGAACAGGTTGGTTTTTAGTCTAAATTTAAAGGAACTCAGTGTTTCAGCTGTTTTCCAGTTTTCTGGAAGTTTGTTCCAGATGTGTGATGCATAGAAGCTGAATGCTACTTCTCCATGTTTGGTTCTGGTTCTGGATACTGAGTAAAACCAGAACCAGAATCTGAGAGATCTGGAAGATTGATAAGACAACAGCAGATCTTTAATGTATTGCGGTGCTAAACCGGTCAGTGATTTATAAACTAACAGTATTTTAAAGTCTATTCTCTCAGTCAAAGGACTGTAACTGGGTGATGTAGAACTGGTGATGTTCTCTGTCTCCCTGGTTTTAGTCAGAACTCTAGCAGCAGCGTTCTGGATCAGCTGCAACTGGAGGATTGATTTGTTTGTCAGACCCATGAAGACACTGTTGCAATACCCAATAATAAAACTGCTGTTATGGTAGTATTTGTCAATATCATATATATATGGTATTTATTTGCCCAAACTTTTGACACTGTGTAAAACTGACCACAACACCTACATTGCTTTTGCATTTGTTTTTGTGTACTAATCTTTGTGATGAGTACGTTTTTCCAGGAAATGTAGAAATTGTCACAACATGTTCACCAGTTTCTAATGTGCTTATATTACAGGGTTCTGTGTACAGAAAAATCAATGCTGCAGAAGAGATCCAGCAAACC
This sequence comes from Poecilia mexicana, assembly GCF_051168715.1. NCBI lineage: Eukaryota > Metazoa > Chordata > Actinopteri > Cyprinodontiformes > Poeciliidae > Poecilia > Poecilia mexicana. The sequence goes on from NW_028263381.1 coordinate 1,585,884, forward strand.
AACAAGGATAACTTCTGGGACCAGGCTCAGGTTTGTTCCTTCATACACAACCAGATGCAGATTTGTCACATCTGCATCTGCAAATGTGACAAATGTCTTTTCTCAGCGGGATGAGGAGCTACGTCGAAAGGAGGAGAGAAAGAGAGCAGAGCAGGAGAGGCAGAATGCGGAGAGGGAAAGGAGGGAGTTGGATGAGAAACAGGCAAAAGAGAGGGAGAGAAGAACGAAGGACAGAGCTCATCAGATTGAACTAGAGAGGTGAGTTAGAACTGCACAGTAACATGCAAACCAAGCAGCTAAAGACTCAGTGGGAATGTTTGTATGTTTTTTACATGACAGGAGCCTTCAGAAAAGAAGAGATGAAGAGGAACGAGAAAGGGAGCAACAGCGAGTGGTGAGTGAAAACATTAGAGATGTGACTGAAGGTCTTCAAGGACTATTCCAGGTTGGTTCTCTCTGGGGGCTTTCCATCTGCCCTTGTCCTTGTCCTAAATTCTGCACATGTGCTGAAAGAAATCAAGCAAATAATAAGTAAAATGAACTGTTGGATGTCAGGGGAGACACATTTGAGTGTAAATTATTCATTGAAAAGTAACAGAAACAACAACCAGGATAGTTGAGGTGATCCAGGCTGCCTGACTGGGAAAGCACCTATGGTAAATACCATTTATCAGCTGTTCAGGTATCTGCTCATCCAGCACATCTGAGGCACGTACTGGACACCAAAACATCCCATCTACACTCTACATCTCAGCTTTGCTACCATTTGACTTCTCTGGGGATGGAAAGTAGACTTGAACCAGAAGGCCTGGGTGGTCTGGACGGTTGATACAACAGCAACAGGCTTTATAAAAGTGATTTATAAACGTTTAGAAAGGCAAAAAGTATCAAAGTGAAAACTGAGGATGTGAAAACAAGACAAGTACAGTAAGTAATGGTTGTCTTACACTTCCACTGTGTGTGGATTATCTCTTCCTCATTAGTCTTCCCCCAGTCAATGGTTTCCTGTTGTTAGAGTTCTTGGTTCAGAGTGAGTTCCAAGATATTTTACATATGATGTTTAAATTTTTTTCAATTCTTATGTTCTTCTGCAGATAATGGATTTAATTTTCTTGTCCATGTTGTAGAATGAGCAGGAAAATTCGAAGAAGGTAACAGGAATCAATGCTGCAGCATCTGTGCAGAAAGCTAATGTAAGTATGACTGACTGGCTGTAGCTCATTAAAAACACTTGTATTCACTAACCACTCAATCCAGTTATTCAGATCCTTTCCATGAACAGAGGCGTACAGAATCCAGCAGGTAGCAGTCATGCAGACTGCTTCTCAAATGTGTGGAATAAGTCTTGGAATTTCCTCACTACTAAATATCCCATCAGGCTCACTGGACACTAGAGCAGTTGAGACATGTACTCTGTAGTAATGAATTATGCGACTGTCTGGGTTTGGCAGTTGCCATCTAAACCGTACTTACCAGACTGCACTGTGTGGTGAAGTTGTCTTTCAGGAGTTGGGCTTAGCTCTACAGTTCCAATGATAGTAACTGTTAATACTGCAGCTAACATTGAGGTTAGGCCTTCCCGTCTAACATCAATGTCTGACCTCACATATGCACTTCTGGAAGAATGGTCAAGAGCTCCCATAAAACCATGTGGATGCTATGCAACATAGTATCACATTAAACCCTGTGGATCAAGAGTGTGTCTTCACATGTGTGTGAAGGCAGATGAGTAAATATTTTAGGTAATTTAGTAACTGTTTGTGTCCAAGTTGGATTCTACTGTTTTTCCAAATGTCTACAGGCAGTATTATGTAAAATCAAACTTTCTGACCTCCACATCATGTTATAAAGTTATTCCCTAATCAAAAACATACCTGGTGTGTTACCTTGATAGTTCGGTGCATGTTTAATCTCCATGGCAACCATTCAGCTGTGCAAAACACCTGCTTGTCATAAAATGGTGTGGTAGGTGGTGAGGAGAGACGCCGAGACCCAGGTAAGGTGATGAGTAAGATGAGTTTAATGATGAATATGCTCGATAAACAGTCCAGGACAGGCAGCACGGCGAGAGGCAAGCACACAGCTAGATGCCGGTAGCACTGACAACAAAGACTGACACGATGAGCTAATGCCAGCACAGGACTTCACAGTACAACTGTGCGGGCAGACTAACAAAGACGACGTGGACGTACGTTACACAAACTTAGACAAGGACCTGACAAGGAACACAGACAACAGGTGAGACTAAATACACTGGGAGGGTAATCACAGGAACGAGACACAGCTGGGATCAATCAACGGGGAGGACAGGACAGAAACTCACAGGGAAACAGGACTAAACACAGAAAATGTCAAAAATAAACACACAGAACATTACACTGCTTGCACCTCGCCTCGCCCTCAAGGCGAAGCTCCTCCTCAGGGATTCAGTTTCTAAGCTTCTGCCTCACAGAGCAGCCCTCCCTCACTGAGCTCCTTCAGACTAGCCACCAGTAGTTAGCAAACTGTGCACATATTAAGCTCAGTATACAATCTTTAATAGAGGAGCCATGTTGTGATTACTTCCTGAAGGCAGAGTTTCAGAAGGAGCAGGAGTTTTTAAAGAGGCAGAAGCCCAATTTCAAGTCATTAAATCAGGAAGCAAAATGTCCTTTATGTCATATTTGATATGTACAACATTTTTATAAAAACAGATTGTAACATAGTTACATAAAATGGCAACATGTGCAGGAAAAATACATAGTACTGCCCCTTTAACAATTCAAAATACCACTTTATCCAGCAGGATTAGAAAACTACACCACAGTGACAAGTTCAGAACATTCTGAAATCGGAGGTAAAAATTGTGGTTTAAGTATCAGACTCGAAAATCATTTTATTATCCTGCACTTTTTTTCAGGCATTAGACCAAAAGCTTTTTGATTGGCTGTTTCTCTTTACATCTAAATGTACCATAGCAGATGATCTCTCCTTTAGATTTTCAGACTCTAACAGGTCATGTGTCTTTTCTTTCATTCACAGGAGGCAAAGTCTCTGATTTCTCAGAGAGCGTTCAATCCCAGAGACATCTTCAAGCAGAGGGAGCAGAGTTTTGAGGCCGACACACCGTCTCCTGTTACATCCAGACCAGGTCAGAAACACAACAAACTGACACTCAGAGGGGGCAGAGCACCCACACATTGTACTCAAGTAAGAGTAGCACTACTTCAACATATTTTTACTCAAATAAAAGTAAAAAGTAGCCGTCCAAGAAATGACTCAAGGAAGAGTAAAAAAGTATCTGGTAAAAAGTATTTTCAATTCCAGAGTAATTGATAAAGTTATCAACCATTTAATATTTAAAAGTTACATCATCAGATGGACCAAATATAAAGAAATTGTGATATTTTAAGGACCAAAATGACAATTCATATAACAAAAAAAAAAAACAACAACAACAAAATCAAGCAAAAGAATAATGTTCCAAATCAATTTCTTTCAATTGAAACTTAAACAAAAACTGCAGGTCTGTGTTTGTGTCTGGTGAATTTTTGATTAAAACATGTTTGTTCTTCATTCAGTGGGTAAAGAATCCAAAGATTTTACTGAATTAAGAGCGACTTCATAATGAAATTACTCAAATAAAAGTAGAAAAAACAGTGTAGTAAAAACACTCCTAAAAGTAACTAGTTTCTACAGTACCTCTGCTGACACTAAGCCACCTGCAGCAGAATTGATGGTTGATGTTCCTGTTTTTGCCTTCAGGGAAGCTCCAAAGTAAATTTTTGTCTCAGAAATTGTTTGAGCCTGAAGAAGCAGTGAAGCCTCAGAGTCCTCCGCCGGACGTCCACTACCCAGTGACCAACCCCTTCTCCTCAGCCACACCTGAACTGCCTTCATTTCCTGCTGCAGCTTTCTTGCCCACCCTCCAAGAGACGGTGACTTCACATGAGCAGCCTGCAGGTCAGACACACTTCCTGTTGAGCTCTATATATGCAAGTGTCAGTAATTTAATCATGATCATTTCCATTCAGGTATGATTAGCCTGGATCAGATGTCAGCAAATTGCTGCCAGAAATATTGCAGCAGTTTTCTGCACTGAACTTTTCTTTTTGAATAGTTTGTGTTTGGATAATTTGTCTTTTTGGCTGTCGCTGCTGATTATCTCTACATCACAGTTAATCTGGTCGTTTTATTTTTGCAAGTATTTTTAGACCTACGTTTCCTTTAAGATGGCTTCCACTAAATCATCCCAGCTACTTATGGTAGCTGCGCCACCGTTAGCGAACCGAGGCTGTACTGTGTTGAGTTGAATGTTTCTGTTTTTCTCCTGTCTGATTACAGAGGACGGTTCCACTGAGGAGGCAGAGTGGTCAGATGAGTTTGATGATGATGCAGATGAAATGACTGCAGGTATGATGGCTGTAACATCACCAAACATCATGTTGACCTTTTACACCCCAAAATGCATCATTTGTGTTTTCCTTTCAAGTTCTGTTAAACATGAGCTATAAAGCTCAACACTGCTAACACTCAGTAGGAGGTCAGTCAGTCAGCCAGTCAGTCGTCTTGACCTGGATGGTTGTAGGTTTAATTCCAGCTTCCTGTTGTCACACGTTTAAAATTTTAATTTTGTTGTGCTTTCTTTCTTGAACAATGACAATAAAATAAGGATTTACTTATCAATAAGCTGCCTTATTGGTAAGTAAATAAACATGTTTGTGTATTTGTGATTGGTGAGCATGTCAGGAAAACCACAATATCAGTTCACTCCATTCACCATTCAGGCTTCATTTTAGAAAATCCAAACATTTACATGCTTTTATTCCAACTCTATTAGCCAGAAATTGTAAATTTCCAGTGCCAGGAAACTCTAAACCCAGTTAGTCTGCTAAAGAATGAAAAAAGATAAGTTTTTATGGCATCTCATGGAAAAGAAACCAACATTTTAAATCTCTACACTGAAGAAGCCAACTGGTTAAAGTAATTGCTATGGACAATTGATGTTTACTCATGAGTTTACTGCAGCATCACCGTTAAAAGTTAAACAGCGATATTTGATATTTAGGTTTAGCCTGTCACGTAGAAAAAATGTGGAAGTTTGTTTTTCAAAGATACAGATACAGATTCACACCATGTTATTGACATATTTATAATTATCAGAGTTCCAAATTAAATATTTCATTCATAAGCAAACATCAGTTTCTCCCAAGACATACAGTGTCATTTGTGGTTGTTAAAAAAATGATAAAAATTATTTTGCATGGCAGCTTAAAGCATGACTCCAAACCAATGAGAACAGAAGCATTTTGGTTCTCCAGGTTCTACCTAAAGCAGACTTCTAACAACCTTTCTGAGGCGACGGTACGACCAGACAGAGAACTCTTCTCTGGATCTGGAAAACGTTTTCCTTGTGATTCATCTGTTGCCATGTTTATTCATTCCTGTCATTCTCCCACAGCTGAAAGTCCAGTTCAGCAGGATCTGTACCAGAGTCCAGATCCAGTTGGCACTGCTGACAATCTGTATGAGAATATTTACCAGGATCAGACAGAGGTGAGTCTGCTCTGTGTGTCAGAGGATGGTACCTGGACACCCATGAGTGTTTGTGACCCATCTGGATGACAGTAATGGGGTTTATGTGCTTTCAGCTTATTGTCATGGTTTCCATATCATTTGCATAGATTTATCTGTGTATGGAGCCTTTAAATATAATGAAATGTTGTTGATGTTTTTGAATTTTAGTCTCAGGACTATAATAATCCAGGTGATGGAGAACAGCAGCGGTACAAGGCCAGGGCTTTGTATGACTACCAGGCTGGTAAGGAAACACATCATGCTTGTCTTCATGTTGGAGCTGTACTGATACAGACGACTGTGACGCTGCTGCAGAGTCTCTTTACAGTTTACAGTTTAAACTCCCTCACTGTTTGCTCCTTGCTCTGTTATTCCATGTTGCCCCTCGTTTCATGTTTTGGTTTCCAGCTTTTGTAAATGTTTTGGACTCCATTCATTAAATTGTGTCTTGTATGACGTCCCGTTCTGCTGTCTGCACTTTGGTTCTACTCCTTCCTCCCATCTGACAGTTTAAAGGCAGTACTCAGTTGATGTGAACCTTACAGACATTGAAGAATGTAAACAAAAAAACCCTCATTATTCTGGCACTGAGTTGGTGACTCCATGTGAACTCAAACTGAGATGTCCTTTTAAAGTAGTGTATGTAAACTCCTTTTTTCATCTGTGTGTATTATTATTGCTTAAATGTTATCTGACAGATCCGTCACAAAAGCATGCAAGTTAAAAAAGTTAAAGAATGAAAGATAACAGCATCTGGACTTTCCATTTTTTCCTTCTTACCTGGATTGCCTGTCATCCACAGCTGATGACACTGAGATCACCTTTGACCCAGATGACATCATAACAGAGATAGAGATGCTGGATGAAGGCTGGTGGAGAGGCTTTGGACCTGATGGGAACTACGGCCTGTTCCCTGCAAACTATGTGGAGCTCCTTAATGACTAAACAGTGGCAGTCATTATATGAAAATGGATTATTAACTTTTTCATGTCTTTGTTTACCACCCGCTTGGAAAATAAATGAATAAAATGTTACCAATCTTCAGTCTCACTCTGCAATGTTCCCTTAAAGGAAAATGCCTGTTTCTTGTTAAAGTTCTTGTTCAAATCAAATGTGACCAACACTCTTGGTTGCGGAACAAAAATGTTGGGTAAAAATACAACTAATCTGAAATGACATCTGCAGACAAGTTGCCCAGAACCCCATGAAAAACTAAGAATTTTAGGGCAAACATATTAGCTAATATTATGTTCTTTACTGTGCTAAAATATACCACCACTTTTCTGTTAAGTTATTGTTACAGGCTAAAATCAGCGGTGTTTGACATAGCTCAAATGCGACAAACAACGGGAGATGTGTGCAGTCAAAAACGATGTAGAAAGCAAAACGCTTTAAATTAAATTACTGAAGGTTTTACCAGGTTCTCATGTGTCCCAAGTTTGTTAATTATTGGAGCTATGGCTAAATGGATGACCACTTACCACCATGGAAGATGAGAACTTTCTTCTTATAATGGAAATAATAGATGGAGAGCTGACTATTCAAAAGGAAAACAGAAAAACAAGCATTCTAATAGACAATTATTATGAAAGTGAAATAGAAAAAAATCCATAAAGATTGTCTGCTACCCAGAAGATCTCTGTTGGCATTGATAAAAAAGGCATTGATAAAAAAAGGTCTGACTGCATCATTACTGGCTATAAGTTCAAGGAATTTTTGTGTTCAACTAAGTAAACCAGAGAAGGTATTGTTGGGCCTTGAACCAGCACCACACTCACACACTGCAGTCAATCAAAATATGTGGAAAAATGTATGCATGAAAAAGAGAAAGTCATCACAACTATGATGACTAAATTATGACTAAAACTTAATGACATTTTAGTCAAAATTCTAAGATCAGAACTAAATAAAAATTTGCTATCAAAATGAACTGGATTATTCCTTGGTACCGGGTGAAGGAAAGTGGAATTATGTCGGCTCCATGTCTTCGGTGCAGCAGGTGTAGATGACAGCTCAAAGCGGATCTACCTGTATTATCTATCTGTATGATGCAGGTGAGGCGTCCATCTTGTTGGTCATCTAGTTGTAGCTCACAGATGACATTTATTTTTTGGCTTTGCTCCGAGGCAGTTATAGGGATCTGAGTTGCTTGTTGTTTTGAGGCAATTTAGTCAATTCATCAGAACCTGCATTGGTTACAATATTAACCTGCAGTTGAGAAAACCCTCAATTCTGTCAATTCAAAATCCACTTTTTTTCCCCACGCATCAGTTTTGAACTCCAAGTTCAGCTATGCTGAAATCGCAAGTAGACAAGTCAAAATGTTTGGTACTAGCGTGTGTTAATGCACACGATATGTTATATCGCCCCAGCATCAGAACCTCTTCGAAGTGTCTGGTTAAACTGAATTTTTTGGGGGGAATGTCCCCAAATCAGGACTGTTTCAGCAAACCTTCGCCAGTATCAAGAGTGATTTTCTGAAAGACTTCGTCTGATTGAAGGTCAGCTCTTTTTGTCAGAGGAAATGAGGGACAGAGCAAAGCAATAAGTGGCATGATGCTAGTTTTGTCGCTGGTCATGTTGGTTAATGTCCTTCATCTTTGTGTTCTCTATTACCCCTTATTGGGCCAGCTGTTTTCTGTTTCTTGATTACTTCCCTTTATCTATTTAAGTTCACCTGTGCCTCTCCTTTGCTGGGTCAGATTCTCTGTTGCGTTTCCCTGAGCTGGCTCTGCTTTTGTACTCTTGCACACTGTTTGGTTCCTGACCATTAAAGAGATTGTTTGGACTCACCTGGTCGTTGCCCTGGTCTTCCTCTCTGTTCTGTGGCTTCCCCTGACAATAATCTAACAATACTAAAATGATAGCCAAGCTTATTTTATACATGAATTTTGTGTGTTAACATCCCTGGCCATTGGTTTGATAGTAGCACTGAGCCTTCTGCTTCAGTTAGCACTGCGTGCTAGCTTTTAGCTGCCTCCATAACTGTACTCCATGTTTTGGATATTGTGTTTTTGTCTAGGGAACAAAATGACCCAAATGCTTTGACATTCTTGACGCCCTGTAGCTAACTCCTGACCCCATGCCTTCATAGAGCAATCATTCCAGGGCATTTGATTCTGACCAATCAGAATCAAACGCCATATTTATAACCGGTTGCAATTTGTCTACAAGTACACGCCCCTTATCTGCAGGAACTGAACTCTGACAATATTGCCAGTGTTATCATAGCAAACACGCTGCAGTCAGAGATTTTGAGGAAAATAATAGGAAACCATGGTCCATGTTTTTAGTGGTTAATATAGAATCCCAACAGCCGTTACCCAGCTCATATGAAGGGTGGAATATAATTATATTTCCAAAACCCAAACAATGCCTGGAATAACGCAAGAAATGAATCAGTTGACCTCATGTCCAGTTGAATGAAACTGATCAACAGCAACTACTACATTACTCAGCACGAAGATAACCGGTGTTCTATCAGTGCTACCTCGTCAGATTTTCCTACCGTAGCACGGATAGATAGTATCTGGTGCTATGCGTCCAAAACTGCTACCGAAATGTTTACAAACCAAAAACCATAGCGGGTTGTGTTAATGTTGAATATCTGTTAACATTATTTGAGTTACGGGACTGAAGTGGAAGCTTAGGAGTTATGCTTAGCTTAGCATTGGAACAATTTACATACAAGACGAAACAACAAGCTCACTTCCATCAACTGAATATCCTACCTCTTTAAAATGAAAAGTGTGGATAAATAAAATATAATAATCAAGTATATTCATTCTTTGAGTGAGTTTTGCATATTTTGAATATTGTAATCACACCTTTTTCTATGGAGAGCCATTTCAGCCAAAATTAAATAAATAAATAAATGGGTGAAATAAATAAAAAAAAATCAGTAAAATAAATCAATAAATGAAGAAAATGAGTGAAATAAATAAAAAATTAGTTAAATAAATAATTTAGCTTTTTCATTAACCCAGTTTCTCATTCCATATAATCCTAGTACATGTTGAACATCAGTGGTTGTGTTGGGGTTTCTTTTATGTCAGACTGATTTGACAATAAAGACATTTGGTGTTAGTGTCTTGGGAGTGCAGTGCTTGTAGGGGCATTGGCTTCAGTGGAGTTCCCTTCTGGAAAACAACTACTCCTTTCCCATTTCAAGAATTTGAGAAACAGTTGTACTTTTATCCACTGCTGCATTCTCTAAGACCGCAGAAAATGATAGAAGTTGTCCTCCATGACTCTGATGTAGACACACTTCAACATGTCTACTGGCAGAAACTGCATAACAGTTTAAAGGAGACATTACTCCTTTAAATTGTTCTTATATATATCTTAGCCCAGGAGTTCCTAAGCTTTTTTGTGCCACCCCCCCAAAACAGCATTTGTTTTTGTCCTTGGACCCCCTTTGTAAAAACACAGATGATGCTACAAAATATGTAAACAAACATCAACTTTTAGATTTTTTTTTCACACTTCTCTTCACTGCTGGACAGTTTCTTCTGTCTTTTTCTTATCAGAAACGTGTCTGTTTCGCACTTGCTAGCTATGCTATTTGACTAGCAGCCAATCAGACAGATGAGTGTGGCAAATAACATTTCAATAAATTATTATATCTTATAATAATGATTAAAAAACAGAGTAGGTTTTATGATAAAAACATAATTAAATTATTTCTAAAGAAAAAACTAAGTATTTATTTTTGCATTTTTCTTCTCTCATCTTCAACAATGTGAAGACACATTGTGGTGGCCGCTAAGGGGGCTGCGACCTCCTCTTGAAAATCACTCTTAGCTCACACAGACCGATTGGTATAAAAACAAACAGAAGGTGGCAGCAGTACGCTTTTGAGTCGTTTAGCCCACCCAAACAAAACGACGAAGAATACCATCCCTCAACAGGAAAACATGGCGTCAAGGTTACTTCTCCGCACCGCGTTCAGAGCCACAACGAGCTGCCGGGTTGCCCGGGCTCCGGCTCTGAGGCGCTGCATAGCTGCTGGAGGTGAGGACGGGACTTTGGTAGACAGGAACACCCAGAAAAGGCGCCGAAATGAGAGATTAGCCATTGTTAGAACAAATTAAATTCATGGCGGCGGACCGCTTTCTGTTTGTAACTTCATAGACCCCGGGCTTCATAGGGAAATTGTTCATTTCTGTTAATACCGTTTCATCTAATTAGCTTCTCGTTTTATAAAGCCACGCCGTTTAATTATCAGAACAAGTAGGAACTTGTGTTTATTTCGGCTAGTTTTGAAAATAATGAAATAGGTTTTTAAATAGTATATTGGTTTCATGAGAGACGTCACATTGAATACAGAGCAAATAGCTGACTGGTGCTCAACATGTTCCAACTATATTTCCAGAAAATATTGTTGTAATTTGAGAGAACAGATAATGGTGAGGTTTTAGTGATATATTGTGGACTAAAATTGTCAGAACTCGTTTCACTGAATGCATTTTGCAAAGTTTTACCAAACTGACAATAGATACACTGTCAACAGTATCAGTTGTTTTAAATCTTAAATTATTACTGCCCTTCATTGTCTAACTGTTGGCGTTTATATATTTCTAATGTCTGCTTTTGTTACTTCTGTTGTTTTATCTATGGTGACGTGTGCTGCTGCCTTTCTTGCCCAGGTCACTCTTCTGAAAGAGGTTTTGATCTCAGTGTTTTTTTTTATTTTTTTATCTGCTTAAATAAATGTTATTTAGGTGGAATAAAGAAACAGAATTTGTTACTTTTAAGATCTGACTTTAGGGCAGAATTCCTGATTTTACTTGAATCATAGTAATTAAAGTGTAGCAATACATTTACAGAACAACTGAGGTAAAAAAAAAAACTGTTGAATGATCTCATTAATGTTGTCACCATCACTGTATGTCACTAAAAATGAATTCTACCTGAGCTACATGAGTGAATAATTTGCTGCTCCACCAGGCATTCCCACTGATGAGGAGCAGGCCACAGGAATGGAGAAGGCCATCATGAAGGCCATGAAGGAGGGAACAGTGAGTGTTACAATCAGCAGTGCAGAAACGCGACATAAAAAACCCGACAAATTTAAAAAATATTCTGTGGGGTTCTTCTTGTGTAGAGTCAGCTGAATGACTCTGCAGAAGGGGTTTAGATTGATAAAACATGAACAAAAACAAGTTATTTTACATTTTCACATAATCAGCATCTTCCTCTTCTCTTTACAGGATCCTTACAACATGATGAAGCCTAAGAGCTACGCTGGCTCCAAGAACGACCCCCACCTGGTTCCCTCCATCACTAACAAGAGGGTTGTGGGCTGCATCTGTAAGTCCTCCTGTAGCAGTTCGCTTTGGGGAGCGATTGCACATACGCTCGTAACGATGTTTGCCTTCATCCTCTGTGCAGGTGAGGAAGACAACACCTCCATCGTCTGGTTCTGGCTTCATGAGGGCGAGTCCCAGCGCTGCCCCTCCTGTGGTGCCCACTACAAACTGGTGCCTCATGAGCTGCCCCACTAGCCTTCAGCCCTGTAACCTGTACAGATGTGTGTGTTTACGCCTTTAGCACTCATCTGTACCTTTTATAGCTTTTTTTTGTCGCAATATTCATTCCTCCTTCAGTACAAGAAGAGTGAGATTATCCACGCCCTGCAGGATGTTTCCAGCTTGGCGTACTTCCTGGTTCACTCATCTTGTTCTGTTGTTCTACTTGATCTACCTGCTGACCTCATCAGTCTTTGCTTTACATGTTACATTTCCACAATGTGTTTGGAAGACTCAGGCAGTTTACTCTGGTTTATGTACTGTACGCTGTCATAGTGGGTCCACTTTACTGCTGTTATTCAACCAATAAACATTAAGAACTCCTACTCATGCATGTCTCTTTGGCACTATTTATTACATGTTTTATCTGATAAATATGTTACAGTTAATGGTACACATGCAAAAACATGACAGGAAGAATTGGTAGCTGCACTGTGAAGCCAGGAGTAAAAATGTGCATATTAGAAAATTCCTCAAACATTCTACAATCAGATTTTACTGTCAAACTATTATAATAAAATGGATTCAAAGTCGTATTATCAACTAACATATTTGTCCACAAGAGGGAGCAGTTGAGTTTTGGATTTGGCTTCAATATGTGAGATGTCCTGGTTTTCCACAAGCTTCTCTCAGTGCAGCTTTCATCTCACTAAGCTCTCTTGACAAAGAGAGATGGCAAGAGAACCAGATGTCAGTTTCTGGCAGTAACCTGTTTTTTGCAGAACAGTTTTAATTCCACTGCTATGGAGGAGTTTTGAACATGTTTAAGGTAGCCTGTATAATCATCTTAAAAAGTATACTGATGTATGTAGAAATTCAAATTCTATAATTTATTCCAGGTTTTGAATTATGTATGCTGAAAGAATAATCAATTTCCTGTATTTACAATAGAGATAATCATTAGCCTTCACTGGGTGGAGTAAGTTACAGTAGATGTAGGTGAAACGGTGCACAAATTCCAAGGCAGCCATAGAAAACTTGCAAGCTACAGGGAATAACAGAAGATCTTAAAGAAATACAATTTATTCAGGGGCAGAATAGATACTCAGTTTTGTTGGATTATTCAAAATGAAGCATAAAAAAAAACTTGTTGAAAGAGATTTGGGGAAGAAAATAGTGTAGATTCCAGAGGGTAAATCAATAATTAAAGGAAAAGAAATAGAAATGCAAAAAAGATGGAATGAAGATGAGAAAGGAAGGTTGTAAAAGAAAATCTAACAAAGAACTACAGAGAAAGAAACGGAAGGGAAAATCTAATGATGACAGACTGAGTAGGTTATACATACTTAAGTGAATCTTTATAGTATAATATAATTTATTTATTATAATAATTGTGATAGGTGAGGAGACAAAGAAAGTGTGTATTATGTTTTGATGAAGTTAAATAGGCGACGTAAACGAGAGAATGAGGGGAAAAGCAAAGGGAAAAGAACAGAGTCTATGGGAAATTTAAAGAACAGAAGTGAATAATGAGAAAATCATTATTAAAAATTAAACTTTTTTTACATAACACAAAATGAAAACAGAATATAGAAGGTGGAGAGTGAGGTTTTGAAGAGCCCTGCAAGTACTTTGATGGACCAGACCGACAGGGGGCGCGAATGTAACTAAATTAGAAGGAAAGCTTGTTCGGAGGAAGAAGTCCATTAATCACATGGTTATTTAATCGTATTTAAAAGTGTATATGTATGTGTGTATGCATGTGCATTCATGTACATATATGTGTTTATCAGTGTGTGTAAATTTGCGCACTCATACACACCGTATGTGTATTATTAAACTCCCTCTGAATATCATTGATGACTACACTCCAGTCCGGTAGGTAGCGGTAAATGCACCTTAAGCTGGTTGCCATCCGCCAATAAAACACAAAAGAAGGAGAAGTCCATCAGTCTTTACTGGCTGACAACCGTACATTGAAGGAGAAATGGCTGCAAGGTTACTGCTCCGCTCCGGACTGAGAGCCGTGACAACCTGCCAGGCTGTCCGGGCTCCGGCTCTGAGCCGCAGCATGGCGGCTGGAGGTGAGGCCGACACGGACACACAACCATCCAGATAACAGACTGAAGTGTTAGCTAGGCTAGTCCGTCTGACCGCGGAACGCTTTCTCTTCCAAGTTCTGCCAGGAAACGTTCGGTTCTTGTCGTAAACATCCGGTAAATCTCTTAGGTTGTAATAAGTTCATTTTCTGCTTGTCGGCGTTCAGCTGCTTTTGAATATCCAGATGTTCTTAAACGAAGCTAGGGGCTAACCTGCTGCTTAGCACTAGCCTAACAGTGACGGCAAAGAGGTCAGATTGGGTTTAGATAACTGAGGGTCGGTTAGTCATCTGCTTTACATTCGTTTCTATTCAGAGCTGCTACCTTCATGACCCAATCCCATCTCTCAGGAAAGTGATTGTTCGGGTCTTATCGTGGGCGTTTTTATCGCTGTTATAAACATAATAGTTTGGATTTGACTCATAGTTTCTTGTAATTTATTCATAGTTCTGTGAAATTACGAGTGAGCGGTTCTATGGTACATCCTGAGTTTCCTCTGTCATGTTGGTGCTCCCAGGCATTCCCACTGATGAGGAGCAGGCCACTGGGCTGGAGAAGGTCATCATGAAGGCCATGAAGGAGGGAAAGGTAACATCACACTACATCATGTAGTTATGCTTTACACTTAGATGAAACTGTATTCTGTGAAATAAGTGCTTAGAACAGTGTTTCTCAACCTTTTTTGGGCCAGCGCCCCCCTAGCCTTTATCCAGGTCCCTCACCGCCCCCATCAAAGAATTTGTAGGCTACTTTGCACTGACCATTATTTTATCATTAATATTACTATCACTATTGTAGATGTTTTGATTTTTATGCTTGTTTCTATATTTATCATCAAAAATAATTTCCCAGAGAACAAAAAATCTCATGGGAATATAAATTATTTTCACAGGCGTCTATGAAAAATGTAATGAACATTCAAGTTAAAATCGGTAGGCCTAACAGCAGCCAATCAATGGAAAAAATATTCTTGTTCTTTGCAATTTTCTATTTGTTAAATATTCCACAAAATGATCAGATAAAAGATGTTCAACATGCCAGTTTAAACTTTGATCTGTTTGCAAAACGACTGAGCTCTGCAACATTAAAACATGGATAGAACTGTAACTACATTCATCATAGCTCTTCTTCTCTTCAGTGTTTGTCAGTTTCTGGTGGTGCAGCTCTGTGCTGCCTTCAAGAGAATGGGACATCAGAGTATCATCTATAAAACTTCACCCACATGGCATTTATTGTGTAAACCAGAGCTGACAGTGGAAAAACAAAAGTTCCAGATCCTTTTAATGCCACACAAATATGAGACAGAAACATGGATTATATCTTTATATAGACCTGTCTATTGATTTATAGATTAATAGTTTTACTGGACAGAAATTACAAAAAACAAATCTGGTTCTTAATCAAATCCTAATGAGTCAAACTGAAAGTGTCATGGAGTCGTCAGCCTCATGACATTAACACTGACATGAAAAATAATATTGAAGAAATAAATATATCAAATCTAATTAAAAACATACATAAGTGATAAGTTTTTTACTGTTATGGTCTGTAAGATATATTTATTCTCAATATTAGATATGGTCTTAACAAACCCATGACATTTCAACAATATTATTTTACCTTTTATCTGGAAATAGTGTCTGTTTATTCTTGCCATACAGTCTCTGTATTAATTATTGCTCTAAAGGTCTTCCATACCAGTTTATTCCTCTGTATTTACTTTAGTTTCTTAGTTTATTCTTGCATTTTGTTCTTCATTCATTTCCATTTAGTTTCCTTTGATTAGTATTGTCCTCTCTTGGTTTATTGCTATGTCCACTTTAGTTTCTTTCCTGTTGCTACATTTATTTTATCATTTATTGACGCTCACCATCTTCACTCATCACCTCCTGCGCCTCCTGTGAAACATCGTCATGTTTCACATCATGTGTTGATTTTTCACTGTTCAGCGTCGGATTCTCTGTTTTTATGCCATAATTCACATCTAGCTCGTCGCTCCGTTTTATGTCCCGCTTCTCCTGTTTCAGAGTTTTGTGCAATGTGCGCGTCGTTTTTTTTTTTAACCCCCTATGGTGCAGGGCGGTCGGGAAACGTGTCTATGGGTAAAATGCAGACTGACATAAACCTTTTAAAACAACGGAAATAATTTCTGCAGTCTGATTATTGAAATTTAAAAGTGCTGTGTTGTTCTATCACCCCCTTTTCATACCGGACCACTTACAGCTCCGATGTTATCGCTATAAAATGAACGCTCACTATCGTGGTGTCACCATGGAGGGATTTCTTTATTTCTTTATTTAAATGGGTTCATTTTTCAGAGGGATACACAGTCAGGGTATCGTAATTTTAGCTACCAGTAGCAGAAGAACAGAGTTGCGCCAAGAAGCTAACAGAAACTACAAACACTGAATAGAAGAAGAGCTGCCATGTATATTGTTGCAGCCAAGCATGGTTTAATGTTACACAATGCAGTTTTACCAAGTTGCTCAAAGTCTAAACTGGCATTGTTGTGCATATAAGGTGTAAAGTTTACCTTCGACAAACGCCCCCCAAAGGCATCCCAGTGCCCCCCTTTTGTAAAAATGTCCACCAGCGCCCCCTGCTGTACTCTGAACGCCCCCTGGGGGGCGGTACCGCCCACGTTGAGAACCGCTAGCTTAGAAGAAGACTTTCCTTTTAAGGGATAGATGTATATCCCACCTCCTTATTTTTCAGGTTTTGTACTAAAGAAAAAGCCTCTTAAATTGATCATTCATTAGTTGTGAAGATTATTATTAAGTTTATTTGATAAGACACACATCGACATAGACAATCTGAACAGAGAGCAGTCCCATGTTTGCGTCATGGTGTAATAGCAACAGCTAATTCGCAGCACTTGTCCCTAGATGGGCTTTTAAACAGTACCTCTAAAAAATTGAAGTGATAATTAAAACAGCTCAAGTTTTATTTTGATCCTAAGTGAGATCACTTCCTGGGTTAGCATTGCCAGGAAGTGGCAGTTAATCAAAGTTGATTAAAAGTTGAGTTTATAATCGTAGATTTTATTTTTTTTAAATAAACTGAAAGGTATCTTAAATGTCTGATTTCAGTTGTCTCTATAAAAACATGCTAATAGGCACGTTAAAATGTGTTAAACTCATTTCAGGAACACAACAGTGAATCTTCAGACGTCCTTGTTTTGACACTGCAGTGATGTCGCTGGCTGTTGTTGATCATCTTGTTTTACATCAACATGCTTGTGTTGCATTTCAAATCCTGACCTACCAAGTTTATAACCATCATAGCATGATTGCCATTGTTCAAGGTTCATGACCCCAAACAGTTGAGTTATTTATTGTAATGGTCTCTGGGCCTCACAAGAAGCCCAAATCTCCACCACCGTACCTGACTGAAGGTTTTTTTTGTTTGTTTGTTTGTTTTCTGGAGTTTCTGTAATTAGATTGTTGTGGCCGATGTCTGATCTCGGATTTTCGTGAAGAACAATGAAATATTTTTAGCCTGGTTTTCCTGTCTGAGTGATTATTAACTATATGCTCGGATCATAGCCAGTATCACACCAGGACTGAGAGAACAGCAGCTGTAACGCAGTGTCTTACCTTTTTATGTTTGGTTCTTGTGTTCAAACTTTTCTCCGTTCAGCACAGAGCTGCGTCCAGCCTGACCCGGTGGACCGTTGGTGTGGCACTGACCAGCTGCCAACGCTCAGGGCTGTTCAAGCTGAAAATTTCCAGATTCCTGTCGTGCTGAGCAATATGGTGGAAAATTTATCACGATATAAGGATTTCGTATCGGTCAATACCGATAATTATTGATTGTTTTTTTGTTTTAAATACCTGAAACACAGCCAAGCTAGTGACGTCACTTCCTGTTTTATCCACAGTTTTCTTTCCACTCCTCTGTTCTTTATGTTTCAACAGTCATGAGGCTCGTTGATGAAACCTGAAACTGCTGCTGTGCAGGTTGTGCAACAGGTTGTTGCTAGGTAACCAAAGAGTGAGTTAGCTGATGCCACTCACCAAGAGAGGTTGAGCAGCTAAAGTCTTTCCTCTGCCTACATCCCCCAGAATGCTGAGCGATTCTGGATCAGAGTTCCATATCTAGTGACATGGATCAGCTCTCTGTTGTAATTTATTATTCATTTATTATCTAGCCTCAGATTCCAGCTGTCAGCTTATTTCTCAGTGCATTGTTTCCACAGCACTACTTGCTCTCATCTTAATTAGATCATCCATTACTAAGGAAACCTCTGTTTGTTGATATGTTTGTTGTCAGAGGCTGTTTCAGAATCAGCCAACACAGAACCCTGATCCCAGCTGAGACCAAGCTCCTGGATGGCAGGACCATTAGACCTACCACCACCACCACCACCATCATCATCATCATCATCATCATCATCATCTTCTTCCTCTTTTCCTTGCAGGATCCTTTCAACATGATGAAGCCTAAGAGCTACGCTGGCTCCAAGAACGACCCCCACCTGGTTCCCTCCATCACTAACAAGAGGGTTGTGGGCTGCATCTGTAAGTCACAATGACAGAATTATTAAATACATTTCTAGTATGAAGCCAGCTCTATAAAAACACAGTTCAGCTGTTCAGCAGCCTCAGCTTCCAGACTTCTGGCTCATGTTTTTATTTTCTCTGTGCAGGTGAGGAAGACAACACCTCCATCGTCTGGTTCTGGCTCCATGAGGGTGAGCCCCAGCGCTGCCCCTCCTGTGGTGCCCACTACAAACTGGTGCCCCATAACCTCTCCCACTAACTTAAAACCAAGTCTTTTAGTAAATGTATTTACAGTACCAATTTGGCTTCTCTTTGAAATATTCATGTTATCTCCAGACCAAGAAAACTCAGAGTGTTTTAAGTTTTCACTGTGCTTGAAGACGCTGTCTTTTTGTTGTTTGGGCTTGGTGTATTTCCTGGTCTGATGTTTATTTTGTCTTTTTTTGCACTTGATCTACCTTTTAACCTCAATTTTGGCTTCACACGTTACATTTCCAAACAGCTCAGATTTGTTTTGGGACCTTCAGCTTCAGTTTACATTGACTGTACTGTATGATGTTACATTTGTACCACTCCTATTGTTCAGTCAATAAAGTGCTGAACTCATATTTGTTATTTGTGTGTGTATGTGTGTGTCCAAAGATGAGTTTGTCTGCTTCAGGATGAGCTCTGCTCAGATTTTTATTTTTAAATCAGATTGAAGACAATAGTTGCGTTTCCATTTACCATACAATTGCGCAATTTGACATTTTGAAAATAAAACTTCTGAATTATAACATGGCAATTTTGCACCAAAAGTTTTGGCGCTAGAATAAATTGGTTTATTTTGCAAAACTGCATTGGAAACTTTTTTTTTTCGCATCACAAGTCAAAACAACTGGATGTTACTACTGGTGAAAACCACAAAGAAGAAAACAGGAAGTAGAGGATCAGCTTGTTTTTTAATGACTTGTCATGTGAACAAACTAGCTACTGATGCATTTTCCTCTGGATTTCATTGGTTCTGAATGAAACCAGTGACTGTTGGACACTAAAGTTCTGAATCAACTAAGTTCTCATTAAAACTACAAAAAGTTTAACCTGAACTAAAGTTATAGTCTACATTTTCCTGCTTCTGTCTGATACTCTGACCCAGGATCAGCTGTGAAAGTAGGAGTAAAATGTCCTTCTAAATATCGAGTTGAAGCAGAGGAAGACTCAAGTCCGCAGTTTTTCACAGGGCAGCTGTTGGTATGACCATGGTTCAAGTAAACACCCTGAAGAATCGCATGTTGGTCATACAGAACTGCAATGGAACATAATAGAACATAATTTTTAAGATCCGTAATCTTTATGGATTATAAATGGATTATATATTATTATATATATTGTTCTTGCTGGTAATATTTTTTGGACTGGTCAAATGAACTGAGCATGTCATTTTAATCAAATCACTGAGGATTTCACTTTCGGTGTGTTTGTGTTGTTCTTCAGCCTACCAGCAGATAGCGCTGTCTACCAAAACGTTTTGCCTTTACTCATATGCCAGTGGAAAGTTTGGACAGTTTCTCATCCAAACTTTAAATAACTTTTGAATTTAACTCAGTGCTTCAAATCTGAAATAAATGTTTTTATTATAGAAAATGTTTGTAATCATCATGGATTATTCGGTTTTCAGTGCTTCTGCTCACCATGGCAGCACTCTGTGTCTGTTGTCACATCTGAATTGACTATTGTATTATATTTTATGCCCACTGGTGAGTCATCCTGTTAACTGTTAAGATCTGATGTCTTATTTGCAACACGAGCACTGCCAATTCCATTTTGATCCGCATTGCTCACCAGGTTGTGATCTGGTCAGCAGCTGGTGTAGCTGCTATATTAACGTTTGAGTTCACTGAGATATGAGGCAGCATATAAGCCATGTCCACCTCATAATCATATTCAGGATATGGACTCAGGGTGTGGTCTTAAACATCTGTGCCAAGTTTGGTGTAAATCTGTCAAGTGGTTATCCAGATATAAACTTTCTGACCTTCACTAAAACTAAAACTGCATAAAAGGGGCAACATGTCATCCTCTGTTACAATCTGAGTGTTTGTTCTGCAATCATGAAAGGTTGTGATCACCAAAAGAGTTACTGTTTTGTTGCTTGAACAGTTTTTTTTTTTAATTTCCTTTTTTTCTATATTGTTTAGTCCATAGGTGAGATGTAATCAAAATTGGGTTTTGTCTTTATTGTGTCATAGCCAAAAATATATAGTTAGGAGGAAGTGGGCGTGGCCAGAGTAAAAGTGATGGAGAATCTCCCCAGGGTTTTAGGGGAGGGTCTATGGTTTGAGTTAAAAACTCAAATTCACTATCCTGCGCAACAGCGCCCCCTATGCATGGAGGGGTACGGATTTCTTTTTCTTAGTAGAAGATAAGGCAGTTTTCTATCAATACTTATTTTCCTTACTATAAATAAAACACAACACGCAGAGAGAAAAAAAGCCCACCACAAACTGCTCAGTCATGAGAGCATGATCAAAGAAATCTGAAGGATAGAGCAGCAGAGGGTCCAGGAATCCTCAGGCTGACCGTCACGTACAACCATATGAACCACGAAGACATGAACTCAGTGCCACACATAATCTAAAGTCAGTGCAGAATGGTGGAAAAGAACAGAAACAGAATCAAGTGAAGCATTAAACATGTTTTCAGGCACCTAAAATCTAACCTGGACATTGTCAGACAAATTGTTGAGAAATTCAAACCTAAGCTTTTGATTGCTTCTGGCTTTACGTGACCCTGGAGCTCTGAAATGTCTGTGAACCTCCCGATGTTCCTCACAGACATTTCATGATGCTCTGTGAAACATGACGTGATTTATCTTTGGAAAAGTGGAGCTACAATAACTCAGCTGGCGCACTCCCTCTCTGCGCACAGGGTTGACTCAAAGTTAACTGGAAGTGTCTGAATACTTGCCACCTCAAAGGAGAGCTCTGCAGAAAAAGACGGAGACCAAAGAGGAGCATTATAAGACGCAGAGACATCTGCACAGCTCATTAGGTGGTAGGAAACAGGCTGCAGCAGATTTAGAAGTCAACATTGGTTAAAGAGACACTGAGGGGGAGCCAGGCACCAAAAACACCCAAAACCAGAGTGGGCTCCGTGGCTGGACCTAGACGTCTGCATGACACATTAAAGCTTTAGCTGGTATTTGTGAGTGTAACCTATGTAGAGCTTTACAACGACTTCCCTAAGAATAACACTGGAAAACAATATGGTCACAATTACATATTTACAATTACAATATGTCGTTTTAGTCTTTTTGTCTGTCTTTAAATTGTTCCATTCCAGCTCATTTCTGAAATTCATGATGTGTTGAAAACTATAAACACCAATTGAACTTTTCCACATTTTGTCACATTACAAGAATAAACTTTAATATTTGGGGGCTGAATGAGGTTAGCTGATAGACCAACATGGTGCTGAAGTGGAGGAGAGGATTAGTTTTACACTAAAAGCTTGTATGATGTTCATCTGTATTTGGTACTTCCTGTCACTCAGAGTTAAGTTCCTCCAGCATTCCAGAAGGACTGGCTTAACAGAGGCGTCTGTGGAGGTTTGTCCAGCTCTCAGTCTCAGGTGTTAGTGTGTCTGAAACTACAGATGCTGCAGCAGTCGTAGCTCTTTGCCGCTGGGTGTTGTTGATATCAATTTAATTACACTGGCTCCTGAAAGGGAAGCAGAGAGTGTCAGTTTAATCATCTCATAAAGTGCCTGGTGAACCTGGAGGATGTGGGCTGCCGTCCATTTGTCGTCTTTGGGGCTCGGCCAGCTGCAGCCACGCTGCTGAGAGGAGCAGCTCTCACAGCCAAACATCTGCACTCATGAGCAGGGCTCAGCTCCAGAGTCACCACAAGCGTCTGGATGATGTTTCAGCCTTTTTATATAAATTTCCCTTGTCACTGTCAATTTTTGAATTCTTGTCGCTTGATCTATTTGGTCAAGACAAATTGTTTCTTCCTTTTCTTTTTGTCTGTTTTTTTTTAAAGAATAAAAAAAAAACTTTTTGTTCACTTCTACTTTTTGGGTTCCACAGACTTTGGAGTAAACTATGTTTGCTGAATAATGGATTATAATTAAGCTAACTCCAAGATTGTAAAGAACTAAGTTCTACTGTGCATAATCATTTGAAATCAGGTATTTGCATACTATGTGAAAAATGACAGTGTGACTTTAAATCAGACTTAACCTTTGTCTGTTTTGTCAGTTAGGATTACCAAAATTATTTGAAGTGCCAGAATAGTGAGAGAAACACGTTTTACTGTGTGTGATCAGGGGACACTTCCAGTTTATTTTTTTGGCCTAAAAAATTGTATTACTTTATTTAGTGGCAGATAGTTGAATATGACTGACATCAATGTAGCCAATTATGCCTGGACACCAAAATCTATATCAACAGAATGTGCTTGAAGTCTCAAAATGTGATACTCACTACATTGTTCCTTTTAGTGATATCTGCATTTCAGTGGAGTTTTTTTATTAGTGTTGTGGGTCTGTGATTACAGCCAACCTGGTTTTGGAGCTGCTTATAAATGTCTGAAGTAATTCTAGAGAACAACGGCCAATGATGGCACAAATATAAAGTTGTGCCATCATATGTTGTAAAATGTGCTCCATAATTTCAACTAATGGTTAAAAAAAATAGAGTGAACCAAGAACAGGACCCTGAGGTTCCCCACATGTGATCACATGCGATCCTTTACATGCTTAGATTTGATCACCAAATAGCACACAGTAATCCTGGTAGCAGTATCAGACAATGCCACCGTTTCTCCGTCAAATGCAGCACTGTCAGTAAAACAGTGACTGTAGCTTTAATTAATAGGTTTTAAGGAGTCAAGGGGTGAGATGGAAAAACTGACTGAAAACAATTAAGGAGGAAGTTGTTTTGTTCAAAAACAGGAGTAATCAGCAGAACAGCAGACCCTCTGACACAGAGTACAGGAGCACAACTAGCTGGACTCAAGTTCTTTAAAAAAACCACTTCTTATCTGAGAAAACTTCTCCAGGTTTGTTGCAGTTTTGCCTGCTGTAGTTGTATTAGACCTCAGTTTGGGTGTGCTAGAAATGTAGCTCTATACTGACTTTGGTCTGGATTGTTTTCCTGAGAATCTTTATGATTTGTCCTGTTTAGGTTAATTTTAACCTTGTATTTGTGTTGAGTCCTTTTCACGTTGCAACTTTTTTTGTCACCCAATGAAAAACAATGGCTCTGTTCAGGGTGCAGCCCTAAGCTGCAGTAAATCTTAGGAGTGATAATTTATGACAGCTGACTGTCTTTGAATATCTCTATAAAGTCAGCTGTCGTCTTATCTCCTCCTCATCCTGACACGTCGGTCTTCTGACAAGTCCTCATCTTCTGAGCTGTTCAGGAATCAACGTACATGAGGATGATGAGACTTTTTTCAAGATAAAGAAGAAGATGAATGTAAGGTAAATAAAACAATTAGATTATTACACAGAACATGCTTTGACAGAGTACACAATGCTGGGGAAGGACACAAACAGTCAGACCTGGAGCACTCATTTTGGAGGTTTGGGGGACTTGGGTAATTGAGAATCTCTGTCCTTTTGGTTGCTATGGGAACCGTAGCTCACCAGAGACGATGGCGTTTCGGAGAGCTTTTCATTTCCAGCGGCTCATTGCATGATCACAGAATATTGTTAGAGATGCTGTTAGAGGAATTTGGTGTCAGTTCAGTGCTGTCCCTGCTGATGGCTGCAGGCAGCAAAACAAAAAACAGAGCAGCTTCATCGTGTCTACATGTGGAGGGGAAACCAAGGGAACAACAATGAGCTCAAAGAATCCAATATCAAAATCCACAGCTCAAGTAAACTTGGTTCATATCTCAGCCACTGGGAGATGAAGGACTGTCAGAAAATATTACAGCAAGGATGAGTGCTGCCTAATGGCCCTGACAGTGACCCTTGAGTGGCTATCAGACCAAGATGCACACATCTATCACAGAGGAACATGTTAACAAAGACCTTGGCAGATGCTGCTGTTGAGCTAGTAACAGATGTCATAAGTCAAATGTAATTCATAAAAGACAAGAGCTACAGAACACAAGTACATCAAAAATGTTATTTTAAAGTCCTTTCATTTTAGTGAGACATACTACACACTAAACAAATAAAAAAGAAAATGCAAAAATAATAATAAAAAAATAAATTTAGCCATATTTAGCCACTTTTTATATGATAACATTTCAGTTCTATAGTTTTATAATAGTATTTAAACTGTCATTAATGTGAAGCATAACTTAGAATAACTTATTGAAATATTATTTGCATTGCTCAACCTTCTGATTGGCTGCCAATAAAATGTATTACGCTGCGTTCAGACCGAATGGGGCGTCTGATTTACACACAAGGTCTAGCACTGCATGCCTGAAGCCTTTCGACCATTTTGAGTGTTCAACACATTTCAACCGAATTCAAACACAACAAGATTCTGTTGCTTTCAGCAAATACAGCCAAGACGCTCTCTCAATATTTCATCCATCATTGCTCAAAGTAACCGGGGAAGGAAAAAAAGACAAGAGGCTCTTCCCAACGCACGTCTAACTAAATAAAGCTAAGCCACTCTCAATTTTATCCACCTCTGCACAAAGAGGCCAGCAATATAAAACATCGACTTCTCCTGATGCGTGTCTGGAGCAAGAGGTCAAGCGTTTGACATGTCCAACTTGAACCATCTGATGTTTTTTTGATGTATGAAATGCATTTAGTCTGAACACAGCATTAAGCTGCTTTGCTCTTCAAGCTAGCATAGCTAGTGTGAAATGCTAAAGTCTCTGTCAAGAAAAAGACAGAAAGATCCTCCAGTATCCGTTCTGTGGAGGACTCAGCTGGACAAACCCTAAAAACTGCTAAAATCAGAAGGTATACGGTAACATTTGTGCTAAACAAACATAACAATAATACAGTGAAAGAAAAAAATTCTGAATGTCAATGTTTCTTTAAATATTTGTCTGTATTGTTTGTGGGTTTGCAAAGGAGAGCACAGATCAGAAGCTGATGCCGTTTTTGAGGTCATGACCTGGAAAAGTTTAGGAACCCCTCGACTGTAACACGTAGTCACGTAGTAATTACACAGAGTGACACTGTTAAGTCTTTATTTTTACTAATTCCATCCGCATACAGAAGATGAAAACACAACATTTCAGATTAAAATATGTCAGACCAATAAAAAAAACCATAGCATTTTTGTACAGAAAGGGAAAACTAATGACCCCTATCTAGAGGCTGGTGTCAGCTGGAGGAGAAAGAGAAAGAAACTGAAGAAACACAGAGATGCAAATCCACTCAGAATGTGAGAGCTTTATTAGATGTTTCACTTGAGAAAAACAGAAAATAATCAGAAAAATATGCAGCAAGACCCTGAATTAAAACCAGTTACAGATCTAGAGCCCATCCCAGCGCGACCCCGAGTGCAAGTGACAGAGCTGTTGTTGATCTTTCACAAACTTCCCAGCAGGAAGCTGCAGCTAAAAGACTCCTGCTGAATATTTTACTCCCCTCATGTGGCTTGTGCCTGCAAACAGCTCACACATCAGCAGGGTGCCGCTAAATGTCAAACAGTAACAAAGAGAAAGCTAAAACATTAGCAGCTAATGCTGCACACTCGGTAAAGATTGGGACTTTGTTGTAGCCAGGCCCAAGTGGACCCGCACTGCCGTCTGTCCTCTCGTCTTTAATGGAGTGTGAGTTTTCATGCCTGCGGGTGGACACAGCTGACACAAAGAACCAGCCGGTGAGGCGTTGGATCAGAACCGTCTTGAAGGTCAAAGCAGTGTAGAGCCGTGGGGGCAGGTGCACAGAGAGGCTGATGTTCCAACCGAGCTGCAGAGCAGCAGTCTGTGTGTCACTTCACCTGCAGCACGGGGTCGAATAATCAGCAAGTCAGAGGGACAGAGATGAAGGAGGCAGGCGACATGCTGGTCATAAACGCTTGGAGGCAGGAACAGATTAAAACAGCAACACGTTGCCAACAGGCTGCTGAGGAACGCTGGTGCACACAGCGGGGGGCGGAAACAGATGGCAGCAGGCGAATATGTCAGAGGTGTCGTCTATAAGTGCAGATCACTGCTCATAAATTAGCAGGAGCGAGGTGAGTGGAGGAGAGACGTCTAAATGAGTGAAAGCTGCACTCAGATGACGCGGCCGCCCAGCAGGACCTGGTGACTCACTGAGCTCTGGGAATTATGTGGAACCTTTCTCATCATGCAGGGTGTCAGGGGACGCAGTATAGTGTTGCACTGTGGCACTTCACTGTGAAGGAACGTAGTGACATTGATAACATGTCCCTACGGCCAAATTATTCCCAATCTTTTGTAGAGGTACCATCATTTTTGCCCAGGTTTGTTTCATTTGTTAGTTTTTTTTAATGATTCTGTTGAATTACAATTCAAAAACAATGTCTGATTTTCATTGGTTAGCTTTTTGTAAATGTGCTGCATCACTTGAGGAACCACCTGAAGTCGTATTTCCTGTGACCACAGGGGACGATGTCCTGGACATGAACAAAGAGCTGTCTGACTGTGACTTCATGCCTGGAGATGTAAGTTAAAATTTGACTTCCAAAATTGAAACAGTGTGCAGGACATCAGGCACATAGGCTGTTGATCTGTGAAACAGCATAGACCCATCATAACTCGATAAATTAGTTTAAACAATTCTGTCTCAGACATGTTGATACCAAAATGTCTTCATGTAATTGTCATCATACTCAACGTCACCATTGTCAGGGAAATTGGAGGCACATCATTGGATGAGTCAAAAAGACAAATAATGGCATTTCTGATGTCATATGAACTGGTGCTGCTGTACAATCTTTTTGGTTGTCATGGAAAAAGCTAATAACAGAACCTTTGATGTTGTGCTGGCCAACAGTGTTGTTTTAAAGTGCTTTATAAGTAAAACTGCATTATATTGTATTGTGTATTGTAAATATCAGTTTCTATGGTTGGAGTTTTTTCCCTGTTTTCTTGCTTAAATGTTTATTATTTTTAGGATGCCTATGTTTTGTTTGTTGTCAGTAATCTTTTGTTTTGTATTCACATGGTTTTGATAGATGACATGTTGATTACTTCAGATCTCTGCAGACATTTTTGCACTATGAAGGGACAGATATCTAAACTCCACATTTAAATGTCCTGAATATTTACTTCTCAAGTGACATCACACATCCATGAACTTTGAACCTTATAGCCTTCTTGACAGACAGTTGCTATTAAGTTGCTAAAACAGCACAAAACCAGCCCCAGCCTCCTTCCTAACTTATAAACAGCTTAAGAATATTACAACTATTATTCGATTACAGTTTTTAAGTACTCTGCTGACCTCTGTGATAAGATATATATCAGATATTTACTGCAGTACTTACTGCCAAACCAGCAAAATTAGTTTGGCTAAAGTAGCTTTTATCTGTGCGCATTATAGCAGGCCTGCACCTTCAGAATTACATTTTTAAAAAATAATTTATATTAAATGAAGTAAGGCTTTTGACACGTACATGCATATAGCCTATATTTGGACACTTGTTCTAACCATAATCAGAGTTTGAAATTAATTTAAATGTCATAAAATGCTAAAATTTACTTTATTCTAAAAAACCAACACCACTGGTGCTGAGACAGACTGGCGACCTTTCAGGGTGACCCCACCTCTCGCCGGAAATGTAAGCTGGAAATAGGCACCAGCACCCCTCCTGACTCCACTAGGGACAAGGTTTAAGAAAATGAATGGATGGATGGATGGAACACCACTGGTGTGTTTCCCGGTAGCTAGACGCCTCCTGCCTTTCTAGCTGCACCGTTTCAGGGGTGGTTGAGGTTTTATTAAACAATAAAGGTAAGAATTTACAAATAATGAGGGATCCTAGAAATGTCCAGGGAACCAGGAACCATGGAGCAATGGAAGAATCCAGCATGGAGTGAGGAGCCAGGTGGATGGAACTACAGGCCAAATCAAGAACAAACCTTCAGTTAGAAACCAACTTTAAATCAAATGTATGATTTGCTACATGAGCAAGCATGCTCATATATCAGAATGGGACAGTCAAATTCCACATACAGTGGGGAAAATAAGTATTTGGTCAATAACAAAAGTTCATCTCAATACTTTGTTGTATATCCTTTGTTGGCAATGACAGAGGTCAAACGTTTTCTGTAAGTCTTCACAAGGTTGGCACACACTGTTGCTGGTATGTTGGCCCATTCCTCCATGCAGATCTCCTCTAGAGCAGTGATGTTTTGGGGCTGTCGGCGGGCAACACGGACTTTCAACTCCCTCCAAAGGTTTTCGATGGGGTTGAGATCGGGAGACTGGCTAGGCCACTCCAGGACTTTGAAATGTTTCTTACGAAGCCACTCCTTTGTTGCCCTGGCAGTGTGCTTGGGATCATTGTCATGCTGAAAGACCCAGCCACGTTTCATCTTCATTGCCCTTGCTGATGGAAAGAGGTTTTCACCCAAAATCTCACGATACATGGCCCCATTCATTCTTTCATGTACACGGACCAGTCGTCCTGGTCCGTTTGCAGAGAAACAGCCCCCATGCTTCACAGTTGGTATGGTGTTCTTTGGATGCAACTCCGCATTCACTTTCCTCCAAACACGACGAGTTGTGTTTTTACCAAATAGTTCTACTTTGGTTTCATCTGACCATATGACATTCTCCCAATACTCTTCTGGAACATCCAAATGCTCTCTAACAAACTTCAGACGTGCCTGGATATGGACTGGCTTAAGCAGGGGAACGTCTGGCACTGCAAGATCTGAGTCCCTGGCGTCGTAGTGTGTTGCTGATGGTAGCCTTTGTAACATTGGTCCCAGCTTTCTGCAGGTCATTCACTAGATCCCCCCTTGTGGTTCTGGGATTTTTTCTCACCGTTCTTGTGATCATTTTGACCCCACGGGCTGAGATCTTGCGTGGAGCCCCAGATCGAGGGAGATTAGTAGTGGTCTTGTAGGTCTTCCATTTTCTGATTATTGCTCCCACAGTAGATTTCTTCACACCAAGCTGCTTGCCTATTGCAGATTCAGTCTTCCCAGCCTGGTGCAGGTCTACAATTCGGTTTCTGGTGTCCTCCGACAGCTCTTTCGTCTTCACCATAGTGGAGTTTGGAGTGTGACTGTTTGAGGTTGTGGACAGGTGTTTTTTATACTGTTAACGACTTCAAACAGGTGCCATTAATACAGGTAATGAGTGGGGGAAAGAGGAGCCTCTTAAAAAAGAAGTTACAGGTCTGTGACAGCCAGAAATCTTGCTTGTTTGTAGGTGACCAAATACTTATTTTCCACCATTATTTGCAAATAAATTCTTTAAAAGTCAGACAAAATGATTTTCTCAAATTTTTTTTCACATTTTGTCTCTCATAGTTGAGGTCTACCTATGATGTCAATTACAGGCCTCTCTCATCTTTTTAAGTGGGAGAACTTGCACAATTGGTGACTGACTAAATACTTATTTTCCCCACTGTATATAATAAGTTCACCTATGCTCTCCATCTAATCTGACTAAATTTGAGATGTATAAAAACAAGCAAACAAACAAAAAAAACCCTTCTCATCTAGCCTAGCAGAGTTCCATTTAAACCTGCAGCTGTAGCCACAGCAAAAGGTGGTTCAACAAAGTATATCAACTCAGATGCTGCACACAAATGCTCACCACACTTTTCAGATTTTAATTTGTAAAACATGCAGTTCACATTTACGCACCCTTTATTCTGATCTGATCTATCACGTTCCATTTAAATACAGGAACATTTTGATGTTTGTGTTACAAGAGCGGAGGTGAATTTCTGACATCACCGTGTCTCTTTCCTTTTCCATCTAGCTGCTGTTTAGCATTTCAGCTTCTTCTTAGAGAAACAAGTGATGCCAACATTTAGAAGCAGACACTGGAGCATTACATAACAGGCAGGAAGATGAAAAACGAACCTGAGAGCTTGAAAGAGCACACACAGGTTCCTCACAGCACACACACAAAACAAGCTCTCTCTTAAAAACCAGGTTGGGCTGCAACTGCACTTGGTCTCCATGGCAGCAGTTCTCCACCATCCCACCCCTGACAGGTTCCAACTTTGATGTGTGATGATTGGGACAGCCTCATCTCAGCAGTTAATGAGACTGCAGCTCAACTTTTTAACTGGGTTTCTTTGCAGAATAGGCGAAGGGAAGGTGAGAGGAAGAGGGGGGTGTGGGTTCAATGCCGGAGACAGAGCATCTCACATTGTCTGTTAAATTCACCTGCTCAACTCTTCTGTTAAACAAAGCCATGTGAAGGGAATAATAGAAGCACAGTTGCTGAACCAGAGGAGTCTGTTTGTCACAGCTGGATAAGCCTTACCCTCACTGTCTCTTTTTCCATCCATCAGTACAACTTGAAGTCTTAGATCATATCTAGAAGGTGTGACAAAGAAGAATGAAAATAAAGGATTTATATTTGTTCAAAATGGATAATGCAAAAAGTGAACCAGCTGAGCTGAAGAAGGTAAGTGATGAAGTGACACCCCCACACAACATGCTCTGCCTCATACCTCTCTCAATGTGAACACATTGATTGCATTTAGCAGTCACGCATGAACCCCTCATCTCTCCTCCGCCATCAAACAGAGTCTCATTCTGGTGACGGTCTGCCTAACCATCCAGGTGTTGAGCTGCTAAACCTCAAATGCAAGAGTTCAAACCTCACAATGAATGTGCCATTGAAAATTGCCTCAATTTTCAATGCCACATTCTTCTATCATGCCCCCCCAGCTGCCAGGCGAATGGTTAAAATATATAATGTTTTAAATTGCCGTTCACTCATGCATTTGAACTGCGCCAGAGTTCACTTCAACTGAACTAAAACCTAGGTCTGTAGATGGGACTGAGTTCGTTTATTGGTCCTCCTCAGAGTTTGATTGTGTATTCACACCTGCAAAATGCACCAGACTTTCTATGGAAACAAACTACAGTTTGATTAAAATGAACCAAACATGGTTGGTGTGAATACACCCTAAAGCTCCTTTAAAAGAGTTTTCATTCAGTGCTTCATCTTGATTTATTTTGTGTAACAGAAACTCACATAAAAATCCATTGTATAGCACGCAGCTGACAACCAGCAGAAAGGAGATAAATAATAGACATCAAAAACCACCCTTGCAAATTTTCTCATCCCAGTGATTCCAATGTGAAAAGCTGATCTTTGGATGTCTTATCAGTGGAGACAGGCGACAGGAGGAGAAAAGCATCTTAAATTATTCCATTGTGTCTCAGAGAAATGATTATGCAGCTGGAACAGAATCCACAACATTCATTATTTGCTTCAGTTGGTGATACAGAAACCAATTAAAAAGGTCCCATTATCAAAAACTTCAAAAGCAGACAGAAGAGTCATCAGAAATGGTGCGGCAATCTAATCAGTACCGCTGAAACAACGCTTTTATCTTCTTATCCTACAGGTACAGAATATTTCAAACAGTTATTCCACCGTAACATCAGTTTCTTAGATCTCCAAATGCACTACTACTTAAAGCCGATGCTAAAAGTTAAATATCAATCAATAAAAATGGCTCCAAAATCATTTATCTCATATTTCTGCCCTACTTCCTCATTTCTAGTGTTGTTATTAAAAAGAAAACGTCACAATAGAGTTCCCTGTTGTCCAAAACATTCCTATGCGACTGTGACATTTGGAGGGTAATGTGCATACTGTTGCACATGAACAGCAAGTTAAAAGCTCAAAATAAGTGTGTGTTGCCACTCAGAGCCCCGTGTGCTGATTAATTGGAATGCAGTGCACACCCCTCTGTTCTACACAAACCAGCGTGCTCAGTCCTGTGGATGATGCAGGAGACGGCACACACCCAGTTATTGTTTCCTTTCTGCTTCTGCCTGCAGAGTTGGATGCAGCTTCATGCTGTGGATTCCTGTTGGGGTTCCTGAACTTACATGTGGATGTAACAAACAAGCACGTCCAGGAAGGAAGAGTCAGAAGAGCATTAATGACTGATACCGATATGTTAGGAAACAACCAACACTGGTGGATACTGTTGTGTATGCCTGTATGTTGTGCAACCGTATATTTATCAGTTAATCAAATATAAATCCTCTGTCAGCCCACACAATAAATGTTAGAGGCTGTTAAAAAGTCTTCATATAAACATACGTTCATTGTATAAGTTGAAAAAGTTTGATTGGTTTGAAAACTTTGGGAGAAACTTGTTTCTAATCGCCTTGGTCTGGACACACTGGACAGTGGAATGTTCTGAATCCACATCGCCCTGCACCACTTCCTCATTTCTTGATTGCATGACAAATATATATATGTATATAGGTTTGGGTTGAAGTTTTTACTGATACAATTATTTGAGAAGAATGTATGCTTCTGAAGTATGTTGCATCAGTTCGACAAGTTCTCTTTTAAATTTGACAGAAGAAAGTTGATGTCATACATGCTGATGTGCTAAAATGTTGACATGTTTTCCACTCTGTAACTTGCGTCAATCTCTGAAATGTGTTTTCGAGAACTCTGCTATGGGCTGAATGCATGACTGAACTGAGGGAGAACAGCAGCACTCTGCTGCCTCCTGGTACAGTCTGCTCTAGCTCCGGCTTAAATTGGCTTCCTGAGACTCTACTTGTTTTCTGAATCTCTGTGTTTACGGACACAAAGAGCTGCAATTTGTCCAGCAAATGACCAATTTATGGAGAACAAAGTACGTCCACTAAAGTCGTAGACGAGTCACTTGCAGTGGTGAGGGACAGTGAGGATGTCATTAGTGGAGGAAGGTGGTGGGTATATTGTGCTTTCTAGAAGCGCGAACCCTCGAGAGCTTTCATTTCGTCATGGAAAATAACAGCATTGAAAATTCTGAAAGATTTCAGCTTTAAGTCAATCACAGTTGTAACCATCACTATTACTTAGCTGATTGCTAATAAGTTAGATGATTTGGATTTTAATTTTGAAATATGTAAGAAATTTAAAAGTTGGAGTCAAGGGGATGGAGTTCACAGTAGCTTTTAACTTGTCCATATTCAGCTAATATGGAAAAAACAATTTCACAATTGTGATGTTTCAATAAAATGAGAAATTAAATTAAAATCACATGTGAATAAGGTTTTTCATGTGATAAGTCATTAAAAATCATGGCAACATATAAACGGTTGCATGAGACATATTCATAATTCAGCTGTGGTGCTACCTAGTGCTCATCATCTATCAGCCAATCAGAGGAGACGTCAGCGTCTTATTCAGGTGTTGGAGTGTCAAGCGGCTGCATATGCTGTGTCCTGGTGAAATTATATGTGGTGATTTTATAGAAGAGCTTCATCAAGTTGGAATTACACACAACTTTTTATGAACTATGTGATGTGAGAGCTCTGGTGGAGCCTGCTGCACACACAAACAAACAAACGAACCTACATCCTCCTACTACTTCCCATTGTCTTCTTTGTCATTTTCTCCAGTA
The DNA here is from genome assembly GCF_051168715.1 of Poecilia mexicana. NCBI lineage: Eukaryota > Metazoa > Chordata > Actinopteri > Cyprinodontiformes > Poeciliidae > Poecilia > Poecilia mexicana. Next base: position 1,620,001 of record NW_028263381.1, read on the forward strand.
GTAACATGCAGTTGTTGATCATGTGACTCGTGATGTGGAAAAAGTGCTTCGATATGACTGAATAAACACCTCATCCTAGCACAAAACTCTGAGTTTTTTCAAAATTCCATGTTTCCATTAAGGAAATTAATTTTCGTCAATTCAATTTATGCAATTTTATGGTTCATGTTAAAGCAGATAGAGTTCTGCTGCTCCTGGGTTGGATACATAACTTTTGCTTGTGCATTTTGTTTTCATATTTAAAGAGAAGCTGTCTGTAAATAAAATTTAAATGTTGTCAATTTCCCTTTCAGTGTCAAGCTTCTGGCATCCAGAAGTGTGACTCTTGGTCAGTTCACATGTTCGTGGCGTTGCATTAGCGTGAATATGGTATTACTGGGCATCTGAGCTGATATTAGCAGCAATAGTTTTATGGGGTTATTAGAGTTTAAAAAAATGTAGCGATTAAGTTGGTGATTTTACAGTAAATCATTTGTTCCCGCTATTTGGCCTCCATTTCTAGTCAATGAACACTTCAACAATCTGTAACAAGACTATGAAATATGATCTAGTGCCACATTATCATAAAACAGCTTGCTGTTAGGTGCAGCATTTCACTGAGTGTTCTGTTTGGGTCAACAGACAATTAAATCACTGCAATTATCCCAGCCATCAACCCCCCCTATCGGCTCCATAATTGCCTTTCGGATTGGAAGCTTTTAACTGGGACAGCTGCGACATTATCAGACACAGACCTTTTAAAATGAGGTGGCATTTTGAACAAAAACGGCTCTTTCCAAGTCCCATTATGTGTCTTTTTGATGTCAGCATTTTAGTTTGCCACCAGGCTTTGTTGGGGAAAGAGCAACACCTTGCTATTGTGAGTGCGGGCGAGGTGATGGTGGCTGTGAGTCAGTGATCAGTGAGGGAGACCCGCCATGCCAAGCTATGCATGACAGCGTAAAGTACTAAAGGCTCTTCAGTGGAATGCCAGAAGGCTGCTGCTGATTGGTCGCGGTATTTTCTGTGCTGCTGATGACTTTGTGTTGGTCTCAGTGTGCGCCGAGCTGCAGGTGGCTGTCACACAATGTGCAGGTGTGTGAAAGTAACACTGGGAGAGGAGAAAAAAAGGAAACAATAAAGATTTTACCTCCTGCTCTCTGCTATTGTCAGTGGTTGTTCCGCTTGTGTGGCAGGCAAATGTATTTTTGGAAAAGTAGGAAAGAAATGTCAGTGGCCGTGTTTCCATTAACCATAAAACTGCACAAATTAAAATTACAAACATAAATTCACTGAATGGAAACGCTCACCTTTATTCCATTGGAGGTTTTTTTTTTCCTGACCGTATAGAAATAGAATTATTTAGCAAAACTGCAATAGAAAACATTTTTTTCCCATCATGAGTCACATGATCAAGAGCTGGATGTTACTGCTGGCAAAAACAATGAAGAAGAAGACAGGAAGTAGAAGGAAGAGGATATTTTTTCAGCTGCATTTTCTTTCTAATATTTAGAAATTTTTTATTGTTTAAAAAATATGTTTCTGGCTGTGATATAAGATATGAAAAAAAATATCACATTGATTTTTGAAAACGAAATTAGTTTTTACAAAAATACTTCTGGATAAAATCAGAACATTTTGTGATTTAACTTTTTACCTGCTAACAGGTGGCAAAGAAAATCAAAGACTGCAAAGTTGCCATCAGATAGCATCTTTCTCCACCTTCTGAACCCTTGTTCCCTTTAAATCCCTGTTTTCACAATAACTGCCTTTTGGTAGCTCTCCCCTGGACACTTTCTCTTTCGTCTTCTGCTTTGTCTCCTCTTTCATCTTCTCTGTCTCCTCATTTTCTTCCTTCCTTCAAAGCCTCCAGGACTATTTGTCTCCTCAGAATGCCTTTTGGCACCTTTCCCATCTTTGGCTTTTCTTGAGTAATTTTATAGTGTGTGTGCTAAAACTCTCTAGCCATGACTGGGATTGTTGCTGGTTGGATGCTGTTTGCTTAAATGCCCCCGTGGCGTTCTCCTTCTCTTACACTACAAACAACTGAGCCGTCATGTTCTGCAGGACTTTGGTTTCGTGTTCTCAGTCTGTGTTTGGTCTGGGTTCTCTTTAGAGTTTGAATTTTTGTAAACTAATTGATGTCTGAGCATTTTAATTGGCAAAAAAGGTGGAATGAAGATGAGAAAGGCAGACATTAGTCTAAATGATAAAAGTTAGGATTAATTAAAAATGTTAGTGAGACAAACAGAGAGGAAGAAATAATAATAACGGTGATACTGAGGGTAGGTCATATGTATTTAATTATCATATTGTTTCATTGGGCGGAAAAACGATGATAAATGGGAACGATGTGGCGGGAAAGAAAATATAGAACATAGATGAACTGAATTATATGTGTCTGAAAAGGAGAGAAGAAAACCAGGAATGGAGTCTGAAAGGAATATTAGGAACTGAAGGAAATAAACAGGATATTTATACAGTAAGGAAAGAATTATTTATTTATCTTCACGGTTCAAAAAATAATAAAAGAATTTTATGGACATGAGTTAATGCTGCTACATACTGATGTACCGTAGACATCAGCATGTACCTTACAGTTGTTTGTGATCCACCATTATGGAAATAATAATAATAATAATAATTCTTTGCTTACTTGTGTTCCTCTTCTTGCATTAGTTTTAATTCCTTACTGGACCTTTAGATTTTCTTAAGAAATTTTTAAAATGTTTATTTTCACCTTCCTGCTTGGTTCCTATTTCACCATCATGTGAGACACGGAGCAAATGATTTTGCTTTTAAACTGATTTATGCCTTCTCATCATGTCAGGCCATTGAGCAGATGGAGGTGATTCTCCACAGCAGGTTGAGTTACAGGATAATTGGCGCCGGTCGCAGTAGGATGTCATGCAAATGTAAACTCAGTATGTTTTAGCACCAGGACCAGATCTGCTGGATTTAACAGCTCCCTGTGCTGGAGCATGTACACTGACCTCTACATTGACTCTATGAGTGTGCTTATGAAAATGTGATACCAAGATGTAAGGCTGCTACAACACCATTTGTCTTTTGAGATTCACATTCTGGATTCTACCCGGTGAGCTCTGTAGTTCAGATCTTCAACATCAGCAGCAGGCTGTAGTTACTGACGGCCAGCAAAGTTCAGCTTCTCAAGTCCATCGCCGGAGTTACTCAACCCTGTAACGGCCTTGGCCCATGCAGTGATGCTCTTCAGGGCTCGGGGTGTATCTGCCCTGTCAACACAGCCGTCTCCAGGGAAACTTGTGGTGCCATTTGTACAATATATAAATGCATCTATCTACTGGCTTGTGGCAAATAATGTGGGCTACATGAAATGGTGTTTCTATTCATTTTTTGACTACTCATTTGTTTAGAAATGGAAACTGAATATGTCGAAAGCTTTCTACAGATCTCCACTCTACTGAAGCCCAAAACAGACACTTGAATATCTGAACAACAGGGCTCTGAAGATTTCACCTTCAAGGAGATGCGAGAAGTTTACAGCCAACATACTTAGCTGAAGAAACACCCAGAGGACGTCAGCGACAGCCAGAAGGAAACGATTCAAAAGGCCTGGAGCTCAGTGAGGAGACGGCTGAATACACGGGTGACCCAGATTGCCAGTGAGCAAATGAAGCGTTTCAGAAAATATACTTACGAGAAAGAGCAATCAAGTTTTAGGAACAGAGGAAAAATACACATGAGAGAGAAACATTAACAAAGTGAAATATGGGATATTCAGAGGAAAATGAGCAAAAAACCCCAAAATGTTCTGTGGTTTCCAGAACATCTCAAAGAGAGATCAGAGATCCGCCTTCATGTGACTGAGGAAAGTTACAAACAGCCAGTTTCTTTATGAAAAAAACAACTTAAAAAAAATTGTTTATATCCACTAAAATAATGCTATATAAACCATTTTGCACATGTGACATGAAAACACAAGCACAGTGGAAGGGAAGACATGGATGACAAATGATCTCACAGTGAGTGAGCCGGAGCAGGAGGCAGCACAGGAGAGAGCAGCCAGCAGAGGCAGGAGGGCCAGAGCACAGGAGCATCATGGGAACTGGCAGGAACAGGGAAGATGGTGACGGCTGTTGGATCTCTTAGTTTTTAACTGTCAAGCTGTTGATGTGAGGGGAAGCTAGAGAATTCAGACAGACATGACAGGATTCAAGTCATTGTGACCAACAAACTAGAAAACCCACCATAAATAAAACCTGGGCATAAAATGTGTCTTTTTAAAAATCACAAACTGAAGCAGTCGTACCTGATGATGTTATATTCCAGAGAATATAACATCATCGGCCTCTTGGCTAAAGAGTCGGGTCACTTAGCGGGTTTTTGTTTTTTTCTTTAGCTTGCAATCAAACTGTGTTCCCTCTGTTGCTGCTGTAGCTGTGCCAGTTCCACATCATTTACATGACATTAATAATCTGATCCAGAGCAGCTAAATATGTCTAAAGCGCTTCATTCTTGGTGTCTAATTTGTGTTGTTAATAAGTGAAGAGGTTTGATTTGTTGGTGTTATTTAAACTATTTTTTTTCTTTTTTTAATCTCATACATTAAATTTAATTCTGATTGTGAATCCTAAATTAATTAATTCAATAATATATTATAGCGATCGGAACAGAAAAGTAGCAGATAATTCTTTAATAACGGAGCTGAGCAGCAGACAGACGGGACTCTGACGGCTGTTCTGAGGTGACAGATGTTATCAACCTCTGCTGCAGCTCTGGAAGATATTTCCACCAAGAGAATTCTGATATTTCATATGTTGCACGAAAGAAAAAAAAAGTATTTTTTCTCCTTTTTATTATCTTTTTAATAAAACATAGGACAGTCACAGGGCTACCAGGACACTTTCCATAAAATATGCTGGCAAAGTAGCTCAGATTAATATTTGGCTTTCAATTTCTGTCCGTCTGAGTAAGTGGAAAATGTGAGACAGTGCATGTTACTCAGAGTTTAGGAGCCTTATTAGAATGCAATGTGCGTGTAATCCTGTTGTAATTATGTGAATAATATTAATGCCTGTAATCATGCAAATGATATTCTGATGCATAGACTGTTCAGTGCTGCTGTTGAGAAGCAGGACTTATTTCTGGCTCTGTTGTTGCCTAACAGATGATCATGTCTCCAGGAATATCAAACAAAATTAACTTCAAACAATTTAGGATGGATTGTTGACATTTTGTTTTTGGTGTTAAGAGGATATGAAGACTGGATGCCTCACCTGCAGCAGGTAAGTCTCACCAAAGAGGTCTGAAGATTAGCACGGATTTCTTTATTTATACCTGTAGGTAGATTTATTTTGCAGTTTTCAAAACATACAGCAAGAACATTAAGTATTGATGTCACAGATTTTTCTAACACAATCTGTGATGTGTTCGGAAAAAGGAGCTATTAACATAAATTTCACAGGGTGTTGGTAAAAACCTAAAGTAACTCATGCATTAGAGAGTAACAAACCAAAAATATTAACCATTAACAGCAAAGGCTTTTGTACAAAGTATTAAATAAAAATCAGTGAGCGTGTTCATTACTTTTTTCCAGAATGAGTTACTTTGATTGCTACAAACACCTGGCAAAAATTTAATTTCATGTAAAATTATTTTATCCACTGCATACAGCATCATTTTTAACAACCAATGTAACATAATTACTTGAATGTGCTATAAAATATCACTATGTGCCCATAAAGTACATGATACTGCCCCTAAAGGCTCAGTTTGTTTGTTAACTCTTGTATATTGAGACCTGCCAAGTCTTACTGTTTGAAAAACACCAGTGCTGGACTTCTGCCTTCATTTATTATTTTAATACCAAAGCCTTCCCAGGCAGGTGGTTATAGAACAATAACTGAGTCTGAACAATTTTGCTATAATTTTCCTGATAATCATGTGGCAGCCCAGCTTGGTAATTTTGATGTAAATTACTAGTTTTGTTAATAATTTCCTGAAGCAATTATTTATAGTTGTTCATAGCCAAACGATTACCCTGTTGTTGCACAACACTAAAAGATCAGGTAATTGGTGCATAGTTAAATCATGTATAATCCACCTGGAATAAGAGCTGCTGCTCAGCAGTAATGACAGGCCCCTCCATGCAGACTGCTGTTACCATCAGTCAGTGTCACTTTACTTTCAAAGAGCAATCCTCATGAGAAATGCTCTGATATTCCTCTGTGAAGATAAACTGCACTCATATTCATTTACAATGCACAAAGGGACAGTTTAAATATGAATACATCACCGTGGATTACATCTGATACTGAAATAAAGTTGTCAGGAATTTTGAGAATATGACGAGGTAAATATGAGCTATTGAACGACACTATTAACAATACCTAAACATCAACTTTAAAGTCTTTAAAAAAGGCAAACATAAATAAATATACATTTTTTTGCAGTAAAGATGGTCAATAGAAAAACATAGACACCTCCCAATGTGAACACATACTGACCAAGCTATGTTACCATCAGGCTTCCAAACATTTCACCAGAGACTCTTTAACACTGTTTACATTTACAATGTACAAAGGTGTAGAGAAAAAACCTTAATAAATAAACAAATGATGCTTAGCCTGGTGGAGACACAAGTAAAGCCTGGAGGCCCGCCAGGCTTATGACACTCTGAGGGAAACCCTTTGATGAACATGTTTCCCCTGTAAAGTCATCATTCTGCTTTTAGTCAAATATGACTTAGACTCAGTACACATTTGGCAGTTTTAAAATTTATATGGGACTTAATCATGTCACACTGTGCTTGTACAACATACTAAAACCTTTATATCACACTTAACTGTTTTAGATGCCAGAGTTCAACAGATATATATAGTGAGAGCAACCCTGAGTGGACAGCAAATTACCAGTGTCAATTATATTATTTTTAGACTTTGATTCTGAAATGGACAAGAAGAGAAAGATGGAACAAGGAAAAAAGGAAGGATAATACTCAGGCGTCTGCCCCAGCAGCAGTCACTACTCGATTCTTTTTCAGAAGATTTGTTCAGATCCTCAGTCAGGAGGCAGACAGATTGGCGGTCGGTGCACCTCTCACATCGAACCACCACAGAATATTGATTTAGGCCTGAGACCAGACGTGTACGTTTAATTCTTTCATAACAACAGGCTCTCTCTGCAAAATTTTCCACGATAAAACATAGAAACGAGGATTTTATTGTTCCTTTAAAAATGTAAATGTGGTAATCTGTTTTAGAATGTGGAGAAGTCTGTTTCTACATCTACAGAACGAGGGAAAAAATGAGAAACCAAAGCAACGAACTACATAAATATATAACAACAACTACAACATCACACACGGCACAAGTTAATATGAGATATATGTAGACATAACCATAGTGTAACAAAGAGTATATCTGGAAATACTTTAATCACCTGTATGTGTGTGTATGTATGTGTGTGTGTGTGTATGTATGTATGTGTGTGTGTGTGTGTGTGTGTGTGTGTGTGTGTGTGTGTGTGTGTGTGTGTGTGTGGTTGTGTGTGCATATTAGACCCCTGACTCAACACCAGGACAGGACCAACCCACCACCCACCAGGCAGGAAACAATAAAACCAATAGCCAAAAAACCCAAACACCCAAATATTGTTAAATAATTCATAAGTAAAGAAAGTCCACATAAAGATGCACACAGTGTTTTTTAAAAAGTTGGTTGAATGGACCCCACATCAAATAAGCCAACTAAGACAACCAAAGTCTTTGTTCAATTAAGATTTGAATAAAACTAGTGGAGACCTAAAAAAAAACCACATTTGGAAATATATTTCAGGACAAAAGAAAGACTGTGACAAAACATCTACAAACATAAGTCTGTCTTCAGATGTCCAACTTCAACAGCTCAGCTATTTGTTTTTTAAAGAGGGGTTATGGAGTGGCTACAAGTAGTGGAGCAGTCGAGGTAACTACCAGGAGCGTCTCCAACCAGAACAATCAACCCTTTCTCTGCAGACTGACTCAATTTGCAGATAATGAAAGAGCCATATTGTCTAAAGCTGCCATCACAGTTCCTTATCTCGGTATACCGGTCAGTGTTTCTTAACACACTTTTCATATAAGCGTAGAGTCAGACACTTGAACTGAAGTGCAGATTGTGCAACATTGTCATGTTCCATGGTGGTACCAGTGTCTTACCACCAGCATCTATGCTGTTTATGATGTGACTCTGCTAAATATGAAGAGAAGGGATTCAGATTTACAGTCTAGATTAATCTCAAATTTTCTAGAAAAAAAATTCTAGAAAATTTCTGAGATTAAGCTAAGAATTTCAGTTTTTTCTAGCAAATTTTCAATTGTTTAAGATATTTTCTGAGATTTTGGTGGAAATGCACTCTTTTGTTTCTGTCCAGAATGGCCCTGATACACCATCGTAGAGTTAGCTTTTATGTGCTGTGTAATAATAAACTTGCCTTACAACCGGTGTAAAAGCAATTACTGCTCACAGACTGATCTGTTTCTCTCATCTGCCATATTTTTTGCCCCGAGCTCACACACCTATTGATATTTGACTTCTGAGAGTCAGATATTTCATTATGGTGCAGGACAAAACCTGAGGAGAACACAGTGTGCAATCTTCTGTTCTATAACTCGGCGCACTCCGTCGTCTGTGCTTCATTGCTTGCTTTAACCTCTCCTCGCTGTGCCACGAAGATTTTCAAATTCATCATCACAGTAAATTACTCTGAGTTGTTCACCAGCGTAGCGCAGTCACTATTGTGTCTTCATGTCTCTACATCCTGAAAAATTTTTCATCTGCTTAGGCTGCTTTACACAAAGCAAAGATAAGCAATCTCATTTTGGAAGCTTCACACAAGGACATTTAGTTCAGGTTCAGAATCAGAATCAACTTTCTTGGAAAAGACTGTGTGCACAAACCAGGAATTTAACCTGTTTTATTTGCTCGCAGTGTACAGACATTAAATATAATCAGAATCAGAATGCTTTTATCGTTATTGTACCAAAGCACAACCAACTTTATTTCAGTACAGCCCATCCAGAAGACGTGTCTGTGGCCGCTGCCCCTGGAGGTTTGAGCAATATACAAACTGTAGAGGAAAGAAAATAAGGGATGAAATAAGCATTATGTATCTGTAGGTGTATATGAAGCCATTTTTCCTTAAACAAAAAAAATGGATATTGTGTTACTGTAAATGATCTTGTTTGAAAGCAGAGTAGCTGACAACTCTGGCTGCAAAGTGTTCATCAAAACCAAAACCAAATGTCTCTATGGTGGCTGATTTTAGCAAAGAAAGCTCTGATTCATTGACCTGACACCGATTGTGTCCAGGATGTGAGGGGTCTGCAGAGATGTTGGCCGGTCTTTTCTTAACCCAATACAGTATTAGTGTACACAGTACTATGTGTACACTACTGGGAGTAACCTTGAAGAAGGAGCACAGAGCAAGATAAGTTACTGCTGTAGGTTAGCACTCAGGCGCTGACAGACTGGAAGCAGACTCCTCTTGACCTGATGAGGTTAGATGATTTGCATGTTTGCTGGAGCCTACCCAGAAAGCTGTGCTCCCTGACGCCGTTTGATGGAGAACTGGGGGAACTGAGGAGAATGGTGAAACCCAGATCCCAACAAGTGCTAGCTGTTACTGCTGTAGAACCACAGGTGGAACTGCAAACCGAACATGGCTGCTATATTTAAAGAAGGCAAAGCCGAACCTGGCTGCACAACTCAAAAAGAAAATATAAGCACAGAAATACACGTCCAAAACGGGCAAAGCCTCACAAACACGCTTGCTCAGAACACTAACACTTTGGGATCTGTGATGCAGCAGTTTATTCATATATCTCTGACCTCCTCATCACTGCAGGTCTAATAAGGGTCATAATTACCCTCTGGTTCAAGAAGTCAAAGTCCTGCTGATCTGATCTTCTGTGACTCCTGAAGCCTCAGGGGTCTGCTGGACTTTGAAGTCTCCTCTGCAATAGAGGTTATTCAGCTCTTGTAATAGGATTGCTCCATGTAAACTAAAAACAAATTGAAGCATCATGCTGGACCTCAAACATCATGTTTGCCACTCTTTAAACTCTCCCTCAGCCCCTTTTCTCTTTAGGACAGCTAAAATGCTCCTAACACTGATTCAGGATTGGCTGAACTCAGGAGCTGCAGTCCGTGTCCTGGAGACGTCTGTGTGTTGAGGCTCTTGGCGCTCTGACTCCATCTGCAGTTTATGCTTTGCGAATCTCCCTCAAGCTATTCAGTGGGCTTTGCTTCTCAATCCTTTCAAAGCTCTTCCTGTTTCTTGTGTATTTTTTTAAAACTTTTTTCTTCCACTCAACTTCCCAATAGCATGCTCGGATGCAGCAGTTCTGTGAACGGCCAGCTTCTTGAGGATTGACCATCTGATCTGCAATGGTCTTGTCAGCAGTCTTCACAATCATTTTATAGCATCACATTCTGTGCCGAACGTTCTCAGATTCTGAAAGTGAAATATTCCCGTTTCCTGTGATATCGTTGGCCGTAGTTAAAAAGAACAAATACAATGAGTAAAATGTAGAACTGTAATAAGTTCCACTTTTTAAACTGCACCTGTGTGGGATTTATTTGGACCCTGCCAGCATGCCTAGGTGGGCCCCATGTGGGGAAAAGGAGGGCATGCCATATGGGTCCCATATGGGTTTGTCCGCGGGTTCCACAATGGCCCCACATGGGTTTGCCCATGTAGGGTCACAGCCCACATGGGTCCTACTTGGGCCCTATATGGTGGTGGCCCACATGGGTTTGTCCATTTAGTGCCCATGCTGTGGCCCTACATGGGCAAACCCATGTGGGGCCATCGTGGAACCCGCGGACAAACCCATATGGGACCCATATATCAGCCCTCCTTTCCCCCACATGGGGCCCACCTAGGCATGCTGGCAGGGGAGGTTGGATTGACTGTTATTACCTCACTGTCTGTCCGAACCTGACCCAGTAAATTCAGACCCGCTCTCAGAGGACCGAACCTGACAGAACTCCACAGCCTCACCCACAGCTTACCTCCCTCCCTTGTAAAAGGCGCGGAGCCCCGGCACTGGCTCCACGGCGGCTGCGCGTGCGGCAGCTACCCTGCACGTGCGTGCGCAGTTTCTATTTGCTCTCTTGGAGACGGTGAGCAGACCCAGTCCCGACCTGACGACTCGACCCGGTGAGTCCACCTGTCCATGTTGTCCTCCGCCCGCCGTCCTGTTTGTCTTGTCTCGTTGTGTCCGTGGAGTGAGACGCAGACTGTGGACTCTCCCGGCTGTTCGCGCGCGCTCCGGCCGCCAGACTCTCCATCACTGACCGACACAGCCGCTCGCTGCCAGCCTGGGGGGAAACTTCTGATCGCCAATAAGCAGAAAATTCAAATGAAGGCAAAGTTGAAACAGGAGCAGCTTTTACAGGCTAATTGGTGTTTAATTGATGGTGAGTGGATTCTTCGCTGTGGCTCGATGCAGGAGGCAGAATGTAAGCTCCACATCTCTGCTGGACCAAACAGCTCAACTTTCGGAGGGTTTCCTGCAGACAGTCAATCAACAGATTGAGCTCAAAACCTGTTGCTTCTGACGATAAAAAAAGAAACAGCCAGTTTGAATTTTAAGGATTATATTGTGCATGATCACTAAGGACTCGTTAGGTCCTGTTTTATGTGCACTAATATTATGTATCACACTGCAAAGAAAAATCCTGAGAAGATGAGCGCTCTGAGCGCTCTGTTTGTCCCATTTGTAAATGTTTGAATTGGATGAACAAATTTGAGGTGAGATGAGAGGATCTGCTGTCCCTGTGAGGCAACTGGAGCTGGAAGTCAGAGCGTACAGTAAAACCATATCAGATGATTCAGTGTGTGTTACTTTGAGATGCAAATGTGCTGATGGAATCACACTCCCATAACACATGAACATCAGCTACTGCAGCAGCTCTATGGTGCTGTAATGTTCACTGTACATGGTGGTAAAATGATGAGGTAAACAGTTTGGTGAAACCTGGATCATACTTAACAATCAACGGATATCAACTGCTGTGGATGAATTCAGCTTTTTCCACAAATACTTGCTATGCCAAATATTCTAAAGAGAATTTTGTCATTCTCCCTGCTCTGTTTTGTGTTGGTGGCTGTTTTCACCCAGAAAAAAAATAAAAAAATTACTCAGAACACGACTTTATCACTTCGGCTTATGCTCATTGTCCGAGCTTGAGTGAGAAGATCAGATGTAAGAAAACAGACACGGCTGAAACCATCGGCTGTTTTTTGACTGCCAGCATGTGGATGGCGGTTCTTTTCCAATAATGCTCATTTCATTTCGTCTGATTTTGATCACAGTTTTCAGGAAGGGCTCTGTGACACTCGGTGTGCCCCCTTATTTGTTGGGTTTTATTTAGAAATGGAAAATTAATTTAAACATTTATATGTTTTTCTGTGAGTATTTTTATATCTTTAATATACACATTTAAACAGTAATTCAGGAATGACAACAGTTGAGTCATTTATAGTGAGATAAACTGCAACCTCAGTTCATGATGAGAACGCAGGAAAAAAACCAGGCACTGCTTTGATTTTCTGTGGCACCATGTTTATGTATTTATGCAACTTTTCTTGTTTTAGGTACATTAAGGTTTCTACAATTATTCCTATTTATAAATACCTGCATAATGTGAGATAATTTTCTTAGAGATTTAAAAATCATTAATCAAATTAAGATGCGTTCCCTGCAATTCCTTAGTTTTTGGTAGAATTGTTCTTTAAGCTAACTGAGTTGGCTCAAATAATTTTGGGTTTCCTTCCACAAGTCTCTCTGTCTCTCTCTCTCTCTCTCTCTCTCTCTCTTTCAGGAGGAGACAGCAGAGGCTGTCTCCTCAGCCTTCTGCTCTCTTCCCTCACACCTGCAACCTGTTTCTAATCAGCCATCTGTTCCCTGTTCAGTAATCAGCCTCCCCAGTATAAATATTCTCGGTCACTCCTTGCTGGTTCCTTCTGTTTTTTTCTCTGTTACTTTCCCATTGATTGACTTTTGTTCTTTTACCCTGGAGTCCTGTTTTTTTCTGCTCTGGGTCCCTGTGTTCCTGTGATTAATTCTTTTTTTTTTTTGTTAAAAAAAATCAGGGTGATGATGAAGTTTTTTGTTTCAGTGTTGATAGTGGGTCCACCATCAACAATGACATCATGTCAGAAACTGTATTACTGTGGCAGTTTGAGTTTGGCTTGGTAAATACAGCTCTAGAGTAAAACTGCTTTGAGTGGTCAGTATGACTAAAAACTCGCTATATAATTTCAGTCCATTTATTATGAATCTTGTCATGCAAATGCCTTTATCTTTGACTTAAAAACAGAACCTGACCACTGCATCTTCAGGAAGAAATGTGGGGTAAAATATGTATGGTTTAACTCTGTCTCTGTATTCATCCAGGGTGGCTTAACCATATTATAAAATCCATAGCATCTCACCCTATAGGATGGTTATTTTCAACATTCAAGTTGATTAAAAACTTGAATGTTTTCAGGTTGCCAGAAAAAGGGTATTAATTCTTGAGCTGTTAATAAAAATGCAAGTTTAGCAGGAAGCTTTTGTCAGTGATTTTGTGTGCATGCGTGTGTGTGTGTGTGTGTGTGTGTGTGTGTGTGTGTGTGTGCGTGTGCGTGTGTGTGTGTGTACTAGTCTTACACATGTCTTCCCAAGGGCCAAAGTGTGTTTACATGGTCACATTGAGTAGATATAACTGCCTGAGGGAGACGCAAAGCAAATCCCCATGAGGTGGTGTGTGAGTATGTGTGTGTGTGCAGGACGGGGTGTTGTTTGCAGATGTGTGAGTGTCTTGGCTTGAGAAATGAACAGGTGTTATCTTACAAGAAATTCAACAGAAATGCAGCTCTGCACTTTTGATCAGGTTCCTTTATTTTATTATTTCTTTTTTTTTTGTACTTGCAAGCTATTTCATGAACATTTTATGTTTAAAATTGTACATCAAAAGGTTGGTCAAAGGGTTTGACAATTTTGATCAAAGTTAACAAGTCAGGGCAGAATATAACAGCCAAACAGCTCTCATTATTTTTCATGTTATGAATGCCTGGCTGTCCTTTCACACATTGAATAAACACAAGAGTTATTAACAATTATTAACAAAAATACTTAAACTTTCATCTTAAATGGTTTTTTTAAATATTTTTCCAGGCACATACTGCTGTTGCTTGCTTGTGCTATAAAACTGCTGTAAATATCAAACATAACTTCAAAAAATGTACTTCCCAATTTGGTGCCTTGAAATTGGGCCTCTGTCCCTTTAAGAAGCCTTCAGAAGGTCATCACAACATGGCTAATCCATTATTCTGTTTACAAGCATTCTAAGGAGCTTTGGACTCCTTTAACAAAAAAAAAACCAACAAACAAAAAAAAAACTGTTTGAGACCAATTATGTTCTCATTTTCTTTGTGAAATCCATCAGCAGAACTTTTTTCTGCACTTAAAAAAGTAAAGTAACTTTTATTTAAGGTAAACATTTAAAGGGATATCTTTTTCTTTAGAGTAACATTTTACACTGGTAACTTTACTTTTACTTGAATACATTATTTTGGAACTTTTTCCACCTCTGCCCTAAGTGTTCAGATAATAATTACCCAAATTAATTGAAAAGTACAGCTAGCCACTGTTGTAAGGCAAACTGCAGACTTTACCATGACATTAATGTCCTTACTGAGTCAATGCTGTGAGATTGAAGTGTAAATGTGTGGTATTCATGCTGTGTGTTTGTAACAATGTATGTGTTTATTAACTACAGCAAAAGTTGAAATGAAGACCTGTGCCAAGCAGAAATTAGAGGAGCGTTAAGCAGTGAAACCACTAAAAACCATCACTAAATAACAAAGGCATTAGAGCAACTGGAAACCTTTTAGATAATTGCTATCTTGTGCCTAATAGTGTTTCTAACAACAAACCATGACAGACTCGAAAATAAAAATCACCTTAAATGCAAATTAGGGAAGCAAAAGTTAATTTAATGACTAAAACCACTGAACAATAACAGTCATGTCACAGGTTCTGGGTATCTCCAAAGCACTTTAATAAATGTTCTTTTTGTTTTTAATTTGCAAACCACATTAACTAGTAACAGAACAGTTCAAATAACAGACACATTAGAAACAAATGGAAGCACAAATTACACTACAGTGACCTAAATGCCAACCAGTGAGAACCAAAACACAATCATCTGTGGATCATAACACATCAGTCTTCAAAAGCTTCGGGAATGAGTGATGCTTGGGGTCATGTACCACATTTCCACTGCCCCATCTCCTTTTAGGCACACAGATTATTTTTGGCCATATTTGTTATGGAAAATAAACACTGTAGCATAAATAGTAGTTGAATCCTACATTGGCAGCTCAAGATAATCAAAGCTACAAACGTTTCTTAAAAGTAGTCAGGGAGTCTGGCCTATGGACAAAAACTGGGATCTGGTTTCATAGGAGAGGAGTTTGATAACTGGAAGTTCTTCTCACGCTACATGACACAATATTACTGTCAAAACTACCCAATCATTCCAAAGCTACTGATCTGATTGACTGGCTGGCAAATGAAAAGGAGACTACTCTGTAAGTGACATGCAGTAGATGCAATGACACATTTTCTTTTGACAGAATTTACTGTACTCCAATATTACATCAAGCGTAAATGGTAAACAAAACATGTATACTCAATATTAATGTAAACTGAATTAGCTGCTACATTGGCTCTTCAATCTTCTCTGTACAGTGCCTTTTTTTTCAATGTGCATTTCTTTCTATAGTCTTCATTCTTTATTCTAATATATAATCAGAATTTTATACTTGCATGCGTCTTTTGACTGTCATACAAGTAAATGTTGCAACACTTATTGCCGCTAGCATAACACAGCGCTATGCTAGGTATCAAAGGTTTGGCTATTTATTGTTTTCATCTTGTGTTTTTTGTCTGCAAAGCTTAAAACTATTGCATGATTTAGATCTTTTAGACCTGAAAGAACCCCAGAATGATGTGATGCGTCACAGTCATTCCAACATTTGAAAAAGATGCAACTGAAAGTGACGGTGATGGCGACTGCCCAGATAGAGAGTACTGCATCCTGGCAAAAAAGTAAAAGCCCTGAGGAAAGTGGAACCCCAAATGTCATAAAAAAACATAGATACTAATACTCCACAGTGCAGTAAAATAAAATGCGCAAATGAAAATGAAACTGATACAATAAAAAACACACGCCCCCCCCCCTTCAAAATAGAGACAGAGTTCTTAAAACATCACAGCGACCAGCAGCCACATCCAGTGGATCAGAATTTGTGACCTATGACCTGACAGCAGCAGACTGATGAAAGAAGATAAACCTGACCCTGTTGAATTGTTTGTGTTGATGTATTCTGCTCATCTCTGGCTCTGGGTCTTTGATCATATGACCAATACTTGCTACAGAGACACAAGTATTGGTCATATGATCCTGATGTCTATAATGAAGCCATCTTGAGAAGAAGCCACTTCAGGGAGGTAATGGCTTCAATTTATCCGGTGAATAACTTAAACGCGACAGAGGATCCTATCTACAAAGTGCAGCCCATCATCAGTGCACTGAATGATTTTGATAAGATGCTGCCATACACACAACTGGTTTCAGATAATGAAAGCATGATAGCCTATTACGGCAAACAAGTCTGCAAACATCTATTAGGGGCAAACCAATCTAGTTTGGGTTTGAGGAATGCAGCCAAGCTTCACCCTCATGGTAAATGTTTCACATAGAGGCAGAGTCCTTACAAATCCTCCTGAAACTGACTAACTACGAAGTGTTGCATTTGTGCATTATAACCTTTTTACCTCACTGATGAAAATTACCAAATGAGTCACTTGACACACTGAGACAGTGCTGTTGTATCTAAAACAGTTCTTTAAAAAAAGGTTTAATGACACTAGTGGCCTTTATTCAACAGTAAACAGACAGGAAGTAAGGCAGAGAGAGAGGAAAGACAGAGTGCAAGTAGCGTGTGGCTGGGAATTGAACAACTGCACTGAGGACTGTAGTCTCTATGAAAAACCAAAGAGGCACCTCATGTTGATGGATGCAGAGGCTGGTGAGGCCGTCTCCCCTACGCCACGGAACCACCTCCACAGTAATTATGCACCCATATAGATAAAGATTTACACTGAGGCATGAAGGACATTATAACATTATGTAGAACTAAAAAAACGTCAGTTTTACTTGATACTGCCCCTTTAATGTTTTACATAGTAGCCTACACCATCAATACGTTTCTCTTTCCATGTCTAACTCAACTCATATGTTTGAGATACCTAAAATTTAAGTATATTTTCTCTCTAAACAAGTTCTCCTCAATGTTAGTTTTTCTTTGAAGGAGCTTCTGGAACATTTGGTGATATTGTGTCTGTAGCTGTCAATATCTTTATTAATCAGTTTCCACCACTTTTATTTGTTTGGGAACGTTTTGTTTTTGTCTCCTGCTGAGACAGACTAATGACTGCATTTTGCAATCATCAGGCAAACTAATGGCATGTCTTTTTCATGTCTTTCATTCAAACTGGTAAACAAGCCATGCAGGAACAAATTCAATGCTTGTCAAATTGAGGCAAGGTACACCAGAGGCCTGAAGCACTGCCATGCACTGTAGGCTTTGAATTTAGTTTTTCAGGTACGTCTTCCTGTCTACATTTATGTGATGGTGATGTATTCCTTTACATGAGAGGAATCAATACCTCTCATGTAAAGGTATTGTCCTTCAGGTTGCAGTCATGAAGGACATGACTGCAGCCTGGCTAATTGTGGTCTTGAAGGCCTATGGCAACTGATTATGGCTATGTTGTGCCTAAACCTAAAGATGGACTAAACTACAGGAGGCTGGTGGAAGAACTATGTATACCACAATGCACTGCATTGACCCACTTTGGTTTCAGCAGCAGGAAGAAGAGGAGCTTCAGAAAGAAAACTCTGTGATCTCATGGGAATCAGACTAGTCTGGGACCATGGTGTAGTTGTTAGGAGAAGACATGGTGTGATCTCCTGAAACCCCCACCTGACTGTATCTTCACTGGAAATTTAGTTAAATTCACACGTCTGTCCTGATTATTCTGCTAGAACTCTGGGAGCAACAGGCCATGTCGGAGGGCGAAGGTCAGCCCAGAATTCAGCAAACATTTAACAAGCAAATCCTCTCTGCATGCACATCAAAGAATGCTTTTGAAAATGTAAAATAACACATTTTAGAGCTGCTATCATTATACTGTAATACCACAAAACCATGATATTTTTTCCAGAAGTTATTGTACCGTCATAATTTCATGCCAGCCCATACCTACTGCTAACTGAACAGCTGCTGTTGCTTCCAGGACTGCAGTTCAGCCCTGGATCTGAGAAGAAGATTCCGGGTTCAGCTCGGACTCTTTTATCAGAATTTCCCTGATTCTCGGGGTTAACTCAAGTAGAGGTTTGTGTCCGGAGAGAGATAAATTTTAGTCTTAAGATTAAAATCAGGGAAAGTTTTCTAAAATTTTAGTATTTTTCAATGGTCCATTTCACTGTTTTGTTGTGATCTACAGGATATTTAATCCTCCAAACTGCTTGTGTACAAACAGACCACAGGCTCCTGTTCTGGACTATGTCTTCATCTATTGTTATTTTCAAACCTAAACCTTATCAGGGAGACATTAATGAACAATAACTCATGCTGAACTCTGTTATTTTCCTGATGATCAGGTGGTTCCCCGTCTTGGTCATTTTGGTCTACGTTCCTAGTTTTTTTTTTTTTTTTAATTATTATTATTATAATTGCCAAAGCAAATACCTATAGACATTCACAGCCAAACCAGACCGATTATTGCACAACAGCTGTCAGTGGGCTGGGATCAATATGGTGCCTCATACATCTGACTGAGTCCCTGTTATTTTTAGACAGATTGCTTGGTCCATAAAGCCTCAGGGATCAAATATCGATTGAACCGAACTCCAGAGAGAAAATTGATACAACTCAGGGTATTTATTTTGTTATAGCTTTTCTTTGTCATCATGACAGCTCTTTTCATTAGATAACCTTTAGAGGAGTATGATGTCTCCCTCCTTAACCCTGAGGAGTGACAGGTCCAGAAGCCAGACAGATGAACTGTCTGACCATGTGAAGGTTGGTGTGATCGATACACAATATTTCTATTTCTACATACTCTGTCACTTTACAGCACATTGCACCCCTTAACTGTTTGACATTTTGAACTGTCTAAACCACAAACTTTAACGTATTTCTTTAGGATTTTATATAACAGACTAACAAAGTAGTGTGAAAGGACAATATGTCAGTATTTGGACTGTTGAAGGTAAAAGAAAAATTAGCTACAGAGAAGTACATTTTCACTAAAAATCTCAGTTGTTTCACATATTTACAAGGAAAAGCTTGAATTGTTGAAAAGTCAAAAATTTGCAAGAAAAAAACATCACAATACTCCATGATTGAAGGAATACATTTACAATATTAAAGCTAGGATAACATCTGGCATTGAAAAGTCATGTCTGTAAGAAAACTACTCAGATGTTTATGGAGATTATTGATTCAGATATTTGTGACTAAAGATTGAGGTCGTACGTAATATCTGTCGTACTTCTGTCCCTTTTTGTCACAACGTTTAACTTTTATAAGCTCAGTTAATTTAAGTGGAGCTGCCAAAGCTCCACTGTACACATTATTCCATGTTAAGGTATATTTGCTGTGAAAATATGCAGTCATAAGTGTTTTTAGGGAAGGTCTTAAATATTCCTGGATTTCAGCTGTTGACAGACAGTTGTGGTCTCCATTGGATCTGGGTCTGTACATCCCATAGTTTTGTTTTTAGAAAGACTGATAATAATTGTGCCAATATGCTTATGTCGTTTCACAGCAGAGTTTTGTTTCTGAGTTAAGCAGCTTACTGCTAAAACTGTTGTTAATTGGATGCACATCTGTTTGGATTGTGAATTCCACCTTTCGGTTTGGTGGATTTTCTCAATCCGTTAAACTGACAACAAGTTGGTGGTTTGAGTGACGTTACTGGATGGCATGAAGCTTCTCCACAGAAGCACCTCGACACCTTTAACCTTATTATTGTTACAGAGGAAAGGAGAACCTGAGGAGACTTTAGAAGCAACATTCTTACAGACAGTGATCAGTGCTAAAGTAAATCCTTTGATATGACTGGCCTGAGGTCTTTTTCATATGGTGACCCATTAAAATTAAAATGCGATAATATAATGTCTGATGCAAGAAATAACCTGAAGACTGCATGTCTTTTCACATTGTTTTTCTCCCTCAATGCAGATTGTCAGTATCCCAGAATAGCCAGCTGTGTCAGCTCAGCCATTGTGGACAGATATATATTTATGAAGCCTTGGGGAAATATGTAAAATATGGTCTGGGCTTTGTGTTGGGGGTATATCAGGGATCTGAATATTTTACGCATGAATTAGTCAGCTATAAAAATTATGTTAATAAAGTCAACAGGAAAGAAAACATATCTTCTCTTCAGTCATTCTGTCGTATAAAGAATCTTTTATGACGTCTGTATGATATTTATATAGCAAACCAGAGCTGTGAATGTTTACCTGTAACATTTCCACCATGCCTGAGCGGAGCTGCACGCTCTCAGCAGACAGATCCAGTCTGCCAGATAACGGCGGCTCTCTGCTCGGTGGGTTGGTGTTTTATGTAAGACGCTGGGTCACATGTCAATGTTCAAAACAAGCTTTTAACTCCTGTGCTCTGCTACCAGGTTATTACAATTAACTAAAACTAATAATATAACAAAAACTGAAACTGAAAAAACATTTTTGTTAACTGAAATAAGTAAAAATAGTAATTGATGGAGGAAAACTAACTAACTGTTAGGATCCCGGATTGTTTGGTTGGGTACTAGGTTTTGTTTATTTCTGTTTCCTGCTTCCTCTCCTCCTTTTTTAGATCAGTCATGTTTTTGTTTTACTTTAGTTTGGTCCTTTCTAAGTGATTCTAGTTTATTATGTTTATTTCTTGTTTCTAGTCATTTCTTGCTCTCCAGTTCAATTTGGTCTTTCAGTTCTGTGTTTGCATTCTTTTGGTTTCATTGAATGCAAAAGAAGGATTTTGAAGGTTGTTCAAAAATAATTTAATGCATTTATTTGAAAATGATATCTTCTGTTGAGTATTCATTACCAATTCATGCATACAATCACAGTACAATACTTTGACTTTTTTTAATTCTGCACACAAGTATGGAAAAATTAAAACTACAACTGTAACTAATGAAACTAAACAATATTTAACTAATAATAACTAATAGAAAATAGCAAGCACACTACAAAAACAAATTAAACTAACAGAATTAGACAAGCAAAATCTAATAAGATAAAATTAAACAAAATGAACTATTATTACCCTTATCTGTTACATATTATTATATCTACACTTTAACTTCAATAATTATGTCTATATAAAACATAAAACACATAATTTATTAATTATTTCTCAAAAACAAAAAACTATATACTCCATTAGCAGATTGAGGTTCAGAGCTTTGTTTTGTTTTCACCAACATGTTTCTTCAGACTGTAGGTCATGAGGAGCATCGCAGCCAGAAACCAGCTGAGAGTCTGATTCAGAATCTGACTCAGATAAACATATAAGAGGGGGGAGAGGTGGCTTCCAACCTGAAACACTTAGAGCTCATCACCACAGATAAATCATCAAAATACCAGAGGACACATGCAATATGCAAAACTTAACTCACAGTGTCTCAGTTGCACGCTGCGATCTCATGAATTAGAGAACCGTTGGGTTCTGGCCGTGTTTCACCCCCCGATCTCTGACAGAGCCGGTGGCTGTCAGTGAAGCTGGTGAAGGGCTCCTCATGCCTCTCTCTGATGATCAGCGGGGTGTGGGAGGATTGTTCTAGTTACTCATCAGCTCATTTCCACTCCATTAGGTAAGGCAGAGAGCCTGCGAGTGAAACAGTGGAGCTCAAAGTGTTACGACGGAGCCAGTCTGAGACCAGGCAGGACGGCGTAAATAAATGCAGTGTCACAGTGTTAGCCTTGCCGTTCCACTGAGCCCCTCTGGGATTATTACCCAGATCACTCTACTGTAAACATTACACATGTAAATATGGAGATTTTTATCAGAAAAGTGTCTGTATTCTCTAGCCTCTCTACTAGTTATACCTTCCTAGTACCGCTTCACCTTGTATCTTTGACCTGATGAGCTCCATGCCTTGTTATTATATTTGTCAGCTATTTATTTCATTGGCTATAGCCTATTGTGGGTCAATCATGCTGAAACACTCAATGTAACATTGTACACTACTCAAAAAAATAAAGGGAACACTCAAATAATACATCCTAGATCTGAATGAATGAAATATTCTCATTGAATACTTTGTTCTGTACAAAGTTGAACGTGCTTGACAACAAAATCACACAAAAATCATCAATGGAAATCAAATTTATTAACCAATGGAGGCCTGGATTTGGAGCCACACACAAAATTAAAGTGAAATGTTCGCTTTATTTTTTTGAGCAGTATATTTCCTCCACCATGCTTGCCTGTGGTTGAATACCTTTATTCCAAATGAAGGTTATCCCACTAAACGAGCTTATTTCTGTTTCATCTGACTATGGAGCAGAAGACCAGAAGTCGCCTTCGCTTGGTGAGATTTTTGCAAGGCGGCCTTTTGTTTGCTTCCGTTTGAGTCTGCATGCATGGAGTCCAGCAGGATTCTGTCTGTCTGGAGATGTGGCGTCCAGCATGGAGGGCCTTGGTGTTGACCCTTTCACCTCTCTTACTGCTTAACTCAATTCAAAAATACTTGTTTTATCCAAAAAAGGGAAATTAAATGTTGTATCTCATATAATCCAAATATTTTGAATAGAACAGAATAGGATAACGGTGCTGACTTGATGAAAACAACTGTTGCCAGTTCAGCAGGATCATTTGGGTTCTTCAGAACAGCAAGACTATTAGAGACCGTGGTCTAGTTCAATCCACTGGGCTTGTGCCGGTTTGGGTCCAGGTTGTCTGTCTCTCTATGGCAGGTGCTGCTCCACCAGCTGCAGCTCATTAAAGTCATGCCATTTAAATATCTTATACTTCATTTTATACATCCATGTGTGTTTTGTTTCTCCATACTGGTTGTTCTGTGAAGATGGCCGTAGTGTTTGGGCTGTTGCTCTCACTCTGTGTTGTGTGTTCTGGTCCAGACATTGAGCCTTTTGAAGTCACTTCTCTGGCTCTGTGGCCTGGTTATGGCCGTGTTGTCTGAGTTTTAATGTTCATGTGTGTCGTCCTAATCAGCCAATAGCAAAATACTTTTTAAACCTTGTAGACCTTCTAATCTTGTGTCTGATCCCACACAAGAAAGCAAACACACACATGATGTTTGATTTCAAAGGTTTGCGATGCAACATTTTCTGATCATATTCCTGTTTTATTTGCGGCAACTCTCACCTGTAATGTAGTTAAAATCTGCACTGTTGCCTCACGCTGTCGCAAGATGTAACTGTTATTAAAAACAAGGTTGTTGTTTTTTCTACATATTTTCTTAAAATTATCTCTATGTTGTCACAGTATAAGACACATAATCTGTGAAAAATGTAGTTGCTCTGCCTTCTCTCAGTATTCTTGGTACTAACTGCAGAAGTACACACAGAAACAATAAATCAGAGCTGAGAGGAGGGCCTTATCGCTGTCAATCACTCTCATGTACATGCTGCTCACATGCCACCCCCCTGCTCTCTGCTGCGCTGCAGCTGGTTCACCCCATCAGAGCATGCTAGTTAGCATGGCCACAGATGATAGCAGTTTTCCTAACAGTAAGCTCTAATTACTTATCTGCCTTTAGCACATTGAGCAGCGCCTACCTGAGGTTGATTGACCCCTCCTGCTGCCTCTGATTGATTGTTTTTGAACGGCAGCATTGAATTTCTTCAGACAGCAGTTGCTTTTGGAGGAAGTGCAGAAGCTGGATCTATTTTTCACAGATGATCTCTCTCATGCCATCCTGTCACAACATGCCGACAGTATTAGCAAATATGGATTTTTTTTTATTTTATTTTACAAAAGTTACTGACTGCTGCTCAGGTCTGAGCTGCTTTCAGTCAGACACACCTGTGTCTCTGAGAGCATGAAGAATGATGCAGAGGATTTTTCATTCCACCTGCCAGTCACTTCCAGACACCGTGGCTCCACTAAAACACAGGAAGTCTGGGACTAAATGCTGGTTGAATCACAATTCAGTCTGTCACACACTGGTGCTGCACAGCTGAGAGAAAGTGGAAAGGAACAAACAGCAGGTCTATTTGTTCTTTATGTCTTCAGATTTCACTAAGCTCTGCTGTTTCACATCATTTTCCTCATTTCATCTCACTGGCTGTATGAACATTTTAGGGTCAGTTTTAAAATGATTTTATTTACTTTTAAATCCACCAGTGGCCTCGCCTCACCCTTCCTCAGCCTTATAGGTATTGAATAGGGGTGTAACAGTTTATTGATACAAGACTATGTCTATTAACTTATATTATTAATCCTTTGAACTGTGTGTGATGGAGTTGTTGTTAGGCTCATAGAGCAGAGGACATGATGTGGCAGTCAGTCCTCTGGTTGGAGCCCCTCACAGCTCCTCCCATCTTCTGTTCTGTTGAATCTGTAAAAACATATCTAAGGGTTTGTGCCTCGAGTGCAAAACTGTTTTTGTGACAAGCGAGGCCGTAATGTCACCTTGAGGGCCTGTGTGAGCTGGTGACATGGTGGAACTCGGTGTCGTATTAGATGGGAACAGCATTAATCATCCTGCTGTCCCTCTGTGTTACCAGGACATTGATTCTCATTTGTCTTGCTGTTATGGCAACCAGCAGGAAATAAAAACAGGAAAAAAAACAAAAAGATCACAATTATTCATTTGCGACCTTCAGTGATCAGTGACCTGGGTTTGTAGGACTTTCTAAAGTTTGATCTTATTTAATTGATTTGATTTGATTTAATTTCTGGTTTAGTTCATACATAGTTAGAATTCTCCATTTATTCATTCATACATGGACTAACTCTGCTGTAGCTGGTGATAAAACTATTTATCCCTACCAAGGTCTTGATCAGAGTCAGATTGGACAAAATCAAGGTTATTGACAAGAAAATCAGATCCAGAGTTTTCCTCCCTCTTGTGTTCAGCGTTTTTCTTGGATTGATCCTCTTACTGTAGCTTCACCTGTTGTACGATTCTCACAAATCTAGAGGCAAGAACTCTGGGTTAGCTTACTGACCTGATAGCCGCCTTCGGAGCATTGTCAATTTTACTCCAAATTGGTGCACCATTCAATGCAAATGTAGATGGTGGTCAGATTCATTTTTGTTGCAGAACTCTTTAGGAGGATCCAGACGGAGCGTTCAGATGGTTGTCAGAACCCTTGGCAAAGATCGTTTCCAGTTCTGTGATAATACTGCATGTTAAACCCAAGAATTAAACATTGTTACATACAGTAGCTGTGTTGCAGGCCTGTCTGCCTCTTCCATAGAGCTGCATGCTTTACATTGAAAAGGTGATCTTGTTGGTCTCTCAGCTGTGTGTACAAGTGTGGACTTTATCAATTTTGTTGTAAAACAGGAACCCTGACAATCATATTTCATGTGTAGAATGACCACTACACATGTCAGACATTCAGACATTGACAGAAAAGAAGTGAATAGATGGAGAGATAGCTGACAGGATTGCAAAACTTTTGGGAACCACCAAAAAAAGTATTTCCTGTTTGCCTCAGCTCACCGATTCATTTAGAAAGTGGATCAGACTGCTGGCTCAAGGCTCCGACACGACGCCACAGGAGGGCAGATAACTAAGTAGGAAGATCTTTCTGATGAGTGGCTGTTTGATTTCTCAGTCTTGTTTCTGTCGTGTGGGTCTGAAACCCCCTGAGGTCATTAGTGTTTGATTTTTGCATTGCATGCTGACTGCTTTCACCAGATCCTTCAGGGCAGCCTTCTTCAAACATTTACACATCCACATTTAATCAGCACTATTTAAAAGTCGGCACTATTTTTAATTTATGTTGAAATGGGGCAAATTTTGTGTGAAAATCTGGTCAATAATGGATGAAATGCTGCAGATCTGTAACCACGCTGCATCTGCGATAAACAACAGCCTGTCCAAAGTGATGGACAGTGACAGTCACATTCAGTGAGCGAAAAAGTGCAAATATGCCATCTGTGTTGATATGACGAGCGTGGAAACTGAGCTTCTGCTCGTATTTATTACTTCTTGTCCTTGAATTTGTCCGCTCATTGGATCTTTTGGACTCCCTCCCCCCACCCACCATGTGAACCACGTCTCCCTCAGGTTCAGGCGGACGCTTCGGTTCCCAACACACACAAAACCTTCAGGATTCTTCAGCCACTCTGATCGTCTGTGTTTCCATCATGGCGAGGAGCTGCAGCCTCTTGGCCGACGGCATGAGGAAGCGACGACATGACGTTAAAGCGATGGCGGTCACCAGAACACACCCACAGAACGCTCCGTTTCAGCATCAAGTGAACCACGATGCGGTTTAATCCAAAACAGATTAAAAGCTCCACTATCAGGCTGTCCCAGTTCCACACTCACACAGCTGGAGTTATTTATATCTCTGTAGTCTTGCACTACAAAAAAAAAAAAAGGCATTCTTGGGCTTTTTGGCTATAAATGCTTCTTGTGGTCTCATCAGAGAGCAAAGTAATAACTGGCACAGATGTCTAAAGCCG
The DNA here is from genome assembly GCF_051168715.1 of Poecilia mexicana. NCBI lineage: Eukaryota > Metazoa > Chordata > Actinopteri > Cyprinodontiformes > Poeciliidae > Poecilia > Poecilia mexicana. The sequence continues at coordinate 1,646,746 of NW_028263381.1, forward strand.
AATCTTCTGATTATCCTGTTTTCAAAGTGGTAGAAACAATCTTTATTGTTCAGATAGTGAAGGATAGTTGTTTAAAGAAGCCAGTTGACTTCCTCAATCAGCTCAGTCTGTCATGTTGAAGGACGTAAGCGGACTCTGCCAAGACCAATTGGAAATAAATCGACCACTTTTCTTCAATGGACAAGAAACAAGCTGAGCTGAGGCTGTAAAAGCCAAATACCATCAAACTGGCAGCCGATCAGCTACTCATACGTCATTTCAGATTTAAACAATGGAACAATTCTAATGAAAAAGAAGATGGTAATTCTTTTCAAACATCAGAATAAATTACTGCATGTCAGCGTTGGCTGTTCGGACATTTTTCATCCTTTCTGGTTGCATTAGTCAACTCCTCATGAGGCAAGTCAGATCCAAGTTATAATGTTCCATATTTTAGCACCACAATTGGAACAGTTTCTAAACACCATCAATAAATTTCTGTGAAAAAAAGCATCAAGCCACATGTTTGGCTTGATGATATTTAATTAGAACTAGGCCTGTGATTGGCTCCTTTAATGTTTAAGTGATTTTCAAATGACTAAGGTAAAAACACCAGAATATTTCCTTATTTGGGGATTTTGGATTAGACTAGTCCATTATATTATGAGGGCTGCACAGTGGTGCAGTTGGTAGAGTTGTTGTCTTGCAGCAAGAAGGTTCTGGGTTCAATTCCCAGCCCCGGTCTTTCTGCATGGAGTTTGCATGTTCTCCCTGTGCATACATGGGTTTTCTCCAGGTACTCCAGTTTCCTCCCACAGTCCAAAAACATGTCAGGTTAATTGGCCTCTCCAAATTGTCCCTAGGTGTGAGTGTGTGCATGGTTGTGTCTCTGTGTTGCCCTGCGACAGACTGGTGACCTGTCCAGGGTGACCCCGCCTCTCACCCAGAACATTAGCTGGAGATAGGCACTAGCAACCCTCCTGACTCCACTGAGGGACAAGCATGTAAAGAAAATGGATGGATGGATTATATTATGAGTATTGGAATTAAACCATTCCATGGTTGTTGCCATGTTGGAAGGTAAACTCTGTCCCAGTTTCCAGGTGTTTTGTCGTCTTTAGCAGCTGTTCTGTTTAGGATGTTCTGTTCTAGGGTCTGATCCAAAGGTTCCAAATAAAAAGCGCTAAATTGCTCAAGCAAAACATAAATCTGTTTTTTTTAATTGCATGTTGTCAATGATCCACAAAAATTCCACCTGCAATTTATTACATGTGGAAAAGTGGTGCAAACCACTCTGTTTAAGTGAGGATTTTGCATGTGCTACTGGATGACTTCTCTCCATAGAAGCTACACCTGGTCTGGAACCTGATTGGTTGTTATTCCTTCCTGGAAGAGGGCGTCGGCTGACATAATGCTGCCATCACCTAGTTGTTCTGCTTCTCCTACTGTGAACTTTTTACTTTCAAGACCATCAAAATAATCCTACATCAGTTCATCAGTTTCTTCTTGTTCATTCTGTTCTGTCTTCTCAAACCTCCAGTTAGTCTTAGCAGATGGCCGCTTGTACTGAGCCTGGTTCTGGTTCTGGTTTTGGTTCTGCTGGAGGTTTCTTCCTGTTAAAAGAGAGTTACATGCATGCTCGGTATGAGATATTGCTGTAGTCGAATGGAAATTATTGTCACTGTGTGTCTGTCCAGGATGAGTGAACACTGTGGAGGCTGTGGTGGTGCAGGGGGTAAAGTGGGACCCATACGGCGGCCTCAGTCCTCGCTGTCATAGGTTCGAGTCTCGGCCTGATGACCTGTGCCATGTCTTCCCACAACCCACTTTCCTTCTTGCCTCTATCAAGTAAAGACAACTAGAGCCAATAAAATCTAAAAAAAAAAGAAGAGTGAATGCTGCAAGTCAGTGACTCAATACCATCTGCTGGGTTTTGTTAGATAGAAATTTTTCAAACTAAATTGAAATAATTGGGCAATCTATACCATTTGATAACTAGGATCAATAGGAATTGGGAGAAAAAAAATCCCACATGAGGAATGCTGGGACAGATTTTGTCTCTTTGCTCTGTGTCAGTTTTCTGGTCTCTGGTTTCTATGATGTTCAGTTTTATAACATGGCACAATTTTTAAATTAGTCGAGGTGTTTTTGTTTTTAGCTTAATGTCATAAGGAATGTCCACAGGCCAGTTGCATTCATCTGTTCCACTCATACATTTTTCCATGCCAGTTTGCACCTGTCTTTCAAATGCAAAAACAGCAAATAAAAAAAGTATATTTGATTTTTCAGACCTGAATCTGATTCAAACCTCCAGTTAGTCTGAATCTGATTCAGGTCTGAAAAATCACATTGTGGGTTGTAAGTCTTTACATCTGCATGTCTCCATCCAGTATATTTGTGATTTGTGATGATCGGAAAGCACAAAAATACTAGTTGTGCCTGGTTTGGACCTGTTTAAATAGATGCAAACCTTTTAAAGATCAGGCCACAAAGTGTTTTGCATGTAGGCCAAAATGTTCAGCTGCAGTATTATTTGACCAGAGCTCCTTTCTTTGCAGGTTTTTTGTGTCGCCTGCATGACTGCAGCAGAAGAGAATCAGGATAGAATGAAGCTGCAGAGTAGAGATAGTAACTGGCAGGTGAAGCAGAGAGACGTGGAAACATGAAACAATCTGAGCAGAACACAGAGAAACATGAAGGAGATAATAAACCCTGGATAAGACAATCTGATTAGATGTGAAACCTGTAATCAGATTGAATCAGATTAAAATAATTTGCAAATTCTGGTATGTTGAAGATAAAAATAAAATTCATACAAATAGGTTATTAATTAACCATTAATGCTGAAGAAAGACCTTTCCAAATCTAATTTTTCTCATAATGTGAAACATTTGAATCCAAAACTTAGTCATCAATTTATATGTAGAAGCAAATTACTTTCTATGACAATATGGATATCTTGAATTGTGAACCCAGGGTGGCCGAGCAGGTAGCAAAATAAAGCTTGTTCCAAACAAAGAAGGCTCATTTCAGCATGAACTCTGTCTCTGGTGCTGGATGTTCATTCAGTGAATTTGAGTCGCTGGAAAATATTGTAATTAGGTCAAAGTAGCGTCACTTCAAAGTCAAATTATGCATATCATAGTAAAAGCTGCTGCTGCAAAGCTATTTTTAGAAGAACATTTCTTTTAAAGTTGGTACACAACACAATGGAAACAAGTTCAAGGGAGATGAATTCTTTTTCACTGCAAATGTTCTTATGTTTTTCCTGAACACACTTGTTCTGACAGATTACTGCCGAAACAGGAACAGAGCTGCAGCAGCAGCTTCGTGAGGTCATTTAAAGTCACGACTAATAGGAAAAACCTAAATACCAAAGTTCACTGTCTGCAGGGTCAGGCAACGTTTCAGAGCAGCAGGCACCTCTGTCCACCTGCATGTCAGAGAAACATTCATGTTTCTTGTAAAATAAAATTTTTAATGTCACATTTTTATTGCATAATTCATTTTTTATTTAAGGATCTGGTATCTTTAGAGGTCCTTATTTTCTTCTAATCTGCAAAGCTACATTATCAGTATCATGGTCAGAGTGATTACAAAGGATCTGTAAACTGAAAGGATGACATGCCGTCCAGGACGCTGCGTCCCTCAGGTCTTTCCTCAGGTCTCTGTCATTTGCTTTGACTTTCACATTCTGCTCACCTGATGGACAGGGATCTTTCATCCTGAGTGACACTTTGCTATTTTCTCCAATTCTTATCTGCTTTTCATATTTCTATGAAGTTTAAAGTTATTGAGGCAAAGATACCGATAGCTAAACAGTTCAGCTACTGGCTTGATATGGGAAAGGAAAGAAAAGGTTACAGAACGATGGCTATATCCAGTTTGTTTGTTTTTTTCTGTTTCAGTGATGAGAAAGGAAATAAGAGAGTTGATCAAGTAAGAACATTTGCATTTATCTTTCTCTACTTTGATAAAGCTTTGTGGCAGTAATTGTTATTTTGCTGGAGAGCTGATTTATTTCTCTTTAAATGGTCCCACATTTGAAGAGTAGAGCGTGTGTCGATGCCAAACAGTTTATCCCGCTATTGACTCCAGTTGGTGTGTGTTTGTTTGACTGGATGATGGAAGTCTGAAGAATCAAGACATATTGGTGATTTAACAGTCTTCACTGAGCAGAGAGGAGCCTCAGTGGTGCTTAAGCTGTTTGGCACAGGCAGGGCGGTGTCTCCAAGTTGTTCATGGTTGCTGCCCAAATCCTTAGCTCTCTCAAAACCTGTGGCACCATTTAGAGGGAAATCAACAAGTTCTCCAACAATATAAGACAGTGGTAAAAAGGCTCATGTTATGGAATATACTGTAAATGTCCTCAGTTTTTCTGCTCAGCATACAGAGGGGTGTGAAAAAGTGTTTGCCCCCTTGCTAATTTAATTTGTGTTAAATAGTGCTAAATGTTCTGGATAAATCATATAAGATGAACCTCACAGTGCTGCCTGCTTTATGCAGAGGATCAATCGTCTAATTAGTTTTATGCACATTCAAGATGAGGTGATTGTTTCCACATCACGGTCTCACTGATACAGAGTGTCTATTATTCCATTCTTATTCATACTAATCAGTGATATGCATCGCGGTGCAGTTGAGCCTTAAAGGTTTAAATCACGGCTCTGGCCTTACTGCATGTTCTACCCGTACATAACTGGGTTGTCACTGGTCACTCACAAAGTCCAAAAACATGCACTCAATACATAATTAGGTTTTCTAAATTGCTCTTAGGTATGAGTGTATGAATGCCTGGCTGTGTGTTTCTCTGTTGCTGTGTGACGAACTGGCGTCAGTCCACGATGTGAAACGACTCTACTGCCACTCCGCAAAGATTAAGGAGCTATTGAAAATGGAAGGATAGATGATAGGAAATTGTAGGAACAGTGTCTTGTCAATGTGGTTGAAGTTAGTCCAGGAATTATGAAAATGAATAAAGGCTCAGTTTGCCTAAAGCAGCAGTGTCCACAGTTGGTCCTTAATGTCCGCATCCTGCAGGTTTTAGTTCTGTTCCTGATGCCACCTCAGCATGTCAATTACTCAATATTCAGTCAATATTCTGCTCATGGAAAAAAACAACAACATAATTTTGCAATTGCGGTATTTCATTTAAATGAAAAAAATGAAATTAAAATGACACATGAATAAGTTTAACATGATAAGTCATTAAGATCGCTCCATGATCCTCAAACTACTTCCTGTCATCTTCTTCTTCATGGTTTGCATCTGGTTGTTGATCATGTGATGTGAAAAAACTGTTTCCATTGCAGTTTTACCTCATCCTAACACCAAAACGTTTTATTGAATTCAAGAATTTTTCAAAATGGTCTAATTTCCATTTAGCAAATTTATTTTTGAAATGTCAAATTGTGCCATCATATAGTACAGTGTTTCTCAACCCTGGTCCTCACCGCCCCCCTGTCCTGCATGTTTTAGGTATTTCCCTTCCACTCACCTGAATTGTATCTCTGGTGATTAACAGACTTCTGCAGTACTTGATGGTCATGCAATCATTTGAATCAGCTGTTCTGAAATAGAGGCACATCTAAAACATGCAGAGCAGGGGGGTGGTGAGGACCAGGGTTGAGAAACACTGATTTAGTCAATGAAAACACAGATAGTGTTCTGCAGAGGTCTACTACTGAGTCATTATTTGATCCAGGTGTTTTGAGTCAGAGAGAAGGAGAACATGCAGCATGCTGACCTTTGAGGACAGACTTTGTACACTCCTGACTTAATGTGTCTTATATGATGCTAACATTCACCTTTATGAAGATGAACAGAAGAATTTGATTCATTATAACTTTGATTCCTGTTTCTAGAGAAGCTGACAGAACTCCTACCTGCTGTTAGAAACATCTGCTGTCCTGTGAAGGCCGCTGTGATTCACCACAGCCACAGCTGAGACGTTTCTGCTGCATGGAGTTTGTCATTGTGTCCATATGCAAACAGTCACAGTAAATATTTGTAGGCCGAACTTATTTCTGCACGTATTATTCATCGGTGCAGCGCGTTCAGGAGTGAGCACAATGAATTTCACAGCTTGTCACCTCCAGAGAGCCATGCAGCTCTTTGACTCCACTCTAACTCTGCTCTGTTTACAGGAAACTACACTGAGATGCATGAATCACAGCACACAGTCCTGCTCTGTGTTGTGCTGCTCATCCATGTGTTTTCTAGGTATGATCCAAGTGGGATATCCCATCCGAAGCGCTCTTGTGGCTTTCATTTGGTGGCGCATAATCCTGTCCTGTCACAGTTGCAAAGTGGAAGAATGCAGTTCTCCTGGTTGTGGAACATGTTCATAAAAATAATACAGATGCCACTCAATCTGTATTGAGTGGCATCTGTATTATGCCACTCAATACAGTGGCATATGCTCTGTGCTCAATTTACACAGAGCATTTGCTCTGTGTAAATGCAATCCACTGCGTTTACACAGAGCACTGTGTAAATGCAGTGGATTGGTTGAATATCCAGTATCACAGGTGTGTGGTTTAGTAACTGGATGAAAACCTGAAGCTCACAGCCATTTGAGTTAACCCTGAAGCTCAGAGTTTTCTGTCATTGACTTTGAAAAGAACATTTTGGATTTTTGCAATCTAGAGTATTTGCCACAATCTGCGCTTCAGTTCCTTATGAAAAAGAACCTCAGGGTTCTTATGGGCATCAGTAGCTGTGTTTCCATAAACCACACAGTGTTCCGCAAACTGAAATTATGAAAATAAATTTCGTTAAAGACAGTTTTAAAAAGTTTTTCACTGGGATGAGGTGGTTTGTCAGCCGTATAAAATAGATGTATTTTGTAAAACTGCAATGGAAATGAGTGACATGATCAACAGAGTTCATATTTAACACTTTAACACTTAGTGTTATTAAGTGTTAAGTGATTAACTCCAGACAGATTTAGTACTTGACAGAGTCAATGTACCAATTCTCCAAAAAGATTTAAACTCTCTCTCTGGTTTGGACCCATGCAGACACTTTAAACGTGTTGAAATCAAACCTGAGTGATAATATGGGCATGCTGGGTTTGCTGTGCATGGTACGACACCAACACATTCAGATTCTGTGCACCTAGCAATAACTGACACTCAGTAGCGAGACACATGCCTAAAGGAGCACGTTTAAAATCTATTTTTATAAAAAGCTCCAACCATAATCACCACTCAGATTCAATGTCACATGTCTGTACGCCTAATTTCAGATCAGTCCCATCAGGTCTGCACAGTTCAGATCCTCCAGGTGACTGAACATGCTCAAGTAAACAGGATTGTGTGTACATGCTGTGTGCAGGAACAACAGCACGGCAGATAGCAGGATTTCTGATGAATGTTATCTCGGGTGGGTGGAAGCGAGTGAGTCAAAGCGGAGGAGCAGCAACACCTGTGAGTGTGTCTCATTCTTTGGCAGCTCCGTCCCTCGGGGGCCACAGCGAATGACAGAAAAGATCGAAAATGCAGCAACAGACGGAGCTCTGCACACACGGAGGATGGCAGCAGCAATGGTGACAATCAACTGATTGCATTCATGCATATGTACAGCACTGGGGAAACAAGTTCTTGTGACAGGAAGTAATTAGGTGAACCACATCATTCAAAAGCTTGTAGAACCAATCTGAGCTGTAGTAACTGTCGTTTTCTCTCTGACTTGATTAGTCTTCATGCTGTGCTGTTTTGGACATTTGGCTCTCTCCTCATAGAATAATGTTTCAGGTGTCAAATATATATCAACCTTTACAGGGTTGTCACAATACTAAAATGTCAAACTTGAAACTGATACTAAGAAAGATATTCAATAACATTTTATTGGTATTGATAAACCATGGGAAATGGTATATCAATGATATTTCCCATGGCTCCAGGAAATTGGAAATTTTTTATGAAGGAACAGGTTTCTTTCTAGCTAAGAGCAAAAATGATGAGTAATCAATTATGAATGCATGATACACTTTTTCACTTCCGATACCGATATTTCAGATTTAGTATCGGTCGTCCCGATCTGATATAGAAAAGCAGTACTGAATTGACTTAAAATGTTTCTTTTTTTTTTTTAACACAGACACATGTACTGAGTTACAAATTTACTTTTTAACTCTGCACCACAACAGCACACTGAAATACACCAGTAGCTTCACAAGTTTGGTCAACCAGGTTGAGGTTCAGGCGGCTTGTCGCCTGCTGATTCCACTCAGCCTCTTCACACAGCATCATCAAATCAAAGTAAAGGTTTAAACTCACTGAGAGAGTTCATCAGTATTTCCTCAGCACTGACTCTCCTCCATAGAGGGTAAGACCAGCCTGAAGTTCAGATGCATCCTGGCTGTCTTTTTAGTCTCCCCAGAGCATGAAGCCCTGCCGGGTCCAGAGGGTAGCCAGGTTCTTCTGTCAGGATTTGAGAAATGAAAGGACCCAGACAAAGATCTTCATGAAGTTACACACTAATAACACAGGCAGGCCATGAGGTGAGGTGCATGAGGGGAGAATCCAGCACAGAACCCAGGAACTGACAGGTGTGAATGCACAATCTGTGTTTCCTTTAGAAATGTGCAGAGATCTTCGTTTGTATTTTGCTAATGTTGCCAAAACAGAATATTGCAATTAAAGTGTTACCATTAATTAAGAAATGAAATTAAAATCACATGTTTAAGCTTGTTCATGCTATACGTCATTAAAAGTCATGTCAGTGACAGATGTAAACAGTTACATGAGTTGTATTCATAATTTAGCCTCATCATCTATCAGCCAATCAGAGGAGACGTCTGTAGTTTATTCAGGCGTTGGAGCATCAAGCTCCTTATATGTAGCCAGAGATGCAGGAAAAACATTACAAACATAAACAATAACATGCATTGTTATGCACACAATAAGACCAGAAAGAGTAAATGTACCTCTGACTTTTGATACATATAAATTGATCACAGATAGATGTGTTTGTTCCCTATGGAATCAAATGAAATTCCCTCTACATGGAAATGTGTTCCTGGATTGAAGGGTTTGCTCTGCTATCAGGAAAACAACCACAGGATCGTCTCCAACTCGTCTCTTCTGATCAGGTTTTCAGCAACCCATGTAACTGAAATCGGCTTTAGATTGAAAGCATTTCTGTGAACCTCTTCTCACAGATGTTAGCATGAATATTTCTATTTTCTGTGCCTTTGGGCGCTTTTCTTTCATGTCTATATTCTTGGCAGCCACTTGTCCTCTGTCTGCCTCAGATGTGTCCCTGCACGTTGCTGCAGGAGCTGATTTGGGATTACGGTTGGAAATCGTTGCCTCAAAAGTTCTTGAAATACTTTTGCTGACAGTCAAACACTCTTTGCTGATCAAAAACGAACCAAAGCCCACAAACACCATGCAGCTAAAATGCCAGATTTCTGGGGCTTAAAGAAAAGAGACCACGATACAGTTCAGACAGACCCAGGCTGACAAGACACAAGCAGAAATGGTCAAGATAATTACAGCAGTGACCAAAGGGAGGAGTGAAGGACAAGGATGTCAGAATAAAGCTGAAAATTAGTCATTTTCTCATCAGTTCTCCCCAGCAGCTGAATAGAGGTTTTATTTGACAGACCTTTGTAATGATTTTCTTCCGTGACATTTGCTCTTTGGAGACCTTCTTCCTGTCCATTCATCTTTGGTCTTTCTTGTCGTCTCTTTGGTGTTTTTTTTTTTTTCCATTTGGTTTGAATGTCGCTGTCTGGGCAGCAGACTGCCTGAATCTTCTGCAGTTCTGAAGTAAGCGGACTCCCAGGTCTCATTTTAGATTTCCTGTCAAAGCGACAGGCAGTGCTGGTTTAGCAGACGCACACTCAGCTCAAGTCTTTCTTGCTTCATCTACAAACAGAGTATCCCTGGTGATCCGGGCTGAATAATGTGCCATTAAACCAACAATGCTGTATATTAATGAGTGTCTGTGGGGGCTGCAGAGCGGCTCTGCTGAGAGTGAACTAAAACAGGGAAAAGAGAAGAAGAACAGCATGAGCTAAAATATTCAGTCCCTCATCTCCACTGATCTTCTTCACCTTCTCCCACCTGGTGAGCCGTCCTCGTTACTCTGCATTGTTTTTCTGTTTTGTTGCAGGAAGCTGCTGATGCAGAGCCAATCCACCGGGATGCTAACAGAGAGGAAACAACAGGGCAACTTCTACATTTGAATTTCCACTTGTGTCGGACATGCTTCTGAAGCTCCATCAGATGTTCCTGAATCCTGCTCATGACCTGTGCTTCCTCTCTGTTTCCTCCTTCTCTCCTCTCCTTCTCCTCCTGTCATCTCCGTTCTGATCACCTGTAGGAGTTCAGCTGCAGCCTCAGGCCTCTGAGTTGAACCCACCAAACCATCCCATCCGCTTCCCTCCCCGTCTTCCATCCACCTGCCATGTCTAACGACACAACCTTCTTGGAGGCCACTGATTGGTTAGACGCCTCCCAGTGCCCGCCCTCAGTAGGCGGCGCTACGTTCCTGATTGTTGCATACAGTGCAGTCATTGCAATCGGGTTGCTGGGCAACGCAGGCCTTGTATTTATCATCACCCGGCAACAGGAGTTGCGCAACGTCACCAACATTCTGATCGCCAACCTGTCGTGCTCGGACATCCTGATGTGCGTGGTGTGTCTGCCGGTCACTGTCATCTACACGCTGATGGACCACTGGGTGCTGGGGGAGGCCCTGTGTAAGGTTAGCGGGTCACACCTGATGGCAAGATGGATGCAGCGCTGCCTTCCAAAAGTTTTCATAACCTTTGACCTTTTTCACATTTTGTCACATCAGAACAACAAATTTCAGTACGTTCTGTTAAGACTTGATGTTATAGACCAACACAAAGTGGTGTGTAGTTGTATAGAAGAAGGAGCATATCCCATGAGGGCGAATGTCTCAGCAAGATCTAGAGAAACCATCCATGTGTTTGTCTATAGTTGTATTATCTGCTAGCTAGTGCTTTACAGAGACTGTGAAGTTGGAGCTATCATTTCAGCCATTGCAGAACCTCCCATCACCATTTGCTTTTTTATTCATCCACATAACTCAGTGGATGGACAAACGGTGCCTAGTAGAGAAAATCCCCACTATGTCAAACTGCCACGTCTGGTTCCCCCATCAAAAATCACAGCTTTCCCACCAATTGGCTTCCTCTTCAAAACAGATGATGCAAACACAGAGTAACACAGTTCGCTAAATATAGATTCAACACAAAGTAAATATTCCATCTATATTAAGATTTTGTTTTAGAACTGAATGATTACCACTGAATGCCTTAACTAGACACGTGTTTGTTCTGACCTTGTCCAGGTGACACCCTTTGTCCAGTGCATGTCTGTGACCGTGTCCATCTTCTCCCTCGTGCTCATTGCTCTGGAGCGCCACCAGCTGATCCTCCACCCCACCGGCTGGACCCCCGCGGCCGGACACTCCTACCTTGCAGTGGGGCTCACGTGGCTGGTCGGCTGCTTCATCTCGCTGCCCTTTCTGTCCTTCAACATTCTCACTAATGACCCCTTCCAGAACATCAGCCTGCCCTCCAATCCCTTCAGGTGAGGCTAAAGGTTTTGCCACAGACGGATCTTAATGTGAGATTAGATAAATGTGCATGAATAGAATTGACACAAATGTTCAACACACAGCAGTGAGGCTTTAAAAAGAGCTGCTTCATTTTACATGGAGAAGGACACAAACAGGACATGTGGTCATTTTGGCCAACTTGTGCAGGTGAAAAGCAGGTAGAGTGAGCTTAAAAGAAAACAGTTTTATTTTTGCTTTGACTAAATGTGTTTAAGTCTTGAGTCCCAAGACACTTTTAAGAGTCTAACTGATTCCTTCATCCCAGTTTGACTCAGAATCTGGGTTAAACACAGATTGTCACGCCCATTTTTTTATTTCTCAATAAGTTTGAAAAAAACATTTAACATTTTTTTTCCATTTCAAAATTATGTTCTATTGTCGGCCACATGCAATTAAAATAATTACATACACAAATATAAAAATACAAATATCTGAATATTTTTGCAAGGCAAGACCTGATGTTGATGCTAAATGGATTTAGGTAAGCACAGGGCTGGAGCATCATCCTGTCTTCAGCAGTTTTCCTGGGGCATGGATCATTACCTGGCATAACGTGAACAAACTGGAATTGAGGTGGAAGGAAAAAGAGCCTGGTGAGGCCAATTTTATGCTCATTAGACTGTGCAGTGCAACACCGGTGATGCATTCCCCATGAAATGATGTTTGCTCATGCCCCTGATGCAAACTAAGAACACGTTTCAGAATTTGAGGATACCTCCTGGCACACACAACCAGTGAGAATTACCATGGGGAGTGAAGAATGAGCATGAAGTAATAATTATAGCAGTGGCAGTCAGAAACCCAACTTAATCAGACCAGGAAATAGCAATTCAAACGAACCCAGGCTTTAAGGAAACTTTCAGGATCATTTTTCTTCTGTGGTTAGTGAGTTGTGTTGAGAATGAACACAGAGCCATGCTGGCTGGTTGAATAAATAAGGGTAAAGCTGTGCTGCTTACACATGGCTCACACAGCAAGATTTTTATTCTGATTTTAGACCCAATTCTACCCTTCCAACAATCTTGCAGAGACAGTGTTATTTATTATCTTAGTGGCATTTTATAGCACAATCAAGTAACTATGTTAAGTTCAGTTGTTGTAAAAATGCTGCATGTATCAAATATGCAACATTGAAGTTAATTTTAAAAGAAAACTGACTTCATAATTTGACATCTTGAAATTGGGCCTCTGTCTCTTTAAATATTCCTGCTCTTTTTAAACTCCAACTTCAGGAAGTCATCACAACGTGGCTCCTCCGTTAACCCTTCAACAACGTTTTTACCAGATTTGCTCTGAGAAATAGCTCCAATGATGAGCTCATCAGATGTGCAGTTTCACCAGGTGTTTGCTAATTGCTGTTGGCTAGTCTGAAGGAGCTGAGTGGGTTTAGTCATGAGGGAGGTCTGCTCCGTGAGGAAGCAGAAACTTGGAAACTGTAGCTCCAAGGTGGAGCTGCACCTCAAATGCGGGACTAGCTCCACCCTGGTGTTCTCCACAGCTGAATGGTTGCCATGAAAATTCAAGGATTTTTTAAACATGCATGAGGAGTAAAAGCAACACTCCAGCTATGTTTTGATTAGGGAATAATATCATAACATGATATACATAACATAACATGATGTAAAGCTCAAAAGAGTAGATTTAACATGAAACTGTCCCTTTAAGATGATCTAAGGAGATATTTCTGCTGTGTGCTATTTTAACATTTTGAAAATATAGCATATACAACATGCACAGTGGAAACCATCTGATCACTACAGCAGATGCTAACATCCAGCATCTTTCTTATTGCTGCTCTTTGGGTTCCAGCCAATGAGTGCCAAGGAAAATGAATGATGCGTCTGGATTGGTTGTTATTCAAACAGCAGTCAGTAGTGTGTCCAGTAGCATCACGCCCAGGTCCCAAGATGCATTTTCTTTCAAATATTTTAAATATGCTGTATTAAAAAACTTTTTTAACAGGTGAATATATAAAATATTTGATATGTGTATGATTAGGTGAATCTGAAAATTCTGAACCATGAATATGCAGCGTAATCATGTTAGCCTGCACCACTCCAAGGGTTTCTGATAACTTCACTTCAGTACTAAATCTGGACTAACCTTTTAACCTTGCCACAAAAACACCTTTTCTTAATGTTTATATTTTGAAATATAATTTTAAATTTTTTTCCTAACATGTCTAAGGGACCATTTGATCTGCATGGAGTTGTGGCCGTCAGACAAACATCGCCTTGCCTACACAACCTCGTTGCTGATCTTCCAGTACTGCCTGCCTCTCTTTTTGGTGCTGCTCTGCTACCTGAGGATCTTCATCCGCCTGAGACGCCGCAGGTCACACAGCTACACTCTCCCTCATGCACTTCAAAAGTCTTCTCACCACAGGTGTCTTTCAAACCACTGCTTTGACATCACGTTTTTGTTCTCAGTCGACACTATGTATGTCTCGTATTGTTGCGTAATCGTGCCTGAGGTGAAGCCTCAGCAGTGAACAGTGTGGTAATGGGTACATTCTGTATTGTGCAGGGACATGCTGGAGCGCAGCAGGAGGACCCGGGGAGCCCAGAGGATCAATGTCATGCTGCTAGCCATCGTCATCGCATTTGCTCTCTGCTGGCTCCCTCTGAATGTCTTCAACACTCTGTTTGACTGGCATCACCAGGCCCTGCCAAAATGTCAGCATGACGCTGTCTTCTCCGCTTGCCACCTTACAGCCATGGCCTCCACGTGCATCAACCCCGTGGTGTACGGCTTCCTCAACAGCAACTTCCAGCGGGAGCTGAGGACGACGCTGCAGCGCTGCCAGTGTGGCACCCGGGCAGGCGAGAGCTATGAGAGCTTCCCTTTGTCTACAGTGGGCAGCGAGGGCATAACAAAGGCCACTTCGCTCAACAGGATGGGATCGGTGTGTGTCCCCTCACCCAGACCTGAGATCAGCTCAGCTTTGCTATCCAAAACATTACCGGCTAACTTGTAATAATGCGGACTGAAGAATTCTTTGACAAGATCCTAAGCGCGTCAGTTGTGTGTAACTGATAAAGATCAACTTTGAGTCAGTCCAACACTGACCTCACTTGGACCTGGCTGAAAAGCTAATGTTTGACGGCATATTGTTCTTGTTGTGACTGATCATCATCTAAAACGTTTGAAGACTCTGGATGTAACTTGGAAGTCCAGAACGCCAAAACTGAGGAAGCTAAAGGACCTGAACTGTTCTGGTGTAAACCATGCAACGCTCCTGGAAAGGTTCAGTTTTCCAGTTACAACCATTGTGACAGATCAACCTCATACCAGACATTGTAACGTCTGAGCCCCTACACACTGCAGGATGCCAACACCGTGTTGTTGTCACAGCATGTTAACACGTTTTTTTTGGGGGGTTTTTTTGGTGAAAAACACATTTTACTGTTTGCACACATGAACAAAATTGTTGGTACCCCACAAACACCACTGAAATAACCTGAAACTGACAAAAGTAATGATGAATAAAAATGTACTGAAAATGAACTAACAAAAATCAGATCAAGGTTTGCTTCTGAATTGTGATTCAACAGAATCATTTTGAAAATAAACGAATGAAATCACAATGAACCACAGGAAGCAAAGGAGAGATTTGTCCCAGGAGATCAGAAAGAAAACATGTTAAAGGTAAAATCTTCAAGAGCATCTCTAAGCAGCTTGATGCTCCTGTGACTGAGGGTAATTGTTGACAGTTTAAGAGCAGGAGAATACAAATAGAAACCAAAGAGCCCAGAACAACCTCCAAGGAAATTAAAGGTAGACTCTATGGTCAAGGTCCTTCTGTGATGGATTGAATAAAACATCTTGTCTGAGCCAAAGTGGACTTCATGGGAGATGTCACTGTTAAAAGCAAATTACCCAAAAGCGAGACTGGAATTCGTTACATTGCATATTGATAAGCCACAAAGCTTCTGGGAAAATGTCCTTTGGACAAACAAGACAATTCTGGAGGTTTTTACCAAGCTCTGCATTCAGAGACCAAAACTGATTCATAAAAAAAAAACATACTGTGAAACATGGAGGAGGCTCAGTTCTGATCAGGGGCAGCTTTGCTACATCTATCAGTGGGTTCAGGGTACGATGAGATCTCGAGACTATCAAGGCATTTTGGACAAAAATCGACAACCTTATCAGAAAACTTGATCTCAATTGCAGGTCATTGGCCTTCTAACAGGACAACGACCCAAACACAGCTAGAAACACCTAAGAATGGCTAACAACAAAATACTGCACTATTCTGAACTGGTCCGTTTCAAATGGCTGGTACCAGTCGTTCATTAACAGAGGGGTACCAACAAGTTTGTCCACGTGAGTAACAGTTGAACATGTTTGTAAGTGCTGAGGTTTTGTTTATCATCGTTCATTCTTTAAAATATCTTTTTTTGTGGCCTGTTTTTGAAAGTTATCTGACAGGAAGAGGGCAGAGAGAAGCAGGGAGAGATGAGAGTAGAATTTCTCTGTGTACGTTTGCGTTGTTGTACTGGCAAATGTTTTTTTTTATATGTGGAAAGGAATGCTAAGCAAGCTTTTTCAGAAAAAATGCTAAAAGGAAAAAGCAGCTAGAAATTGGTTACAGTATTTCTCTGCAGAAAATATTAAATTATGTTACTGATCAAACTCGCTACTTTATTACGTCGGTTCAATGCATGTTACAATTATACAGAACAGGTGAGTTGTTTATCATTATCTACACCACCATAGGGGAAAAGGGGGAAAGAATACCATACAGGTACAAATATGAAGTGCCATAAATTTGTTTAATCCCTCATTAAGACGTTGCAGCACCAACCATGATGGGTCATCTGGTCCCTTTTGGATACATGAAATGTTCTCAATAATGCCAGACTATCATATAGTCACTTTCCTAAAATGTCTTCTTTTGGACAAAAGATGATTTAGACAAAAAAAAAAAATCACTTTTGGAAAAAAACAAAAGATGTAGGTCATTATTTCAGGAAGGTGACATTATCCCTTCTGTTGAATTTGCATAATTAAGGTTATCAAGTTTTGTAGCCTACATTACTCTAGAGAAATGTGATATGGGTAAATCTAAGTGATGTTTGTAATATAGCATAGGTGATTGGATGTATTAATAATTTTACTCTAACATTAGCAGATGACGTTGACCTCCCACTGGTGTGAAGTAGCTTTGTTTTTAAAGGTAAAGTGAACAGTTGTAATAAGGCTCGTCTGTTTCTGCCTGATTTCTCCAGGTACAATGTTAAAGATTTATTGTACAACTTGTCTGAACTGGAACAATTTGTACAATAAATCTTTATAATAATGGCAAGCCTCATACGAACTTTGAAACATTTAAACTCACTAGTATTTATTTGGATGCAGTGGTAGAGCTCTAGTCACCATCACTGTACTATAACTGTTAGTGCTGTTAGTGATCATCTACTGAGTTCTGTATGAGCTGCTTGGACCAGTTTGATACTTGAGTCATTCAAGTGGCTGAATTTTGAATAGAACATGTCTGTGATGATACATATGACTTATGATGGTACATATGGCTGTTACTGACACTCTTTAGTCCTACTTTGTCTCCATGACATTAAACCTTGTAGGGTTGTTTTAAATGTTAAGTTAGCTACAATGCTGAGGTTTAAGCACCTTCCTTATCTGTGAATTTCCCATTTTGGTAGGAAAACACATAATGGTACTTCAAAGTGCTAGACATGTACCAGCTTAGGGCTTATTGTAAATTTCTGAGCCATTCAATACAAACTATGTCTATGAGTGGTGAACTGAGGGCTCATGGATATCTCCCACACATTTTGCTACCTCTGAATTTTAGCCTCTGGTCAGTTTGAAGAACAGAAATATGTACATTTGTAAAACAACATTAAAATTCAATGACGGTAGCCTTGATGAGAAAGTCAAGGCAGGTGAAACAACCAGATAAGTCAAACCGTTTCATCTCTCTCTCTCCCTCTCTCTCTCTCTCTCTCTCTCTCTCTCTCTCTCTCTGTTTGTACTGGGAAAACGAGATATTTTCCCCTTTAAATATTTCTTCTGTTTCTGCATCTTTCATTGCACCTGCAACAAAAGGCATGGTCTTCAGGGGGCTGGTACCTGTCTTCAGAAGCAGTTCACATCTGTGTAACACAGGTTACATTGTGGACAGGTCACCAGTCCAACACAGGCTAAGATCATCAAACTAATTTTACAATTAGTCTAAAAAGCTTTGAGTAAAGACACACAGCAATCTTCAAATGATAGTTGCCTTTAAAAGCTACCCTGGCCCTATGTGTATACATAGTTCTACTTCCTGTCCCCCTCCATTTTTAATATATTCACTGTGATCAACCATAATATCTACAGATTGTCAATTTTTGAGCTGAAGTGTTCTTGGGTTATGCAGCAAGATAAGCATGATACACTAATCCACCACTGAATGGCTCAAAGGAATGAGCATATCTATCTATCTATCTATCTATCTATCTATCTATCTATCTATCTATCTATCTATCTATCTATCTATCTATCTATCTATCTATCTATCTATCTATCTATCTATCTATCTATCTATATATATATATATATATATATATATATATATATATATATATATATATATATATATATATAGATTCCATGTTGTCTATAGATAGATAGATAGATATATCTATCTATATATATATATATATATATATATATATATATATATATATACATATATATATATATGTATATATATATATATATATATATATATATATATATATATATATATATATATATATATATATATATATATATATATATATATATATATACATATATATATATATATATATATATATGTATATATATATATATATATATATATATATATATATATATATATATATATATATATATATATAGATTCCATGTTGTCTATAGATAGATAGATAGATATATCTATCTATCTATCTATATATATATATATATATATATATATATATATATATATATATATATATATATATATATAGATAGATAGATAGATAGATAGATAGATAGATAGATAGATAGATAGATAGATAGATAGATAGATAGATAGATAGATAGATAGATAGATAGATAGATAGATAGATAGATACCGGCTAAGGATACCACATATGAACTACTGTGCTCATTCATTCATTCAGAAGTGCCATTGTCTTGAATTGAACACAGCTGTTAAATAATCCTACTAGACCAACTGAACTTGTTGGTTTTTAGACTTAGATTTTAGACTTAAGAGAAATTAATAATGAAACTTCATTGCTCCACTAAACACTGTCGTTAAAAATATGCTAATGCATTTCATTTTCTAAATATCTGCAAGCTAACACACTGGATCAAACACATCCTATGTTAATGGTGAAGAAAACCCTTTTAGAGAGGTTTAAAGTAATACTGATTTATAAGAGAGCTGAACACGATAGAGGATGTGTCGATAGCTTAACAAGTGGAATCTATTTCTAAAGGAAGAAAAATATGGCTGCAGAGAGAATAAGCAAATGAATGTCATTGTAAGATATGTTTATGAAATCTGTACAATATTCAGAGGTTTTATTTTCTAGGTGTCTGATCTGAGACGTATTTTAGTTCTTCATTGGATTTTCTCTTGCTGTGATTTTTGTATGTTTGTCATAGATGCTATATTACTGTACATGAGCTTAAGTGTGATTTTATCTGTGAAGAAAAGAATCCAAATAAACTACTTTCACAAAAAAATTAGTTTTAACTGGAGTTGTGATCTAATTTGCTGTGATGTCCTTGTATATGTGGATTACTTGGGTTTTAGTCAATAGATTTCATCCTGAAGGCTCCTCCAGCCTCACCCTGTCATAGGCAGAGGGTGATGGATGAAAAGCTTTGCTACGCAGATCATTTACACATGTTTTTGGCAGAAGACAGAAAGCATTGCAAGAGCTCTAACCTGAGACTTCAGTCTTATCATGAAAGATTTTTGCACAGGGAGTTTAAATCATTTCATATGTAAACTAAATCAACAGAATAACGAGCTTTCACTCAACAAGAAAACACTGAAAAGATGGTTGGTGTGGACGCAACAGATTAGTGAGTGAAAGTCCTGAAACTAGTAATCAGCCATGAGGTCCAGTGAAAGGTTTATTAAACAATGTTTGTCTTTTTGAGATCTTTTTTTTAAACACTAAAGACAACATGGAATCTTTTGTGTGTTTTTATACTTGTCTAGTTATCACAAAGTGATTTTAGAGCCAAATAAACACCAGATCACCTTCGTGATTTTTAAAACTCTAGAAGTAAAAGAGATAACTCTTCCTACATTACTGTATGATGTCAGTTTTTCAGTTAACGTTTTTATCGCCATCATTCCCTGCTGTTCTATTATACCAGTTTGACCTTACATGTTCAGCCACATGTTGTTTCAAAAGTCATTTGTCGTCTTCCCACAAAACAGATGACAACAATTCTACAAAATATATTGACAGAGTGTTTTCATGAAAGACAGCTGTTGGTAGAACCTTTGGATTCAGGATGTGTGAGCAGACGACTGTCTAAGATGATCCAGGAGCTGCAGCGTTGTTGTTCTGCTTCCCATTTTCCTTCTCAGCTACAAGCAGAGACAGAAAGGAGGAAAGTCTTCCTTAAGTCATGTTCTCATCCTCTGAAATGAATCCTAAAGCTGCACCAGTCAAACTTGCCCTGCTTTCCTCTCTGTTTATTCTTATTATAAAGTAAACTCATGCTAATTTATGCAGTGTGACTCACCCATGCACACGCTCAGCAAATCCCTGTGCAGTTCAGGGTTTCTGCGATGTTCCAGTCTAACTGCCGGTTGTGTGCCGTGTTAAATTTCCTGTCCTGGCAACCCAACAGCAGTGGTGTTCTCAGGGACTTTAAATGCTGTTGGGAAAAAAATCTTATCTCTGTCTTTTTGTCATGGTAAATCAAGAGGAAGAACTACAACTTCTTTCTTACACTAGCTGCTCCTAAAATAAGATAGGTTGCTGCAGTGTGCAAATGGAGAGGCAACAGCATTTCTCTGATTAAAGGCTAGGAGCACATGATGGCATGGGAAGGTGTGGACTTTCCTCAAACCTTTTCCTCCAGCTGGGCCTGCATGGAGATCAACGAGGGCCCAAATGGTTTTCATGTTTCTCTGAATGAACAGCCTTCATTTTACTTCAGTTCAGTTTTTATTCATTCAAATTGCATCAATTTGAAACCAGACTGGTTTCAAACAATGAAAAATGTTATTTACAAAATAATACAAAGTTGGCACTTCTAATGGACTTTTAATGCAACTTTGCATTAAATGTGTCATTATTTACAGAATGACACTTAATGTCAACAGTCATAGACATTCATAAAGACTCATACATGTTCATGACAGGTGTGTTGTCATGTTTATGACTGTCTTATCCACACCCTGTCACATAAAGTGTTATCAATTTTTCTCTCATCTTTGTGGCATTTAACAAGTAGAAATAACTTTTTAATCTTTTTAATTCTAACTGACCAAAGACAAGAGAAAGTTGTTCTGAATTAACTTTAGATAAAGATAAAAAGCTGCATGTCTTTGTATTCAGTGTAAACTTCTGGTTTCAACTATATAAAACTGAACTGAGTGAAAAGCACGGGGCTCATTTCAGTCTCCAAAGGGAAAAATAAATTCTATTGAGTCCTTTATTTAAAATGTAACAGTGAACACTGTCATGCATTACTTATAGTTATTGTTTTTATTAAAGGTATGTATTATTTATGAGTCTGTCTGGCTTAAATGCTAACTACTGAAATATTTGCATTATCTACACAACTTAGTATGCATAGAACAGACAGAAGTACATTTGATTTGATAGTGTGCATAAAGTCTGCACATTTAAACATTCAGAGTTTAATTCAAACAGCTAAATGATTTCTTATAAGATATTCAGAGCAAAGTATTACTTTTTCTAGTGACTAGCTGCCAGTGCTGAGAGAAGCATGCTTACGCTGTGTCTTCAGCAGACCAGTGATCATTTGTTTTGTCTTGGCTGTTTAGCACCAGATTGTTGTCTGTACCAACCTAAAGGTGATCAATTTCTTTCCTGTGCGATGATTAATTGTTTCTGCTAATCAACACCATCACTGTGATGTCATCTGCAAACTTAACGATGAGATTTCCTTATATCTGAATACATAGTCATGTGTTAACAATGTAAACAGCAGAGAGCTGAGAACAGAAAACAACAAACTACGGTCCATAACTATGCAGATGATGCACAATTCTATTTTACAATATCATCAGGTGAATGTAAATCCATTCAAACACTGAGCGGATATTTGGGACAAATCAATGTGCAGAGGTGTCAAAACTTTATTCAGTTAGTGATGGACTCTGACCTGAACCTTCAG
Source organism: Poecilia mexicana (assembly GCF_051168715.1). Taxonomy (NCBI): domain Eukaryota; kingdom Metazoa; phylum Chordata; class Actinopteri; order Cyprinodontiformes; family Poeciliidae; genus Poecilia; species Poecilia mexicana. Next base: position 1,668,703 of record NW_028263381.1, read on the forward strand.
AGTCACATACAGACAGTTACAAAGTCAGCCTTCTATAACCTGAAGAACATCTCCAGGATTAAAGGACTAATGTCTCAGCACAGTCTAGAGAAACTCATCTAGGCATTTATCTTTAGTCACACTGAGAGAGAAGAGCAGAACCAGAGGATGGGCATGGCAAAGGGGTGGAAAACTGAAAAGCTGCTGAAACACTGAGTTCTTTTATATTAAGACCTATTTGTTTAGTGCTGGTTTTGACTAGAAATATTTGGAACATAAATTAATTGTAGTCTGGACTGCATGTTTTTATTGAATGGGTCTGTATGTTAGAGAAATTTAAAATACAGATCCATTCAATTATTTAGATTATTGAAAACATAATTGTGATAAAAAAATGTATTTGTCACTAATAGCTAATAAAAACATGACATTTGAAATTAGAATATTATATCAGACCCATGAAATAAAAACTATTTTTAAAAACAGAAATGTGAGCTTTACATAAAGTATGTTTAAAACCTGGTTAGATGTTATTTTCAAAAGGAACTTTTGAAAATAACTCAATATTTTAAATTATTGAACGTCTGACCTACTTTTTCAAATTATTTTCATAAATGCAGGATGATTCACTAGGCCTTAAAGTTTCTGCAGCTGAAAAAAAGCAAGGTTAACTAAAGTTAAATTAAAGTGGGCAGTTTATCAGTTCTTTTGTTCATTAAACAGCTGCTGTGACCCTGACATTCAGTAAAGGGCATTCAGAGCTCGCCCTCCTGTTGTATTGATCAGTGTGTTCTTTAAATACTCCAGAAACACTGCTTAAAGTCCCAGAGAGACTGTGAGCTTTTATCTCACTACTACACAACTCTTCAACACTCCTTCTCATATAAAAGAATAAAAGAGAATGGGTGAAGGGTGTCAATGTGCCAAACTCCTTCTGAGGATGAAGTCGGCACACTGCTAAAGATCTTTGTTCCCTTTTCCGCAGGCAGACAGCAAAAACAGATGAAGGAGGTTGAATAAATGATGTCATCCTCTCACATCTTTGTTTCTCTGGTTTGTTCCCCCAAGGTACTAAAACTCAGGGATTCTGATTTGTGATCTATAATTCACCAGGCTGGTTGCTGTCAGATGTGAAGAAAAAGGTGAAACTAGTTTCCTCATCACAACCCTGAGTTCACAACATGTTCTGCTGTAAATGAAAGAATCAGGTTCATTTTTGCTTCATTAGTTTCCATGATGTATCCAAACTGCAATGTACCAAATCGGCTGAATGTCTCTGAATATAACATACTGAAAATGAAATATTCATATATGTGAAAAGTATTTGTTCCCTTGCAGAATTCGTTTTTGTGACTGTCAGGGATTTACACAAACCGGCCAGAGAGACTCTAAATGATTTCAAAAAAGACACTTAGTTTATCACAGAAGAGTCAAAAAATGTTTCCAAAAATGATTAATTGGACCCAGAACAGAGGTCAGTAGTAATGTTCTAATTAAATACTGTTGGAATAGAGCTGCCAAAAACAAAAAAATAAAGAAATAACCAAGTTTCTCTCCCCTGGCAACAAATGCTCTGACCCACTCAGGAGGTTACACCAGCCATGAAAGGAAGACAAAGCAGCTGTTACAGTTACACTTAAATATTTTAGATAATCAAAGACATTTTAATATTTGACAAAGATAACCAGAAGAAATACAAATAATGATGATTTCATTCATTAAGAGAGAGAAATTCAAATTCAACTGCCATCATTTTAGTTCAGTTTATATTTTATTGATCCCAAAGGGAAATGAAATGTAGCTCATAATAATTGAAATTAATATGAATTAAACCAGATCAGAACCAGAACAGAACCACAACAGAACCAGCCTGATTTACCAGGCTGTTGAGCCTTTTTAGTTCTCTGGTTCTGATGCCGCTGCCCCAACGGATGACAACGAAGAGAAGATGCTCTCAACAACAGACTGATAGCATTTTATTTCATTGTTATTATTGTAATTTTATTGTAACTTAGCGCATTCAATTAAATACGAAATACGAAAAATAGAAGCTCTGCAGCGGTTTGCAGCAAACCTTGAAGGATCTTATCTTCCTTAACAAGACCAGTCTGTCACACCAACCTGGCTCTGGGTCAAATAGTATTCACTCTAACCAATACCTGCTCGTTCTGCTGTTGGCAGCAGCAGCTGCCATCAGGTGTGTTGTGGAGGAATTTTAATTTACCACATTGCAAAATTGATTTACTCCAGCAACTGTGGTGGAAAGATGAAGTTATCGAAGCACTGTTAAGGTGAAAGCACTCAGTCAGGCTGAATTAATGGATATTGTACAAGATGAGGGAAAAGACTGCATTAGAGAACTCTGACCCAGTCGGTACATTGCATTTTATACACAAGGACAAAAGAAGTCCAAAGATATTTACATGAAAGTCTGTGAGAACCAGCTTCTCAATAGACTGCTGTGAGAACTGACTTTTACACCAGCACTGACAGATGACCTCCAGAGTGGTATGCAGATAGACCTGACCCACACAAAGGTCAGCAGCATAATAAGGTGAAGACGTAACATAATCAAAAGTTTACAAAGTTTAGAAACTGAAGTTTCACAGTCAAGACTTTAGCAAGAAATTACATTTTCCATTACAGTCAAACTGAAGGATTTTCAATCATAGATACTTTTTTTAGATGGAGTTGTGACGTGTTGCTTTTTGCATACCACATTCAGTAATGGCCTGATTCTACAGCTCTAGAATCAGGCCATTCTAGAGCTGTAGAATGTGGTAAATGTGGTAAATGGATTGTACTTGTACAGCACTTCATAAAGTCCAGAGGACCCAAAGCCCTTCACCCAACAGTCAGTCATCCCCTCATTCACACACACACTCACACACTGATGTTGAGAAGCTACTAGATAGTAGCTGTCCTGGGCCAGTCTGAAGGAAGAGAGGCTGTAATGCACCGACAAGGAAAAACTACGTTTTTCATTTAGGTTTTAGGTTTAGGAGTGAATTGAGTTTTGGTTAGGGTTAGGCTGTAGAAATGAATGGAAGTCAATGGAAAGTCCCCACAACAATAGAGACACAAACATGTATATGTGTGGGTGCATGATTGTTTATCCTGTGTGTCTGTGGTGGACTGATGACCTGTCCAGAGTGTAACCCACCACTGGATACAGGGATCTAACCCTGCAACCCTGTACAAATAACGGGGTATAGGCAATGGATGGATGGACAGAATGGTGTCTGGTGTCTCACAAGTTCTGAAGTTCTGGAAGCTTGGTTGGACAGCTCAGGGATCTTCACTTCCAGTCCTCGAGGTCTGGTTTACTGCAATGTTTAGATGTGTCCCTGGTCCAACACACCTGAATCAGATTGCTGAATGCCTCCTCGGTATGCAGTCAAGTTATCCAGAGAAAGCGGTTAATACCTTGTTTCTCCCAATCCCTGTCCTCAAACACACTGTCCTGAATGTTTTAGATGTTTCCCTGCTTCAATACTCCTGATTCAAATGATTATAATTCTGCAAATGCCTGTTCATCAGGCATCAGTTGAGATCAGTTGGACTGAAGCAAGGATATACCTAAAATGGGGCAGTGAGCCTTGAGGATCAGAGTTGGGAAACACTGGACTAATACCATAATACCACAGAGACGATGGTGGCAGGGAAAGAGTACGTACATGAAACACCATAACTAAGGTTTTGGAATACTGTGTAGAACTTCTGTCCTGACTACGAGCTGCAGGATCCAACAGTCATGGACTGGAGTTTGTGAAAATGACCGAATTAAGACATCTACATGCAAAGTAATCTCATTAGAACAGTAACATTTTTTAATCCTGAACTGAGGTACAAAAACCAATGCCAAGAAATGAATTGTGTTACTAATAAACAGGAGGTGCGCAGCAGAGGGAGCAGCTGTCAAAACATCTTCCAGGGTGAGATGGAAATAACTGCAGCCAAAACCTCAGGGAGGATGTGGAATAGATGCAGCAGGAGTTATGTTTATAATGGTGATTACTGCTGCTGCTGTGAAGGCAGCAAACTGACTGCAATTCAGCTCATCAGTGATGTTAGACTGCCACCTACTGGCCTTCAGACTTACACTCCCTTTAAGATCAGCTTCAAATTAGGTCAGATGGGGAGTTCTTGTGTGAGTAGATTTGGTAGGTTGGTCACCTATGGGAAGATTCGCACACTTAAATGTTGTCTCCATTTATATGAAAAAGGTAATCTGTTCTGTGTTATTTTAATATTGAATGACATCTTGCCTTTTGAGATGTCTGCACACAGGCCTCTAGAGTGCGACCTATTTAGTTACAAATATGACCAGATTTCTCAATAGTGCACCTGAAAAAAAAAATCTCTGGTCGCATTGGTGCAAAAACAAAAACAAAAACAAAAAACCTCCTAAACACAGACAGGAAGTCTCAACGTGCCACATGAAATGAGGTCCAGGAAACACGTCGCTTCAGCCACCTCTTTTGACTTTGTTCCACACAGACACCGTACATGCAAGCATACTACTGCCACCTTCTGGATGAAATTATGTTTAAACAAAATAATGTTTGTACAATATAACATTAGTACAGTGTAACTCTGTAACGTGATATTAAAAATGTATTTTCCTCCGTGGCAGCAATAGCATTCGGTGGGTAACAGCAAAGTCGAGTCGTCACGTGCAGCGATGTCCGTCCGTGAACAAAAAAAATAAAAATACTAAGATCAAATACTTCCTCCACGACAAAATTTAAGTCCTGTGGTTAGCAAATTGAAGACCAACTTACTTTATAAGACATCTGAGGGCCTTAATTTTAGATGCATGAATTTAAGACTTTTTAAGGGTGTGCAGACGCTCTGGTGAAGCAGCGCGTCTCTGCCTGACACCTGTTCCCATTGGCAACATCTCTGTCTAGACAGCTTTCAATCGTAATTATGAAGTACTTTTATGAGGAATAGTTTTACGTCATATCTATAAGGGAATGATGTTCGATCAAGTGTGGAAAAACTATGATGGAAACTACAGGATCTGAAAAGAGAGAAAAAAAATGGCGAGACATCCAAGCAGCAGCCATTAACTTATTTATTATACTGAATTTACGAAAAGTAAAAGTAAACAGTATTGTACATGTTTAGTCTGTAACCAGATGGTTGGTGGTTTTTGAAAAAGTACTCCACTGTACACAAGGCTGATGACATTACAACCTCTTTAAATTCCCACCTTTTGACTTGTTTTTAAAAACACCCAAAAGCAGACGACGTGGACGCTCCGGCACAAACACACCGAAGTAAGGCGGACATGATGGTGGACGACCCCTTCACTGCCATGTAGGTTCAGGGAAATGGTGGGAGCAGTGGTTTTACTGGGATATACTGAGGGGTGGAGGAGAGGGAATATCAGCCAATCGTTGGGGTTTCTGCAGCTTGATTAACAAATTCAAAATCCAAACATTTTCTTATGGTCACATGAGATGGATGGAAGGTTAAATCCAACATTTACATGAAACATCAATGCTTCCAGCTAATATCTCCATCTTGACTAAGTCCTGGGGTTGATTTTAGAAGTATAGGTGCATGCACAAGTTCACAAAAGCACTGATATCCAGCTTAAGATCTTTCCCAAATAATTATCTGACTGAATATGATGATGTCGGAATAAACTTTGTGCTTATCTAGCCACAAAAATCAGCTTCTCCAAGTTAGCAGAAAACAGAACAGCCCTGAATGTGACACTCAGGCTGAAAACACCTTTTCAATTGGGTTATAAAAAACAACAAGCAATAAATAAATCAAGGCATTTCCCACAAGTTTTTAATCCGTCAGCTCGGATAAGAACCTTTCCATAAACAGAAACATGTCATAATGACAGAAACAAGTCATTTGGACTGCAGTTCTGATCTATAATACAGTGGTGATCTTTAACTGACTACAACTGTGTATATATATATATAAAATGATAAAGCGCTGCTGCAGTATTTCAGATGTTTGCTGTGTAAAAGCTAACTGTCAGAGAGAAAAAGTCTAAACAAACAGACAAATAAAAAAAATCTAATCTTCGGTCTGGAATGGAAACTTCAACAGTAAATAATATTTAAGTTGATTTAGATTTGATGATATCTTACACCTCACAGGGCTGCGGAGGCAAGAGAGCACCCCAATACTTCAATGGAAACTCGGCAACAGGAGTCCACAGTGTTGACCCTTCCGCCCTCTGAGGTGTCCTTTGAGGGTCCCTGACGGCCCTCCAGGTGTGACTGTTTGGTAAGTGTGGAGGGTGCTGCCACCGCCACCCAACAGCAGGAGCAACCCTGGGGTCAACATGGGGCCCCCAGCATACACAAAAGCCTTGATTCTGGGGGCCCGCAGTGGTTCAGATCTGGGGCGGGGTTCAGAAAGGATGATGGACAAATTGCTGCAGGATGTCAGGGGATGTTCAGCTGCAGGGTGATTGGTGGGGGGGGGGTGTGGGCAAGGAGGGGTTCTGAGGGCAGTTCTGATGGGGAGGGGCTGGCGTACGCATGGCGCCGATCCAAATCTAGAAGGTCTTCCTGTGGATGGCACGCGCTCTGTCTTCTTCATATTCCCGCTTGGACACCCACATCTTCTTAAAGGTGTCCAATGATGCCAAGATGGAGCCGCTGCCAGAGGAGAGAGAGAGAGGGGGGGGTGGCAGAGTCAGCAACAAAACCATCCACCATCTTTACCAGGGTCTGACTTAAAATACACACTAATTATTCCAAACAGTCATTATTTCTGATACAAAATGAAGCTAAATGGTAAAACAGTGTGAAAAAAGTCCATCCTATCAGCCATCTAAATAGCATTTAGAGGAATAGAATAGAAATAGCCCTTATTGTCCCACAGAGGAGTCAGTGCAAGCACTTTAAGAAAAGCAGGAGATTGAGCTTTAGAGTGATTTTTCAGCTTTAGAGTGAATTTTACACAATTAGCTGATATCTGTCAGAAGGAAGGACATTCAGCAGTTTCTGTAGTGTTTTGGTTTATTCTCCTGTACTCGCTGTTACCCGGTGAGGAGCAGCTCTGCTCTCCACACAGACAGAATAAACCAGCCAGCCATGGAAAAAAACTCTGAAACACCGATGACATCCCAATAAAATAAATAAGTCAAAGTCTAGCACAAGGTTCAGGGTCAGTGAGTTTTATGAAACAGGAGAAAAATTCAGTATGTTTTGTCAGCACATGGTTGACAGGAGGGACGAAGATAAGACTACTAAACAGAGATGAAGGTAGTTAGCTGCAGCCAGTCAGCAATGTTCTACTGAACCACAGCTGGTTGCTTCATTTGTGAAACAGAGCAGAAGTAAATGTTGACTTCATCTTACTACCCACTGTTTAGGTTAATAGACATGGTTAAAATGAAATAAATAAATAAATAAAAAAAAAGAAATTAACAAAAATTTAAAAGGAAAAAGTGTAAAAAAAAAAAAAAAAAAACGGAATTTGGACAATAATAAAATGGATTTCATATGGCCCGAGATTAATGGGCAGATTCATTTCTGCCCATTAATCTGGGAAGGGTTAGAGGATGCAATAACGTCAGAGGTCTTACCCGATCCATGTGGAGTACAGCCGTTCCTGGGGAGCGGAGATCTACAAGGCAGAAGAAGAAAAAACAATCAGAAAAAAACAGAAATAAAATTCACATTTCCACTGGACCCGGTTAAGTGGCCTGGTATGGATAATGAGGAACAACCAACTCCCTGTTGGCTCTCACAAATCCTTCTTTGATTCAGAAGGACATACTGGTCATTTTGGGGTCTACACTGAACGATCTCATTCTCTCCCAGGGAGGAAACAGCCTGTATAGAGCTGGGAGTCATTCAGTTACTCCATGATGTAACATACATCAATAACAGCCTGAAGCAGAGTTGGACAGTAACTAGTTACATTTACTCAATTACATTTACTTGAGTAACTGTTTTTGAAAGAAAAAAGAAGAAGTCCACTTTTAGGAGTATTTTTACTACATTGTACTTTTTACTTTTACTTGAGTAATTTTATTATTATCACTACTATTACTAAAGAAAAATTTCTGGAGTCTTCACCCACTAAATGAAGAACAAACATGTTAAAATAAAATTCAGCAGACACAAACACAGACCTGCAGTTTCTGTTAAAGTTTTACTTTTGTTACATTTGGTTACTTGTATGAATTATTGTCATTTTCTTAAAATACCAAAATTTCCACTTATATTTTGGACCATCTGATGGTGTCATTTTAAAATATTAAATAATTTGATCAGTTACTCAGTATTTTTGAGCTGAGCTTTTACTAAATGCTTTTTTACTCTTCCTTGACTCGTTTCTTGGACGGCTACTTTCTACTTTTACTTGAGTAAAAATATGTTGAAGTACTGCTACTCTTACATGAGTACAATTTGTGGGTCCTCTGCCCCCATCTGGTCTGGAGGAGTCTTTTCAAGACAGAGCTGCTGCTTTACTCAATGCATGACCCATTTAGGGGCAGCTTGGTGTTTCAGCAAAGAGAATGAAGGATGAGCTCATTCAGGACAGCAGGAGGTGGACCTACCTTGATCTTCACGTCTTTTGGTGCGAGTTTTTTGACCTCAGTTAGTAGCCTCTCTCCAAACCCTGAGAAGAGCCACAGAGCCAGTGAATCAGACAACAGTCCAGAAGTTTGGAAGAAACTCAGTCTCACAATGTCTTTGTTCAAAAGCCAGTAGATCTGTGGATTTTATCATATGTATGATATATTGTGCAGCATTAATGTACATGTGCTTCCATGTTTGTTTTCCCAGTGATAATGAGAGCTTTACTAACCTTTGATCAGTGTTGACCCGCCGCATAGTACGATGGTGGAAAAGAGCGTGCGCCGCAGGTCCATGTCAGACTTCTGGATGGCGTAGGCCAGGACCTCATGGATTCCCGAGCTCTCGTCTCCGATCAGGTCGGGTCTGAACAGCAGCTCTGGGGCCCGGAATCTGGCCGGTCCGATCTGAGGACGGGACGGCTGATTTCAGAACCGCTCCTTCAACATCCCTCAGAACCATCACAGAGTCTGCTGGACTTACATTTAAAGTGCTTCCATCAGGAAGGACATACTGAGCCTTCTCCGTTTCTAAAGTCTCATCCTTCTGCGGGTTCAGGGACAGGTAGCAGGCTCTCTGAGCAGCAGGAGAAACACCAGATTAGACGCTTTTTCAGCCTAGAGGAGAAGTGTTTGTGTAACGGAGCGTCTCGGCAGCCGTCCCCCACCTCTTTTATGGTGCGCACCACCTCGAACTCGGCTGATGTGTTGAAGTTGTAGCCTTCCTTGCGCAGCAGCAGACGGAGGTATCGGGAGACGTCTCTGCCAGCGATGTCCACACGCATGATTGAGTGTGGGATGGCGAAGCCCTCGTAGATGGGCACCACATGGGTCACACCGTCACCAGAGTCCAACACCACCCCAGTGGTGCGGCCGGTGGCATATCTACGTCATTAAACACGGATACAATGTGAATCTGTCGCGACAGACAGCAGCTGGTTACACTGCCCTCTACATGCAGGGCTGAGTATGGCAGGTAAATGTTACATTAAATTAAAGGACAGGGAACCTTGGACCTCACAGTCTGAGGATCTAAACATATTAACAGTAAAGATGTTATTGTTCAGTAACTTTTATGCTAAAGTAAATTTATTCTGTCAAGCTTCTACTTCCTTCAAAAATAAAGATAAAAAAGATTGGATATGACAAGTATTAGTATCAGTGCCCCAGCTGACTGTATATGGCTAAACTGATAAATCACCATCCACTGTACATCAACTGTATGGATGGGAACTTTAAAAGTCAAAACACAAATTTATCAGGAGGGATTATTACAGCCAGGCTAAGAAAAAAAAATTGCGAGAAAAAAAAGTCATACAAAAATGAAATAATACAATAGTCGTACAATAAAATGCTGTAATATGACAATAAAGTAGTCATATAATAAGAATAAAGTTATAATAATAGTCATAATTATATCAGAAAAAAAGTCTTATGAAAAAAAGTCATACCATTATGTTAATTAATTAATAAAAATATGAGAAAAAATAAATTGAAATGATACAAAAACAAAAGTCATAATATGGCACAAACATTATTATGATACAAGAATAAAGTAATATTACTAGAAAAAAGTTGTAATATTGATAGAATGAAGTAGTAATTTTATGATCCCTGCCTCACGAGAAAGAAAAAAAACTAAAATGAGAAATGTTGAGCATCTTGTGAACTTAAACTTCAGGACTCTGAAGTGACTGTGGAAACGACTGAGTCCATTTAGAAGGAAGAACCACGAACCAGATGAGCCAATCACGTCAGATCTGGATAACCATCAAACACCTGCTGCCAGTAAATCCACTTTTTTCCAGTAATTTTACAACTTTCCTCTGGTAATATCGTGTTTTATTCTATTAATTTTTATAACTTTATTCTGGTCATTTAAAATAAATAAGTAAATAAATAAATAATCTCTTATTCTGGCCTTAATACTCCACTGTAGATTACTGAACGGTAAGACATGAAACAAAATGGACTGGAGACGCAGCAGTTCTTACAAGCTCAACACGGCCTGCATGGAGATGAAGAGAGCAGGAACGTTGAAGGTCTCAAAGAAGATCTCTGCGGCCTTCTCTCTGTTCTTACTGGGGTTTAGAGGAGCCTCAGTCAGCAGCACAGGATGCTGGCAAACAAACCAAACACAACAGGATCAGCTGCTGCTCAGGAAGCACGCTGTGTGAAAACACACACACCCCAGAGTGAAGCTCACCTCCTCTGAGAAGGTCTGCAGCTGCTCCTTGGAGTAAACGTACTGCCAGATCCTCTCCATGTCGTTCCAGTCGTTCACTATCCCATGCTCCATCGGGTAGCGCACCGACAGCAGACCCCTGTGCTCCTGACGCATCAAGAGGGACACACACACACACACACACACACACACACACACACACACACACACACACACACACACACACACACACACACACACACACACACACACACACACACACACACACACACACACACACACACACAACACAGGTGACGGGATGAACCAAACAGTCTTCATTTTTGCAAAGCTGACTCCTTTAACGCACTTTTAATGGAAGTTTTAGTACAACTTTACATTAAACGTGTTATTACTTACCGAATACTGTAAAGTTGGCCACTTTAATGGACTTTTAATGCAACTTTAAATACAACTTTACATTAAAAATGACACTATTTGCCAAATGACACTTTATGACAACAGTCATAAACATTCATGTTCATGACAGGTGGTGTGTCAGTCTTAGCCACACCCCTTCAAATAAAGTGTTACCAAAAGAGCTCTCCAAAAAAAGGAAGAAAAACAACATGAGAAAGAAAGAAAGAAAGGCAGAAAGAAGGAAAGAAATGAAGAATGAAAGAACAAATGAAGGAAAGAAGGAAAAGAGATGGATGAAAAAGAAAAAGCAGACGGATGGACACATAATGTTTAGACAACAGAATAGTAAAAGAAGGGGGAAAAAAGACAAAGATAGAAGAAAAGAAAGAAAGGCAGAAAGTCAGCAAGAAAGAAAGGAAAAGATGAAAAGACAGAAAGAGCAGACAGATGGATAGACGATGTTTAGACAGTGGATATGGAACACAGTCTGGAAATACTGAATCTCTCCACACTCCAGATTTCTTTTTCTCTGCTGGTTCCCGTCGTTCCTGCCCTGTGTGCCGTACCTCTGCCTTGGGTCCGATGAACAGATCTCCCTCCAAGGCTCCAGCCATCACGCGCACATGCTTGGGACGTCCCACACTGAACACACACAGTAACGCTATTAAAAATACTGCGCATGCCAACCAGATACAAAAAGGCCTGAGAGCACATGAAATTACAAAATAAGTTGGTGGTGTGATTCTACATCTACATGCCCAAATCTGTCAGCTGAACATACAACACCGTGTTCAAGCTCAACTCTGGAAACGAAATCTGTGAGGAGATCCACAGGAGGACACTTACTAGTTAGGGAAGCAGTATTTGGGGATCTGGTCACCAGCAAAACCAGCCTTGATGACCCCCGACCCCTAAAGAGAAGAAAAGGGATATTTCACCACAGTTCTGCACTCCTCTACGCTTCAGAAAGAGAGAGATCATGAGACTCAGCCACCAACAGTCACACACTCAGCCTGAAGAAACACTGAGCTTTACAGGAAACACTTTGTCCTTTACCGACTGCTTCAGTTGGACTCATTTGTGATTTGAGATAAACCAAGTATAAATGATCATCTTCTTATGTCTCTAAACTAAAATGTAAAACATGCAGTCTGTTAGGAGTAAAACGATTCTGCAGCAAAGTGATTTATTTTTCAAGAATTGAACTACAACAAAGTCTGTAAAACAAAAGACAGTGACTACTAAATAAGTTCTACAAAAAAGGCAGCTGGTTACCAAAAAAATGCAAATAAAAGTACAGGCTATACATCAATAAAATGACTGATAAATTAACTGCTTTGAAAAGAAAATAATTTTGACAATTATATGCTACTACTGATCAAGGAGGTTGAACTGGGCTTATGAAGTAAATCATCTCAACAGTCTCAGTGTGTGAGCATTGTTGTCTGGGTCCAGCTCTGTACAGGTAACTCTAGCATTCAGAAATACTGTCTGATGCTGAATCAAACACATCTGCTTCTGACTGGATGACAGTATGGAATCAGGTCCTAATTATCATAAACGCAGCGTGTCCTCAGGATGCCCCTGTTCCTGGTGGGGAAACAGCAGGAACAGCTCAGACCATGCACTGCAGCAGAGTCCTGACACTCTATTAGAAACGTTCTAGTCTTCACAGATGTATGAGTAAAAAGTCTGGATAATAAACTTTTATTGTTTTGAAGAATATTTTCTATGAAATCTTTAATATTCCAATACTGTTAAAAGAAAACACCTAAGGGTTTGATGAAATGTCTCATTTTCATTCCCACCCAGTAAAATCTGACTATTGTTGGTCTAATATGTGTACACAGGGTGTTTCCTAAAACAGCGTTAGATTTTTGCTACCGTTGAAACCTCTGGATCACTGAGTTCCTCATTAAGTTATTCATATGTTCCTGTATCTTGCAGAGCTGAATGAAGCCTTTTACAATGAGTCTAACACACCGCTACAGCTAACCGGTTAGCAGCTTTAGCTCCCGTCGCTGCTACATGAATCTCCAGTTACTCTTAACTGAAGCTTCTACTGGTAGCATTCCCATAGGAACATTGGGAAGTTGTGAATGGAACTGGTGCTCAGGAAAAAACGTCCGCCCGTGGATTTTCCCCTGTATATTCGCAGCTGTAACACAAAGGTAATGTAGGCTAACGGCCATTACCAAGCGGCCTTGGTTTGGGTGTGGATGAATGACATCATCATACTTACATTATCAATAACCACCGGCTGGTTAGCTAAAATGTCATAGGACTCCATGACAGACAGGGTTTTTCAGACACGTTCCTAGCGATCCGCGAGTGTCACCGTCTTCGTTTAGTGTTGTAAGCATGTAAAAAATAACGCCCTGTCACTGTGCAGTCCACCACCGCCGCCGCTGTTTCTGCCTGCTGCTTCCCCACAACAACAAATGCAACACCACGGCGTCCGCGTGACTGACCGTGAAGACAGCCAATCAGGTTGGCGAAAGCCTTTGACTGACAGCAAATGTAGCCAATAACAATGCTTAATTTGACGGCTGTCCATCAGCGGAGCAGTGGCTTTTATGAACCAGTGGAATCTAGTGTTGTATTACTGCTACTGTTGCCTGTCCGTGGATATATATATTCTAGGTGAAAATGTACTTGTGGATAGGAACGTGAATGAGGAAAGTTAGTGAACAGGGACCTTTTTACATCTTATATGTTCCAATTAAATCCAAATTTTTATTTTATTCCCAAAAGGAAATCAAATGTTGTAACTCATATTGAATCTTCTTGAATTTTTGGAGATGCTAATGGGTCTGAGTAACAGTGGTCCTGAATAAGCCTCTGACTGAAGATATTCTGTGATTGTGTGTCAGTAAGATGATCCCCTGGATTGTCTATAATGTTCTTGATTTTATGAAAAATAAAATCAAGAACCAGCCTTCTTTATCAGGTCGTTCAGCCTGATTAAGTTATTGGCTCTAATTATGCTGATGAAAATATTACACTCCACATCAGACTTACCGAAGGTCTGCAGCATTTTGTTGCAGACACTGAAGGACATAAGTTTTTAAATGCAAGAAGCAAAGTTTTGTGAAGTTGATAGGAAGAAAGCCATCTGAAACCCAGCTTTTTAGGGAAAGTTTTTTTCCATAGTAAATCAGAATTAGCTTTATTTACCAACTTTTTGCCTTCAAATTTGACTTTCTTTCCTCTTCGTTCTCAATTAAGATATTCGAAATATCTTCATTACCTCAAAAACGGGAAATTAAAAATAAAATATTTTTTGGAAATAGGTTGTTATAACTCATCATCACAAAATATTATCGGTACCTAGACCAAAACAACGAGAAAACTTGAACTCCTTTGAATTAAGTTAACTTACTCTTGAGACAAATCAAAGATGTTTTCGAAATTTTCAGGATCAATTGCAGACAACTAGGTTTTAGGTAAAATTTGGCTGTAAAATAGCTAAGGAGTCAAAACACGTCTTGACTCCACTAGGTCCACACTAAATTCGCCTCTGCAAATAGATTATGACGCTACTCTTTACGCCAATTTTTTCTACGTTTTATAACTAACGTGAACGCATCAACAAACGTCACATACCCATGACCAATCAGGCAGCAGCTAAAGGTGAAACCAGAGAAGCAGCAAAACATATCACGTCGGCTGTAACAGTGGAAAGGTTTTCTGTATGTCAGGTAGGCAGCGGTTTAACAGTGTCGGAAAAATGGTTCGATGGGTCATTTTTAGAGATATTTGTTTACTGTATTCTCTCCTTGTGACGTTCGCGGTTTGTTAATTATAATTGGGTAAAGTTGTAGTAGCCTACGTTGCTAACATTCTTAGCTGTAGCATGACAGCGCTGAAGTTAGCTTCCGATCTGTCACTTGATTAAAAAGGGCTGTTCACTGTTTCTAGGAATTCTGGAGTACCTTTGATTAACTCGAAATCAAAATTTAAAAGACTTGAAATGGTTAAACCTTCGAGAAATGATCCTATGTTGGTGACAGACTTGTTAAATCATAGCAAGATCTGAGAACTTTTTATGCTGTAGAAAGCACAACAAATGCCAATGCTCCAAAGTACGGATGTAAAACTTTATTTATTTAGCACGTTTCGAGATGAAAATTACAATCTGCTTCAACAAACAGAATAAAAAAAACAAGACAAACGAAAGGAGACTATAAAAAATAAATTACAAGTTATTTTTGGAGCAATATTTCAGGTTTTGACGTTCAGATTACTGTGTGTGGAAGAGCCAGAATTACCATTCCCAGCGACTGAGATAATTCAGCTATTGTCCGTCACTAATGTTGATTTTAATTTTTTTCTTTCCTTCATGAAGAAAAGATTCATTTTATGCAGTAAATTTAAATCTAAAAATCTGACCTGCCCTGTTCCACTAGCTTTAAGATCAACTTAAAGCTAGTGGAGCAGCTTTAAGTTGAACAGCTAGTGGAAGTTGTTCCACTTTTGTTTCCCAGGTTCTTGCTGGAGTCAGATGGGTCCATCAGAACCTGTTCAGTAACGTCATGGCCCTGACAGAGGAGCAGTCTGAGAAGTAATGTTACTTTTCATTCTTCATTTGAATATTTTGTAAAATCTGAGCAAACCCTCACAATACATTATATATCTACAGACTTCTAGTTTATTTAAATCATTTCTAATGTTAAATTTTATCATCCCACTTTGAGAAAGTTGTTTTACTTGTATCTTGAAAATGCATATACCACTTCTTTATCTTGTGCTTAAAAACATCCCTGCCTTTTAATCAATTTCCTCCGAACTGATCAGCCATTCTCTCTTAGCATATTTTTGATTATTTAAAAATGTTTTCTAAGTGAATATTTGAACATTGTTGATGTTTTTTTACTTACTTAAAGCATTTGAAAGACTCTTGACACTTTAAAAGGGAGTATTATGCGAGCTTTATATAATGTTATTTCCTCATTAAAATCCATATCTGGAGTGATTCTGTGATTTTTTTATTTTTTATTTTTCCCATGGTCCTATGAACGCTTGTACAGGAGAAACGTAACATTGCTGAAGGTGGATTGTGTGAAAGAGCAGGAGCTTCTTAAAGAGACAGAGGCCCAATCTCAAAGTGTTAAATTACAAAGTGAAATTTCTTTTAAGTAACGTTTAACATAAACGGCATTTTTATTACAGCTGAAGGTAACATATTTGCCTGATTGTTGTATAATTGGCACTATGGGCCTGGAAAATGCATAATAATAATACTGCCTCTTTATTAGCTGTAAACGGATTATCCATGACTAAATTATTGTACTAATACGTAAACATACTCTGAAATATAAATGTTGTCAGTGGGTAGTTAAAATGTTGTCAGATATGTAAAATATTTTTTATACTTTCTCAGTAGTTTTAAGAATCTTTGTGGGATATTTCCAAAGTATTTAACGGGTATTGATCTGACTTTGTGTGTTAAAATGCCCACATGCAGAATTAGTTTTTTTCTTTCATCTTCAGTTGGTCAGCTCATGTTCAGGTTGCTCAGCTTAATGTGTTTATCATGCTTATAAATTTACAAATGTTCTCCCTACAATCCTTTGAACACAGCTGACCTCTGTATGAAACTGTGGTGTGTGTGTGTGTGTGTGTGTGTGTGTGTGTGTGTGTGTGTGTGTGTGTGTGTGTGTGTGTGTGTGTGTGTGTGTGTGTGTGTGTGTTTGTAGACACTGCTGGGTGTGTTTCGCCACTGAGCGGGACGACCATGGTGCAGAGTGGGTGAGCCCCTGCAGGTGTAAAGGCTGCACCAAATGGATCCACCAGTCGTGTCTGCAGCGTTGGCTGGACGAGAAACAGAAAGGAAACGGCGGCGGCGCCGTTAACTGTCCGCAGTGTGGCACCGAGTACTGCATCATTTTCCCCAAGATGGGTGAGGACTGGAGCAACCTTTGACTGGACCGTACCACATACCAGGATTCTCTCTTGTGGCTTTTATCTAAAGAGAGTCAGAAACTATATGCAGGCCTAGCAGAGCTTTACTCTAAGCAGCCCAGCTGTTTCCTCTAGCCCCCTACAGGCAGAGAAATGCAACTACAAGAGCTGAAGAAAGTTTTAGAATTTGTATCTCACACTTTATTTTAAAAAAATATTCATTCTGTTTGACTCATTATTATGTAAAACTAGTGTTGAAAAGATTACCTTAATCTTGATGAATTGATTATTGAAATAATTGTCAACTAATTTCGTAATTGAATAATTGCTAACTGGAGTACAGACTCCAGTTAACAACACATTTAGAGACGTAATTAAGCCAAAATGGTAAAAATAAATCTGTCCAAAGACAGCAGTTGGCCCCCCGCCACACTTTCGACACCCCTGGGTTAAATGAAAAATCTGCAGAATGTGCTAATTTTTTTTCTCAGAATAATCGTCAGAATTATTCTGACGATTATTCAGAATAATTCTGACGTTAGCCATAACCCTACATGTAAATGACTGTTGTTCAAATCACTCAGCTATGATGCACATTTCTCAGTTTTTAGACACCGACATGAAAATAAGAGAAGACAACAATTTATCCTTTGTGTCGTGCTGACGTGACTGATCCGGTTCTGTTCTGGTCCCCCAGGCCCCCTGGTGTACTTCCTGCAGCAGGCGGACAGAGCCCTGTCCCGTGCCAGCCCCTTCGCTGCAGTCGGAGTGGTTGTTGGGACGGTGTACTGGTCAGCAGTCACCTACGGAGCCGTGACCGTCATGCAGGTGCTGTCAGGTGCATGGAGGAACCACTGAGCCTTCTGCAGTAGCCTTACCTTTCTGGCTCCCCCTGCAGGTGGTGGGGCATAAGAAGGGTCTGTTTGTGATGGAGCGGGCTGACCCTCTGTTCCTGCTCATGGGCCTGCCGACCATCCCCGTTCTGCTGGTCCTGGGGAAGATGATCCGCTGGGAGGATTACTTAGTGAGGCTGTGGCTGAGATACTCCTATAAACACGGCCCTTCATCAGGTGTGTAACACATCATCTTCCTCACTCAGCCCCCTGTGACATGCTGACCCTGGCTTTGTTTTGAAGGTCCTACTTAAAAGGCAGTATTATGTATTTTCCAGGCATATAGTGTCATTTTATAGCATAATCAAGTAATTGCTACCTTCAGTTGTTAGAAAATGCCAGAAAATGACATAAAATAAATTATAATTTGCAATTTAATGCCTTGAAATTGGGCTCTGCTCTTTCTGAAACTCACAACATGGCTCCTCTATTAACCCTTTAACATCATTTTTAACAGCAGTGCTCTGAGAGGTAGCTTCTATAATGAACTAGCAGATCCACAGTTCCACCAGGTGTTTGCTAGTTGCTGTTGGCTAGTCTGAAGGAGCTGAGTGGGAGAGGACTGCTTTCTGCTCTGTGAGGCAGAAGCTTGGAAGCTGCAGCTTCGAGATTCAAAGATTTCTCAAACATGTGTGAAAGAATCAAGGCAACACTCTTGGTGTATTTTTGAATAAGGAATAAAATTCTAACATGATGTAAAGCTAAAAAAAAAATTGTACATAATACTTCCCCTTTTAAAATCATTCTTTGATTCAATAGCAGCTTCCTAAATGGCATTTCACTCAGTGGGAGCCTCAGTTCTACTGGTTAGCTCTTTAACAGCACATTCTCAGTTAACATAGTGTGCGTGTGCGCTTCTCGTCAGGGGGTGGTGGTTATCTGCCGCCCCTGCGTGCCGAGGGGCCCGGCGCTGGAGACCACCTGTCTGTGTCCAGGACTCTGTGTGGGGCGCTCATCTTTCCCTCCATTGCCAGTCTAGTGGGACAGCTGCTGTTCAGACGGGTTACCTCCAACCTGCAGCGCACCATACTGGTGAGTCTGCCTGGAAGCTGGGGAATTCCCAGCGCATTGCGTTTCATCTTAATGCAGCATGGGATGTTAGAGCAAGGATAGAATCGCGGAATTCAATAAACAAAATGAAATCCACAATAAAATTCAGAATTTTACAGAATTAGCTGATATCTGCAAGAAGGGAAGGACATGCAGTAATTTCTGTCATTTTGGTTTATTCTCCTGTACTCGCTGTTACCCGGTGAGGAGCAGCTCTGCTCTCCACACAGACAGAATAAACCAGCCAGCCATGGAAAAGAAACATCTCTAAAACACTGTTAAAAAATAATTCAAAGTCTAGCACAAGGTTCAGGGTCAGTGAGTTTTATGAAACAGGAGAAAAATTCAGTATGTTTTGTCAGCACATGGTTGACAGGAGGGACGAAGATAAGACTACTAAACAGAGATGAAGGTAGTTAGCTGCAGCCAGTCAGCAATGTTCTACTGAACCACAGCTGGTTGCTTCATTTGTGAAATAGAGCAGAAGTAAATGTTGACTTCTGGATATTGATTTGTTAAATATTTGTCATTTACACCATTATTACCCACTTTGTGGGTTAATCGGTATGGTTAAAATGGAATTCAGAAAAAATTTAGAAGGAAAAATGGGAATTTGAAAAGAATAAAAAAGAATAAAAACTTTTAGAACATCTAGACATTAAAAATGTTTCAATTTGCCATCTTTGCAAATTAATTCAACCTCAGTCAGATTGGTTACTTTATTTTTGTACAACTTTGTTCTTGTAATATTGACTTTGTTGCCATAACTACAACTTTATTCTCATGATATTATGACTTTATATTTGTAATTTTATTTTTTCTCAGTATGGCCCTAACACCTGGTTGTGTTTCAGCCCTCATATGAAATTTTCTCTCAAGGTTTGTGTTTTCTACATGTCCTGCCATCTGTCTCCACAGGGGGGCATTGCGTTCGTACTGATCAAAGGCGTACTGAAAGTGTATTTCAAACAGCAGCAGTACGTCATGCAGGCCAACAGACACATCGTGAACTATCCGGAGAGTTACACAAACCGACAGGGGGACGAGGGAGAGGTCAACACAGAGGACAGCGGGAACGAGTGACCGCCTGTCCCCTTAGAGGTCGGCGGGAACAACTGACCTCCTGTCCCCTGGAGGATGAGGACAGAGAGATGCAGGGTGTGGGTCCTGGACTGAATCATAATCACAGGTGATTCTTTGTTGCCTTAAATTCTCCATAATGAACTGAAGCAGTGCCTGAACAGATCAGCTCTGACCTGATCTGTTGTCATGACAATGAAAAGCTGTAGATGATGAACTTCTGTAGTTGTATTATTTTCCCTTGTCTAGAACCAGCTGAATGACATGTTCTATGCAAAACGAACTATTTTTGTTCCCCTGACCTTGTTTCCATTGGTGCTTATTGAACTTTGCCAATAAACGACGTCCTACCCTCCTTCGTTCTGATTGGTCTGTCTCCAGATGAGGCTCATATGCTGTTGCCACTCTGAAGATGATAAACTTGAAAACAGTTCTGCATTCTTTTACATTGTTGCCCATAAATAATTACTACCATCACATTCTTTTGTTCTTGTTTTTTTTCCCAGATTAAGGGGAAAAAAGAATACATTTAAACCTGTCTACAGTAGATCTGCAATAAATTCAAAATACCTTTATTTCTGATGATAAAACCAATGCCTACACGGCCCTGAGGCCACAAAGGGAAAGTCATTCGTTTTTTTCCTGATTGAATATAATATACACAATGTTAACATGATCAATGGATTTTATGCTGACCTCTATTCTCCTGGTTCTCATCATGCCTCCTCTTTTTGTGTCATTCATGTTTGATCACAGAGGCAGTCATGCATTTGAATGTGTTTATTGCTGGATTCAAATAGCTGTAAATGAGGAAAACAAAAAGCACTGCCTGCTATATTCCCACCTCATTGTTTTTATCCCAGATGCTTTAAATACTATTTAATTTTTGCCAAATAAAGATGCTGAAGAGCTTACCTGTACATGTAGTGTGTTTTTTGTTGTTTATAAGTCTCTGAATAAATCCATTCATTTCAACGTTTCAAACATTTCACTCCAGAAGCACAAACAACTGCAGCAGCAAATGGTGGTTCTACAAAATATCCATTGAGAATACTGAATAGGAATACAAATGCACGCCACACTTTTTTGTATTTAAAAATGTGAAACGTGTATTCTTTGCTGGTATCTATTACACAGACACATGCAGGTTAATGATTAATGAACTACTGTACTGCAGCAGTTTTAATGTTTACTATGCTCAATGTCTTTACCCTATGGGCTGGTCTGTATTTCAGTGATTCTTGAGAATAGGGACAAAACAGGTCCTATGGATAAAGCACAAAATCTGAATAAAATATACACAAAATATAATTTTTTCAAATATCTGACTAAATTAACCTGGGTCATGTGAGCACAACAATGTATATTTTCCTTGTGTTTGCGGAATATTTTTTTATTTTAAACATTGTAGTAGGTGGATGGTGCCTGTAAAATCCCTTGTCCCGGAGCAGAACTCAATACATTATAATGGTTTAAAACAATTAAAGAAATACTAAAATTATATATTATGACAATTAAGTATAAGTAGTCATATAAATAATTATAAAAGTATCGATAAATTGAATTAAAAATAATGTTTAGATATTTTCCAACACCGTTGAAATTTGTCCCTAGTTTTTGTCAACACCGTCAGACATGAAAACAATGTAAAAAAAAAAAAAAATCAGGCATTATTGGGGGGCACCCGAACTTCTGAGGACCCCATGACGTTGTCTTTTCTTTTCCTTTGCTAAGAGGGCTAGTTAGCTCCAGTTAGCTTAAGTTATTCTTTAGTTTTTTTCTTCTGTTTTATTCCTAAGTTGCTTGTCACAACCATGATGTGTCAACTCCATAACTGACAATTTTCAAAACTTTGATGAAATTTTGTGAAATAAAAGCTTAATTTTGGTATAATGTAAAGATTTCATGGAAGTGATGAGCTACAATATGGCCTCCTTCAGAATAACATCATATAAATTGAGGTAGTTTGGCTTTTTGTCAACTGTGAGATGTCAACTCCATCAGAGTTTTTGTGACTCTTTCAGTGAAATGTTTTGTCAAATCTCACTTAAATGTGCAATTAATTCATTTTAATGTATTTTACATACATTGCATTACTTCACATTTGTCAAGTTTTTCATTTTACACACTAGTAAAATGAAAAACGACTTTTAACTGAGGTCCTCAAAGGGGTGCGGGTTTTACTGTTTTTATCTTTTTTAAATCTTTTTCAAAATGTCTTTCTCTCACTGTTTAATGTTTTTAACTTAAAAAAAAAAAATCCGAGAGGTTAGAGTCCTTGTCAAACGGCGTTTTGACTAAAGTCCAAAAGGTTGGAGTCCCAGTTGACGGCGTCTCAACTAAAGTTCTACAGCTTTTTATTTCTCTTTCTCACTGTTTACGTTTTAATTATGTTTTTTAAATCTCTTTCTCACATGCAGTTTTTATTTTAATTATGTAAAGCACTTTGAAATGCCTTGCTGCTGAAATGTGCTATACAAATAAGAATATCACTAATAGGATATTTCAAAAATAATTTTATATTTATTTTTGTCAGATGGTGATGACAAAGTTCTGGGTCAGGTTGATTAAAAATGTAATTTTTAAAAAAATGTTGCAACTGGGAGCCTGCACCTTAGCATCTTTACATGTCCAAAACACTATTTGTCATATTTGCATACATTGAGAAATAAAAAATAAAAAAATGGCAAAATTAAAACCCATTTTGTCCCTATTCTCAAGAATCACTGACTTATATCCTGTAAAAAAAAAAAAAAAAAAAAAAAAACTATTTTAAGGACACAAGTTTCTAAGATCCATTCAGGGAATTCATGTTCTGTCAGGGCCTGGTGTTAAACCAGGGCCTGGTGTTAAACCAGGGCCTGGTGTTAAACCAGGGCCTGGTGTTAAACCAGGGCCTGGTGTTAAACCAGAGCCTGGTGTTAAACAGTCTGAGGAGTCCCTGGAAATGGAGCCCATCGTGAGTAGTCAGGTATCAGAACCAACAGGTGCACACACCATATTGTAAACACCATTCAGTTATATCTGGAGACATGTATGGCCAGTAGCATCTGGCCTGAGGACTATTATAGTCAGGTCTTGTCTTCAGTTCATTGTCTTTACTGCATCAGAATGTCCAGCAACAGAATGGCCATGCAGTTCCTTTTTCAGATCACTTGGGAAAGTCTGTATAACAGGATCACCTGCTGACAGAGACGAGAGTCACCAACAACGAGTTTTGGAAACTCCCTCCAAACGTTCCTCTGCTCAGAGAATCACTTCTTTACTGTGCAAAGTGAGGCCTGTTACTTGTGAGCAGCCATTTCAAAACAGTTTTTAACATGGATCGTTGTTCTGGGCCTGTCTAAGGTAATCAGTGACTGTGTTCAGGAACGAGAGGTCAATAGTTTGACCTTGAGCCACCTGCTGGACAGATGCGGTAATGTCCACAGGCTTTGAAGCCACTGAGGTCAGTGATGATCTGAAAACAGTGTCCAGTAAAATACTGACAAAACCACTTTATAGACCAGACAATAACCATGACTCCCTGTCATGGTTATTGTCATGGACCAACATTTTTCTCTTTTTTTGAGGACATGGCAATGACAATGACATTTTCAAAATTTGTATCATTCATCTGCTATAGTGTAAAACCAATGACCACATTTGAAGCATCAGTGAAAAGCAGGAACTCACATGAAAATTCTGGATTAGAGAGAATGGGCGCATGCACCTGTGAAGTACATTTTCATAAACACGTGTTGAAATCTGAATGAATCAAAAGCAATAAAATGCTATCCAGTTATTTCAAAAATATACTAAAATAAGTTATTTTACCCACAATACCTTATATTACAAGATCAAGAAACATGAATCCAATCTGCCAAATTGTTGCCACCTGTAGATGTTCTGATGTGATTAACTGAGTTAGATTCAACATTTATGTCTGTCACCCATGAACTGTCCTGATCTGCATCTTTGTTATCGGAGTCTGTTGCAGTAGTGAATGACTTTACGCAGCTTTTTATTTCTGACAAACTGTCCCGTTTTATTCCAGTAATGCCATGCAGCCTCCTCCGCTGAGCATTGTTGCAGACAATGCCCTTTTGATGCCTCCACATCTTCATGTTCTTTTTGTCTAGTGGTTTTTGTGCAGCGGTTAGTTTGTGTGGTTGTTGTTAGATGTCCAGGACATGCACCCCCATGTCTGTCCCCATGGTCAGTGTTTAGCATCTCTGGTTGCTTCTTTTCAATCTCACTTTGTCAGGTGAGTTTTCGGTAAGCTTTATGCGTCGTTTGGGTTCCATTTGTAATTGTTGTAACATCTTTTGTCTTCCACTACGAGAGTGAATCTGTCTCTCATCATTTCATCTTCCAAACGTTTCACAACGTTGTGCCAGACAGTGCGGTGCGGTATGAAAGCTGCTGATTGGCTCAGCCTTCCCTTGTTGGCGTTGGTTAAACTTGGTTTGCTCAAATCAAATGTTTCTGTCGGCTGCTAACTGAGGATCCGACGACCAGTTAATCGTCTCATAAAGTCAGTTTTACAATGATACTGTGTGACTGCAATACACATACACCCCTTTAAATTTCAACTTATAAGCAGCAGCCTGAAATAAAACTTAGTGCAACCAGCAGTTAAAACTTTGATGTTGTTTTAGCACTACAGTAGAAACGGTGATCGAACTGTAGCTTTAAAATATATTGAAATAAATGGTTGATGTAAATTTCCTATTTTTTTCAAATGATAAATTATTATAATGCTTCGAGTAACCTATTAATTTTGTTGGTTTATTCCACTGTTACCCTTCTGTAGAAGGATTATAATCTGGAACCTTCTCTATAAAGCTCTGGAAAATCTTCACGTTATAGAAAAGGTTACAGTTTATTTATAGGAAAGTTCAAACTAAACAGTTTAAACTTTGGAGCAGATAAGAAAGACTGACTGCACCATCAATCTTATCTTTAAAGGGTAAACAAGAATTTTCTACTATGTATTGCTGCTTATTTAAGATGATTAAATTTATCAAATAAAAGATTCACGTGAGCTACTAAACCCATATGAGATGACAAAGAACCACAAGGAGGCAGCAATGTGACGTGTTCTGGCTTTGACTGATGATGTTTTCCTCTGGGATCCAGGGAGCTGGTGGGCTTTGGAACCAGAACTAGTTTCTCTGAGAGGAGGAAGTGACAAACCATTTAGATGCTTCATGCTGGTTAATAATTAGCGCTAATGAGACTTTGCTTCAAACCTTTGTCCTCTAAGTACAATCCCATGATGAAGAAACAATGTGGGCATAAAGGCTGCAGAGTCTGTTTGCTGCAGGAATGATCTCTCATATTTCTTTAACAACTTGTTTTGACTCTCCACAGCTCTACAAAAACCTGTTAGTCCATCCCTAGAGGCTGGGTCATTTACTGGTTTGTCAAACATTTCAACTAGTTAAAAAGGACTGGAATTTATCGCAGCTGACCCAGAACACTGCTGCTGGAGTTCTGACTAAAACCAGGAAGATAGAGACCATCAGCCAGTTTTACAGTTCTTCACTGAGAGAATAGACTTTAAAATACAGCAAAACATTTGAAACACTGACTTCCTATAAACCAAGAGCAAGAATTAAAAGATGTATCTCTCATTGATGATTTTGATTATGGCATTTGACAAAATGTAATGTTTACTGTTTCATTATCGATTACAGCAATATGTCTTCTTTGTGTAAAACACTTTGAACTGGCTTGTTGCTGAAAATATAACATGTAAATAAACTTGACTTGAAATCAGTCATGGTTTGTTGGTTTTTAATGGTAACCCAAATGCAGAGAGACAGAGGCAGCAAGCAGATGATAAACGTTTAATAGAAACGATGAACAAAAACTTACAAATATCACAGAGAACACAAGGAGCCAGAGCAGAATAAAAACAGAGGAAGAAAAAAAAACAACAACAGGATGACTTGGGGAAGAAGCAGGAGGAACCAGCGAGGACTGAGAGAGGGACCTGTGTTTAAACACTGTGACGGTGAATGCTGGAACTAAAGACCAGGGCTGATTAGCTAACGGGTTGTAGGCTGAATGAATCTAAGACTAACAAAGAATAATGAGACACAAGACAGACAGAAACATAGTAAATTAGAATCACTAAGAAACAGAAACTGTTCAGAAACTGAACAGAAACAAAGCTATCTGATCAAAGGAAGAGACGAGGGAACACAGAATGATAATGAAACTAGAATCAATAAATCAAAACCATCCTGCACCTGACAAAATCAACTGTGAACTTAATGTATCTAATTTATGGATTATACACAATATTTTAAATTCAAATTCTTAAACAAGGTTTAGAAAGAAGGTTATAAAAATATTACTTCCACAAGAGAAACTCCTGTGTCTGTTGAAAACAATATTGATTTAACTGGTTTAGGTTTTGTGTGTTATTGGCAACAAAGATGCTATAATCAGTTCCTTCTGTGGTGTTTGTTTAAAATTAGTAAAAAAAAAAAAAAGGACCTTCCTGTTTTGTGTCAAAGCCTCCAGTTCCATGTTTGCAAGAGGTGATTTGGCCCCAGCCACTGTTTACATCTGTGGTGCATTCAGGTTCATTATTGGAGAGTAACCCCAGGAACTGGTAAACAGGTTGCCCCTTCATAAACAGAACCAGGATTCAACAGTTAGCCCGAGTACACCATAACAGAAACATGGTGGAGGGACGCACCACTAGTTCCGCTGTTTCTGTTCTCTCCTAGGAAACCACAGCGTCCTGTTGTGGCTCTGTGTTTACAAGGCTGGAGGTGGAAGGCCCTGATTGGTGGTTTGTGGTGAAGATGCAACACCAGAGAGGCCTGCAACAAGGTCAAGGTGTAATTACTATGCTGGGTTTCATTTTTACAGACGCATAAGCAAACATGCCGTTATGTATCAGACCACTATGCTCTCCAAATAATAATGATTACTACAATATTAAATGATGTTTTTTTTCTGTTTTTATTTAATTGAGTTGTTTTTCTGTTGCCAGTTTTACAGTTTTATTGCATTTTGCTTTTCTGTCAGTCAAACTTGCCATGTTCACTGTTTGACAGAACATCATTTATTCAATCAAGTTTATTTGTATCATACAAATAAACTATAGAACATTTCAGCAACAAGACAGTTCAAAGTATTTTAAAACCAAAATGTCTGAACTGAAGTTACTCCAAGATACAGGTTAACGATATCTAAAGTTCTCAAATTCACTTGACTTCCTCAGAGGATTTTTGGTTTACGTCCTCATCATATGAACCACATTACACACCATACCTATGTGGGCTGATATTAGGCTACAGTTTGTCTGAAAGTGAAAGTTCAGTACAGAATAATAATAATGCATAAACTATGAACATTTACCTAAGATTAGAATAAGTTAGCCTAGCAAAAACTCAACCCAGACTCTGGATAGCACACTGCAAACATCCAAAATCTTATCAAGTATTTGTGGTCTAATTTCTTAGTACACTTGAAATAAGAACTAACTAACTAACTAAGAAGTAACTGTGGCAGGAAGAGGTGGAGACTGCACCTGCTGGCAGGGTGATTGCAAGTGGGCCAATAGCGCCAGAGGGCGCTCAGTATAAAAGCAGAGGTGAGCTCCAGTCTGACGTTGTTTGCTGTTGACACATCGCGCACCGCGCTTCCGGTTGAGCTGTCTGTGCGCCGAGTACAGGTGAGGTTGGCTACCTGCGTATTTACAGCTGCTTACATTGTAGTCATGTAGAGCCTTTTATGTACAGAAACAGACGGGCGTATTTACCTCCACGTTGATCGTGGGTGAGGTGGTTCCTGTAAAAAGTGCCAACATTTGAGCATTTCCTATTTGGGTGCAAGTGTGGAGAGCTTGGCCTAATCGGTAGGTGGAATGAGTGACAAATCTTGTTTTTTATTCCTTTATTTTAAACTGTTTTATTATTTAGGAATCTCGACTGATTGCCACACATAACGCTGCTGCTTTGCCTGCACCAAGTCACTGCTTACTTAGCGGTTGCGAGAGAGAGACCGGCTGCCTGGGACACGCCCTCCCAGCTTCCGAAATCGAAACAAGGAGCGGCTGATCGCATTCATTTCGGATTGGATTGGACTGGGTTGCTCATGTTGCTGTGCCTGTTGAGCACAGGGATTTTTATGGTTTTATTTAGATATTTTTATTTCTAAATAAAAATATTTAGAAATATTTTTATTTCTAAATAATAGAAATAAAAATATTTTTAACAAATATTTTTGTTAAAAAGATTTTAACAAAATTTTTTTTGTATTTTTACAAAATACAAAAAAATTGTATTTTTAACAAATTGTCTTTTCTTATTTTTATTTTCTAGACCACCGGTGGTACGCTCGGGCCTGGATGCGGCGTCCCTTTTTGGTGTCACTGTGCAGTGATTAATACCAATAGGTGGAGGGAATTACAAGGAGTGAGTGACCTCACGGGTGTTTGTTTTGATTTCTTTGCTTTGGAGCCTACCATCCAGGACCTGGCCGTATCCACCGGTAAGCCTAGTTGGATTTATTTTGTGAATTTTCTTTTTGTTCAGACACAGGTATTTTTATTCTGTCATAATAAATTATTATTGTCTTGAAGCCTGTCTCTCGCTTTTTGCAAAACCGGACCTGTGTCCTTTCATTAATTCCTGGGTGAAAACCCCAGGTGGCGTTGTTGGTAACAAACCACATTGTATAGTCCAAACCACTGAACGCCACATAACTTTTCAGCCAGACATAGGAACTTAATTCCTTAATATTGATGAAAAAGTACTAGTTCTACTGTATGATCATTTCACTTATAAGAAAACATCTCCCAATGTTGTAAGTGAAATAATCTTCAAGTAGAAAAAGTACTTTTCCATCAATTTTAAGGAATTAAGCTCCTATATGTTGAAAAGTTACTTGTTAGTTTTATTTCAAGTCTACTAAAAGTGAACAAAAAACTGGACCAAACAGACTTTGTGTTTTTGCAGTGCAACTGTGGAACCAAAAAATTTGAAACTGGAAACAAAAATCCAAACTAAACGGTTTTTGCTGAGTTCTGTTCTTTGCTAGCAGAACATTTGAGCAGCTGGCTGGTGTCACATGGAGCCAAACAGTCAGCTGAGCGCAGTGCTTCCTGCCAACACCAACACTGATCTGGCTTGGCAGGCTGAGCGCTATAGGAAGCTGGTGGGCAGACTGTCAGAGGCGATGTAAACGCTCCACTGTATACATGGCTTGTTTAAATCAAAGGACCAGCTCTGTTTATTTGAAAATGGTCATTTACAAACTGGGCCTGACTCTGCATGAATGGGGTTCCAGTAGCTGCACATGCTTCTTGAGGAACTGAACTTATTTGGTACTGAAAAACAGACACAGAAACCAACTTCCACACAACATACAAAAAATGTTTTGAGAGAGGCGTGGTTATAAGAACAACCAAGAAGAGTTTTGCTTATCGGTGTGTGGAGTAGATGTATGTAATGGATCGAATGATGAGTTCAAAAAGAGTACAAATATAAACCAACTTTAAAAACTGTTTAAAAAGGAGCTTACTGGAAAATATGTTATATAAGTTGAGTGTTTCAAAGACCATAAATGCTGTTGATATAAAAAGTGTTTAAATAGTTGAACAGCTAAAGAATATGATATTTAAATAAGATGGAAATAATTTATGTTTATCTGGTGTTTGGACATTTAATTGTTTATAAGCTGATGAGTATGAAAGGGGCAGGAAATCATAAGATCTTCTATCTTCTACCTGCTCCTTTTTGAACAGATAATATAAAATTTCATGTCACTTGGGCATGATAATTTGTTTTAATTTTTTTTCTTCTTTCTTGCTTTTACTTTTGTCCAAAATAAATAAATAGATACAAATAAATGTTAGAGAAACCCTGTAATCTCCATGGGACAAGGACAAGGTCTGTGTGTTTTTTGTTTTTGATTATGTCAAAATTGGCTTATCTTGTAAAACTGCAACAAAAATTCTTCTTTTGCATCAAACGACTCATGATGTTGAGCTCAGAAACATGAGCTCAAACAACGGAGAAGATGACAGGAAGTAGCTGGATGATCTTGGTGCATATTTATTTAATGGTTTATCACTTGAACAAACTTATTCATTATTTAATTGTTTCTTATTTAATGGAAACACTGCGATTGCGTTATTGTATTTTTTTAACATTAGTGGAATACTGACAAAGGGTTTTGCACATTAGTAATGGAAACGCAGCCAGTGATGTATGAGTTGTTCTCAGATGTTTTGACTGCAGTTAGACGAGCTTCTGTGTTTGTTGTTCTCTGGTTCATCCTCACACAGAACGGATTTATGCTTTAATTATACTTTAACAGGATTAAAAGTTAACTGGTGCTGTAATGACAGCTGCCCTTTCATATGTGAGGTCACATGCAGAAGTGGGTCACAGTCATGGAACAAAGTCCGTCTGCCACACAGAATCATGAGCAGCAGCTCTTTTACACAGTGACCATCGAAAAAATCGGATTCTTTAGTCTGTTAGAGCTGATTTATTGAATTCATCACAGTGATTTTTGTGTGCTGGTTTGTCTCTTTATCCTTGGGTTTTAAGTGTGTGGCTGTTTTTTTGTTGAGTTATATTTGGTGCAATGTCACAATTTCAAACTCTGTCAATTGCCTGCTTTATGCTCCATTGACTCAGGAGGCCGTGATGCGCGCGCACACACACACACGCACACACACACACACATATGCACACTATTTTTAGTGTTTTTAGCTCAGCTGAACAACCGCCTCCCACTCAGAGATATGAACCTTTAACAGGGAATGAAACGCTTCTTTTTATACTCATAGGGGGATTTTAAAGAATAAAACTCTTGAAAACATAGAATTATTTTGATTTCTCACTAGAATATTAATCCAGTTTTTCTTGTTCCTAACAGTTAAATTATCCACATAAATCTCTCCTATCTGTGTTTTAAAAAACAAAAACAAACAAAAAAAATGAACCTTTTTTTCTCTCCTGTATCTTGGTGGCAATTAGGTCTTAATAACTCCAGTATTACTGCACCTTCCTGCTCCTTACACTGTGACATAATACTTCAGTATCATGTGTGTCTCATTATTTTCAGACATTATTTACAAATAAAAATGACTTAAATTACTTAAGACACATTAAAAAGTATCTTAAGTATGGATGACACCTTGAATGAATGAATGAATTAATGCACTTTACTAATCCCAGAGGAAAATTAACACGTTGGTTCTATGTGCAGTTTTAAAGTGCTTTATAGAT
This sequence comes from Poecilia mexicana, assembly GCF_051168715.1. NCBI lineage: Eukaryota > Metazoa > Chordata > Actinopteri > Cyprinodontiformes > Poeciliidae > Poecilia > Poecilia mexicana. The sequence goes on from NW_028263381.1 coordinate 1,700,005, forward strand.
AAGGCTTGAATATTTGATATCCCACTGCATTAGTCTGGTGATCTGTTTAGTGAAGATTTATCCTTTTAAGTCAAGACACACAACTGTTCATGTTCCAGAAATCCCACCTGCATAAACATCAGCTGGTCCAGCAATAAGCTCAAAGCTGCTCAGACTAGACCAGCGTCTCACTCTTGTATTTTCTTTCTGTACTTCTGAACTGGAACCATGTGTAACTCCCAGTTCCTTTTATTCGCTCCAGTAACAGAATTCAATTCAATTCACTTTATTTGTATTGAAACAATTCACAACATGTCAACTCACTTTCCAAAAAAACAATCACTTCCATTCATTTATCTCTAGCTTTAACCTACTGGTTGTTCGTAGTTGTGTTTTCTTCCTTGTTGGATTTGACTCCACTGTTTGATTGAGCCATATTAGCTAAAATACACTATTTCTGTTCTAGTCAATCTGTTGGTTCTGTTAGTCACAGATCCTGTGTTCAGCTCTGACCCACCACAGACAGAACCAACAGTATTAAATGTTAATAACATATGGAGCTTTTTTTGGACATCTACTTCATGTGTGTCTGTTTTTGCAGCTAAAGTCTTTTTCTCTCTCTCTCTCAAAGAGAGAGAGAAGGTGATGTGGCTTTCTGAACTCAAAGAGGGAACATTTTCGTCAGGCCAAATAAAGCTGCCCATGTAAACTCCACATTCCTGACTTTGCGGTGTGACTGTCTCAAAGTTCTGCTTTTATGAAGGGAGGAGACTGCATGTGTTTGTGTGTTTTTTGGCTGAAAGACATTGAGAGATCTGCACTTGAGTGGCACTGAGTTTCACACACTCTTAGCTTAACACAAGAGAGAAAGTTGCTAAATGATCCATTGCCTCTGTTCATAAAAAAGGACTGCATGTTAAGTATTAAAAATAAAACACACAGACAGAAACGCATGCATCTGTAGGGATAAAAGGTAACAGTCATGCAAACCAAAGACGTAGACCTAAGATACTTCCTCCTGCACCACTTAATTCAAGATGTTGTTTGTGGACTTGAACTCGACCTTTAACATTACAGACTAACAAACAGAGGTATAGAACTACAAAACAAGAAATAACCATTTAGATAAAAGAATGAACAAAAAATAAATGGAAATTAACAAAAAAGGAGGTATGTACACATTAAATGGATACATTTTGGACAAAGACAAAACACAGAACACAACCAAGTGCCGTCACAGCAAAAAAGGAATTGTTTATGTGGGTTATGATATTTTTCTTTTGATCATTTGTTATTATTATTTTTAATTTTCTCTAATATTGCTTGTTTTAATTAATCTATGGTCACAGAGATATTTTGGGTAGGAGTGGGAAAAAGAGAGAAAACACAACAAGGAACATGCCAGAACAAAGAATAAATAAATTAATTAAGCATATACCAGAAGCTAACCCGCCATCTCCTAGCAGTGGCCCCCAGCGGTGGCCCTCAGCTCCCAGCAGTGGACCCCAGCTTCCTGACTGACCGGCAGCAACAGGTGGGGGTGGGGAGCTTCTTCTCTTAAACAAGAGGCAGCAGCATCTGGTGCCCCTCAGAGTTGTGTTCCCTCTCCACTCCTCTTGTCTTGGCTGTCAATTCCCTGAATTGTTCTGATGACATCACTGGTATTGGTCGGACCAGACAGACGGTCTGACCCGGCAGGGACTTAACGCGCTTATGACTGAGGCATGATGGTGGACTTCCATTGACAAAATGGGAAACTAAAGTGTAGTAACGTTCTTCTCCCCCAGACGTGATCTCAACCACAGACTGAAAGGAAAAGTGTCTCATGATTGCATTTTCCACATTCTGTGATGAACATGGTAATAAATTCATCACCTTTAGTGACTCGTCTCCTGAGTGTGATTCTGCTTTGGGTCAGGAAGCTGAACCCCAACATTGTAGCAACATTGTTATCCCAACATTTTTGATTTGAAGCCCAGATAAAATGTTGACAGATTATTTCCAGAATAGGAAGCAAAAATATTTGCTTTAAGGTGAATGGATTAGAGTAGCTGGTGAGTTAAATAAGTTCTGTTTAAACTACAGCATGCGTGGCCAGGGCATTACCATTCTGCTTGGTTCTCATCACTCTTCAGTGCTCAGTCTGGGCTTTCTCCCATTGACTTGGATTTCTCCGGTAGGATTTCGACCGGGCCAACCAGTGAACAGAAGGAGAAGTTGTGAACGATGACGTTGATTTTCTGCTCTGTAGTTTTAGCGATGGCAGCAGAGGAAGTGAATGAAGCTGTTCAGTCCATGCTGACCACACTTTTAAAAAACGAGCTAACATCAGCAGCCTCCTTCAGTCAGCTCCTCTCTCTTCACAGTGGCAGATGGTTGTTTACAGCACAGGCAACTTCCGATAAGCGTCACAATGTCGAACTGGTGATTTACATTTGTCATGTCTGAATGTTAGTAACTGCACTTGAGTGGCAGTTACTAAAAACTCTAAAAATTTTTACTCTAAAAATGTTAGATATTTAGAGTAAACTCTAAAACTTAAGCAGAGCCCACGCCTCAAGAGGCATTCATTTCTTAACAGCTGATTCTTCTAAACTCTCTGGACAAAGTGAAGAGCAGAACAAGCTGCTGGTTTTAACAGAATGCCTCTTCCCACAGATTCTGTCAGGTTGGGTTAAGACGCTGTAAAATTAATTTTGACAAACTGGGTAAGGCAAGTGATACTTATTAATTTACCCAAAGTTATCTATAAAATTGTAACAGTACAGTTTGTCAATAAATCTTCCTGGAAATTAGACTGAATTTTAAAAATATGTTGTTTTTTTTCTCTTGGCACAGACACGTGTCTGTATTGTTTAGTTCAGTGTTTTGACATATTTCAGATTCTCTGAGGTTTCCTTGTTTCTTGGCTCCCAAAGAAATGGCCAACTTTTACCAATCAGAGTAGGTTGATTATAGCCAAAGCCAGACTTTTTAAATAACATCATCTAAAGCTGAATGGGGACATGAAAGATTTAATCGTCAATAACTCTTTGCCTGTTTGTTGGAGCAGAGTTTTGTGACCAGATCTGTTTTTAAAATTCTCTTGGCATTCCCGGGAAATGCTCTGGTTCTCCAGAGTCTGGGACTTTGGCTCTGCCCCCAGGACTGGGTGGGCCCATTAAATGGTCTAAATGTGTGGTAGAACTGGATCAGAAGTATGAGCTGGACTGGGAATAGCACTTATGTGGGTTTTCCTCACCAGCTTTCAGAACTATCCTCTGGTTGGACTGAGAAGGATCCAAACAATCCTGACTGGGTAACAGATGGATCCCTGACTCAGTCTTTGGCTGACCAGATACCCACACCATGTTAGTTAGTTAAGCAAATTGCCATAATTTATGGCAATTCATAATTTATGGCAATTCATAAATTATGGCAATTTATGAATTGCCATAAAATCTCAAAAATAAGAATGAGACAATGACAGACATAAGAGCCATTAGGTATCCTGTTTGTTTTGCTTCTTTCCCCTGATAAATTCACTGGAAGTGCCTCTTCAGTATTATGGTCTTTCCCGGCACATGGTGTCATTTTATAGAACAAACAAGTAACTATGTTACCTTCAGTTCTCATAAAATGCTGTACATATCAAACATGACTTAAAAGAAATTTGACTTTGTAATTTAATGCATTGTAATTGGGCTTCTGTCTCTTTAAGATGCACCTGATCTTTCTGAGACACTGCCTGCAGGAAGTCATCACATAAACATCTCTCTGTTATCCCTTTAACAACGTTTGTACCAGTGTTTCACTAACAAGTAGTTCCTGTGATGAGATGTGTAGTTCTAACCACTTGCTTGCTAATCACTGCTGGCTAGTCTGAAGGAGCTGAGGGGGGGAGTTGTGGGGAAGGGCTGCTCTGTGAGGCGGGGGCTCAGTCTGGAGACTGCAGCTCAGAGGAGGAGCTGTGAGGAAAAGGCAGCACTCAATGAGACCAAGCCTTTAGGAATCCCCAGACGGTTGCCATGGGAGATTAAAGAATTTCTCAAACATGCATGAAAGAATCAAAGCAACATTCCATGCATGGTTGTGATGAGGGTATAACATTATAACATGATGTAAAGCTCAAAAAAGTGGATTTCACATAATAATGCTCCTTTAAGAGTGCATAAAGGGATCAGGGTTTAATCTGCAGATATGAGAATGTTGCAGTGAAGAAGGAGTTGACCTGAAAGGTGAAGATAGGAAGGTTGGAGGAGGAGGAAGCTGATAAGGAGACTTTCCAGCAAACTCATCTTTCAAGGTTTCCGGGCAGAAACATCCCATGGGAAGGAGCATCCATCACTCCTTACCTGGGAATATGTGGGGGACGTCCAGGAAGGGCTGGACAGATCTAATTTATTTGGGTCTGTTAAATCTGAGACCCAATCTCAGTGCAAGGGAGAAGGCAGATGGATGAATAGATGCGTCTTGTCAATAAGAGATATGCAGTTTCTTTAGTTAGATATCTTGAAGATTGTTTTTGTTTTTTCATCTTAAAATGTGATGGAAATTATGCTAAAATAAATGGAAATTTGTGATGATAACATGACAAGATATGATAACATTCACTTTTGTTGGGACTTCCAGGGCAGCGATGTCTGTACAATGTGTCTGATGAATGTAGATGGGTTTGCATTCATCATGTAATCATGTAATTTGACATTTCCAAAATAAATTCATTTAATGGAAACAAGGTCATTTTGAAAAACCCTTTGCGTTAGGCTGAGGTGGTTTTTTTTGGCTGCATAAAACTTTTTGTTATTTTGCAAAACATCACATGAGTCACATGATCAACAGCTGTGTGGGTTTCTTCATGGCACAAACCTATGAAGAAGAAGACAACAGGAAGTAGCTGGAGGATGATGGTGTGCCACATTTTGTAATGACTTATTGCATGAACAAACTTTTCACATATGATTTTTATTGCGCCTCTTATTTAATGGAAACACTGCACTTGCGAAATTGTGTTGTTTTGACATTAGCTTAACATTGACAAAGTTTTGTGCACATTTATGATGGAAACCCAGCTGATAATGGCAGTCCAAAGGTAAGACACACTGGAAAATGGCCGTGTGGTATTAAATCCAGGTCTTCATCATTTTACCTTGAATTGTTTCTCCTCAATTTGTGAAATCTCTTTTCTACTGTAGCTGACTTTGTAATTTCAGTCGATGACGATCCCCTTCCTGAAAATGATGTGGGGCCTGCGCCCATCTCACCCACTCGCATGAATGTCTGACAGAAGACGCTGCTCTTCCTTTGTTTGGTGGGATGTCTCTCACAATATGGTCTTTGTACTCTGTTGTACACTAACACTCAGCCGGAGGGAAACACTCACATGCATTGTTCACAGCCTGACACACTCAAACACACATTATTCCAGTCTGCAGATGAATTCACAACAGGGTACATATGTTGTGTTCAGCAGATGTACCATGCTCACACACATTTGTGTGTGTGAGCTGGTGTTATTAATGCTGCAGGGTCATCTGCGATGAGTCAATGGAGACTCACCTAACTGAGCAGTACGCAGCATCACAAAACACCATTTGTCCCTCAGAGATTTTACTTTAATGTTCTGCCTAAATGCCCCAGAAGATAAAAACTAATTTTAATATGAGATGACCTGAGGGAATACAGTACATCTAATAATCTAATAACTAGTTTTGCTCCCTTTGACAACAACAAGTGTTCACACAACTGGTCTTTTGCAGCGAGTCTTTTACATCAATGTGGAGCAATTTTGCACCTGTCTTCTTTCTGGAATTGTTTTAATCCCACTTCATGGTTGGATTTTCAAACGCAAATTAAATTTTTTTCCAATAAATTTGAAGTTTGAACTTTAACTAGGCCACTCGACAACCATAATTTCGGTTTAAATTGACCATATGTTTTGAGCCAGTCTCCTGCTGCACAATCTACTTGATCCATCAAACTGATCAGATTAATCAGAAGCAAAGCAGCCGGAGGGATGATTAATATGTTTCTTTGTTTGTGTGTTTTTGTCAAACAGAAGACATGTTGTGTTCTTTCTGGTCAGCAGGGTTTGTGGCTTTTTAAGGCAATTTTATCCAGTCTCTCTTTGTGATTGATGAATCAAGAGCTTGAGCTCTTCAGTTCTTTAGATGTTCTGGTTATGTTGGTTATGAGCTGTCAGTGTCCCCTCATTTGTTAATTTTCTCCATTTGTAGATCACTGTGATTCTGTAGAGTCCAAAAGCCTTAAGGCCTTGACATTGCTCTAGCCATCTCTCTATTTGACCACCTTGGACTTCACAGATAATCACCTTTTCATGCTGGTGAGCTCAGATGAACAACCATAGTAAAAATATCTGTTGGATGTCTTCAGGAGGCTGGTAGTGGATGGTAATGAGTGTGTAGGTAATGAAAATGAAGTCACACGGCCCTTGAGGTCAAGTAGACATGGGGGCATGAATAAGGCTTTGGAAATGTCTTTCATGACTGATAGATTTCAATTACTTTGTTTCTTATCTGTTCTCATCTTCCCCCCACACACTACTTCTCAGGCCAGTGCTCCTAAGAACCCATTCAATCACTGAACAGAAGCTTAAAACAAATCCATGTGTGAATGTGCCATAACTTTCTCCAGCAGAGCAGAAAAAAACATTCAGTTATTACAGCTGGAAATTATAGATTGTTCTAAAACTTGGCAGCAATGATGAACTCTGACCTGAACCTTCAGAGTCACATAGAGACAGTTACCAAGTCGGCTTTCTATCACCTGAAGAACATTTCCAGGATTAAAGGACGAATGTTTCAGCATGATCTAGAGAAACTCATCCATGTTTAGTTGCATTGATTACTGCAACAGTGTCTCTACAGGTCTGACTAACAAATCAATCCTCCAGCTGCAGCTGATCCAGAACGCTGCTGCTAGAGTTCTGACTAATCTACTCAATGCCTCCAGTAGATCAGTCTAGAGACATCCACAAATGCAAAAGTGAGGATTTTGAATTTGGGTCCACTTTAAACCCACACATCGTAACATGGATAGCTTGTTGCACTAATAAATGTAGCTGTCCTTTGAAAACAGCTTTTTGTTATTTGGATTTATCTCTGGGTGATATTAAAACTTGTTTGATTAACTGAAACATTTAATCATGACAAGCTAAGCCAAAACAGACAGTTGACTGGTTGAAGGTTGATGCAGGTCAGGATCTGCAAAGTGGAAGCCAATGTGATTTTTGTCCTATGATAATGAAAAGGGATTGTGTGTGTTCTGTGTGTGGACTGTGTGTGTGGGCTGTGTGTGAGCTGCATGGAGCGCTAAAAGATGGCAGTCTAAACAGCTGATTGCGATCACAGGAAAGTCATACAGAAAACTCAAACAGAAACTTCCTGTGCATGTCTCACTCTGGCCAGAATATGAACTGATTCATGATTCCACAAAGGTTTTCTCTACAACTCTTATAAACCAGAATAACCATTATTTTTACATTTTATAACCTGATGAGAGAATTCCAGTTTCCCTCATCATTTAAACAACCTGCAACATCAGATTAGCAAATCACACACAAGTTCATTTTCATTAATATATCAGTTGAGTCATCACAGGCTTCTTATTAATGCTAAAATCTGCAGCTCTTCAGTTCCAGTGTGTGACCTGGAACATACCGCAAACCGCACACAGTGTGTTATAAATGAGTCAGGCACGTCTGAAATCCACAGATCACATGCTGGAGTTACTCATTAAGCATCTCAGGAGTCCTCTGCTGATCTCCACATTTAGGTCGAGTTCACACATAGATGGATATGTGGGAAAACTCTGCTAAAAGTGTCACTGATATTATATATATATATATATATATATATATATATATATATATATATATATATATATATATATATATATATATATATATATATAAAGTTAATTTTAAAATGAACTATATATATTTCTAGTTCATTTTAAAATATGAGCTACTGTGTTTCCATCTGTGTAATGATAAAGGTCTGCTATAAATTCTATGGCGTTGCAGAGTGTCGATGTTTACGTCTTTAGTAACATGGTCAAATGCCGGCGCCATCTTGTGACACAATGAGGGTCAGTCAAACTGCAAACAACTAATGCTGAATACACAGAAGAGAATGATTTGAGCAATTTATTTGCAGTTTTGGAGGAATAATCAATATGGAGTAATGATGAAGAGGGAGCTGGTTCTACTGCTGCCATATTTGTTTGAACCATATAGATCTCCTGATCTATATGGACAATGACATTTTTAATGTTTCTTGGGAGGAAGAACTGACACCAAGGAACCTCAAAGTCATTGATTACAATAACAGAAAACTTTATAGAAACTTATAAGAAAAGGAGAAATGTAAAAGATTTTGAGTTACATTCATGTTAAAATAATTGTGCCAGCAGGAGTTTTGATTTAAAAAAAAGGGAGAACTTCTCCTTCTGTTTGCTGATAGACTCAGTAGAAAGTCTACTGGAGGAATCCAAGTGAATGGAAGAAATTTCAGACTGAGCTACAAGTAAGATTTGAATCGAGCAGAAGAGCATATGAATGCAATAGTCAGGCTGTGGTTGTGCCTGATGAAGCTGTAACTGAAGATGTCCCAACTACTGTTAAATTAATTGTTTTCCAGTGTTTTGGGTTTCTAGTGGGAATGATACATGGCAGCACAGTGACAAAAAAGTTATTCAAAAACTTAGTGGAGCTGCATCTAACACAACTACTAGCACAATCACAGCACATGTTAGCAATAATAACTGGGAATTGGAAATGATCTGCAGTAGAAGCATTGTCCTTAAGTTCGAAGAGCTTTGGGAAATCAGAAAAGGACATTTGTTTGAGTTTTTATAGAAAATATATTAAAATGTACAGTAGAGGTCTTTTTGCAGGATAAGTTTGATCTTTGAAGTCTTCTTTAAATTATTAAATTAATATTAAAATCTTATCCCGTCACATTTTGTGAGCTAAATATCAAGTCTCATCTGGTTTTGTGAGTTTTATGTATCATTACGTTCCAAACTCAGTAGATACAGAAAACACATGAGTTTATCTGCCTGGAATCCCTTAGATCCACACGATGTTAACCAGAGGAGGCATCTGGATTCATGGATCTTGTTCAAGGCAAGTTTAGGCATAGTCAGGAATTAGCCTGTGAACACAGTCACGCATGTGATGACCTGAATGTTGTGCTCAGGATTTTTTGGAGGCTAATTTCTTTTTGCAACCGAAATGATAACAGTGAAAACTGACTTCATGAAATGATCCAATACGCTCTGGAAACGTTCTCAGATCAAGCTCATAAAAGAAACAGCAGGAATCTAAAGAGGAGGAAATCCTTTCCCTCCCTGCTGCTTTCAAGAATAAGAGGTGTGGCAGTCTCTCTCAACTAAACCAAAACACACACACACACACACACACACACACACACACACACAAATGCACAATGTTTCTGAGGGTGCTAATGCTCAACGCTACAGAGCAGACACTTTTTTTTATTAAATTTAATTTCTCAATGAAACTGATAGCAACAACTTTCAGACATGAAAAATGGTTTTTACCTGTCTGCAAAATAGTAAAAAAGTCTAACAAAGAGGAATTGATTTTTGGCACATATGAGTAAATTTTACTCACTTCTCCAACACTTTAACTAGCACCCTCTGTCAGAAAGGCTGGGGTAGTGTTGAACAAAAGGACAAAAGATAGCTTCTTTCTTATATGGCTTTCATTTAACATTTTTGTTGATAACATTGTGGGAAACAAAGGACTGCTGTTTGGTTAGACTGAGCAAAGATGTTTTTATGTAATATGTTCTGATATAAGTGTGAGAAATCAGATATAGTATGTTGACGATTATTTGGTTTAGCTCTGCATCTTCAGATTCCAGAGAAAAATGCTTCTGTTGAAGCTAAACATTAGAAATGTCCAGCAGAGGTCATCTGATCAGAGCCTGTGTGAGGAGCTTTAACTTGGCTTCATGTTCGATTGGGGTGTGTTATGTTTGGATGTGTGTTTGGAAACACCTAATGCTGTGGAAGTCTGAATTTTTTTATTCTATTTCCTAGTGACCCACAGCATCATGCAGCCTCCACCAGGCTGGATCTGCTCTCTGGGTTAAACCTCGTCTCCTCCAAACATCAGCATCATTATACATCTAGACTTTTTGTTTCAACTTTGAGGAAAATGAGAAGAATAAATAATTTAAATGAGCTTTTTTCTTTTTTTTCCAATCCAAAACAATCCATCACAAAAAACTATTAATGCAGTAGTTCTGCAGCTTTTTCTTAAATAAAAGCTAAAATCTAGTTCATGTAATTTATATATAAAAAGTTTTTTGGATTGTTTTTTTTTTTTTATTTAAGTTTTTTGTTGATTTATTTTGAAAACAAAAAAGGTTTAAATAAATCTTTAAGAGCATAAGTTTAATCTGAGAATTTTAAATGGAGTTGTTCCAGCCTGCTCAAAGCATGTGACACTACAGCCATATTCATCCATTCATGGACATGTTAATACACCGATCTGCAGATCCATCATAACCTTGGGTTCAAGTGCTTTGCTCAAGGGCACGTTGACATCTGACAGGAGGAATCTGGAATCGATTGCAAGACAACACAACCATCAGGAAGTTGGATCTTAGTTAAACTAAAACTTTGTTGACACATTTGACTCGATTTTAGCTTTAAATTGTCTTTGCCTCCTGCTTATTTCAGCACTGCAGCACAATGCCTTGCTCACTTTGTCTTGCAAAGAACAAAAATCTCCAGATCTGACAATGTGAGGATCTGGTGCACAGTTCTCTTCAGGTGACCCTGTAGATTTAGCTCTGGTTTAGTAGCAAAAAGTTACAGATGATTTGTTTTTACAAATGATCAAATTCAAAGTGAGCCACAGATGTAATAATAAGAATAATAATAATAATAATAATAAGAAGAAGAAGAATCTATAATCTAGGTTATTATTTCAGGTTTTTTTTTCTTTTTGTTCTTCAACAAGTCATTGAAATTGGAACAAATGTTGAAATATTTTAGTAATTTAGTCTCAGTTCTTACACTCTGCTCTGTGTACCTCAGTATTGTGTGTTTGTGTGTGTTGGGTGGAATGGGAGTCGCTGTCCTCATGTCGCTAAATCTTATGAAGTCGCTGAAGAAACACACAGTGTGTGTCCCCACAACAGCAGGAAACCCGAAGCGAGGGGCTCCTGGTAGGGAGGCCCCGGTAAAAATAATGGAGATGTGTGTGTGTGTGTGTGTGTGTGTATGTGTGTGTGTGTGTGTGTGTGTGTGTGTGTGTGTTGGGAGGCGGGGTGGGGGGCTCTGACCAGAGGAAACTCCCACTGTGGGCGTCTCTTCTGGGTTCCATTATTTATTGAGACAACTCTGTCTACCAGTGGCGCCTTTCCCACGTTTTTCTCCAGAGGAAGAAGAGCGGCTGGCTCGGACTCACCCCGCCGGGATTTACCGCCAGCTGGAGGTCATAAAGCCCGTCCGGACCGCCGCAGGACTTTCGCAGTAGTTCTGGAAAGTTCATACTTCATGGTTGTACGGACGGACGAACTCGGTGTTGGGCTCCGGATCCTGCCAACTGGACCGTGTCGTACAGGTAGGTCTGCCTCGCCGGACCGGATCACTTCCTCTGTCAGTCCGGAGATCTTTGGACCTCAGTGGGTTCTGACTGTCAGCTGCAGGCGGGCCGCGGTGGAGCGGATGGATCTGAGCCACTGGAGCAGAAAAGTGTCCAGATGTTCAGGGAATAACTTTATCAGCTCAAAACCGACAGATTCGTTTCAGTAAACGTCCCGCAGTATAAATGGAAGAGGCGGTAATGAAGCTGTATTACATATGAAATAATCATCTCTAGTCATATACAGAGACCTTTGTGTGCTCTCTTGGATTTTATCTTACAGATCAACAAAGTAGTGCAGAATCCTGAAGTGCAAAGTGTGCATGCTTTGCTTTTCCATGTATATAAATATATTTTTATAAATCAGGATAAAACCCAGCTCCACTGCAGCTCAAGTCTTCCCTGGAATGACTCCATCAGCTTCACACATCAAACTGACAGTTGGTCAGTCCTCTTTTCAGAGCAGCTCAGTCAGATTGGATGGAGACCTGTATTGTGACAGACTCAGTTGGGTTTATGTCTGGACTTTGATTATGCCATTTCAGCAGTTGTTTATGTTTTGATCTGAACTCTTCCACTGCAGCCCTGGCTCTGTGTTTGTGTTGTCCTGCTGGAAGTGACAGATCTGCCCCAGGCTCTGTTCTTTGGCTTCCTCCAGCAGCTTTTCTTCTGGTATCATCCGTCTCATCACCTCCAATCAGAAAATCAGAAAATCCCACCCGCAGCATGATGCTGCCTCCATTATATTTCTTCTGCATTTCCTTAGCTGTATTCTTGCTTGTTTTTTCAACCATATCTTCCTTGTTGCTCTTATTCTGCTGAAGTTTGTCCCATAAAGCTCAGATCTGTGTCTGTGAGCTGGCTTCAAAGAGCTGTGAATCTCTGCAGCTCCTCCATGGTTACCACAGCTGCTTCTGTATGGAAATGCTCTACTTGGTCAGCCATGCCTTGGCCAGGTATTGAGTTGCACTGGATTTTTTTTTCTAGCATCAGAGTAAAGGGAGATGGCTACAAATGTCTTCCACACTCTTTAGGTTTTTATTTTTGTTTATTATTAAGCTCTTCCACTTCCCTGCTCTGCTACTTTGTGTCAATCTGTTAAACATGTGAAGCATTGTGGTAATGTTACTGTCGTGTTCTTCTTATTTAACATGAATATTTTGATATGTTATATTTGACTCTAGAACAGAGGTGTCCAAAGTGCAGGCCAGGGGCCATTTGTCGTTCCATGACTGATTTTGTGCGGCCCCTGAATGACTTAAATTTATCCCAGCAGTGAAGGTGGTTGATGCACATGGAAATGTTTTTTTTCCAATTAGAACAAAACAATGACCCAGAAATTAAAATGTTCTTACAAAAATGTTAGATGCAACACAAAGTATTTGTCTTTTACAGGAGCAGTATCATGTATTCTGCAGGCATCTTGTGCAATTTTATAGCACAATCAAGTAATTATCTTACCTTCAGTTTCTGCTGAAGGTAAGATGCTGTATTTATCAAATATTACTTTAAAAATGGACTTTATAATTTAACGTCTTTAAATTGGGTCTCTTTAAAAACTCCTGCTCTTTCTGAAGCTCTGCCTTCAGGAAGTCATCACAAAATGGCTCCTCTATTAACCCTTTAGTAACATTTTTAGCTGCGTTGCTCCTATAATGAACTCAGCAGATCCACAGTTCCAGCAGGTGTTTGCTAATTACTGCTGGCTAGTCTGAAGGAGCTGAGTGGGGCAGTCACTGGGAAGGGGTGCTCTGTGAGGCAGAAGCTCAGAAGCTTATAGCTGCAACACAAAGGAGGAGCTGCATCTCGAAGGCGGGGTTAGGTTCACCCAGGTGTTTTGCACAGCTGAATGGTTGCCATGGAGATTAAAGGATTTCTTAAATATGCATGAAAGTATCAAGACAATGCTCCAGGTAAATTTTTGATGATGAAATAACATTATAATATTGTGTAAAACTCAAAAAAGCAGATTTTACATAATACTTCCCCTTTAATAGCCAAACATTCTGCTATCCCTTTAATTTCTTGGTAGACTGGATCACATCTATTCATTGATTTCTACACTGAAGCAGACTTTAGAGCTCCAAAATCTGGTTTTAATTATGTTAAAACTTTCTAAATAAAGGCTGATCTAAATATTGCTTTTGTTGCTGAGAGGACTAAATCTTAAAATAAATGAATGTAAGTTTTGCCTTTTCTTCTTTAAGGAAAACGTGAAAACCTTTTGAATTTTGGATCTACAATGTTTTACAAATTCCTTTCCTACAAAGAGAAATCTACTTTATTTGTTTAATCAAAATATTTCATGCTTAGTTTATTGTTGAGCAGGAAAAAAAATTTTTAAAAGTTTTTTTTTTTTTTTTGGTGCATGTTCCAACATTTTGAACAGTCCTGCTTTACTGCTTCAGAACTGCAGCTGATTATTTATAACACTGGCTTTGTTCCTAAACATAGATAAATATAACTGATTTTTTTAAAGCCAACACCATATTTCAGGATGGTAAATCATCACTTTTCATGCTGAACTGTAATATGTGGAGTTTGTATGATACAGGTGAGTCACTTTTCCTCTAAAACCCTCAAGAATTTTGGGTCTGAAGCAAAACAAACCTGGACCATTTTCCCCTTTAAACTTGACTTGCTCTCTTCTCTGTGATGGTTTAAACAAAGTCTGTGGAAGGTTTACAGCCTTCTGCCTCACTTCCTGTTTGGCACTTGTGTGTATATTTTCCAGCCTGGATGGATGGGAGCCATGAGCAGCTGGTATGTATGAGAGCTATGAGGAGCTGCCAGCCGGCTGCAGAATCTGGTGTGTAGGTGAGGGCTCCAGCTCAGACTGAGTTAGACCAGGACATAGACTTTTAAGACCCAGATGAGAAAACACAAGGACCTACACACACCAACTGGGTCAGACTTCTGTTTACCTCCGTCAGATTTTTAGGCCTGTGTAATGCTCCTGAGTCCTCAGAAGGTTTTCCATGCAGGTTTTTGTTGCGCTGTGCAGCCGGGGAAGTTCTTTTCAGTCCAATTGCTTCGTTCCGCTCCAGATCTTTTCATGTGCTTGTCTGGAGAGTTGGATCAGGTCCACCAGAACGGCCTCGGCCCGGCCCACATTTCAACCCAGGACCTTCTGGCTCTGAGGCAGCAGCTCTGACAGCTGTGTCACTGTGCTTGGTCTGACACACAGGAAATCGAAGCGTTAATACAGTGCAAAGGTATTCATTCTCCTGGAGATTTGCAGTCCTGTATAATACAAACACAACGTAATGTCTTATTGTGAAGTGTTGCGCTGTGCAGCATACATGCTTATCAAACTTTTCCATAATGTGAAATATGAACTTTTTACATTGATTTAAAAGTATATTATGACTATCTTTAGTTTGCCTCATCTAGGCTCGAGTTTCTGTCCAGCTCATCAATCAATTAGGCTTTTTCAGTTAACACACTTAAAGATCACATCCATTTTAATGAGCTTGTTTTTACCCACAAATACATATATGTTTAGATTTGAACTATTGGACCAAAGGTTCATGAACTGAATTTGATTTAGATTACCAAAAAGCATCTAATCATCTCTGTTCATAAACTAGGATTTGAATGATCTCTATGTAATCCAGGAGAAGGCAGTCCAAGTTTTGAATTAATCCACATTGGTTCAGATGTCCAATACCAAAACCACAAGCCATCTCTATCAGTGTTTCAGTTGTTGCTTTATAAAGAACAATAAAACTCAACAAGGCAAATGTTAGGTACTAGAATGTCAATAAAACCAGCAGAAAATCCCATTAGAGACTTGAAAGCTATAGAAGTCTGAACTGGAACGCATGTAGAAACCATTGTTCTATAAACAGAACCCAACCCCAGTCTTCAGAATATTTCAGCTCCTAACACGTTTTCCTCCAAGATTGCCATACATACAACATCAGTATAATGTGGGAGATACTTCCCTTTTTACTTCAAAATAACAGTCTGTCAAGCTTAATGGGGTTTGGATGTTTTTATCGTGAGGAAACGCCTCCATCTTGCCACTCTGCTCCACATCCCAAACATGATGTGGGGTAGGGTGTGTGTGTGTGTGTGTGTGTGTGTGTGTGTGTGTGTGTGTGTGTGTGTGTGTGTGTGTGTGTGTGTGTGTGTGTGTGTGTGTGTTACACACTTCCTATACCTTTTTGTCAGTTTTGGAAGGACATCCAGTTCTGGTAATATGTGTGTTGCTTTAAATTTAAATCCCTCTGATGCTGTAGAATGCGGAGGACCGTGGCTTTTTGGTCAAAGGTGGAGCTTGAAAAATATCAACTAGATCTGCTGGCTTTTATTTGGACTGGGTTTTTTAAATGTTTCTATAAAACACTGAAGCTTGTTTTAAGCTGGGATGTTCAGGTTATTGGTGATGGAAAAGGTGCAAAAAAAGAATGAAATGATTTATCATCGTCTAGGTTTTAATACACTACCAAGATCCGGCATTTTTAACAGGACCTTTTATTTAATCTTCTTCTGCTGGTATAGCTAATCGGTCCCTCCAGGATGCTTCAATGTTTCTTTATGATTTTTGTGGCATAAAATTACTGATTTTGCAGCAGCTTTTCCAAAAAGTTGTGGTCACAGTTTAACACTTTTATTTATTTATTTATTTATTTTTGCCATAACACAGTCCTCTTATTTTTGAGAGTTACGTGGCAAATATTGTTCTTAAGGTGAACAAGTAAAGTCTAGCTAGCAAGTGTAACTCATCATGAGACGACGGTGGATGGTGTTTGGAGTTTGAAAAACAAATCCTGCGGTTACCGCGTCTTACTTTTATAACCACGAGCATACATAGCATTTTAAAATGATATGTTGAGCTCTTCTGTTTTTTGAGTAAAACTGAAACTAAAAACAAAAAAATGGGTTCTGTGGAAAAGTGAGTGACCCATGAAGTAAAGACCAAAACTAGAGCCATAAACCTCTGTTAGAATAAGATTAGAAAATAGGTTTTCTATAATATTCTTCCTGGCATGAGTCTCCCAAAGTCAACTAACTACTAGTATTTCAAAATATTTTACTCAGAAACAAATTTTTAATTTATTTTATATTACCAAAAATGTGCCAAAAAGGTTAATCCAACTCTTAAATCTAGCTCCAAATGGTCGATGCTCCTGGTTTTGGTTAGCAAGAGCTGCTAACGTTGTCTAAAGGTTCTTGTTCCCATGATGCAAAGTGTAAAGGACAAATTATAGAAAATAACCCTGTTAAAATCATAACGGAAAATTCCTTTGCATTTCTACAGTACGTTTACCAGTTGTTTTGTTTTTTATAGTGTGGTTGTATAATGTCTTCTCCCTGACTCTTTGCTCTTTCTGCTATGGCAATAAAGATTTCTTTTAACCATGTGGAAAGCAACAGTGAGCACAAGTTCTGTACAGAAGTGAAAAATAATTGGGTTTATTCCTGACATTAACTAAGTAACTAACAAGGGATGTAAAACAGACGACAACAACAGTAGTGTTCTAGTTAGCATGGAGTTTGATCCAAACAGCTCCAGCTTTCATTTGGGTGCAGCAAGTTGCATTTACTGAATATGTGAATGAAGGCGTCTGCTGTGGTGCCTGATCACTTGTGAATCTTCTGTATAAAACAACAAAGACTCAACAGTAATTAAACAGGCGTCTGTCTGTGTGTATGTGTGTGTTGAGCGCATTAATTATGTCTGCATGAAGCTGGCATCCTCCGCTGCTCTGCTCATCACACTCCACCCTCAACCACATGCATGTGCTCTGCATGCACGCAGCAGTGCGCCGGGCGCAGACGCTGTAATGAGACGCTCGGGCGAGGGCGGCCAAACAGTCCTCATTTTGTTTATGAGCCTCATAAGATGATGAATGTCATTTACTGTCCCCCTTCTGCAGCCTCTACCAGCTCTGTTCACGGCGTAAACAGCTTTCTTCACTCTGTCTGTTTCCTGCTGGGATTTCTTCAGGTCTGAACAAAATCTGTGAAGGCTGGGATTTGTTTCATGACGCTGAAATGACATCTGTCAAAGTAATAAAGTAAAAAAAAACACATATCTGTTTGGATGTTTTTAGAATTTTTCACAATTTATTTTGAAAACATAAATGCCAGAATGACATCCTGAGGAAAAGTGGCTCCTTAAAAAACATCGTGGAGAGCTGAGCATCATGACGTCTTGTCTCAATATATCCTGTAGGACTCTCCACTTGCCAGCCAGAACAGAAACTCCCGGGTCTCATAATCTTTTAGATTATGAAGGTCATCTGAAGAGGTGGCCTCAACAGAGTTTCCTGTTAGATTTAGTTCTGGACTCTGGACATCCCAGGATGCATTTTTTTCTTATCAAATCATTCTGCTGTTGGTTCAGATGTATGCTGAGAACTCAGGTTGATCTGGACTTTTTATTGTCTGTCATTTTGACTAAGAGAGCCCAAAAAAATCCAGTAATAATCCATTTCTACCTGTCAAATTTTCAAATATTCAACTCCATTTCATTTTCATTCAGTTTAGTTAATTATTAATACATGTATGGGTTTTGTGTTCATGTGAATGACTTCAGGACAGGCTGGCTCACATAAGGTGTTAAACAATGTGATGTCCTGTCTCCTACTATTTGCATTATACATAAATTATCTGGTAACGGTAAAGAAGTGGATGTGGGAGTGAGAGTAAATCTCACTAAATATGACAAAATATGGTAAATTCTGGCAACCACAGCTTCTGATATTTCACCATAAATTAGAGATGTATCTTTTACATTGTGGGTGATATGAAGGTCTGTATGTGACTGCATGCAGATGACAATGTGCTGAGTACTGAGAATGAACCTGATCTTCAGAAAGTGCTAAGTGCTGTTTATTTTTGGTGTAACAAAATGAGGCTAAAGACAAATTGTGATAAAACTGAAGTTCATTTTTGAAAGCTGAGTCACACACTGACATTTACCTTTTGATTTGGGCCTATTATTTTGCTTATTGATTTTAAAAACATCAATATTTGGGATTTATTGTAGATGAACATCTTAAATTTGAAGAATGAGTAAAAATCCAGTTAGATTCAGCGGGTGAAGAATTAGATTATAAATGAAGTAAAATTCTGTTGTGACCTGGATTATAAACCTGGACAGATCTTGTCTGTCCAGTTCTAGAGTCTGGGGCTATTGTCACCAACCCTGTAGGGAGAAAGTCCAGTATAGGGTCCTGAGCTATTTCCTAAGTCTGACCAGAAACATTCTAAACCGGCCATATATTGATGTAACCGTCAGATATATTGGAGATATGATGGGATTATGGAACAGGTTTATTAAAATGTCGGATCACAGATTCACATACATTTTCTGTTGGGACTTCCATAACAGAGATATTTAGTGAAATAATTGCTTGGTAAAGTTATTGATGTTTATTCAGATTCTTTTATTTTGGTGATGAAGTCAAACTGCAGTGTTTATTTAAGGATTGTGTGTTTCAGTTAGATCAGTATTTTTCAGAAGCTCTTCCACAGAGGACACTTTATATGTGAAGGATGTTATTGATGTGTTTGTGTCCCATAAGTCCACTGGGTCTGGGCAGCTTTTACGTTGACTGACACCAAACAGATAAACTCTAACTGACTAAATTATAACTAACATTTTCTCCATAGTGACAAAAACCACTGACTGTGGTCACAGTTCCTCCAGATAAATAATGACATTAAACATTCACACTTAAATTAAATGACCAGCTGATGCAGAATTAGTTTATACTTGACCAGAACCAGCTGGTCAAGGGAAACCAGACCTTCTGGTTTTAATGGCTTTACTGGGAATTGACTCTGTGCATCTGTACATTTCTTGAAAGAATCAGAAGAACTCCATGTGTTGCTCAACCTAAATGAGATTTTCATTGTTCCATAAAACGAAGGGAGTTCCTAATGTTTTTCAAAACTCCAATGCGCCTCAAGATTGGAAAAATCTAAAGGAAGTAGGAACATTTAATCACATTGTGAGTCTAATTTCATTGTCTTTTTCTTCTCTCTGCAGCGCAAAAGTCCCAGTGAGTTGATGCAGTCAAATGTGATGGATTCCCGGCGCTGCTTCCTGCTTCCGTGCGTCCTGGTGCTGCTGCTGGTTCAGGTCCAGTCCAGACCAGCCACAGAAGACACAGACACAGGTCAGAGCCTTCGTGTGTTTTATCGCACAGAAACAACAACTGATAAAGTAATTCAGCTGTCTGCCATGTGATCGAGTTTAGTTAAAGATTGAGGGTAAAACTCATAGAAATGCAAAGTTGGCCATAAAAAACACAGTTCTGTTTGGTTCCTAGTTCCAGGCTTGTGGTTTTTGGTTTTGTTCTGCTCTGTAAACAACAGTAACTGGGAGGTCCTGCTTATTTTTCTAACAGGCTGTTGAACAGTTTTGCAGGGATGTTTTGATAGATGAGACAACACGTTGGATGCGTTGCTGCTAGCATAAACCACATGTGTACCACATGTGTTTGCACATGGTCACAGTCTCATTCAGCTCTTTCTTACTATTGTTACAGCCACAGTAGGTCACTTTTACAGAAATATATATATTTGTTTTACATATTTGTTCAAACTGTCACTGTGCCGTGACCTTCTGATTGTTTCTGGTTGTTTCTGAGCCGGAGGACCACAGGGAGGAGGCAGAGGAGCTCCGTTCTGTCAGGACATACAGGGACAGTTTGAACAAATATATAAAATAAATAAATACTTTTAGAAATGTTACCTATTGCAGCTTTCCCCTAACAGATTTCTTCTACTTCACACAGAAAAGTTAGTTTTGAAATCTTCAACATTTATGTCAGATAAAAAGATAAAGATAACCATGGCAACAAACAAAAGCTGTTTTCAAATGATGACCTCGTTTATTAAAGAAACAAAGCTATCCAACTAGAACCTCTGTGAAAAAGAAAAAATCACACTCTGTCTGTGTGATACTTTGTGTAAAAAATGGACCCAAGCACAGACAGGAGTCTCATATTGAAGGTATGATTCTACACAAAGAAACTCAGAATAACTACAGCTCTGCAGGCCTCACTGCTTCTGCTAAGGTTCATGTTTATGAGTCATAGAAGGGTTCCAAGGCTGAAGATTTCTGCAGACCAAAAAGAACAAAAATGCTTATTTCATATTCTCCAAAAAATTATATGTTAGGAAAATATTCTGTTAACTGGCGAGACAAAAGAGGAACTCTTTTCAGTTGTGCATCCTGTTATATGCATAGACGGTGCAAAACCAACACAGCATTTCAGAAAAAGGACATCAGCAACCTGAATCCCAAATAAACCTGTGAATGGCTCAAAAGCTAAAATGGAGGTTATGGATTGGCCTAGTCAAAGTCTGGAATTAAATCTGGTATAAATGCTCTCCCATGACCTCGGACATGCTGTTCTGCACAGTGTGAATGAATTAAAACTGTTCAGCTAGAAGCACAGGGCTAAGCTGGCTGGGATAGCTTCAGTTCTTCTTAAGAGAATTCAGCATTTTTGAACTAAATTTTGCATTTACTCAGGTTATCTTTGTCTGATTTAACACGTGTTTAAAGCTCTGAGACATTTCAGCGCAACATAAAAAGCAACAGGAGAGGAAATCTGTTTGAAGACACACATCGGTACTAGAGCATCTGGAACGCTGGCAGACAGCATACTGAAGCAGGCTGCTGCTGAGGTCACTTTGTGTTTACTGCTCAGCATTCCCATGACCGGCCTGCCTGCTGCTCTGCTCTCACTATGGTGCCGAAATGCATAACATTACAGAGCTCACTGTGTCCCAAACCTTGACCAGTAAACCATTCATGGTTGGTGTTTTTTATGAACCATTCAGTCCCAATTGAGTTGTTTTGCTTGGCTTCACTGTTCTCCATAAAGGCTCAGAGCTGAGTAACAGTTAGGCTTACTCAGTCCCTCCAGGATGTCATGATGGTTTTTTGTGATTGTTGTTGCCTAAAACTACAGATTTGTCAAAGTTATGAATTCTTTTAAAGTCTTATTTTCGCCGTCTTTCAAAAAAGGTGAAATTGCTGCACATAACCTTCCCAAAAAAGACAGAATTTAAGCATGGTTCATGTTTACAGTGAACATTTTCAGAATTCTTCTTGAAATAGCAGCTTGATACAAATCAAATGCTGTCTTGAGGAGAGGTCAAAGTGCAAAAGAATAATTCCATATTGTCTCATTCAGGTTAATATGAACTGTAGACACAGTAGAAGCAAATCCTTCAGAACATCTCAGATTAATTAGATTAAGATTAATTTGCTCTTTAGCGTCACTCATGCTTTCATCTCACAGGTTTTCAAGAGATGTTGTGAAACAGGAAGTTAAATTAGAAGGGGGTGAAGGGGATTGGTCAAAATTCAGCTGAGTTTCTGTGATTGGTCAGAAAATAGGGAAATACAGAAAATGTTACAGTGATTGGTCAGATTTACAAAAAAGTTGTCATGACAGATGAAAATTGCAAGTTTGCGCAAAATTTGCGAATGATGAGTGAATTTGGATTAATAGTTGACATCACAGCTGCCTGAAGGAACTGATTAGTGTCACAAGATAAATGATTTTCAAAACTTACCAGTACATATAATCATTTCAGGGACCAACTACTCAGCTACATTCCTGACCGCTCAAACTGTATGTAGGAAGAGACAGACAGTAATTAATTAAATTAATCTGAGACAAAATCTGAATCGGCTTTCTGCTGTCTGACAAAATAAAATTCAAATTGAATGTAATCATCTCCTCATGTTCTGGATTCACATCATTCAAACTGATTTCCCATGCTCCTTTGCAGCAATGCTCAATGAAGTCAGCTCTTTTTGAACTGTTTGGTTCTCATTCATAGGTCCCTCCTGCTCTCCTTTGTTTTCGTCTCTGATCTCAGCTGTGGTTGTGTGTTTTTCAGTTTGTGCTCTTATATAAAGGGCTATAAAACTTTCCAAAAGAATGAATTCTTTAACAGGATGGCGATTTTTTCTAGGTTCGGCTGATTTTGGCTCAGAGGCGTCTGAAAACGGTTAAAGGGATTTTTTCTTTCTTTTTTTTTTCTTCTCTTTTTTTTGTGGTGTAACCATGGTTTGGCTCTGTGGGTGCTGGCTATGGTCTGTAGATTCCGTCCAGACACAGGAACACAGGAACACATGCACCCTGTCGCTCTCTGTTATGGGCTCACTGAGCCAACCGGCTCAGCATAAAGCTGCACTTTCAGGCACCATTTATGCTCCTTCCTCTCTCCGTCTGTTTATGAATATGCATGTATACATCTAGCATGCCTGTGTGTATTTGGTTGTGTTTCACCAACCATCTGGGCTCCAGCTGACTGTCTGTAGCACCATTGTAAACTCTTGTTTTCATCTCAGTCAAGAATCCATCAGATCTCGTCTCTCTGCTCCAGCCCCCTTTTATAAACAAAGCCTGCTTTCAATTTCCCTGCTCCCTCCGCTCTGCTGCGTGCTTTCTGAAATCACACCACTCCTCCGAATTCAGAGGGAAACAGAAGTTCTGATCATGCCTAGAAAGTGGTCAGTGTTTGAACCATAGCTGCACATTTGTGACTGTGGTCAGTGTTGGTGACCATAGTCACTGACTTTGGACAAACTTTCAGAGTCAGATTGACCACATTGGCCTCAGAAAGAGAGTTTCTATTATAAGGGCAGTATTGTGGAAAATATACTTTTTGGAGCTTTACATCATGTTATAATGATAGCCCTCATCAAAAACACACCTGGAGTGTTGCTTTGATTCTTTCATGAGTGTTTACGAAATCCCTGAATCTCCCATGGCAACCATTCAGCTGTCCAAACATCTGTGTTAACCTAGCCCTGCCTTCAAGGTCAAAGCTCCTCCTCAGGAGCTGGAGCTTCCAAGTTTCTGCCTCACAGAGCTCCTTCAGACTAGCCAGCAGCAATTAGCAAACACCTGGTGGAACTGAGCCTCTGCTGAGCTCATTATAGGAGCTACTTCTCAGAGCAACACTCTGAGAAGTATAAACGCTGGTAAAAACGTTGTTAAAGATTAATAGAGGAGCCATGTTTCTGGAGGCGGAGTTTCAGAAAGAGAAGGAGTTTTTAAATAGACACAATTTCAAGGCGTTAAATTGCAAAGACAATTTTCTTTTAAGTCATATTTGATATAAATAAGATTTTTATTACAACTGAAGGTAACAAAGTTACTTGATTGTGCTATAAAATGGCACAATCTTGTCCCTCTCGTTCTGCGGGGACACACCCGGCGGGATTCACCCTGGATTTATTCATGATAACAGGATTTCTGCTGTTTGGAGCTTGTGGATTCCTGGCTTATCGACAAATCTATGAAAGACTTGGCTGAACTAGCAAACACTCAGACTGTTGGTGTGGACAGAGACGCAAGTTGGATGTGAGTCTTGCTGAGACTCTCAGGCCAGCTGAGGACTCTAAAACTCTCTAATGGGATGGAATCGATCTTAGAGAAGTTGCCAGTTTCGGCTCAGTGGAACAACCAAACTAATTTGAATAATTGGGAACTGAGATGTATCGGAGAGACTTTAGGGAAGATTGAAATTTATAATCTACCCGACCTAAGACAATCTGTTTATGAATTGGCTTTCCCCATGTTGCCTTACAAGGGCTGCATATTTCCAATCTTCTTGAAGATATTTAAACATAATGCTCCTTCCCACCTCACCACCTTCTGTTATCCAAGCAGCTGTGGACCTGAGTGCTCCCAAGGACATTCCTTGATAACAACACCTTTATTGGACTTCTGCCGGGAGGCTGAGCAACGTGGTTTCATGGCCCTGTGACGTCACCACCTTCACTCATGTCTTTGTTTTTCCCTTTGTTTCGTCTGAATGCTTCCATCTGCCCTAATGTGTCCTTTCCTCTTTTTTGTTAGTTTACCTGTTAGAAACTGTGGAGTATTCCCTATTTAACCCAGAAAAGGATTATTTTAGTCTATTAATAATATCAGAAACTGTTTAGTACGCACTATTTAGATCAATATTATACAGACTCACTTTTAATCCAGAAAATGAATTACATTAGTCACTCTTTAGTCTATTTTATTAGAAACTGTAAAGTACTCACTATTTAGATGCAGCGACCAGAAGCCAAGAGGAAACTTTTGGATCAACGTTGTCAGACTATTTTTCAGACTTCTGCTCTCCTAACCCAGAAATGGAATTAGACCAGAGAATACTTAGCAACCCTGAACAGGAGCACCTAGTTTACATACTTTAGATCAACATTAGATTAGTTTTCTTCTTTTGCTCTTTTCTTTGGTTTGTTATTTTGTTTGTGTTTCCTTTTAATTCTTGTAAAGCACTTTGTATTACCTTGTTGCTGAAGATGTGCTATACACCTTTACAAAAACCTTTACTATGTGTCTAGAAAATACATAAAGCTTCCCCCTTTGAAGAAAATCAATGGCAAAGCAATTGAAAAAGTCAGTTTCTACTCAGACCTAACGATCCAGTATGACTGCAGACCATACATTATAACCTAATTACAGCAGTTACTACTGCTGCAGTTACCTATCAGAAGTGATTCAGAAATGTCCCACGTAAGGAACAACCAGTTGCAGGATGGGAGCCGAGGTGTCTTGAGGAAAACAGGGGCGTTCAACCTAACATAGCTGCAGCCCAAATGACTGAAAAGGTAACTGAAAGGTGTCAGGATACACACAGCACAGTCTGTTGTGTAAGGGACTCCATGCACATCATAATATTATGCTTAATTTGTATTAAAAATATACCATGAATGATGAAGACATTGCTGTAATGAATAAAAACAGAACTCGGCAGTAATGTTCTCCAGTCTGCTTGGTAACCAATCAACTTGCACACTTCTTCCATCTTCAATTTTTGCTTTTTCTTCTGATATGCAACATCATCTAGGTGATTTAAAGGAGTACTGACACCATCTTAAACATAAAACATCGCCCATCTCCCCCGGCTGAAAGGATGTGTGTGTTTTAAGCTTGTTGGTTATGGTCCAGATTAATGGGGAGGATGTCTGTGAAGTGGTTGGGGTGTAACTGTGCTTGGCAATAGCGCCCGTACGTCTGCTGCAGCAGCCTGAGCAGAAACACTGAAAGCTTCTTTGCACTGAGGTCAGAGGTGGATCCTCAAGCTGTTTTTATTTCTCTTAAAACACCTTTATGGCTGTTTCTCCTATTAAAGAAATCTATTCTAAATCTCTTTTAAAACAGATGCAGCAAAGTCTTCTGAAGACGAAGAAGATGAAGAGTCATCCTCAGAGGAAAATAAACTGTCCAATGAAATGTCAACAAGCAACGAAAAGCTCCAACGTAATTCCCTCAATCCTGTTAGGTTTTGCCTGAAAGCAGTTGAGCTGTGAATGGCTGATTTTATCGTGTTTATGTTGTGGTGCCTCCTCGTTAGCGCTGGCGCCGCAGTGGGTGATGCCAGAGAAGATGGAAAAGCAGCTCCATGCTGTGCCTGCCAGCAGGACCGTCAAGTTCCGCTGTCAAGCAACCGGGAATCCACTACCCAGCCTGCGCTGGTACAAGAACGGGATGGAGTTCAGGAAAGACCAACGAATCGGAGGGTTCAAGGTCTGTCTGACATCAGTTGCTGCGTTTCCATTACAAATGTGCGCAAAACTTTGTCAATATAAGTTTATTCATGTGGTAAGTCATTAAAAAAACATGCCGTGCCATTATCCCACCAACTACTTCCTGTCTTCTTCTTTTTGAGTCAGTCCCAACATCCGGTTGTTAATCATGTGACTCGTGTGTTGTGAAGGGGCGTTCAACCTTCATATATATATATATATATATATATATAATTTTTTTTTAAATTGGCATGTTTCAAAAAAACTAAGCAAACCTATTTGCAAAATGTCAAATTGTGCAATTATACGGTCAATGGAAACGCAACTAGAGTAGGAACAGTATATCTGGTTTTAAAGAGATGTATTAAATCTTCTGCTCTTTATCAGTTCAGAGAACACATGGGGACGCTCATAATGGAGTCAGTGGTTCCTTCTGATAGAGGGAACTACACCTGTGTGGTGGAGAATGTACATGGCAGCCTGAAACACACCTTCCTTCTGGACGTAATCGGTGAGAAATGTTGATGTTCTGGGCATCAGAATGACCCTTCTGTACCGAGCGCCCTCCTGTGTCTCACCAATTTTCTGCATCAGAAGAGATTGTCCTTCGTCCAATCTCTTCTGATCTTCCACTTTTCTTCCTCCAACACCTTAGGGTTTCAACCTTAGGGTTGAAAATAGCCTTCCTTTCCAAAAGTTTTGGGAAACACAACACAGGACATTCCTGATCCTAGTATATTTACTGTATATCAAATAGAGTTTTTACGCTTTAGTGTACTGGACGTTTTGAAATGTGTTACTAAATGCAGCTTTTGACCTTCATCTGACGTTTGTCCAAACATCTCTGCTGCAGAGCGTTCTCCTCACAGACCCATACTGCAGGCGGGCCTGCCGGCCAATCAGACGGCTGTTGTTGGAACCGATGTGGAGTTTGTATGCAAAGTGTTCAGTGACCCACAGCCTCACATCCGGTGGTTCAAACATATAACCGTCAATGGCAGCAAACAGGGACCAGACGGACACCCATTCGTCATGATTCTCAAGGTACGCAAAGCACACAGGTGGTGTTCTTTGTAAATTTAGTTTCAATGCATTGAAATTAAGCAAATATCAGTCTGAGCTTTATCTGTAGCTTAGCAAAGACATTGATACCCTAACTGTATCAATGAAAGTGTTTGTTGGATTTGGTGTACTGGTCTCTTGAGGTAAAGACAGAATCGAGCCGTTAGATGGAGCTTTCAGTCTTCCATTGAGTCTACATTGAGTGATATGGCCCCACTGCCCCCCGGGTCCCTCAATTAACTGCAACATTCTAGTCCTCAAAAAATAAAAACCAGCAACCTCATTAAATTTGCAAATGACTTTAGAAAAAAAAAAAAACAAGCCCACAGTCGCTGATGATAAGAAGACTTGGCAGCACTGACTACAGGTCTATAAGATAATTGTATGGTTAAGGTGGAGCCACTGATGTCACACAACACATTCTATCGACTGGGGGATGGAAAAATGTTACAGCTTTCGACAGACATGAGGCATACAAATGCATCACGTTTGTCGTTGCATTAGAATGACGCCAAATTAAAGGGTTTGGGTTTGACCCCGCCTGTCCAGTGAGAGTCCAACTGCTGCTGGAGCCGCTCTCCTGAATACTCTGGACCATAAAATAGAGCACCGAACTGCACCGGCCCATGACGTACCGCTCTGTGGAAGCTGAGCATAACACAGTTGTTACAGTCAGTATGCAGAAGAGGATCTTTAGGCCCTGTGGCTGATGCATGCCAGTGGGCTGTAATGATTTACTATAGTGGTGGCTGAGCTGGTTTCTGCTGCATGGCACTGGTCTCATTTTTCTTTCTCTGGTCAGCAGACAGTCAGATTGGGTTTGTAGGAAGTGGTGGGATAATGAGGAGAAACACTTCAGCCTCTTTCTCAATTACAGAAGATTTATTTACCATTCAAGTTGAAAATTGAGATTTGTACTATTCTTTTAGTATAGTAGTGTTAACTATACCAACTCTGAGAAATGTTTCTGTGTTACTGAGTAAACTGTAGGTTTTTATTTAAAGACTTTACATCCACCTGCGTTCCCTGTGAATGCTGCTGTTTGTATGTCTGTTTCAGGTTCCAGCTGTGAACGTTCTCTGTTTGTTTCTGATCTGGAGTTAATATCTATGTTGCTGTCAGACTGCAGGTTTGAATACCACAGAAAAAGACATGGAGGTTTTGACTCTGAAGAATGTCTCCCTGGATGATGCTGGAGAGTACACCTGCCTGGCAGAGAACTCCATCGGAGTGTCTTACCACTCGGCGTGGCTCACTGTGGTCGATGGTATGTTTACATGGAACCCATGCACACCATAATTCAGACTCTCTCCTCTATGTTCACCATGACTTCCCTCTCCTCAGAGTTACTGCCCTCACCGGTGCCCTCGCAGACATACTTGGAGATCTTCATCTACTGCCTGGGGTTTTTCGTCATCATCATTCTGACGGTCTCCGCAGTCATGTGTAGGCTCTGCTGCGCCCAGAAGAAAAGGGACTTTAACAGCCAGCTGGCAGTGCAGAAGTTAGCCAAGAGCATTCCTCTGAGGAGACAGGTGAGGCTGGCTGGCAGTGAGCGTTCAGATCACCTCTTCATTGTCTTCCTGTTTTGATACTAAGTCTATATCTGTAGGTTTCAGTTGAATCCTCGACCTCCCAGCAGTCAGGGATGTGTTTGATGCATCCGTCGCGTCTCTCCAGTGCTGCCACCACCATCCTGGCTGGAGTGTCGGAATACGAACTTCCATACGATCCTGGATGGGAGCTGCCACGTGAACGGTATGTCTTTACCCAATGTCTTCAAAAGTAGTCATACCCCACAAAAGTTTCATTTTACAAAGAGCATTGGCAGTTTACCATGTCACATTTATGCGACCAAGCAAAAAGGTGGAAGGAGGTGATCTGCTGCTGGTCCAGACATAAATCTATTTGAGGATCTTTGGCAAGACTTGGAAAATTTGATGTCCAGGTGTTCCAACCTGAATCTGAGCAATCTTACAAAACCAAATTCAAAATTATTATATCATCTTCCTCCCACTCACAGTTATGCTCTGCTTCCTGACGGTCTGTTAAAAACAAAAAACTATAAATATATTGAGGTTTTGTGGTTGGAAAATGTGGTTGTTTAGTGACCATTATCCAGTCTTGTACTGACATGGGCTGGAGAGCCACTTATGGAGGAGGAACATGATGTAATTAATAAAGCCAATGTCCTTAAGAACTAGACCTTAAAACCCTAAACCTTAAGAAACATCCTCCACCTTAGAGAAGATTCATCATTGATCCTCTATGGTGAAAAGTCTAAAGTCACTGCAGTGTTAACTGGTCTTATTGGTGTACATCCCGTTGTCTACAGAGGGTTGAGTGTCTGATTTATGCTTTCATTTCTAGGTTGTGTTTTGTGTTTTAGTCCAGCATAATTTTACACCTCTGCATTTGTTTCAGGCTTACCCTGGGGAAGCCGTTGGGAGAGGGCTGCTTTGGTCAGGTGGTGCTGGCTGAAGCTATCGGGATCGACAAGAACAAACCCACACGTCTAACCAAAGTGGCTGTAAAGATGCTCAAAGGTGAGAGATGACAGAAGCTATTCTTTTTTAATTTTTTGTTCATATTTTTTACGAAAATATGTTTTTTTTATATTTATTAAAATTGTCACAGTGTGGTGACAATATGATATGAGACAGATAATCTGTAATCTCCTCCACCTTCTCCCTGAGCTCCATTTGTTGTCTGAAGAAATGCACCGCTCCCGACCAAAAACAACCAATCAGTGCTCACTGTTAAAGGAGTTAGCATGGCCACCTTCATCGTTGGCCATGCTAACTAGCCTTAGCATTTATGACAGAGTATGCTGTAGTGAAGCAGATGTAGCCTATCAGAGAGCAAAGTGGATGGGGGTGAGAATGGGAGTGATTGACAGCTGTAAGACCCTCCTCCTGGCTCTGATTGGTCGTTACTGCAGTAGTTACTGGTGTAGTTAGTACTGGGAGCACTGGGAAAAGGCAGAGGAGATCGATTTTTTTTCTTCCACAGATTGTCTGTCATATATCGTCAAAACATAATTATAATTTTAACAAATATGTAAAAACAAAAAAAACTTTTTTTAATAAAAGTTATGTCCTGCAGCTGATCTGTTCTGCTCCCTGCTGCTGCAGATCTTCTAATCTTTGACATGTTGTTGTGTTCAGCGGACGCCACGGAGAAGGACTTGTCTGACCTTATCTCTGAAATGGAGATGATGAAGATGATCGGGAAACACAAAAACATCATCAACCTCCTGGGCGCCTGCACTCAGGGCGGTAAGTGCTGAAGTCTTTAAACGGCTGGGTTGTGTGGGGAGAGTTCTGCTCATTAACCAGCGTGTTCTCCCCCGGATGTGTCACTGTTCCCTGGATCAGGCCCTCTGTATGTGGTGGTGGAGTACGCGTCTCAGGGGAATCTGAGGGAGTATCTGCGCGCTCGTCGGCCCGTCGGGCTGGAGTACTGGAGCGGCCTGCGGCAGGCTAGCCTGGGCAGTCTGGAGATCAGGGAGCTGGTGTCTGCTGCTTACCAAGTGGCTCGAGGAATGTCTTACCTTGCTTCAAAAAAGGTCTGAAAAAAAAAACAGTGTTACATATTGTACATGTCTAACCTCTAAAAAGCTATACTGGCAAATTATACAATTTTATTTGTATAAAATTTGACAAACAAACAAATAAAATAACCTCAGTTCAGTTTTTGCTTTAATCTGTAGGCTGTTATATTTTATCATTTGGTTTTGTCCTACAAGTTTTTACAATTGCATTACATAAAAAACATCCAACCTGGTGAGATAAAGTAAAGAATAAAATGGAGCATCGACAATGGCATCAACCTAGAGTCAGACAGAACCGACTTCCTGTCAGTTGTCTGGTTTTTTGTACTTCAGTTAGCTTATCTGGCTAACAAACCTGTGAGCTTAGCCTATAAAGCCGGGTTTTGAAGGATGACTCTCCTTCCCTCCAGTCATATTCTGGAATGATTGTTTTAAATAATAAAAAAAAACTTGTGATTTCAGCAGTCACTCACTGGTTCTGTTTTGTTTTAGTGTATTCACAGAGACTTAGCTGCCAGGAATGTGCTGGTCACTGAGGACAATGTGATGAAGATTGCTGACTTCGGCCTGGCTCGAGACATCCATCACATTGACTACTACAAGAAGACCACTAATGTAAGCCTGACTGTTTAAAGGAAGCTTGTTGTAGATTTATTAACAGTATGACCAGATGTTAATGTGCTAATGTGCCTGCAGGGCCGGCTACCCGTGAAATGGATGGCTCCTGAAGCGCTGTTCGATCGGATATACACACACCAAAGTGATGTGTGAGTTATCTACTACGTACAGTAGTTTTTCTATTTTATACCATCTTTGAAATTTCTCTTAAGTATCAGTGCTTTCAAGCTTTTTAAAGCTCAAAAATTGGAGCAGGAGACTGACGCAAATCTATGCAAGGCATGATTGTTGTGTGAAAGTTGGGGTTGGAACTTAAGTTAATTCATTACTTGGATTGTAACCCATTAAAAACTGAACACAAATAATCACTTAAAAAAATAAATAAATACCTACAAACATCCAGAGCTGGAACCTTTGTATACTTGTTTCTGGTACGCCATAAATCTGCTACACAAGCGACATCCGCAAACAGCAGTGATGGACAAGCAAAGCCGCTGCTCTTGGGCCACTAGGGGTTAATTTTTTTCTTCGAAAAACGATCTGATTGGAAGCTGGAAAAGAATATTGCTGTGTTCAAGTTTTGGTAAAAAAAAAAAGCTAGCTTATCAGCAAAGCTATTCAAGCCTAAAACAGCATATTGATGCTAAACATGTAGCAGCTAATGGTGATGTCAGTGACCACAGTCTACATTTCTAAAGAAGCTCCATGAATGATCAGAGCTTCCTGAAACTCTGGAAAACTGAATGAATAACACAATAAATATCTTTGTTGTTCAGTTCATATGTTTATTCAATAATTTTGCACTATAAAGAGTTTTTGAATTTAAAATTTAGCTTATTTTATCAGTTAATGCCTAAAATTGCATTCAGTCATCTATGTTTGCCCAGCATTACTTTTCCATCAGATAATTTCTCTGCAGAGTTACACTTTTCTAAACCTGAACTTCAGTTTGCAGTTCAATCTCCACCACATTCCACGCATTGATCCTATGTGCTGCTGTTGCTGCTGCTGCAGGTGGTCCTTTGGCGTCCTGCTGTGGGAGATTTTTACCCTGGGAGGCTCTCCTTACCCCGGGGTCCCCGTAGAGGAGCTCTTTAAGCTGCTGAAGGAGGGACACCGCATGGAAAAACCCTCCGCATGCACTCAGGAGCTGTGAGTGCATGCACACATTGGCTTTCCTCCTCCTTAACTCCATCTGCAGATGTCCTAAAACAGCTGTCTTTATAATTTTTAATATTTCAGGTATCTGATGATGAGGGAATGCTGGCATGCTGTTCCAGCACGGAGGCCCACCTTCCAGCAGCTTGTAGAAGACTTGGATCGAACGCTTTCCAATATGGCCAACCAGGTAACAAACTTACAACTTTGGAGGAATTGTTGTTTATATTCATCTGCAGTCAATCAATCAATCAATCAATCAATCAATCAATCAATCAATCAATCAATCAATCAATCAATCAATCAATCAATCAATCAAATTTTATTTGTATAGCACATTTCAGCAGCAAGGCATTTCAATGTGCTTTACATAATTAAAATAAAAACAGCATGTGACAGTGAATAAACAATGAGAAAGAGAGAGATTTTAAGAAAAAGAAACAGTGAGAAAGATAAATAAAAAGAAATTAAAGTAAAGATGAAGAGATTTTTTTAAAAATACAAAAATAAATAAATGAATAAATAAAAACATTATCCACATGAGGACTTGCCCTTATGGGGTCTCCTCGAAAATAAGAGGCTCTAC
Source organism: Poecilia mexicana (assembly GCF_051168715.1). Taxonomy (NCBI): domain Eukaryota; kingdom Metazoa; phylum Chordata; class Actinopteri; order Cyprinodontiformes; family Poeciliidae; genus Poecilia; species Poecilia mexicana. The sequence goes on from NW_028263381.1 coordinate 1,733,114, forward strand.
AAGCCTTTCCTTCTGTAGGACCTTAGTCAAACCACCATTTGACAAGGACTCAAACCTTTTAAACTTCTTTACATAAAGAGATTTTAAAAAAAGATAAAAAGTAAAGATAAAAACATTAAAAACATCAAAAACATTGAAGACATCAAAGCCCACACTCTAATCCTAATTTAGCCATAAGCAACTCTAAACAGGTGGGTTTTAAGTTGAGATTTAAAGGCACCCAGTGTTTCAGCTGTTTTACAGTTTTCTGGAAGTTTATTCCAAATCTGTGGTGCATAGAAACTGAATGCTGCTTCTCCTCGTTTGGTTCTGGTTCTGGGCATGCAGAGCAGACCAGAACCAGTCGGATTTATCTGAATGTTTTTTTTCCGGGATGAGAATGATTACACAGCATATAGTTTCAATGATTTCTAAATGTAACACTTGGGTGTAAAAGTTTTCTTTATTGAATCCACACTTGGTCAAAATTACATATGCAGCCTCAAATACAAACACATATTCACCTAGATTGTTTTGTGAAGTGCACTGAAGGTTTTAGGGTGTATTTAATGAGGGAAAAGATATTTTAACTTTGGGGTTGATAATCATGATCGGATGCGACTGGTCGTTTCTCTTCACAAACACAACAGGAGCTGTCTGGCCATTGGTCACCAGGTCGACCAATGGCCCATAGATAGGAATGTTATAATAACTTGTCAAAGATCAAAGATCTGTAGATTTTTTTAGAATTAGAAAAGTTGATCGTAGCTAACAAAATAACAACTAAAATTGAAAAAACATTTTCAATAAGTGAACTAAGTAAGAACAGTAATTAATGGGGGAAAAACTATTAATTAATTAATTAATTAATTAATTAATAATAATAATAATAATAATAATAATAATAATAATAATAATAATATTATTATTATTATTATTATTATTATATAATTAATTAAATAATAACTGGAATTATATTGTGCATTTATAAAGCAAACAAAAACAAACTGAAATGATATTTATAATGTCCTGTGTTTTTGTGTTTATGAATCTATTTGTTAGCTTTTTGAACTGATAGATTTTTTTCCCCATACAAGCAGTTTACATCATCTGTCGATAAATCACAGTTCTCCATCCTCCTCATGGTGGCGCTGATGTTAGTCCACAAAATGGTGACAACAAAAGTTGGGAGAAAACTCCAGAGTCAGGTGGACAGTTCTGGAATCAAGATTAAGCTTTCAAACATAAGAACTCTTTACCAACTGTTGCATATGGTGGTGTTAGCATGATGCTGTGGGACTGTTTTTCTGTAGGTATTATAGAAAACTTACAGAAGAACACTTTTCACTTTGTGACTTTATTGTCACAAAGTGGTGACAATAACTTAAAATATTTACTTTCAGTTTCTTCACCTTTACTTCATCCATTACAACGCAGCCTGTTCTGATTGGCCAGTTTATCTGTCAGACAAGGCAGAATGTAATGCAGCTCATTTTGTTTCAGTTTAAAGGTTTTTAAACCAGCCTCTTGCATGATGCTAATGCGTTTTAATGTGTCACCTTATTAAAGTTGAAAATCAGCTCTAACTCTTTGTCCGTACCCTCGCAGGAGTACCTGGACCTGGCCGTCCCTCTGGTCCAGTACACATCGGTCTGTGGCTCTGCCTAGGCTCACCGTACCTCGACGGCATCATCCTGGGAATGTTTACTTCCTGTTTCCTGTACAACCCGGTGCAGCCTCAGATGAGGCCGCCAGGCAGAGCAACAGACTGAGCTCAGATTAACTGTTTCACTGCTGTGTGATGTAAAGACCAGCTGGACTGAACTGGACTCCCTCGGACAGGAAACGCAGTGTCTTGCTAGGACAGAAGGACAAGACGTACCTCAGACACTGAAGGAGGACATGTGTCTCGTGTGTCTATAATAATGTACTCCGTGTTAATATTGTACACATTAGTCTGTTTCATGTTGAGTATCTGTCTGGTTGTGTTACAGTGACATGAAGTGGAATGGATAGAAAATGGGACAGCAACATGTTTTGATAAATCTGTGTAGTTATTATTCTTTATTTGTACAGTTGGATTCCTGCTCCTCAGCAGAATAACTCATCACACATAAAATACTCTCAGAAACATACTTTTTGATTTATTCTGTTTATCTGTAAAAAAAAAATACATATTGCACTTATTCTCCATGGGCTGCTACTGTTAGACAATGAGCTTTAAGTTTAATGTAAAATAACTAAAGAACAGTATTAAAAACAATATTAAAAAGACTTCAAACTGATGTTGAAAAGCATGTCTTGTTTTCATTTTTCTTCGTTTAACCTAAAGCTAAATAAGAGTCATTGGAGTCATTTCCTTTCAAATACCAAAAAACATTTTTCTTTAATTTCATTTAATTTCTTTCTATTGAGCTGGTTTATGTAGACTGTGCTCAACTGGAGACTAAATGTGCAACATTTGTTCCATTTCCAGCTCTGGTTCTCTTTCCTGTATGAAACAAACCAAAACCTTTGAAAATATGTTACCCCCCTCCCAGGCTGTGGTGGCGCTGCACCAACACCACCGAAGGAAACAACACAAAAGAACAATCTGAAGAAGACCCTCACCCCAACTTCCATCGCAAAATGTAAACAACAATGGAGTGGTGTCAGACTTTAGCGGTTGTAGGATTTCTCTTTTGTCTTTGATAAAAGATCATGAGCCATTTCTCGTGTCAGTGCTAGGCTGTTTGTTTGTTTTGGTTGTTTTTACCCGGAATGCCCTGCTCGTCTCCCCGCCTTTTGAGCGGTCTCCGATCACTAGGCGGGGGAGGGGGCGCGGGGGGGCGGTTCTTCATAGTTTGGTATCGATCTGATACCAAGTAAATACAGAGCCACCATTCACCAATAACATGAATATCGATACTTTTTGTTAAGTTTGGTATAAAAGCAAACTTCTGACCGTTAGGTGTTTTAGTGGTTTTTGCTTTTAAAATGCTTTGTAAAATCCTGGGACAGAATTTGGACAATATTTACAGGCATCCACAAAATACTTTTATTAATGATAACAATAAACAACAAGAAACAATAATAAACATATGTGTGTGTGTCTTTTCTGGAATAAACAAAGTAAAAAAAAGTATAATGTGAGAATAAATCAAAACAAAACTTTTTTTTTTTTGTTAGGTCAAGTTGATAAAAAGTACTAAAAGTGAAGTAAATGTCAAATTAGTAACCTGGAACTGAAGTATCAATCTCACCTCGCAAGTATCGATCCGATACTCATACCAACTTGGTATCGGTATTGTCGATATTTTGGATCAATTTGCCCACCTCTATCAACCACACGGTGTTCACATACGCATTCGAACCACACCAGAGTTCAGGGTGGTGTGTAGAATCTAGACAAACGGACTGGAGTTGGATTCAAGCAGAGCTGGTGTTGATACACCTAACATCCCTGCTTGATAATGCTACACAAACTGCTGCAAACACTGAAGCACCTAAAGTTTCCCCAGAAGTACAACCTACTCTGTCCTTCTTATTGATGCTTCAAAGTTATCCAGTCCAGTCTGTTGTCCAGATGAACACCGCAGTATTTATATTCCTTATATTTCTCTTGAAGTCTACAAGCATCTCTTGATGTCTTCACATTGAGGATGAGATAATTGATCCCACACTATGACACAAAGCGTTCCACCAGATCTCTGCCTCTTGTCCATCTTTCATAAGGACTGAATATCATCTGAATATTTTTGTAAGTTGTGGCTTAAATTTTCTTTTATCAGTAAAAGGAAATTGATAAAAGGAAATAAAAGAGGACAAAAGAAGTTTTGTCTTCTTCTTGGACCAACTTTATCATCTTGCCAGTTTCCATGATTATAGTGTCTCCTGCAAGCAGAAAGCAAACATAGAATTGCACAAATTGACTTTACAAAAATCAGTTTCCTTAATGAAAACAGAACAATTTAAAAAGAACTCACATTTTTTCATAACAGATTTTATAGTAGGAGGAGATGGTTTTTGTAGCCTTATTAAAGTAGATGTACTTAGGGAACTTTTTTTTTTTGCATTATAGGAGTTATGTGATCAACAGCCGGATGTTACTACTGGCGAAAACTATAAAAAGGAATGGCAGGAAAGTGATAGTTTATTTATTTATTCAGATAATGTGCAGCTGGTTCCACCAGAGCTCTCACAGCATCTCATTGTTTATAAAAAGTTATGTGTCACTCTAACCTTGTTGGATCCATAATTCTTCTGTAAAATCACAGTCCACAATTTCCCCAAAGTGCCGCATACGTAGCAGCTCCCAAGGAGCCTGGCCTTGTCGCTCCAGTGCTGGCACCATAGATGAATAATGAAGATACTTCAAGTAACTGTTTACATCCATTGCTGCTATGAGTTTTAGTGACGTGTAAAAGCTTATTCATTTAAGATTTTAATTTCATTTCCTATTTAATAGAGAATTGGCAGTTGTGTGTGTGTGTGTGTGTGTGTGTGTGTGTGGGTGTGTGTGTGTGTGCGCGTGTGTGCGCGTGTACGTGCATGTGTGTGTGTGTGTGTGTGTTTTGTAAGAACATAGACGGTACGTTTGTGATGGAAACACTGATGATTGTTGTACAAGCTGCTGTTTGTGGTGTGGATGTGGAATAAACTTTGAGGACTTTTTACCTTCAGCAGAAACTCTCTCAATGTGTGTGTCGGCCCCAAGAAGGTGAATTGCAAGAAGCAGAGTTCCACTTAGGACTCGTGTCACACAGTCCGTTTTTCATCTAACTGCTCTGCGTCTTCTCCCTGAAGATTGTTAAGTAGCCTTTTTGTAGCTCCATACTTTCTTTTCTCCCATAAAGAGGAACGTGGGAGATCGTCCATCATGTGCTCCAGCTCCCAGCCTGACAGTCCACTGCTGTGTGTATTAAGCTGCAGCCTCATGCTGAGCTCTTCTTCCTGTTTGCTGCAGTCCTGGCATCCATTTCATCCCTTAGAGCTCTCAGACTGCCATGAAAGGCTGACTTACTACCAGAGGAAGTGCTGTGGCAGGAACCTCAGCAAACTATAAAACTGAGACGTGTTTTGAGGAATTCAGAGTAAAAAACGTCCGAAGTAAAATAGTAAAAATAGCAAAATTAACAACTGAAGTTTGTGCAGTGTTCATGTGTTTTAATACTAGGACAGCAACAGCAAGGTGTCTTAGAATTAACTTGGAAGATCATGTTTATTCATGGGAACTTCTAGTTAGTTTTATCTCTACAAGATAAATATTTCATTTTTGTTAAATATCACAGTGTTTTATAGTTTTGTCCCTTGAAAAAGTTTTGAACTTTTTCACATTTCATCACATTGCAAGCTGAGTAGATTTTGTTGTTTGGTTTTTCAACATTTCACTGGCACTTGTCAACTGAATTCAGGTCTAGACTTTGCGCAATTTTATGGTGAATGGAAACACAGTCAGTGACAAAAAACCCGAAAACAAAACCAAAAAAATCAGTAGTGGGCAAATACGTTTCACAGCAATGAAGTTTCCATGTATGGCAGAGCCCAAGTGGTACCTGAACAAAGATGAGGACTAAAGCTAACAATAAAGCTCCTCTGCCTTCCCCCAGAGGTCAGGCTAGTTAGCTTGGAGACCCACAGTTTTTCTGTAACACTAAGTTGTTTCTCCACTATTAGCACATTTAGCAGCAACTACATGAGATTGATTGACAACACTAAGACCCTCCTCCTGGCTCCGATTGGTGGCTTTTGTAGTAGCAGTAGCAGCTCAGGGAGGAGGTGGAGGACATTGATCTTTTCACAGATTGTTCATCTCTTATCAAATGCTGAGGACGTGGTGACACATTTGACAGATACAGTATGTGAAAAAAACAACATATTTTTATGAAAGTTACATACTGCAGGTTTAAAGTTGCTGTACCTGCCTGCTGCCCTGAGGACGTCAGAGTAAAATGGGAGATGTCTCATCCGGACTATGTTTCCAGTGAAATCAGGAAGCTTTGACTGGCTCCATGATGCTACTGAGCTGAGTTACACTTTAACTGGAACAGCTCAGCGTCCCCACAGCCTGAACTCTGCTTCATTAGTGATGCTGTGGCTCCCATCACTTCAGTGAACACGCAGAGCAGCCTGCTGTTACACTGATGGGATTCCTGGAAACGCGGCTGCCCACCTTCCTGTCAGCAAGCCCTGGCCTAAGGGATGGAAGAAAAGATGGACGCCCCCCCAGGGAAGAGCAGAGGGTAATGGGCCATAACATCATGGGTCAGTTGTTGCCTATGGCGACCCATGGCTGAGTGAGCACCGGCGTGAGGCCTCTTTGCACCTTCAGGTGTGAGCCACCAAACCTGCCCAGACAGAGGTGTCACATATTTCTTCTTTACACATGTCACTGTCAGGGCAGCTGCATTTCTTCATAGATTCAGTTAAATTAATTTGTGAGAAATGTTATAAATGTTCATCTAAATATATTTTTTTCTGTGTCTGATGCGATATTCTTAGTTTCAGAGACACTGAATTTTGGGTTTTCTTTACCTGTAGGCCATAATCACTAACATGGAAAAAAAGGAATATTTTACTCTTTAATGAATCTCTATTAAATGACATTTTCACTATCTGAAATGACTGGCAAAAAATGTTGCACTTTTAGAAAATATTTTCATTTCTTTTCGATGTTCTGGTGTTCCCAGCAGGCTGGAGAGACACTTCTAAAGCAGTTCTGTTTAAATAAAAGGCTAACAGAGTCTGTGATGTACAGATGTCCTTACATAAGAACCTCCACAGGTTTTAACAGAGATGAAAATTAAAAGTCTGAGCAAAAATTCATGTGCAGTGATGTGACTGATAAAGTCAGACAGCAAAAAGTTGCTGAGGCATTTCTACGTAAAGGGATTCCAGCAGTGAATCAATTTTTTCTTTGGCTTAATCTTTGTCCTATATCTTTTTTTATATAGTGATTTCTAATTAAATCTTTTTAGAATTTTCTACAGAGGAAGTTGACTCAATGTTAAAAGCATAAAATCAGAAGAGATATGATGTGTTTGTACATCAGTCCTTCCTGAAGATGGAAATTGTTTGACAACTTTTGCTTTATTAATACAAGAGGCTAATATTGTTCTAGATGTTAGAGATAATTTATACTCAACAACCAGGGCCTTAAACCCTGGGATTTTTTCTTCTTTTTCGGGGAATACTAAGATCTGCAAACTCAGCACGTCCGTTAAAACCTCATTTTAAAGGAGAAAACAGTGTTAGGATGTGCAGTGATTGACAGTGAAACAGTTTGTACGCCATCTGGTGGCAGATATCCGCCTCGCCTCAGCTTCTTTGACAGTAAAAGAAAAGTGTTTAAACAATAACTGAGAATGTTGTTGGAGCATAAAGCTGCATCTTTATCTGTAACAGAATAAACTGGATTCTGAAATATTTCTGCACAGTCTCTGGTAAAACTGAGTTGCAATGTTTTTAAGTTTGAATTCTGTATGATTAGAAAATGCAGGTAAATGTGTGGAAGCTGTGCTCTTATTGACCTGCTTTAGCCCAAACATGGCTGACATGGAAAAATAATAAACCTCTTATAAACATAAGTTTCTTTTTTTGCCAGTGTGGATGTTACGAAAAACATTCAGTGGAAATAATCCAGTCAAATTTAAGAGTTTATATCAGCGCATTTATTTCTAATGTCCCAACAAACCAACTTGAATCCCACATTTTGACAGACATTTAAACATTTTTTCAACATAACAGCTTATAAAGTGATTTGTAGAGCAGTAAAACGAGGCAGTGAAACACTCCATGACCAGCATGAACGCCTCACCCTGCTTCTTATCCTCTGGCTAATTTAAACATACCACCAATGCAGCCTAAGAAATTAATTTAGGACAATAAATATAAATTGTAATAAGAGTATACTGATGTAACAAGATCACATCAGTTACCTGGTGGATGAACTAAGAATTTAAAAAATCCCCCAATTTACAACACAACAATCTTTTTACTTCTGATCTTTGTCATCTACTCATCAGCTTGGGCCCCTCCCTTGTTCCCCTGGGTGTCCACAGATCTCTTGGCAAACAAGTGGGTGGGGTCGCGACCCCTGAAGCCGGGTTGGATGTTGAACACGGGCATGTTCCTCCAGCTGGCCGGGTTGCTGAATGCTGTGGAGTCAGAGCTGGGGGTGCAGGGCTTGTTCTGGACGAGCTGCAGGAAGCTCTCCATGTCGGGCCCCAGGCGGGTCATGACCCCGGTCCTCACCGTTGACACAGTCTGCTCGTCGCAGGCCTGCAGCGTCTGCAGCAGCGTACTGTAGTACCTGTGGTTTCAGCAGAAAATGCAGACTCAGGGTCATGAGGTGGTTTGCAAAAAATCTTCATGCCCCTTCAACTCTTCCAGTTTGTCAGGTTGCAAATTTACTGTGTTTATCAAGCGTTTTATTAGTCACACCGACATTAAGTAGAGCAAAATTGTGAAGTGAAACTAAAACGATGCATGGTTTTAAATTTTTTTTGAATGAACTAAAAATATGAATATTTTTGCAGAGCCACTGTTTGCTACAAATACAGTAGCAAGTGTTTTGGTGTTTGCTCATCTAAAGATCAACAATTCTGCGCAAAGTTCCTTACAAAACAGCAGAAGCTCAGTTGGTAGAACAGAGAAGCATCTGTAGACATCAGCTTTCGTCACTCGCCAAAATACTCAACTGGATTTAGACCTGATGAGAGGCTTAGCACTGTCAATCATCCTTGTGTACTCGCTGTTCAGTGTGGTAATGACAGAGAAACAACTTAAAGGTAAACCATTTATCTTCCATCACCGTTGGTAATGCTAACTAGCCTAACTGTTCACAACATTGTCTGCTAGCTTCAGGATAGCAGAGAGCAAGGGGGTGAGGGATGAGCAGCGCCATACAAGATAATGATTGACAGCGCTAAGACCTGCCTCCTAGCTCTGATTGGTTGTTTCTAATTAGAAGCTCAATGTTTTTACATGTCTCTCTCACACCGTACTTGTTTTGACAAATACAGTAAAAATATATTTTTTGTAAAAGCTTTATACTTTAAATGTTGTCTTTAACAAGATTGAAATGTTGTGTAGTTGAGCTTCACTAGCAAAACACAGCAGAAAGTACTTTGTAAATATGTCAAGTAGAAAACATGTTCATTGTATCACATTTTGCACACTTTAATTCCCTCCTGCCACATTTCTCTGAGTTGTTCTGTTGTCTGTTGTTTATGATGCTCATACAAACTGTGACCCCAACTGGCTAAAACCAAAATGGAGCTCCTAAGATTTGTGTTGTTGTGATTTAGTTTTTTCTGTTGTCAGGCACACATTTGAATAGTCAGAGAACTGTCTGCTTATGTAAACTCCTTTAACTCTTAATGTAAATAAAACTGACAGTCATGAAACAAAAAAAAGATTTTAAAAAATGAACACGTGGAATCTGTTTGACCTTCATGAGTCTGAGGTAAGATATCAGATAACTAAGTTTTGCTCAGTATAGTTACAGTTGTGGCTTCATTACGTCTTACTGACGATGTCAGAGCTCACCTGTTGGGGAAGTGAGTGGGAACCTGCACCACCTCTCCAATGGCATCAGGGTTTGTCCGAGCCACAGTGCAGATGTCCAGACTGGTGTAGCACTCCTCTTGAACCTTTGACAAGGTGGGAACAGAGTTATTGAAAAAAAAAAAACAAATTAAAAAACACTGTAGTACAGAAGTATAAAAATGGGCCTGATTCCATGACTGAAGTCGCAACACCAACAGAGTTTCATTAGTTTGCATAATTGACCACAATGTCACTCAAACTTTAAATCTAGTTTAAATCTAACATGCCGAGCAAACAGGCAACATATCTTGCAAATGTGGCAAAGCCAGCAGCCTGTGGCTTACAAGCAAAGTTAATTAAAAAAGGAACATAATGAAAAGAAACATAAGCTTTTGTATGACTGTCAGTGATTTACCCATGATGATAAAAACCAGAGTCATGCTTCAGAGGACAATCTCACATCTACATTAACATTTCTGGGCCTACGAACCTCAGCAATCATGGTCTGGAAGATGTTACAGCGGCGGATGGTCTGGAAGACTTTGTTAGAGATGCCCTGGGAAATGCACTGCAGACTCTTCTTCACAAAGGTCTTACCCTGAAGAACGGCAACAGAATTCAGACTGAGACCCGGCCAGGTGAATGGGGGTCCAACCCAGGCAGGGGCTGAGTGGAGGGACTCACTTCCGTGTTGAAGGTGGCCGCAGCATGAAGGAACAGCTCGCAGATCTCGTGCATCCCGTCTGTGTCGCAGGTGGAGTTTTCAAGGCAGGAGAAGAATCCACAGCCCACTGCCACGGCATCGTTCAAACATCTGGCCACATCGGCTGCAGCGACACATTCAGAGGAGACGTTTTACAGGAGAACCACATGACAAACACACTCCACTTTAAATGTGTGGGTTGCTTTGTAGTCCCACAGCGACTATGGATATTCTAAATAAGCAGGCTAATCAAGTAAAGGTGGACTTAATGAAAAACATTTCCAGACATAGATGAACTTCAGGCTTCATGTTTTGTTTCAACTGCTGCTACATTTATTACAAGACAAGATGAGCAAGACATTACGTTATGACTGAAATTCAATATTTTTCTTTGAGTTACATTCTCAAAATGACAATTTTTTTCATATGAGCTTAAATATTAAGCAAAGTAAAACAGTGTTTTTATGTTTAATTGTGTAAAGATACACTGCAAAATCATCCAATGTGGAAGTTAATACTGAGCAGAACACTCAAAGTTTGCTCATTTCAGTACCACTGAAGTGTTTAAAAATAAGCGATGGATGAACAAAAGGTGCAAGAAACTCTGAAAGTGCACATTATGGTTGTTACAACTATTTTGTCTTTATTTATCTTATAAGACCTTGAAATTATTTCCACTGCATAACAGAGAGATAATGCAGTGGATTTCTTATAATATCATAAGACAAGATATATTATGATATATCTTATTAGACCCATACCCGAGACGTCCTCCTAATTAGAAAATAATGCTCTTAATGTTTTTTACAAGTAAAAGGTGGACTTCTCCAGGCTGTGATATAAACTTTAACACAAATGTCAAACTATGAGTGAACTATAGGAGAACGGGAAGAACAACCAGAGGCAGCGGGCAGAGCAGACACTCACTCGGGCTGTTGGAGGAGAAGCGTGCCCGGCGGGGAGCGGCCTCCTCCGGCGGCATCTGGAAGCCGGAAGCGAGGCAGAGGGAGCAGAGGAGGAGGAGCGGAGCGGAGCGGCGCAGCATCTTCTTCTTCTTCTACGCTGGTGATGACGGTGAGGATGAGGAGGCGGTGTGTTGTTCACAGCTGATTCCAGATGCTCGGTCTTCGTGACTCCTCTAACTCCACAGCGGGTATTTATACAGAGCCCGTTCTGAGGGAACCAATCACAGCGCGCCGTTTCCACGCCGCGGTCAGCTTGTGGTTTATTCATGTGTGTAATTAACCCCCGCGGTTAATTGGATATTTCCGCTACACACGAGTTACGGTAAACTTTCTTCGGTCTTTGCGCTTCATAAAGTACTTAAACATGTTCTCAACATTAAAAAAAATCCACTATGAGGAAGTAATTAAAACAGATAAATCTCACCTGAGGAGCCATGGAGCTTAATTCACATAAACCAGTGTTTTCACTTAAGTTGGTGGATCTGATTCCTGTCACGTTCTCCGCGTTTTCCTGTGAGGTGCGTCACAAGAAGACGTGACGTTCTGAGGAATGGAAGCAGGCGGAGGTTTTTACTTTATTGGGTAAAGTAATTCTTACCCAATAAGAATTACTTTACTTAGACATATTCTTACTTGAACAAGGCTTTGGTAAAAAGTTACGGAAGAACTGAGTAACTGGTCCAAACATCAATCATTTAATATTTAAAAACAACATCAGATGAATGTGGAAATTTAGGTGTTTTAAGGACCAACATGAAAATAATTCATATAGATGACATAATTACAAAACAAAATCAGGCAAAATAAGTTTTCTAAAGCAATTTATTTATATTTGAAACTTTAAAGAAAAACTGCATACACTGTTAAAAGTCATCCCCTCCATTAGTTGACATAACGTTTTTATATAAGTTACTTCCAATTAACATAATGAGTTATGTAATTTCAACTTAATTTCATGAGTTATTGGCATTTCAACTCAAGAATGTGAGTCAGTTCAATGAAACATAAATTTAAATTTGTGAACATAACTCGACAATCTCAGTTTTAAAATGGTAACCGGATCTTATAAAAACTGATCACCACTGGCAATATTAATGCGAGATCCAAATAGTGCCGGAAATTCGCTCTTTATCTGATAAGGGACTAAATATGATGTAAGATTTAGTAAGACTTTATAAAGTTCTCCATCCCAGTTAGAATTGCACATTAAATGAAGAAGAAGAACACCACCTGACCAGATTAAGGACGTCGAAAGCAAAGTCGCGGATGAATACCATTTCTTCCAAGACCTGGATCTGTCGCAAAGGCTGTTCAAATTTGGCGGTGCATTTTTTCTAAACGCGAAGTGAGCTGGAGCCATAGAAGTAAGGTAAGCTGCATTTGTCGTTTTTTGGTAATGCCATCCATTTTTAAAATATGTTAAGAGCTAAAAGTTCGTGTCTCTGTTACATGTTTAAACACAGGACATAAAACAACAGCTTGCTAACTGTCGAGGGCAGGAGCTAGTTAATGCAGCTAGCTAAACGCAGTATGCTACTCGGTTGCGCTTATAGAACTTTTCTTAAGAGAAAATACAAGCAGCTACCACGATTTTTGTATTGTACACTTCCCCAGAAGCACATATGTGGCGCTTGGTCAAAGTTTTGCATCGACGTGCTGACTGCAGGTGAGTTAGCGGCTTCAGTAAAGTAAACAAGTAATTAGTCTTGTTCCTTGTCAGTAATTAGCCGTGTCCTTTTTTTCATGTATCCTTGCCCCACACTGCTGTTACTGATTATCTTAAATATTAAAATACTTTTTTGTTTTGAGATTGTAGGAGCTCAACCACACATCACAGAGCTCATCTCCCGATGGCCAGGTCTGTTCCATGAGAGACAGGTAATCGCACAACTGAATTAGTTCCACCAGGAGATTTAGTGATTTAAGACTGAGTTAACTGTGTCCTATTGAGACAAGTTTTATATTCAGTCACCTCAAATTAGGGCTGAATTTACAAGAATCGTCACCAAAGACCTTCTGGAATCTTTTCTTGACGGACTTGATGGCCTGGTTCCCGAGACTGCTGGAGGTCTACAAAGCAGCAACCAAATCTGGAAAGAAGCAGCCACTCAAAGACACTTTGGACTGCCTTGCAAAAGATGTAAGCGGAGCTGAAGATGGCTAGAAAACAAGGCATAATTTGTTATTTTTGTTAAAATATATTCATCTTACTGAATGTCTCATCTCTTGCAGGACACAAATGACAGGAGAAGGGCTGCTGCTCTGCTTGGTTTGCCACTCTACATATCTGGCTGAAGATCCATCAACTGTCATCAGGATGTGTGATGTAAGACTAACAAATATTACAAAACTGTTTACATATTTGCCTATTCCTCTTTCTTGCAATCATTTTTAAAAAAAATCTTTTTGTAGCATTTGTGTGTGCAAAAACTTATTTCTAGTCCTTGTTAAGAGACATTACTTCCCGTTTACTACAGCCATGCATAACATCAAATTCTGATGTAATTACTTTGTGTATCCTGATTGATTTTGCTGAAAGCTAGTTGATGGAAACATGCCTGATTTGCATTTTCTTTTTAAATTTCTTTTGACATTTTAAAAATTTGCTGATTTAAAAAAAAAAAGCATTAAAATGAAAACACTGCTAGTGTTCTACATTTTTAGAATAATTTCGGTGCTTCACCATAGTGGTTTTTAATCTGCCACACACGTGTGCATGTTTTCATGTGCATGAAAATATAAGTTTTGTGGATGAAAAAAGTTTGTCAAATAGGACTATCTGACAAAGTAAAGTGCTGAAAATACTTTGAATATGGTGTATACATAAACTGGCTTTTTTTTCAGGTGGGGCTTATTTTCAGTGTCTAAAACTTCTTGATGTTGGCCTCATCCACAACAGTGGCCTGTTTCATTGGCATTATACTCTATGCTTTGACAAACTGGGAGTGTGTGTCAGGTTATTCACTGACTGAACAGAAGTGCATCATACAACCCCACAAGTGTCAAAACATGCAGATTGTTAATCCTCACAATAGCATAAAAACTTCCAGTATAAAGATACCAGAGTGTTTGAATTCTTTGCATTAATTATTATTTCTTCTTTTTAAGGCCCATGCTGATTTTCTGGATGATGCCATGAAGGGGATGCAGGTTGATCTCCTGATTGCCTGTGAAGGTGGTGAACAGGGGGCCATCCCACACCAGGTCTTCGATGTGGAGGAGACCATTGTGCTTCACAACATTAAAGATGTGACACTTGGATTTGTTACGCTTATGGTTGTCATCTACTGTGTCAATCTGAAGTATCCAGAGGACATGAAGTATTCGTTTGAGTTTCTTCAGAGTGGTGATGAAGATCAAACCAGACCAGGCCTCAGCTCGACTACATGGTTTGAGAAACAAAATCCTGAGGTACAAACTGTAACATCTGGTATGTTTTTAGTTTTATTTTCTTACATAAGAGTTCCTGTAAAAATTTGTTTAGTTTGTTCTATGCACTAAATGTTAATACTAATGGTTTTGCACTAAAACATTTAGCATTGTGCTGAATTTGTGGAAAAACCTCACAGGGTTGTCCTGAGTTTTAAACACTGATTGATTGTTTAGCACTTTTTGGACTGTTTTTGAAATATGGTAGCTAGTTGTATGGACTTTACACTGCCACTCTTGAACGTGGTTAGAATATTTTTAAAAATAATGGTCTAATTTCCATGGAGGACTGAAACTGACCAATAAATAAATACACTAAATAAAACAAATTTTTTTAAAACAAACTAAATTGTGCTAAAATCTATAATTTGTTGGAACCAAGGTGGAAAAATGAATATGGTCAATTAAATTTATAAAACATTAGGTAAGGTTCTTAATTGGTGCCTTTTAATTGCATTTATTTATTGAGATGTATATAAATTATTTCTGTTATTTGCTAAAAAAATTATTTATGTTTTTGTTGGTTTCGGTCCTCCAATAAATGTCAACACTTCTGCTTCTTGGACAAATGTTTTCATTTATACTTGATTTAAGACTTGTCTCATCTGTATTTGATAGAAAGATAAAAATAAATGTTTGATATTTGAAATGGAAGCATATTTGGTGTAATTATTTTTAGGAAACTGAACTTGACATTATTAGTGGAGAAAGTGAACAGTATTTGGAAATGTTAGTTTACTTAAATTGCAATTTTAAGTTCATTTGCTGCCTTAAAATCTTGAGTTAACTTGACTCAAAAATGGAATTGGTATGAATAAAGTTGGTCAGTTTAACTTTAAAATGAGAGTTGAAAGTATATATAATTGTTTGTTACTTTAACAAAAGAAAACAAGTTTTTATGAATGGATAATGTAACTTTGCAAGTTGTTTAAACTCAGAGTATGAAGTTCATACAACACGTAGTCATTAATTAGACAAGTGGTATAACTTACTTATTTGAGTTCAAATAGAACATGATTGTAATTTTACTTGACAAGAGTACTCAAGTTTTTGAGAATGCATAATGTTCTATAGTTAGTCATTTCAACTTATGGTATCATATTTAAACAATAACTTATCATGAATTGGGGGACTTTTCCAGCTTGCCATCCTAAGTTGGAAAAGTACATTATTTGAAGTTGTGTTAACTTATGTTTTTAAGGCAGCAATTGAACTCAAGTTTTTAAGTTTAACCACCCTAATAATTTTTACAGTGTACCTTTTTGGTAATTTGGTGAAGTTTCAGAGTGGATAAGGTGGATAAGGTATCCAGAAAATGTTCTCACATAAGATCAGGAATACTTCATAATACATATGTAAGTTAAAGTAAAAAGTACAGCAGAGTAAAAAACCTAAACGTATTTTTTTTCCAAAAAGTTACTCAACTAACTGTAGTACCCAACTCTCGAAGCAGCACTATAGGAGCCACAACTCATAGAAAACTCCATCATTGCAGCTTTTATGGGGATATTTAGTTATAATAGTTTATTGCGCTCAATAACTGTCAAATGCTGCCCAATCAAAAAATAGATAGTAAGATATAAGATGGAATCAGAAAAGGTTTTCATTTGGACCACAAAGCAAAAATAAATTTTCTTAAAGGAAACGCTGATTTCAAAAAAATCCCTAGTTTTTTGCTAAGAAAGTTTTGGCATAGAATGAGGTGGAGTTTTCTTTTGGTCAAAACTGCAATGGTTCTCTTACTGAATTTTTTTGAGTTTGCTATATATGAACTATTTATGATGGTTTGGTTCATTTTAACAAAGATAAATCTCCAAAAAATATATATATCACTGCAAACTAGAGGTGTGTGACATTGAATGAATGAATGATAAGTAAATACATATTTAAGTTTGATATAACATCATACAACACTTGATATGACATTTATTTTGCTTTTTTATTTTAGAAATTGTGAATTATTTTTTGGCTGTTTTTAGTCCATGTTTTTTCTTGCTGAGACGGTGTAATAGAATAGGCTTCACCAGTCTGTTTGAAGTTTACACAATCATGAATCCATAACATGACACCAGCCTCATCAGCACAGGCTTGACTTAGAAACATGTAAATCCATGAGACATTTGGACAAACAGACAAACATTTTCCTCATCAGTTGAATGATTTTATGTGTTGAATGAGTCCACAGGTTTCTGCAATGTGAACTGGAATTTGACATCCTGATTCATATCCTCAGTAAAAGAGATCTAATGATGGTAGAAGGACTGTTCTTTATCTTTATGAACGTTTTTCACCTTTATGAATCCTGCATGTCTGTAAAATGGTTCATATTTAATTGCTGTTTTTCAGACTACTAAAGTTTCTTTTTTTTTATTTTGGAAGTGAGGATCAGGACCCCTCAGGCAGTATTTGACCCCCTGACTTCTTCTGTAATCTGCTTCAGGAACTGATGCAGGACTGTTGTTTTTGTGTGTGAGATGTGGAAAATAGTGTGTGTCTTATCTGAGGGTCGGGTATCAGTGAAGTGTGAGATTTGGCAGAGGAGCTGACGTTTCCACATGCAGCCTGGTTTGACCACAGGAAGTTCTGAGCCTTAGGGAGCCCGGAGGTCAGCGGGCGCTGATAAGCATCACCCACATCCACCCCCTCTGCTCCCATCTCCTCAGCCAGATCCATGGAAAAACACCCCCGTGTTCAGAGCCTACTACGTTTCCTCAGACTGGCTCTGTTTTTAATCAAGATAAATCCAGTTTTCAGTGCTGGGAAAAGTTCTGTTGTTTTCACTTTTTGTTACCTTTGATGTATCATCACAGATGATCTGAGTAAATACAAAATCAATTTTTCAAAGTATAAATTTAGTTATTAAGGGATGACAGCTGTCCCAACTAACTTCATCTTATATGTAAATTTAATTTAAAAATTAATCCTTCCTTGTTGAATAATGAATTATGATTAACTACATAGAGTATCTCACAAGTGTGACATGCATATATCACATTTTTGTAAATATATTTTTTAATCTTTTCATAGGAAGTACTGAATTGTGACACTTTGTGTAAAGTTGTCAGTGTTCAACTTGCATAACAATAGCTGAGTCTTCATTACAAATGTCCGCAAATCTTTGTCTGTATTCTATAATTCCGAAAAAACGCAATTTCGCGTGTTTCCATTAAATTAAATAAAACTTAATAAATAAAATTAAAATCACATGTGAGTAAGTATGTTTACGTGAAGTCATTAAAAAGTCATCATCGATCAGCCATCAGAGGATACTCTGATTTATTAGAGGGTGGCGGAGGACCAGTCCGATATCCAGAGCTGTACACAAAAACTTACATAATATATTTTTTATACAAATGCTAATATTAAACTGAAAATTTGAAATTTTATTTTATATATAGATCACGATATGTAGTTTTGTGCACACCAGAAATTTAAAAACTGGATTAATTTAATGCCAAGCTGTATTTATAGGTGCATTTAACAGTTTGTCGTGATATCTGTACCCTGACTGGATGAAGGATCGACTGAAATATTGGTTTCAGGTACAGCTGCTTTTTATTAATCTGACAGTTTTTCCCACAAAGGATAAATTTAAACGTTTTCAGCTTAAATATTTCGGCTGTAAATTGGTTTTCTTTCTTCATTTGCTGTTGTGCTACTGCGCCTCGCCGCTGGGGAGCAGGAGCACACCACCATTCACGTGGAAAACGCTTCTTCTTCTTCTTCTTCTTCTTCTTCTTCTTCTTCTTCTTCTTCTTCTTCTTCTTCTTCTTCTTCTTCTTCTTCTTCTTCTTCTTCTTCTTTTTCTTCTTCTTCTTCTTTTTCTTCTTCTTCTTCTTCCAGTACAGTCCCTTCAACACAACAGCAATGGCGACTGAAACAAACCAAGAAACAGGCAAGCTGGAGTTGTATCCTTTTACTTCACATGTGGACTATAGTGGAGGTGCACTTCAACTGAAATGTCAGGATTTAGATTTCCGGTCTGCTTGCTTGTAGCTCGGTTCTGGTTCGGTTCTGTTTCTATTAGAGTTCTGTTCTGGTGTTGGTGGTTCTTTGGACATTTTTAGGGGTGGAGGAGCTTTTTCTCACTGCCTGACATTAAACTATGCCTGGTTTCGGTCGGTTAGGAGTCTGGGACTGTCGAAGTTATTTATATTTTCGAAATGTCCCAATGATAGAGTGGACAGTATGTATTATTTACATACAGTGATTACTGTCTGGGGAATCCGACATGACACGGTCTTTGCTTTGTAGGTTTCTGATTGGTTAGTTCACAACATTTTAGTTGGCACGAGGCACACACACCTGGGATGAGGTACATCTAAAAATATATATTTTTGTTATTCATTTCAGAAAGTGAAATGAATAACAAAAATAAATGTTATTCATATGAAAATTTTGTTATTCATATGAAATGAATAACAAAAATATTCTCTTAAAAATATTTCTAAAAAAGTAAAATATTGGACACATTTTAATCACATACCGCAATAACCTGCAAACGGTATTTGCTAAAGAAGGTTGGTTGGTTACAGAGTGTGGTATCCGAGCGTGTTCATGGAAAGTTGAGTGGAAGGAAGAAGTAAGGACTGGGTGCAAAAAATGTTGTAGTACTTGCTCTAAATTTTATCAAATAGCAATGCAGACATAGTTGGCCAGTCTTCCTTGACCGCCCTGCAGCTTTCTGGACGTCCCCTTCCCATCGTCTCGTGAGGCCACCATGGCCCTGAGGTCCCTGTCCCCAGACCGGGAGCCAAGAAGAGGCGGTATCAGCAAGCAACTGAGTGTGTCTGGCAGCACGCTGTCTGTGTGAGCGATCAGAGCATTTGTGTCTGCATTCGGCTGCCGGTCGGCCTGCCGCCGCCTCTCTGACCATCTGTGGCTGTGTTTCAGGAGGTGGAGCGCAGACGAAGCTCGGATCCTCAGAGTGTCCGTCAATTCCTTTCTGGACCACCTGTCGCTGGTTGTGGAGACCATGGAACTCTTCGGTCCACCTGTCGACCTTTGATACACAGCACTCAGGGCTCTGGAACAAATAGATACAACACAAACCCAAGATGGCGCTGTTGGAACTTTTAGATATGAGGAGAACAAACTGTATGATCTGACTTCTGGTTTTTCAATTTCCACCGTTCCCCAGTCTTTCGGGAGTATTTATTTTCAAGTGTCTTTTAACAAGAAAACACTGCAGGAACCTGAGAATATTTGTTTTTCACTTGAATTATTTTCTTGTAAAGGTCAGACTTCCTGTGCTGTTGTATATTGTCAACTTTGTAAAAAAAATAAATAAAATCATTTTCTATTTTGTGGATTCTAAATAAAATCTAAAAGTGACTCTTAGAATGTTGTAATGGCAGCGCTCTGAGGGGAGTTAGTGCATCGTCCAAAAGAGTACACTCCTCTGATAAAAATGACTTCACTACAGATAAAACTGCAATAGAGGTGTAATAACTCTAATATTAAACTAATACTTTGTCTCTGACTCAGTTACATCTCTCAGTAACTCCTGGTTAAACAGAGAGGAACAAAGCATCACATGAAAAGCATGCAGCAATTATATTAAAGATGGAAAAGTTCTATCAGGGTTTCATTTCTTATTTCACCATCTGTACCCATTTAGAACCAATTTAATGTTCAGAAGTTATATCTGAACCAACCTATCATTTAGAGATTGGAAGCTAGAACAGATCACTTTTATACTAGGAATAGCGAACGAAGGTTAGCAGACCTCAGATTAGTGAGCTGGGAAATCTCACACCCAGATCTGCTGGTCTGGTTAAACCTTCTGGGGATTTGTCTCATATGTGAGTTTTAAAACTGAACTTTTTCTTTTTTGGATCATAAATTGGAAATTCTGCGCTGAGTCATGGTAACATTACAGATAATAAATATAAAGCAATAATGTTTAATCAAAGTGACTTGAAGTCAATTTAAAAAACTGATTCAACATCTATTTTTATCCATCTGTTGGTTTCTTTTTATTCTTTGTTGAATCCTTCAAATTTTACTGTAAAAAGCAAAAACTTGATTCAGAAAAACAGAGAGATAGTGAAAAATATCTTTTTGTCTTGTGCTTGTGGTAAGGTGGAAGGCCAGCAGATGGCGCTGTGTACAAGAAGTTGCTGTTACAATAGTATGTATGAAAGGTTCCAGTCCCGTTTTCGTCCTCGTCATAATAACTTCTACTAAAAATCACAGATGACCTCCTGGCAGCTGATTCCGGTTTATTCTATTCTCTTCTTCCTCGATCTAAGTGCAGCCTTTGACATATTTCTCACTCCATTCTCCTCTATTGATCTCCATTAGCACCACCTACTAATGGTAGGTGGTGCTAATACGTCCCCGATTGTAAGACGTATTGGGGGCTTCAGGGGGGTCGGCTAATATAAGCCGTACCCCGAAAGTAAGACATATGTCTTACTTTCGGGGAAACACCTCTCATCTAGCTGCGCGCCGCCTCCTGCCCACGTCCGCACCGTCCCCCTCTCCATACGTCGCCGCGTCTGCCTTTTATAAAACTGTTTTGTGGTGAATACAATACTGTTCAGGTTGTTAATAAATGTTAATTTTATGGTTAAAACAAAAAATTCGAAAGATTTTTTCCAATATAAGACATACCCCGAAAGTAAGACATAGTGGGGCTTTTGGGGATAAAAAGAAAGTAAGACACTGTCTTCCTTTCGGGGAAACACGGTAACCTGGTTCCAGTTTTATCTCTCATTCAAGTCGTTCAGATCTCAACGTTCCCATCGCCTCTGGTGTTCCCCAGGGATCTGTCCTGGGGCTCCACCTCTTTATCACTTACATCTTACAACACCCTCGACAGTATTTTCCCTAACTTTAACATCCCTTTCCACTGTCTTGCCGATGACACCGAGCTCTGCCTCTCTAGTAAAGCTAGCTCTTCTCTCCCACCCCCGTCTCTCTAAAATCCTGGTTCACCTCACACTTCAATTAAAGATGATAAACTGAAGTTCTCTTTGTTGGCACCAAATCTACAGTATCAAACTCTACATCACCACCTCCTCCCACTCTCTCAGGTCTTCCTCCTCCACCCATGTCACTGTATCTTCCTCATACCTCAGCACTATGGAAACCAAACTTTTAGCTGATCTGATCTCCAAATCTGGAACGTCTCACCATTTTATTTTCTGTAACACTGACTCCCTCTCTTTCTTTAAATCCAAACTCAAACTCACCTGTTTGGAACACACCAATGCCAACCAGCACACCAAGGTGATGCAAATGGAGGCTTTTTACATTTAATTAGTGCAAAATTAGCATGAGCAACTTTACATGTGTTGTTGATCATCTTTAGGTACGACATATAGTTTTTGTCTTTTAAAACCACTTTTGTTTTGTTTTCTGCAGAATTTGCGAACTGGGTGCAAATTATTTTGTATATGTAACAGTTTGCAAATGTGCAAAACCCCTTTTCAACTTTGGATTTGCAACATCCACTTCCAATAATAATAAAAACGAAGGACTACTGTATTTGTTTAATAAAAAATAATAAATCTTGTCTGTTGTTGGGGAATAGACAAGACTTATTAATTTTTAGTTTATCAAAACTAAAATACAGGGGGTTTTTTTTCAGTTTCTTAAAAATATGTTTTATTTTGACTCCCAAATCCTTTTTAAGTTAAAGATTTTGGCTCATGTAAGAACAATCTTGTGCAACATTACTGTTTATAATTGTCTGTCTGTCCAGGGGACCTGGGCAGACAGGTCCCCCTTGAAAATGAGATCTGGATCTCAATGGGGTTTACCTGGTTAAATAAAGGAATAAAAAAGAAAATTGTGTTGGCTTTAATTGTAAATAATAATAATAATAATAATAATAATAATAATAATAATAATAATAATAATAATAATACTATTATACTATTATATTACTACTGTTATAATGAAAATTAGCTTTTAGTTGGAGATTGCTATTGCGGTTTTGCTATGAGTTAGGAAGGCTTTGAGGTTTGGTGTTTTGAATAATTTGATTTATTCCTTACATTTTGTCATTTTCTTCTGAGAAACATGCAGTTGAAATAAATTTTCCAAACAGAAACTAACAGTAAGCAGAGGTTTTATCCAGCTCCATGCCTGCATGCTGCCCCACCACTCAGCCTTTGATATGGTGGTTTAATGCTGCAAGCTTTTCTTATCCCATCATTCTGGGTCATGAGACAGGATCACTTCCCTCAGGAGGAAAAATAAAAGCTGCTCCCCTATGAGGGAGAGCGATCACATGGTTTTTTTCACAGCAGTGAGAGTCCATTAGCTCAGAGAGATGGCACACAACCCGGATAGAAGTAGTGAAGAGGAAGTTTCTTCCTTTAGGAGACCAAATCAAGTTTATACTAGAATGACTACATTCTTAACTGCTAACAATATCAACATGCTATCCTGAAGTAAAACACGTGAGATCTCATGTTGGTAAAAGCAACAGTCCAACTTCAACTAGCACCAACTGGCCAGACCTCTAGAGGTTATGGGTTAGGGTCAACAGATCTGTTGAATGAGGTCAGTCACAAGGGTAATTTACGGTTTATTACGCAATCACTTATTCTGTGTTTCATTATTATTTGTTATTATTTTGTAGAAATCAATTTTCATTTTAACATTAAGAGGTTTTTTTGTGAACTTTGGTTTGTTATCAAAAAGGCCCAATCTTGTTGATCATTTATAAAAGTAACAGAAGGACAAAACAACTAAGGAGGGTGAATACTTTTTACATTAATACTGTTTATCGTACATTCACCTGAACCCAGATAGAAAACATTGGAACAACAAGGCTTATGTACAAACATTAAGTCTCATTTCATCACAGTCTGTAAGTGTAGAGAAGTTAGACTGTCACTACTTTGCAATAAAATATGAGCAACATTTTATCACGTTAAAAGGGCAGCATTATGTGTTTTCCATGCACATACAGCCGTTTTATAGCACAATCAAGTAACCATGTTAACTTCAGTTTTGATAAAAATGCTATATCTATCAAACATGACCTAAAAGAAATTTTACTTTCTTATTTAACAACTTGAAATTGGGCCTCTGTCTCTTTAAAAACTCCTGCTCTTTCTGAAACTCCACCTTCAGGAAGTTATCACCACATGGCTCCTCTATTAACCCTTTAGCAACGTCTTTAGCAGCGATGCTCTAGTAAAATATGAGCTCAGCTGATGCAGTTCTATCAGGTGCTAATTGCTGCTGGCTAGTCTGAAGGAGCTGTGTGTGTGAGGTCTGCTCTGTGAGGAGGAAGCTTGGAAACTGCAGCTTTGAGGAGGAAATACGTCCACTTAGGTGTTTTGCACAGTTGAATGGTTGCCATGGAGATTAAATGTTTTATTTTTTCAAACTTGCATTAAAGAATAAAGGCAACACTCTAATAGGTGTGTTTGTGATGAAGGAATGATATTATAACATGATGTAAAGCTTAAAAAGAGCTGATTCTGCATAACACTGTCTCTTTAAAGCATCTCTACCTCAGCGCTTAGACAGCTCCAGTCCTGTGGTGTAGATACGTGGCGGTTATAGGCTGGAAAGTGAAACGTTCAGCTGCTTCCATTTACTACTGCTAAACACAGCATGACTCATCAGTAAGCTTCCTCATTTTTGTGAGCAGAGTAAATGTTTCGTTACCAGCAACAAAACTACATCTACCTAAATCATGCCAAAATTTTAGTTGTATTTAATTTGGCAACATCACTTTTCAGCAACGTCAGCCTGTCTTAAGCTTGCTATAGTATGCTCTTTATAATCCTATAATGTATCAAGCAGTGATGGGGATTCAGAGTGGAGCAGACGTTCTCCTGCACCCTGCAGGGTGTGTTCTCCTAGTACATACATGTGTTCTCTCTGGGTTTTTACTTCCTCCCATAATCAAAAGCATGGCCATTCTAAAATTACTCATTAGGTGTGTGTTGCTCTGTGACAGACTGGTGGTCTGTCCAGTGTGTACCTGAATCCAGTAACGACTGGAGACACACACCTGCCTGTTTATTGTTAATCTATTGCTGCTTTACGCAACAAATCAGCCAAAAGGTTGAAGAATGAGAAAACAACTTCATTTTATCTCTTTTATTTGGGTCATGAAGCACACGCCAATGAATACATATACAGGCCAACAGATATGTGAAACAACTTTAATAAATGCAAGACTGATTTAAATGAGACATCCAGCATGAAGCTCGAGCTAAAAGTTGTGATGACCTAAAAACATTTAGCTTCTGTACCACGGTCGGGTCCGGAGCCGGCGGTGTGAGAAGGCATCAGTCTTAGAAGTTTTTCTTCTCCTCGAAGATGAGGTTTGCTGTGGCTTTCTTAGCTGTGGAGGAATTGGAAATATAATTATTTAAGCAACACAGTTCTTATCAAGGGAGTTCATATTGATAATGATTTTCAGCTCAATTAAATAATAAAAATATATAAATTTTTTTTACATATGTGTTAAACTGTCACCATGCTGACAGAATGAGACAGATAATCTGTAAAAATGCTAGCATGGCTGAATTATGAATACATTTCATGTAACTGTTTACATCTGTGTACATTTTAATTACTTATGTGAACAAGCTTATTCACATGTAATTTTAATGTTATTTCTTATTTAATTGAAACACTCCAATTGCAATTTTTTTCCCACATTAGCAGATTGACAAAGATTTTCATACATTTGTAATGGAAATGCAGCTATAGAGTCCCAGTCAAATACATTTCAGTGTGTGGTTGTAACGTCACAAAAGTTCAATGGGTATTAAGACACTTCAGAGAACTGTATAAATATCTTAGAAAATGAAGTTAAAGTACTGCTGGTTCTCATGATCATCAAGCAAACAAACACCTAGTGACATTAGCATCCAGGTACATAAAACTCTGTTTATCAGATGTTACTATGGTCAGTCAGCTATAGCATAAGATCTAAGTGTTTGATATGTGTTGGAGAAGATGGTGTTTTTATACTGCAATTAAGAAAATTCTATGCCAAACATGAATTAGGAATGGCAAAAAACAGAAGGAACAAGTAAAAAGCCAATTGAGTTATCTAGGGTGTAATAAGCACCAACAGTATTCCATACTTACCCTCGTCTCTGAATTTGTCAGCTGCCTCTGATGCCTTGTCCTTGATGTTTTTCACTGCGTCGTCAATCTTAGCCTCATTCTTGAGGAAGAGCGGTCGAATGACCCGTTGGTAGATCAGGATTGAGCCGTTAGAAGGAGTGGGAGCCATGCACCACACCAGGAAGGCACACTGTGAACAGAGACAGAGGCTGCCTTATCAACCAGTAGACGGGATGTATTGATGGTAACTAAAAAGACAAAAGAACGGGAGGCATTCAATGACCTTTCCAATATAGTAGAAAGGGAACCAGGAGAGGAAGATATCAGCAAAGAACTCTGCCACACTGAAGAGTCCGTAGACCACCCAGTAGGTCAGCCACTTCGTGTCATCCTCTTTTGTCGCACTTTCAATCGCCTTGATCCTGCCAAGAGATGTCAACAAGCAATTCCTGAGATCAAAATGTTCTCTCATCTGTTTGATTCTCCTTATTTATTTTTTGGATTTTAGATCAGTAAACAGACTTGCATAAAATTACAATTTCAAGCACTGAGTGGATTTGAAAACCTGCATTATTAAAACAGTTTCAACTACGCAAATATAACAAACACCAGCTGTGTCCAAAGAGGACAGTCACATTTTTTAAAGTGCAGTTTGATTATTACTTTGTTTCTTTTCATCCACAACATTTTAAAAGAAACAAGGAAACAAGGTAGAACAGAAGAAATTATTTGAAATGTTTTTGACAAAAACCTTTAAAAACCCTTGGTGAAATTAGTACCTAACATTTCCCACCCCTGCTCTGGTAAAGCCACGCCTTTTTGCTTCCGTAATGTCGACATCGCCCTCTGAAAGAACACAGTGGTCTGGATCTCGTATCATGTGAAGAGAGGTTCATGGTTTTATGCTTACTGCAGAACTATGATCTGAAAGAGCCTTTGGTGTATATTAAACTACACTATTTTATTTTTATATTTGTATCATGTTCGAATAAAATTTCATTTCATTTCATTTCAAACTAACTGACGGTCATTTGTCAAAATGCTTACATGCATAATTATGTTGAATAATAAAGTATTCCTGGTATTATATTTGTTAGAGCTCCATTTGAAATGTTCATTAGCTACAGTGGGAAGCCTGATCAACAACTTGTGACTACATTCTTCTAGTACTTTCTCTCCAGTGATATTTGTGGTCAGTTAACCTCCATTACATATCAAAACATATTACTCTGTTTTCTTACTACTTTTTTACACAGGAGCATCATGTTCTGCATCACTTACAAGAAACCTGAACAAGGTTTGTTTAGCACAGTGTCTGCAATTGCTACATGTGCATATATATACAAATATAAATATAAATGCTATAGGTGCAGTGACTTGAAAAATAATTCAGATCTACTGAACTTTTATACACTTTTTCAGTGTGCAACCACAAACTTTAATTTTCTTAGGATTTTAAATGATAGACCAAGAGTAAATGGTGCATAATTGTACATAAAAGCAGCCAGAAAGTGATTTGTATTTTTCTTTTAATAAATAAAAATTTGGAAAATGTGGCACAAATTTATACAAAACATCAGTTGAGTCAGCTCTTCATGGGGAAATTTATTGTGGGAATTACGGCTAGACGTCTTTCAGAACATTTCTTTATCAGTTTTGGACATTCAGGATTTTTTTTTATTTTTATTTTTTACCCCAATTCCTCTTTGCAAAATTGCTCAACCTGCATAAGATTGGATAAAGAACATCTGTGATAATCATTTTTCAAATTTCATCTTCAAGTGTCCTTTGGATTCAGGTCCGCACTTTAACTGGGCCACACATTGGACTCCTTCAGCCTGCTTGCAGTGTCTCCTGCATGGCTCATTGTAAACCTCAAAGAGCAATACTTATGGATTTAATCTCGACACTCTTCCATAACAACCAGATTAACTGACAGCAGTGGATCTCTGCAGTTCCTCCATGGCTACTTTAGTATGCCACTATGCTGAATGAATGCTCTCCTTGCCTGGTCTATCAGTTTAGGAGGGTGAGTTTATACGTTTGCATAACAGAAAGTGAATGTTTGCATAAACTACAGGAGAGGATCGTCTGCTTGTGCATCAATCCCCAGTGGTGAAACAACGTGATGGTTGGTGAGAGGATCTGTCTACCAGGCACTGAGCTGCTGACAGCATCAGTAAGGCCTTTTTATTATCCCAGGGAATTGTGTGGTTTGGTTCCCTTTCCTTATCTTGTAAAGCTAAAAGAGGTTAATGAGGTTCGCTAATGTGGCAAGCAACGTAGTTGGAGTGAAGCAAGTCCAACTCCAAAATATAAACTTCAAGCATGTCAGACCTAGACCAAACTGACTGTCAAACGTTCTGAACATACACTCTGCAGAGAGTTTGACCTTGTTCCATCTGGCCACCGCGTTAGGACGCCTAAGATCAGAACCCGGCTCGCTCTGGTTTCTTTCATTCCTGCAGCCATTACTGAGCTTAATCTCCCTGGTTTAGAATGCAATACCCAGACAACTTATTAGGTTTCGGAAATACATATTTTATATTCATGTTATCTTGAGAGCTCAATGTACTTTTATGCACAAGGGCATGAGTTAATGCTCCTAATATGTGTAGTTGTGAGGTACTAACAGGATGAATTTGGTGTCTTTTGTGGATGTTTTTTTTCTCTGTCTTTTGTATTTCTAATGCTTGATGCAAACCAATTTCCCCTTGGGATATGAATAAAAACTGAAGTGAACTGAAGTGACTAAAATAGGATGAGGATAACAAGTGTGATTTGGTTCTAGCATGGACTGAGGAACTCGTATGACCAGTAGGGCCTGTGCCCTTCCTCAAAAAAACGACATTGCTACATTGAACCTGAATGTCTCAGAAACAAGTCCTGACACATCCATATTCACCTGATATTTCAGGTAAAGGTCACTGGAAATGTGTTTGGCTTAACAAACAGAAGCTAAATCTTTGTAGTATTTCCACATCACAGAACTGAGACTACATTTACTAGATTTCATGAGCATAAATATATGCGTCTAAGAATTTATTGGAATCTTTACGGCTAGATGAAGCAATTATTATACTGAAAAGCTCAGATAAAAATTGGGAACAACTTTTAATGTTAATAATATTAACACCTCTCAGTCAGTTGCACCTCAACTGCAGCCTTTTGATAGTCGTTCTGTTCATAACAGAGTTGTGGTCAATGTAGTACAGAGGTCAGTGACCTTAACCTTCAGAGTCACATAAAGACAATTACAAAGTCAGCCTCCTATCACCCGAAGAGCATTTCTAGGATTAAAGGACTAATGTGTCAGCAAGATCTAGAGAAACTCATTAATTTATTAATCAAATAATAATATTAAACAATTATAATTATAGCTATAATTATAATTATAAATAACAATCTAGGCGTTTATCTTTACTTAAATTGATTATTGCAACAGTGTCTTCACAGGTCTGACTAACAAATCAATCCTCCAGCTGCAGCTGATCCAGAACGCTGCTGCTGGAGTTCTGACTAAAACTAGGAAGATTGAGAACATCACCCATTTCTACAGTCCTTCACCGAGAGAATAGACTTTAAAATACTGTTAGTTTATAAATCACTGAACGGCTTAAAGATTTGCTGTTGTTGCATCAACCTTCCAGACCTCTCAGCTGAAACACTGTTCATGTAAATCAGGGCTGAAAACCCACCTGTTTAGAGTTGCCTTTGATTAGTGGTAAGTGAAACACTGATCAATATATTTTATGTGTATTTGCTTGATTACTTTGATGATGGCATTTGACAAAATGCAATTGCTTGTTGCATAATTAATGTCTGTATAATTTTGATATGATGCACATCTCTTTGAAATGTTCTATACAAATAGATTTGACCTTTACAATCTTGTTTATTCCTTCAGTCCAACAAATCAAAAAAGACACAAAAGCTACACAGCCTTTAAAAAAGAAACACTTCAGCTAATTTTTGCAATAGCTACCAAAAGGAAACTTGTTTAGATTTTTTGGTCCTTTTGTGTTTTCAAGACTATACTTGGCCACAATGCTTTTCTTCAGATTTTTTGTTGTTTCTTACACTATTTCAAAATAAAGGATACTTTGTTTGGAATATTTTAAAACAGGGGTCTCCAAAGTGTGACCCGAGGACCATTTGCGACGCTAAAAAGAATGATGTGCAAGCTTTGACCGCAACACAAAAATGGCACAAACTTGATTTTCCTGCTCAAGGTTAGAGACTGATGCAGTTGCCATAGAGATTAAAGGATTTCTCAAACATGCATGAAAGAATTAAGGCAACAGACCAGGCATGGTTTTGATGAGAGAATAATATCATAACATGACGTATATCTAAAAAAAGTCAATTTTACATAATACTGCCCCTTTAATTCAGCTTCATATTATAGGGGACCACAAATATTCGGTGACTTTTACATAAAAGGCCGACTTTGTTGAATGCGTTTAGTAAACTCAGCTAGATAAAACAAAGGTTTCTGCAGAACGTGTGACCCATATCCTGTTTTCATTGCTGATAATACAGAAAAAAAATCTATAGAAAAACCATCAACATTTAGGATATATATTAAAATATCTTATATTGTATGTTTCACATGTATATGTGAAATGTGTCTCACAGCTCTCTTTTCTATAGAAATTTGACTTTTGTGTTTGTATATTTTCTGTTTATAGTGGTATAGAAAAAAAATGAAATATTGTGAAAAATTCAAAGTTTGGACATCACTACTTTTCATGTTTAGGAGACTTTGCAACATGAGGTTGCACATAACATACTTTCTTGAAAAGTATGGCAACTTTTAGAAAACTTACATACATACATTGGAGTTTGAACATTTTGTCAGGTGTAGCATTGGAGATGCTAAGAAATATAACTTTTTGCACAAATTTCACTCCATCTCTGCTCCTCTTAGAACAGCCAAATAGACAAGTAGTGTGATACACCCCATATAGTGGGATATTTGTGATAAAAATCTGGCCAATATATCGGCCTGATTTTAAGCAGGACAAAAAAGAGTTACTTTCCACCAATAAACTCAAAACTTTTGAGAATAATCTCTGACATTTTCTAGAAACAAGGACGTTTCTGAGCTTGAAAAGTCAAAAATATACTTGAAAAACAACAACAAAAACGAGATTAATAAAAGAAATGCTCTAGATATCCATCTACGGTAATTTTCGAGATTTTATTGGCGGAAATTTGCTCTGTCATTTTCTATCCATTATGGCCAGAATAATCCGTCGTACATACGTTGTTTTGTTTTTGTGGAGTCACGCTCAGAATAACGGGCTCAAAGAGGAGCCAGAAGTCTCGAAACGCGCTGGAAATATGATGACGTATGGTGCTACTATTTATTCAGGGTTTACAGGGTGTGTTTATACTGGGAGGGGCTGCTGGCCAGAACGGTAGTTAGAAAGTCAAACCCTTACGATATGTAGGCTGGATAAAGAAAGCCGATGAGGTTACACAGCAGGGAGGCTCCGTAACCAATGACGAGGTAAACTGCGACCACGGCTATGACTCCTATAGGGGAGGAAGAGGAGAAAGAAGACATCACACCACGAACACTCTTCTTCATAAAATTAACGCTATTGGACAGAAGTATCGCGACTGTAACGACTGTATCGTACTAAATACACGAGAAGACATGAAATATGTAACAAAACCACGATGACGTCCCGTTTCCGTTTTGTCTTTTTCCTCCACTCTTGCATCTCCTAAAATTACTCACCGGCAGCGATATACGTCCGGCTTACTCCAGTTCTGGTTTCGACTTTCGCTAGAGCATCTGTCATGAGGTTCTTCTCATGAAGGAACTTCTCAAATCTCTCCTTGAGACCCTGCGCCATGGCTGCGCTTCCTCCTTCAGCGATGCGGATGAATTAGGAAATGATGGCTGATGGTGGCGCCACACCCCTGTAACCCAACTCAGCCCGAGCCGCAGCGACGGGGACGGGCCTGTGCGTTTCATCACACACCTGCCTCCGGCCTGGCCCTTCAAATTAAAAGTTTTCACTTACAATAAATACATTTTAATGCACTAAAGAAGACAAACACGTCCTATAGTAATCTAATCCGTTTGATTCAACCAAAACTATTCTAATACAGAACAACACAGTCGGCTACATTCATATCCAAATCGTGGATCATCCATCCATCCATCCATCCAACCAACTTTTTACCAAAAACATTTTATGGTTTCAGTCGTTATTTAGTCTCAGATTTCACAGAAGCACCTCTTGTGTTTGTAGGAGCCATTTATCTTTTCCTCGCCACAAGTGGGCATATTTCATTTTGTGCTCTGATATGTCTGAAGGGGGATGGGGTTATTTAAGGTCAAGTGTTGCTAATGGGAAACGGCAAACAGTTTTCTATTGTGCTTGGTTTGGATTTGTGGCTGATTTATGTGGCTCTAAATGGAAATGGCAAGACAATGGACATTGTACATAAAATAAATTACTTTATAACCTTTATGATTATAAGTCAAATTGAAGATCGGCATAACAAATCTTGATTGAGAGCATGTAAAACTAATGCCTACCAGGAACAACAGCAACCAGTAGCCTAAGATACAGGATTTTAGCTGCTACAGAGTTTACTGATTATTTTTTTAAGGTAAAAATGTAAAACTCCCCAAATTTTCCACAGAAAAAGTCCAGAACTGTATCAGTTCTTAACCTTTTCTTCCTCATTTGCAAAGATGTGTGCTGGAATCTCAAATAAACTTGTCAGCAGTGATGCTGCCTTAAAACCAATGTGTTTGATCATATTTCCGTTGTAAGGTTGTTCAACTCAGATGAATGTGAACTCACTGAAGTAAGTGGCAACTCAGGACATTAGGTCCCGAAAATGTTAGCAAAGTAAAATTTTTAAAAGAGAGCAAATTATTATTCTTTTTTGTATTATTATTCCCCATTATTTCCATTTCCTTTCATCTCTCTTGTAGAACTCTTTATAGTCACTGGGGGGCGCAGTGAGCTTCTCCTTTTCACTCCCCCTAGAAGCCACTCCTTTATATGTATATACACACACACAAATATATATATATATATATATATATATAGATGATAGATAGATAGATAGATAGATAGATAGATAGATAGATAGATAGATAGATAGATAGATAGATAGATAGATAGATAGATAGATAGATAGATAGATAGATAGATAGATAGATAGATAGATAGATAGATAGATAGATAGATAGATAGATAGATAGATAGATAGATAGATAGATAGATAGATAGATGTATACATATATAGTATTACAGACAGAGAGAGGCCATGTGTCCTTAGTACCATTTAAACCATTCATATGAGTGTTTGTTGCATCAACAGATGATAACCTATTAAAATATTACATAGATTTTTTTTTTTTTTTTTGCATGATGAACAGAACATACATCAGACTCAGTTAGCTTTCCATATGTTCAAAAGTTCCTCGTGTCTTTTTTCATTGTTCCTTACATACTTAAGGATACTAAAAAAAATAAGATAAAAAGTTTTGTTCAGGTATAGGTATAGACATAAATACTATTTTTTACATTGTATGGTAACAGGAGCATAGTCTGACTCTAGGCTACTCTCTTTTGTCTGGAGTCAAACAGTTTAGTGCAACACCTGACAAGTATCATGAGTTTTTTGTGCCTAGATGTAGGCAGAATGTTACTTTCTTTGGTTTGCTATGTCTCTGTGGGAGTGTTAGGTTTATCTCATTCTCTTGGCACAAATATTTGAAGACATGAGGCCATCTGTTCGACAGCTGAAGCTGGGCCAAAATGGGTCAGGCAATTGGACGATGTTCCCAAACATACGAGCTGTATCTACTGTGACAGAATGACTAACGAAGAACAAAGATAAGCTGCCCAGACAAAGTACAGACCCCAACCCAACTGAATGTGAGGTTGGACCTTCAGGGAGTTGTTCAGAAACATCTAGAAACTCAAATCAATTTGATATTGTTAATAAAATTGGTTTTAGAAGAGATTGGAACATATAATTTTGAGACAATGTTCCTATTTTTGCTTTTTGCTATTTTACATGAAAACACTAACAGTATTGAAAATGTTCTTTGGTTTCGTACATTAAAGTTTAAATTCAGATCACTTGACAGATGGTGACCAGACCGTTGTTGATTTGTCCTGACACATAAAACCCAACAACTAACAAAGGCTCTACCTCCATTTACCCATCATGAACAGGAGTTCAAGTAAATACACATCAGAGGAGGAGAGAGAGCATTAAGTGCACATCCTCAGTGGCCAGTGGCCAGTGGAAAATGGCTGAATAAACAAGGTTCACAGCAGCATCACCCGCACACAACTGATGAGATTAAACGTAGTAAGCTGCTTTATGTTGAGAATAGCAACAATAAGAAGTGGAGCAGTCTGAGAGCTGCAGACAGAGAGGCTGCTGCCATGCTGTCTGGAACCGTCTCCTACCTTCTCAGTTAATTCACTCCTGCAGGACTTCACAGCAACATGTAAGTCTTTCTTTTCTTTATGTCGTACATTTAAAAGTGCCGTTATTAGAAACACTGTGTCCTATCTGCTGGGTTGCTATCGGTTCCCCAGCATTAGACTCACTTTATATGTTTTAACTTCTGTTGAAGAAAATATGCAGTTGCCGATACATTTTTAGCATTTTACTAGTAATGCTGTAATCATTTGACAGAATATTAATTATCTCCATACACATTCAAGGTCCTTCAGATATAATTATTCTTGAACTGTAATGATTCAGCCTTTATTCGAAAGACATTTAAAATCTGGAAATGTCTTTATATTGTGGGAGGAACACAAGGATAGTAGAACTTGTAGCACAGCACAAAATACATCCAAGAACTTTTGTAACATGCCTAAACTGTATTTCTATCTTTTTATTTTTGTGCCAAATCACAACAAAATACTTGTGTTTGGATTTTAGACATGTACAGCCTAGGGAAAATAGAAAAATTTGATGCTTTCTGTGATTCATCTTCCAGCTGACGTGTTGCTGTTGGATTTAAGAATGAGCAAAAGGGGGAGGAGACGGAGCAGCAGGAGGAGGAAGAGCTCCAGCAGCAGCAAACGTGAGTGGGAGCAGCTCCATCAGATTAATCATGTGCTTAACTCGCTCACGTTTTCTGTGCACCTGCAAGCTTTGAATTGAGCAGAAAAGTCTCATACCTGGCCTTCCTCCATTTTGGAAAGGAGTAACACAAGCTCTTATTGGCTCTCAGGACATCCTGCTCAGCAGCAGGTTCAGAGTTTTGCTGTAATTTGCCTGTAGTTCCAATCGTTTATTTAAATGTTTTTCTGAGGTGAATCTGAACAGAAAAAGAGACACTAAGGCAAATGTGTGAGATCATGAACCAGATGCTTTAGACACACATTTTCTGACATTGTAGAAATACAAAGGTTCTTCTGTGTTAAATGAATGTTAACCAAACAAATTCTGAACAAAGAAAATTCACAGTTCAATTTCATAGTAGCATAATGAAACATTGATCAAATTTTTGACATTTTAACTCCCAAATTCCCAGTTATAAAACCCATAAAATTGACATAAATTGAAAAGTTATCATCTATTAACCTCATAATGTTGATACATATTCAATGAACTCAACTCTCTAGAAATGACTCTATGTGATCACAAATCTATTTTCTCTTTACATTTTTTAAAGTTTAATGATTTTTAGAATACAATAATAAGTACATTTACACTTAAAAGTCATGTACTTACAGTGGAAAAGTATTCACACCCCTTAAACTTTTCTAACATGTTATTATGTTACAACCCCAATCTTGTGATTCTAGTCAATGTATTTGAAGATACATTGTATTTAAATGCAATGTATCAATGTATTAGATGAGAATTTTTCGTCAGAGACCAACATAGTGGTTATTCAGCCAACATTGAATCAGTGACAGCTCTATAAGAGGTTTTCAGTAGCTTACTTTGGGCGATGTCTTCACACATCAACT
Source organism: Poecilia mexicana (assembly GCF_051168715.1). Taxonomy (NCBI): domain Eukaryota; kingdom Metazoa; phylum Chordata; class Actinopteri; order Cyprinodontiformes; family Poeciliidae; genus Poecilia; species Poecilia mexicana. The sequence continues at coordinate 1,768,756 of NW_028263381.1, forward strand.
GGAACCTCTGGAGATGATGATTCCAAGAAGAATTTTAAATAAAATCAAGAAAATTATGGACAATCCGATTCCTGAGCATCATCTTCATGATACTGCCATAAAAAACATTGTCTTCAGTCAGAGGCTTTTTCAAATTCGGTGTAAGACAGACCACTATATGAGATCCTTTGCAACAATTATTTGAAAATATTTTTTTGTCAGTTACTAATTTCCCTTTGGGATCAGTAAAGTAATTTAGAATTTTTGAACTGAATTGAATTTTCCTACATATTATCTGTATTTCCTGCAGGTAGTCCGTCCCATTGTTCTGAAGAAGCTGTTCATGCTAGTCTGAGTGTTTAAAGCTGCAGTATGTAACTCCTATGAAGAATATGTTTTTTACATATAAACTGTCACTGTGTCATGACAGTATGTTATGAGACAGATCTGTGAGCAGATGGACCTCATCCTCTTCCTCTTCCTCCTCCTGAGCTGCTATTGGTGTCTGAAGAAATGCACAGTTCCCAACTAAAAATAACCATTCAGAACCAGGAGGAGGGGCTTAGTGCTGTTAATCAAGATCATGTACTTGCTGCTAGATGTGTTAATAGCAGAAAATGACTTGCAGGTACAGGAAAACCATTTATCCACCTCCAACTAGCTTTAACATTCACTACAGGACCTGCTGCAGCGTATTAGACAGCAAGTGGGGGAGATGGAGGTGTTAAGAGCAGTGCCACTTGAGATTGTGATTCACAGTGTTGAGACCTGCCTCCTGGCTCTGATTGGTTGTTTCTAGTCAGCAATGGGAGCGGGCAGAGGAATTTATAAAATGAGCAAACATATTTTTTCTTTTATTTCAGAAAGTTCCTCTGCCGTTCTCTTTCAAAACCAGAGCAGCAGTACAACTGTCAGCTATAAGAAGGACCTACCTAGAAAGCATGAAGAAAACTCTTTTCAAAAAGAAAACGTTCTGACCGGATTTGAAGATCAACAACATGGGCACGCTCCACCCAGCCAAAAAAGATGTAAACAAGACTTTAATATGGCTGCATTTCAGGAACAAAGGAGTGCGTACACAAAAACAATGGAGCTTGAAGAGCAAGGAGTGAAGATAATAACATCAGTGTCCAAAAATGACATGGAAAAGTCCCAAACTGTCCAAATCCAACAGTCACATGAGTCCTTAAATGACGATCCAACCAACTCACCTACACCCGTAACAAACATCTTCAATGTCAGCTGCACTGGGTCACATGTGAAAGTGGAAATCCAAGAAATTCGACAGGGGAATCCTTATGGCATTAAGACCACTTGTGTTTTTATGAATGAAAACAAGGCTTCTGAGGTCATTATTAACCAGGAATATGAGGGGATGCAGATCCCTGACCATCAGCCGTTGGAGCAGCTCTCAAAAAGTGTGACCAGTCACAACCAGGAGATAAATTATAAGTTTAAGTTTGGCAGCATAAATGAACAAACAAAGGAACAGAGTGAGTCAAGATCAGTCTGCTCATCAAACGTACGTGATGATCCGAGTTACTGTCGTTGTTGCAGTGATTACATCCAACAAAACCTGGCTAAACATTTATTGGGTCCACCATTACTGTTAGATGGTAATATTCAGGGGAAGGAGCCAGGCGCCTTGAACAGGGATCGGTTCTTCCACACCCCAACACCCAGAGTCTTTGATGACATTAAGTGCAGCAGCACTTTAGAAGACCTGACAAATAACCTAGCTTCCTTTAGGATAGGAGGTCCAGCAGAATTAGCATTCCCATTTTCTGCACTGGAGAAGGAAAGAGAAGATACGACCCGTTCCTTTGATCAGCTGTCAGAATCGAATAACTACGAGCCTATGTTCATTCGGCCCTCCATGTCTACCAATAGGTCCAGCTTTGTCAAAGATTTCATCTACTGCCAGAAGAGGAAGTCCTGGATCAGAAACAACAGCATCGCCACGGTGGAGCACAAGGAGTGTCTGCTAATGAAGAAAAGACGCCAGACGTTTCCTGGAACGTCGCTTGATTCAGAACTGATTCACGAGGATGTTTTGCTCCCCTACAAAGAATCAGTCTCTTCGTTCATCATGTGTTCTCTTCCTTTCCAAACTGAGAGGCTGGAAAAAAACAAGCAGTTGGATGACATATTTTCTACATATGTGAGAAAAAAATGTGTTTCTTCACAAAGTAGAGAGATTTCTAAAACAGACAGTTCAGAAACTACCAGAGAACTTACAGGCATGGAGCCTGACAGAGAAATGAGCCCAAAACTTTATGTGGAAGAGATTATTCAGGGAGGCCTGGCTATCCAAGTCATCCCTCCATCCTGCAGTGGTTCAGAGGAACAAATCCTGCAGACGATTCCCACTTTATTTGCCAAGGACAAAGATGACAGAAGTTTCACACAAAGTAATTCTGATTCCGCTTTACCAGAACGCTCAGTCATGACAGCACCTGTTGATGTTGTTCAAAACAACATCCTGTCCAGGTCAACATCTGAGGAGACAGACATGGATTCCCTAAAAAAACACAATGTTGCCATGGAAATCGAGTCCAGCCTGACTGAAAAGTCAGTTAGTAGCCCTCCACTTCTGTTTGTTACTGATGAGCTGAATGATAAAGAGGTGCCTAAAGAAAGTCATTCAGAAGACAGCAACAAAGCAGCAAACAGTTTATTATGTGTTGTAAAACCATCTACAGATGTAGTACTCCATGCAAAGGAGCTGCCTGTTAAAGTCGGCAAGGCAGAGAAACCCACTGTGTACAGATGTAAGTTGTAATTTCATTTCTTTTTATCAGTCGACTAAAACTGTCCAGAATATAACTGATCTGGTCTGACCCATTATGACTATTTCCAGCTAACTCTGAGGCTAGAGAGCATCTGAAGCCTGGATCTCACAAAGACAGAGACAGCACAGACCACTGGGCCAGGAAGAGAAAACTCTTCAAGGAGAGCAAGCAGTGGAGCTCTGCTGGTGGAAGTTCAATTACCAGCGACATCACAGAGGAATCAGGTAACTATTAGTTATCATTGGATTAAACTGGGTGTCAAAGTCTGAAGTTGTAGATTTCTAATAGAAAATGGTAACATGCTCCTTTCATAGTGGGCATTAGTCTTTGAATCACATGGAGGAATTCAAGAATTTTGTTCCCGCATGATAGTAGTATGAAACGGGAGATGGACAGGTAGTTTGAAACTCCATCTGCAGTCATTTGGTCTGTCATGTTCAAGAAAGAGTTGGGCTAAAAAGTCAAAAGTCTGTACTTACTGTGCAAGAATGGAGACATTTGTTTTCTCTTCTACAAGTGCGAGCTGGTTTGGGATTTCATACAGCATGTTTTTGAAATATCTTCCAAGCAAAAGGTTTTTCTTGTGGTCTCATTACGCTACACAAATGCTGCAATAGAAGGGACCTATAGGGTCCTATAGGGAAACTTCTGCAGGTTTTGTGTAGTAACTTTACCAGTTTCTTCTGTCTTGGCTGGAAGGAATTTTGTTCATGCTCCTTCAACCTTAGTAAAAACACACATAACTATGTTCTTGTGTAGTATTTAACGTCTTCAAACAATTGATGTTTCACTGTCACCTGTGGTAAAAAGAAATGGATCATGATGAAAAGAACAAGATCCAAGATGTAGGCGGATGGAAACTGGGTGAGGGCCTCCATCATCCAGGAAGAGCCTGGAGTAAAGCAGCTTCTCCTCCACTTTGAAAGTTGACCGTTTACCTGGTTCATATATTTAATCAGGATCTTCCTAAGGTCCTCATTTTTGAGGTTTTTATGTTCATGTTCCCAAGGAAGGAGGCCGTTGGGCAGAAAGGCCCATCATCGTTTGTTCCTAGGTGTTCCTTACCGTATTTAGTGCTGACATTTCACACGTCTTTTTCTAGTGTCGGAGGATACACTTTCTACAAATGTGACAGTTCAAGACAACGAAGACAGGGGGTTTTACGTAGAGACATTCCACTCTTCAGCGTGGATTTACCAAGGAGACGACATAAACTCAGGCGCCATCGGTCCCAATCTCACAGTCAGAGCGCGAGCTGTCTCAAGTAAGCTAATGTTGAAACTCTATAAGAAAGCTTATTTATTCTGGAGTTTTTACATTGATCTTTGTTGAAACAAAATGCTCTGAGTATCATAAATGCAGGACGGGTTTGAATGTTTTCTCTAAATTCTCTCCCCAGTTCGAGAGAGGACTGTTCAAATCAGCAAGGGGACAGGAGAATATCCCTGGGGCTTTCGAATACAGTTTTCCAAACCCATTGTTGTAACTGAAGTTGACACAAGTAAGTGATGAGTAATTCAAAGTGATTTAGTTATTTTTAGTCAGCAGAACAACTCATAGAGAAGTGATTAGTCAAATGTAAACTGAATCTTTGCCAGATTTTGGGTAGTCTAATGTTGAGTGTATTTCTTCTGCGGAAAAATGAACAAACATGTTGTTTTGTTTTGAGATAATTAAACCAAATCAATGTTATTAAATTGGCTCATTCATTTCCTAAATCAAAAACTTACCAATTGACAGAATAGTAGTTTTCTTGTCCAGAGGGTGGCTGTGTTTATTTTTCTTTGTAGGATCATACATGTGATCTGTTTGCTTTCAGATGGAGCAGCGGAGGAAGCGGGACTAATAGTGGGCGACTACGTTCTTGCTGTTAACGGAATTGACGTTACCAGCATTCCTCATTCGGAGGCAGCTAACTTAGCCAGACAAGGTATGAAGTTCTGTCAGGTTAAACACCAGAAACAAAACTAAACATTTGAGACATTCTGAAAATATTCTGCTGCTTTGAGCTTGATGATGAAGGTGAAGGTGTAATAAGCTTGTGCTTCTACTTACACTTTTTCAGACTACTCTTGGTGTTCTTGCCATTGACAGGAAATGTCTTTGTTTTGTCTTATGTTTTACTTTTATTCAGCAGTATGTGTTTTTTTCTTTTTTTTTTACTTGTGTATAAACAGGTCAAAAATGACCGAAAAATAAATATCTGTCTAAATATCTATGTATCATCTGCAAGGCTGCTTGCAGATGCAGATCAAGCATCTGCAAGGCAAAACAGATGCTTGATCTGCTTGATCTGCAGTGTCTCTAGTAAAGTTATTATTTAGTCACAGCTGTTAAGCTGAAGTTTGACACTGATCAAAGTTATAATATTTATTGTAGGTCCAGATATTCTAACATTGACCATTGGATCAGACATTGCTCGGGGTCCTAACACACCCAGACCACCATGCCGTGGTTACCTCCATAAGCGCACCCAGTCTGGTCTAATCAAAGGCTGGAGGAAGAGGTGGTTTGTTCTCACACATGACAGCTGCCTGTACTACTTCAAAAACAAACGAGTGAGTATAGGCAGAGGGATGCTTGCTCTGAAAATAAACGTCTATGCCTCTAATGAACATGACTTCATTTGTAATCCAGGATGAAGGCAAGCGGCAGCCATTATCCTCAGTGAAGCTGGAAGGCGCTGAGGTGGGGCCAGATGATTCCCTGGGAAAGCCGTTTGTTTTCAAGTGTCGCCCTCAGTTTGGCAGTCGGGTGTACTCCCTCTGCGCCACTTCCAACCAGGAAATGAAAAGGTAACGTAGGACCAGATAAATCAAATAGTTTTATAAAGTCTGTTCTTCAGACTCTGATTTAAAGCAGCATGAACTTAAGTTGATGACGTATTTCAGTTTCATTCATATTCCATCAATATTTTAATGAATAATTTTTTGTGATCCCTTTGTGACTGCAGATGGTGTGAAGCTATGGAAAGAGCTGTTCATCCCATTACACAGGTAGCCAAATCTGTCAAAAAATCACCTGGTTTTTATTATTAAAGCCTTTGAACCACACATTTCTCTGACTTTTATACTTATCACAATATCATATTTTACATAAACTCAGATTATTTTCTGTTGCAGAACCATGTGTGGGTTGACGCTACAAGACATAACTCCAACATGCCGCCGCTGGCTGTGAAAAACCCGGACTGTCTGGGTCTGCTCAACAAACTGGACAGGAGTAAAGACACGTGGGTCCAACACTACTGCATTCTGAAAGACGCGTGTCTCTACTTGTACAGCGGCATCCGCTCCACCCACGCACATGGTAGGAATCTGCAAGATGAAGCTGTTGAAGCCTTGTCAGCAGATGTAGTGTTGGTGTTAATAAATGCGGTCATATCTTTCATTGTTTTATTATACATATACATTATCATTTGTTTCCTATATCTTTAAGCAGAATTAATGTATTAATGTGCATTACACCAAGTCTGGGGCTGTCATGAATTAGCCTCAGTCAGTCTCTCCAGGATGTTACAATGTTTGTTTTTTTTTCTTTTTGTGATTGTTGCAGCTCAAAATTAATTATTTTGACTGATCACATTTTTCAAAAACATTTCAGTCAAAGTTGCATTTTTTTGTAAGCTATAATACAAATCAAATCAGGAGGGGTCAAAGTGCAAAATAAGAATTCCTTATTGGTCATTCAAGTTAATATGAACTGTAGACACACCAGAAGCAAATCCTACAGAACATCTCAGAATGACTTTTGCTAAAAAAAAAAAAAAAAAATGTACTTTTCAGTTTCACTCATGCTTCCATCATGCAGGTTTGTACAACAGGAATTTTAATTAGAAGTTGCATCTGAGTTGCAGCGATTGGTCAGAAAAGAAGGAAAACGTATCACAGATAAGATTATTTCAGAGATATGAGATAATCTGACCCAGGTGACCAGATGTGGAAAATGACTGCTGAAAGTTGCCTGTCCATGCAAACTTTGTGAATGGTGAGTGAATCTGTGTTACTAGGTGCAATTGCAGCATCACAACTTCCTGGAGTAACCGATCAGTGTGTGACTGACTGAGTCATCTGACTAGCTACAAAACTCAAAACATCTGATAAAGATATATGCAGTCAGTTGTTAGTACTTGTTTCCTCAGAAAGATTAAATTTTTTCATTTCTGAAATGATTTATTAATACATTTATCAGAACACCATGTTGTCTCTGCCTTCAGGTGGGATTTACCTTCAGGGCTATGCGGTGCGGGAGCAGGCCTATGGATCCAAAAAGTCCACAATTGAACTGAAACCTCCGTCTGATGAGTTCAAGACGTTTTACTTCTGTGCCGACAATTCAGCTGAAAATAAACGGTAAGGAGTTGGCTCTTTGAGGCACTTCATAGGCTTCATCAGCAAGCATCACAACAGCAGGACTCAAGTCTGACAGTCAGATTAACTCAGTCTGTGATAAACCGGTAGAGCTGCTGCTGTTTAGGCCAGATCTCTTCTGCAGAAGAACAAACTGAATGAGAAATCTCCTCACAAAACGTCCTAAGGTGTAGTTTTATCTTATAATTTTATTTCAAGATGAAAAACTTGACCCGTGTTGACAGAACCAACCAGAAGTTTTCAAAACAGGAATTAATGTATCTGATCAGCTTCGATGTTCGACATGCAACCTCAGTGATTTTATGGCGGTTTTGTTTGTGCTCTATCAGATGGATTTTAGCCATCAAAGCCTCCATAAAGAAGTGGCGGCCATTTCACCAGGTCCTTCAGGACTACATGAGCCTCCCACCAGAAGAAACCAGGATGTGAGGAACAGCTGGACTCAGATGTTAGCAGCCTGAGGACCGAGACGAGTTTCCAGTATGATGACGGTTTCACCGCTCCTACTGTGCTGCTGTTATGAAAATAATATTGCTTGTAAATGTTCAAACCATTAAATATGTCCTTAATCCAACAGGATGTCAAATGAGATTTAAGAAATGTAAATAAAAGCTGACCAACTCCGTCTTTTGTTTTCCTCTAATTTCTCATGGAGTATTTGGGTAACACTTTATTTGAAGGGTGTGCATGAGACCGACATGACACTGTCATAAACACAGAGGAGTTATGACTGTTATCACAAAGTGTCATTCGGTAAATAAAGACATTTTAATGCAAAGCTGAACTTTTAATGCACTAAAACTTGCATTAAAAGTCCATTAAAAGAATCAATTTCGCATTAAAAGTGTCATAATTTGCAGAATGACATTTAATGACATAAACATTCATGAAGACTCCTTCATGTTGTTGTGTCATATTTATGACAGTGTCATGTCAGTCCTATGCATACCCCTTCAAATAACGTGCTAGAAGTATTTGCAAAACTTTTCTAGAGACAAATACATTGAACTAAAATTACATAATGGTTTTTATTTTGAAGGTCTGATTTGAAAATATTATTTTGAAGGTCTTGACTAGAAGTGCAGTCTTGTGTTTTGTAAAGACTCTGAGTTCAGTGGTTTGAAGCCTTCTGGCTGCATCACAACATTCGCAATGAAGCCCAACCTGAAGCCTCCGTCTGTGATCCTCCTCCTGGTTGGACTGTCTGTCCCTGTGGACGCTTGTCCTCCCTGCTGCAAGTGCGATTGGAAAACCAAACATGTGTCATGCACTGGAGTTGAACTTGTGCCTGTTTTCCACTTGTCCTTGCAGGAGGTGTAAGTAATTACGTTTTTGACTCAAATGTTAGTTAGCAAGAGGTGATGGCTGATGCATTTCTTACTTGTGTTTCAGGTGGCTCGTGAGGACAAAGCTTGCTTCTATTCCTCAAAATACTTTTGCCAGTTTGCCCAACATTTCTCACATGTAAGATTTTTATTTTAATCAACATTAATGTTTCTGTGAAATATGTAAAACTAGCCTGCAAAATGTAACTACAGTGAGACAACTCAAGGCAACTTTTAATGTCATTGAGGAAACTGTAAATGATCCTATTTATTAGATAAACTATTTAAATTAAAACACAACTGTTTGTTATGTTTTTCTATTATAGTTGCAGTGTAGCTGTTCAGCAAAACTGGCTTTTTATTTGCAAACACAGCTGCACACATATTTTTTCATGACCTTGACTGATTAAACAGCCTTTATTCTGACATTATGTTGAGCTAAAAATAATCTTTTATCTCACAAAATTTGTCCTGACCCTTTAAAAAATGCTGTGTTTATGTCTGTGAAACTATGATGTGTGAGTTAGATACATGCTCTTTAAACTAAATCTTTTTCTTACATTTAGAAATGTTAAACTGAATGCACATGTTATCTGTTCATGGCATGGATTGTTTCAGTGCATGTTGGTAACCCTGAGGGCCAACATTGCTGTGAAACAAACATATAAAGATTTGACAGAATAAGATTTCTGGACGCCTGATGCCATCAAAGATGGGATGGTGTGTGTGTGCTGCAGTGGTGAGTCAGCGTGAAGACAGTCTGACCAACAAAATGATGGAGAGACAAAAGTAAAGACAAAAGCATTAAAGAAAGAGAACAGTTGAACAGTGTTTTTGAAAGTGGGGGCCACCAGGGGGCGCCTTCAGAAAGTCATGTTGCCTGATAGAAAGTTTCCATCATAGAACTCATGGCCAGCTAAAATCATAAGGTATGAAGTAGCATTTATGTCAAATGAATGTAATAATTATGGAAAAGTAAATGAAATTGAAGGAAAAAAAGTAAAATTCAATGTTTTTTCCATATTTTGTAGCATTGTCTTTGCATTTGCAAATAGGGTAATACCGTTTGAGAGGCCATGGCATGGAAAAGTTTGAGAACCCTCTGGTTGAACATTTTATTTTGTTCCCCATCTAATCTTGTTTTGCTTTGCCTTTGTGCGTCTGCCACACTGTCAAGACCTCTGACTATCAGACAGGATTACATCTTTTCATGGTTACTAATTTGGTTCTGAATTCTAAAGAGAGCATCCATGTCAATCCAGTGTCTGAGCCAGATGCAACAGCTAATGCCTCCCTGGAAAATCTTGAGGCAGGATTAAATGGGTGATATTATATATTTGATGTTTGGATGTTTTATTTTTCGGTGATAATTGTGTTTCATAATCACCTGGTGGTTTTATCCTGTGGAAGGAGCCATTTAAGTTAAGTTTACCTTACCATATATGAGCAAAAATGAGAGGATAAAATTAATATAGCTTGGACAGAAGGACACTGAACCAAAAGTTAACTTCTGTTAATAACAAGAGTAACAATACATGAGTGTTTTGGTGAATAACTTCTGGTACCAGGATTTACTCAAGACACCGCTCTGGTTCACTCAAGTTATTATTTCAAGAAGCAAAAATAAATGCATTGTTTTTCCAGTCAGTTAAAATACTGTGTGGATAATAAAGATTCTGTGTTTTGTGTTATTTATTTTATTGTATTTTTTTACAGATACATCTCTGATGACAGTGCCATAAGATCTCTTGAGAGATATTCTTTTTACAATCTGTCCAGCGTCATGCACATGTAGGTGAGCTGTCGACTTTAAACAGCTTGAGATGTCTTCCTTTATTGTCACATTCTGGGGCATAAATGTTAATTAGTTTGAATACTAATAATTTCTCATTGGACCCTAATATATCGCACCAGGATTCAGTTAAATAAGCTACATTAGATGATTGTTTTCAAGAAATAAAATGCATGAAAACCAAAAACAGCATTTGTTCTTAGTGTGTGTCAGATCTGTTTGTGTGCATGTGATGTGTGTACACATGATGGTTGTGTCTGTGTGTCCACAGAGAGCTGCACAGCATCAAAACACTGTCATACATTGATCCAGAGGCATTCAAGGAACTTCCAAACTTAAAATATCTGTAAGTCTCTGTTTATATGTTTAGTGTTTAAGAGTATTTTGTTCTTTTAAGAGAGTAAATGACAATCCTGTGAATACAGTGGACCCCTGGAATTCAAAGGATTAGGGACGAGAACCTCCTGCAAATAACTAGAATCCTTGAGCACTTGGGATCTCCTCTAATAGACTAAATATGCACTAATACACACAGTGGAAACCATTTTAGCATTAGCACAGAAGCTAACATCCACAGACTTATCTCTGCTCTTGGAGGTACAGCCAATCAGTTGCAAGGAAAATTAATGATGCTCCTTTTTAGACTGCTTTGAAAACACCAGCCAATAGAGTGTCAAGTAGATTTAGACGCAACATACTTCAGATTCGCTGCATTTTCTCAGATACTTTAGATATGCCCTCTGAAAAAAACTCACCAATAGGCAAAAACAATTTAGAGTTAATGTTCCACAGAAAAATCTGTAAATTTTAACCTATAATAGGTGAGGGTCCACTGTAAACGTTTTATTACTTTCTCATTCAGCAGTTACTGACCTGGATTGTCTCATTGCAGTGGGATAACCAACACGGGTCTGACATCATTTCCTGTTTTACAATACATTCAGTCAAGACAGGAAGATTTCATTTTGTATGTATTCTAGAGGTGTAAGCAAACTTTGCTAGTCAACAGAAACCTCAGCGTGTTTTAACTGGTGTGGATAATTTTAGTCATTTTGTCTGTTTATTCAGGGAAATAGTGGAAAATGTCTTCCTACAAGTGATCCCTGCCAACTCCTTCACTGGAGTATCTGAGAACGCTTTGACAGTGTAAGTTGGAGTTAGTTGAAGTAAGCTAAGGCAATCCAATTGAGAAATAGCAAATTAGTAATTTGTAATCATTTTCCTGAACTAATTAGGCACTTTGAGCACAGCAGACCCTTTTAAGCATCAAACATAACGGTCACATTCAATTAATTTGGGTATTTTAGAAAAAGTTCATTTATTTCAGTGATTCCATTCAGTAAGTGAAAAACATGACACAGATTGAAGCTACAGTATATAATTTTCCTAAAAATTTATATTTTCTTCATATTTCTCAAAACTGTCACCCTGCTGTGACAGCGCAATCCGAGACAAATAATCTGTGAAGAAATCAATCTCCTCCAACCAATTAGCTGCAGCTTGCTGTCAGCTAGCGCTGCTTTTTAGCACATATTGACATAAATAGGACAGCTTGGAAGTCATTGTCTGTGAAGTTTACATCATGCTGGCCCTATAAATGAGACTTTGAACACTTCATAATTTATCTGTAACACCATAGAGTTATGAGATGTTTTCGTGTCACACCATGTCTACAGCATTCTTGTCTTCTTTGTCTCGTAGCATGCTTAATGGAAATGGTTTGACGGAGATCCAGGACTACGCCTTCAATGGCAGCCAGCTGGAAGAAGTGTGAGGCCTTTTGAATTAATAATATAAAAATATAAAAATATTGAGAACTCAAAAGAATAAGAAGTCATTACTGTTACATTAGCACACTATTTTAGTTTTTTGGGGGGGGTCCGTGGGGTAGGGAGCCCATGTTACATGCTTAAAAATTAGCTCCCTGTTTTTTCTGCTAAAAACATATTTTCTGAATTGTTGGCATTATTGTTTCAAAAAGAAAAAAAAAGATTGATCACTTTTTAAAAATCCTCTCCTTGTAATTCCAGATACCTTCACAGGAATATGGATTTGGAACATATAGCCGAATATGCATTTTATGGGGTGATTCATGGCCCCACTCACTTGTAAGTCTATTAACTCAATGTGCATTGATTCATGTGGTCACAACTTACTTATAGAACATACAGTATGTGTGTTTACCCTTAAATTGTACCAACATTTTTAAATAACAGTCAAGGGCAAAATTATTAATTCCCCCAGCAGATTTAGATTTGAAATGATTTCATTCAACCCAGAACTGCTTCTGGTTGGATGTCTCTTCTGGGATCATTGACCTGTTTACAGTCATGTCACAGAATGTCAATGGCGTTTGAGTCCAGACTGTAAGCAGGCCTCTGTTTTGGGTCAGTCAGGTGTGAAGTCAATATTTGTTTTCTTTTTTGTTCAACAGTTTTTTTTATCCTGGAACTTTCCCTTGGGTGTGATTTTTCATCAGGCACTCTTTTTTGTGTTGAATCATAAACACTGAGCTTTATTAAAACCATGCAGTGATTTGCTGTCAGAATCTTTATGTGAAAAAGCATTTGCCCCCTTAATCAAACACATGATCAATGGAGTAAATTAAAAATGTAATTTTCAAACGATGATTTAACTTATTAATTGAAAATAGGCTGGAACCATAAGCACCCTTGATCAATCATGAATTAAAAATAGTTTTAATTTGGTTGAACTGATGTGATTATCCACATTTTAAGGTTTGGTTTCTTTAGCCACACTCAGGCTTGATTACTGCCCGATTAAAAAAAAACATTGAAACAGAAATAAAATACTTAAAATAGGAAATCATCAAGTCCTGATGTAAAGAATTATAACAGATGATAAAATTGCTACAAGGTTGAAAACATCTATTAATCTGGAAAAGTAATTTCTAAAACTTTGTGAGTCCAGCCAACCACAACGAGTCTCATTATCCACAAACAGAGAAAACATGGAACACTGGTGAACTTTCACTGAGGTCATTTAAAGAGTGACATCTGAAGCGCTGCAGGCTGCACCTGCTTTAAGTCTAAGTTAAATACAAAATACCAATGTGAGTGAATTCCTTACTCTTATCTCTTCTTCTATCATTCCAGAGACCTTTCAGAAACCAAAGTACACTCTCTGCCTTCAATAGGCATGAACAGCATTGAGATCCTTCAAGTTCGTAAAACATGGGCACTCAAAGCTCTGCCTCCTTTAAGTGCTTTTCTTCATTTGCAGAGTGCTCACATGACCTTCGCAAGCCATTGCTGTGGCCTTAAAATGCTCAAAAGATGGAGAAGGTGAGTAAGAAAACAAAAGTGCTGGAAATGGTTCCCACGTTCCTCACATTCCAACCAACTCCAGTCCTCACAATGCAACAAGTTCATGTGAAGACACAGGCTGCAACGTTAGAATATTATTTGTTATAGATAAATACTTTATGACTTTACCTTCTGTTTAAAAAGCAAACGGTACAGTGATGTTTAAAATTGGTTGAAGAGATGTGAGGGTTGATCAAATTGGCCAACCAACCCTGATTTTTGAGTTTGAGGACCTATTTGCTAAGTTGAGGATGTAAAATGTTTTAATGATTATCAAATTTTATAGGAACAATTGCTGCATTTCCATTACAAATATGCACAAATCTGTGTTTATATTTTGCCAGTGTTGATGAAACCATTGCAGTGTTTCTATTAAATAAGAGTTGAGATTAAAGCTTGTTCACATGATAAGTCGTTGAAAATAATGGCAATGACAGATGCAAACAGTTGCATGAGATATATTCATAATTCATCCATGGTGCTAGCGCTAGCACTCATCATCTATCAGCCAATCAGAGGAGAAGTTGGCGTCTCATTCAGGGGTTGGCATGACAAGCCCTGCTTACTTGGGAGCAGCTTTGTATGCAGCATTTTGGATAAATTGTAGTCGGCCATTTTGCAGAAGAGTTATGGATTCAGATCGTTGGAATGACTCAGTTTTTTATGAACTGTGATGCTATGAGAGCTCTGGTGGAGCCAGCTGCACATTGTCCAAAAAAAAAAAAACAAGCTGAAACAAACCATCATCCTCCGACTACTTCCTGTCGTCTTCTTTGTCATTTTCACCAGTAGCAACATCCGGTTGTTTATAACGTGACTTGTGATTCGTTACGACCGAAAAACCACCTCATTCTAGCGCAAAAATACTAATTAAAAACATGTTTTTTCAAAATTGCCTCGTTTCTATGAAGCTAATTTATTTTCATAACTTCAATTTGTGTAAGTTTACAGTTAATGGAAACGTAGCTAGTGACTGACCTGAAGTGTCCAGGAATGTCGACAGACAGACATTTTCATAAGATGTGACTAAAAGTGAACCATATCGTGACACCTTGGGGCTGGTTTGCAACAATTAAAACATTCTTGTGTTTTTTCTCTCCAAACACAGAGAAGAACATTTCTGCAACCAAACCAGGGCTGCTGTCACACAACTGCAGGAATCCTTTACGGTTCTGGGAAACAATCTGCCCCACCATCTGAAAAACAACTTCCAGACCCCAACTTACCATCGAAACAACCCTGGCATTAGGTGTCTGGACAAACAGGCTAAGGATGAGGGCTTGTCTGTTGTGGATTTATCTTCAGAGGAGCTAGGGGAAGAGTTGGACTTTGCTCTATGTGATGATCTTCACCAAGATACCGGACCGTTGTGCACGCCTCTGCCTGATGCACTGAACCCCTGTGAGGACGTAATGAGCCAGGGCTTCCTACGGGTGTTGGTCTGGGTCGTTAGCTTGTTAGCCATTTCAGCTAACTCGTTGGTGCTCTTCATCCTGTTGACATCTCAACAGAAGCTGTCTGTCACCCGTTTCCTTTTGGGTCACCTGGCTTTTGCCGATGGCTGTATGGGGATGTACTTGCTGCTGATAGCAACAGTCGATTACTACACGCATTCTAACTACTACCATTATGCTATTTCGTGGCAAACAGGAATTGGCTGTCAGATGGCAGGGATTTTATCACTGTTTGCCAGTGAATTATCTGTGTATACGTTGACTGCAATCAGCTTCCAGCGCTGGCATGCGATCTTCAACGCCATGAGGCCGGACAGACAGATGAGGCTGCGGCATGCGGCCATGCTGATGCTCATTGGATGGCTACTTTGTGGGACAGTAGCCTTTTTGCCAGTGCTTGGTGTGAACACTTACCAGAGAGTGAGCATTTGTCTGCCCATGGACACCGAGACATTCGTTGCCCAGTTTTATATTGTTTCTGTTCTAATTCTAAACATAATGGCTTTTATAGTAGTATGCCTGTGTTACCTGCACATCTACTGTATGGTGCACAATCCCCAGCATGATTCCAGCCGATATGACACCAGCATGGCCAAGCGAATGGCTGTTCTTATCTTTACCAACTTCCTGTGTCTGGCTCCTATTTGTTTCTATGGTTTGGTGGCAGTGTTCCACCAGCCACTGATGACCATCACAGATTCTAAGGTTTGCATTTTTCTCTGGACAGTGGACCCCTGTCTGTTGGCTGTTCAGTATTCATGGATCAACTTATTTGCACATTTTTCTCTGGAATGTGACTCCAAGCTATTCAGAAAATATCAACTGATTATGTTTCCACAGATCATATCTGCAATATTCTAAAGAAAATGCAGTTTGGGAAGCTGAAATACATAGAAGCAATGCTGCTATTGTCTGGCTTTTGCAAAGGATCCAATCCAAAAAACCCATTTATTTTCATTAGTACTGATTGGCTGAACCCCCAAGAGCAGCTTGGGAGTTCTGCTAGCACTAGCTAATGGTTGACACTAGCTTGCGCTAGGGGTGTAGCGATACAATAATTTCACGATACGATGCGATATTCTGGTCACCATACGATATGTATCATGATAATTGTTGGGCGATACAATTCACTACGATTCAGTGCATTTTTACAATTTTATGAAAGATTTTAGAAGGACAGAGTGATTTTAGTGACATTTTGTGTTCCATAGACTTGAATTTAGTTAACTGAAAACTGATTAAAAGCATCAACACAATACCTGACTCTGATTGGACAGTCTAACAGTCTGCAGCTGGACAAAATGAATCAAAGATGGAGTGAGAGAATTAGTTTCTATCATTTAATTCATGTGGATTTGACATAAAACTCAAAAGCTTAAACGGTAATCCAGGAGCAGAGTGGGGAAATTATCAGCCTCTGTAGACTCTCAATATGCAAATGATTGCACTTATGTTTTTTCTTTTGGACACTGTGGCTGCATTTTGGAGTAAAAATGCAGCCACAAATGCAGTCTTTTGGACTATGGGGAAAAAGGCTTTTCTACCTTGGCTCCCGGAGTTAGCCGTGGCTGTAAGCTGCTTTCTTCTAACTGCTAAAGTCGTGGCTCCGCCTCACCCCGTAGTGATCGACTCCCTGCAGCTACGCAGCGCCGCTATTACCCTGCTTGGATCTCTGAGTAGCTGCCTCTCAGACTGCCAGGATCTCATAGTACTCTCAGTCTCTGATACTCTTTGTCTGTTGATAATAAGAATGATCGATCAGCCATTGTTATCATGGAAATCCTCACTGCGCCGCGGATTCCGGCTGGGGGGTTTTCCTCTTCGTCTTCCTGCTCAAAACTCAGCGCCGTTGCGCGCCCGCTTCGGATGTTATCAACCCATGTTCATTCTTCAGGTAATCCTTTATATACAGAACAGAAACCCCTAAGCTAAAAACTAATTACGAAGTGAATGCTACCAGTCAAAATTTGCATTAATTTCGCGATCTCACTGATTTTGCAGCTCCTCCGTTCGCGCCGCTACTCCTTTCCGCTTCTCTTTCACGGTTACTTGCGCAACTTTACTTCGTTTCTCAGCAACAAAATACAGCCCATCGTTATTTATTGAAGATTTTACATTTCCAAACACAGGAATCTAATGTTTCGTTTCGTTTTGTACGTTTGGAAGCTCATTCCCTCTCACATAATCGGAAAAGCCGGGGAATGGCGGCGCTTTTGACATTTCTCTGACATTCGGAAAAATATGGTTTACTAATTTTAGCATAACTCCGGTTATACTTGGCCCATTAACACAATTTAAAAACTGGTGTGTAGTTTATAATGTGCACTTTAAGCTCAAGTTGAAAGTGAGACTGAGGGAGGCGGAGTCTTGCTGCTACGCCGTAACAAACTAGATGTTAAAAAGAGCTATATGGTTATGGTTTAATGGATCGATACTCGCGGATGAAAAATCGATACTTTCCGAGGGCGGAAAATATATCGCGGAATCGATTTATTTATACAGTCCTAGCTTGCGCCAGGCTAGTGTCAACCACCTTGCCACAGACTTTTGTGTTATGGTGTGTGTTAATGTATGTTGAGGTATATTTGGTGCTTGAACAATTATAATAAGCAGAGACAGTGCTAATAAAAAGTATTTACCCCCTTCAGAGCAGATGCTCTTGAACATGACCCATCACTATTACTCATTATTGATTTGTAAAAGCAATAAAAAGGACAAAACACCCAAGGAGGTGAATACTCACACTCCATATATGCAATATTTGAACGATTTTAGAGGAGATCTCAAGTATCAAGTGTTCATTCATGGACTACAGCTATTTGTGCACACTTGAGTTTCCTAGCCCACTTAAATACGGGGATCTACTATAGTTTCAATTCAGATATATTTTTTTTCTTTTTTAAAATAATAACCGATTTGTATTTTCTCCGCAGGTGCTGCTCGTGTTCTTCTACCCGCTGAACTCTTGTGCACACCCGTTTTTTTACGCCATCTTGACCAAGGCGTTTCACAGAGACATCCTGATGCTGTTCAGTCGGATGGGGCTGTGCCAGAAGCAGGCGTACCACTCTCGAAGCCAGTTCCTCAGCATCACTCCACATGTTTACAGAGAGACTTTGCCCGGCCGCGCTGCCAGTCAGCAACATCCTAAAACATGAACCACGTGTTCACTTCTCAAACATATTTAAATACAACCCAGTAGTCTCTTTCTTTTTATCTGTTATTATGAATTACAGCAAAAAATGCTGTCCTCCTTCAATTTGAAATTAATAGAATAATAACAATACTGCAAAATGACAAACTAAAATCTGATTTTAATACATGCTTACATGTTTTAACTGATCTATTTTAGTGTAACCCAATGTAAGTTCAACAGTTTTAAATGATTTACAGATTAGTGAATACATCATTCTTAATTATCCATTGCAGAGGCTTTTAAATTCTTAGAACTTTAAGATGATGGTTAAGGAAAATAAATAACTCCACTATTTCCTAATTAATTTTTGCTTGTATATTTATGCAAACTGTACTTTTCCAAGAGTCAGTACAAATGCAATTTCATCTGAGGGAAAATAAGATGGAAAAGTATGCATTTTGGTTATCTTCAAGTAAAATCTAAACTGATGCTTCACACTTTCCATATGCAGGTGTTTGATGTTATCTAGGTACAATTAAAGGCAAGGTCATATGTTTGTTTGTTTCTTTTTTGTTGCAGTTAAAATCCAAACACATTTCCTAATGAGGTCATCTTCTGGGGTTTTTTCAATCCCCTTCCGGACACAAGCATGCAGCACTGAGCAGCTCAGACCTGAAGAAAAACACTTCAGTGCCTCTGTTTAGTTCCTTTGTGCTCACAGAAAGCAGGACAACAGTAATGGGCTTCCAGAGGCATTGCTGTGGTCTGGCAATGGTAAAAGAATGAAGAAAGTAAAGGAATTAATAGTGTTGGAAGAGATTTCCAATCTTTGGCTTCCAGTTTAGTTTGTTATGTAAGGGCCCAAGTCAGGTATCTTCTTTTATTTTCCTCCTGACTCCTGGGAGTGAAAAATATGCTGAAAAAATATGCTGGTTTTATAATAACTACACAGTAAATATATGGGTGAAAACTACATATATGATCTAAGGAAAAAAATAAAAAAAATTAAAAAGAGGTGAAAGTAAATATACTATAGAAGTGCTGAGAGAAAAAGAAAAACAATGAACAAACTAGCATTATTTAGTAGACCTGATTATTTCATGTTACTGTAAACTTTTCTGCATGGGGAAATACTTGGTAGCCTTAATTAAATGAAAATGTTATAACTACAACATTTTTAAATCATTTACAATAAATGTATAAAGATATTTCAAAAATAGTCTATAGCTTTTAAACATTTAGGACCAACTTTTCATTCTCTGATAATTTTATCCAAGGTCTTATTTTAAATCCATGTTTAAAATAAAGCATTATCACGTAAATGTCTGTTTTGTTTAGTACGTTGGATCATAGTGCAAGAATCTCTTGCCATGAATCTAAAGCTTTTTTTTCAAATGTGAAACAAACTTAAAGCTGCAGTACGTAACGTTTACAAAATAAAATGTTTTCTTAATATTTGTTAAAACTGTCATCATGTTGTGATAGCGTGGTATGAAACAAGTAATCTGTGAAATAATCTCCTCCCTGCTTCTATTGCTGTTGGTCAGAAACAACCAATCTGAGCCAGGAGGAGGGTCCTAGTGTTGTCAATCATGTATTAGCTAAATGTGCTAATGTTGAAGAAACATCTTTGCATTCACGACAGGCTCTGCTGTCGGGAAGGTGATGTAGCGTGGTAGAGAGCAGGGTGTGGTGATGCTGAGCAGCACTAAGACCCGCCTCCTGGCTCTGATTGGTTATTTCCAGCTACCGCTGGGAGCACTAGGAGAACACAGAGGACCTTGATTTTTCCACAGATTATCTATCTCATGCAATACTGTCACGACATAGTGACAGTTTCAACAAACATGTAAAACAAATATATTTTTTAAAAGTTACATACTGCAGGTTTAATGACCTTGAAATGAAATGATAACTGTCAGTGAGACAGTAGTCTCCATCATTAGAACTCACAACAGTTTTGCTCTCAAATACTTTTAATTTTATCTTCAATTTGACAATGCACAGTTGGTGTTAATTCAGATTTTTCTGAAGCATATGAAGTAGTGTACGAAGTAATAATCAACAACTATTACTGAATTTTAGTTGTCTGAAATAATAGAATGATAACTCTTAGTTGATGAGGCTGATAAAATTACTTGGTTCTTTGGCTCAGACAACTGCAATAAAGTAAGCAATGGAATAAACATGTAGAGATTCACAGCCTATATGATGTTTTCAAAGTAAGAAGAAAGTTTGAATTTTCTTTTTCTTTTAGCTTAAAGCAGTTTTGTTGGAAGCTCTAATCAGCCTAATTATGAAACTTCCTCCGTTATGCATACTGATGTCTATTTCTGCAAACTCACTTCTGTCCACATCAGATAAGGCCCCATTTAGTGGCAGAGACTTGCTGAATGTTAAAAATGACTACCCAGATGAAATAATTTTTACTTAAGTTTATTTTAGTAAACATACAAACATTACATTTAATAGCAAATCAGTTTCCTACATCCTCTGACTTGAGTATTTTTATAATGATGGTCTGTCTGGAACCGTCTTCCCCCCCCAAACACTGAACATTCATGAACATCTTTTACCAGATGCCTTTAATCAGGCTATAAAAATACATTGAAAAATGAACTTTTTGAACTCACAGGCCCAATCTGAATTTAGAGTGTTTTCAGACCTGATAGTTCGATAGACTCAGTTCAGTTCGGGACAAAAATTGCAACATTTGTTAAATTTCCAGCTGCTGTGGTTCTCTTTCTCACTGCATTGTACCAAATGATCCAGCAACCTGTTCCAACTTGTTTCAGCCTGTTCCTCCCTCACCTTTCTGCTGCACCAAGAACCACTGAAGCAACGACACAAAAGAAGAGAAAAAAACTGCTAAAATTTGATGCCACTCCCTTTTTGTTTATAATTTGTAAAGAAGGAAGTTGCGCTCATGTTCTTCTTCAGTGGTTCTTGGCGCAGCGCCCCCACAGGCGAGGAGGTGAACACGTTTTTCAATCTAAAAGCAATCTATAAGTTGTGAAAACACCTTTAGTCTAAACCAGTGTTTCTCAACCCTGGTCCTCACCGCCCCCCTGTCCTGCATGTTTTAGGTATTTCCCTTTCACTCACCTGAATTGTATCTCTGGTGATTAACAGGCTTCTGCAGTACTTGATGGTCATGCAATCATTTGAATCAGCTGTTCTGGAATAGAGGCACATCTAAAACATGCAGAGCAGGGGGGCGGTGAGGACCAGGGTTGAGAAACACTGGTCTAAACAGACACCTTTCAACCACAGTTCTGAAGTCTTTGTAACCATCAATTTCAGAGAGTGATCCTACAGCATATCTCTGTGTCCAGATGTTTCTCGTACGATTGCACTGTAGACCGATTTGTATGCCTTCAAAACATCAAGAGCAGAAGGCCGGAGTTTAGGGTCCACATCTTTGCATTGCTTATGGATCTGAAAAAGATGAAAATGAACTAAATCTCCACTTGGAGTCCTTCCCATTATGAACTGTGTCAAATCTGGAATCTTCCAGATATCGGTCTTTTCATTGTATGATGGCATTAGATCGTCTGAAAATGGCTGCCCACTGTCTCTGAAAGGCCAAAGCTGCTCTGGGGCCACGAAGTCTCCAGTGAGCTCTCGGCTGCCGCATTTCACCAGGGCGCCCTTAGATGCGTCTACTTCAGGCAGAGCGTCCAGGTCGTTCACTACCAGGTGGAAGTCATTTGTCAGCAGGACCTGGGAAAGGGTTTTCTCCAGGCTGTTGGAGTCACACATCACCCGCCGCCCAGCCGGGCTGTTGTGGAGGTAGTGGAGGATGGAGACGTAGTCTGTGGCCAGTCTCAGTCGGAGGTGCCAAGTATTTAGATGCTGGTATTTCTGCTGTGCTAGAACATCTTCTAGGTTTAGCAGCGAGCCGTGTGGATGGTGCTGGGTAACTATGATGTCGTCTTCAAGGCAAAACCCCACCAACTGCACCACATGTGGGCCCTGAAGGTCCAGTAACATCGACAGTCCATGGAGAAAATCTTCTCGGTATTCCAGGGAGGCCAGCTCAGACAGAGCCACCTTATGACCTCTCCATTCTGCCAGATAAACCTAAGGAAAGATAACACAGAACATTCCAGTTATATTTAAATTAGGGTTGTCAATGTTAACGTGATTAACTGGAAAAGTTTAACACTTCAATAATACATAATGCAGATTCATGCATTATGAATCTGCATTCATAATGCAGATTCATAATACATTGCTATGAAATGGCAAACTGGGGGAATGATTAGCAACCAATGAGAATGACAAAACAAGAAAACACACAAAGAAAATCATTCATTTGCTAATTCATAACCTCATTTCATAGCCAAATGCCGCCATGTTGTCTCCTTCTACTTCCATTCTGTAAAAAGGTATGAAAAGGCTTTTCTATTTACTAATTACTTAAGTTTGTTTTGGTCTCACTTTCATATCTTTTAATCTATCTATTAAACCAAGGCTGAATTTAAAGGTAAACACACCTTCTTCACAGCTCCCAGGCCAATCAGCTTTATCTTGCGCACTTCTGCTTCAATCTGTGAACACTGGAGCCAGGGGCTACAGTTCTTCATGACCGGCAGTTTAAAGTGTTGAGGGAGACAGCCAGAGTGTGTGTTCACCAGCTGCTCCTCCGACTGATACACAGCATCCAGGTACAGGTATATCAAGGCACTGCTGAGCATCAAAGCAGCAAGGCATCCCATCACAACAGGAAACACAAGGGAGTTAATGCTGCTTCCGTGGTGACCCATGCTACTCTGCAGGTAAAAGAGAAAGCAACATATTATTGCACACAAAAAGTGAGTAAGAAATATAAAATTTGCAGATGATCAAATAATTATCATCCTCACCGTATATAACATCTGCATCATAATATCCTGGGTGACGGAATCCAAAGATACATTGTGTTTGCAGTGCAACTTACTAAAGGACATTTAACCAGATATTATTGAATGTGTATGTATTTAAATATTTGTGTATTAATCTGTCCAGATTTGAGGCAATCTAGAATAAACTTCATAGAACATCACATTTTGTTTTCATAATTCCATTCAAAAATGTGTGCAAACCATTAAAAGCTCTAAATTACTATGAAATAAAATGTATACTTTTCCAAAGGCTTTTCTATTCAATAAACAGTCAATAATATAAATTTAAGAAATATAAAATACTTCTGTACAGGAAAAGGTTCAGTACATCAATTCAAAAACCTGGAACTCATTCAACTTTTCACTAATTTTTCTGTTTATCTAGATGATTATGGCTTACAGCAAATAAAAACGTTTTGAAAATGATTTTTTTTTTATTGTTTTGAGGTTCTCAGAAATTTGGAATATTTCTTGAGTCTAAGTTGCCCCCGGGACACACTTTGGACACCCTAGACTGAACCAAACTTCTCATCCCCATAAAACGCTTCAGTAAACAACATGACCATGGCTGTCAGATCATGTCTGTTTGTTACAGTGTAACAATGAGCAAAAAGAATTAAAAACATGCCAGTTTCTCTTACTGTGGCACCGTTCATTATCACAGCATGCTATTGTAAACATGTCTAGCAAAGCACAAAATGCTTAATGTGCTAAAAACCGAGAATATTGTGTTATTTCTCTACACTCCGTTTATCAGGCATTGGCGCAGCCACCAAGTCTCTTTCAAATCCAGCTTCTATCACAGAATCTCACCAGCTGATTCTGAACACCGGTTTTTATGTACATACCTTCTAATTTGACAGTTCAGCGTCTTCATTTTCCATTTGCTTCTTCTTCTTTTAGTTGGAATTTATTGGCGGTTGGCAAGAAACGTTAAGTAAGCATTACCGCCACCAACTGATAAGGAGTGTGGACCTTTCCATTCTTCTTCTTTCCATTCTGCTTCTTCTTCCTCGAAATTTATTAACGCAGCTTGCAACTGCAGAGCTGCATTACTGCCATCTGGTGGATTAATCGATTTAATCTATTTTTTTTACTTTTAAATATCAAGTATTTTATTCCTGTTTCTGCAGTTTTCTGTTATTGTTCAGTCTCCTTTGACATGACATAAACAACTGACATTTTGTACCTCGGACTGTTCTCAACTCATTGGCTATAGACTAGACTCGCTTATCTTGCAAAACAGCTTGAGGTTACATTTGAAGTGAGTATTGTAATTCCATGCGTCAATGTATTTTTTGGAATTATATATACACAAAGTAATGCATGAGCGGGGATGGCAAATAATAAATTAATTCCAATTATTTTGTTTTTATTTCTGAAAGATTAACAGAGATCTGCAGCTTATGGAAGAGGTTTTTGGCAAAGCAACTCTTCGTCATGCTCTTAATAAATTTGGGCTTTCTAAAATAGTGGCAAGAAGAAAGTCGATGTTTAAAGCAAACCGATGTTTAAAGCAAACCAATGTTGCAGCCCAAAGAAAAACACGTCTCTGTCTGTGAAACATGATGGGAGCAGCAGAATGCTGTGGAACGTTGCACAAGAACTGGAGAAGTAGGTTCCTGTAGGTTGACTGTACAATGATCTTCAACATACAACCATAATTACAATGAACTGGTTTAGGTTAAATCATATTCTTTTGAATTATTATCTTTATAGTTCATATTATTATTGTTGTTATTATCAGATTCAATTTTTCATACTTCTGTCCTACTTCTCCTTAATATGTCCTGCTGTAACAACTGATTTTGTCCAGTCTGGGATTAAAAAAATGACTATTCTATTCTATTCTCTTCTATTCTATTCTATTCTA
Source organism: Poecilia mexicana (assembly GCF_051168715.1). NCBI lineage: Eukaryota > Metazoa > Chordata > Actinopteri > Cyprinodontiformes > Poeciliidae > Poecilia > Poecilia mexicana. Next base: position 1,793,689 of record NW_028263381.1, read on the forward strand.
TTCTATTCTATTCTATTCTATTCTATTCTATTCTATTCTATTCTATACTATGTTAGAATGGGTCAGCAATGGTACCATCCAATCTGACTGAGCATGGACTATTTTAGGACGGAAGAAACAGTCACTAAATGTTGTTTGTAATGTAAAACAAACAAACAAACAAAAAACATAAAAATGTTAAAGTTACAGGTTTTCATGTCAGTGCTGTCAGTTTAATGCACTGGCATCCTTTGAATGACGCCAGTGCATTAAAAGGAATTTAATGTGGTTAGTTAAAGAAAGCATCGGCTTTTAATGCAGAACATAAATATATTTAAAAAGCATAGGAAGAAAAACAAACATTCATAATTGGTATTATGATAGTTTTTTATGACAGTATTACTTATCTCATGAGCAGAACACTGAACATCAGTTTCCTATTGATTGATTTTACAGCTAAAAACGTCGGACGCGCTGACATAACGATCCAATAAGATTATACGTCACTTCGGCATCTACGCATGCTGTCTGTGCCTCCCATGGACTATTATGGTCAATCTATGGCTACTTGGTGCTTTTACTCTGAAAGGGGAAGTGCAGACGTGACTTCTTATCAATTAAAAAAAAAAAAAAAAACGAAAAAAAAAACCGAGAAAACAATCGTCATCTGGAAAGACGTGCTGCGACCACCAGCAGGTATTATATTCCGTTGATTGAAAATACTAGCCGTATCTTTGCGAATTGTCGTCTCTTGTTTGGTCGCAGTTTAATAGAAGTCGGTTACAATATAGACAACCACCTTTAGCCTACGGAGCTCATAGATATTACTGTTTAAACCGTATTAGCCACATTAGCTAACAATGTTAGAGCATCTCTACAGCGAAGGTGTATCGTTCCAGCACTTATTAGCTACAGTGAGCTCTATTTTAGCCATTTTGACCAGGTGTAACACGCCGGTAGTCGGAAAACATAATGGTGATATGTTTTCGTCTGATTCAGGCTCTCCATCGATGTTTTAACTATCCTATAGTTCGAAATGATTTGAACCAAACATATTTTAGCACGCCAAATAAAAACGCCACCAAATGAAAACGTCAAGTTCCTACATGCTTATCGTAAAAACTCATATATTTAACACATTTATTATCTCTGCTTGGCCTTAACCAGCTGTCGCCTCAAACCAAAGAAGTCGTGTTTACCACATCAGTGGAAATTTAAAATGATTCTAAAGTCGTTCTTGAGAGTCTACACAGTCGTAGAAATGTTCATATTAACACTGCGTATAGATTTAATGTGGTTGACGGTTTATTGCGTACTCCGTGTGTGGGAAGAGTCTCGTTTCCATAGTTTCCTTTTTGCTCTCAGAGGGTTGTTATGTTAGCACAGAGCTGACCTTCAGCCTTCTTTCCTCAGTTGGCTCCACCATGCTCTGTCAACAGCGATGAGTCATCAGGAAAGCAGAGCATTTCAATGAGTTTTAACACTGAAAAGCATCCTCTAAATTTAAAGTTCAATGATACCAACATATGCTTGCACACTCCGACGCAGAGGAGAATATCACTGAGCTTTGCAGTAGCTGTAATGTTCCCCACATTTTCGGTAGTTATATGTTGAAACAAACAATTTATTTATTTTATTAGTCCCACAAGTGGAGAATTTAAGCTGTCATGACAGAACAAAAGAGTAACAGAAATAAAACAATGGTACAGAGTAGAACCATACAAGCTAAAATGGAAACATAAATATGAAAATATCAATATAAATATATAAAAGATACATGTGTAAAAATATATGCACACAAGTCTACATTTACAAAACCGCAGCTGCATGCACACACACATGCATATACATACACATACATACATTCATATATACACATGCACCCACAGGGAACGGTATGTTCATATCACACTCATAGAAATATTGCACATCAACAGAAAACTACCAAGTCTATAGAAGAAGTGTGTTTGTCAGCCTGTTGTGTGAATGATCAGCTGTTGAATGTTGTAGTCTGACAGCAGTTGGAAGGAAAGACCTTCTGAAGGAGCTGCTCAGTGCTGTCACATTCCCTGCATGGGCTGGGTGATGTTGTCCAGCAGGGATGACGGCTTATCTGCCATTCTTCTTTCACACTCCACCTCCACTGGGTCCAGAGGGCATCCTGGAACAGAGCATGTCATCCAGATCAGCCTGTTCAGTCTCTTTCTGTCCCCAGAAGACTGCACCTTTGCAGTGGAGAATGCACCATCTCTTTGGTTTCTCCTCCGTTTGTCTGGAGGTAGTTCTGCTTGCACCACTTCACAGTCATTAGTCAGTTCTCCATAGTCCTTGTGGTCCCCATCTGTGATGAGGCAGCTGTTGTGCTCTGTAAAAAGCAGTTTGTGGAATTGTCAGAACCGTTCCCTGTGGTGCTCCAGTACTGTCTGAAACACAGCCCTGACCTCGGTTTGTGAGGTAGTCCAGGATCCATGAGGCAAACTCATGGTCCACTCCTTTCTTCTCCAGCTTGTCTCTGAGTTGTGGGTCAGATGGTGTTGAAGTAACTGGAGAAACTGATAAAATATGATTCTCACAGAGCTGCTGACAGTGTCCAGGTGAGAGAGAGCATCATCCACCCTAATGCCTGAGGGATTAATAGAAAACTTTCAAATGACACCAAGGTCATATGTGCAGGTTAAAAACGAAGTTTGCTGCAATAATTTTGCAGCAAAGCTGAATTTTTGAACCTTAATTTTCATTAAAATCTGTGAAAAGGTTTGAACTCAGCATCAGCAAAACAAGACTTGATGTTCAAAAAAATGTTTCAAGTATTGGGATTATTATTAATTATTATTATTATTATTATTATTATTATGATTATTATCTGCCTTTATAATGGTTACAAGAAATGGTGGTTGGATGAAATGTTGTTTAGTCTGAGGCCATTTTTGTAACTGTAGCATTTTAAGGAACAGACATTCCTTACAATGTCTATTTCAGAAGAAACAGTGTAGCATGTTTTGTTTGTAGCGTGTTCAGGAACTCAGCATTGTGTGTTTTAGTTATCCTTATGGTTTTCCCATTTGCAGCCTGGTAGTGAACGGCAGAGTGAAACCTGTAGGTGTGATGGGACTCCTAGTGGTCAGTTTGGTGGTAGCGTTCCTCCATCACAGTCACAGTGTGGAACTGCAGCCCTCCCTGTATGGGTCAAAGAGGTAAGGAAGACCTTAAATTCAACTCGGAACCTTTTTTTCACTAAAAGATTCTAGCTTAAATATCTACATGCCGTTTATATTGACTGAGGTTTAAATTCTGGGTTTCCTGCTGAATGTACTCCCAGTAATAACAAACAGAACAGATCTGCTTTAAATAAATAAAGGAGGAGTGTATATGTTAGTAATGGAGTGTATGTTGTTGTCATTCCAAGGGTTTGGGAAAATGTCTTAAGTCCCAGTGACTGTGTGTCCAGAGTCAGGCCACCGCAGCTCTTTAACTCTCAGAATTTCACAGTGGATCTTCGAATGCCTGGGGTTTTACCAACTGAGGTGAGTCTTTTATTTTTTTCTACCATAAATCTACTTCTAATTTAAGAAAATTATGGTAAGTTTCTGGTTTACCTTCAAATTAATGTTATGCAGAACATTTGTGTTTGATTGAAATAAAGTGATGAGCCTCATCCTCTTATTGTTTCAGTCGGACACTTACCTGTGCATGGCCTTTCCTGTGCCAACTAGTCGTGATTCATATATTGGTGAGCAAGTCTTCACTTAATGAAATAGCTGTTTTAAATAAACAGATGTTTGGTAACGCCATGCTTTTATTCACCATGAGAAAACAACATGGTCTGTTTGAATTAAATATAAAAATTAAAACACAAAAATTGTTTGAATTAAATGATAAAAATATGATTTTTACATATTTGTTAAAATTGACAATGCAATATGAGATGGATAATCTTTGCCTCCTCAATATGGTCTTACAGCAGTCTGCAGAAATACACGGCTTCCTGTCAGAAACAACCAATCAGAGCTAGGGGGAGGGTCTTAGCGCTGTTAAATAGCCACCAATGGCAGTTTTCCTGCAATGTTAGGTTGTCTGCCTATCATTGGAACAGCTGGAACTTATGAGCGCTGTGCAGAAGAGGGTGCAAGCAGCGCTTGTACAAGCATAATTGACAGCATTATGATTCTCCTCCTGGCTCTGATTGGTTGTCTCTGACTGGAAGCAGATGAAGGTCGGGCAACAGGGAAGAGGCAGGGGATCTCAGTTTTTTTGTTGTTTTTTTTTTATTTAGATTATCTGTGTCATCTTATACTGTCAGGAATAGTGACAGTAATAATAGTGGTAAAATTCATATGGAAATGTTGAAAAATTGTTAAAACTCAGTTGATTTAGTTGAAAATGTTTCCATTAAGCACAGTGTGTTTCCTCTCTCAGTGGACTTCCTACCTCATGCCAGTATGGACACTGTTCACCACATGCTGCTGTTTGGCTGCCAGACTCCTGTCTCCACCAGCAGCTACTGGTAAGACCTGCATGTCAAAATAACACAAAGAGAATCATTTTTACAAGCTGGAGCTCAGTTTTGAATGCTGTATTTCATCAAACTTTTGATCCATAATCTACATAAATTTTTCTCATTATTTTTTAAATCTTTTGATCAGTTAAAACGTCCCATCATGATATGAGAGATTGCAGTTGAACTCCTGTTGGCACATGTACAGTAGCTGGTTGGGGACAGGAGAGATGCTAAGAAAATATTTGTAAACCTCCCATCATTCTGTCATTTAGCAAATAGAAATACTTTTGCTGATCCTTCATGACCTAAAACAGTAAAAGCTTAGTTAGGTTTAATTTAAGACTATAAAAAAGGTTGCATGTCTTTTCATGGCATTGGCTTTATTCCTTCTCTGCTCAGGGACTGTGGCAGTGTACAGGGAACTTGTGAAGACGAGTCTTCCATCATGTATGCCTGGGCTCGAAACGCTCCACCAACAAAATTACCTAAAGGTACGTCACACACTCAAGGTAAACAATTTGCATCGTTTCAAGTTATGTATTGTTTTAACAGGTATTAAAATTATTTTATTAGGAGAAACATTAACAAAAACAGTTTTAGGAAAGGTTCAGATGAATATAAATAGCTGCCGATAATATTCAGAATTCATTCTTTATTTAATGAATAGTTGGTTAGCTACATTCAGACAGAAAAGAGAGAAGGTTTTGTGTCTGTTTTTCACTGATTTGTATTCCTCTTCTTCCATCAGATGTTGGCTTTAAAGTCGGAAGAAATTCAGGAATGTCTTACTTTGTGCTGCAGATACATTATGGAGATGTCAGTGCCTTCAGAGGTGAGTGTTTCTTAACCTTTCTATCAAACTCCCCAAACTTCTGAATAGATCCAAGTTGGTGCAATTTATTAGTTACTGCATAGAACAAAATGGGGAGAAAAGCTGTAAGTGGTTTCAGATTACCCTTTCTTCCTGTGATCTTTACGTTTTGCGATCAAGTGAAATGAATCCGGGTGTTGGTGTCATCCCATCAGTATTACACACCCGATCCCCCTTCAGTTCAATTCAGAATACTTTGTTGAACTTTCTTCCTGTATTTCTTCACAAATTGAAAAATGACTAAATGTTTTTACTTTTTACTTTCTAAGTACATTCAAGTCTTTTTCTTGTGATAAAGAAACTCCCACACATATTGAAAAAACTGGTTGATAAGCTGTTGAGAAACAGACTGAACAACCTTGAACACATCTACAGACAGACATGCGTGAAAATATTCCAGCCAAGCAAAAGCATCCACCTTTCACTGCTCTGCAGCAGTAGAAAGTGTTGCTAACCAGCCCTTTAAGTAAGATGACAAAAAAGTCAAAAATAGCAAAAGCTATTTAGAAAAACTGCTAATGGAGGTTTGTTAAATAACTAAAATGCGATTTCAAGAGCAGTTATCTAAATTTCTTTTCAGTTACTGATAAGTTCTAGGTTTTTGGTCATTGCTCTTAAATTAGAAAGTGTTAGCTTTGTTGAATTTCCAGTGAATGTTGTCAGCTTTAAATTGGATCCATATTTTTATGGAGCTACATTCAGACAGAAAAGGTAAATTTTTCTCCAGAGCCCATATAAGCTAACTGAAGACTGATTAGTTGTTGGATTGTTGCTGAGCTCTGTCTGTCAGACAGTCAGCATTTCCAGTCACTTCCACATTGTGCCATTCTGAGCCAGAAAAATGCATATGGATTTTAGCAACAGTGCTTTAGCAGTTGAACGTTTTCTGGGCCATGAGCAGACCATGGCCATATAGGACTAGGAGACTGGATGATGTTAGTAACTGTATTAATTGTTTTTTCTCCTGTTTTCCAGACCATCACAGAGATTGCTCTGGACTAACCTTAAGAATGACATTAAAACCGTAAGTCCACTTACTGACACTGCAGTAGCATCCAGTCCAGATTACTGACTCTTCAATACATTCAGATAAATAATAAAATTGGATTTTTGTTTTCTTAAAGAAAAAGATGAAAAGACACTGCAACATTTTGGTTTAGCTGGGGGAAGTGTGCCACATGCAGATAGTGAAGGTACTTTGAAGGCCATTTTTGAAGGATTAAGAAAGCAGAGTTATTTTTGGTGATTGTAGAGATAAAATGAAAACATCCCTTAAATTGCCAATTAAAAAGGATGTATCTGCCTGCAGTATCTGGGATAACAAACATAAAACACCTTCCACTAACGCTGTGTGTGAAATCGAGGAAGGTCTGGCTTTTACTGAGTTAAAATGGAGAAAGAAAGAGCTTCCTTTGTTCTTTGTTTGTCCATTAAAGGCAGCCCTTCATTGCGGGCATCTACCTGCTAATGTCTGTGGACACGGTCATCCTTCCAGGAAAAAAAGGTACATTTGTTCTTTGTGAAGCTTTAGGTTGGTAAACCTCAAAGTCTCTATATTATTCTCTGACTGGCTGTTGACTCATAAACTTTATCAAGTAGTGTAATCATGTGCAGCACTGTAATAGATGATGGCTTATCTGCTTATAGTTTGTCAGACCATATTATTAATCTGTGTAGCTCCAGTATAGCGGTGGTCATTTATTGTGATAAATTTCTTGTCATAAGAATTTAGATTTACTGTAGTCATGATAGATTCCAAGTTAAAACTCTCCGAGACTGACTGTATTGTTGGTATTACTGTTTTCTCGACTGATGAAATGTAGTTGCTGTGAGCAGTTTAGTGATAAAAATCATTCTTCTTTGTGACTGATGCACTAAAAAACATAATACTAACAGAATGTTTTTCAAGAGCTAGCCAGCAGCAGTTAGCAAACATCTGGTGGAACTGTGCATCAGCTGAGCTCATGATAGGAGCTGCTTCTAAATGCTGGTAGTAGAGTTTCCTTCTACTCAAATTCTTTAGAACCCGCTAATTATTAATCAACCTAACAAGTATTACCTTTTCAAAAATCAGAGAGAAGCTGAAGCTCTTTTTGTTTCACACTTTTTTCCACCAAATCGGTTCCAGTTCTCAGCTGGTGCTGGAGCTTCTTAGCCATTGTTCCTTGTGTTGCTACTGAGACAAACTCCAGCCGCAGCCCAGAAAACTGGCTTCAGATCCAGTACAGGAAAGAGGAGACATTATGCTTCAATGATTTGAAAATGTCAGATTAACATCAGAATAACAGAATGTCACTAATTTTCCTGCAGTTTATTCTGAAATCACCTGTCATCTTTTTTCAGCTGCATTCACAGCTGATAAAAGCTGATCAGGATTGTGAAGCGTTCACAAGCAGAGATTATTTAAAACGGAACTAATGACCTTTTGAGCTATTGGTAGGGATGCTGGGATTGGTCATATTTTTATTTATTTATTTTTTTTGAGTGAGTAAATTGTCTCCAATCGCTACAATCTATAACAAGAACACAATCTGGTTCCGTTTCTCCACAGTAAACAGTAAAAGGTTTTACTGAATTCATATACTGAATTAGATGTTGGCAAATGTCAGCATAAAGCTGGCAGTAAGATGTGACACATTTGTGCAGACAAACAGAAAAAGGAAGCAGCAGAAAGCAGGTTGATCATGCAGATGCAGTGTGTTGCTGTGTGAGTGTGTGATGATAAGACGTTCCACATGGGGAACTATGACAATGAGTTTTTTATGAACTTTACTTTGAGCAAGTAATTTTTCAAAAGGGAACTTACTGTTCTAAGTAGCTACTAGTTATACTTCAGTAACTTAATTATGCAGTCAGATTTTGGCCCCACGTTAAATTTTAATAAGATCATCCAGAATGAGATCTGTAACTATAACAAGTAAAAATGGAGAGAGCTACATAAGTTATATTACCTCATTTAGGAGATAAAGCAAAAATGCATTGACAGAAAAAACAGTTATTTGTATTTTTTTTCTTTCTTTCAGTTACAAATGCGGATGTTGCCTGTGACTACGATTCCTACCCGATCTACCCATTTGCCTTCAGGACCCACACACACAGCCTCGGTGAGGAGTCGGGTCATTTGCTGCTTCTGTGTCTCCTGGAGTTGCATCCTTAGTTCTTCATGGTCATTTCTTTCACAGGCAAAGTGGTCAGCGGTTACAGGATTCGTGATGGGAAATGGAGTCTGATTGGGAGACAGTCCCCTCAGTTACCACAGGTAGATAACCACTGTGACATCACTTCTATACAACTGTTGTTTTTCTGAGAGATTTCTAATTTTCTCTCAAAAGTCACTGCTGTCTGTTTGGAAGATAGTTGACTGCAATTTTTCACATTTTTTGTCCATATAAAATCCTCTCTTTGAATGGTGCATTCATAAAAAGATGTCAGGATATTTTTATCAGACTCATATGTAATATGTGTTTCCATCTCCCATTAAGCACATAAGAAGAGCCAAAAGCCTTGAGTGACCATAAAAACATTTTTTGCAAAACTGAGGAAGGTATTTCAGATTTTGATGCTTCCATCAGCCTTATCTAGTGTGATACTTCAAAATGTGCATAAAAATACATTGATGGAACCATGGCTACTGTCTTCCATTCAGAGTAGAATATAAAAAACAATCTAAATCAGTTTGGGGTGAAAACAAAGACAGCAGTATTGTCTTCAGGTTGTCCGCTGCATGGAGGACAACCTGGTCCTCCAGTGTCTGTCCCATCTGAGGAATCCATTGATTAGCTCAACCTGAGGCAGACGGTCACATGGTGATGATGATGCACAGCAACGTTGCTGGTATTCAGAGCCTGAATGCGTTTAGTCAGTTTGTATGAGGACTGAGAGACAGAGCTGGTCCTCGGCTTTGATTCTGTTGTCCCAGTTACGCAACCTGAAAACACACACAGCCTGTGATGTTGGTGTGTCATCTTAAATGATGTGAAAGGTTCATGGTTGTGTGTTTATTATGGGACTATGATCAGGAAGAGGCTTTAATCTCCTTTAGGTATTTTTTACAGTCAAGTTATTATATTAAGTGTCTTTTTCTTTGACTTTTTACCACACTATTATTATTATCATCATCATTATCTATTATTAGAACATAGTTAAAACATTATCATCAAAATCTGTGTTTTTAATAATTCTGTATTGTTTATTTTAAATAAACATAACTGTTTCTTTATCTCCTAGTCGTAATGAATGTGAATAATGAATAGAAGTTCTATTTCTCATTTATGAATGTTTTTTCTAATTCATGCTGTTCTTTGCTCATTAATGAATGTTTTCATTCCAGGCTTTCTATCCTGCTAACAAGGAAGTGACTGTGCGGTACGGTGACACCGTGGCTGCCAGATGTGTTTTTAGTGGGGAGGGCCGGATCTCCAAAACGTACATCGGGTGAGTTTCATAAATCACTGCCAAATATTGCTGATTAGATGGAATCCAAACACACATTTGAATAATTTATACGATTATTCAAATAATCTTACTATATTTAAAATTTTCATTGGACTTTTTCAAAGGTTTAGAAAATAGAACGATGCATATTTCGTCAATTAAACTTCATTTGAACTTCTTATTTCTCTTCCCACCTTTTGTAGTTTAGTGATTGTGCCCACAAATAGCTTGTGAAGCATTGTCAGTTTCCATGCCAACCATCAGGCTCACAATACCTATATATGATGCAGACTGAAGTGGCTTTGAGGTAGCACCACTAATCAGTGCTGCTTGTGGCTTTAATTATCGTAATGCTTTTTTTCTGCAGGGGTACTTCAAATGATGAAATGTGCAACTTCTATATGATGTACTACATGGACAGCAGACATGCCGTTCCGTTCATGAGCTGCATGGAGACGGGCTCTAAAGAACTCTTTCGACATATTCCAGCAGAGGCAAATGTTCCCATTGCTGTGAGTCCAGGTCACATGCACGCCATGATGCCAATGGGAAATGCTACAGGTACATAGATCTACCTCCTCTACGTCTGTCTCATAAACAGTCTTGCGCGTAGTGAGCAACATTGCCAATAAATATCCTGTATAAATATCACTGAACTTTCTACCAGCCGAAGCAGTTAAAGCTTCTTCATCGTCCTGCTCAGGCTTCAGAGAGGGCTGTGTGTTTTAGTCTTGTGCTTTGTGTTACTTCATCCAGATGAGCGAGTCATCTTCAGCTCAGTGCTTCTTGAAGGTGACAGTACTGCAGTGTCATGTCCATACCATGCTGCTGCTTCGTCATTCTCCATGCGTAATAACGGCTTTTGGCTTGTGGTAAAGCAACAGTTCTACAGAAACTACTCACAGAAAAGCTCAGAGCCAAACAAACGCATAATAAACGAGTTTTTACAGCATCACAAGCAGTTAACTTGTCAATTTATCCACGTATTTTCTTTATCAACTCTCCTATACAGCACTGCAATTTTCGATTATTTTAGTAATCAATTATCATGATGGTTAATCAATTAATTGGGGAAAAAAATTAGTAAATTCTAGAGATTTTTTATTTAACCACTCAATCCTGTTTTTGTACATTATTAGGAATACATTAAAAAAGCAATTAGGCACATAATTAAAAAAGTAAAAAAATTAGCTGCCTAAAGTGAAAAACATCATTCCTTCATTTGTAGAAAATAATGCATCTACAGATAAATTAACATGTAAAAGAATTCAGTCCTTCCTGCTCGACTTTAACATCAATACAGTGATCTGATCTGTTTACTTTTTTTAATTAACCAATTATTAATTGATTGCAGAAAGGGCGGAATGGGAGGCCTAAGTAAAACATATTTACAGACAAAGGTTTGATTTATCTTAAGTACAGACTGTTTTTATTGTTCATACAGTTTTGACTTAATTACTGCTCTGAACGTTATTATTTTAGTAAATGACCTTTTTTTAGTCTTTATACTCCAGTTAACGATTAATCGATTACTAAATCAGTCGACCATTTTTTCAGTGATTCCTTCTACTTCCTTATTGTTCTGTAAAAAATCCTCCTCATTTATTTCCTGACAGGAAATAAATGATTTACTCTGAGTTTGTATCCTTTTGTGTAAAATGAGTGACAGCAAAACAGCTTGAATGAAGAGAGATGTAGAACTTAAACTTTCACTGACCTCTAGGCTCATTACAGACTATCATGCTTTACTTTGTGTGAAAGTGATTTAACGAAAGTGAGTCCATCAGGCGTTGTTGTGAATCCAGCATGAACTAAAAGCCAGATAATAGGCTTTCCAGTTAATTGTTGTCCATTAAAAATTATGTAATGTATGTGGGACTTTTTCTTTTTTTTAAATAATTGAGGGAGCTCTTGGGTTGATGAATACTTTAGAAAACTAAACACAGTCTTCCACAGCTTTCTCTGATGTAACCTGAAACCTTGTTTGGACAGGAAGAACCTGCAGCTGCAAAGATCTGCTTCTCTAGACTGAACGTAGTGTGAAGCACTTAGAGGTCCTCTAAGGCCTGTATGCAAGTACAGGCCATTTCCCGTTTCTGTTTGCTGATGATACAGAGCAGTCTCCATGGTAACTGAAGTGAAGTAACTTGAAGGGCAGCAAGTGACAATTGTGAGAGGACAACATCCTGTTTCTTAATCTCTACAAGACTTGGAAAAAGTGCAGTCCAGTTTATTTGTGTCGCACATTTCAGCAACAAGGCTCTTCAAAGAGAGATGCAAAACTTTCACCGTCTGGCGATTAGATTCAGTAATGATTCTTAATTCAGAAACCATTATTTCTATCCAAACGATCTAGAGATTCTGTTTAAGTTACGGAACAAAAGGAAAAGACATTGTAATCAGAACATTCATTAAACCATTCCCATACTGGATCAAATTCAGATAGGTTATATTTAAACAGAAATAGCTTCGTGCATAAAATTCTGTAATATAAAGCATGACTTTATAAGCGTCTTTAAGTATCAGGTCTGAGTCCAAAAAATACAAAAATGTATATAAATAACTCCAAAAAAGTACAAAGGTTTTAATAAAGGTGGCTGGTTACAAATCGCAGAGATGTGTAACATAAAGTCATTTTGAATAGAATTGTCTTTATTGATTCATTTAGTTGTTTTTCATCCCAAAGTTGCATCTGATTCTTTTTATTTTTTCATTTCTCAATCAAGACGACAAACAGTCGATGAATGGCAACAAAGCAGAGCCGGTTCTGGATCAGGGTGAGTTGAAAGGGAATCAAATGTGAACTATGTCCATAACACTACATGACCAGCTCATAGGTAATAAAACAGATGCTGAAATGTAAAAAAAAAAATAAAAAAGATTAGTGGAAGTAGCAGCATGTTATGTAGTATAATATTGAACCATAGTCTTAATTTCAACAATATAAATAGCAAAGTGAAATTGTGGGCTAATTGCTACTGATATCATCCTTGTTGTATTTAACAATATTCCATCTGCATATTTTTTGATTTTTGAATTTTTTTTTCCTGTAAGATACTACGATAAACCAGACTGCACTGAATAATGACTTCATATGCCCATCTGATATGATTCACTAGACAGTGAAATAAAAGACTGACTGTACCGTAGTGACTGTGAGCCAGGCCAGCTGGAAAGGTTGACTGGATTCTAGTAAAAAGTTGTTATTGTTTCCCAGTTGGCTTTGTGAAAATAAACATTTATGAGGAAGAACAGTGGAGAATTCTTCAGCTCATATGGAAATGTGTGTGCGTGCGTGTGTGTGTGTGTATTCATGGTGTGGTTGTAGATTCTCATTTGGAGCAGGTGTCAGCATGGCCGCAGAGTTCTCTTCAGCTGGGCCAGGTGTCAGGACTCGCCCTGGACTCTGATTCCAACCTGGTCATTTTTCACAGAGGCGACCACCACTGGGGGGCAGAGTGGGTTACTTTCACTTTTCACATAGTTATGTTATTAACAAATTATTAATAAATGTTATCTAAGCACTTTAATGTCTGTTGTTTTCATCAAAACCGTTACTACTAAGAAATTATTTGGAGATCTCACATGCAGCTTTTTCGTCTCCAGTTTTTGTACATTCATTTGAGCTTCATTGGCAGGTCTGTAACAGCACCTAAATACAACAACAACTTTACTTTGGCGTAGATTTGATCATTTCTAGCAAAGTATTCATCTGCAGCTAAGAAATCCTTCTAACATCAACATGTGAGACGCCCAGCCCTTTCTGCTCAACTTAAAGGGGCAGTATTATGTCAAATAGACTTTTTAGATCTTTAAATCATGATATAATGTTAATTCCTCGTCAAAATCATATCTATAGTGTTGCCTTGATGCTTTCATGCATGTCTGACAAATCCCTTAATCTCCATGGCAACCATTTAGCTGTCAAAAAAACCTGGTTGGACCTAGCTCCGCCTTCAAGGGGCAGCTCCTCCTCGGAGCTGCAGTTTCCAAGGTTACACACAGTAAATGTTCTCCCTTGTGTGTTTGCTTAGTTCTTTCAACAGCCAGGCTCGGTACCAGCAGCGGTCCCTGGGGCCCATTCAGCAGTCTACTATTCTGGTTGTGGATCCGGCCAACGGCAGAATCCTGAAGGCTTCAGGCCGAAACATGTGAGTGTGTGAGAAAATGTTTCCTGGTTATAAATATAAAGGTTATAATGTCGGGATATGATGTGAAGCCCTGCAGTGTTGGGTCTATTTTTATTAACTTCAGATCGTTTTCTGGTCTTGCAGGTTTTATTTGCCTCATGGAATAACGACAGACCAGGAGAATAACTACTGGGTGACGGATGTGGCTCTGCATCAGGTGAGCTGCAGCGTGAGCTCTAACCACACTGGAGATACTTACACAAACACACAGTTTGTATTAGCATCAATCTAACTGGTACATAGTAGGGCATAATCTTGAATTAGAAGAAAAAAGTATGCAATAGGGATGGGCAATTATTGTGCCAATTTACTATTATTGTGTGAAAATATTTTTACCATCAGAAGAATTTGTCAACAATAAATTTGACATGGTTATGTATGCAAACCCTGAAAACTTAACGTAATTCTGGTTAATTATAAAAATGCACCATTTAATGTCTCTGGAGAGATCAGTTGTCCTTCATTAAAACTGTTAAGAGCGTGTTTCAGTGTTTAGGCTGTGATTGAGAGATGTGCAGTCACAGCTTTACACTGCAGACAGAAAACCTGCAAAAAAAAATCCACAAAATACGACCAACGTTTTGCCCACCTCAGTGTGTTTCTGTAAGTTCCTCACAGCATGAGGCCAGACAATTTATCATGACAGCAATCAGTCAAAATTCTTATCATGATAACTGATAAACAATAGGATAAATTCCCACCCTGACAGTGGCAGTGAAGTCTCCTTCAGCTGTTTTCTGTGTTGCTTTTCTTCAGGTGTTAAAAGTGAGCGGTGACGGCAGGGACAGAACCCTGCTGGTCCTGGGAGAGGCTTTCACTCCGGGGAGCGACACCGAGCACTTCTGCCAGCCGACGGATGTGGCCGTCGACCCTGAAACCCAGAACATCTTTGTGTCCGACGGCTACTGCAACGCCAGGATCCTGAAGTTTGCTGCCGATGGCACATACTTAACTCAGTGGGGAGCAGGTAGCCAGCTCAAATTACACACAGAGACATGGAGTGTTAAAGCCCTAAAACCTAGAGATTTTAGTTTTATTCCAAAGAATATCAATAAATGGTTCAGGAAATTCATTAAACTTCAAGGTATTCCTCAGTGCCAAATATCAAAGTGAAAATTTAATCAATGTAACCAAACTTATTCTTCAGGATCCCAGTTTCTGTGCAGTCAGAGCAACAATGATAGTATAATTCACTGTGATTACACGTTAGCAGCCCTGATGCTCTGTGGATCAGAAATTCACCTTCTCATCTCTACGTTCTGGGTAAAGGTTCGTCAGACAGAAGGAGGCGCACACCGTTCCGGATCCCCCACAGCTTGGTGTTCCTTCCTGACAGGAAGGAAGTGTGTGTGGCTGACAGGGAAAACGGCCGAATCCAGTGCTTCATCGCTGAGACCGGCGAGTTTGTCAAAGAGATAAAGAACGAAGATTTTGGAGGAGAAGTGTTTGCCATCACCTACAGCCCTGCTGGAAGTGAGTACACTGGCACTGTTGGTCCAAAGTTAGGTTTAGTTTCAACATCTTCACTTATCTCTGTTGAGGTTTTTTAAATTGTGAATATGTCATTTTAGTTGTTTTAATGAATCTCCTTCCTGTCGTCTCGTCCTGAAGACGGCCTGATCTTTGCAGTGAACGGAGATTCGCCCTACCACTCAGCTCCACTCAGAGGGTTTGTTCTAGATTATTCAACCAAACAAATTCTGGATTCCTTCAGCCCCACCCAGAAGGTAAACACGCTGACATACACTGACAGATCTTTTCCTAAAAACAGATGTTTCCTAGAGAAGAAACAAAAGTGTTAGCCGGAATGTCATTATTAGGTATTTGTGACTTTTTTAAAATCCATTTCTGGATTTCTCCATTTCTTATTGACACTAGAAACTCATAAAGGTTTGTCAAACAAACCTTCTTAGATTAGGATGGGCAATTGTAATTTAATGCCGGATTGTTTAATCAGTTTAATGCAGTCAAGTTGGCTTTTTAAAATAATAATTTTGCAGATGTGATGATGTAATTGATACTAATGTTTTGTTGGATTTTCCCTTTGTGGAGAACTTAAGAGAGGAGGCAAGGTTATTATGTAAAATCAACGTTTTTGGTATTTTTATCATGATGTAATAGAAACCATGCCTAATCAAAGCTGAAGAACTAAAGACTGCGAGATGTCTCTTAAAGCTTCTGCTCCATTCAGACTAAGAATTATTGAATAATCAGCAATCTTGTACAATTGTGATCAATTTATCATGAATCTCAGAATATAAACACTTAAAAAATATTTTATCTTTATTTTTAAAAGCTCAGGAAAAAAACCGTTGAGTGTTTTTCTTTCTTTTCGTATTTGAGGATATGCTGACCTTGAAGTTGGTGCTCTCTTTAAAGGCAATGTATCATACAAAATTCACATTTTACACATTTTGTACTTTCATTCGGATTTCAACTGCTTCTAAAAACAGCCAAAGTGTTAAAAATCATCCAGCCAGTTTTTGGAAACAAGTCGATTTTTTTTGTATCTGAAAAATGAGCTGTTTCAAAAACCTTCTGAATCTAACATCACGTTGTCAGCGGGCACTGCCCCTCACCTAGCAGGTAACGACGCCCAGCCTGTTACCTAGCAACCCCTGCCAAACTCCATTACATTTGGTCAATTGGTTTTACCACTGTATGCGCCGTACAATGGCTGCTGGAAAAGAGAAGTATTATTGACTTGCCATCCAAAAACCACTTGCTGCATGTTTGTTGGTTGTGGAGGAGGCTCCACTTCTGCTTTTCAAAGATGTATATTTGCGCATATGTCATTTTAACGTGCGAGTGTAAATGTTGAGTTGGGGGGCGTGGCCAGAGGCAGCTTACTTAAACTTTAAAGTGACAGAGTCCCTAAAACAACGCATTCTGAAACAGAACATAGCAGACTGGAGTCAGGAAAACATAATAGGGTCTCCTCTAATTTAATGTCTCCACTGAGTTTTGGGAGTTCAAACACTGTAACATTCATCTTTAGTGGCTGGGTTTAAATATTGTTGGAAAATAAGTTTATCTCTCAGTTTTAGCTCAAAACAATCTATTATTTTTCTTCACCTTCACAATCAAGCATTACTGTGTGGTGATCTATCACATAAAATCCCACTAAAATCCATCGAAGTTTGTGAACATAAAGTAACAAATGTGAAAAGGTTAAATATATGAATACTTTTGAAAGGTACAGTATGTTAATAACAGGGTTACTGTTGTGTTTTCCTTTCTACAGGAGTTTAAAATGCCTCATGACATTGTCGTAGCTAAGGATGGAAGTGTTTTTGTTGGAGACGCAGGAAGCAATTCAGTCTTTAAGTTTACTGCAGAAAGTAAGTTTATCCTCATTATAACACCATGCTAAATGTTCTAACTAAATGTGCTTTGTCTTGTTCACATGGGTTCAAATTCAGCTTATCCAACATATTTTATTGTCTCCATGTGACTTTTCTGATTTGATTTCATTCACAGATTTGTTGGTTGCAAACTGCATACATTAGTTTTTATTAGAAACTTTCTTGTCTCCATTTCTCAGAGTTACACCGCTCTGTGAAGAAAGCTGGAATTGAGGTCCAGGAACTTGAAGGTAAGCAGACTAAGTTCCGTTTGCAATTCCTGACTGCTCTATCAGCTCCCAGCTTCATCCCTCCTGCTCTTTCCTAAGAAGTGGAGGCATTCGTTCAAGCCAAGCTGAGGCCACATCCCAACATTTCAAAGACTGCGCCTGTCAAGGAGAAGCAAACCGTGGCAGAGAAGAACCATCCGCTGGTGGGAGTGGAACCCAGGAAAAGCACACCAAAGTCAAAGAAAGAGAACAGCATCCTCCCTGCTGTTGTTGTCTCTCTGCTCCTCGTCCTTCTGCTGGTCATCGTCTTCCTGGGAGTCTTCATGTGCTGGATGAAAAACAGTATGTATGATGAGAAAACAGGACGATTATCCTGACTTCATGCACTGATTCTCTCTAAGAGCTAACAAATATCTGCACATTTGTGTTTGTGCAGCTACAACTGAAAACACATACTTGACTTTCTTGTCAATCATTTATTGATTTATGTAACTCTTTACAAAGCAGCGAACCAGACTGCCAGAGTGCTTTACCATCAGAACAGGGCAGACTCTTACTTATACTCAAGTAAGAGTAGCATTATGTCTACATATTTTTACTCAAGTAAACATAAAAGAAGAAATGATTCAAGTAAAAGAAAAAGTACAGCGTAGTAAAAGTACTCCTAAAAGTACATCTTAGGAGAAAAATGGCTGATGATTATCATTATGAATATTCTGAACTTATGAAAGCAGCCTGTCAGTCCCACCACTCTCGGCTCTGACTACAGATCCAATCAGACTTCACACATGCAAAAAAAAAAAAAATCATATTTTTTCAAAATATCTGATCTGAGCATGAAGACCTGCAGTGTGAATGTAGTCATCGGATGATTGTGGTAACAATTTTACTGTCCACTTTGTATTGAAGTGTTGCCGAGTTTGTATTTATTAATATTCTTGACTATTTTTTGATCATCGCTGGTATTAATTCATGGACACTAATAAAACATCAATACAGCTTGAAAATTGTCCAGTTCTGGTCGGCTGCTGATGGACATTAAACCTCTATGCCTGCACATCCAGACAGACCAGGTGTTCTAAAGGGAAGGTCTATGCTGACTGTAACTGATTACGGTTTCCTGTTGGTTGTGCTGTGTGGCCTGCACTCATTTTCTGCTTACTGACTGTTTTCAGAGAGAAATGAAATCAAAATGGAGCCTCGCTCTGTGGGAGGAGTTTTGGGTAAAATTCGAGGTAAGAGAAAAAAAAAAAAAGACATTTCTGAACTTTGGCTGTGTTACATGTAGGCCTGTCACGATAACAAATTTTGCTGGACGATTAATTGTCTAAAAAATTATTGTGATAAACGATAATATTGTTTCAAGACCTTTTGACATTGATTTAATGGAAATGACTAATAATGCATGCGATTTCCTGCCATAGATAGATACACTTTATTTTCAAACGAACACATAACATTGGAACTTATAAACTAAATAAACAAAACAACCAAAAACAAAAATAAAATGGATTCTCAGTCTCCATTAACAAAAAACGTACTTGAACCTTTTTTCATTCAGTGTCATCAAGAGAAAGAAAAAAGGCAGGAAGAGACGATAAAGCCAATAATTAAAATAAGGTCAATAGGTTTAATTTATTGTGCGATTAATTGATTTATCGTTTATCGCGACAGGCCTAGTTACATGTGCTATAGATTGATCCTGAACTCCAGCAGGAAGTAACTCCCCTGTTCCTCCCCGTCAGGTAAAGCAGTGGGAACTCTGAACCTGGGGAAATTCTTTGCGTCTCACAAAGGTTACAGTCGCCAGGGTTTCGACCAGCTGAGCACTGAGGGCAGCGACCAGGACAGGAACGCGGAGGACAGCAGCGACTCGGACACAGAGGAGTACTCTGCTCCCCCTCCTCGCCCTCCTCCTCCTCAGTCCTCCTCTTAGGCAGTCTTTCCCTCCAAATACAGCTTAGATTTCTCACATGTGCTAATTCACTGTTTTTGTAACCGTTGTCAGCTGCCAATATTGCTATTTAATGTATATATTTAAATGTGTTGTATATAAAATTCATTTTATTGTCATCTTGATAAAATCTTGGAGACAAAATGATTATATTTATATTTTTCTTTTATAAAAAATAGATTGCCTTTATGGAAAAATTATCAGCACAGTCCCCAAAAACAACTGTCCACTAATATCAGGTTCAGCCTTAAAAAGTCCAAGAAAATCTGCAAATGCATTATTATGTAGAAAGAAATATTCATGTAGTTTTTATTTATGTTTTTTTTATTGTATTTTCTTTTTGTTTCTTAGCTCTCACTTTTTAATCGTTTTCATAAAATCCTGCAGCCCTGTGACTGTAGTGCCTACAGTACCACTAGGTGGGGCTGTTGTCAGCCAGGTTTGTGTCCTGCAGCTCCTGTCAGATTATTAAACATGGCTGATGCTCAGTCTGAATGTTGGCTCAGATTAAACCCTACAGTGTTTCAGTGTCAGCTTAGGGATGAGATGAATCAGGATTTCAGAGCAGAATCCTGACATCTGTTGCTGCAGTTCTTATTATAGATGTCATTTGATGTTCTTTATGACATTTCAGCATCATCATTGTATTTGGTCGACTATCATTTCTCTTGTAATTCTGTGCCTTCTGCTGGTTTGTTTTCTTCAAGGCAAATAGCCCAGATCTTCTTGTAGTATGGCATGGCTGACTATTTAACATGTGGGGAGTAGGCTTCATGCTGCTGCAGCTTTCTGCTTGTTGTCAAAGGCTGATCTGAACCCACTGTGCTTTTTTTTTTTTTTTTTTTTCTGTCCAGCGAATGGAAACTAAACTATTTCCTCTGTTCACCTCCAGAGTTTACTAAAAGCAGCACATTTATCCAGAACTGTATTCAGAACAGCATGGAAAGAGAATTTATTTTCCATTTAACTGCTGTTCAGATATTTTATCATAGCAGAATTCAAGTGAATGATTTAGTAAATCGCATCTTTAAAAAAAAAAAAAAAAAAATTAATGATTTGTTAAGTCACTTTATGTAATGTCAGGTTTTACATTAGTGGATCAGTTTTTCGGTTGTCACTTTTTAAAATCGTATTCCATGTTTTCTGCCGCTGCTCATAGTTTGCTATGGAGCTTGAGAGGCTTTCCTGACCGCATGCCATAGATATTTAGCTACGCTGTCACATGTGGCCTACCTTATATTAGCTGTGGCACCGGTTTAAGTACAAGAGTACTATTTTCAGTAACTATTGTATTTGTGTAATAAAGTGTCTGCAAAGCATCACTTTGTTGTGAATTTTTTTTGTCTAATTGACCTTTGACATATTCATTACATTTCCTGAAATGCTAATATTTAAACACTCATAGCTAAAAGGAACAACAAAGACTGAGGACACTAAAAAGAAACTCCACATTTTATTTTTCACATGACCTTATTTACATGTATACATGCATCAGCATTAATGTAAACACTGGCATCAATAAGGATTCAAGTGCAGCAAGAGGAGAAAACTTGGTTTTCTTTTCACATATGCACCATTTTTCATTGTTTTTGTGCCACTTGGATAATGTCACAGAATTACTGTACTCTGAAAATATTCACAACAGAAACAAAGACATCTGTTTATCTATCATGGCATTAATGCGAAACTGGAATAACCGCAGAAAGAGATTTTAGGTCAGTTTTTGTTTCTTCCAAACATAATGGTGTAACAGCATATTAGGGCTGTTGAAGACAGAAAAAAGCTTCTGCCAAAAAACACGGTTTTCTAGAAAATGTCTGAAAATGAATTTCAAAATTCCTGAGGTTTTTGGCAGAAATGTACTTTTTGTTTTTCTACATAAAATGGCACCAATACATCATCGTAGATAGACGTTGTATTCCAACCAAACAGGATCAACCTGTCAGCAGTGTGAGAGGAAATGAAGTCAGTAGGTATTGGGGGACAGGATAAACAAAACAACTGTCACAAATGCAAAAGAATACCTGCTGGGGTTCAAAATATTAGAGTGAAATCATGCAGAGCAAATTTGACTAAATGAATAAATAAAAATACATAGTAAGGACAGGCTTATTTTAAACTTGCTATAGAGGTTGCATGGTGATGCAGATGTTTGCTCTATGTGGTGTTTGCATGCTCTCGCTGTGTGTGTTTGTGTGTGGAGGTTACGTAAGCTCACTGACTTCCTCCCTCCTGTTAGGTTAATTGGTCTCTAAATGGCTTTGAGGCGCATGTGAACGTGTGCGTGCGTGACCTCTGCTGCCCTGCGGCAGTGCAGCTATCTGTCCAGAGAGCAGCAGACCTGTGGTAAATTAACTACAGGATATTAGCAGCGTTGGAGCATCAAACCCCTTATACTTTACTTGGGAGAAGCTATTTAGGGGAAGTAGTTTGAAATTTTACAGAAGAGTTATAGATTCAACACTTTGGAATGACATAACCTTTATGAACTGTGTGATGCAGTGAGCTTTAGTGCCATGTGCAGCTATGCTGCAGCTATACTGCAGCTACTACTTCTTGTGGTCGTCTTCAATGTTTTTGTCAGTAGTAACAGCTGGTTGTTGATCACATGACTCGTGTGACGTATAAAAAAGTGTATAGGAAAATGTCCAGATAAAGTCACCTCTGACTGACAAAAAAAAAAAAGGGTTTAGAATTGACATTTTTCAAACAGGCCATTTATGCTAGACAACCCTCCAATGAGGCTGAATCAAAACACTTCTGCAAAGAAGAGTGGGTCAAAACTCCTCTACAGTGATTTACAAGACTCATTGCTTGACACCTAAAACACTTGTTGCTGCCAAGGGTTGAACAACCACAAATTATGTTTAGGGAGAGATTACCTTTTTAAACCAATCTGCATTCCGTATTTAATCAGTTGTGTTTGATGATCTAAAACCTTTGTGACAAAAAGCAAAAGGAAACCTATAAGACGGCAAATACTTGGTCACATCACTAGCAAAAGTGTAACAGCAGATTTTGCCGAGTTGTAATTTACGACTCACGAATAATATGAAACTGAAACAACAACGATCTTGCAACATAAGGTTTCTATGTTCTTTGTATACATTTCTGCGACTCTTGAGTTTGTATTAGTTTGGTCCTGTAATCCTGACATGTTTCACCCAGTTTGGAAAAATCAAAGAACTCCCAACAAGTATAACGGAAGATACACAGACTATTTCATTAAACTCATATATTTGTATTACACGTTACCATAGTAATCTGTAGTTATTTACAGCACAGACTGCAGGAGCCTGTAGTAATGACCTAGCATGTGGAACATAATCATGTTAAATGTCATGTTCTTATTAGCTGTTTGTGGACATTTCAATAATATTACAGTGTATTGGATGGGTCTGTATTAGGAACTGTTTGGAGTGTGTAACTGGACCTGAATTGGGATTTCCAATTAGATCTTTTGGTAACACTTTATTTGAAGGGGGTTGAATAAGACTGTCATAACACTTTCATAAACATGACATAACACCTGTCATGAACATGAATAAGCCTTCATGAATATTTATGACTGTTGTCATAAAGCGTCATTCGGTAAATTATGACACTTTTAATACAAAGTTGACATTATTCAAAATGTCTTTATTATGACAACTTGACATTAACCAGGAAATCATTACTGATATAAATTTGTTATAAAAGTATTACTGATTGCACTTTAAAAATTAGGTAACTTTATGTTATTAAAGGTAAAATTTAATCAGTAATGATTTCTTGGTTAATGTCAAGTTGTCATAACAAAGACATTTTGAATAATGTCAACTTTGTATTAAAAGTGTCATAATTTACCGAATGACGCTTTATGACAACAGTCATAAATATTCATGAAGGCTTATTCATGTTCATGACAGGTGTTATGTCATGTTTATGGCAGCGTCATGACAGTCTTATTCAACCCCCTTCAAATAAAGTGTTACTGAGTTTTCTCTTTGAGATGACGTGATGTGAATTAATACTGTATAATTAATCTGAACTGGTTTGAAAAATAGAACTTTGTAGAAAATTCAGTGCAACATCAGTATGACCAAGGCAGCAGCTAAAGGCTTTATACAGAGTTCTGCTGTGCATGACATGCATAACATGTCCGACGTTCTGACCATCGTTTTAAACAGCATCAGAACATGCAGACTAAAAACAGAACTGTTTTAAGCCCCCCTACTTCCATCACATTTAGTTTCTGGGTGATTTTTAATAAATAAATAAAAACTTCAGTGTGGTGTTGAGAGTTCAGACCCTTTCTGACTCAGGTTCCAGTGCCTTACAAAAGTATTTTCATCCGTTGCATCTTTTCCAGTTTCTCACATTGGAACCGGAAATTTCATTGGGATTTGTAACAAGAAGAAATAAAGCATTACGGTCAAGTGGAAGGAAAATTATACAAGGCGATGAAACATCTTAAAAATATGTCACACATTTATATTCAACTTCCCTGAGTTAATTCATAGAGCACTTTTCTGGAGTTCATCTCTGCCTGTTCGCTCTGTCTGGACTGAGAGTTTTGCTCAAACTTAAAATTGGCAACAGAGCTTCTAGAAATAGAACCTACAGGTAATTGCTGTAGTGCTTCCAGTGGATTCAGATCCTGACTTTGACTCAGCCATTGAAACACACAAATATGATTTGATCTAGTCCAATCCTTCATTTGAACGTTGTCCTGCTGGAAGGTGAGTCAGTGCCTCAGTTTCAAGGCATGTTTGTAGAAAACACGTTTTCTTCCAGGACTGTTCTGGACTCAGCTTCATCCACCTTCCAACTAACTTCTCTGGCTCTGTTAAAGTAAAGCAACCCGTGTGTTTACCACACCACCTTCCTGCTGTCTCCTCTCCATGACTTTTGGTAAAATGCAGACAGAACTTCTTATGATTTTCTTTCAACACCAGCTTCCTTCTTCTGAATCCTCCACGAAGGCTGACGGGTTTGAATACTTTTGCAAGGCACTGTACACAAATTAACATCAGCATATGGGTAAAAATCTACTATATTTAACGGAGACAAAACAACTGATGACATCAAACTTTAGTGAAGTTCTCCACTAATTCCCACGCCACGAGAAGAGCTGCAGAGATCGGAGGCGCTGCCGGACGTTTCCCTCGGGCAGGGATCGGAGCGTCCCAGTGTCACAAGGAAAACAAGTTAAGCCAGAGATTTAAGTCATAGCTCCAGTACAGTACATGCTGTTATCCATTACCGTAGGTGCAGAGCCAGAGGACTGTGACGCTGCGCACACACACAGTCCACATAAGTAACGGTTGGTAGAAAACTAGCCTTAAGGCTCCGCCATAAACAATGTTTATGGGATTAGGAAGCATCGGCCACCACACGGAGGCTGTGCCTTGTGATGTGTCAGAGTGCCCAGCTCATCCTGCAGCGCTCCGATCAGATCGAACTCCCTCCACCCAGCAGCCAGCGGTCAGATGAGTCGCTCCTCTGGTGGGACCTTCAGCATGCTGTCCATCTCCAGCCGGGCTCCGGCCAGCTCCTGAGCGCTGGGACTGTAAGCCCCCTCTGACTGGCGCTTCTTCCTGGCTGTGAGCAGCATGAAGGTGGCGCCGATGATCAGGACCACCACACAGAGGCAGAGCAGCGGGATAACCACCATCAGCCATGGGATTCCCTGTTTATGGGCCTCCTTCTGCAAACACAAAGGGAAAACAAACACTAGCAATAATGCTGGGGCTTCATTCATTTTTTTTTTTATTTTTTTTTTAGCTGCAGTCTTTGGCTTACACACATCCCAGATATCCATACACCCAGAAAACATGAGAACAAGACCAACAGAGGAAACATACGTTGACGTCACAGAGCGGGCCGCTGTACCCCGCAGGGCATTCACACACAAACATGTTGAAGCGATCCAAACAGGAGCCGCCATTCCGACAAGGGTTGGAGTTACATTCATCAATCTCCAGTTCACACCTAAAGAAAAGAGGAAATGATGTCATAACAGGCAGTGATGGCCAGGCCTGGGCCCCGGGGCCCACCGTCCTGGGTGGCATACTGAGGAGCAGATTCCATCATCAGAATCTGCAGAAGGAGGATTCACAGACTTTACATGCCACCCCCTAAAGTTAACTCCTGGCTGGAAACCCCTTTTACTAATCCACAGACAAAGTAACAAAACATGAAGAATTATTATAGGTCAATAATACTAGTACCAAAGCATCAGTTCCACTGGCAGACTTTTTCACATAAAACAGAAAAAACATATAAATTTATATATATATTCAAGCATTATTGAGTGTATTTATCTTGCTGAAAACTTACTTTTAATTTAATTTTGTCTTATTTCATGTACTAAAATATTTGAACTAGAAACTAGACAAAAGTACTTGGGAATATTTTGTGTTTTTGTGATGTGAAAAGCAGTTTGTTCTTCATATTTATTCTAGAATTGAGCTTTGGTCTGCTTGAAACAGATAACTGATGGAAGTGTTTTTATGTGAAATCCATTTAAATCAGTGAAGCCAGTGGAGTTCCTGTACTGTAAATGGAGTTACTGTAAATAAGCATTTCCACCTGCCTCAGCATTAAGCGATACTTGTTTAATGTATTACATGTTAATCATGGTTTGTCTGATTTCATGCCACCAGATATGCTCATGACCACTATCCTGTCACAAATGCTAAGGCTAATTAGCATGGCTTTAGCATTCGTGATGACAGATAAGCAGTTTTTCTGTAACAGTAAGTTGTTTCTCTGCCATTAGCACATTGAGCAGCACATGACCGAGATGATTGGCAGCGCTAAAACCTCCTGGCTGTGATTGGTTGTTTTTTCCAGGAGAGGATCGTTTTTGCAGGCGGCAATAGCAGCTCAAGGAGCAGGTGGAAGAGCTTAGTTTAGCGATGAGGCAGTATTATCTGTCTCATCATATGGTGACAGTTTTAACAAATATCGAAAGAAACAAAACACATTTTTGTAAAAGTTAAAAGCTACACACTGCAATTGTTCAGGTTATTTTACCTGCTGCCTGTGAAACCTGGCATGCATGTGCAGTTAGCTCCCCAGAGCCCATCTCTGCAT
This sequence comes from Poecilia mexicana, assembly GCF_051168715.1. Lineage (NCBI taxonomy): Eukaryota > Metazoa > Chordata > Actinopteri > Cyprinodontiformes > Poeciliidae > Poecilia > Poecilia mexicana. The sequence continues at coordinate 1,820,269 of NW_028263381.1, forward strand.
ATTCCATCATTTGCACATTGGACATCTGTGTCACATTGTAATGGAGGATAGTCCCACCTAAAAAGAACAAAAATGTTTTAAAAGGAATTTCAAAAGTAGATACTGGATCAATACTATACAATAGATGGGATGTAACATAGAAACAAGAATGAGCATAGCCAGCACTTACTGGCAGCGGGGGCCGCTGTAGTACGTGGGGCACACACAGGTGAACATGTTAACCCCATCCTGACAGGTTCCTCCATGTTCACAGGGATGAAGAGCACACTCGTCAATGTCTTCGTCACACAGCGTTCCGGTGTAACCGGGGTCACAGCGGCACTCATAGCCAGCCAGGTAGTCCTTGCAACTGCCGTAGATACAGGGCTGAGACACGCAGTCGTCCGTATCCGTCTCACACAGCTCTCCCTCCCAACCCGTGTCACACACACAACCAAATTTATTGAACAAGTCTTCACACGTGCCTCCGTTTAGACAGGGACCAGAATCGCAAACCGGTGCGCTGCTACAGCCCAGATGCACTTTGGGTTTCCCAACTATGTGAAACTGAGAGGGCTGTGGAGCTTTATGGTCATCTGCAAAGGGGAGATAAATCCCGCCAAGCCTCACTGCACCCAAACAGCCAGTGAAGCTGTCTGCAACAGCCAGCAAGGCTCCTTTTTTGTTGAGGAAGCTCAGACTTCCTGTGTGCTCCTGTTTGCTGGTGGCATCTGTGATTCCATCGACAGTGATGACCCAGGGGGAGGCTTTGCGCTTCCAGTCTGCCATGGAGACGTTGACGCGGTGCCAGCGTCCGTCAGTCACGTGACAGATTCCCTTAAGGGTCACCGACTTGACGCTGCTGTCCGTCTGGATCTCCACCCAGACTGAGGAGTCCAGGATGCCCACCACCAGCAGGTTGGAGCCCCAGGAGGCCCTCAGGAGCACAGCATTCTCTGATCGGGTCCGCAGCTCCATGTAGATGTCAGCAATGGGTCCAGCCAGGGAGCCTCCAGCACTGTACTGCACTGGGTTGCTCTCAAACGTGGCATTGTGCAAACCTAGCAGTGAACAAGGAGGAACCATTGCTATTGTTCAAGTGTTCATATGTTATTCATCAAATGACAAGTCATGCTGTGAACTTTCTCTTTCTCAAAGCGTACAAAAATACACGAGCTTTTTCTCTTCTGTTGCTTTTAATTCAAGGTAGTTAGCAAAGTCAAAGTTCACCAATGTCAGGTTTCCAGGCACATAGTGCCATTTTACAGCACAACCAAATAACTATGTTAACTCCAGTTATTCTAAAAATGCTATATATATTACATATAGGTTAAAGGAAAGTTGACATCATAGTTCATCAGCTTCAAATAGGGCACCTGTCACTTTAAAAACTCCTGCTCTTTTTTAAACTCCTTCAGGAAGTCATCACAACATGGCTCCTCTATTAGCCCTTTAACAAGGTTTTTTTTGTTGTGTTTTTTTTTTAATTTTATTTATTTTTTTTACCAGCTTTGCACTTAGAAGTAGCTGCTACAGTGAGTTGAGCAGATGTTAAGTTCCACCTGGTGTTTGCTAATTGCTGCTGGCTAGTCTGAAGGAGCTGAGTGGGGAGCTGCAGGAAAGGGCTGCTCTGAGAGGTGGACGTTCAGAGGCCTGGTCCCTGCAGCTGTGTCTCAAAGGCCGGGCTAGGTCCACCCAGGCATTTTGCACAACTGAATGGTTATATTATTTCTTTGCAACCCCAGCTGTCAAGGTCAAGGTCAAATTAATTTGTGCTTTACAAGGAAAAAACAAGCAAAATGCTGAAAGACATCAAAAGGTATGAGCATGAATAGAGGGTGGCTCTGATAAGTAGGAAAGAGCACGACCAAGCAATGATTTAAAAACAAAGAGTAAAATTTTAGTTTAGTTTGAATAGAAGACTTGTCATTGGCATAGATTTCTTACATTCATATCCGTTAGGAAGGTCCACGCACAAGCCGCCATGGACGCAAGGATTGCTGATACACCAAACTCGTGTTTGGCAGTTCTTCCCTGTGTATTCCTCTGGACAAGAACAGGTGAAGTCATTGAAGGTGATGGTGCACTCCCCTCCATTCTGACAGGGTTTGGTCTGTAACAGGAAACACGGTGACTGACTTGGTTAGGTCAAACTATTACAGCACAAACAAGACAATTGTCAGAAATGGAGACATCTTGATGTTCCACAGGACTTCAGAAAGGACTTGGAGGGCAGTAGCCCAGGGCCCCAACTTTTGAGGGGGCACCAAAGATTTTTCTTTTCTTTCTGTTTTTTTGAATGTGTGTTTTACAAATATTGCACTTTGTATAAAACTCAATGGCCCAAATTAGATGAGTTGTATTCTGGATTTTTAGGAATATAAACAATATTCAAGTACTGGAAAATGAAGTTCTAATAGATTTCTTTGGGAACAACATGGAGGTATTGGCTAGACGATGTATTAAACCTACAATGCATCAAATCATATCTAATGATTTATAGGATTACCTATTAATGTACTGTAATTTGCTGTAGTAGAAGAATTTTCCTTGTTGTAACAGGAACCAAACCCAGCTCCAGCCCAGAGGCCAAAATCTTTGTCAATCCATTCCTAGGGTGTGTGTTTCTGTCCAACCTGTGACTAACACAGTATTTCAGGAAAACAACTTCCTCCTGACTGTCAAACATGGTGGTGGTAGGGTTGACGATCACCATTTGGCTTATTGTAACTGATTGACTTCTATGTTGTCCCACCTTCAGCTCATAATCATGAACTAAATTAAAGCAAGTCCATTTCTGAAGGGCCAGAAAAACCAAAACCAAGCAAAAAGCAAAATAAAAGTTTTGATGTGGTCTAATCAAAGTCTGGAATTAATTTCATTGAGATTCCCATCTAATAAGAAAGAGCAAAATAAAGTGATGTTTCTCATGGAAAAATGTACAAAGATATTTCTTAGTCAATTACATCAACAAAGCAAAAACGGAAGGTCTGTCTTACCTTGCAGGCATCGTCGCTGATGCAGCCCTCCTTCCAATTTCCAGCTTCACTTGATACATAAACTATTTCATCAGGGCTGCTCCAGCCACCTGGATCCAAATGTGCATCGTCTAGACGAAAGTCCTGGAGGCAGCCTTTAAAATGCCCCCCCCACCCAGCAGTGTCCCAGCCTTCTGGGAGCCCTCCAACATAAGCCTTATCTCCGCTCTGGACAGCCACCTCAGGGATCTCTCCTATTCCGTAGTTAAGTCCTGCATGATCGAACATCACATGTGTGTGTTTGACTTCCACAGAGAGAAACTGCTTCTCCCCGGTGGTCACAAACACAGGAGCTGTCAGTGGGGAGCTGTCAGGCAGAGAGCTGAGGAAAACCCTCCCCATCCTCAGGTAGATGGAAAAGTAGGCCTCTCCCTCATCTTCTGCATGGGGTCTTCTCAGCTGGAACAGCAGCCCATCTGGCTTCAGGGACTTCAGCAAAAACGACACGCTGAAGTTACTTCCATGGCTCTCTTCCAAATCATAGGAGCTAAAACTCGCTGTGTCCTCATGGCTGTAAGTCCATGAAGGATATTCTGTCAGGGGACAAAAAGAAGATTAGAGTTAAGATTTACCTGACCTTTCAGTAGTCAGAAAATAAGTAGTCAGATAAGATTTGAATGAATTAAAAAGCCAATGCTAATTTAAGCTAGCTAATTTAAAGTTAGCCCTTTGCTAATTAATGACTACATCTTTGAAAACAACAAACAACATAGCTCAACAAAATGGCAAACAAGTGTGTGTTGGTGTGTACTCAAAACATGTTCTAAATCTGTCTATGAAAATTGTGTAGTGTGTTAGGTAGCTGTAATGCTAAGAAAAACAGTCCAGTTTTTTTGTGTGGTTTTGAGAATATATTAAGAGACAGATCCAGCATCAGTATTGGAACTTATTTGACAGGAACAGAAAGCACTCCTACTGCCACTGGTTGATATGTTTTCTTCCACCAATAAGGTGAAATCAACAAGAATTTAACTTTATACTAAAATAAAGTTAGTATATGAGAGCACTCCTACTGGTTATCTGCATACAAAGATTTACATACATGAGAGTTTTGTGGTAGTAGCATGGTAATTCTTAGGGTGTTTTCACACCTGATGGTCCAGTAGAGACTCAGTTCGATTGGTGGCCAAAACTGCAGTATTTGTTCCATTTTCAGCATGCGGTTCCCTTTTACACTGCACTGTGTCAAGCAGTCCAAACCTATTCAAAAACCTGTTTCTCCCATCAACCTGTGGGAGCACTGCACCAAGAACCACTGTAGGAAGTTTCCTTTACTCTGAAGAAGACACTGAGGGCTGGTGTGAATCCTGTTTGGTCCATTTTACTTGAACTCCAGTCCGTTTGCCTATGTTGCAACTTTATTTACCAATCAAACCGAGTACCAGACTATCAGGTAACACCCTTATTCTCATACCTGGTACAGCTGGGTCCTTATTACCTCATATACACCAACTTTATTATGTGATCACTCAGAAATCAGCTTTAGTAAAGAAAAAATGTGCCAAGTTTGGGAAATTGGAGCATATAGTTACCTTCAGAGCAGCTCTCCCCATGGAAGGGACGGAAACAGTCACACTGGTAGCTAGTCCACAGATCCACACAATGGCCATGTCCATTACAGGGATCAGGTTTACACCACTCTGTCTTGGAACAGCCCAACTCAAGATTCTGGTCCTCTGGAAGCGATTGGGGTAGGATAGGTTTCGAGTCAATCATAAGGTCTTCGATACATCCAAGGAATCCTGCACCACTTAAAGAGAGTTCCAAAAGGTCATTTGGTGCTCCCCCTATGTAAACATCAGTGAAGGCTTGAGAGGGCTGGAAAGGAGGTTCCCCATCATCACCATCTGTGACTGTGCATCCATCTCTGTTACAGTCAGGACCCTTTAGGGTCAAGAATAGACTTCCGTTATCCAAAAACACATGAACATCCCTCCAGTCTCCATCACTCACCGGGCCAACAAATGTAACATCCAATTCAGTCTCTTCAGAAAATGCTTTTGCATGAAGACCACCGTTAACAATCTCCAGGAAAAGATAGTTATCCAGATCTCCTCTGTAGAAGATCAACATATTAGGTAAGGTTGTCCGGAAGCGAAGCTGCAACCCCAAACCTTGGTGACCACGGTGCTCCACCTCCCTGCGGACTTTCTCTTTGAGAGTAATCTGGATATGAATGAACCCAGGGGAGGACAGTGAGAATGTTGTGCTGGTGGAGCATTGCTCATCATAGAAGCCATGCGGACATAAACACGTGTGGCTGTCCTTTCCTTCTTCCAAAGTCGGAAGACAGCTGGCTCCATTCTGGCATTTGTGGCCAACACACCCGTAGAGTTTAACCTCACAGTGGTCACCTCCCCATGGAAGTTCACCAGGCTCAGCTTCAGGACAGTGACAGGTGTAAGATGCTCTGCCATCTTCACACCAGCCGCCATTTTGACAGGGTTGGCTCTCGCATTCATCAATGTTCAACTCACACAGCTCACCTGGAGAGAGAGAGACAGACAGAGAGAACACTGAATGTTAGACATAAACTGCAGCTGGTATCTGTAGCAGAAAGTTAACACACAATAACAACAAGAGGGGATTTAATAATTTGAATATTCTAATATTGCTGCTCTATTAAAATATAGTAGAATTCTGCTGTGAACAAGGAATCATGCTCTGTGTTAATATAGTCGCAAACTAAAGTTTTGGCAGTAGCATTTTTTTTTTTTTTTACATATTTTGTCACTATGTTGTGACAGCATAATATGAAATGGATAATATGTGAAAAAATTTTTAGCTCCTCTGCCTTCTGCCAGTGCTACCTGCAGAAATATGCCGCTTAATTGGTAAAAAACAACCAATCGGAGCCAGTAGGAGGGTCTTAGAACTGTCAATCATGCTTGTGTACACACCTCTCACAATCTCCCCCCTTTCTCTCTGAGAGAGCCTGCCATGAATGATAGGCTAGTTAGCATAGCCACCGATGACAGCGAACAAACTGTTTTCCTGCTTCTCCATTATAACTGAAAGCTCTAAGCCCCTCCTCCTGGCTCTAATTGGCTGGCTGTAAATTAGAAACTTTACCTAAGAATCCAACAGGACACACACAGACATAGTCGTTGACTTTATCCTCACAAGCGCCTCCATTCTGACACGGTTCAGATTCACATTCATCTATATTTACGGAACAGTTTTCTCCTGAAATGTAGAAAAACATCAGAGTCGGCATCATCAGACCAGAAGTGTGAGAGATCATTTAGTTTCTCATTCATTCTTTGCCAACCTGCAAAACCTCCCTGGCACTGGCAGATGTAGCCGGCTGCGTCTGAAAACCTGAGCTCCCAGTCCTGCTCCCAGTGAGAAGGATCTGAGCGCTCAAAACACTCGCCGCCATTCTGACAGGGCTGCTCAGCACACTCATCAATGTCAACTTCACAGTTTGCTCCTTCATAACCTGGAAAGAAAGGCAAAAATATTAACATATATGCCAGTTTTTACACCAGGGAGACTGATGGATATGCAGCAATCCATAATTTGCAGAAATTGAAAAAAATTAACAGTTTGTAAAATTTGTAAAAACATTTTTTCCTGCATTAATTCCGAAATCAAAGTCAGATGGATATATTCAAATTCTCTCTATCTAATCTCAGATACCTTCCAATTTTTTTTTATCAGTACAGCTAAGTACATCATTCTCCCTCATCTTTAACAATATCTATTTTACTAAACCATTATTACTCCTACTTTTGTTTTTGCTAAGGAATCGTCTCTCTTAGGAGAGGCCTGTTTAAAGTTTAAATACTTCAAATCACAAGCTCATCCTGTCTCCTAAGTACTACATCCAGGGACCTGTGAGTCTGCCATACTGGAGCTCGTCTTGGCAGAAAAAGGGGCGGTCTTTCCATACCTGGCCAACAAAGACAAACATATCCGTTGATTTCTTCTATACATGTGGCCCCATGCTGGCAGGGATCTGAGGCACACTCGGCAATATCCACTTCACAGTGTTTGCCCTCAAACCCTGTGTCACTGCAGTCACATTCATAGCTGGTAAAGACAGAAACTAGTGATTAGACTGGAGAGGATCAGCAGTCTGAGATCAAGCAAGACATTACATGAGTTCATTTTACAAACACTCTAGTTTATATAAAACACATGTCCATCAGTGACAAATGAGAAAGGTGTGGAAGATTGACAGAAAAGTATATAATCATTAGAAGATGGTTAGTTTGCAAATTCCATGCAGAAAGATCCTACCAACTGTGCCACTGTGCAGTTTGCATGTTCTCCCTGTACATGCATGGGTTAACTCTGAGTACAGTGGCTTCCTCCCACAGTCCAAAAACATGACTGTTAGGCTAATTAGTCTTCATAATTTGACATTAGGTGTGTGTGTGTGTGTGTGTGTGTGTGTGTGTGTGTGTAGGTGTATATGATTGTGTATCCAGTTTGTCTCTTGTGTTGCCTTGTGATGGACTGGCGTCCTGTCCAGTTTTGACAACAAAACTACTGCTCTCAGGAAGTTCTAAAGCTAGTTGATTTGTACCCTGCCATATATGCTGCCATTTTGAAAAACACTTAATTTGAGTGTAAACATGAAGATTTAAAGATTTTGTGGAACTTCAAGTCCTGCAATGTCTTTAAAGTATATGTGTCACTTTTGATGCGCTCTGTAGACAGAGATCAGTGGTGGAGTGGAATTCACAGTGTTCTGCTGCATCATGACCTAGTACACTACTTTTCCTTAGACTTCACTGTCTTGTTTTACTAATATATTTTTAATTACTACTAACAAATATATATTAAATCAACAGATGGCACTTTGAGAATGAGACTTCAATCCTCTGAGTGGCCCAATGTGAGTAAATAATAATTACCCAAATTATTACGATAATATGCGATATATTTCTCATTGACTTTCCAGCTTCTGGCATCCCGATGTGAGTAAAAGTTATAGATAATGGTCAGATTAAGCAATGCTACTATTAGTTTATTAGTGCAAAATTGATGTCTGATTTGTGCCAATGCTGCATCAGTGATGCACATATGATGCTCCTCAGAATCTAGAGGCTAGCAATAGGCTAGCTTACTAAGTAAATGTTTCAAAAGGCTATGTGGGAGTATTATTTTCCTATGGAATTAAGTCATCTATTGCCATTAAAATAAAAGGCTGATACACATTACAACAGTGTAAAGGGAGTCTAATATCAATAAAGTGGATACGACGTTTTTCTGCTTAAGGTGGGCATTATTGTTATGGAAACTACTTACCTGTTTACCATGTCATGGCAGAAGGCTCCATTCTGACAGGGCTGGCTGGCACACTCATCTACATCAACCTCACAGTTGATGCTGTCAAACCCAGCCAGGCACTCACAAGAGTACATTCCAGTCAAATCATGGCAGGTGGCTCCATTTTGGCAGGGATGGGAGTCACACTCGTCTAATTCAGTTTCACAGTTGACTCCTACAAGACGTACAGGAGTCAGTGTTCGGAATTCAATTAAGCTGTTTTCTAAATCAACAAAACACTGTATCAACTCTTTCTGAACACATGAGTTGAAAGGTCATGATTCCGTTAGACAAGCAAAACACAACACAAACAACCCTCTCAAGTAAGGCTGCATCTCTAATTTCAGTCCTCGGATAGATGACATCAGAGGTTTCTGTCTTACTTCTGAGGTCATCCACATGTTTTGCTTAATCCAGGTGAAGGCAAAAGATGGAAAGGCTTTAATATTACCCCTTGTAATACAGCCAATTACAGCTGGTCTACACCTCAGTAACAACAGGGAGATCATCAGAAGGTGCAGCCATTGTGACAATGCAGTACAGTATCAGACGGTGGTTAAAGACATGCCAGAAGATTGTTCATTTTAAAATTTATCTCCAGACTTTATTGTCACATTAATGTTTACACAGACTTTTAGCTTCTTTACTTTATTTCAATGAGGAAATTAGATTTCTCTACAAAACTATTCACTGTGCTTTTGCCAGATATCTGAATTCAATTCAGTTTATTTATATAGCGCCAATTCACAACAAATGTCTATTTACAAAAAAATAATTTCAGTTCAATCACACATACATTCTGATTGATCCAAGCTATCAAACAGTAGTATGCTCAAATAGTTAAAAAGGTTTCTATCTTAAGAAAATGTTCTGGAATTCTGGCAATATTAGCCAAATTTGATGTCAGATAAAAGAATGTCTTTGTTTGTAAAACCAACAAACAAGGTTTCTTACACAGGTAAAGCCTGGCGGGCCACCAGGTTTTACTTGTGCCCCCACCAGGCTAAGCACTTATTTATTTATTTATACATTTACATTTTTAAGACTTTACAGTTGGCATTCAGGTATTAATCTTCCAATAACACATAATTATCAAGTGATATTTCAAGTTTCTAGTCAACTTTAAAAAATTTTTAACTCAAAAACATGATGGGGCACTGGACGAATGACTGCTCTAACACCCACCAGCGGGGTACACCTTGCGGTGTGTGTGTGCGCGCGTTTGTTTGTAATACCTTGTGGGGATGATTTTCCTGACACATACTACGTTGTGGGGACCAATTGCTCCTTGTGGGGACCGAAGTCTGGTCCCCACAAGGGGAAACCCTGTTTTTGGGTCAGGGGTCAGAGTTAGAACTAAGGTGTGAATTGAGTTTTGGTTGGGTAGGGTTAGGTATTTGAGGGTTAGGGTTAGGAAAAGGGTAAAAGTTAGGTTTAGGCTGTAGAAATGAATGGAAGTCTTTGTGGAAAGTCCCCACAAAGATAGCCACAGAAAACATATGTGTGTGTGTGAGTGTGTGTGTGTGTGTGTGTTTGTGGGCAGACTGTGGACCTTACCTGTGAAGCCTACCTGGCATTCACATTCATAGTGGTCCTTCTCGTTGATGCAGGTAGCATTGTTCTCACATGGCTGAGAAGCACACTCATTAATGTCTATTTCACAGTTGTGGCCCTGAAAGCCGGGCACACAGAAACAACGGTACTCTGCCACTCCGTCAATACAGATGGCGCCGTTCTGACAGGGTTCCGATAAACACTCATTCACGTCTTCCTCACAGGTCCTCCCTCTGAACCCTGCTGCACAGTGGCACTCAAAGCCATTTGGTCGGAGCACACATGTGCCATTGTTCATGCAGGGTTTATCGATGCAATCGGTCACATGCGTCCTGCAGTCCTGACCTCCATATCCAGCCGGACACCTGCAGAAGTATCCGTAAAACTGGTCCACACACAGAGAACGAGGCTCAGAGCAAGGGTTGCTCTGACACTCGTCCACCTCCTCAGTGCAATTGTCTCCTGTGAGTCCGTCTGGGCATATGCAGTGGTATTCCCTGGTTCCTGGGGTGCTGGTGCAGTCGTCACATGGCACAAAGGAGCAGCCATCATAAAGTTCATCGCAGTTTTTGCCCATATACAGCACACCTTCTCTGGTACAGATACAAGCATAATCATCCATGGTGTCCACACAGGTGGCGCCGTTCTGGCAAGGCGCAGACAGGCATTTTTCTGATGTGGCCGAGCAGAGTGTTCCTAAGGCAAAGTAAAAAAAAAAAATATATATATATATATATATGTAAGACTAAAAAAACAATCTGTCATACTGGTCGTGTGATGGTGATCAAATCTTCTGAAAACTGCTCATCCTTGGTGTTGTTCTGGATTTTCATCTAAAATTTGAAAAACATTTTTAAAAAGTTAGACTAATAAAGAGGTTTGATCTCATTTTAGGCTGCTAACAGTTTCATGCCTTCCACTATTCTCCCCTGTCTAAGTTTCTATTAGACGTCCAGGCCTGAAGCAACATCACCAACCATCAGCCCTCAACAGATAACCGAGTGATGACAATTTTGGACAGACAGTATCTCATATAACTGTTTACCTCTGTCATTGCCATGATTTTATATAAGGATGTGCTAAAAGACAATTAAAAAGTTAGACTTAGTTAAAGTCTAATCAGTGAAATCATTACCATGTATAAAATGTTAAAGGTAATTTTGGAAACCCATACTTTATTTGCCCTTAGTAGTTGTTTTTTCACTAACTTACCTTCCTTTGGATGCTATATTTTTCCACTCTGTTATTGTTCCTATATTAATCTTCATTGTACTTTAGAGTTTACTTTACACCCTAGAAACCATGCTACAAATACATGAGAAAAATCAACAATAGATTTACTTTTGATTGTCCTTTAAGTGTTCAATCTGCTTCATTACTAATTGAGGACTTTTACTGCACCACATGACTTAACTGAAAGAAGATTTATTTTCTAATGGGGTGTTAATCTCTCTGTTCTCGTTTTGGTTTTTATTCTTGCATTCACATAAAGGAGCTGAGTAAACCAAGGAAGTAAGACCAAGCACTCAGACTAGCTGTCAGTGTGACTGATTCTTGGGTCGGTTCTGTCTTGGGTGATTCTCCTTTTTCTGATTAATTTAGTAGACTTTCCTCTTTGACAATGAGGTTAAAGGACATACAAGAACAGCGTCTCCTTTACATGACAGAATGCATGTCATGCACAGCAACTCACACAGCAGATAAAGGACCAGGCTGATTATTAGTGCACCTTGTTAATCATTCTACCCTGTAAGCTGGGGTGTCTGTGGTAGCTCTCTAACCACAGTGTCAGTGGTCCAGCTGTCCTTGTGAAGCATTTTTTTCCTCTTTGTGTGGACACCAGTGTGTATTTTGCACATTTTTTGAAACATACACAGTCGTCTCTCTTTATTTCTGTTTGTATTTAATCACTTTTATTCATTTCTTGGAAATCTGTTTTAAGAGAGTTACCCCTACAGCCCCGCCTTCCTTCACGACAGAGGGATGATGTCATTTCCAATTCTGGCTAAGATGCATCCTGCCTCTAGTCTAAGGTGGAGACACTAACTATGTTTGAAATTTCACAGATTACTGTGGGCTTCAGTGGGGGGTTAGCCACCTGCACAGTAACAGAATTACACGTGGTTGTCTGGAGTTTAAGATTAGATTCAAGTCATGTAAGAAGGTGTAAGAAGGCTATCAGGAATGTTTCTAGCAATTAAGAGAGGAAGTGATTAGGCTTCTCACTGGAAAAGGCATAGTGCATTGATCAACCATGTTGGCTTGGGAGTCAGGATCTACCAGCCTGAAAGTTGGTGTTTTGCTTCAATTTACAGCTTCACAAGATAAGATAAAGATAAAGTGTCCTCAGTCTACAAAGCATGGAGTTTATGAAGAAATATGATCCATCATGTGCTTCCCACAATTTAAAGTTCTTTTAGTAAGAGATGATGGGAAAGGCAACATTTCAAAAACAGCCACTTCCTCATTGGACTGTTTCCAGAAATGTTTTCATCAACACAGAATCAAGAGATTGTCTCAAAAAGTAATTTTTTACTCCTTCAGACCTGTAAGTGGCGCTACACATGGAGGATTGGACCTGGGCCTAAAGCCTCCAAGTGAGAAAACATGTCAAGAATAAAATGGCAAACATTAGAGACCATTTGGAATGTTTTGTGCGGATTGATAATGAAGTTGAGCTTCTTCTCTGTGTCATGTTGGATTGTAATTCTAATAAACTCTGAGGACAAACATGGTGGTTGTTGTGTATGACATGTTTGGGGTAAAAGGTCAGGTTGGGCTGATATGCAAGTGTTTTAAGTATCCGCATGAAAAAGAAAAAAATATTAAGATCCCCTAAAATCCAGTTTTCTTGTGGAGGTTCTTTAGAAAAATGTTCCCATGGGGACAGGGCCTTAAGCATAAAGGCCCCTCCTGCCTTGTGCAATTCCAGTCAATCAACTGAAAAAGGCTCCAACAGTTTTTTGCCACTTAAGAAAGACAAAATTTAATTGTTTGGGAACATTTGTAGTCACAGTAAACATGGACAGTTATGATGTGAAAAACAAAGGAGCATGTCTCAGACAGGCTGAAATATGGAATCAAAAACATGATAGGCACTACAACTACTGGAGCTTGAACATGAACTTGAGCTTAATACAGAATACTCACTATTCTATTTGTGTGGAGGAAACATCCTGACAAAACTCAGTTCATTGAACCTCTACAAGATTTGTTACTAGGTGGTGTGTGTGTGTGTGTGTGTGTGTGTGTGTGTGTGTGTGTGTGTGTACCACTGAGCAGCACCACGACAAACCTAAGCAACCCCAAACAATTTAAAGTCAGACCAACCAACCTATGAATTTACAGAATAGATTTGAACTAACTTAGTGCATTAAAATATAAAGGTTTTAAATTAAAAATCTAAAAACTATATATATATATATATATATATATATATATATATATATATATATATATATATATATATACAGTTGTATAAATATTTGATAATTAATGATAAACTAAGTAATGAAAAAACAAGAAAGTGTTTTTCCTGTTAATATTCTGTTCTTCAAGTACATTTGTTTTTCCAAACACATTCAATTTAAAATGTATTTAGCTAATGTTTAGCCTATATTATTATTTTTATTATTTTACTATTTTGTGACAAAGTTTTTTTGTTTTTTTGTTGTTTTATTCTCCCAAAATATCACATTATTTCCAGCAGGCAGAGGTATTTCTTCAACCAAGAAAAACTATTTGATTTGACGTCACTTTTCTTTTTTTGTGCTGTATTATATGTTCCATATCACCTTTTTAAGTCATCCTCCTTTCCTTCACCTCAGCTCTGAGAGCCACCCTGACCTCCCCATGTTGTAATCCCTTTGGCGTCTTGAGGACAATCCCCCTTGCTCCTCTAATCTCCTGGCACAATACCTGGACAGATTAAGTCTAGAAGATTCAATCTTCATTCTTTCATCTATCCTTCTTTTTCACTTCTATCTTTCATGAGTTGTGACTCTTTGGGTGTTTAGAGGTAAATATAAGGAGGTATGATAACTGTAGTCTGGACTGTGTCTGTGACATTACAATCTGCCTCAAATCTGAATGAGACGTGTCCTGAGTCCTGGCCTAAGCTGCTCCAGAGTCGCAGGGGGGTGTTGGAAAAGTTTCATAGTGACTAAGGGCTAAAATACATCCTAACACAATCTTTCCTGTTATATCAGCTCAGTAATTACAGACACAACCAAGAATCCTTATGATGTGGTGTAATCAGTTGGAACACAGCTTCAATAACATGTCTTTCTCATTTCCTAATAAAAATGAAAATAAAAGTCAATAAAATCAGATTTTAGAACCCATTTGATAGCTGCTGGTTATTTTGCCCTCCAATCGGTGGGTTGCTGATTCGATCCTCGCTCCATCCGCCTCTGTTATTGTGTCCTTGGGCAAGAACCTTCACACACCTTGCCTGCTGTGTGTGAGTGTGTGTGTGTGTGTGAATAGTTGAATGACTGAGTGTAGTGTGAATTGCTTTGGGGTCCTCTTCATAAAGTGCTATACAAGTACAAGCCATCTATATATAAATGTATAAATCTATATTCATTAATCTTTTTCAGTTAGAAAAAACAGCAGCTGCTTTTATTTTATTAAACTTATTTGAACTTGCATACATTGTAGAACACATACAAGCACCACAAACAGTTTGAAATAATAATCTGGTAAGAAATAATAAAAATTAACTCTAACAGTAACGGCCTGTAAAATGTTCGGTGGACTTCAAGTTCAAGTCTTTAAAGTCACGTTATATAATCATTTTTTACTCACATATATATATATATATATATATATATATATATATATATATATATATATATATATATATATATATACATACACACACACACACACACACACACACACACACACACACACACACACACACACAGCATAAATGCTTAGTTATCAATTTTATGTCAAAGTTGCATATAGAAGAACTGCCTTGTTAACATTAAAGGTTTTTTGCAGGTCAGTTTTGTGCTGTAAAGACCTTGACATGGTTCTGAGTTCACTCTAAGCATTCATGCAGAACCTTTAAACAACAGATCCTATTTTGGATAGGGGACACATTAGACAACCATATGTGATAAACCAGAACATAACAGGACATTAAGTGACCTCATTCTGCAGCTTCGTTCAAGCATGGAAAGATATGAACCAACTTTCTCTACTCCTCCATTGTTTGCTCTGATTTGAGTCTGCATGACTGAGTGGTCTCATTCTGAGTCAGTCATGTGTCAAATCAGACACAGATTAACTCAACTCCCACCAGTTCAGAACGCTCTCTTTACGTTATTAGTCTAAGAAACTTTACAGCTTTGATGATTGAAATGATTTGTCCTCTTGATGCCTGTGGTCTTTTCACTATTGTTCAGTTTGACTGGATATGATTAAAGTTAAAAAAATAATCATTAAGGGTGACAAAACACAACATCTTCTCATTGCTTCATCTTCTTTATACATAGTTGAGGCTCAGAAGAGGTCTTACATCACAGAACTTTGTGAAAGCCACTTGTTTGGGAAGCACCATCATTAAGAGGCACAATAACATTCCTTCCCATACAACACTTCTCTTACAGACTTTCACTTCTACAAATGTTACATGTAGAACAAGTAAGTCTGCATCATTTAATTTAGTTGTTTTGTGCTGATTTTCTTTATGTGGGACTTTCACATTAAACAGAAGGATTAAAAGTTTCTACTCACCCCACTTGAACATCATCATTGTCAGCAGAAGTGTCTTTAAATTCAAATGAACTTTTCCCAGCTCCATGCTAAAGCTGGAGATGTAGGTCCAGTCAAGAAAAAAAAACAAACAAAAAAAAAATCAGAATAAAAAAAGCTAAAAGGCAAGTGTTAAAGTCCCGACATGTTGCTCCAGTCTAGAGGCTGGCTTTCTCCACAGCCACTCTCCATGCTTGGCCATAGACAGCCTTCCCTGGCCATAAGGAGAGTGAACTGCCATCAGAGAGAGTCGTCAGGAAAACATGAGGTGGACTAACACCTGCTCCTGTGCAAGAGCTGCTATTAACTCTCTCATTGGACTTTTGGAATTAAAGGAACTGTCTTTAAAAAAAAAAATAAAATATATATATATATATATATATATATATATATATATATATATATATATATATATATATATATATATATATATATATATATATATCAGTGATTCTTGAGAATAGGGACAAAATGGGTTTTAATTTTCCCATATTTTTTTTTAATTATTTCTCAACCTTATGTATGCAAATATGACAAATAATGTTTAGAAAATATGAAGATGCTAAGGTACAGGCTCCCAGTAGCGAATTTTTTAAAAAAAAATTACATTTTTAATTGACCTGACCCAAAACTTTGTCATCACCATCTGACAAAAATAAATCTAAAATGATTTTTAAAATACCCCATTAGTGATATTTTTACTCAATTTACAGACAAATGCTTCTCAAGAAATAAAATAAATATTATTTAAAACAAAAAACAAGAAAAAGTCCATCTGATGGAGTTGACAGTTCATGACG
The DNA here is from genome assembly GCF_051168715.1 of Poecilia mexicana. Classification (NCBI taxonomy): domain Eukaryota; kingdom Metazoa; phylum Chordata; class Actinopteri; order Cyprinodontiformes; family Poeciliidae; genus Poecilia; species Poecilia mexicana. The sequence continues at coordinate 1,836,686 of NW_028263381.1, forward strand.
GAGTTGACACAGAACTGAAGGTGGTGACAAACTAGTGAGTAAAATGAAAAACTTGGTACATGTGAAGTAATGCAATTCATGTAAAATACATTAAAATGAATTAGTTGCACAATTAAGTGAGATTTGACAACAATTTCACTGAAAGAGTCAGAAAAACTCTGACGGAGTTGACATCTGACGGAGTTGACGAAATGCCAAACTACCTCAATTTATATGATGTTATTCTGAAGGAGGCCATATTGTAGCTCGTCAGGTCCATGAAATCTTTACATTATACCAAAATTAAGCTTTTATTTCGCAAAATTTCATCAAAGTTTTGTAAATTGTCAGTTATGGAGTTGACACATCATGGTTGTGACAAACAACTTAGGAATAAAACAGAAGAAAAAACTAAAGAATAACTTAAGCTAACCGGAGCTAACTAGCCCTCCTAGCAAAGGAAGAGAAAAGACGACGTCATGGGGTCCTCAGAAGTTCTGGTGCCCCCCAATAATGCCTGATTTTTTTACATTCTTTTCATTTCTGACGGTGTTGACAAAAACTAAGGACAAATTTCAACGGAGTTGGAAAATATCTAAAAATTATTTTTAATTAAATTTATCGATACTTTTATAATTATTTATATGACTACTTATACTTAATTGTCATAATATATAATTTTAGTATTTCTTTAATTGTTTTAAACTATAAGAATGTATTGAGTTCTGCTCCTGGACAAGGGCTTTTACAGGCATCATCCACCGACTACAATGTTTAAAATAAAAAAATATTCAGCAAAAAAAAGAAAAATATACATTGTTGTGCTCACATGACCCAGGTTAGTTTAGTTAGATATTTGAAAAAAATATATTTTGTGTATATTTTATTCAAATTTCATGCTTTATCCATAGGACCTGTTTTGTCCCTATTCTCAAGAATCACTGATATACATATATATATATATATATATATATATATTCACATAAAATTCACACATATGAGTATGACACAGGGTTTCCCATAGAAAACTTGCTAAGCCCGGTGGTAGTCATCCTGCTGCCCACCATGTGGACAGGAAATTTGAAAATATGACTTGGTAATTATGTGTTGCTGGAAGATATTATTAGCACTAAACACCAACTGTGGAGTCTTAAGAAGGTAAACAAAAAAAACTTTGTTTATCCCCTATTCTTGACTTGTCACTTTATTTGCTGAAGTTCTGCAAAGATCAGCAGTGGTTAGAACAATTCTTAGCCTGGTGGGGGTACAAGTCAAGCCTGGTGGCCCACCAGGCTTATGAAACTCTGGGGGAAACCCTGATGACATCCTCAAACACAGCCCCACAGTACAATGTTCCCACCACCGACCTTCACTGCCGGTGCAGTGTTTAGGGTGAAGTGCAGCGCGATTTCTTCTCCAGACATGGTTTTTGTGCAATTTCATTCAAAAAGTTTAGTATTGGTCTCATCTGGCCAGATTCATTTAACCCAGTATTTTCTTGGCTTGCCCAAATGTTCTGAAGAAAACTGATTTTTTTTTCTTCAGTAGTGGAGCATTGTGAAGTAAATGTGCAAAGAACCCAAAACCAATGAGTGGATTACTTATTATTTGAATGGAAAAATGTCCACCTACAAAAATGTCTTTCTGAAACTCTGAGTTTGTGGTCTTTGACTCTTGGACATCTCTTCAGGTTATTCCTTTGACTCTATTGGAAACCTGGTGAGGAGCATCTGAACACAGCTGGTTTCTGGGAAAATGATGCTCTCTCCACTCATCCACTCATGTGTTGCTGGAACATCCAGCAACACATCTTTATCTGGTGCAATCAGTATGGTTTGAAAACACAAAGAGGTTGAGAGCTCTTTGTGTTTCAGCCATAATAAGATGCGTCTTGTGTGACGTCCCACTAATGAAAAACCTTTTCATATGTATAAAACTTAGATATGTTGATATTTTAAGTCCAATTGATATTCAAATTCCCCTTATTTTACCACCAATCTGGTCACTTACTTAAAATCATATTGTTTATACGTCTTACAGTCTTAAAAAGTTGTTTCTTCCTTTTGTTTTCTTATATCTTCTGTTCCCCCACTAGAAAATGCTAACAGATTATAGAAGATCTGGATAAAAAACAGCTCACTCCAGTATGCCGTACTCTTTCCAGAGGCTGTGCATGAAGTAGCTAAACAACTTGGACATATTAAATTTGTACGTTCCAGTGAGTCCAGGCCAGGATTTACTTCCAAGCTCATTAGTGTCCACAGAAGCTTAAGTGGCTTCCCTACACCACAGAGATTAGCAGATATCTATCACTTGTTCAGTCTCCCTTCCTCCACCACCAGCAGGTGCTCAGAAACGTTTATCTGCACAATCTGGACCTGACACCTCCGGGTCTGCTTGTTCTCTGCAGTACCCCGTGTGTTCCGACATCGTAATCTCACATAAATTGTATTTGCCAACAAATCAAAATGTTATTCACAAACTTGTAGAAAGGCAACACTTTAAGGAAGTTGAGTAGTTTCAATGAATTTTCTAAAGCACTTTATTGTATTATACTAGAATGTCATTCTTACTGAAATCTTTTGTAATAAGTTATTAGCAAAGTTCTTACACTAGCTATTTATAGGCTCAAAGCAATTTATTCCTGGTTTGTGACAAAATATGATCTGTTTGACCCAGTTCTGTACTTTTTCCATGATAGGTCCACCCATTTCCTAGATATGTAATAACAGCTACCAACAGGGTTGTCCTAAAATCTGCCTAGATTCAAACATCACAATATGCATTCTGAGACTAATAAAAAATTCTTCAAACACCCTCTTTTAAGATAAACAATTAAGCAAATCTTCTTAGAAACTGGTTAAGCCCCTTAATGAAATCATGCTAGCTCCTACAGTCCAAAGACAACTTCTTCAGGTCAACTGGTTTCTCTACATTGCCATTAGGAGTGTGTGTGTGTGTGTGTGTGTGTGTGTGTGTGTGTGTGTGTGTGTGTGTGTGTGTGTGTGTGTGTGTGTGTGTGTGTGTGTGTGTGTGTGTGTGCGTGTGTGTGTGTGCGTTTGTTTGTAATACCTTGTGGGGACGATTTTCCTGACATATGCTACGTTGTGGGGACCAATCGCTCCTCGTGGGGACCTGAGCCTGGTCCCCACAAGGGGAAACCCTGTTTTTGGGTCAGGGGTCAGAGTTAGGGCTAAGGTATGAATTGAGTTTTGGTTAGGGTTAGGGTTAGGTATGTGATGGTTAGGGTTAGGAAAAGGGTAAAGGTAAGGTTTAGGCTGTAGAAATTAGTAGAAATGAATGGAAGTCAATGGAAAGTCCCCACAAAGATAGCAAAACAAACATGTGTGTGTGTGTGTGTGTGAGAGAGAGAGAGAGAGAGAGAGAGAGAGAGAGAGACTATTGTTTTTCTGTATTTCTGCATTGTCAGGGTGTACCTCTTGCCCAATGATTGCTATAAGTTGTAGATAAATGAATGAGTTGATGGATTAATAAAATAATTTCCAAAGTTTAACTCCACATTCATTCAAAACCCTCGTTGAGACAGAGGACTTGGAAAAAAAAACCCGCACTGAGTTAACTGAATTTTGAATAACTTTAAAATAATACCGATATCATTCAACTATTTCTGGACTGGTCTGAGTCCCCATTTTTTGAGACATGAAGCTCAAATTGTGCTTGGCCCTGCTGGAATATTTTTCAGGTAAAGATTTAAAAAAAAAAAAAAAAAAAAAACACAGTATCTGCGCGGCTGTTGTCAGAAATATCTGTTCCTTGTTCCTATACAGGCTTTTCCTAATCTCACGACAGAAAGCAACTTGTGGAAACCTAACAAAAGGAAACCCACCCCGGTCATTTTTTTCATCCATATTTCACTCCGTTACACTATTTGTGTAACACCGGAAGTCAGATACCTGCGAACTATGTTAAATTATATCCGTTATTTTGTCGTACAGGCAAATAATTTACAAGCATTTTAAATGCTACTATCGTTTCTTATGAGAATATGAAAAATCAAATGAAACTATCTAAAAAGAAAACAAGCTAAAAAATAATTTCTGGTATTAGAGAGTAGTTTGCTTCAGATACATCCTTTGAGACAATGCGCAGGGCATAACGTGCGTTGGCGAGGATGATGCGTTTCTATTATCGGCTGGTTTTCATGCTGTCAAATACTGATATCCTTGTCTACTCCCTGCTGGTTTTTCTGCTTTCAAAATGCGAATAAGACGTTTAGGTTAAAAACGTTACATTTAAGCATTAAACAATCAAATGCACTGCGTATGGTAGCTAGATCTCAGAAGCTAGGCGGCTATGTTACGTGGACAGTGTAATTAGTTAGGCAGGTTAGCTTATGGAAGCTAACGCTGCTACTGACTAAACAAGGAAAGAGGCGAAGAAAAGCTTCCTGCAACTTACAGGTTGGTGGAAATGTTAAACTTATATGTGTTGCAATTAAACTGCCTGTGGTGACAAATGAACCCATGATAATCATTTTGCACATAAGATGAGTAGGACAGCAACAGAAATCGCTAAGTTGCTATATGTGCAGTGTTGCTGAGAACGTTTATGGACAATAAAGGTTTTTCAGGCGCAGAATCCGAACAAACTGAGTGTTTCGATGCACCTTCTTGTCAGGGTGACTAAATTTGCTCCTCTGACAGGACCAGGAGCATTTTATTCAGAAATGAAGTTACGTTAAGCTTCCACTGTTACCTGCCAGGGGACAAGCCTGTCAGCTGCAGCGGTGCGTGTCCTGCAACCCGCTTTGAAGCCCCAGTTTATGCGAAATACAATCTAATTTATTTTCTGTCTCATCGTATGAGGAGGACTTTACGGAACCTTCTTACCTAGAAGGTTCCGGAAACTTTACACATTTAAAGCTAAACCTGTCATTGGAAGATAATTCTATTTTGTAGCCGTCCTGTTTTGATAAATGTGTTGACCTCACAACTTATACAACTTTTGAAAAATCGATGATCTCGTTTAGCTAATCTAGCTCATACAAGGTCAAATGTCATACAGGATATAAAGAATACATGTTTATGCAAAGTGAAGGAGAAAAATCACATGAACTAATGTTAGAGGTCACAACCTTAACATTTTTTGCACTATTGGTGTAGTTCTGTTGGACATTCGTTCCAGGTGCATAAAAACTCGAAATTACTCTAACAATTTTCTTTACTGTGCACTCCAGGTGTCCAGCTGTTAAAGTGTTTGAAGACAACAAGAGACTGTTGTGTCTGTCAACATTGTCCTTAGCAGGTTTAGTTGAGGCCAAAGGACCCGACTGAAGCCTTTCTCATCCAGACTTTGGTAGAAAGAGAGAAACACGTTCTAGTGTTTCTCTCAAACAATCATGCAAATGAAAATGATCAAGCTCCTTTTAATTTATCATGCAATTAATTGATTTATTGCTTCTTGTGACAGGCTTTTCCAGAACACAAATAAGCAGATAAATAAATGAACTTTAGCAGCTAACATCTTTTAAAACCTTTAATGAGAGAGTTACTCTCGCCTCGTATCCAAGGAGATGCTTAAAGGGGAAGTCCCCGGTTCCTTTAATATTTTCTCTGAAGTTGGTCGTTTTTATTCATGTATCTGAATGCAAACACTATGATATCCAACAGGTGTGACTGTGTTTAAATGTTCTGCTTGCAAACAAAAATGTAGAGTTTCTGCTGGAATATGAAGTGAATAGGAAATGTAAAATAATCTGGGAGACGGCGGAGAGAAAATGATGGGAATGTTGGATCAGGACTGAACATGTGGCATCCTCCCAGTGCAAAGCTTCACGGACTTCCCTGAAAAACATCTGATGATGCTGTTTCCACTAATGCTCTCTATCAAACTTCAGTGAACTGCTGCTATTCCACTGAAATGTACTCCGTTTACTAATTAGGTGAATCCTGAAGGAAATCGACTGCATTGAAATGTAATATGAAGGGTTATTATTGTAAATAATACTAAATAAAAGTGCACACCACACTGTTAAGATTTCTTATTTGTCATTTGGAAAGCCAAGTACTGTTTTCCTTCCAGTTCATAGTTTTTTGGTTGATAACATGAAATCTGAATAGAATAAATGTTGTGGTGGTTGTATTTTGACAATATTTGAGAAAGTTGAAAGGTTAAGGATATTTTTTATAACTCACTGCATATAATCATACTAACTCATGTAGCAACAGTGGAGAGAGAAAGCTGTTCTTTAACAGGAAGAAACCTCCAGCAGAAAACCAGAACCTGGCTCAGTGAACTGAGGGTTTGAGAACTCGGCTCCAACGCTGAACATTTACATTTCAGATTCTGTTGGTTTCAGTTTAAATACTAAAGAAAGTCATACGCATCTGCTTTTTCCACATGAGCACAAAATAAATTCTTAATTCAGTAAACACATAACTGAAAGTCATGCTTTGGACTCCTTGCTCTTTGCAGGTGTTGCTGGTCATGTGCCCATGGACAAAACGGCCTTTGAGGGGTGGCTGGAGTCAGTCTCTGCCACCTTCCTTTCTCTTAGCGACCAGCAGCGTAACCAGTGTCTGGATCAGCTCATTTCTCTGAGCGGCGCCGCCCAGCTCCGTCACCTGTCCAACGGCCTGGAGACGCTGCTGAAACGGGATTTTCTGCGCCTCCTTCCCCTCGAGCTGGCCTTCTACCTGCTGCGGTGGCTGGATCCTCAAACCCTGCTCACCTGCTGCTTGGTCTGCAAACAGTGGAACAAGGTAAAGGTCCTGAGCCCATGTAGTGCAACATGATACAACAGTCCATCACAATAAATGGAGGAATAACACTGAATTACAGTATAAAGTTTGTTCTGGTTCTTGGTAGCATTTTAAATACAGCTTCATGCTGGAGAGTCACACTCCGACCACTGGATGGCAGCAAAGCTCCTCTAACATGATGCCCGGTTTGCTTCATATTGGCATCATGACAACAAGGTTAAGATATGAGAAAATAGTAACAACTGATATCAACAGAAACCAGCACTGAAAAGATTAATTGTGAAAATAATTAGTATTTATTATTATTATTGAAATAATTGTCAGCAAATTTAGTAATCGATCATTAACTGGAGTACACAGACTTAAAAAGGCCATTTGCTGAATAAATAGCATATTCAGAGCAATAAGTAAGCCAAAACTGTGCAAAATTTCTACATTTTGCGTTTATGACTTTTCACATGTTGATAGGATTGTTTTTAGCTGCAGTAAAGCTGATACAGCAATAAAATGTTTTCTTATTTAAAGGAATCAAATTATTTGCATCCTTTCTAATATTGTACAAAAAAGGGTTTAATGAAATATCTACAGAATGTGCCATTTTTCCTCCTGGACTGGTCAATATAAATTGATTAATCGGAAAATAAAAATTAATCAATTACAAAATTGGTTATTGCAGCCAGATCAGGAACTTGCATAACTTTTTGTATCAACATCAGATGATAATACAAAGTTTATATTTACATAGAACTGTAATGAAATCTGTCATGAATCTTATTAGTTAACTCCCAGCAGCTATTTAAATTAAAGCTATTTAGGTGTGTGTGTGTGTGTGTGTGTGTGTGTGTGTGTGTGTGTGTGTGTGTGTGTGTGTGTGTGTGTGTGTGTGTGTGTGTGTAGGTGATCAGCTCGTGCACAGAGGTGTGGCAGAGTGTTTGTCGGGAGCTAGGCTGGCGGATCGATGAATCCATTCAGGATGCAGCCCACTGGAAGGGCATCTACCTAAAAGCTAAACTGCGTATGATGCAGCTGAAGGACCAGGAGGCCTTTGAGACGTCGTCCCTGATTGGCCACAGTGCCCGAGTCTACGCCCTGTACTACAAAGACGGCCTGCTCTGCACAGGTACCTTTGATTGGCTCTGGCTCTGACTGTGTCAGTTCCTCTGTGTGACTCTGTGGAGAACGTGACTCTGCCTGCTGGCGTCATGATTGTCTCCTTCTGTTGCAGGATCTGATGACCTCTCTGCCAAATTATGGGACGTGCGAACTGGACAGTGTATTTATGGAATTCAAACACACACATGTGCCACGGTGAAATTCGATGAACAGAAGCTAGTGACCGGGTCCTTTGATAACACTATTGCATGCTGGGAATGGAGCACAGGGGCTAAAATCCAGCAGTTCCGGGGCCACACTGGAGCAGGTCAGTATGAATTCTGACCAAATGTCCATCTGGAGTTTGCAACGCTTTAGGCGTTAGTTTAGTTTTATACTTTTGAGGTGATTGAGGGGGAAAATAACTACTTCAAAAAATGTAATAGAAACTTGAGAATTTGCACAATCACACTTCTGCAAATGAACTGAACTTTCTGGGCAAACAGACTGGAGTTGGATTAAAGCAGATTAAACACAGCTGATGTGAATAAATGCTGAAACTACAAAATGTTTGGAGTGATTTAGAAACCCCCTCCTGCCCTGACATTGACTTACATCAATCATGTTCCACGGTTTTTACTACATTGATGTGTAAGAAACTTGGGGTGATGCACAACCATGGTTATAGTCTGTGTGTGTGTGTGTGTGTGTGTGTGTGTGTGTGTGTGTGTGTGTGTGTGTGTGTGTGTGTGTGTGTGTGTGTGTGTGTGTGTGTACAGTCTTTAGTGTGGACTACAATGATGAACTGGATGTGCTGGTCAGCGGTTCTGCAGACTTCACGGTAAAGGTCTGGTCTCTGTCTGCCGGTGCCTGCCTCAACACTCTCACTGGACACACTGAGTGGGTCACTAAGGTGAGGTCAGCATGCTGACGCATCGCGTTTTCTTGTTGCTAATGCCGACTCTCACTGTTTGCTCTCCTCCTGGTGTGGTCTCCCATCAGGTGATCTTGCAGAGGAGTGAAGTAGAATCCATGGTACACAGTCCTGGAGATTATATCCTGCTAAGTGCTGATAAGTATGAAATCAAGGTAACGTTCTCACCCTACTAGAATTCATATTTTAATTGGAGGTTTTCTTATCGTAAGCGCTCCACAGGATGAAACTGAAAGCTTTTCACGCTCTGCAGGTTTGGCCTTTAGGAAGAGAAATCAACTGCAAGTGTTTGAAGACGCTGTCGGTGTCGGAGGACCGCAGCATCAGCCTTCAGCCTCGCCTGCAGTTTGATGGACGTTACATCGTCTGCAGCTCTGACCTTGGGGTCTATCAGTGGGATTTTGCCAGTTTTGAAATTCTGAGGTAAAATCTTCAGAACGTCACATTAGTTCAAGATGACCTTTTATTCATCCAGCTAAATTGATTGAGAACAAATTCTCATTTTCAGCAGAGACCTGTTTAGAAAACATTAAAACATTTTACAGCAGAATATCATACAGCAGAAAACAGAAGAATATTATTAAACAGAAAAATATGTGTAATAGTAATCATACTGACTAAATGTACTGTAATACTCATGGTTAGTCAGTAGTTTTTAAAAGCAGGTACATCAGTCATGTACTATGGGTTTTACTAAGTTGATAATGGTTGATATTGAAGTCAGTGATGGTGGGGTTTTTTGCAAGTTGTTCCAATCTTTGGTGTTGGAGTGATGAGCCCCGCCGACTTGGGAGCAGCTATGTATGAGGTGTTTTGGGGAAATTGTGAATTGCGATTTTCCAGAAACGTTTTGGACTCAAGACGTTGGAATGACACACAACTTTTTATGAACTGTGATGCTGTGAGAGCTCTGGTGGAGCCAACCGCACATTGTCTGAAAAAAACAAACCAAACCGTCATCCTCCAACTACTTCCTGTCTTCTTCGTTTTTGCTGGTAGTAACATCCGGCTGTTGATGATGTGACATGGAAAAAAATGTTTTCATCACAGTTTTGCTGAATATTTCTGTTTCGATGCGGCTGAAAATCCACCTCAATCTAGCGCAAAAATTAAAAACTGAGTTTTTTTCAAAATTGACGCGTTTCTGTTAAGCACATTTATTTTCAACTTGTGCAGTTCTGTGGTTAACACTCAGCCGATGTCGCTCTAACCCTTCCAACTCTGTTCTTTTCTCAGAGTAATAAAGATGGAGGACCCAGCCAACCTGTCCCTGCTAAGCTTCGGTGAGGTGTTTGCTCTCCTTTTTGATAACCACTTCCTGTATGTCATGGACCTGAGAACAGAGTCCGTCTCAGGCCGCTGGCCTCTTCCAGCCTACAGGAAATCCAAACGAGGATCCAGCTTCCTGGCAGGCGTCACCTCCTGGCTGAACGGCCTGGATGGGGGTAATGACTCTGGACTGGTATTTGCCACCAGCATGCCCGACCATAGCATTCACTTAGTCCTATGGAAGGAGAACGGTTAGCAAAACGGAGAGGTCACACTGTGGACGTTTGGCCTGTGAGCTACCACAACGTTCTCTAAAATATATAACTGCCAAGAAAGATCATTTACGGACCAAAGCATGTTGTCTTCACCCGTTTCTTCCTCATCATTCAAGTCCTCCTCTAGAACTTTACACACGAACATAAACTAATGGAGCCGAAGGTCAGCTAAGAACTGAACTGAATTGGTTACTTTTGTGCTAAAAATGGATCAGCGCCTCTTTCAAAAAAAATAAAAAACTTCCATGAAGTCAAAATGACGATGACCAAGAAAGCAGAAAAAAAAAACATTTTAGTAACCAAAATAACATCGATATCTTTTGTAATGTATGTAAATGTGTAAAAGTGCAGGATTATTGCAGTTTTGCTTTTGCTGGCATTGTGCCAGTGAGAACGTCTGTAGCTGACTAGAGTTGCCATGTCAGTCACTGAGCTGACATCTTGGAACAGGGAGGCCTTAAGCTGACTGCGTTTCCAACGCATGAAGACATGAAGGGTTCTAAAGCTCACAGTGCTGCGCTGTACCATGTCAAACACTCTGTTCGTTTTAAGGACATCTGGTTTAAATGTCAGCTTCGATAAATGTGACGTGCCTTTCAGTTCTTTACAACAGCTCCAGCAGACTGCAGTTAAGAAACCACTTTAGGATCTTTTCATATTCAGACGCCTGTACATTAATCGCTATATTCTGGATTCTTCTTGCTCATTGTAGTGCTTTTCTGAACTGATTGTGTTCAGCATATTTTTGTGAAATTCCACAGAAAGTTACACAGTAAAGAAAGTAAGTTTGAATTAATTTGGTTGGGTCAAATGTATTTTTCTTGAGTTGATGGTTATTTATATCTAAAACACCACATTTATCAATAACAGTAATCAGACTGTAAGTCGATTTTACATTGTATCCTTGTCCCTGCAGCACTTAATTCAGGTAATCAAAACAATGTGAGTTGTATGTATAATAAGACTTAAGCCAGGTGATCTGTTTGAAATCTTTCTAGGTTTAATATATTTACATGGACTTGCATAGTGTTTGTCACGTTTTCTGCCACACAAAGAGTCACCTTAATCTGCTTCATTCTTTCTAATAAAACATCGTAGTAAAAGTCCTCTTTGTTTTGCGTTTTGCTATTACTTCGTACATATTTATTTAATCTTGATTTAAAGAGATTTCAAGGTGTCAGATTGCGAAGGCAGCTTGTATTTTTTCATGTTTGATATATATGTGGCATTTTTATACCAACTGAAGTTAACATTGTTACTTCAATGAGCTATAAAATGGCACCATATACCTGAAAAAACATAACACTGCCCCCTTAAAGATGTTTTATTATCTGAAGACTTTATATTGCTTTCCAGTTCTTTGGGGCACCAAACCATTTGGTTCGTTAACTCTTGTAAAATATAACAGATTAATGAATACAACTGAACAAGCCATAACTAAGTAACCTACTGCACTGCTAGCTATAGATTCTGACCAGTAGTTATTCTTACATTAATATTTTACTGATTGTTGCATTATTGATGTCAAAGTTTTGAGCTGTAAACCTGTTTGTTGAAATGTAGGTGTTTGCTAATTGCTGCTGGCTAGTCTGAAGGAGCTGAGTGGGGCCGGGCTGCTCTGACGCTAAAGCTCGGCTGGAGGAAGATCTTTGTAGAAAAGGCAGCACACAGCGAGACCTGGCCTTTAGGTACCCCGAATGGTTGCCATGGGAGATTTTAGGATTTCTCAAACATGCAAGAAATAATCAAGGGAAAACTTCAGGTATGTTTTTGCTGAGGGAATAACATTGTGCATAAGGTAAAGCTCAAAAAGTCATTTTATGCCCTTTAACTTGAATTACATGTGAGACTGTGACTCTGTGGAGAGTCATTTCACAGGAACATGCTAGCTACTACAAGGTCTCTACTGTATGGAAGCCCATTTCTGCCATGAAACAAAAAAAAAATAAAAGCCCAACAGGAAGTCATAATTACAAGTTATAACAATAAGGGCTATAATTGAGAATTTCAAGGTCACACTTATCTCATAACTAGGACTCAGAAAGTTGAAGTTATGGCTTTCATTCTTATAATTATGCTGTATATATTTTTTTGTCTTTCCTGGTGGAAATATATGGAAATACTACAGAACCTTACGTTGACAAATCCAAACTATTCCTCTGATACACCGCAACTAAGTGACGCACTAAAGATGCAAAATATACACTGAAATCTTAACATAAATGCCAAATGATAAACAGCAACATATAAATAAAAGGTCTATTTATTACTTACAATAAAAGAAAGTTTTTATAAAACATTTCTAATTTTAGTCAGACTTCATTGCCTGTCAGCTTCCATAAATTCTGAACACTAGTCATGTGTTACTCATCATCCAGGTAAGTTGGGCTGCATTTGACCGACTGAGCTGCACATTGTAAATACCACTGATTAAAACGTGGCTCTTGATAAAACAGGCTGCAGCTGAGTTTGTTGGTCTTTTCCATCTTTTCCATCTCCAGACCACAGCGGTCTCTTCAGGTAAGTCTCGTCCCTTTGCCTTCCTCTCAGAAGTCATCGTCGTCACAGATGTCCAGGTACACGTCGAAGGCTTCTCGATTGCAGTTTCCATCCGGTGTGAAGACGTACTTGTGGAAGGTCCCGTCTACACAGATGGCTGCAGAACAGAGGCATGAGAAGGCAAGGATAGAAAACTATAGTGATACTCAAAATTAATTTAGAAATATAAGCTTAGAGAAGGAAGTAAACGGACTTGTAATACATGTTTTTTCTGTCAGGATGTAGAAGTGAGGCTAAAGTACAGGATGATGATGCTAAAGCTAAGATGACTGGCTTTTGCTAGAAATGTTTAAAGATGATGACCGCATCAGGTTACAGCTCCTGTCAGTCTCACTAATGCCAAGCGTAAAAAGCTCCAGGTTACTGGAGAGGAGTATTTGTATTAGGGCTGAAATGGTTAATCGTGATTAATCGGTTATTGAAATAATCTTCCACTCATTTGGTAATTGATCTGTCACTGGATTATACAGACTCAAAAGAGAATATTTGCTGAAAGAACAACACACTCAGAGCGGTAATAAGGCCAAAACTGTACAAAAATATGTAAAATTTGCATTTAGATAAAAAAAAAAACCTTTGTCTGCAAATATGTTCTACCCAGAACTCCTCAAGTTACAGTTTTAGCTTCAGCTGATTCAAATTGTGTAAAACAAAATCTATTAGCCACCTCTTGCCATCTAATTATTGGTTGTTAATACAAAAATTAATTTGCAATTTTTGTAAGTGATCAAGTTTTCACTAAGGGAATGCTATGTTATTGCACTTTAGACAATAAAATGTTTTATTTTCTTAAAAATGTAATTATTTTTATATTTACATATTTTAACACATTTCTAATATTGTATAAAAAAGGTTGAAATAGTCAAATAAAAAATCTGCAGAATGTGGCTAATTTCTTAACAAATAAATCATCTGAATAATCAATAGAATAATTCCATTACTAACAATCATTAGGTGCAGCCCTGATTGGTATAAATTAAATCCTATTTTATTCTATATCTTCTCATAACAATACTGCTCCATTTTTACCAATAACATTTACTGAGCTTCATTCTAGCTTCCCTGCATCATGTGACATGCAGGAAACGCCACATTTATGAACGTGATGATATGCAGCCAGAACACAACAGCGGGTTTCCTCACCAATGACCGAGTTCACGTTTTTGGATGTGTTTTTTCCAAAAGCACATATGCAGGCGCACTCAGCAGGCACGGTGAAGCTGGCCAGCGACCACTGGCTGTCCACATACTGACCAATCACAGGGCCCACCTTCCCGACACGGGCCAGGCTGCAGGGAGAGAGATGGGTTCAGCTCACGGCAGCAGTGAGAGGATGAGAGCAGGTGGAGGTCTTACGCCGAGCGTCGGTTGAGTTTGGTGTCCTTCAGAGCAAAGATGTGGACGGTGCCTTTGTCGCTGGAGGCACACAGGAAGGACGAGTCGTGGCTGAAGTTGATGCTGCAAGAGAGAAAAGGAGGAACGCTTCAGTGGATGAAAGCCGACGGCGTCTGTGTGCTGCACCGGTCTCGTGTTTCACATGGTTAACACGTCTGTTGAACGCAGAGTTGTTTACTTCTTCAAAAATGGCTTAACAATCTAAAAAAATGCTACTTTGTACGATGGTGCATTTTAGGGACTAATAAAATCGTCTCTAAAAAAGGAGTAAATTTCCACCAGAAAACTTGAATTTTGTCTTAGAAATTTTCTAGAGGAGAAAAAGCCAGGACACTTCTGAGCTTGAAAAGTGGAAAAATTGCTAGAAATAACTTAGAAATTTTGAGATTAATCTCAGACTTTTTCCAGGAAAAAAACTTTTGAAACTCAATAATTTCCATGTTTTTTTCTAGAAAATGTGTGGAATTCTTAAAAGTTCAGAATTTTTTGGCAGAAAATTACTTTTTTCTGTCTCCAATGGCCCTAATATGAGTTGACAAACTCTCAATCAGAGACCTCTTCTGATTCATTGCAAACCTAACAATAACTCTTAAGGTATTTAAATGATAAGAGTTGTAACATTTTGCTTCCCTTTGGGACAAATCCAGTAGTTTTGAACTGAATAAACGTTGTAACTAATTAGATTCTTGTGTTCTTAATGTCCTGGCAGAAATGACCCTGAACACACCATCTACCCTGTGAAATATGGTGGAAGCATCATGCTGTGGGGGAAACTGTTCTTCAACAGGGACAGCAAAATGAGTGATAGTTGAAATTTTACATACACCCAATAAAAACACACATATTTTTTTATCTCACTGTCTGAAGATAAATCAGACCAAACTTTTCTTGTTTCTTTCTTTTACCAGAATTATTTCTATTTGCTAAATGCCAGAAAACTTAGCCAGAACATTTTTTAGACATTTGTTTCCCCTTTCTTTATATACATTTGGTCAGTATGAGGGATAAATGTCTTTAGTGTATAACTTGGGTCAAACGTTTTGACTCAAGTTTTGGGTTTCCTTCCAGAAGGACACTGACTGTAAAAATACTAAATGAAGGCCTGGACCAAAGACCCAAACTACATCCTCCTTCCACTCTGACTGATCTGTTGTGATCTGTTGTGATCTGTTGTGATCTGCAGTAAGCACCAGTAGAGCGTGGCCGGGTCGGTGCCTCTGCGCAGCTCCACCAGCTTGTCTCTGGTTGTGGTGTCGAACAGTCGGATCAGGGTTCCTTTGCGGGACGCTGACGCCGCCACGCTGCCTGCCTGGTTCAGCGCCACGCAGGCGATCTCGCTCTGGTGGGCGTTGATGGTAAACGGCGCCGACGACGTGCCGGGCTTGGTGTTGGACAAGTCCTGAAAGAGACGAGACGTGCCAGCTTGTTGGCCAAAACAACAGAGTCGGACGCACTCGTCCTCCCACAAGTCTGGAACTTACCACCAGCTGCAAGCTGCCGCATTTGTGACCTGGGAATACCAACAGCTGTTTCTCCAGACTGGGACACAGGTCACAGATACCTGCAGGATGGAGAGAAATGCTGTCAAGAAGTAAGACAATAAGAGGAGAGACAAAGAAACCACAGAGGAAGAAAGAGTTTCACCTTTAGGGTTGTCTCTGGTGTCGAATTCAAAAAGCTTGACGGGATTGTCTGGGAAACTGTAAACGAAGATCTTGTTCTTCAACACGATGATGATCCTACGACAACAGGCAATCTCATGATCAGTGGATCCGCGCGGCTGGACGGGGAGGGGTAACAGTGGTCAGAGGAAACTCACTTGTCGTGCCTCATGCGAACGGCCAGAACCGGTTTGGTGAAGGTGAACTCCAGCACCAGCTTATCCTTGGGGTCTCGGGACTCTCGAGCGTCATCCCAGATCAGAACTTCAACCAGAGGAGAGCAGATCCAAATGATGCTCAAGAATTTAATGAATGAGAAACACATGCTCTATGCTCACTGTAGGTGTCACCCACCTACAACAGACATGCTTTTAATACCAGACAAAACTCTGTCAGTACTCTGACAGTGCCTCTGCCTCAAACCAACACTCTGAAAGAAACAGCTGTTTCTGTATAACAGCTGTTTCTTTTTGGAATAAGTTGCCTTCTGAAATATGTACATTTTAATAGAGAATGAATTAACATGAAATTGATGGAATGCCTAAATTTGTATTCAGTCTGTTATCGTTTTATTTGTATCTTTATTTTTAATTCAGTTTTGATATGGCTAAAATATCCATATCAAAATGCACAGTGGGGCAGTTGGTAACACTGCTGCCTTGCAGCAAGAAGGTTCTGGGTTTGATTCCCAGCCCTGGTCTTTCTGCATGGAGTTTGCATGTTCTCCCTGTGCATATGTGGGTTTTTCCAGGTACTCCCACAGTCCAAAAACATGACGTCGTCCACTGACCGTTAGGCACCAGGTGATCCCACTAGGATCATGATGGGTATGATGATGGGTGGACGGCTGAAATAGTTTGTGCTTGTAATTTCTGCTACAGTAGGGACTAGGGGGGATCCTTTACTAAGCAAATAAATATTTTAAATATCTACAGCAGGTACAATATAAATAAAGACAGGTCAGGCTGATTATAAAAAATAAAAGAACATTCTGGAGAAGCTGACGCACCGGAGATTTCGGAGAATTTGGGATTGACTCCTCCTCCGACCAAGGCCAGCAGGTTGGAGCGATGCAGCATGGAGCACAGCGCCACACTGCCCACCTGCTCATGGTCTGCAACAACACAAACACTCAATGTGCACACTGATTTGCAACGGTTTTGGGACAGTTGTCAAGACGACAGAGGCAATAAGCTGCTTTCCAGCTCATTGCCTGAGCTGGAAAGCAGAGGTGGGCGGAGCCATCCAAAAAATCGATAATATTGACAGTGTGTTGTGGAAAAAATTCACTTACAAACTTTCATATTTCTATGTTGCAGTTCCTCAACTCTAACACAGAAAATAAGTGTTTGTTTCTCAAATTATATGTTTTTGTACTTTATTTAGGAAACGATGTACACAAATTTGTTTTGTTTGTCTATTGTTTTTGTTTATGTTGTTAATATGTAGGCCTGTCATAAATTTTGCTGGAAAATAAACTGATAAACCATAAAAATGGCTAAATGTCAGAACTCTGATTTATCGAACTTAAGTAATAAAAAGTATTGGTATCGGTATCGGTATCAGCATCAGCGATACCAGACCAGGCCGTATTGCCCACCTCTACTGCAAAGCATTTATGTCCAGTCACATACAGGCCAGAGGTTTGTTGATTTGCTGATAAAAACTCATTAAAGCAGTGGAGTGACGGCAGGCGGCTATCAGCCACCTCCACCAGGACTCACCCAGGTGGCCCTTCTCCATCAGCGGCTCCACGTTGTAGATTTTCACCCCCGTCTCCATCGCACAGCAGAAACAGCCTGTAGATGACAAACACTTCAAACTTCATCTGTTTGTTAGTTCTGCATGTTTTCTGTCAGGAGCACCTTCTGCTGCTTACACAATGGATCCATTAAACGAAGTTGATTCTGTTTCTAAACACTCAACATTCAAAAGCAAACTGAGTTGACTTCTACGGAAGGTAAAGAGGATCAAAAATAGGCAACTTTTCACATAACATTGGCACTGACCTGATGTGATGAAGTTGTTTGACGTAAGCCTTACATGTGGTCATTTGTGTGAATTGTCGATTAATGTTGCATATAACAGTTTTAACTTAGACTGATGGGGGGATGTAATATTTTGTTAGTTACCTGACCCAAACTGAGATCAGAAGAATGTAACATATTAGACAGACCCGTCTGTCTTATACGGCGCCTGAGTCATTTATAAGTTGGTGCTATATAAATAAAAATGAACTGAAAGGAATACTACCTTACGATCTATCATGGGAGAACAAATATCAAAATGAATATAGATGGTTTGCATTAGTGTTTGTTATTGCTTGCTGGACCAACAAAATTAGTAAGGACATTGCATATTTTCATTTTCAGAATCAGTCCCATAAAACAAAAATGTGTCAATGAGATGAACAACTTTCCAAACACCTACAGCTCTAATGTAACCAAACTGCTAAAGTAGAGAGAGCAAAACAACAACAGCCTCCCCCAGGCCTGTAGATGTCTGCGGTGGTTTCTTTTGTTCTGCTCTCCAACTGGAACACATCCAGAAGTTGCGGCAGTTGGGACATTTTGTGTGACTGTAAAACTTCGCCTTGCTGACGAAGCTTTTTTACTAAAGTAAGTGGGACCAGGGTGAAGCTTACTTTGGTCCTGGTTGAACTGGAGGCTGTTGACTCCTCTCTGCTGAGCCATGGCTGCTGTAATCCTCCGGAACTACGCCTTTATTCACAATCGCTGGACAAACTGGAAGAGGAGACACAGACCGCCAGTCTCCAGCTTCCAGGCGACAGGTAGAGAGATACAGCCGCTGCAGCTGGAACTATAGCTGCGTCATTAGCATTAGCTTAGATGTAAACAAACAAACCGCTGCTCTTCCTCTGCTTTGTTTCATTGCTGCTGGTTTCTTGGAGCATCGTTGCCACCAAGTGGTCGGGAGGACAAATCTGCATTCTAAAAATCTAACTAGATCGTAAAGAACATTTTAATGACGCTGAAGCAAAAATCGTTCCCTTCCTAAAATAATGGCCCAACTCAATTGCCATTTAAAATGTATGAAATCAGTGACAGGACATGATCACTAATGGGCAACATACTCTTACAATTGTAAGACATTTGTAAACAAAGCGAGTTTTCTCAGGTACACAGAGCTCAGATGTTCTGACCCACTCTTCCATCTCATGTGTTGTTCTGAAAGTGTCATTCATGCTGGAATTATAACAAAATAAAAACTGGAAATGTCCAGTCTGGATGGAAAGACATACATCTGTGGTAAACCACGTGAATTACTCAGCAGAAAGTGAAATGTTATGTGATTTTTGAGAATAGGGACAAAATGGGTTTTAATTTTCCCAAATCTTTTAAAATTATTTCTCAACCTTATGTATGCAAATATGACAAATGATGTTTTGGAAATGTAAAGATGCTAAGGTGCAGGCTCCCAGTTGCAACATTTTTTAAAATATTACATTTTTAATCGACCTGACCCAGAACTTTGTCATCACCATCTGACAAAATAAATATAAAATTATTTTTAAAATATCCTATTAGTGATATTTTTACAGACAAATGCTTCTCAATAAACAAAATATTTAAAACAAAAAGTCCATCTGACGGAGTTGACACAGAACTGAAGGTGGTGACAAACTAATGAGTAAAAAGAAATACTTTATACATGTGAAGTAATGCAATTTACTTGCAATTAATTCATTAAAATGATTTATTTGTATTTATTCAATGAAGGCATATCTTTGCTCATCCAACCAGGAGCCATCTCTGACCCTCTCTAAAGCCAGGAGCTCCTGCTGTTTTACGGCTTTTCACAGATGAGTGTGAAAAGCTACAACTTCTCCTGTATTGTTTCCCACACAGACAAATGGCAGTTCAAACGATCCTAGCAAACCATCTGCTGTAACTACAAGTAACATAAAGGTCAATAGGCCAGAATACATTACTGATTTTAAAACTATAATGAGGCTATTTGAATCAAGACATGTTAAGTTTTAAAACTAGCATACTTTAAATTTATTTTCTTAATACTTTTATAATTATTTATATGAATACTTGTACTTAATTGTCATAATATATTATCTTAGTATTCCTTTAATTGTTTTAAACCATTATAATGTATTGAGTTCTGCTCCAGGACAAAGGATTTTACAGGCATCATCCACCTACTACAATGTTTAAAATAAAAAAAATATTCAACAAACACAAGGAAAATATACATTGTTGTGCTCACATGACCCAGGTTAGTTTAGTCAGATATTTGAAAAAAGAAAAAAATTTGTGTATATTTTATTCAAATTTTGTGCTTTATCCATAGGAACAGTTTTGTCCCTATTCTCAAGAATCACCGATTCATTACGTCTACATAGTGAATAACATTTTTATATTTAGCAGGTAAAGGGTATATTAGTTCTACATCTGACCAGAGGTTAGTCATGCAACAGGGGAAACACTCAACTATGCCAATGTAGTAGAGGAAACCTGTCCTGACACTGTAAAGGCACCAGACATTAGTCTGCTTGTCTAAACTGTTGGGATTGGACAAACAAACAAACAAAAGACAGAAATAATCAATCATATGCAATCCTTTATTTTTATTTTTTTTAAAAAGGAAAAATGCTGATCAGTGAAGGTTCTGTGTTCCCTGCTGGTGCCACCGCCCCTGTTGAGAAAGTGAGAAATATTACACGTTGCTCGACATCTCGTCTCCCCAGGTCCGTTAATGTGTGTAAAAGTGAAACCACAAAGACAACAGTCACTGTTCAATTTCACAATCAACCAGAATTTTATTGACATTAACAGCTTATCATAATCATCAGAAACTAGAGCCACAAAGAATAAATTAATTACCTTAGAAAAATACCAAAATACGAAGACGTGCCTTCGGAGACCACTGTGTGTGGCAGTTAAGACAGTTCCACCCCAGTGATCTGACCAGCTGTTTTAGCTCAATTACTTTTATATTCAGGCATGTTTCTACTGTCTGGTGCATTCTTATGTACAGTTTATAGGTGGACTCAAACAGCCCGTAATGACGTGTTGCTGTTTGCACACCAGAGACCATGCAGGTGTTACCAAGGCCAAGGGATGAATTCATCACTGTCTAATCCTCCCAGGGTACGAACAATAGATGAGTTCATTTCATACAGAAACATTTTACTCAAGAAAGCGAGACCAAAGTTCATCAACTATCCGTATTTTTCATTCCAAACTGCTTCAACTGGTTCTTGAACCACACAGAGCTCTCCTGACCTCTCCTCTGACCCAGTGCATTAAACAGCATATTTTGATTATAAAAATTAGCACCCTTTTCATACATCTTCAAACTCTTATAAAATAGACATGACCAGTTTCAATACCAAACTCTGTTACACTCAATATTTTCTGATTAGTTTTCAACTTCTTTGGTTTGTAGTGAACTAAAACACTTTCAGATGAATATATGACATACACTCTTAAGAATGTGATCTAATATAAAAAACTACTGATTAGACTAATTTTAATATTCTACCGATTAAGTTACATATTGATTAAACTATGAGTCTAGATCTAAGCTAATTTGAGGCCTACTCAAAACAATCATGATCAATCTAATATTTCAACATGAGCCAAAGTTTAAACATAATTAAACTAATATTTTCAACAACCCTCTGATGGTTTTCATGTGCTTTCAGGAGGCAATGGTGGTTGTGTTACCACCCCCACGCCACTAGAGGCAGTAGTAGGCCCGAAAAGATGCGACTAAGGAGCAGATTTAGAAGTACACCGAAAGCTACAGAATTTGGTAAACGGTGAGCTTTGCTGAAGTAATTAAAGACACAAGTTCAAATCCATGCTGAGAGGAACTCCTTCAATCAGTGCTCCTCCGCAGCACTGATTGGCTCAGCGATGTAACGTGATCCTTTGCAGCAAGTGATGGCAAAGCGGGGCGTCATCACGACATTACACAGTGTGTCTTTACCTCCGCGGCAGAGGCTCCACCGAACCCCTGAGACGGACTCACCCTGGGGTTCGATCGAACCCAGGTTAAGAACCACTGATTTAAAGGTACATTTATGATTACGGTACTCTGTTGTATAAACCATAAACAGTCTTTTTTTTACTGGCTGCAAAATATTTCTGACCCACCCCTACGTTTATTCTCACGTGACGCAACGTGACCAATGAGAATCTTAATTTATTTTTTTAAATGTAATGTCCACCATCCAATGTCTGAAGGCTACAGACGCAGTCACTCCTTTTAATTTTACACACACGGCCACAGTTCTCCTGGACAGCAGGTCCACATCGGTACGTACCACAATTATAGAGAAGAGTGATTTTCTTTCTGTCCGTCTCCGTCAGTCGACTCCTCTGTCCCATGTCCTTTATGTCTTTCTTTGGGATGATGGTGGGTTTTCCGTTTGATGAAAAGAAAGTCCTGACAAATGAAAATGAACAATAATCTTTACATTACAAGAAAAATTACATTTAACAAACCCCCCCCCCCCCCCAAACTACCTTACCGTCCATAGTGTAGTATGGAACTGTAGTCGTACGGAATATCAAAAGTTTTCCCAGCAAGCTTTTTGAAGTTTTCCTCCATACCTGAAACAGTCAGACCAACTTTTTATACAGACCCTCAAACCACATAATGCTATATGATCAGCGGTGGCTCTGAAGGAAAGGAGAATTCAATGCTTGCCTAAAGTGGAGATGAAACCATTGTTCTTCCTCTCAACATGTTCAATCGCAGTGAAATTAAGTTTCTAAATGCTCCTTCTCAGACATGTAACCATTGTAATAAATACTTTATTCAGTGGGATAAAGTAAAGAGAAGCTTTCTTTGCTTCTCTTTCACAAAAGAGAAGCAAATAAATCAGCAATTCCCCCTGTTGGGATTTATACATCCCAACATGGGGGATGAATGAGTCCCCCCCCCCCCCTCCCGCTGGATTCATTCATCCAGAGGGAAACAATTCTGTGTTTTCCTTTTATCTCTTTTAGTTAGTTGCTAAGATAAAGCTAAAAGAAATGATGCATTAGGAAACGCCCTCAAAGTTACGATTACAGGATACTAGGAGCTAGGTAACGCCCCCTTTGGGGGATAGATTAGGCTAACAAAGGAGATCACAAACTCTTCTGGGGTGCCATTTTGTCTGTTAGCTCTTAGAGGAAGCAGGTCATAATGGACCAGCTGTATTTTGTCATTAATAAATGGAATTCATGAATTCAACTCACTGACTCTTCTTTAGTCACCAAGAACTCAGCATGGAGAACGGTTAATTCTCCGCATTACCAAGGTAAAGGGATGAATTCATCACTCTCTAATACTCCCTGCACATCTCCCCAGAGTAGGAACAATTGATGTGTTCATTTCATACAGAAGCATTTTACTCAAGAAAGTGGGGCCGAAGTTTTCATTCTTCCAAACTGCATCAAACTGGTTCCTGAAAGGCACAGAGCTCTCCTGACCTCTCCTCTGACCCAGTGCATTTTGATTATAAAAATTGGCACATGTTTCATATAATATCTTTACACTCTTACAAAACAGACATGAACAGTTTCAATTTAAAAAACCTGTTACACTGAATAGTTTCTGATTAGTTTTCTACTTTTTTGGTTATAATGAACTAAAACATTTTCAGATGAAGTAATGACTTGCACACTTGTTAAGAATGTGATCTAATATAAAAACTACTCATTAAACCAATTGTAATCAAATTATGCTCCTTATATCTAAGAAAAATGTTCTACTGATCAGGTTATATCTGTATTGATTAAATCATAAATCTAACCTAAATTAAGGTCTACTCCAAACAATCATGATCAGTATAATATTTCAACACGCACTAAAGTTAAACATCACTAAAACTAGCATAATCAAACTCATTTCTCCAACAATCCTCCTATTGATCTCTGAAAAGAGATGACCTATATAAATGGTCTGAATCCCAACACAGGGTACCGAGAGGCTACCGGCCTGCAATCAAAGACATAATCTTTTATCTGGAGAATTAGACCTTCTTCTTCGGGATTCTCACTGCACAGTTCCCACCAGCTACATTCCTTGTTGGTCAAACGGACATCTTAGCGCAATCTCAGATTTTATAGCTTTCAACTCGTGAGGGGGTAATTTAAATTTTCAGAAATGCATCTGATAGACCCACAAGGCTTCTGGAACAGTGTCCCAGTTTAGCTATTGGTATGAACTCCTTATACCAACTGTTAAATATGTTGGAGTGTTTGGGCTCGGCCCAACCAGGCATCCTGCAGTGTCTAAACTAGAGTCTGGCAAACCGCTGAAGCTTGGCCTAAACCAGTTCAAGAAACTGCATAAGGAAAATATAAAAAATAAAGGTGTTGCAGTGATCTAGACAGACATTATACTCAAGGTTAGATTTCTATGGAGCTCCTAAAGGGACAATAAATGGGGGAAAAAAAAAACTCCACCAATATCCCTTTTAGGGTCTCTGTAGATTTAAATTATTTTAAAACTGCTTTTTTGTTGTGACAAATAAAACCTGAGCCGTTGTATTTGTTGGATTCAATAGGAATAGAAACATTATCACATTACCTTTGATGATGTTACTCTTGATAATTTCAATAAAGCCATCCCGGTCCAACCTGGTGTGTTCATGCTCAAAGCCAAGAGTGTGAAGGATCTCATGAGCAATGTTGCCCACGCTGCATGACGGCGCAACATACACAAACTGCCGGCCTCCGAAAAAGCCCACGTTTGAAGCGCAGCTAAGGGGCGACAGATGACATACAGACATGTTATTAGACAGAATCTGAACCCAACTCTCTCCTGAGCAGGTTGGGTTGAGCATGTGTTCTGTTGGTGGGGAAGGCATTTTAAATGAATTAGCTAAAACCCTGCATGAAGCACCATACCCATGTCCAAACCTGGTTGAAAAGTCTACATACCCTTTACCAGGACGGAAGAGCACATAGTCTAACTCGGTAGAGTTTCTCCTGTGGAAAGTTATGCAGGTGTGCTCAGACACCATTGCCATGGCAGCCATGATATCCTCCTTTTTGTCATCTTAAGAAAATAAACTCAGTTAAAGCCTTTTGTGAGTAGTGCTAACTAGTTGACTTACTACTTACTTATGTCTGGTCTGATGTCGTATGGCAAGTCTGTAGTTGGCCAAGATTTACCCACTGCATTCCTGTTTTTCTGCAAAACAACACATATATATATATATATATATATATATATATATATATATATATATATATGTGTGTGTGTGTGTGTGTGTGTGTGTGTGTGTATTACAGGTGTTCAATTGACAACATTGTCTTAAAGTTGGTTTCAACCTAGACAGGATGCTGAGGCCAAAACTTTTATCCAATTTCTACACCTGCCTTTTCCCAGGGGTGAAAGTAGTTTTAAATTCTTGGAGGTACTATGACAAAATCTATAAAGCACACAAAGAAGCAATTATATATATATATATATATATTTTTTTTTTTTTTTTTTTTCAGTCTGAAATATACAATTGCTTCTTTGTGTGCTTTGAAGTTTCTGTGCTGATGGAATTTTTTGTGACGCAATAAAAGCTGTGTAGCTCTTGAATTGCTACAAAATGGAGCTATATTTCCCTTAGCCCACTGGCTGCAATGTTGACACCACGAGATGCCGTGAGATCTAAATTCTGAACATAGTCTTCCACATCTGGTTGATGGGGTAACAGGTCCAAGGGAACCACAGACATCTCTCCCAGGCCAGATTAGACACATAGACCATCTTCATCAGTTCATTTTAAATACTGCATCGTATTCAAAAACAATTTAATTATTATTAATAATAATGTCACCAAAAACTGCTACTGCTGCTCAACTGATGGAGACATAAGAAGCTACAAGTCTTTTAAAAACATATATAAACATTTGTTTCCCAGTTGGTTTAATAGTTAAAATACAAGAAAAGTGAAATACCAACAGACTCGTAACCAGTTTACAGGAAAGCATAGAAATGGACTTATTTATCTCCTTCCCGGCTATCAGCAATGTGGGCTGCTGATGCTGTGCTGCTGTTGGTGTCAAGCTCTCAGTTACACATTACATTACGTTCTGTCTATTGTTTACATTTCCGTACCATACAGAGCAAATGTGTTCGAGTGGGTCGTTTACAACCCATCAAATATGGAGCGGCAGCATCATTTCTTTGGGATCATTCTTTATTCTATTTTTATGCTAACGTGTAAAATTATTAAACCAAAATTATTTCTTTGTAGCTCTTCTCCAAGCAGGCAAAATTTCTTGTCACAATTTACAACAGCAGCAGCAGCAAATATCTGTAGGTTACATTTAATTTTACTTTTAAGATATTTTTAAGTCAAGTATGATTCAAAAATTTAAACCTGATAGAATGATGAAAAATCCTACTTAAATTAATGGTTTTAATATACCATTGTCAATCTAAACTTAATATTTAACCATTAAGATCCCTGTTTTAATCATCCCTAGCCTCCTAAAATATACCCTTCTGAAGTTCATCATGGCGCCTCGAATGATTAAGTGACGCAGTTGCAAAGGGTTAATAGTTTGAGTCATGCAGAAGTGATTTGACCGTTTCCATAGCAACTATCAGAAGCAAGACATTCCCCCAGAACTACAGTGAGCTCATTGTAGCTATGACCTCATCTATGACATAGATCAAAGAACATCTGAGGTTATGAATGCTTGGATCTCAAAACAGGAGGTCATATCCAAGCATCTCTTTGAGCAGTAACGTGTTTAACAAAAATTTTGACAATGCAACAGATCGCAGTCACCACCGTGTTTTTCCCCCTGACGATTGGAGCAGGTTTTTTGATAACGACAGGAGTGAGAAAGATTTTTAACAAGCTGCTCCCGGGGGTCACTTTTGACGTCACTAGCTATAAGGATGAAAATGAGTATGACGAATTTGATGCATACCTTTTCAAACCTTCCCCAGCTGTGAAGCAAACACCACAGGAAAACCCACAGCAAGCTTCCCCGGCTGGGGAGGCTTGCTGTGGCTCATCAGGTAATTTTCAGAAAGATCAGTCTGAAAAACGGCAAACCTCCCCGGCTGGGGCAGTTTATGCTGGCTCAACAGGCCATAGCAAACAGACTGATCATTCAGATCATTCGGATAGAGACACCGCTGATGAAGACAGTGATTTCCCCAGTCTTCCCAAAGTTCACAGACTGAGAAGGGTTGGAGCAATAAGGAGGAAAACAAGGCGTCCAAAACCTCAACCTGAGCTCTGAGGAACGCAACATTAGAAGACCGGACCCAAACTTCCCCGGCTGGGGAAGTTTGTATCATGCCGTCAGTCAAGATGACGGACAACAAGAATTTTTAGCATGAGGTTGGTGCTGATATCTACTCCTTTGATCACAAGCTTTGCAGGTGGCGAATTCTGATTAGTTGGGAGATCGAACATTGTAGATATTCTCTTCTTTTGCTCTTTTCTGCAGCACACAAGTTAAGGTACGCAAACAAGGAGACCGTTGAGTCTAAAAGCTCAACCTCTGCTCTGAGGAAAGCGGCATTAGAAAACCAGACCCATCAAGAGATAGCTGTCCTAGGGAATGATTTCTCTAATCACAAAGAACAAACTTCCCCGGCTGGGGAAGTTTGCGGTGACAAGGAGACCGTTGAGTCTAAAAGCTCAACCTCTGCTCTGAGGAAAGCGGCATTAGAAAACCAGACCCATCAAGAGATAGCTGTCCTAGGGAATGATTTCTCTAATCACAAAGAACAAACTTCCCCGGCTGGGGAAGTTTGCGGTGACAAGGAGACCGTTGTGTCTAAAAGCTCAACCTCTGCTCTGAGGAAAGCGGCATTAGAAAACCGGACCCATCAAGAGATAGCTGTCCTAGGTAACGATTTGGCCAACCTTTCAAAAGAGCAAACTTTCCCTGCTGGGGACGTTTGCTCTGGAAAGAAGAGACCTGACTATCAAACCTTAACTTGTGTGCTGCAGAAAAGGGCAAAAGAAGAGAATATCTACAATGTTCGATCTCCCAACTAATCAGAATTCGCTGCCTGCAGAGCTTGCGATCAAAGGAGTAGATATCAGCACAAACCTCATGCTAAAAATTCTTGTTGTCCATCATCTTGACTGACAGCATGTTACATCTGTCGCACTCCCCCTGATTTTTAGTATGGCAGAGATCTCCCCTGGGTTTTGGCATTAGATATTTGATTACCTCAGGAATGAGGAACAGTTTTGACAAACTACTTTCTGGTAGCAATTTAGAAAAAAGTAGCTCTCAGGACGAGTGCACTCTCTCTCGGTATGATCTTAATGATGCATTTCATTTTGATGCTTCCCCGGCTGGGGAAGTTTTCTGTGAAAAGGCGACAGCTGAGTCTGAATACTCAACTTCTCCATTGATGAAAACGGCATTAGAAGACAGGACCCCTGAAGACCACTGTCCAGGTAATGATTTTTCCAATCTTCCCTAGGAACAAACATGGATACAGAGATATGGATGTTAATGAACAGTGAAAAACTTGCGTAAAGTTTTAAGGAGTTATAATTACAACTGTCCATCCATTTCATCCATCCATTTTCTTCCTCTTGGGTCGGGTCACGGAGGTAGCAGCTTAAGAAGGGAGGTCCAGACTTCCCTTTCCCAAGCCACATGTTCCATGTCCTCTGGGGGAATCCCAAGACGTTTCTAGGCCAGCTGAGAGACATAGTCCCTCCAGCGTGTCCTGGGTCTTCCTCGGGGCCTCCTCCCGGTAGGACGTGCCTGGAACACCTCACCAGGGAGGCGTCCAGGAGGCATCCTGACCTGATGCCCGGGCCTCCTCAACTGGTTCCTCATGACGCTCAACTCTGAGCACTCTACTCTTTTTTTAATCATAATAGTAATAGTACTATTATGATAAAAAAAACAATAGGAATATTATATAAAGTTATATAACAAAGTCATGTTATAACTTTATTATAATTTAATAACATAATATGAAATTATAATAAAGTTATAATTTTATATTGTTTTAATAATAATAATAATAATAGTACTAATAATATCCCCACAAAAAAATCTGAATATCTAGTCCATTACAGTCTTATATTTTTATGGCTTGATGTTTATTTTTGCGATTATTAATAAGTGATCAATGTGGTAGATTAGCTACTGCAGCTATTAGCTAATTAAACACCTGCTGTACTGATGATCTGTAAGAGTTGGTGTTCAAGTTGCCTTTTATTTTCTAACTGTACTGAAACAGAATTCCACACCACATCTACATGTTAAGGTTGTCAAAGTAAAGCTAGCATAACTGAACTACTTCCCTCTCCCTCCATATTTTTTTCTTAATTACCTTTTTCCTGACCTGCTAATCTAGTGATATTGTAGCAAAGCACTGCATCCCTTTCACTTTTATTAGGCATACACAGGGGTGAAAGTAGTTTTAAATTCTTGGGGGTACTATGACAAAATAATTATATATATATATATATATATATATATATATATATATATATATATATATTTTTTTTTTTTTTTTTCTATTTTTTTTTTATATGAAACATCCAAGATCCATAAATACATCAAGGACAAAGCCTCAATGGACGATGTGCTCAGCGAATGTCTCAGACAATGGGGAACAGAGGACGAGGTGCTGGAGGAACCATCATGGGAAGACAAGCCCCTACATGGGATGTACCACCGACAAATAACTGAAGTGGCTGATATCAGGAAATCCTACCAATGGCTGGAGAAAGCTGGACTCAAGGACAGCACAGAGGCCCTCATCCTGGCCGCCCAGGAACAGGCCCTAAACACCAGAGCAATAGAGGCTCAGATCTACCACACCAGACAAGACCCCAGGTGTAGGTTGTACAAGGAGGCCTCTGAGACAGTCCAGCACATAACAGCAGGGTGCAAGATGTTGGCAGGGAAAGCGTACATGGAACGACATAACCAAGTGGCGGGCATAGTGTACAGGAACATCTGTGCCGAATATGGACTGGAAGCCCCGAGGTCAAAGTGGGGAACACCCCCAAAGGTGGTGGAGAATGACCGAGCTAAGATCCTGTGGGACTTCCAGATCCAGACAGACAAGATGGTAATGGCGAACCAACCGGACATTGTGGTGGTGGATAAAGAACAGAGGAAAGCCGTTGTGGTGGATGTAGCAATACCAAGTGACCACAACATCAGGAAAAAGGAGCATGAGAAACTGGAGAAATACCAGGGCCTCAGAGAGGAACTGGAGAAGGCCTGGAAGGTGAAGACCACAGTGGTGCCTGTGGTCATCGGGGCCCTCGGGGCAGTCACCCCCAAACTGGAGCAGTGGCTCAAACAGATCCCAGGAACAACATCAGACATCTCAGTCCAGAAATGTGCAGTTCTAGGCACAGCCAAGATACTGCGCAGAACCCTCAAGCTCCCAGGCCTCTGGTAGAGGACCCGAGCTCAGAGGATGAAAGAGACCACCCACGGAGGGTGAGAAGGAAAAAAAAAAAAAAAAAAAAAAAAAAAAAAAAAAAAATATATATATATATATATATATATATATATATATATATATATATAAAGCTTTTATCACTTTTTTTGCAAAGTGATAAAACCTGGGTAGCTCTTGAACTGTTACAAAATAAAGCTGTATTTCCTTCAGCCCACTGGCTGCAATGTTGACACCTTGAGATGCCATGAGTCCTAAATTCTGAACATCATGGCATAGAGTGCATCCCAGTTTTCCACATCTGGCATATAACCATTCATTTTAGCTTTTAAACTGGATATATTGATCCAGTTTAATCAATAATCAGTAGCCTAGCATCATGACCTGTTTGTTCTGAAGATCCTCCAGCTTCCACTTCGTCTTCCTAACATGGCGCCTCCTCACCCTGACTCTCATACTGATGGGAGCTCTGTTAAGTTAAAAGCTCATCTTCTGAAGTTGGGATATTTTTCCTCCAACAGGTTCCAGAGGAATCACCTCAAACCAGATGTTGGACTGGATTTTATTTCACTGTCATTTGTGAATGTTAGCTTCTCATTTTCAACAGTGGAGCTATAAAGGTTGAAAAAGGTTATTTTGGAGAAAGTCTCATCAATATCAATATTTCCACTAAGTAAGAGGCAAAAAAAAAAGATAAAGGAAAAGCCTCTCAGACTCTGAGCCCATCTCTGGCAATCAGGGGGCAAGACGGGGTACACAGTGGACAGGTCACCAGTCCATCACAGGGCAACACATATGACAAACAAGACAAAACCATTCATGTACACTCTTAAATCCATATAAAGCCAATATGCATTTTTGGGGGACTTGAGAGAGAATAATTGAGTGACCTTTGGCTATTCATACTCAAACATTCAGCCTTACATGCATTTTAAAAGACAATTTTATGAAAATGCATGCTTCACATAGAAAAATCTCAAATATTTTGGGACAATAGTAGGTTACTTGAAGGGACGACTAGTCCATTCCAAGTAGACATGCGCCAGCATCCAGTAGGTGTTAGATTAGAGTGTTGTCTCAACTCTACTCTGTTGGGTAATGAAGAGGTGGAGGGAAACCAGACCTGTGAAGGCAGTAATCAATTAAACTAAAGATAAATACATGGATGAGTTTCCCTAGATCTTGTTGAACTTGTTGGTCTCGATTTAGTTTCAAGGAAAAGGTAACAAATAAGTTACCATGGTGATTGATCCTGTGCAGCTAGCCTGCTCCAGATCTTGCTAACAGCCAGCCTTAGTAGACCCTAGAGCCTCATCTGCTCGGTCAACGCTCACGCCAATCAGAAGTAAGTTTTGTCCGTGATTGCATTATCTTATGCGTCGGTTTTGGTCTTTTTTTTTTTTTTTAAATCACCCTGCATTAAAGTGCAGGTATTCAGTCAAGTTATTAACCAGTGGTGGTTTCTGATATAGGCAACATGGCCAACTGCCCTAGGTAACATCTTGTGTGGGGCGGCATGAGCGCACATATCAATTAAGAAAAAATTTGCAGCTGACACTTTGCTGATTTAAAATAGACATCATAGCAAATAGACCCCCAGTGTCAATGAGCAAAATAGTGTTGCTTGTCCTTACTCACCGATACCAGCATGTCTCCCTCCACCACTGCCACGTCATCAGAAAAAAGCTCTGGGAAAACATTCATGTTAAATGTATTATTTTACAGTTTCTGATTTTAAGGGGATAAAATACTCCAAGATACATCTTTGCAATACAATTTTTGCCATTAATGACACCTTTGAAATACTTCAGGACATGCAACCTGGGAGCATAAAGAAGGAAGACCACTTTCAGGAACAATTTTTTTTTTTTTTTTTTTTTAGAAAAAGCAAGACATGATAGGAAGTTTCAATGTCCTTGTCAGTGTGCCTTTTAAAATTAAAGAGAAAAATAATATTTCTGAAAGCATTCCAACAGTTTTTCTTATAGTTTTGATTGGTTCTTTGCCTCCTTTAGTTGCTTGAAATGCCTTAATGCACAGACTCCAGTCCTTGAGGGCCACTGCCCTGCAACTTTTAGATGTGCCTCTGCTGCACCACCACACCTGAATAGAATAATTAGATCATTAGCAGGACTCTGGAGAACTGATCTACACAAGGAGGAGGTAATTAAATCATTTCATTCCAGTGTCTTGTACCTGTGGCACATCTAAATACTGGAGGACAGTGGCCCTTGAGGACTGGAGTCCAACACCCCTGCCTTAATGAATACACTCAACATGAAAGCCAAGTCTTGAAACTGTGTTTTATTTACTTTCTACCCAAGATCAACCAAACCATCAGCAGAAACTGACAAAGTGACCTCACCTTCTAATGTCTCTGGGTTATGGGTCACATGTTGTACTACGTTGATGTCAAACAGAGGCACTGCAAAAAAAAAGTCACAATCAACCGCTCATAAATAATGACTAAAGAAAACATTGATCATAACACCCAACTCCCCCAGAGAACTGGAGTTTACAGTTTCTCAAAAGCAGTGAGGAACCATGCAGTTCTTTCTACAGAGATTTACAACGTTACAGGATTAAAAGCTGGGTGACTTCTTACCATTTTTCACATAGGCAGCAAAAGTTAGAGCCACTAAGAGCTGAAGCAGCATAGCCTGTATTCCAGTCGAGCTTGCAGCACCACTCCCAATGTTATCACATGAAGTTGAATCAGCTGGGAGCTGAAGCCTTGTTGAAAACCCAGCAGAGCTGGAAAAACCCACCTCATTATATAGACTACTGTTTCTCAACGGGGGCGGTACCGCAGAACACCAGAGTTTCTGATGATTCTCTTCTTGTTTTCAGAAGAAGAGAATCATAGCTTTTCTTCTGAAGAGAAGAGCTATGATTAGTTGCAGTTCTATCATGTCTTAATGTTGCACAGCACAGTCTTTTGCATATAGTTCAAGGTTTAAACTGGTATTGTTGTACATCTTTTATCTGGTCATTTTGTGCAATATTTAACAACTAACATCAGAAAATGGCATAGAAGAAGAATTTTTCCCCCACTGATTGGCACCTGAGTGAAGTTGCCCCCCCCATAGCACAAACGTTTGACACCAATTTTGTCTGATTTGAAGAAGGTGGGGGGCCAACTTCACTCAGGTCTGATTGGCTGCTGATAGCCCTACCGATTTTAACTTGAATGTCCATTGCATTTTTCGTAGATGCCTGTAAAAAAGTTTTTATTCCCATGGCTTTTTTATTCTCTGGAAAATTATTTTTGATGATAAATACAGAAACAACCAAAAAATTAAAGCATCAACAATAGTGATAATAATATTAATAATATTCAGTGCAAAGTAGCTAACACGTTTTTGATGGGGGACAGTAAGGGACCTGAATCTTCTCTGTGTCGTTCCTAATTTTTATATGTCCTAGTGAACTAGAACGATGCTTTCTAGGAACAGAGGCAGATTTATCATCCTGCGATTGCATTCCTATTTCTACTCACAGTTTCTCTATTTTGTTGCGGGTCGGAATCGATCAAAACCAGAATATGTGTGGCTGAACGGTTCACAGTAAAAACTGCTGGGTTAAAAATAACCCAATACGTAACCCAGCGCTGGGTCAAATATGGACCGACCCAACGCTGGGTTGTTTTAACCCAACTGGGTTGGGTTGAGGGTTTGACCCAGCACATTGGGTCATGGCAACTAACCAAACGTTGGGTTAAATTGACTTGTTTAAATTGGTTAAACTGACCCAAAATTGGGTTGAAATTCATAACCCAACACAAGGGTTATTATACCACTATAGTTGGGTTAAAAAAAATTATTTTAAATTTCACTATATAAAAACAGGATTAAAAGACATATGAATTTAAAGCTTCTTTTATTTCCACATGATACATATATAGAGCCAGCAATTTCATTTACAAAAGTTACAAAACATAAGTAGTTAAATCACTTCAATTCATTTGGCTACAACTCCAGAAGTATCTGTTACTCCATATCAGAAAACATTTAATGAAAAAAAGTCTGTTTTAAAGCAAACTACAAGTAAACCTTTCAGCCATTAAACAAGGAGCATTTTTAACGACACTTTAGCATTTTGCCTGTCTCCCTGCATGAGGACATACAGGTTGTCACATTTTGTAGATGCACCACCAGGTTTGTCCCAACCTGATGGAGAGAGAAGACAGAAAATAACAGGCCATTAGTGATGAACTTATATAAACAGCAAACAATTTGAGCATGATTCAGAGATGAATGTTGACTTACAGGCTGGATATCAATGAAACCCTCTGAACTTCCAGGTTGATGGATCTGAAACTCTTCTCCCAAATGTGTAAGTAGGGAGGAGCACTGGCAGCAGCTGCAGGGCTACATCATCTTGTCTGCATGGGAAACAAGCTTGTGTTAAAATGTTAAATGTTAACAGTTTATAAACATCTCTTGAGCTTCAATACCTTAAGGGAGAAAATTCATGTTGTTGAGAAGACGGCCGCTCCTTTCTCTTCTTGGCCATACAAAAGATCTTCGTTGAGAACAAGAGAGAGAAGCACAAAAACAGGCCTTTAGTGAATTTAAAGGTAAAGGGCTACATTCTCAAAAACTAATTTCTGACTGATTCTAGTTTAACACAAAACCTCACTATTGAATGTGATGCACTTAAACAATCTGAGCATTATTCAGAGATGAAGGTTGACTTACAGGCTGGATATCAATGAAAACATCTGAATTTCCAGGTTGATGGATCTGAAACTTCTCCCAAATTAGTAAGGTGGAGCAGGAAGGGGTACTGGCAGCAGCTGCAGGACTACATCATCTTCTGTATCAAACATAAGTTAGTGTTAAAATGTTACAGTAACTAAAAAGCATGACAACATTTTAGAGAACATTTCTTCTGAGCTTCAATACCTTGAGGGAGCAGACTCATGTTCTTGGTCATGCAGAAGGTCTTCGTTGAGAACGAGGAGTTTGGGTTTCGCTTAATTCTCCTGAAGATCCTGGATGTAAAATTACAAAATCTATCAGAAAAGACAAAATCACAAATCAAACTTTAATGACTGAATTAAATCTTATAGCTGTCTCAACTGCAAATAACTTGTAATTAGCCAGCAATTTCAAATGTTCAGAGTAATTTTATGTTCCTAAAAATAAATATAGCACTTAATAAAATAAAATGACATATAATTTAATTTAGAAGTAAAACTTAACACAAACTTAGTGCTGAATAACTTTCAGCACCAACTTTAAATAAATGTATTTGTAATTAATACCGTAGTAACAATAATAATAAAATGAGCAAACATTAACATTAGATATTGTCTTAGTTTTGCTTTTAATTCGTTGCCTAAAACCAGCGGGAGTTTGAAAGCAATGTGCCGGGAGACGGTCGTTCTCTCTCGGCTTAACGAGCCGCTCCGCCCGGTCAACTGACAGAGGGCGAGACGAGCCGGCGGCTGGAGGGGAGCGATAAGTGCGAACACGTCCGAGCATGTTTGTAATTAAGCTATATGTTAATAAACCGAGCGCATAATTCAGGTTTACACAACTAATTTATCGCCTAATAACTTTGCAAAAGTTATTTTATTTTCAAAAAGCATAATATACCCACATTATTAAAGCTCTGCTCGCTCTCCTCCGCCATTACTGCTGGTGTTCGAACACGTAGCCTCAGCCCGCTAAGGATGCGCGCGCATATTGCAAAAATCAGGGGACAAACCGTCAACTACCTTTTCTTTTAAAACTAAATCGATTTTTAAAAATTTGACTATGTTAAGTTACGGACAAATATGATTGAGGTTATATTAAAAACTGAATTTAATTTACTTGACAAATTGTGCCCTTCCCCTTCATCTATTTTTTCCCCAACATCCGTATTGTAGCAACACCGAAGCTCTTTGTCAGAGGAACCTGCCATAATAAACATTTCAAATAACCATAAAAATAAATATCAAACATGTTTGAAATAAATTCAATTTATGTATAAAATTCTATAAACGTTGAAACTTTATCTTCTTTTTACTTACCATGTCTTATTTCAAAGTAGAGGAGAAGTCCGTTATGCAATGTTCACAGTCATGTTGAAAATGGAGGCTTGTGAAGAGGGGCGTGGCTTCTTCCAAGTTTCATCTTTAACCCAACCGTTTGGGTAAATCTACCCACCCAACTCCTGGCCCAACAGAAGTGTGCAAGATGTAGACTTCCGATAAATTTCTGACCCAACTCATGAGTTATGAATTTTGACCCAATATTTGGTCAAACTAACCCAACCTATGACCCAACAGCTTCAACCCAGAAATTGGGTTATGAAAATAACCCAGCATTTTTTACTGTGTTAGATATGCGTTTCTTTGACCTAGTTTCCTTTTGTTTTTGTTCGTTTTTCTTTTGATATTAGCTTTTCTGACTGATATCACCAGATTGGCTGTCTGGTTTCCAGCCTGATCTTCAGCCAGCCAATCAATTTATGACAGTGTAGTAACTGTGTTGTAACAAACAAATTATTTTATGAAGAGTTTAAGCTCTCCCCATTGACAGATCGGAGATCTAGTTAGAATAGCTCTGTTTTGGATCCCTGGCAGTGATGGCTGATCAAAACTTTTTTAACCATTTAACTATTGTATCGGAAAAAGACGCATTAGTCCCAAGGGTATGTGTTCCATGGTCTTTGGTGCCATCGCGTGGCTAAAATGTGAAGTGCAGCTTCAATCAAGAAATTGAAAAGAGCACTTTCATTATTATCAATGTCATGTTGAAGTGTTGAATTGACATCTTCTGCTTAAATAACGTGTTACACTTCTGTCTCATGCTATGGTGTAACTTTGCAAATTTATTAGTTGAGGTTGAAAAAAAAACTTTTTAGCAAATAATTTTGAAGCATAAACTTCTATTGTTTGAATATCTTCCATGGTGTGTTCTCCATTTGTGGTGTTTTAACTTGAACTTAGATAATGTACATTTAAATAATCATAACGATTATATCGGAAAAGGGCTCAATACGTCCGAGTTTTCCAGTTCCGTGGTCTTTGGTGCCATCGTGTGGCTAAAACTGTGAAGAGCTCCTTCATTATCATTGTTGAGACTGCAGAGTTGTCTCTGCAGTCTCATGCAGACATGTTAATTAATTTTTGATTAATTAACATGTCACAATTCTATGTGCTATTATTGGTAATAACTGCAAATTTAATTGTGAGGGTGACAAATAATTTTATGCCCAGTTTTTAACAAAGAATAAACTTATTGTTTGAACATCTGCCGTGGTGTGGTCTCCCTTTTTGGTGCCGTCTTAATTGTAAATGTAAAGGTCATTTTATTGTTGCCTGGGGTTACACTTGTCCTGGGATGTCCCTTCCTAGATGTTTGTTTCAAGTATACTAATGCCAAATATAGTACAGTCATTTTTATATGGAATATTATTCTCACGTCTCAAATAAAGTAAAATTTAATTTCTTTTGGAATTAGTAAAATATTTTTGATTTTGAATTTGAAGAAGTTGTTATGAACTGGTAAAATATGGGGAAAAATACATATTTTATACATACCACACTGTATAGGCTTTGTTATCCTCAGAATCAAACCTCATAATGCAACTTGCTACCAAAGATCATTAAATAATTTCTTCAACAAAGGCAGATTCACTAAAAGACATGGTTGGCAAAACGTCTAAACTTCATTCCAATGAGACATTTATGTTGGAAAAATATATATATAAAAAACTGGCCAATAACAAAGCTCTGTCCTGAAAAAAAAAGATGTGTCAGCTGGTGTACAATAATGTTGGAAAGATTATTGTTTTTCCATCAGTGAAGTTCAGATGCCAATAATTAGAGGGAGCTACCAGAACAAGGAGGCATTCCAACCTCAGCCTTGGAGCTCATGAGCCAGGGTACATATGGAATAAGGACAATTAAAATGTTTTTCATTTATTTCATTTAGAAGGTGAAAATCATTTTCTACATGCTGCCTTTCCTTAAAATAACACTGCACAACTATCCTTTGGATGATTTTGTGCTGTTTCTTCTTCAACAAGATGAAGATCAGAATAGACTTCTTGCCGAAGTAAAATCTGTTTTAAACAGCAGACAGTGTTGGCAAAACTTTTAGGTGTCTGCTATAACGTTGCACTAAGAAGAAATAGGATGTCGGTTGAGTTTCACTAAATTTGTATTGTTTCAAAACATGGCGCACAACATAGACATCTGTCCTTACTTTACTGTGCACTCTCAAACTTCGAAATCACAAACAGTGAATACCCTCGCATGGCACAAAACCTTCAGGTTTCTGCTAGTAGTACTTTGTATATATAAAAAAGGTCATCTGGCGACTTCCATGAATTTTATTGCCTCATAGGATCTTTTCTTGCTCTCCACTGTGTGCGCTCTCAATCTTACAACTGACAGTGAATGCCCTCTGGTGGCGAAAAAGCGCTACAACATGAAAAACGTACTCTGAGGTTTTAGATCCGTCCAAGTTAAAGACTAAATAATGTTAGTCATACCGTCTTGTAAAACAAAAATACAACAAAATAAACATATTGAGGGTTGTCCACATTTTGCCAAAAGCAGCAAAAATGACCTTCTGCCACGGTGAGCTGGAGATGAAAAAATAATGTAATTTTTTTAAAAAGATATGCAGCAAAACCAAGAATACATCAAAAATGAACAGAAAACGACTTCATAAGAAGGAAATCAACGTTCTGGAGGTTTTTGGAGTCCAGAATATAAAAAGTGTGGGATCTGTGCAGGAGGGCTGGAGATGTCTGAAGAGTCACTTTGAAGGGAGAATTTGATCGAGTCGAGATGAGAAATCCTGACAGTCTCCTGACAAAACCTGAATGCAATTAAGAAAAAGAGCTTGAACGAAGTTTTAGTTTAAGAGTGTTTACACTTACACAACCAGGTTGTTGCACCTTTTCATGTTCTCTCCAGCAGATGAACTGTACAGGAGTCATGGCCAGTTAAAGGTGGCCAGAGTTTGGAAGTGACTTAGCATGGTTTTATTTTTACACATCCCAAAAACATAGTATCTGAAAAGGTTTTGTGTCACCTTTTAACATCCAGCTCCATGTCTGATTTAGATTTAAGGTAGTGGTTTCTGATACACAATGCCCTTTTTGTTCTTTTTTTCCTTGTATGTCTGGAAGAATTACATCTTTGCCTTCCTTTACTACTTTTTCCATTCACGGCCAAGGAAAGTTGCATAACTGTCATAAGAAGTTACTAGGGTCTATTTTTATTCTACTTGTCATAAATAATGAGAATATTACCACAAGGCCCCCCTGCAAAGTTTTGCTCATAGAATTAAAGTTTGGGGCTCGCAGGCGGGATATTGGGCAACCCAACAAGAGCAGAACAATCTTCTGTCCAAAGACCCTCTCACAGCTGCTGTCAAATTGGAAACAGGAGACATTAGAATCAGTCCTCTGTGTTGTTATAAGGCGCGCACGCACACACACACACACACACCCCCCCCCCACACACACACACGCGCACACACACACACACACACACACAGTGGATGAAACTCATGTAAATTGCGTAATCATCTTCAGAGCTGGCAGCCAGCAGCAGCTGCCTGGCTACAGATTCACTTCGTTTTCTAGAGAGAACATCAAGATGCAGCAGCTGTAAAGATATGCAAAAGAAAATAAAAGCTTTTGTTGTTTTTCCACCTGCATCTGGAGAAAATCTCCTCGGAGGAAGACTTTCTTTGCTGCTGCTTGGATCAGTCCATCTTACCAAGACCAGTCGCTCTCTTCCTGTGCTCTGGATGTTGGTTTAGGAGTTTGTGACATTCTCTGTTTATCGACTATTGAAATAATCCTCAACTAACTTAGTCACTGATTGTTAACTGGAATATACAGTTTCAAAAAAGGTTCTTTTAGTGAGAGAAAAAAAACATTCAGAGCAGTAATTCAGCCAAAACTGTAAAAAAAGAAAATAATTTTATATTTAAGACAAAAACATCTGTGACTGTATATTTTAACCAAAACTCCTCAAGTGGTATAGGTTTAGCTTCACCTGGTTCAGATTCACAAAAGAATAGCATTCTAGGCAATTAAATATTTTTCATTTAGAAAAGGTTTTGAATCCATTTTAATGTTTTTCTTTTAATGTATTGCATACAAGATGCTTCAGTGGTTAAAGGAAAAAAAACTGTAAAATATGCCAGTTTTTTTTTCTGAGTAATCGTCAGAATAATTGATAGATTAATCGATTACTAATATAAGTGTTTGTTACAGCCCTAGTTTTATTCCGTCAGTATTAGAAGTGCTGTACAGTTGATGTCTGAAGTAAAACAGACAAACATAATTAATACGTTCTGCAAACACACATGAACACCAGCGGTACACAGCTCAGGTCGGACAGTCTGGCTTTCCTGAGTTCTGTTATGTGGCGAAACGTCAGCCAGTATTCACACATTCAGTGATGATTCACCTCCAGCAGACTGGATGAGCCAACGCCACAGGAAACATTTGAAACAAAACTTCAGTGACTGTGCGTCACATTTTGACCCATCGGTCCGGTTCCAAAGAGTCCACCAGGTGAAGGTTCAGACGTCCCCTCAGGTCCCGTCAGAAGGTGATCACTTTGGCCTGCTTGGGTTTGGCTTTCTTCACTGGAACGTGAACGTCCTCCAGGTCTGCGCTCATGTTGTTGGACAACCAGCCCAGAGTCACCGAGTTAGCTGGAAGGACCAACACATACATATGACACATTAAACACATGAAAACCCCAGAAGACTCGTACATGATTCTAACTCAACATAATGGTCTAGTTCTGTTCCACAAAGCCAGCAGAGGTTTTCTCCTTCCTCTCTTTGGCATTAATCGTAGGAAACTAGACATGGAAACAGCTAAAGTTTCCAATTGTAAAGGTGAAACCGACATCAATCCAGGGACAAAAGGTTGTGACGTCACAGTATGTAATAATGTAATAAAAAGCAGCATTAAAATGTCAAAAAACATCTTTAAAACCCCAATACATAACAATAAACACTAAATGTAATAAAATCCGTGAGGGCAGTTTGAATCGTTTTGTCTTGAACGACATGTTAATAAAACAAAGGTTCTGAAAAGGCAACTAAACGACCAGAAGTTCAGCATTATTTCAACTAAGACGCGTACATGATTAGAAATAAAATAATTAGAATGAACATAAACACTTTGTGATTGTTCATTACATACGCGCCACATTATTAAAGTATCGTTTCTAAAAAAAAAGAGCTTTTCGTAACGATCAGTGGAAAATGTCCCCGGAGACGACATTTGTTGTGAATTGCCACTGTATAAATAAAATTGTAATGAAATCTTTGAATACATTTCGCTGTACTTTCTGCCACATCTATAGTAACGTTATTACATCTTGAGTCAGTTATTGCATAATGTGGCATTGCAGCAGCTTATTAGAATTGACTCTGTGCAAAAACACAGACTGTAAACCATGAGATGAGTCAAAGGTGACGCCCAGCAGGAGGTCATGACCCAATGATTTATGCACCAAATTCAATGTTTCACAAACTCCAGAGTTTCACCATTTGGTTTAACGGAAGCTCACATTGTTAGATGATTGTGCAAAATGACTTTCAGTCATTATGTCTAAAAAAAAAGGAAAAAAAAATTGATCATCAACATGTCATAACAACCCAGAAACATTGTTTCACATGATGAACAGCCTGATGTTGGCACTGGGGCAAACCATGAAGAAAATAACAGGACGTGGGAGGCAGATGATGGCGGGCATGTTGTTTTTTAACGACTCATTGTGTGAACAAACTCATCCACATGTGATTTTAATTATCTGTCTTATTTCATGGAAACACGGCAATTGTGTTTTGAACAATCAGAAGTTTGAAACTCACTTGCTGCCTGATGCTCCGGACAATCCTTCTGGAAATGTTCCACAGAGCCACAAACACGACAGCAGCCGCCTGCAAACACAACCAACCACCCTCTGTCACGTCTCGACCTGTAGAACATCCACCAGGAACCAGAGACGGTATTTCCATATGTGTGTATGTACCTTGAGCATAGAGCCCTTTGGGATTGTCAGGGCAGGAGCGTGACAGGTGTCCAGTCTGACCACAGATGAAGCATTTAGCATACGGGTATTCACCTGAAGGACAGAGTTACAGTTACAAAAGCTGAACATGCAGACGTGGAGTCAGGCTTGGTCCAGCTGGGGTGTGTGTGTGTGTGTGTGTGTGGGGGGGGAACCTCACCCAGAGCTGGGTCCACTTTGGCTCGGCACTTCTGGATCTCGTGCTCTGTGGAGCCGCAGCGGAAGCAGATGCCGCGGCCCATTTCCTCGTCTCTGTCGGCTTCTGGACAGTCGGCCAGACCATGACCTGGCTTCCTGCAGTTAAAGCACACCTGGGGGGGAGGGGGGAAAGAAAGAAAGAGAAAGAGAGAGAGAGAGAGAGAGAGAGAGAGAGAGAGAGAGAGAGAGAGAGAGAGAGAGAGAGTTTTTTGATGGACAGTTATTTACAGGGAGTTCATGATTGCTTTCATTGTTTTGTTCATTTATTTTTGGTTTTTCAAATGTCCTCTACTGTTCTACTGTTAAATGTTTATAAGAATTTAAAGTTTATGGCATTATTATGCCATTACCATTATAATACTTGAAAATGCTTTCAAAACAATAATATTATAATTTATTACAATAACTTCAGGGACAATTTATCACCCAGCTAAATGTGTCATTGTGACCTAGAGGACGATCAGAGAACTGCTTCAAGAATTGACTTAATACAAAGCATGTCACACTGTTGTGAAAACTATTTTCCTTCCGCTTCCCAATGATAAACTACTAAAATCCAAGCAAAGTTTGTAAAGCGACAAGAAGTGAGTACGCCAACGTTTGCAGGCCACTGATTGGTTCAGCTTCAGCAGAGCTCACCATCTTACTCTTCTTGTCCTTCTGCCTCTTCACCCTCCTGTCCTCCCTCCTCCTGTCCTTCTTCAGGGCCACCTCCACCGTCTCCTTGAGCTCCGCCTCCGTCTCCCTGCCTCCGTCCTGACCGCTCTGCTTCAGGTAATCCAGGAACCCGTTTACGTCCTCGCTGGTGTACTCTTTCTTCTTGCGGTTGGGCTTTCTCTCGGCGGCGGCACGGGTCTTTCTCAGAGGGTCCGTCTGATCCGGCCTTGACGTCCCAGCAGGCACACCTCCATCTTTTCTTCTTCCGGCTGATCTGAGCTGATTCCAGGGAGTCGCCTCGGCTGGTTTGTGTTTGTGGACGTTGTTGGCTCTCGCCCACCTGGTCATGGCTTCAAAGGAAGACCTAGAAACAGCAGGAGGATGTTCAGGAAACCTTTTAAGCTCATGAAAAGCTGATCAACGACTTTATATCATCACCTTCCTAAAATAATGGCAAAAGCCATTTTTTGCCAACAGTGACTTTTTCCTTTTGCTCAAATCATCCTTTGGCTATAATAAAAGGCTGTGATTTATGTAGACCATTATTTTAGAAAGCTAACAATATGAAGGCCTGTCACAATAAGCCAATTATTTGCATGATACATGTGAAAAATTTCCATTTGCATTTCTACTAAAAACTGGATGATAAGTGTTCAGTCTGGTGCTTTGATCTCAACTATCCACTTTTTTATGAAGGAGAAATTTGTTTACTAAGACTTCATAATTCATTATAATTCTTGTTTATGTTGTTGCATTTATTTATTTATTTTGGATATTTAAAATCTCTTCCTGTTTAACATTGTTTAGCAGTGTTGAATGTTCATTAAAAGTTTATTGATCTCTGAGAATCTAATGGCATTACTCTACCATTAGTATTATGATACTTAAAAATGGCCTCAAAACAACATCAGTTTTTATCGTTTTAACTTCTGGAACAATTTATCATCCAGCAAAATTTGTTATCACAGCAGGCAAACATATTAACAATATAAACAAAAACAACAAAGCAAATTTGTCTGTTTGTTCCTAAAGTACAAAAAATATAAAATTTGAGAGAATCACAAGCTCATTCTTAT
Source organism: Poecilia mexicana (assembly GCF_051168715.1). NCBI lineage: Eukaryota > Metazoa > Chordata > Actinopteri > Cyprinodontiformes > Poeciliidae > Poecilia > Poecilia mexicana. The sequence goes on from NW_028263381.1 coordinate 1,880,946, forward strand.
CTCATAATTAAAGTCCATTTAATTATTATTATTATATTAAGACGTCCAATTATATTTCGGGGACTCTAAATAAGCATTTAGAGTGAAACAGCTCTGAACCAATCAGAATCCTCCTGGCTGATATAGAACCAGAACAACAAGATTCTATAACAGCTTCATCCCTCATGCCATAAGAATACTAAACTGCAATTAATCTTTTATTTACTTACTTATTTTACTGTTTTTGGAGTTTTGTAATGAAAATGTATGTGTATATATATATATATATATCGTTCTTTTTCCACTCTCTGGTGGAAGGACTAACTGGATGGAAAACAGGCGAATGATGAGTAAACACAAGAGAAGTACAGCATGTGTACTTCCAACCTGATCTTGGAATGTTTTTTCTTCCAATTAAATGCCGAGTTACATTCAAACACCGAAAAGGACTGAAAAAGTAGAAGGATCGCTATCTGAAGTGGATTCGACAAACTTCATAGAAAAGGTTTGGGCATTAGCTTTAGTGAAAGCAACGTGGATAAGAAAGAAAACTAACAGAGGGCTGTATTAGCACTGGATGTTTTCAGCACATGTCAGCTGAGTCGTTGTAAGCTGCGTTACCGGAAAAAAGCCTCTGATATAAAAGCACCAGGAAAAATAAGCAGATATGGTCGAAATTAGGCTGTAAATACACTAAGCATTACAAAAGAATCAAACGTTATTACCTTTAGACGATATACGCCCGTGTAGTTTTTAGTGAGAGCCCCGTCTTCTTCTTCCTCATTTTACAGGTGTGGTTGTGCGTATACCGCCACCACCTGGTAGCAGAAGTTGGGACTTGAACCTCCAAGGCGGAGGGTCCTCGGTTTACCAAAATGAACCGAGCTCAGTACATGAATCGGCTTCTTATAAATAGACATCTCTCCCCATTTGAGCTAAACATCCCAGGACTACATGTTGCAATATTTTGTTCGTGTATATTGCTGGGACTTCAAGTTTTACTTATATTGATCTACTGCTGTCATGGCAGTCACATGTTGTTTGGAGAGGTGGGTTGTAAACTAGTTACATTTACTCCTTTCTATGAAAAAAATATTTTATGGTGTAGTTTTACAGCATCCTACTTTTTAGTGGTACTGCTGTTCTTGTGCAAAATGTCTGGTTGCTCTACTCACTGTGAGTCACTTAACTAAATGATGAACAAACATGTTTTAGGCATTTTTTTGGGTGGGCAGACTGGCTGTCTTTCCTGTTCAGGGAGAATGTGGGGGTAAATTTCAGTTTTTTTTCTGATTTAGATTGGTTTAATTTGAGTTTGCTAATTGTTTGAGTACTTTCCTTTCTGGGTGTGTGTCCTCAGCAGGGTGGAGCAGCAAAGGGAGACAAAGGTGCTTCTAAACAGTTCCTGGAGCATACAATTTTCAATTAAGCAGGGTAATACTCTGAGGAGTTATATTAAGTAAAATTTATTCTTTGATTGATCTTAGTTAGTTCTAATGATTTGCATGCATGTAAATATGTGTTGGTACCATTTATTGTTTTGTGTAAATGTTTATTTCTTTTGTTTTATCACCCCTTTTCCTGGTATGAGTGTTGGAATTGCCCAAAGTATAAAAGCCAGCTTCTTTGTCTCACTGGGAAAATGAGACAATGTGACCTGCAGCTTCAAATAAATCCATCTCGACTACATTCTGTTGCCTCGCCTCCTTTCCTGACTGCAGAGCCTCCGCCGGTCAAAGTGACACAGGCATTGTGGTGCCTTCAGGGAGAGTGCCCTCTAACACACTCCCTGAAGTGTGTCCCACTAATACACCAGTGCTCTAAAACACTGGCCCACTTACCCATTGACCCAATGGGAATATCCCTAGTCCTTTGTGCTAGTATGCCCCAGGCTATACCTGTCTATAAGGTTTGCACTGACTTTGCGTTTTACAGAAGGTAAACTCACTGTCTACTCTAGAGTCAAGATCAGTGCTACTTTAACGCTGCTCTTGCTGAACATAACAGTGTATTAGAGAGTTAGCACTGAAATTCCTTGGCCCATGTTGCTGCTTGCTCAGACTTGGATGTGGACCACCCCATGTTTTATAATCCTGTCAAGCAGGACCCCTTCAGGACTGTTTGGCTCTACTGCAAACAGCTCACTGAGATCCGCGCAGCAGGAAATGCCCCGAATCTCATCCATTTTCCACGGCTACTGTCTATTTAATCTAAGGCAGTGGTCCCCAAACTTTTTCCTGTGAGGGCCACATAACTTTTCCCTTCTCTGGTGGGGGGCCGGAAATTGTTGATGGAGGGGCGGGGGCGTGGTGGTTGTTTCTCGATTGATTTTTTACCCAGAAAGCACATGGGCAAAAACCATGAGTGAAACGGTCACTGGGACTGACTAGTATATATTTCATTGAGGGAATGGAATTATAACATATTAATTCCTCATATGTTAACATAAAGGCTCGTTTTGAAGTACAAGTTGCTACTTACAGGCATCGCTTCGAAGAATACAACTTGGAATGCGGTGTTCATAACAGACACGTGTGTTCATCTGCTCTAGCAGACAACCGTACTGATTAAATATCAAGCAGTTCCCTGAAATGTGACCAAATGTGGAGGCGGGCCAGGTCCGGACCGAGGGGCCGTAGCTTGGGGACCCCTGATCTAAGACTTCTCTGATGCCCTTGCTACTGGACGTAGGCCCAGCCTAACAAACTTTACTGATTCCATTTATGGAAAGTGTTTAAACTGCCTTCCCTGTGAAAGGACAGCTGCTGGTGAAAGATGAGGTTAAAGGTCAGTTATAACCAGAGTTCTTGCTGGCTTTGTAGCAAGAACTCTGCTTGCAAAATTGCTTAAGGTTCTCTCCAGTTAGGTGTATTGATCTCTACTCCATAAATCCAAGACAAATGTCTCAGCCTGGGCAAAATAGCATGGGCAACTCAGTTAATTAGGGCTTGTTTTTTATTTCTTCAGGTGTAACTGTAACCTATCTGTTAAAAAAAAACAAAAAAAGGGAAAGCTGACCTCCATTGCACAACAATAGAGGACCTTCACATAGGACTGACAGTGGATACTTTATTTTTACAACAGTAATGAAGTTCAGATTCCAAAACAAGAGAAAACTAGAAATCAGATGCCTACGTTAGCAGTACGTTGTAATAAAAACAGACTCTTTGGCTTACCAATGTTATCATTAAAACTGTAACTTAAGCTAACACAGAGCTAAGCCAAAATGTGATTTAATGTAAACATGTAGGCGAGATGATATTTTAAAATATCGTGCTCATTTAGTGTTGTAGACCTTAGTTTCCATAACTGTTGTAGTTTTTTTGGTTTTGTGGAAATGCAACAATATATTCCCCAGTGCACCAAGAATGTTAATATTTTCTGACAATATTTGGATTTCATAAGTAATGCAGCATTTTGAAGGGGGCTAATACTTTTTTCACAGTCCTGTCAAAAAAATTCACAAGAAAAATTATCAATTTCTATTCATTTTTGTCTAACAGAGGACAGAGCCCCAGCTAGTCCACAGAAAATCAGTGTATTTTTTGTAAATCGTCCTCCAGCGGCAGCTACCAGGAAATGCCCATTACCTAAAGACTGAGCTGGAAGTCATTACTGCAGTATCTAGCCTGAAGAGCTCGACTCATGCTCACAGTCATGCACATATGTGTCCCTTAGGCAATTAGATGCAAGTGATGCTAAAGACGGGCGGAAGGAAGGATTCCTGAGTGGAACAGAGTGAGAGATGAAAGTGAGGTACAGCTAATGATGCTGGAGAAGAGATCAGAAAGCAAAGGCGCCGTGTAGATCTGTGTAGAGACTGCTGGAGCTAATAAATCTCTGCTGTCTGTTCAGCTCTTTGGGGCCATAAGCTTTCTTGCCATAAAGTGACTTTTTTTTTTCTTTCAATAATATAATGAGAATTTAAAAAGAAGAGCTCGGATGCCAGTTTTGGATTTCTTGTTACAATTTAATCAATTAATGCATTTTAGAACAATTATGTTTTAGAAAAGTCTTGTTCATTATGAGAATATCTAAATGTTATTGTACAATCTAAAATATTTAAGGTACCTAAGGATAAATTGTCTTGCTTAGCTTTTTAAGACTATATTTCAGTAAAAATTTAACATTTTCTCTACTTTTTTTTTCAGAGTAGATGATCTGCCTTCATCTCAACCTAACACTGTCCTCCACATGCATGAACCTTCTGTGGCCTTCCTCTTTTCTTCCTCCTTGGCAGCTCCCGTCACCTTTCTAAAATAATGGCCTAAGTAATTTTATGCCAAAAGGAGTTTGGCAAAAAAAAAAAAAAAAAAAAAAAAAGAATCATCACGTTAATTTTTGCCAAAAGATGATATGGGCAAAAAAAAAAAAATCCCTTTTGGCAAAAAATGAGGTAGTCCATTATTTTAAGGAAGGTGATGATATTCAACATCCTTTTCCAGTCTTGCTATGTACTTCACTTTTACAACCGTCCTGTCACAAATCACTCTGTGCACTCCATGTGTCTCTCTCATTCACACACACTTCTTAAAGCTGCAGTATGTAACTTTTACAAAATATGTTTTTGTCCATATTTGTTAAAACTGTCACCATGTTGTGACAACAAGGGCGTAGGTTCGGTCTAAGTTTTGGTGGGGACCTTGGTGGGGACCTTGACACCCCCACCCCCGGCAGCACAGTGAAATGCCCAAGAGCACCGAACATTTTTGAGAAGGGGGGGGAAATCACATTGGCTTAATAACCCCCTCCCCCCAACCATAACCATATCATACATCTTGTGTATACAACCAGATACAGTCATACTCAGCAGATCAGTTCAAGAACACTGGTTTGTATTCACACTAGCTTAACTTAATTTAAGACTAACACTTCAAATGCCATATTTACTGAGATAATTTCACAGTATATTTCATATCTGAGAACTAACACCTCACCTGGAGCCCTGAAGCTCCAGCCACCTCTCCATCGTTCTGCTCTGCCCCTTGCTCTGCTGTCTGAGCATCCTATGTGAAAAAATATTACATCATTAACAGACCTATTCTACCTCACATTCAGTGCTGACCTTACTAAACACCGGACTTTACAACAAATGCGTTGCGTGATAGATATCTAACTTATGGGTCCACTCACTGTACTTACAGCCGACGTAGCGAAATAACTTCTAATGTCTGTCCTTTTCTTTTTTGGTGGCGACATGGTCTCGGAGACTCAGAAGGAGACGCGTGTGCCCAGCTAGCCGCCGCCTTTTGCAGCTAATTAAAGAACGTCCGACGATTCAACTGACTCCCCCTCTCCCCACCCCCCGACAGCACCGTTCCGACACGGTCTCGGAGGCTCATAATAAATGTCAAACTAAGAAGCTTCCGTTCCGCGCACCGCCTGTTGCTGCTAATCAAAGATCGTAGATCCACGTTCTTTGAGCCAATATGGCAAAAATTGGTCGGGACTTTTTCATATCCCGTGAATATTGGTCGGGACATGTCCCTACCGTCCCTACCCAAACCTACGCCCATGTGTGACAATATAATATCAGACAGCTACAATTGGGCCTGACCAAAAACAACCAATCAGAGCCAGGAGGAGGGGCTTAGTGCTGCTAATCAATGCTGCTAAATGTGCTAATGGCAGAGAAACAACTTACCATTCCATGACAACCGTTCACCTGCTGTCACTGGTGACAATGCTAACTAGCATAAGTAGCCCAAAAATAAATACTCAAGTAAAAAAAGGTACTCAAAAAACATACTTAAGTACAGTATTACTGTCCTTCACTTAGCTGAAAGGCCGAGATAACACCAATGGAAAATCCGTCAATGAATCTCAGAGATGAGAAATTTCTAGAAATTTGCCTGGAAAACAAAGAAACATTTGATGACAATAGAAAGGAAAATCAAAGTAGGTTTTCCCAACCAACAGCAAGTCAGCATCCTGCTGAAACTGGATGAAACCTCAGAAGCTGGAGTAGAGAGCAAATCCAATAATTTCTATACCTGATTTTCCTTGCAGGCTTGTGGTGGGACTGGTTCCTCCTGAGGAACCAGTCCTGAGGTGTCCCATATATGCGACTGAGGTGTCGCATATATGGGACAACGAACGATCTGATTCTTCTGGACGGATCTTTACTAAGTCCTAAGGACTGAAGCCTCACTGAGAGCCGTTCTTTGTTCTTGTGTACACTGCAGTAGCTAACGCATACACACGTTTATTTAATCGCCGAATAAGTAAAAGTTGAACGTATGAGCACAGAGCATGCTCATTTGATTTGGTCTCCTGTCGTGGTGGCAAACATCGCAGTGGGAGGGAGGATGAGAACAGTCACGGTGCTCCTTCTGCTTGGTTTCTTGTTGCGCCATTGGACAGTGTTCATAGTTGAACGTTATTTACCGTTAATTGCGATGTTTCAGTTGTGGTTTCTGACATGGGCAATATGGGCAACCGTCCAGGGTGTTATTTTTCTAGGGTAGCAGGAGACCTCTGCGGATTGTAGCACAGCGATGAAAGCAAAACAGAATGAAATGAGTTTTAATTGATACTGGTTAAATACATTTCAGCTCTAAGTATTTAACATCTAGGTGTTTTTATGGGAATGTGGATCTTTCAGATCAATCTGAGAACCAATTTTGATAAACTTAATTTTATTGTGTCATGTAGCGCAGGGTGCTGGTCTTGGTCTCGGGTTCGGTGGTCTTGACTACAACTCTTCTACGTGGCTCCTTGGTTGCATGTTCTCCCTCACCCACCTTCTTTCCATCCCCTTACTGTTGCATTTCTTTATAAATAAATGTCACTAATGAAGTTCATGCTATGTTAGGACAGGAGACAAGATGTTTCCATCCCTGAAATTATAATTCATAGAATCACATATCTAAGTATAAACTGTTACAGAGAATAAACACAATAAGAACATGTTTAATCTGTGACATTGTTCATTAAAATGGCACATTTCTGATGTATTCAAATTAAATACGATCAGTTCACTTAATGATATTAGCGATTAGGTAATGTATTCAGCAAGTACTTTTACTTTTAATACTTAAGTATTTTTAAAAGCCAGTACTTTTTTACTTTTACTTAAGTAAAATGTTAATGTGGTACTTTGACTTTTACTTGAGTACATTTTTGACTGTGTATTTGTACTTTTACTTAAGTACATTTTTTGAGTACTTTCTCCACCACTGCCCGCCGCTCTGATTGCTTCTCTCTGTTGTTTTAGTCTCCTTACTCAGAGACTAAAGAAACAATCTGATGGATTCAGTGGCTGAGGAGGAAATGAAAGGATTACTGGAAGACAGTGATTTTAGCTCAGCAAACATACACAATGTTGAAAAATAAATATTGTCAAAACTGCTCACTCATTATTCTGCTTTTTGCCAAGTTACTCTGCACTATCGCCAAAAATCTTTTATTACATCAGTTTAGGTATCTCTGAACACTTAATTTAGCGCTACACAGGAACATCACATCAAGCAGCTTGGATGCAATATTAGGAATGTTCATATAAAGCAGCTTTTAGTTACAGGACTAGGTTTAAACAAAAATCTAGAATAAGCTTCCAGTTGACTGCAGCAAGGTTCCCGTCTTAAGTTATTTTTAAAAACCTTTCTATTTGCTTCTGCCCAATCTTAACTCTGATTTTTAAGTTATAATCTTATTGGTTTGGTGTGTAACTGTGTACATTGTGTGTTGTTTTTATCTTTATGTTAGCACTTGGAATTTTCTTTGGCTGAAATGTGCTATGTATAAATAAAGCTGCCTTGTCTTGCTTTTATGCTGACTCCTGATAAAGCTCTTGGTGCCCAAATCATAGCACTCAGGTAAAGCAGTGGTCCTATCATAAATGGTTGAGAAAAAAATTAGACAAATAATCCACAAAATAGTCCAAAATCCTTACTAGTGTCACTCCATTAAGAGTGTTTTGGTCTGGATTTTGATTTCCAGCTTATTAAAAAGAAACATAGAAGTTATGAAGCGTAAGTGTTTAGCACGTAAATGCTGATGTGTTTCCAGATTAAAACAATGAAGTACTGCTACCGTTGTCATGACAAACAAAGAAGACATTTTGAATGAGTTAAAGTTTCCAGATTTTTATGCAGTAATTTGTCCAGCCTGTTGACAGGGAACTGATATTTTCTTCAAACATCAGATGTTTGTGAGGTCACACTAAATGCCTTTGGCTTTGATACTCTGCTTCCCACTGCTGCCAGCATGAGATGGTGTCGTCAGTCACTTATGGTCTAATCCAATCTGTGCCAGCTTGACTTGTGTCGCTATGTTTTAATATTCAAAACAGAAGTATAAAGCATTAAAGATGAATCGTGGATTTTTTTTTTTTTTGTCCATGCATCGCTTTCAGGTGTAATAGCTATTAGAACAGTATGCATTGGGCATTAGTCTACGGCAGAGGACTTGTTGATACAAGCTAATCCAATTAGTAGAACTGCATTATAATATATAGGCAGGAATGCCACTGTTCTGGAGAGGAAAAGGTAAGGATGATAATTTTTTGCTTCTGAGAGGAGTGTTGTTACAGATGGTGTATCTACTATATAGAATTCTTCCTTTATTTCAATGGAAAAATCCACTGAAATAATGGATTATAGAAAGATCTTAGCAAATCTATGATCTTTGCTGATCATAGACTTGCTGGTGAGATTTAATTTCTAAAGTGGTTTAAGAGCACTTTGATGTCTTCTGGAGCCTCGGGATATCTGCTTAAGATTTGGTCCGATGATTCACTGTCAAACATTAGCTTGTCAACAAATTTAGTATAATCTTCATGCTGGTTTCATGTTCCTCCTAGTCATTGATATGATGTATTTCACCATTCTCCTGCAAATAAAATTCGGTCTTCAACAACATAACATCACGACAGTCTGAATGTCAGCAGTTCATAAAGTGGAGAACCCAGATGATTATCACAGGAATCTTGTCCAAGATGTTGCTAGTCCATTAGAAGGCCTCTTTTCTTTCGTCTACATTATGGGCTCTTTGCACCTCAGCTTCCGCGTTCGGGGTAAAGCGGCTCGATTGTTTCCGATCCAAAACATATCATTTACATTAGGTGCTTGCAGTGCTTGGCCAAGGTTTGTACATCGATCCGAAGCCCCAACAAGTCAGCTGGAGAAAGGTTTTAAGATGTTCCCCTCGTTATACATTCACTGACACGAAGGTGAGTTTTACTTAAATTTTGTGGCTAACATTAACGTTAGCTTATGCTAGTAGGCAATATTCTCGGACATTGTTCTTGTAAAATGTGCTATTTAAGTATCTAAACATTCTAACAGACAATGTATTTATCTTATTTTCAAGTATATTATGTGTGTTTATTGTCGTTAGTGTCACAGACTAACGGGGAGGTTACGGTTCGGGCTTTTTACTTCCGAAGCCTGACGAAGCACAACAAGCCTCATAGCTTGACAGTAGCGCAGCTCTGGTGTCAGAGATCTGGTTCAGCTGTTCAGGTTCAAAGTTGCTGCTTTTAGAAAAATATGACCGTGTTGCTTCATGTCTCCGTGTTATTTCGTTTTATTACCTTTGCATTTTTCTTGTGAAGAGCTCAGATAGGACGGTGTTTACAGCAGTATGTACAGGCGGATCAGTTGCTCGGCTGTCTGGCTCTGGTCTGCTCTCTCGTTACCATAAACTCTTTCAGGCTGAATATAGAAGTGATTCCATGGAAATAACTCAGGGAGGCTCCTTTATTTACCATCCGTATCCCCGGTAGTTTTAGGCTGATCCGGAGTGAAGTGAAGGCTGCAAACTTTGCTGTGCGGCGTTAGCTGGTAGCGACAGATATTTACAAGCCATTTTCTTAATTCAGGATCGCTTGGAAATTAACGAAAACTTAAAAGCCCATTATATTAGGAAGACAACAATGTTAATAGTATTGTTTTTTTGCATCTGAAATATGACTTAGTCTTTTCTACCAGTCATGGTAGCTCAAAGCGGAAAAAAGTGAGCCGCATTAGCTCCTGGAGATGTGACGTCAACGCCGTAGGTGCAAAGAGCCCATTTCAAACTGAAAAACTTATATTACGTTATTCCGTATTGTCGCTTATTGATGACGTAATATAAACCTTGCTTTGTGTGGCTTCTAGTGACACTGGCTTCACGTTTTCAGTCAGCGGTTGTTTCAGACAAGTGAAACATCAGGTTTTCTTCTAAACTCAGCCGCCAGACCGTCACTGTTCCTCTTGAGGTAAGACAAGAACGAATGTGTTTTCGAAGCAGTAACGAACTTTTCCTCGCGCTTCTGTTGACGTGTTAGCGCGAGCCGCTCTGTGTTTACAAACAGCTCCACCATCTGTTAGCGCTGACCAGCTAACTGCTAACACCTACATTTATGCAGCTTACTATCATACAGGCTGAATATTAATGAAGTCATCTGTCAGTTATAACATTTTATGTATCAGGAGGGTTTACCGTTATTTTGGTTTTCAACTGGCACAATTAATAGGCAGAAGAATAACAACACACTTTCGTACGTCAAAGACGCCGCCATATTGGGAGGGTATACTGTGACTTTTCACTGCATCTAAAATAAAGTACATTTTCATGGAATTCACCAGACATGTTGGTATAGATGTCATGGCGTCATACTTAATGCCTCCTGGCGTTATTCTCTAATGAGCAGATTTGTAATATGACACTGAAAAGCATTATGTTGGTTTCTCCAGCTCTCTTCATTTTAATAAATTTCATCTTATAGTTTCCAACAGAAAATATTTTTTTTTTTGCCGGAAGAACATTGTATGTAGGCAATGCTTGTAATTGCAGTCACTTTTTACTGGTATAATTTTTTTTATTTATTTTGTTTGTCTTTCAAGCTCATATTGCACAGTCAAATACCTGCAGTAATGGTAAAAAAAAAAAAAAAAAAACAGGAAGGTGAAATTGTCTTAGACAAAAACACTCATTGCATTTTATTTATACAACTTTGCAGTTAAAAGCTGTGACAGAATATTTCCTCCATCCCCTTTGTTTCAGTATAACTTGAATGCAGAATGATGGGGCAAAATAGTTCAAAGATGCAGCTTCGTTTCATGACCTGAAACAACTAAAAAGGCTTGACATGCTTCTCTAAGTCAATGTATAAGTGTCACTTGGACCGTGCATGTGCTCCTGTCCATATTATTTTTTAGCTCAGATGAATAACTTCTTCTTACAAACCATTACGAGCTTGTTTTACACTGTAAGAATAAAGTGATTTCAGAAAAAAAGTTACTGCAAAATTGCTGAAAGGCAGCAAAGCTAAAACTTGTACCACTATGCAGACAGGGATGATGGTAGATTGTATTGTCAAATGTAACAGTAATTATTGCTTTTTTTTTTCTAAAAAAAATGCATAAAATTGGAGACTTCTCAGGAAGAATAGATGTGCGTGGACAGTCTCATGAGGCAACATTTTGCACAAACGGTACATATAAACGTATACAGTAAAGATATTGTCTGCATGTCATTCAGTCTCATTGGGCTTTACAGGTAACATGATCTTCTTGATCACTAACTACTATTATTCCACATCCATGTTGATGGGTTTTGAGAAGAGAGAAAAACCTAATATTTCTCCCAGGGACGGCAAGTGATATTCCAATCATATGTGAAAATAAACATTGTAAAATAATAATAATAAAAAAACATATTGTGGACAATTTATTCTAAATTTATTCATGCTTAAAATATGTTTTAGAATTTTGTGGCTGTGCAATCAATTTTGCCCCAATCAATTTTAGGGCAATTTTTGAGGTTCTAATAGTATTTATTAATTTGCTTATTTCCTAAATTAATAGTTAAAAAGTTAGAACACCTACTTGTTCTTTACAACAAGCTGTATCAGAGTACTACGCTGTAGGTTGGTTGACCTCTTCATGTATTTCTTTGTGTTTCCTCAGGGATGAACACATCAGTGCGTGAAATCCACCTCTCCTCTCAGGCTGACTTTTCCTACTTTCTACGGGTAGACTGGGAGGGGCGGGGCTTAGGCTTCGGCTTCAAGTTGCTTTTGACTGATGGACACAAGGCATGGAGAGGAAAGGGTAAAAGTCATCCTTTGTGATAATTCATTGAATATGTTAAACAACAGATTTTTTGCTTAAGTTATTTAACTATTCCCACTTCACTTGTGTTTGATTTGAACATCACTGCCTCCATCGATAAAAATTGGAGGGTCAGTTGTAAGTGATTCTCAGTGAATCACTTACAAAGACTTCCTGGAGGTCTTTGTAAAGATCATTTCAGTCCTGGTGGTTTTACAGGTGCTAGTTGAGTCTCCTCCAGTCTTAAAGGTTTAGCCTTTAAGACATGATTTAATGTATTTTCATAAACTTTACCAACTCTAGAAATGTCAGATGACTAAGTTTTCTGTGCCAATAAAAACAAAGTAAACGACTGGAGTTGGTGTAGCAACAATAAATTAAAGGAATCATAGGTTCCTCGTTCTGCTATTTAAAGCACTAATAATTGATCATTAGTGGTGTGAAAAGCTCTATAAAAATAGAATTGTTGGCAGCTTGTCGGTCTTGAGCATAAATGTGTGTTAATACAATGCTAACTGATTCTTCAGGCCTCACTTAGCATGTTAAATGTTCTACACCCTAAAATGGGGACAAGCCTGAAGAATTATGGCATGCTGGGAAGGATTGCCAGGAGAACGCCTTTCTCTTCAAAACTCGAGGTTTAGATGTATAATGTTGCATCTAAATGAAATTCAAGTTTTCTTTGACAATTTCCTTTGGCAGATGAAACCATCATAGCGATGCATTACTGTAATGCATAACAGCGTGTTTGTCAAGAATGCATTTATTATAAAATACTCTAGTTAAATGTGAAGCTATCTATTCAGAAGCTGAATGTTGGCAGAAGCTGAATTATGATCGGGATAATGATCCCACCCCCAGTAGCCAGTCTGCAGCAGAATGTCAAAAAGGAGGGATAAAGGTGTTGTAAAATCACAGAGTAAGTCCAGACCTCAGCTTTATTGAAATGCTGTGGAAGGAACCTTAAGGGAGCTGTGCAGGAATGAATGTGTGCAAACCTCAATTCACTGAAGCAACCCTCCAAAGAAGAGTGAGCCAAAATTCTTCATACATAAAGTCATACAGAAAACAATAACTCAGTGCTGTGGCTGTTAAAGATTGTTCTACAGGCTGCTCAATCATGCACTTAGTTATTGTCTGACTGTATGAAGGAAGCTTATAAAAAGAAAAGCACTTTATATGCAGATAACCATTTTATACCACTAAAAACATCGGTATGTGTGCAGTGAGTGAGGCGGTGGTGAATGAAGAGGCAGAGGAACTGGAGATGGCGAAGGAGAAGTACATCCAGGACCTCCAGCAGGCTCTAACAGAGCCAGAGCCCTCGGCCTCCTACTGCTTCACCCTGAAGCCACACCCACCCACCAGTAGCCACACTGTGACTCTGACATATGAGAAGATGCAGAAGGACATATCCGTGAGCGCTACTTACTTTTTAAGCATGTTGTGTATTCACAAATAAAGACGAGTTTAACAAAATTACATGGTGCAGCCTTAACAGGAAATCCATTTGACAGGTTAACGTAATGTCTTACTGTGTGACTGAAAAACAAATTATTTGATGTAATTTTCAATAGTCTTGCTTTAATATTATTTTCTTCCCTCAACAAATATAAATAAAACTTAATATTACTTAAGTTGCTCTGCTCATCAAATCCTGTACATAAGTATTAGTTTGTAAAACATTTTCACAATTCTCTGAATAAATCCTGTTTAAGGGTCAGCTGTGCATACGTCCTCCTTTATGCTGAAACTGCAAAAAGTCCTTGTTGTGACAGAATGGAAATATGTTGCTGCAAAGGAAGAAATGAATCATTGTTTGCAGAAATGGAGACAATTAAACTGACAGTTTAGCAGAACTTTATAGTCAGATGAGAATTTCCTTCCTCTAAAACGCAAACAAAAAAGGATGATCTCTCATGTGCCTTAAGTTATGCAAGTAGTGTGAGGACTTTCCTTCAGAGGAGTACTTTGGTAAAATCCCATTCTGGCCTCCCTTCCTTCATTCTTGGCGCTTACTTTCTTTAACTTCTCTTCCCAATCATTTGTGATGTGGAGGGATGGGCAGCTTTCTAACCTGTAAAAATTAAAAGTTATGAGCTTCACCTTCAGATATTATTTGTCCTTTAAAATAATTTGATTGACCCTAAAGTCTATGTAATGTCCACCTTGAGTTGTTCTCTTGCATTTGATATTACAGTCACTTTCATGTAACAAGCACATAAATCTCCATAATAACTCTGCATTTCCAAAATAAGAATTATTTATACTTTAAACAACTGGGCTGCAATATAGCAGCAAAATATGTATTTGCAATGTTATTGCTGAATATTGTGATGCTAATTAGGTCTGAAAAATATATTGTGGCTAAATAGTCATCACAATATCGGTGTATGCAATATTTATATCACAAAGGTTTGTTTGGAATGCAGTAATTGTTGGATAATATATTCAAGTTGTTATGAACTTGGATGTTTCACGTTAATGTAATATTTGGTCTCACACCAGCAGATGCTCACAGTGGACACAAATGACATTCCCCAAAATGCTGAAGGTCACAGAGAGATGGAAACACTGAAGGAGGAAAGAGCCACTGATATTATCATCACAATATTTACTCAAATCTAGCCATTGCTAAATTTTTGAGTGTTTTGCAGTCACAAAAACTATACTTGTAACATTGAGAAAAGGTTTTATGATCAGTGAATGTTGCGGCAGACTTAATGTATTATTCAAGTCATCTGTTGAAAATCCCTGTATTTTTTTTTTCATGCCGCAACATATATTTCAAGGTTATTAAAACATGTGAATTTTTTCCCCCCAGTATTCTGGAGTACAAATCCTGATCAGGAATGTCAAAATAATTGATGTTTCTCATAATTTATACTAAAAATGAATTCTTTACTCATTTGCATCAAAGTTGATTTACTGCATTCAGGCAAACATTAGTAATTACAGCCATCATCTGTTTACAGGTTTAGGTTTGGACTTCATTGCAAAATGGTCAGTGGATCTGACAAACATGTTTATTGGTTTTAAGTTAGGTGCTTCAGAGACACGTCTGTCACTGCTACCACACCACTATACAAGTGTGGCTTTTATCTGCTAATAATAAAAAATACCATAATTACAAGAAAATAACTTATTGGCAAGTAGAATAAACACTTTATCTAACTCTATTAAACAGAGTACAAGCAGATAAACACAATACTATCTTATTTTGTGCTTTGAGTTCAGCCAT
Source organism: Poecilia mexicana (assembly GCF_051168715.1). Taxonomy (NCBI): domain Eukaryota; kingdom Metazoa; phylum Chordata; class Actinopteri; order Cyprinodontiformes; family Poeciliidae; genus Poecilia; species Poecilia mexicana. Next base: position 1,896,204 of record NW_028263381.1, read on the forward strand.
AGTTAGGAAGTTGGGCCATAATTCCTCTTCTAATTGATCTCAGCTGCTAAAAGCAAATGGTGTAAATCAGTGTTGTGTTCAAGACCACCTAACCCAAGACCAAGACAAGACCAAGACCAGAGTGTATTGAGACCGAGACAAGACCAAGACTTTTAGGGTCCGAGACCAAGTCAAGACCAAGACCAAGGAAAGTTGAGACCGAGTCAAGACCAAGACCAGCGGCCGTGCTACATGACACAATAAAATGTAAAATATGATCGAAATTGCTTCTCAGAATAATCTGAAAGATCCATATTCTCATAAAAACACCAAGATATTAAATACTTAATACATTTTACCAATATTAAATATTCCATTTCTGTGTTACAATGTGTGATGGTCTCGTGCCATCCCTAAAAACATAACACCCTGGGAATTTGCCCATATTGCTCATATAAGAATCCACCACTGTTGCACCATTAAACATAGCAATTGAGGCAATGCCCTGATGGTAAATAACACTCAACTATGAACACTGACCAAGGAGCAACAAGCAAGAAGTAACCAAACAGAAGGCGCTCATCGTGACTGTTTTCACTCTCTCTCCCAGTACATGAAGCCAGGCAGTCTGACACCATGGCAGACATTACAGCTGCCACTTTGAACAAAAACAAAGAGCAATGTGCATGCTCTGCGTGCTCTTTCGTTCTTGTGTTTTAGTTATTTGTTAATTCAAATATCAACGTACATAATTAAATAATGATGCAGTGTACACAGAGCATTACTAGAACAAAGAACGGGTGTTCTGTCAGGTCAGATCGTCATACGCTTAACACGAACTCACGGTGTTCTGTCAGATCAGCATACGTTGTCAGATAGTCGTACGCTTAGCTCAGACATGCATACGCTGTCATTACCATATGATTTTATTTAATCAGCAACATAGAATCATGACGTAGATCATCATACACTTGGTTATTAACAGTTGTATGGCATCCAGCTGCAGCCAGACCTGCTTTAAATACACTTTGAAACCACGACAACGCATGTATATCTATCTAGTTATCATATTATGTCATATTATAAACAATTTAATGATTTATTTTCGTCATAACTTGTTGCATATGCTGAACTGACAACTCCACTGACGGTCGGACTTCTTAAGGCGCATGCGCTGGCATGGTACTCACTGCATGTATGCTAGGAACATAGAATCATGACGTAGATCGTCATACACTTTGTTATTAACAGTTGTATGGCATCCTGACTTAGCGGTTAAGTGAGTTTTACACGGGCGTGTGTTGTAGCTGACTCCAGCTGCAGCCAGACCTGCTTTAAATACACTTTGCAACCATGACAACACATGTATATCTATATAGTTATCATTGAAAACAATTTAATGACTTATTTTCGTCATAACTTGCTACATATGGTGAACTGACAACTCCTCTGACGGTCTGACTTCTTAATGCGCGTGCGCAGGCATGGTACTCACTGCACGTATGCTATTCTGACAGTGTATGGTAATCTGATAGAACAACGGCTCTCAGTGAGTGACACTCCAGTCCTATCTAATAAATAAAGAGCCGTGGAGAAGAATCGACTGTTTCTGAATGTCACATCACTATATTGCAGACTTTTGGACATAGCGTTGTCCTATATATGCGACAAGTCAGTCAACATCTCCGCACAATAATTCAGGCAGTGAGTGACTTTTTTTCATCACAAATTCTTATGTGTCTCTGTACAGCTAGCTTTGCTAACATCACGTTAACGGAGCTTACCTTCTTTGAGCTACTTTTCTAAGTGACGAAAATAGTTAGACGTTGTCCCCATCGTCTCTGAAAGTGAAGCGCTGCTGAGTTAGCTCTGGCCATTGGATTTCTTACTATTTATGCAGCGCTATTATATTACTGACGATTAGACAAACATTTTCTGCCGCTGAGAGAAAACCACTGTGCATGTCCTGGAGCGCCGCGTGCGCGTGAAAGGTGGGGAGGGGAGGAGGAGGGGGAGAAACACGTAGTTGCTTGGATTTTAATTGGTGCGTTTTGCATCCACTGAAAACAAAGATGTTAACAAATAAACTGGACAGTATGCTGCACGTTTAGTGATATTTTCACAGTTGCGGTCTCGACTGGTCTTGAAATAAAATGCCGAGTCCTCAGAGCCCGAGACCGAGACAAGACCGAGACCAAATGCGGTCGAGTCCGAGACGAGACCGAGACCATCAGAAAACGGTCTTAAGACCGGACTCGAGACCAAGACCGATCTCGAGTACCACAACACTGGTGTAAATCTATTTTAATGTGATTAGGTGGCCAGTTAATGGTTCCCAATTTAAATAAAGGTTAGAGAAAGGAAAGAAGTCATAGTCTAATCTGTGAATGGGCAAAAAACTACAAACTAGAGAAGCACATCCCAACACATGCATTGACAGGTTTTGAATGTTATAAAATGAAAGTGTCATCATTTGAATTTAATCTGATACTCATTTATTTAAAAACAGATCTTTGTGAATGGAAATGAGCCTTATTGACTTCCTTACAAGCAAAATAAACTAAATGGTGTGAAATTTGTCTCCCTCAGTTCAAACTTGGCTCGGTCTCGCTGGATGCTGTCAAGGAGCCAGCTAAGGCAGTGAGAGAGGTGCTGATACACACACTGCAGCAAGGAAACGAACTGCAGCAACATAACCACAAACTGAAGGAGGAGAACCAGAGGCTGATACAGGAACACCAAAACATCACTGAAAAGTAAACACACATTTAGCGCATATAAAACACTGCAGACAGATAAGATCTACTTATCTGTCTGAAGTTGGCAGGGAAGTTGGATAAATTCCGAATTAGTATCAGTAGAACCCAAGAAAACGTCAATAAACTTTTAAAATTCTAAAGCATTCTTTTTCTTCTTTTGTTTTTTTAGCTCATTTATGACAACTGTCATGGTGTTCAGCTAATGTTTAACATTCACTAGGTCTGTATCTTAAGCTGTTCTTCAAAATGTTTAAAGAAAATATGCTTCCTTGGCAACACAGCATTGACCTATCAATATTTCAGCTTTGGTCTTATTTTTCATTTGAAGCTCATGATCAGTGTCGGAAAATATGATTCATTGTTTGCAACAAAGCCTATTTGAATCTGTACTGGAGAGGTTAGATGGCTTAAACCTGATCCTATTCCATATGTTTGGATTAAGAGTTTGGAAACTAAAAGTCTGAAAGCTGCATTAGCATGCGTATTAGCTAATGCAGCAGGTCACTGTTGCAATATATTTCCAAGTAGATTTATCCATGTCTTAAAGAATAAGACAGAATAACGTTCTTATTCTTTAAGCTTATAGTTATAACCAATTAACTTTTGCTTTCCTTTGCCAACCTCCCACTTTCACAAGCAATGTATCGCAATTTTTATTTTTCCTTTGGTTTCACTTTGACTTGAGACTTTAATTCAGTTCAAAAGAACTTTATTCATCCCAAAAGAATGTTGTTGTAACTCATATCCATCCATCCGAGTATAATCAAAGAGTCGTCAATTATTGGTGATGCTGTGGGCAGGAAGTATCTCAGATAGCAGTCTGTCTTGCAACAATCTGTTGATGCCTCTGACTGAAGACACTATTGTTGTACACAGACACATGACAGCTCGATATCCAGGCAGCAAAGATTAGATTTCATAGTAACGTGTCCTGGTGACATCCTGAACCCTTCCAATCTAAATCCCTTCACTGAGAGGTCACCAATATTTTTTATTTGAAGTGCTAAGCCTCTCCCAGCTAACTAACTACCCATTCTGTAAGGTTAACATTTAACCGCCTCTCCACCCTAGGGGTGCGGAGATCCATTATCTGGAGAATATCGACCACTTCTCTGATAAATCCAGGCTGGTTTATTGGAGAAGACCAGTCTGGATTTCTAACGGCCTACATCTGAGTGTTCCATCCCAGATGTGGTTAATCCTTCCATGGATTAACCAAACTGAGTAGTCAGCAGCCAGCTAGCTTCCCCAGATCTGACGCATTAAATGGCTGCTCTCCCCTTATTCCAGCTGATCCAGGTTATAATTTATTAACTCGTATAAAGTCCTAGGGATGTTTTAATAATCTTGGAGCATGGCAACTACTACTTGTAAATCTGCAAACCATGCACCAAGACTGTTTTACTACTATTGAACAACTTGAGATCACAATGACACAATAATTGAATGTCCACACTTCTCTAACATTTTATGTGCTTTCATTAGTAATGTTGCGCATATGCCAGTACCACTTAAGTAGCACAGAAAATGTATAAACATCTAACTAACGTGTCTTTCTCTAAAGTGAAATTCCTCTGTGCCCTTTGTCTCTGGCACCCATCACATAGCAGTAGTGTTAGGTTGCTGCTCCATGTCTGATGTATATGTGACCTATGTTGGTGTATGTTTCAGGCTGAAGCACTACGCTGAAAGCATAGAGACCCTGAAGGCAGAGTTGTACTCTCGGTTCGTCCTGCTCCTCAATGAGAAGAAAACAAAGATTCGCAGTCTGCAGGAAGCTGTCACAAAGCTGCAGGAAACAAGGTGCTGGGCTGTCATTAACCAGACTTTCCATTAGCTCTGCATGCTGAGAGAGACACTCAGTCTTTTTGATGAAAGTCACATCACATCTAGACTTCCAGAGATATTTTCTTTGGAGCAACAACCAAGAAAAATAAACTTTAGGTGTCTTTAATTCAATATATATGAAGCAATGCTTTTACTCTGACTTATTTTTAAACCCTTAAAGTTTCTTAAAAGAAATGAGTCATAATTATTTCTGACTTATGTTTTTAAATAAAACGTATAACATGTTTTATTTAAAAAAATAAAACATTTTTTAGATATTTTATTTTAATAAAGGAACAAATTTTTTTGTAACAAACACATTTGTAGTTTTTCTTCATATGTGTTGATTATATTTTCATAACATATATGCCATAATTTATATACTTAAAAAAGGAAGAAACTACTGACTGAAAATATGACATTACCAAAGATACATGTTCTCTCCAGTTTCTGTTATATTATGTTTTTTTTAACGTAAGTTTTTACGACCCTATTCAAAACAAAATAAAAAAATGTTTTATGTTTGATTTTATATCCCGTAATTATTTCAGAAGAAGGAGTTTGTAGTGTTGCCATTTTGGATCTAGACCATTTATAAGATGGCGGAAAAGAATTATTGGATTGAATACATGTTTTTGACTAGCATGTGTTTGAAATGTTAGATCTTACAGAGCTATAAATAATTAAATGGTTTATTACTATGTTGTGGTTTTGTTGTAGGAATTCTGATGAACAGAAAAACAAGGATTCTGCAAAATCGGATCGAACAGCAGGTCACAACAGCGAGGATGATGAATATGAAGGCAGCACTGACGAAGAGCTGAAGGAAGAGCAGTCAGCAGAAACTTCTCATCTGTCATCTAAAGGTAAGATTATTGTTAATCAAATGCTTATCATTCCAAAGTACACAAATGTGATTTTGTGGCGTTACAAGGGCCTTATGGAGAAAATGACAAACTTCAAATTCATGTTATGTGGTTATAATTGACATTGCTCAGATTTTAAACAGCTTTTGCCCTCAAAAAACAAGTCTTATAATAACTTCAATTTGTTTATTTCAGTTTATTTATGGGCGACTTGTCTCCATCGCTCATGAATGAAGTACTCATGTAATGCATATAGTACTTATCAGAAGTTGTTAAACTGAACATGTTGAGTGGCACAACACAGTACATTCGCTATTAGCGATTGTTTTTGTTGTTACCTGCTTATGCCTGCGTAGAACAAACCCTAGAGCCATTCGTTCTATATGAGCTTTTACACCTGCTTAGTACTTGACACCACCACGTTACAGAAAAGTTTCACTCTGAGACCTGGTTTCAAAAAATGCCACCAGTCACTGTTTTTGTACAAACAAGCAGCTGGATCATAACCAAACTTATAGTTTAACAGAAGAGCAGCTCTGTGTAAGCGTAAGCTTAGCTTGTCCTTTTCTTTCAAAGAATAGTCAGCAAGCTGATGGATTCCCCAGCTGTACTGTCATTTGACTCAAACACACACTTTTTTCAGAGTTCTGTTTGCAAAAAGAACATGCTGTTTTCCTACATGTTACAATTATGCACTAGTTTTTGTTGGTCTACTACATAAAATCCCACAGAATAGGAGAGCAGTTTGTAAATCGGTTCTACTGCCAAGATTGGATCTTGCAGATTAAAAACATCATTATGCTGCACATGGAGATGAATTGTTGCAGAGGATAAGAGTCGGTCTGGTTTCCTTATGTCTTAATCACAGCAGTATTGTGTTTCTAAGCACATCTTTTCTTTCCCTTTATTTTTGTATGAAAGAGATGTCAAATGATTCATTGAGTCTAAACGTTGTAATCCTGGTTAATAAAATCCAACTGTAGTGTTTTTAAGTTCCATTTTGACTAATTTATGTAGGTATGTCAACATTTAATCAGGTGTTCTGAAAACTACTGTAGTTTACTGGGCTTTTTTTTGTCTGAAGTGAGCAGATGTATGTTTTGTTTTGGTGTTTACAGAAAACGCTATATATACTTCAGTATCACTGAGAACCTTCATGGGAAGTGAAATGAAAAACCCATAGATTTGTAATATTTAGTTGTGATATTTCTGGCTGCTGTTGTCATTGGAGCCGAATGTTTTTGCTCCATTACTGTAGCAGTCATGACGTCACCGAGAGGTTAGGTAATACATCGAGTTGGACCTCTGTGAACCAACATCCCCACACAGCCTTAAATGCAAGCAGCCGCTAATGTTGACATTACATTTTGTTATCCTCCTGACTTTTACTCGCTGTTGTCCTGGACACTAGTAGTGCGCCATCACCAGAGAATACGATGTGCGGATCATTATTTACCTTTCAGACAGCTGTGGAAAGCCTTTACAAAAGTTGGCACAACTCCCAATGTGTCATAGTTTTTTTTTTTTAACATACTAGAACATCACAGCCAGGTTAGGTTTATTTTTTAATCCATCAAGGCTTTTTGGCAACTTTCTGGTCCCTGTTGGCTTTCCTCCTCCATCTTAAGAGGAAAAGCTAGCTGGATTTATGTTGTTTTTGTTGCCATGGTTCTAACTAACATGGTCAGCAGGGGGAGAGGTGTAAAGGAAGTGTTGGGAAATGTTAGGTTTTGTTTTGTCTGAAAATGAGTTTGTTTTGTGTAGAAACTGCTGCCAGGGGAAAAAATGAGCACAGATCAGAGTAGGTAAAATTTTGTGTACTCTGACGTTCACACCCAGTAATAACCAGGAGGAAAAGGTCTTTTGCTTTCATTTAGTTTGATTCTAATCGAGGTGACCACTAGCAGGTGTTTTGTGTTTGTTTTGCCAGTACACGTATTGGTGAGTAGATTGTGATAAGTAGGCAAACGAATCAGAGCTTCTCTAGAACTGCAGCACTTGTGCGGTGATCCCAATCTCTGTCAACAGTGGGCCAGGAAAGGAACACTGGTGATGGGGCCATGACTCAGTGATGTAGGTGGAGATCCAACAGCTGAACTGCTGCAGCTCAGACTTCTGAAGAAGTCAAGTCTCCTTCTGATTAAAATGTATTGGAATTCATAGGGGTATCACAGTTGGTTTTATATGGGGCTTCTGAACCATACAGTGCCAGTCCTGGTGCCCACACTGCTGAAAGTACCAATGGACACATGGGCATCAGAACCTGACCGCATGTGGAAGAAAGTAAGTGGTGGAGGCAGAGTGCCATTTTCAGCACATGATACCTACTTCAACACTAGGTCCGTTTCCATTAATCATAAAATTGCGCAAATTGAGATTAAGAAAATAAATTATCTTAATGGAAACATGCCAATTTTGTGGAAAAAAGTTTAATAAAAAGTTTTTTTCTGTTCTTTTGCTTGACCTCTATCTGGGTCAAGTCTTCCAAGCAAAATCAGATCTGATTTTAATTACACTCCTTGAATAGGTAAAAGTAAATAGATACATGAAATGGGTATCTAATGAAAAGTAACCTTAGATATGAAGATAAGTTATTGGCAAGTGTAGCTAATGACTTAAATTGATGTTGTGGTAATTGGTATTGTTACTGTAAAAAAAAAAAAAATTGATAAAAAAATCAGTTTTATTTCATTTGCTGGTGCCATAGTGCTGATCATTACTAAGATTCAACATGCAAGCTTAATCATAATCTGTATCCTCATAAAATGTAGGTAATCAAAGAAAAGTTTCTTTTCACATGTCTTATGCCTCGTCTTATTCTCTCTTCAGATTCTGCTACTCCGAGCCCTTTGAACCTCCGTGACATCACTGATGTTGCTCCCTGTCGCAAGCGCCGTTTCCGCCATCTTGGGCCTCCAGAGCTCGCTGTGAAAAAGCAGAACCCAGAGAAGAAGAATGGGTACGAGTGCATGTTCCATGTTCTCAACGCTGCCCGTCTGTGTTTGTGCTCCTGTTAAAGGATAATTGACATTTTTGAGTTTTACATCATGTTATTATAATGTTATTTCCTCATCAGAAACATACCTAGATTCTTTAATGCATGATTGAGAAATCCTTTAATCTCCATGGCAATCATTCAGCTGTGCACAACACCCTAGTGACCCTGTCTCCACTTTTAAGGCGCAGATCCTCCTTAGAGCTGCAGTTTTCAAGCTCCCAAGCTTCCACCTAACAGAGCAGCCCTATTCCATGACTCCCACATGCAGCTCCTTCAGACTAGCCAGCAGCTGTTGGCAAACACCTGGTGGAACGGTGTATGAGCTGAGCTCATTGTACCAGCTACTTCTCAGTGCAGTGCTGGTGAAATGCTGTTAAAGGGTTAATAAATGTTTCAGAAAGAGCAGGAGTTTTTAAGAGACAGATGCCTTTCAGTAATATGCTTTTTATTCTTCTTCTTCAGATCTTTGTTCAGGTGTGATTTCTAAATGACTTTTAGAACTTGAAGCTAAAAAGTCAATTCCAGACCTCAACGAGACAATTATGTAACTTTTCTATGGTGTCTGTGTCAGTGCTCCAGCTCTGTTGCCGCTCATTTAAAACTTTAAAAAGTTGCTGATTTGGTGGCCAAATACTTCATGAGCCAACTTCTGTTTGGACATGTTCAATTAGAAGGTAATCCAAAGACTTGTCTCAGTCTGACTTTCTGTGTAGCAGTCCCACTTAATCAAATAATAGGTGAATACGCTGCATCTAAACTTTCCCAAGAGCAGCTGATTGTAAACTGTGCCCCAGAGTTTGCCTTCTATTCTCAGTTTGCCAGTGAGCAGCTGCTGTTGCCTGGACAACAGATCAATGCTCTCTGGTGGCTGTTAGTGGACAGGGGAGGTCGTACTTTCAGTTTTCACTTTTCTCCTTTTTTGTTCCCCTTTTTATTCTTTTTTATATTTTGGAATGGAGATTTTAAGAAAAAGAAACTGAACATTTATTGGTTGAAGGAACCAGAATGGAATGAAATGCAAGAAGCAGTTCATACTCAGTTGTTTCCACCATCATTAGGCTGTGTTAGCTGTCTGGAACATCACCATTAGTCTAGTGAGCAATTGAATTTGACATCTGGTTGAAGTTTAAAAATCTGTTATTGAGTTTAGTTAGCATCCTGCATCCTCTAAACTGGAGCTTCTCAAACATTTTTATAACAAGTACCCAAGAGTAATATTTAGTCTTCCATCTACAAAAAAGAAAAAAGAAAAAAACGTAAGCATTTTGTCATATCAAAGTTAAAGCTAAATGGTTTTTGGCATTGCACTTTTCACTAAAGGTTCAGTTCAAGTGTGTTCCACTCTTACTCAGAAGTTGAAATGTTCAAATTTTGAAGTTGGAAAAAAAAATATATGAAGCTCCCTAAAAAAAATGGAATTCCAAGAGTAAAATGTTTTTATTATTATTATTGTTTTTTATTAATCCAGATGTCAAAATCCAATATGGCTGCCTTAATGAAAGTTACCATAGAAACAGTTTATTTTTAGGGTTAATTTGTTTGCTGCATGTCTTCTCTCTTCTCACGCTGCCTGGTTTTTGTTAAAAAAAAAAAAAAAAAAAAAAAAAAAAAAGCCTTGTCACAAAACACATGTTTGCACATCAACATGTTAGACTCAATTTAGAATAGTGGGGTAAGTAAGATTTCATTTTCAACTATATTTCATGTTCTGTCAGAGTAATGCACATTTTCCATTCATACCATAAAATGTGCCCATGCTAGTTAAAAGCAAAAGTCAAACCCGCAGTGAGGCACTAGTACCACTGCGTCTTGTAGTGATTATCCATGATGGCTGGGAGCCATATTTGATCACTTGCAGAACCAGTGCATGTTTCAAGGACAGCCAGTATTTTACTGTGACTTTGTTAGCTGCTTTTCGTGGGAAAACTTTCCTTTAAGTACACAAACACTTAAAGCTAAATGACGTGTTAACAGGGACTAAAATAAGGCAGAATAGAGAATCTGAGCATAGTTAGAAACATAACTTCTTCGTTTTCATCTGAGGAGGGATAAACTGCGGGGTGTGTGTTCTGCTCACAACAAGCTAGGAAATTATCATTTTTGAATAATAATCTTAATGGAAATCTTCAATGGTTGCTGTTAAAGGATAACACCAAGTTCCTTCTGAGTGTACTCCAGTCAAAACTCGGTTCATAAAAAGGTAAGCATAATGAAAAGAACACTCGTTAGCTTTGTTTGTTCATTATTTAACTTAATGAGGTGTGACAAATGAGGAGTAGATGAGAAAGGAGATAAAAAGGATAAAAAAAAACACACCTGGATATTTGCTTCTGCACCTGGAGAATAAAAGAAAAAAAAACAAAAGAATGAACTGAGAAACCACAGCAATAAAGAACAATTGCTTTACTTCTCAACAAGACAAATTATAGCTTGCAAACTTTGATGGTGGCCTTCGTAGTGGGTGTGTTTGTGGTTAATTAAGCCACATTTTCCCTATTCTTGTTTAGTTTTTTTTCCACAATGTTCCTATCACTTTTGGTGAGCCTTGGTGTCTCGGTTTTTGTCTGTTTGAATTGAGTGGTTAAGGATGGGAGAGAGTCCATTCAACTATCAAGATCCATAACTGGGATGCAGAACATCGATTCATGACCCTTGAAATATTATACTCTGTCAAATACTGCATCCAAACAGTCCTTGGGAAATTTTGGCAGCTTTTTGTGCAGTTTTGAACAGGACCTTTACTTTTGTAGTTATCCAGCCTAATAAAACTTTTAGAGTTGTACACAAAGTCCCAATCTTGTATCAGTTTACTTGCATGCTTTATGCAGTTTTTCTTTTCTCTGGGATTTATACTTTATATCAATCTTCAGCTTCATCAGTAATAAGGCAGTATTTGTCCATCATTGCTGTTTTAATCAGAGATTAAATTTCCATAAACGTAAATAAATACTTTTGTTGTTCCCAAAGCATCCACATCAAAACTGCATACATGTTTTGAGCATCGTCAGTTAACAGTTTTATTCTGGGGGGGCCAAACATAAACTCATCCAAACAGTTTGACTCACAATGGTATTGTTTTTGTTGAACTTGGTCACTAGCAGAAAACACAATAAAACAACAATCTTCATCAAACATTTTTATCTTTTCATTGTAAGTCAGGAAAAAGATCTGAGGACAGAAATACACAAAGCTCTGTTCAAAGAAAATCTATTCAAATTGAAAACAAAGAGCACAACAGTATATTTCTACAAGATTTACTGTGTTATAAATTATTATGCATTCTCTATCCATTATGGTCAAATAAACTGCATCTTCAACAAGATGCCGATATATTGTATTGATCTTGTGTTGTTTTACCTGACATGCTCCAGTGTACTGGGGGTCACTCATGCAAATCATTAAATCCAGATGTGCCAGGGACACAGGTGTATAAAATCCAGCACCTAGATATGCAAACTGCGTTCACAAACATTTGTGAAAGAATGCATCGCCCTCAGTGAGTTTCAACATGGTACTGTGAAAGGATGCTTCTTGTGCAATAAGGCCATTAGGAAGGCTCCTCACTCCTAAATATTCCACATTGAGCTGGAATATTTAGCTAGTGGTATTATAAGAAAGTCCAAGTGGTTTGTGGAGCGACAAATCAAGCCTGTATGTCTGAAAACCCACTGAAAGTGTTTGTCTTTTTTTTTTTCGTCGGTTGTCTGGAGAATGATATTTGGCTGAGTGTAATGTGTCTGGTTTAGGAGTGGTTTTTAGGAGTTTGAGTTGGCACCTTAGTTTTATTGAAAGGAACTGCTAATGTTTCTGCATATTAAGACATATTTAATAATTTTATTCTCCTTACTCTGTGGGAACATTTTCCTGATGCCACCTTCAGTGCTAACATGAAGGCACACCAGAGCATGAAAGTATGTCCAGAACTAGAAAGCTTGGTGTGGAGGAACTTGATTGGTCTACACAGAGCTCTGACCTAAACCTGACTAGAAAATCTTTGGGAGAAATTAGAACGGCGATTCAGTCTGACTTTCTCATTCAACATTAGTGTTAATAAAATGTAAAAAGAAACACCTGACAAACACAAAGTACCTCAATACAAGCCTACCCACACAAACAACCTGTCAACAAAACTCCAAACTCTCGTCTTTCCAAAGGAGTATTACTGGCTCTGCATGCAAAACGCACTGAACCAGCGGCCAATAAGACGGAAAAATAACCTACCTTGATGAAACCATAGTCATAACTGACATATCCTTTGCTGTTTTATGGTCATAATCTATGAGAGAGTACAGATTTCCACTCGGCTCCTGTAGTCTACTGACCCTGCGTCACTGTACCCCCAAATCTATTGGCCCTTGGCTGTTTAATGGACGTGTTAATCATCCAAATTGCTCTTGAGAAACTGCCCTGCGTGCAATTTACTATGTCTGACACGATTATTGAACGTTTTTACACAGAGATGTTATTTTACAGTATTTCATCTCTTTTTGTGATCTTTTACATGTTGAGAGAATAATGGCGTGCTAGAACAAGAAGCTTTTCATGCTTAGGAGTTGCTATGTTGGCGGCTGGTAGCAGAGCTCGACTCTGTCCTGTTGACTCTTCCTCAGAGGAGGAGGCCTTAGTTTATACAGCTTGGGATCCCAGTGAAACTACTATTAATAATTTGATTGATGTGATGATACTGAATTTGTACAGCACTTTACATTTTGCAGTCTCAAAGTGCTACAGTATTGATGTCTAGAAAATATAAAATTAAAAATGACAATGAAATTCTAAAATTTGATGACCAGAAAGGTCTGTAATCTGTTTTGCTAAGCTCTTTATCGGTTAAGGTTTTAAGGTTTTAATATGTCTTTAAAACCTTAATTCTTTGCTTTTTTTCATTCATTTTTGTGCAGTTAATTGTCAGATTGTATACCATGACTTGCTACATGATTTGGATTTTGTATACATTCCTTCAAAATAATTACAAAGTGCTTTTTTTGTAAGTGGAAATGGATTTCTTTCTGTGGTGTGCCACACTAACATGTTTTTTATTAATTTGGGGTATTCTTCAAATTTCTCTTTATTGCGATACCAGAATAATTGAAATAATCCCTGTGTTGGGGTGACTGCGGCTCAGTGGGTAGAGGATTTGTTTTGTGATCAGAAGGTTGTAGGTTCGATTCCAGCTTCCTCCTGCCACATGTCGATGTGCTCTGGGCACTTAACCCCAAGTTGCCTACCAATCTGTGTAAATGTTTGTGTGTTTGTGAGAGCAAAGGGTGAATGTGCCTCTAATTTATGGCACTTTGAGTGATGAAAATGATGGGAAAAGTGCTACATAAGTTCAGTCCATTTACCATTTTAGTTTGAAAAATAGATTCAATTGTTTTTTAGGAATGTCATTTTCTAGTAGAACCCTTTAAAAAAAAGAAAAGGTTTAGGGTTCAGGAGGTTAAGAATGGAAGTTTTATGTGTATAATGTGAATCTATGCTTTTGGCAATATTGCATGGTTCTTCCTGTGCAGAACAAATTCTCCTTAAGACCAAACTAAAGCTCAGTTTAGCTTCTCGGTTGGCAGCAAACTCGTTATTAAGGTACTGTATGTCCTGCTGCTCTGACTCTTCCTCAGATCAGCTCTCTGTGGGGGTTCTTGCACACTCACCACCCGAATTTAACCTCGCCCCTTGGGGTTAGAAGAAAAAAATCCTCTAGTCATGCCCCCCTTAGTGGTCTTCTTCTGCAGCATGCAAAGACTTCCCTCGCCACTGAAACACTTCTGTTGTTTGTACTTAACTGGTTCCAGCAGTGCCCGAAATACAGTTGGTAATGATTTTAAACTACCTCTGGGCCTCTTTCCCCCTCTCTCACGCTGTACTTTTCTTCTCATGTTCAACTTTTTGTCATTACAGCAAGCTTGGAGGGAAAAAAAAAAGGTATGAGGCTGATGATGGATTGTATTCAGCCCTCAGGTTGGTTCTTAGGTTCAGGAAGGTGAGAAGAGTTGTAAGGTTTAAGAAGGCTTAGTTGACCCCAGATTCTGGGTAGTCTTGTTTGGCTCTTAGATTTGGATGTGACTGCTTCACACAGAATCAACTTCCTGCCCCTGACAATTTTAAAGGAAGTTGGTAACATATTGACAGTAGCTGCATTTTTTTTAACAAATGTGCATAAAACTTTGTCAGTATTCAACTAATTTTGAAAAAACACATTTTTTAATTGCAGTGTTTTTATTAAATAAGAAACACAATTAAATTCACATGTGAATAAGCTTGTTCATCCAAAAAGTCATTAAGAAATATTCCACGCCGTGATCCTTCAACTACTTCCTGTTGTCTTCTTCTTAGTGGTTTACACCTGTAGTGACATTTGGTTATTTATAGCGTGACTCGTGTGATGCATAAAGTTTTTCAATTGCAAATTTGTGAAATAACCCAACTTTGATATGGCCAAAAAAAACAGATTTTTATTAAAAAAACGAGAGCTTTTTTTTTTTTTCAAAATTGACATATTTTCATTAAACAGATTTATTTTTGATACGTCAAATTGTTATATGATCAATGGAAACGCAGTTATGTCAAGTCCAAATGGTCTTAAGACCATTCACACACCAGCCCTTCCATCTACATACAGTCTGAAAGGCTGTGCCTTGTCTTTCACCTGATTGGCCACATGACAATCTCTCTTGTAGACCAGATTCAATAGCCCACTCATCTTCTCTCTCTCTCACCATCTGTGTGTCTGTGTACTGAACAGGGCGGACTCCTCTGCATCATCCAATCAGCTGCAGACTCCCCAGTGCTCTGTAGATGTTACAAAAGCAGCTTCAGCAGGAACTTCAGAAGCTGAAGACCTGTTTGATGATTTCTGACTTCCAAACAGCCTCTGTTCCATTACTGCTACAAGTATTCATCTCAAAGGCAAGTTTTCTAAAAGTAAACTGAATAAATATTGGTGATGACACTAAACCCTTTAATAATGAGCTATCTGTAGATGAAAAAGAGCATATACACATATATTTGTATATATGCTGAGAATCAAGGCCTTCATAAAAGATACATATTTTTGTCAAATTTCACAATAAATTGGAATTTGAGTGTTATTACAATAAAAAAGACAACAGTGTACATGAAATGTAAGATTTGCTATGTTTTTCCCTGCTTTATGCAAGTCTAGCCTAATGGATTCTTGTCAGTTGTATTGATGAGTAGTTTGTATTTCAAACTGTATGAATATTAACGCATTGTTGTTTTTTTTTACCTTTTCTGACTTTTTGAATTTTTTATGTCATTAAATACAAGAAACATCTAAAACGGGTTTCATATTCTCATTACTAACTTTTGCTACAAAAATGTTAGTAAAACGTACTAAAGTGTGATAACTATTATTTTTGAATCACATTTTTACTGTAATTTCAAAATCATTTTGTTGAGTTTCATTGATTCAATATTAGTTTATTGATCCTTGCAGAAAAAATATTTTGTCTAAATAGTGAAAAATAAAAATAAGTAAGCAAGCACAAAATAAAGCCACATACTAGAAAGTAACAGATGTGCAATGTCCAACTAGCATTGCAATAAAATCATCCAGGTCATTCGTTACTGACAGTTGTGTGTTCTGATGGCTGTGGGTTTAATCAATTAAGTCTATTTATATAGCACATGTCAGAAACACTGCAGTTCAAAGTGCTTTACATTGTGAAAACATAAACATCATAAACACATTATATAATCAACAGCTATGAAAACCCGTAATGGGCATTACGTTTTGTCAAGTGCCATGATTAAAATCATCAATTTACATCAAACATCTTGGTCATTGTTCCTATTTTTGGTCTTGATTTAAAGGAGCTCAGTGTTTCAGCTGTTTTGCAGTTTTCTGGAAGTTTGTCCCAGATTTGATACATGCCATAATGACAGTGTCATCTGAGTGCTTCTGGACATGTCAAGACCAGAGTGAAACTGAAAGTCAGATGTGTGTAAAGTGAAGTACCTTGTGCGGATCCTCGTGGTGCTGCAAACTGTCTTAGGTATTTTCACCACCTTGTTGAATCTAGGCCACAAGGACTTCATGTAGGTCTGAAGGTTTGCTGCCTGCTATTATCAAGATGTATTTTCCTCAGTTAAGCTGGAGAAGTTTTCTGAGAGGAATCTTGGTTTGTTTTTGCTCTACCACATTCTTTAGCAGAGCCAAATGGCAGAGAAGATGAGTTAAAGAAGTTCATTATAGGTAGAACTCAAGTTTCCAGAGTTGATTGGTCTCAATAAAATGTTTTACTGCAAATGTTTGATTATATGATAACTTCTAATAGATCTGTTTAAATTTCTTGGCAGATGTTGAGGTTCAGATGAAGAGCTAAGTGGATGAAATTGTAATTTCCAGGCTTTTTTAGTCATGGAGCTAAAATTATAAACTTGAACTGAGATCTTCCAGCTGGATTGAAGGCAGATCATTTTCAAACTTACAGATTACAAATTCAGTCTTTGACCTTCGATGTACCACTTTAGTGAAGTTGCCAAATGGTACTTAAATCAAGAAGAAATTCCAGCAGAATTATTATTGAGGTGAGTCATACAACTAGAAGCACTCGGTCTGCACTGGAGAAGTACAAACATGGACAAAGAAGACCAAAAAAAGATCAAACATAGAGAAAAGCAAGCAAAATAT
The DNA here is from genome assembly GCF_051168715.1 of Poecilia mexicana. NCBI lineage: Eukaryota > Metazoa > Chordata > Actinopteri > Cyprinodontiformes > Poeciliidae > Poecilia > Poecilia mexicana. The sequence goes on from NW_028263381.1 coordinate 1,913,286, forward strand.
CTCAGATATACACTTGTCTGTGTATAACCCTGGTAAGTTCTGTGTCTGTTTATGTAAAGCAGCAACTGCTTTGCTCCAAACTTTCCCAACATAACAGAATTTTTACACCTGCTAGAATAATTATTTATATGGTTGAGTCATAACTAAGATGATCTTTAGTCAGGGTTGGATCATACTGATGCAGTGCCCTCATTTGTGAGGCCATGATTCACTGGTCTGTAACTTTCTATCTTCCCATTGCTCATGAAAAAGACTCAAATATTCCAACTGCTCCATAACAACTGACTTTGGGTCAACGGTCCTGTCCTGACAGCTTTGGCAAACAGAATGTAGGTCTTGTTGCCCCTACCATGTCAAGGTAGATTCACTCTACAAGAGAGTGTGTGTATGTGTGTATTTAATAAAGGTACCAAAGTACTCATACTTACTCTGTCATACACTTGTCTATGGCATCAAAATGTGAGACTTAGTCTATGTGTCCATTCTTAGTTGAAGGTTATGTTGCTCCTTTGAAGAATCTGCAGCAAGACACTTCCTGTGTGGATAGAAACATATACCAGCTGTGGGCTTGAAGAGACATCAGACATGGAAGACCTCTTGTAATGGTTGACAACAGAATGCAGAGAATGGAACAACAACTCAGCTTGGATGCTAAAACTGGAATCTAAGAAACCAAATAGTCTCAACTGCATTATTTTTGGCTATTATTTGTAACACTTGCACTTGTAATACTTTTGGCACTGGAATGATGGCACTTCCTGTTTCAGGTTTTCCAATTAATCCCTGATAATATGAAAGATTTTTCTTATTTAACATTTTTGAGAATTTATCAGTAGCATGCTTGTGAAAATTGTAACATTTCATATGTACATTTTGTTGAGATTATATGTAAAGATGTAAGAAGCTTTTAAATATGAAGCATTTCTCTGTGACTTATAGTTGCCAAGACTGAAAGTAAATTTAGTCAATTAAAATTAAGTAAGAAAAATGTCTCATTGCCACTGAGCAACATGGTATGGGGCGATGCTGTTATTTTGTCTTTCTATTGTAAAAGTGGCCAATATAACCACCAGTAGCACACCATTACTGGACTCCCTTCTCTTGCAGAACCATAGGACAATGGCACAGTACAACTAAAATGTAAGACTAAGATGGATTTTCTGCCATCTTAGTCAGTCAATGGACTGTGTCACACAACACAGTCTGTTGATTGGGGAACAGAAAATTGTTACAGTTTGTGACAGGCTTGAGGCATACTAGCATGTTGCCATGTTGAGCATTTGGGTTTAACCCCGCCCACCCAGTGAGAATCCAACTGGCAGTGGAAACTGTTCTGTTTATCTCCGACCAGTTGGGTACTGCCGAATGCAAACGAGTCATTAGTCACCTAAAATGCAATTAAAATAACAGATGACTAAAATTAAATTAGACTATGCTTTCCAAATCAACACTTGCAATGGAGACATTTACTAATGCCACTTACCGGGGTTCTACAGGAAGGTGTGGACAACTTTCCTAGAGTCGGAGCTCCTTCAGATAGTACACTTACCAGATGTTCCATTACTACTCATTCAGTTTTGTCTGTCCTCCATGGCTTCAGGTCCAGCACATGTGTGGGCCATTTGGGAACTCTGCATGCTCTTTATCCAAGCATCTGATTCATATAGCTGTTAAAATGACAAGGAAATACATAAACTAACATGTTTGTTATAAATATTTTATTACTACCATGGAAACAGACTGTCTCTTAGAATTGTTCTTAGGCATGAGTATGTGTGTCTGTGTTGCCCTGTGATGGACTGGTGACCCGTCCAGGGAGAACCTGGCCTCTCGCCCAGTGACCGGCGACCTCACAAGGGTAAATGGGATGGATGGATGTTAGCAACTCTGTTTATTACAAAGGTTTTGAAACTTTATTATGTTTATATGTCCTACAAATAAGGTCCTTGTAAAGAAGATAAATGCAATGCAAATGGAATGTGATATGTTGTGAATCTATTGATCTATAAGTTTCTTTGGATGTTTAATGCTCTTCTTGCTTGTTCTTGACATGCAGACCTCGCCTCTTAATGTGTCACTCTCTTTGTATTTTACTTTATTTCACCACTCTACTGTGAGTCACTCCTACTCTCTCCATTTGGACCAGTCTCTGGCTTTCCCCTCTCTCAACCCCCCACCACTCCCCAACTTTTACTTCCAACTCCTCTCTCACTTCCCTCTTCTTCTGCGAGTTAGCCTGGCGGGCTCCTCCTCTACCTCATAAGGGATAATAGTGGTTGCAAAGTGAATCTGATCTTGCAGCCAGCGCTGAGTGGTGGGCGAGGACATCTGTTTGAGAGGAGCTCTGCACAGACATTTATCTGGGGCTTGCAGGGAAGTTTGATTTGAGAAGTCTTAAATGATAAATCCCTCCTGCAAGGTAAGGAAGGAAGAGTATCTAAAATGAATTTTTATCTTGAACACTGTCTTGTATGCAATGTATCTCAACTCTGTGTCATTTTTGTTTTTAGGGATTTTATCAAAAAATAATGTTTAATGAATGTGCTTATTTGCTGTCTTGCCATTGAAAAGGCTGATTTCTGGTGGCTGAGAATTTTCCCATGCTGACAATATGAAGCAGGGAGATAAGAAGCTCATTAGGGAAACTGACACTGGGGACCAATTATGTCATTTACATTGACTGGCAGTGTTATCAGCTGATCTCTGTAAAACACAATGACCAGGCTGTGTCACAGCTGCTGTTATCAACTAGAACAACTTCAGCTGCTCTTTCTGTTATTTTCAGTTTGTACAAAGACCAATATTATATTTTTTCCTATATTTTTGTTAAAAATGTCAGAAATGTTTGGGTAATTTTGCTTCTAGATTAGTTTTTAATTTGTTTTAATTAAAGCAACTTGGGTTCATAAGTTTGCAAATAGTTAATTGGAATTATTTTTAAAACGATCATAACTGTGAGAATATTCAACATTTAGAGTAAATTATTTTGCATAATGATGAGGCCATTTTTGATGGCACAACATTAAAGTCTTGTAGAGTATCAGAGGAACATATCTTTTTACTTTCCGGATGTTTGTGGTATTGTAAAAAGTATGATTAAAGCAATGGAGGCAAATATTTATACTTTAGGCAAATAAAGTTTTTGTAAATATGTGCCTGTTTCTAGTCAAGCTGAAGTTTATTTATTTGTATAGCACATTTTAGCAACAATGCAGTTCAAAGAGCTGCACAGCACAAAATCATAATAGAGTAACCAATTATGAAGCAAACAGTAAACATTACACTTTGTCAAATGCCATCATCAAAATCATCAAGCAAATATGCATCAAATACACTGATTTATGTTCCGCCTACTATGAATCAAAGAGCCGTAAGCAGGTGGGGTTTTAGTCTTTCAGCATCTTTGCAGTTTTCTGGAAGTTTGTTCCAGATTTGTGGTGCATAGAAGCTGAATGCTGCTTCTCCATGTTTGGTTCTGGTTCTGGATGCACAGCAGAACCAGAAGACCTGAGAGATCTGGATGGTTGATACAACAACAGCAGATCTGTAAACCGTTCAGTGATTTATAAACTAACATTATCTGAAAGTCTATTCTCTGAGCTACAGGTTTCTAGTGTCATTGCTTGGCGGTTCCCTGAGGGGGCGCTAAATTCATAAAGGCAACCAGTTTAAAAAAAAAAGAACCTTGCTATTCTGACCATTAAAAAACAAAAAAGTTACAAAATATTTTTCACTTTAAGAACAATGTATGGCATTTATTGATGATTCAATAATTTCTGTTTTGTGACATCAGCATGGTTGGTATATTGAATGATTGTTACTCCAGTTGCCAGGGGTGCAGAGAAAGCTGGTAGATGTTCCTCTATTGGCATTAACTGGTGGTTCCGATTCATATACATGTACAACCCGATAGCTAACTAACAAAGGACAAACAATTTAGGAAACAATCTGCTTTTATTTTTGTTTATTAAAAAGTGATGTGTCAAAAAGTAGTAATAGAACTTATTAATCAGTGGAAAAACTTTGTTGGCAGTGCAACTATCCAACCTTTCTTGGAGTGACATTGAGGAGGAAAGGCTTCTTTCCCATCACCCTAATCTGTACTTCCATTTGTAGACTTACTGTCGGATTGCAAAATAAAATATTGTATTTTAACCAAGAGGAATGAATGTTATCTGATTAACTCTTGTCACAGTGGACACAAATGTTCAAAAGACACAAAATAATTTTCAATACTAACTTTTTCTCTGTTTTATTGTTTATGGTGAATCTTTGGAATAATCCCAACTATCAAATGTTGGGATTGCAAAACATTTAGGCTGGTTTATGTTTCAAAGAAATATCCTTGATACATAGATGGAATGTTTGAAAAGATACAACCAATAATCTAAAGAGGACATCACTAGATTAGAGTAAGGAAACAAATAACTTTGCGTCACACTGACCTTCAGACCTTTCTTTCAGATGATGGGACTCATCATCACACACCTGCTCTGTCTGCTGTGTCTCTGCTTGGCTCATCCTCAGCCAGGTGAGTTGGTCCAGAAACAAACCGTGTGATTAAAGCACGACGGTAATTCATGTCCTCCAGGAGGAACCTTCCTGTTAGTGTCCAACCCATGTTTCACGTTTTCAGTGACACTTTTTAAATCGTTGTTTCCATTCGCCAGTATGTCAAAGAAAAATCCAAGTGAATATATCTTAATTTTATTTTCAACCAAAACTACATTTGTGACACAGTTAGTGAAGTAAGTGAAAATAGTTAGTTAGACCATATGCTTCTCAAAATGAGACGTAAGGTAATTTTATGTATATATTGCACAATCTCAGCTACAAGGCAGTTCAAAGTGCTTTACATGAATTAGAAGGAAATACAAACAAAACAACAAAACCAAAAAAAAGACAAAGAGATTAGAGACGTATAAAACTAAATGTTGGTTCCAGTTGTTCTGGGTTGCTAAGGAGACGGTACTGTCTAAGTTTGTTCTAGAATTGTAAAGTTTTAAGCTAAATGTTGGTTCTCCATGTCTGATGGAGAACCAACATTTTTGTTCATGTTTGAAGGAATCGGGGCTGAACAGTTCAGTTCAAATGAGCCCTTGAACTTTTCCACATTCTCCTAACACAAATATCTACTTATTTTATTGAGTTTTCATGTAATTCACTAATTCACACTCAACATAGACTATTATCAAAGGGAATTAAAATGATGCATGGTTTTCACATTTGTATTGAGCCCTGTGAGTCGATGCTTTGTAGCTCCAACTTTCACTGCGAATATAATTGTATGTTGTTTTTTTTAGTGATTTCCTTTCTATGTTTCCCCTCCATTTACTAACATCTGTCTTCTTATTAACACTGACATTACTTCATGGAAGTAATGTTTTGGAGTGTGTATGCTGTGCTTAGGGAGCGGCCCAGTGTTAGTTTCCCTCCACTCACAGCATGCATGCTGACCAGACGTGGACCGGAGCGCCTCCTTCCACATGTCTGCTGTGTCCTCTAAATGACTTGTGGGAAATGTCTTCAGGATAACTTGAATAAAATGTAACATCTGACAGATGATCTTTACATAGCAGTTGAATTAGTCTGCAGTGAAGCGTAACTCTCCCATCCCCATCGAAGATCTGCTATCTATCAGCAAAATGTGTTTGGACTGCAGTACCCTCACTCTAAACTTGTTTTCCTGCTCCCCCCCAAACCATAGTGAGGATACCTGGCAGCATGGATGTAACTGGCTCTCTGGGCAGCAAGGTGGTGTTGCCTTGCAACCTCCCCACGATGCCAGCTTCTCCCAGCGGTCCCTCTGCCACCTCCACACAGGGACCCCTTCCTGACGAGAAGATCAGAGTCCAGTGGATGAAGCTGGAGAAGGATACCCCTGTACTGGTGGCCCACGGCGGGCAGATTAGGGTGTGGAGAGAGTTCATAGGCAGAGTGTCTGTGCCCAGCAACCCGCTGTCACTGGGGGACGCCTCACTGACCATCACGAAGCTCCGTGTGAGAGACGCAGGACCATACCTCTGCAAGGTGACGCAAGGACTGGAGGAAAAGCAGAACGTTGTCCACCTAAGCGTCTCTGGTGAGTAAAACCTTCAATATAATCTTTACGGGCAAATAAACAGACTCCTTTAAGAGTCTACAAACTCTCTGACCGCCTCCAGATGTTTACTGCTGGTAGAGTTCAAAGCTAAAGGTGTTAACAAATGCATGAAGTAAAACTTGTCCACATGCTGCCTCTTTCAAAGCCCCTTCCTCAAACAGGTCAGTCTGCCTGCGTTCTTACCGGTCAGCTGGACGTAGGAAGGCGGTTGATCTTAAAATGTTTATTGTTTGCTTGTTCTGTAAAGCTGGAGACAAACTGTATGAACATCATGTGCAAAAATTCAATCATTTTTACAGAAAATCAAGAGTTGACATAATCTACAGAACCTTCTATGCATTTAGTTCTTCAGTACTCTTGAACACAATCACAACAGACTAACTTAACCAGATAATGAGCTCAGCAAGCAAACCAGTGGTGATCTGATGACTACTGCCCCCTTCTGTCCTGGTTTTCAGTCTCCAGTGGTTCCTCCCAGCTATTGTAAGCTTTGCATCACTTTAAACCTCTTGAATAAACTAGTTAATGCTAAGCTTCAGCTGTCAGACAAATACAATAAGTATCCAAAATAATTGGATTCAGGTGTTCCAATTATTTCCATGGCTGCAGGTACAGATAAAATCCCCTGTAAGGTTTTAATTTATTTTCTGTTTGTTACTTAGCCCCGTTAAAGCTGCTAAATGACCCCTGTTATAAACCCTGGCGGCTGGTGAGCCGACGTTCCCTACAGGCACTTTGAAACTCTCAGCTCTCTGGCATCCATCAGTCCCCATGGAAACGGCTCATCCAACGACCAAATCCAGCCTCTTGCCTTTCTCTCTCTCAGACATTTCCACAGATTCCACATTAATGCTGAACAGACCTCTTTGTTGGGGGTCACCCACACAAAGGTCCTCCCTATGACAGACACACAACTCTCCATTTAACAGCTCAGACATCCTTTCACGTCCTCCTGTGGCTCTGCCAGGATTTCCCATCAATGAGAAATGTTCCACCAAACCTAATGACACAGGGATACAGTGATACGTTTAGTCCCAGGATGACAGCTGAAATGCTCTGAAATGCTCTGCTGACAGATTCAGCATCTGTCAGCAGCAAATTTCTGTTCTTATAAATAACTGTGAAGGAGAGAGACACTTTTCCACTTTTCTTTATTATTGTCCTCCTTACATGGAGCATCCTTTATGTTGGGGCAGTGTTATGTAAAATCAACTTTTTTGAGCTTTACATTATAAAGTTAATCCCTTATTGAAAACATACCTGGAGCCTTGATTCTATCATGTGTGTTTGAGAAATCCTTTAATCTCCATGGCAACCATTCAGCTGTACAAAATACATGGGTGTTTTCTTCACGAAGCCCCGCCTTCGTGAACAAAGCTCCTCCACAGAGCTTCAGTTTCTGAGCTTCTGCCTGTCAAAGCCCTGCAGCCCCCTCATCCAGCTCCTTCAGACTAGCCAGCCACAATTAGCAAACACCTGGAGAAACTGAGCATCAGCTGAGCTCATAATAGGAGTTACTTCTCAGTGCAACTCTGGTAAAAACATTGTAAGATGTTAATAGAGGAGCCATGTTGTGATGACCTCATCAAGGTGGAGTTTTAAAAAGAGTAGGAGGCCTGATTTCAAGGCATTATATTATGAAGTCATATTTGATAAATATAGCAACAACTGAAGGTAACAGAGCTACTTGATTATGCTATAAAATGGCATATGCCTAGGAAAGATAGTACTGTCCCTTTAAGTTTTAATCTTATTCAAGATTATGAAAACCTTTTTAGAATAGTTACATCAACTCTAGCTCAAACCATTGAAATCCCATTAACTCAGTTCATTTTTGCTCCCCTAACCCTTGGTGGTGTCTATCCAGGCGTGGTGTTTCACTACCGAGCCAACTCCAGCCGCTACTCTCTGGACTTCAAAAAAGCGATGGAGGCTTGTCTGTCTGTGAACGCCTCCATGGCCACAGCTGACCAGCTGACTGCTGCCTTCCAGGACGGCTTCGATCAGTGCGACGCAGGATGGCTCGCTGACTACACTGTCCGGTTTGTTCACGTCTAATCTCTCCCATTCACACATCCATTCCAGTTTTCTACTGGTAGGAGAAAAAAACAACTTCAAAGGTGTATTTGCAATGCGGAGGTAGATAGAGAACCTAAATGTTGTACTCAAGTAAGAGTAGCACGACTACTTCAACATGTTTTCACTTAAGTAAAAATGAGAAGTATTTATCAAAGAAATTACTCAAATAAAAGTAAAAAGGTATTTAGTAGAAAGGCTACTCAAGTACCGAATTACTGATCAGAATCTCTGATTTAATATTTAAAAAATGACATCGTCAGACAGACAAAATACATATAGTTACATCAAAGTTTGGTATTTAAAGGCTAAAATGAATAAATAAATACATTTGGACAGAAGAAAGAATTTTCCAAATTTAATGTTTTCTATATGAAACTTCATAAACAAACACAGTGAGTATTATAATGCATGTTAGAACAGGGTACAGTACTTTGTGTTTACTCCATATTTTCACCTTCAAATTTGCCAGCAGGTTGTGTTATACTGTAAGTTTGATGTTGATCCATTACCAATAGTATTGGCATTGCCCATACTGACACCAATACTGATACAGATGCTGCTACTTTTTTAATATGTAACTTTGTTATTTGAACAAACTTCAGACCTTTTGGCATTTTTGTTTTTTTTTCTTTGAATTATTTTTGTTAAAACCCAGGAGAGTCTTTGGACAAAGTTCACAGGTGTCTATAAAACACTTTAAAAACAAGACGATGAGCAGAAAAAATAGGAAAACGAAACAAATTTGTGTGTATCTTTTTTCTAAATCAAAGTGCAAAACAAAATTATCATTAGAAAACAAATCAAGACATTTAGGCAGAGCTTAGAAACTAAACTACAAAAATAGAAGCAATTTCAAGAGGGAATATGAAAACAAAGCATCGATCTAATGATGCTAATGTCAATCTGATACTGATACTGATAACTCGTGTCAGTAATATCAATATTTTTGGATGGATCTGTCCCTCTCTATCATCAGGTTCAGCAGATAGAAACTAAGAGCAGAACAACAAAGCTTGTGCTCAAACAAGATTTTTCACTTTTACATAATTTGTAGTGTTGTGTTGTATCTGCTGCATTCGTAGTTAAAACATTTTTGATTTTCATTCAGTGAAGTTACTCACAGTGGGTAGAGAACCCAGAAATTATACTCAAGAGTAATGATACTTCACAGCAATATTACCTAGTAAAAAATATGGAGTAGTAACACTGCTTCTAAAAGTAAATTTTTTCTAAAAGGTTGTTCACGTAAATGTGAGTAAAAGTAATTAGTTGCTACCTGCCTCTTGTGCTTGAAATAAGTAAATCAATAGAAAGGCTGGTTGAGAGGTTTCCTTGTTGCTGCAGGTATCCGATCACACAGCCTCGTCCTGGCTGTGAAGGTGACCTTCTGCAGCGCCCGGGTGTGAGGACATACGGCCGTCGTGACCCCACAGAGAGATACGATGTGTACTGCTTCGTAGACGAGCTGCAGGGTAAACACTATTCATTTAAGTTTTATTTTCTGTTAAAATACATTATCTTTTTAGTTTTTTTCCTAATATGTATGTTCTACAGTTAAATATTTCAGACTTGAATTTTATTTTGACATTTTGATTGGGTTTCTTCACTTTATTTGTATTGTAGTTTTATTTTTAATGTTCCATCAGCTTTACTTTAAAAAAATGTCTCCATTGTGAAATATCTATAACTGTTCTTTATTTAACTCATATTTTTGACATTTTATGTATCTCTATTTTTGTTACTTATTTACACATTTTCACTCATTCCTTCTTTGAGAGGGAAGCTGAAGTTTAGAAAAGCATATGACCATGGATGTGTTGACAGTTTAAGCACAGTGTTGATTGGCAATCAGAGGATTGAGACAACAGTTACAGAGACAGGTCAGGATCAGATCATTTGTCTCTTTAACTGTATAAGGAAGACTTTATGGACTGACCCTTGGCTGAATAACTTGAAGCTAACAGGAACGACTTTCATGGGTCTGAAATTGCAAACCCAACTGTCTGAATCTTCTGTCATCTGTGTGCAGGTGAAGTCTTCTATCCGTCCTCCATCACCGAGAAGATCACCTGGCAAGAGGCGAAGGCGGAGTGTGAGAAGCACGACTCTGTGTTGGCGTCCCCGGGCCAGCTGTTTGCAGCCTGGAGGGCGGGGCTTAGCCGCTGCGACTACAGCTGGCTGTCTGACGGTAGCGTCCGGTACCCCATGAACATCCCCCTGCCTCAGTGTGGAGGTGGCCTGCTGGGGGTCCGGACCCTCTACAAGTACACCAACCAAACCGGCTTCCCAGACCCCTCCGACAAGCACGGAGCATTCTGCTATAAAGGTTCAAGCTAAACACAGTTCATACTGAAAACACAGATAATTAAACAAAAACAAAGTAAATATGGTGCTTTTATTACATACTAAGTATTTTAAGTGCATAAAGCTTGAAGTTATTTTCTATGGATCTGATCAATCCACTATGCCTGTCTGCTAACTACGTGAACCGTCATAAAAAGTGTCATGGAAAATCTTGCAAAATGCAACTTTTGCCCCACTGCCAGAACTTTTAACTTCAGCTGCAAGCTGTTAAGTTGGGGATGCATGTTTCAGCACAAACAAGCCACCTAATGACCGCGCAGATATCAGAGAAGGACGGCAAACAAGCAAACCGCATTCAGACCGAAGCAAGAGAAGAATAAAACTCCTGTCCTGTTTATGGAGGGCAGCTTTTATGAGGGGAAAACCCGTCAGGCACAGGCCAACACAGATAGCAACACTTCACAGCTGGACCTCAGCCCAAGCAGCACAGACAGAGGAAGTGGACAAGAGGCAATAACACAACAGAGTGTTAATAAAGAGGTCAGCTCATAGCAGATAGAAGCATACACTCCCAGCGTGATGCTTTTCCACACCGTATAATTGCAAACATTCCCATGTTTGGCTCTGCAGAGGTACTTTCTGATGGCTGCGTGGCGGCCTCTGCCAGGCTCTCAGAGCGGTGGCAGAGCTGCAGGAGAGAGTTAATGTAGAGTAAAGAGAAAGCAGCTCAGTTCGGCCAGATGTCCACAGCTCGCCAAAAAACATGACATCATCTCTGGGCTGGGCTCAGCGTGCAGCCGGAGCTGCTTTCACAGAGCAAAACAGAAATCCTAAACACGACGAGGACCCAGAGTCTGCCGGGGCAGGACACCGTCTGCCTGAGCAAGAAAACTTCAAACATATCACTGCAAACTATTAGCAGATCAGTCATTTCTAACCTAAGCAGTTAGGAAAAAAAGAGGGAAGGCTGCCATGAACCGGCACCACCAGGCAAGGCGGGTGAAGTTCATCCATCCATTTTCTTAGATGCTTATCCCTAGAGGGGACTTGAGAGGTCCTGGCGGTCAACAGGCGAGAGGCAGGGTCACCCTGGTCGCCAGCCCAGCACAGGGCAACAGAGAGACAGACAGGACAAACAACCATGCACACACACACTCACACCTAGGGAGAATTTAAAGAGACAAAGCAACCTGACAGTCATGTTTTTGGACTGTGTGAGGAAACCAGAGTACCTGGAGAAAACCCACCATGCACAGGGAGAACATGTAAACTCCATGCAGAAAGACCGGGGCCGGGAATCGAACAGTGGGTGTTCTTTGTCTTGTCCAAAGACACAACAACGGAGAAGGGGCTTGAGCAAGAAAACCACCGGTTACAGGACAAACTCCTATCCCTGGTCATCGTTATGTGTTTCAGAACTTAACTGGGACGGTTTTCACACAAGGAAGCACTACTTACAATAAAAACAGTGACTACTGTCCAGTAGCTCACCGCCATCAGCATGTGAGCAGGTGGATGACTGAATGTAATGAGAAGCTCTTTGATAAAGCGCTATACAAGTACAGTTTTTATGCATTAAGTGTTTAAACATGTTTTTGTCTCATGTCCTCCTGTCTGACAGCTAAGCTACCAGAACCAACTGTCAGCTCTCAGACAAGTCCAGCTGCATCCCAACCCGACTCCTCCACCTCTGGTTTGCACGTTCTAACATCCACTCACCCAGACAGATCTGAACTTGGAGGCAGAACGCCAGAGCCTGGCACAGCGAGCCCGCTGTTGGTCACCTCACCTCACATCAGAGACATGTCCACTCCTTCTGCCACCGTGGACGACTTCGATATTCAAGATTTTATGCAACCTGGCCAGCTGGAGTCAGAACCAATTAGAGGGGACGTTTTGCCTAAGCAGCTGCCTCCTTTACCCACCTCCCGCAATCAGGTTTCACTACTGGACACCCCCCAGCCGGATGGCAGTGGGGAGCCAGTCCGGGCTGATCTTGGCTCCACCGTGGGTGTGGGAGGAGAAGTTAAACCAGAAAGCATCCTGACGTCAAGCCTGGCTGGAGAATTCACCACCTCATCGCCCAAAGCCATCCCATCAAAGCCAAGTCCCCTGCTCATCGAGCCAGAAGTGGGTCAGCAGCCTGCGGTGGTGTTCAAAGATGAGGTCCGCCAGGGGCCAACGACGGCAATGGAGCTGAAACCAAACAGGGAGCCGTTTTTAAGTGGAGACTCATCAGACAAACCGCTCCACATCCTCGTTGTCAATGTGCTGAGGGGAAATCAGTCAGGTGAGTCTGCACAGGTTTGCAGCAGTAGTGCACCTGCAGAATGTGAGTAAGTTAAAGAGCAAAGAGCCACACAGTTACAGTTACAGTTAGTCACATTTAGCTCCTTGCTGATTCGTAACCTTTAAATCAGGGGTCCCCAAACTTTTTCCTGCGAGGGCCACATGACTGTTCCCTTCTCTGGTCGGGGGCCGGTCTTAGTTTTTCGAGAAAGAAACCTTAGAAAAGTTTTGTTGAAGGGGGGGGGCTGGATTACTGCCGACGACATATTCGCGTTTGTACATAGATTTTTACCCAGAATGCAAATGGAAAAAAAACGTGAGCGAAACGGCGCTGACTAGTATATATTCCATTGAGGGCAACTAAGTTTCATATCTGCTCAAGAGCCCCCCTGGTGGTTGAAGAAAAATCCACATATATATGAAAAAAAAAACACTGAACGCTCTCTGGTATTGTTCAGGGGGCCGGACCAAATGAGGAGGCGGGCCGGATCCGGCCCGCGGGCCATAGTTTGGGGACCCCTGCTTTAAATCCTTTGAATTTGACCATTTTGCCACGATGTAACCACTAAATTCAGAGGACTGTATAGGACCGATAATCATGACAGGGGACAAAAACAATAGGTTGTTGCTAAAAGTTTCACAAATTTTAAAGTGAAAAGATTTGACTCTGCTCCAAGAATTAACATTTTGTATAGATATCATTTTAGCTGTACTTCCAGTTGTAAGTCATTTTTGACCTTTCTTTTTGTTTTTAAATATCTGAAGCTCAGTCAGAATTATTGAAGTGTGTCTGAACGTCAGTTTTTAAGTGTCACATATTCTCATTATGGACATGTGTTTGTTTGAACTTTGATTGGGCCATTTAACACATGGATATGCTCTGATTTAAACCTTGTTGCTCTTGCTGTATTGTTTAGAGTCGTTGTCCTGCAGCCTCTCTGGTTTTGTATTTAACTCTGTTCATCTATTTCTTAGCTTAGGAAAACCTTTATCTCACATAGTTTATTGCATATAGACCAAATAACTTCCATTTTGGCCTCAGCTGACCATGGCACCTTCTTACATGTATTTACTGTCCCTTCATGGCTTCTACACTGCAAACAGGACTTCTATGCTCTCCTTTCAGTAGTGCTGTTTTTCTTGCCACTCTTCCATAAAGACAACATTTCTGGCGTATATGACTAGTAAGTGTCATCATGATGGACTCCATCTGCAGCTCCTCCTCTACAGTTGCCTTGGGCCTCTTGGCTGCTTCTCTGATTAATGCTCTCCTTGCCCTTTGGGTTGATTCTTCTTATATGCAACTCAGGCTTTTGTAAAAGTTGATAAAGTTTTAAATCTTACCTAGTTGTTAACGTTTGGCCATGTCATATGTAATGCACCAGTCCAATGTTCAGAAGCTTACCAGAAGTTGCCTGTGCTGTAAACAACCATCCTCCACTGAGAAGAGAGAAACGATGATCTAAACAAGGCGACTGCTAATGTGAATTCATTATTTGGAAGAGTGACCAACACTGGTAGCTTCCTCCACTTCCTCCTCTGCCATCGCTAAAACTACAGGTAGACTACAATTCTCATTGGCCTGGTAGAAAATCTACCAGAGGGAATCCAAGTCAATGGGAGAAAGCCCAGACTGACTGTGAATCGAGATTAAGATCGAGCAGAATTGCACAGCAAAGCAGTGGCCAGACTAGTTCAAAGAACTTTGGATCATAAAAACATTGCACGGTCACCAATTATAAAACAAACAATAACGTTTTGTCAAATGGCATCATCAGTATTATTAAGGAAAAGCAAAGCGGTGTCTGTCTCTAGGCAACCGCAAAAACAGCAGTAGGTAACAGCGATGCATAGCTGGCTGGCTGCCCCACATAGACCCCATCACAACAACTGGCTTTAGTACGTAACAGTGTTTGTTTTTATTCTTTATCGTTACGTCTAGTGTTGATTTGTGTGTGTGGTATTGAATTCTCGTGAAAATACAGAACAAATTGGTTCAAAACTTGACTTGACATTTACCTGTGGAATGAAGGACGATCTCGTATTTTACGGTCCAGGTGGCTCATGTACCACCACTAAGATCTGTACAAGGCTTAGAGAGGCAGAGACTTCCACTGTAACAGCTTCCCTCTTATGTCCACTTCGTCATATGTTGCAACATGTATCCCTTTACATTGTGTAAACTCTTGGGCAGCAACATTTTTGTCTTTTAGCACAAGGTTTCACAGAAATTTCTGTCAGAAATCCCAGAGGAAGATACTGCAAACAATTCTGACGTGTTTCTGGTGTGTCTCAGCAGAAAACAGCCAACAGCTTCTTACCTTTAGGTTTACATTCTCAAATATGCACACGAACACAAGTTGCTCTGCAAAGCCAGATGTTGACTCATTGAAAGTAGACATGACTGTGTGGTCGGCAGTGTGTCCAAACATACAGCAAACATGTCAGTTTATCCTGGGAAACACTCTGTCCCTTCAACTCTAGAGCATCATCAGTGTTGGTCCAGTTTATCCTTATCATAAACTACTTGTAAATTCAGCTAAGCCAGATTTAGATAAATTCATTAATGTTCATGTTCCTATAGCGACATTTTAGGGCCATTGTAGATAGAAAAAAGGAAGAGTACATTTCTGCCAAAAACTCAGAAATGTTGAAATCAATCAATCAAGTAAAAATAAGGAAACTTCTGAGTTACAAAAGTTAACAATTTGCAAAATAAATTTTAATCAAAAGTCAATGATTTTTGACTTTTGAAATTAAAACAATTTCCAAAAGTTTAACATTTTTGACTTTTGAAATTCAGAAATGTCGATGTTTTTATTTGTTTTTCTAGAAAATGTCCCAGGTTAATATCAACATTTCTGAATCTTTCTCTAAAAAAATTTAAACTTTTGGAGCTCAGTAATTATCTATGATTTTTCTAGAAAATCTTTGAGTATTTTTGGCAGAAAATCACTTTTTTTTCTATCTACAGTGGCCATGAAACGCCCCACCTAAACATGGTGCAATAGGTTTAAAGCTCCAACTTGAACACTGTTCATAGTTTGAAATAAAGTGTAAAAATATACAGAATATGTAGGTCATAATGAGTAAAAGATTTCATCAGTTTCAAACTGTGATTTATAATTTCCAGAACAGCTGCTCCCATTCACCCAAAATTGACTCTGTGATTGTTGTCACTGTTGTTCCTCCGGCAGCACAAACAGGATCTGAGCTGAGTTCTTTTGTTTTGTCTACTGTTATTCCACTACCAGATACTTGAAGTTGAAGTTGTAGACAAAGCTGAACAAGCAATATCTCACTACACTTAGATTATTCTGTATTCATTCATATTAACTGACAAATTCTTGAGTCATGAAAATTAAAAACATCTGTACTGTAATCTTAAGTATACTTACTTATAGGATGGTCTAAGAGAAAACTAATAGGTGTAATAGATTATAGATGTAGTTTCTGAGCTTGTCTCTTTCACTCACAATCAAAAATGTGAGAAAACCTCAGTTTAATCTATAAGTTTTGAGAGTTGGAGACTCGAGTTTTCAGTTAAAAACACAATGCATAAAATGAAGCTCAATGCAACATAATCAGGTTTAAAGTGAGGGGTGATGCTGATATCAGTCCTCATAAACACGTAAAAATTGCTCCACACTGCAGTCACTGGGCGCTCACCATGAGGGAAACTGCTGCAAAAATTTTTGCATGAAGAATCCAAAGTAGGTCACTGAAGAAAACTGTCACTCTTATGTTCAGTCATGAACAAAACTCCTTACCACCTGAGACGAGGATGGGCTGTGGTCACTTTAAGTTCTTTGTATAAAAAAACACCATTGTCCAGTTCAAAGTTTATAAAAATAATGTGAGAACATCTCAGTAATGATGTCTGCACTGAAACTGTTGTGTCAGAGAAGCTAACCTGCTCTCTGTCCTCTTTCTCTTTTTTCACACTTACCTTCATATCATCGGGTGCTTTCAGGGAACGATCAGGAAGACCAGTCAGCTGCAGGTAAGATACTGATGACTTATTGTAACTCTACTTACACCTGCAAAAAAAACCTTTTGCTTAAATGCTTCAAGTTATCTACTGTGACCTGCAAACAGGTTATCTGGTTTGCAGAGATTTGTCTGTATAGGGGTCCAAATGTGGCCGAAACATTTCTCCATGTTTGTACATGAACTGCCATCATGATGCTCCGTTGGAGCTGGTTGTTTCAGTTTCTCCTAGTGTCTTTGTGCCTGTTGTCTTGCTGTGCCTTTTGGATTTGCTGCTGACTGTCACCATGTAAAGCTGCCTCACTGTTGTTATGACCATGTTGAAGTCAGTTTTGAAAACATTGAAAATATTAACAGTAAAATATGTTATTAGTAATGCAGTAGGGTCTCAGAGGAGGCATACAAGTCAGAACTGATTTAGAGTCAAAACTTTACATGGCAAACTGGTGAAAAAAAAAAATTATAATTTAAAAATATGAAACATCGAAGGCACTAAAACGGTATGAAAATGGATGTTTCTGATTTTTCCAGCCCACTAAAACCAGTTTCAGCATTACTTTAGACTCACGAGATCATATGAACTGGAGGCTCTGAAATGTTTAGACCCAACTTCACCACAGTCATAACAACATGGCTGGACAGCACAGCAAGATGACTTTTCATGTTGAGACCAATAACAAATCAGATTGACTCGTCATGACAACATGGCCCGACTGCACAGGATGTTTTGTCAGGTTAGTAAATACCACTGACAGTGTAGAAGCCAAACGTAGATTTGTCACCACAAAGCCCCCGCTGACTGTCACATGGACATGCAGAAATATCACTTCACCTGTTCAGTGGACATGCACATGCTCATTCACATGCACAGACATTTTTTTTTCACAATTAGTAATATTTTTGATCTTGGAGTGTAGATTTTATATTCCGGGTTGTTTTGCATTTCTTGTGGATTTGCTGTCTTTATGTTATTTTTCTTAACTTTTCTACGGAAAAAAAAAAAAAAACTCTTTAGATTTCACCGGCTTCTTGCACCAGATTCTGTTTTTCCAGTCCATCATTCAGGCTGAATAGCAACAGCATGAAGGAAACGGTCTCTTGTCCTCCCTCAAATGTTGCCACAAGAGCAGGAAAAAGTGCTAATATCCACGCAGAGATCAGGCACAGCAGAGGAAATGTTTATTTCCAGGTGAAATGACACCTGAGAGCAGGGCCGTGTTGAAAGAGGCCATAAAGTGTCTGCATGAGGCCGTCAGCTGCTGAGGTGGGCAGAAACAGTCCAGACTCATCAGTCAGCGCCGATATTCTCTGTCCTTCAGCGCTTCCACTCCATGCTTTTATTAGCACCTATTAGCTTGTTATTTCCCATCCCATTCCCACTCCCAAATCATCACATGCTGACTCTTGGCCATCTTTGTGTCGGGGTCTAAACGCTCTGGGTGTTGCTTTACTGTTGTTTTCCTGCAGACATGCAGGTCCTGCATACAGCTGCTCCAACAGGAAACACTGATGGAAAATAAAAGCGATAAACAAGTAAATCAAACCATGTTAGGAAGCTGGAGCACGCAAGGGTGATGGATATACAACTGCCAATGGACAACATGGGTTTGACTCCAGCCTTATAATAGCTGTGGTTGAAGAATTGAATGAAATCACACAATAAAGCGTGTTTTATTGAGGAAAGCGTTACAGCCTTTTTTCTCACATCTGAGAACCTCCCAACTCAGCAGAAACGCTTTTCAAAATGCTTTACTGGATGAAAACAACTCTGGAAACCACCCGGCTGGTAAAATTAAACTCAAATATAAAATGTTAAGACGATGAAAGCATTTTGAAGGCACTAATTCTAAAATTACACGGAGATCAGAGATTACAAATACAAATTAAATCTGCAAGCAGCAGTGGGTGGCTCTCGCAGCTCAGTGCCGATTCGGCTTCGAGGCGACAGCAAAGGTTCTGCCACGCTGTCGTTGACACTTTCACATCATCACAGCCACATGTACCGCCCAGCAGATCCTCTAAAGCCTCTTCCATCCTGTTCACTACGAGTCCAGCGGCGATTCTTACAAGTTCTGCTGAAAGCTAAGTTATTGCCACTTCCAGTTTTGTGGTGAAGTATTGGCTAAGACTTCCTGCAGGCTTCTGAGCATGTCATATGATTATCAAGAATTAGTGGATGCTGTTTTAAACTTCTACAGCTGGGGAAGCAGGAGAAGTCACCCAATAATCTTCAGTGTCTTCTCTCGATGGACGGGGCTTCAGTGATGCCATTAATGTACCACACCAATGTGTGCAGCAGTGTTTGCTGATGATGCACAAAAAATCTGGTGCAGATTGGACGATGTGTCAGGGAGATATCGCTGCTGGAATAATCTAGGGGGCACACTGAAGTCAGATCCCAATATAATAAAACTGGCTTCTTTAGAGGTCGACAAAGGTCATTCATATTCAACTTGGTGCAAATCAGATTATCTATATGTGATCTAGAGCCAACCACAGGCAAATGGCAAGGGATTGGAATTTAATATTCTGCCACGCCCTCATGCTCCAGCCAGTCGCCATGACGACTCAGCATCATGTTGATCAGTCATCAGACAGGTTTAAATCTGTATCAATCAAAGAATAAAAGGAAGACAACCAGTAGCTAAACAGGTGACTTTCTGTTCAAAGGGTGCGGGGGTGTTTCTAGGTTGTTGCTAGGTAACCAAAGATTTAGTTAGTTGATACCACTCACTTTGATTTGCTGGCTGTGAGAGGTTGAGCAGCTAAAACTTTTCAATTGCCTAAATCTCCCACAATGCTGTGTGGTTCTGGATTGGACTACTGTGAATATTTTATATATTGAATGTTCTATCAGATGTTTTATCTATTGATCTTGATCATACATCTATCGTGATAAATACTGTTATTGTTTTATTGTCCGGTCCTATTTACCACCAGCACAGAGCTTGCTCAGCTTTGGCAGCAGGTAACTCTGAGTGGGTCTGTTCGCTCGGCCAGAACGGCACTCTGCTACTATCCGAGAAAAACTTCAAGGGCATGCTGAAATTCCTCAGGAGGTACTGATCCAAATCCTTTGGGGGCATCTGGAAATTCATTTGTCCAGAGAACAAAAGGTCTTCAGTGAATTCAGTATTATGCAAACATAAAATATCCTGATACAATACATGTGGGATTGTTTGTCATCCAAAAGAGTGGGCCTCCTTGCAATTCAGCCCAAGAACTCTGCCACGAACAAAGAGTGGGATCAAAACGCCTCCGACTTCTTGCAACAATTCAGAGACATTTTATTCCTGATCTGTGGATTTTGCAGATTGATGGAGCACCGCGTCCCAAGGCTAAACTAAACAAATCACCCAAAGATCAGCTCACAGAACCATGACGCCGACCTTTGCTGTTTAGTGAGAAATATGATAAATCTTGTCGCATATTTGCTCAGTTGAAGAAATTAAATAAAAATACCGATTCTACAGATTTTAAAGGAGTGAAAGTAAACTTTGGGGCTTTTCTAGAGTTTTTTCACAGAAGGTAATTTGAAATTTAAGGATTTTATATTTGTGTACCTGACTGAGAAAAGAAAGCTAATCTGAAAAGTGTTTATGGAAACTTTGAAGAGCTTTGTTGCATACATTTAAAGAAAGTCTAAAAGTATCTCTCAATAAGAAAAGTACTCGGTGCTCACACCTCACTGTACACACACAGGTTAGTGTGTGATTTAGCTTCTCCTCAGCAGTTCTAGCTGTCTTATCACATAAGTAATAAGCCTATGTAGGTTTTGAAAGCCTACGTCTCATTAAACTTTGACATAATTAAAGCTATTGAATTATCAAGAAACTCTTTCTGGTCTCTTAAAGTCGTAGGCATGGCGTTCTTTTAGTCTTCGGATGTCAGTCTGAATCCCTCCTAGCAGAATTTTACCCAACTTCCCACAACCTTTCTCCCATTTTGAACATAAAATCCTAATGAGGAGACAAAAGCATGCATTGTTTCAGAGCAGCTGCTGGCAGCGGTGGGTCTTAATCATAACAAACAGAGGCCAGAAACTGTTTATGATCTGTGGCTGCTTTAAATCAATATCAGAAAGGAGCTGCTGTGGGGCAACGCTGGTTGCAGAAGAAGTACAGCAGAAACCACACATTTCCATAAATGTAAAAAATGAAAGAGATTTTTTTTATCCCCTCACTGTATGACAACATTAATTCAGACTAAACTTTTCCTGCTTTATGTCAGTTAGGATTACCAAAACAATTTGTTACAGAAAGGTTTTTAGGGATTTGTTTTTCCACCTCTGCTGCTTTAAATTCAGATGCTTACATGCATAATAACATTAATTTTCCCATTTATGCCCAAGCTTCAACTTCCTGGCTGATGTCTTAAGATATTCTACATATTATTCTTCCCTCATGATGATGTACATATTGTGAAGCGCACCAGTCCCTCCTGCAACAATGTCTCCTCTGAATCATGCTGCCACCACTGAGCTACACAGTTGCTGCTCTTCTTAGATTTGCAGACTTTGCCAATTTCCACCATGAGCAAAAACAATCGTTATGGTCAGATGTTTAATTATAGCTTCATCACACAACAGGACATGTCTAAGAATTAGCGGTACACGGTGTTAAAAAATGTTGAAGTTGTAATAATACTGGTAAATATTGAGATGATATCAGTTGCGATATCTGCCTATTTTCTTCTGTCATCTTCATAATCAGAGCTTTAGGCAATGTGATTCTTTTCCAATGTGAGTATTTATTGCTGGACTCTAATTGCCTGAATATTGCACAAGCCTGAAAAATACAAGTTCATAATGCTAGGAAAATATTAGCCAACAATTAAAGCACTCAAAACAGCCCTTTACATAATGAATATCACACAGATCAATGTTGTGATGACAGTATATTTGAATACATTGTACAACCTAGCAATGCACTGATCTGCTGTTTTTTTACTTACTCCCAATACAAATATCTGAGGCACTGAATCAACCGATACCGATCTGATACAGAAATAACTCCTTGAAAAATCAATTGATAATGAGTTACAATAGTATTTAATTTCCCTTTGGAATCAATAAAGTATTTTTGAATTTTGAATTTGAAAAACTGTGATGAATTGACTTAGAGTGTTTCTTTTTTTAAAACAGATGTAAATATACTGAATTAAAAATTTACTTGATAACTCTACATTCTAGACTGAATAGATCTGTACTTATGCAACGACAACATTGTCATTGATAGCCAATCTAGAATTGTTTTCTAGATCGATTTTGAATACTGATATTGATATCGGATCGGTTTCACTATGAATCGGTCTAAAGATGCTTCAGCAGCATCTTTACAAGGCTTTTGTTCCCGGATTGATTCTTACATTTCTCACCTATGATGACAATGGTCATCATTGGTGAATCATTTATTTTTAATTTTTACATGATGTCACTCAAGACGGCGTGTCTTTAAAATACATCCACAGATGCATTTCATAATAAAATAATTATATTTTATTTCTAGCTGTTTTTCCAGATCCTCAGGGACACTGTCCAAAAACAAGCACTTAAAAACAAGACGTACACACAGAACACAGCTAAAATTTGTAATTTAACTTATCAGATTGACATAATCTTCTGGATTTAAACAAATTGTTTTAATGCACCGTAAATTTAGTTCTTGTAACCCTAAGTCTTTCAAGAAAGCAAAATAAAAAAAAACTTCTCTATGAAAAGTTTTCTCTCATTGTTATGGTATTGAGCAGAGAGACATAGTTTGGTAATCCTGATTGATGTAAATGGTTTCATTTACATCAATCACTGAGAAAAAATGGTTTCTTTTTATAAATTTATGTTAGTATCTTGTTTCAACTGCTCATCACAGTTTGCATGCAGTAATTAGAGGACATAAATTTCAGAGAACTATTAGCAACCAGTGTTTCTCCAGCAGGATTCAAAGTAAACACTCTGATCCGTAGACTGCATGGAAACAGAAGACTCAATAAATCTGCGGCAAACAGAAGAGAAAACAAACGGATACATTTTCAAAGATTATTCTCATAATATGATTCCAAGTGAGCAGCTGGGGGCCAATCTGTTTCTTTACTAGAACTTACAAAAAAATACTTTACAGCCTTCTGAAAGACGGCAGTGAGATTTCTTCAACAAGTTACATAAGTAGAAAAACAACTTTTTTCTTTTTTTAAGAAAAAAGACCAGATTTTGGTTATCTTGTTTTAAGATGACCAAAATCTGGAGACAAAAACAGCTGGACCATGAACAATGTTTAGTAAAAAGATGAAAAATACACTCTCGGACAAACACATTAAACTGCTATTTTTACTAAACTGAATTAATAAGTCCTGGTTAGGTGTATTTTGATATAGAAGTATATTAATAATGGGTATTGAAAGTGACATAATCTAGGTTCTAAAGCATAGAACCTACACCAAATTTCAATTAAATTTATTTAATATAAAATTTAGCTCAATTTAATTTAGTTCACACATATATCAACTGACATGTGTGAGGCAGGGAGAACGGTCTTTCTGCATTCTCCTCTGGATTGGACTGTATAAAAATTGTGAAACCATGAATGATGTCAAAACAGTGATTGAAGGTTTAACAGACTGCATCCCTGGCATCAGCAGAGTTTGATATTTGAAGCATGTTGGGTTTGCTTGAGTCCAGGTGGTCATTTCATGCAGTCACTCTGCATGCTCCGTATACAGAGTGGTCCGATGTTTAAACCTCTGAGCAGGCAAGAAGAGCCACACACAAAATGTCTTCTCACACAGTCTTTATAAAGTCCAGAACACCGTGTCTGTATCGTAATAGAACATGTCATGCGGTTCTGTAAGGCTGGTTCCCATAGTGCTGCTTTGGACAACCAGAACCTTCACACGTTTTATTTCCATTCCAATCTGTACTTGCTTCTGCATAATATATTTTAGAACTGATTAAGCTGATTTCAGAAGCACATTTTTCCCAGAGTAAAAGGGCAGTATGTGTTTTTCAGCTACATAGTGCCATTTTATAGCATAATCAAGTGACTGTTACCTTCAGTTGTTATCAACATATTGTATATATGAAATATGACTTAAAACAAATTTGCACAGCTGAATCGTTGACATGGGAGATTAAAGGATTTCTCAAACATACACGAAAGAATCAAAACAACACACCACGTATGTTTTTGATGATGGAAAACTCAAAAAGTTGATTTTACATAATACCGCCCCTTTAAATAAAAAATGTTACCACTTTCCACACCTCAAATCAAATTAATGGCTGACGATGCAAATTCAGGATCGACCTTTCTGAAGTCCAAACCTGTAATCAAGAGAAATTGTGTCACAAATTCAAATGTGATGATGGCGATACTATATTTTGTAGATACATTGGTACCCAATAACACTGAAATTTTTCCTTTAAGTATTTTTGCAACTTATAAATGATATGAGAGTCCTACAGTTTGGTAAGTGTTGTAAGCAGTAAAAAGCAGGAAAACATGGACAACCTTTGGATGTGTTGCTGGTGTAAAACACCTGGATCTAATGGCTAAATTGCATCTTTAGCATGTTGCCAAATTCTTCAGAGAACTGATAATGACATAATTATTTGATTGAGGTGTGTTGAAACAGATACTTTGAAAGGACGAAAAACAAGGACCCTCGAGAACTGTAGTTTAACACCCATGGTTCGTCATATTCATCATGGCCCACACTTTGGTACAAATAGTAGACAAAGGTTTTTACGTCAGACCAGAGTGTGTCTGTTTCTGTTAAAGCTTGTTCTGTCTCCTCTGCCTCCAGTGAGTCGAGTCTTGGATTTCCTGAACAAGCCATCAAACGGCTCCCATCCTCTATTGCCACAAATCTCCGGACTCACTCAGGTATCCAGTGAGGCTGTTCTGAACAATGAAGACTCTGAACTCCTGCCTGAGACGATCCGGTTTGTCAACGGAAAACATGAGGTACAGAGGAGACTTCAATCACCTGATGACTCAGACAGTCTGTCATTCCAGCCTTTGTTTCTCCTTTTCTATCTGTCGTAGTAGATGTGCAGTAATAATTCTATTAATACTATTTCTACTGTCATTGAAAGTAGGTTGAGTGAATCAGTTAAAGTAGTAGGCCTTGACCTTGTCAAGTTAAAAGACATTCTACGTTCATCAAGCTGTTTATTATTTTTTTATTTATAAGCTGGTGCACTCTGCTGGTTGGAGCTGATTGCAGTCAGCAGTTCTGTTTTCTAGGTAACAAAATGAGTAGAACACCACTAGTTGACTTTGTTGAACCAGGAGAGGCTTCAGCCAGACTTCTGAGAGGACTAGACTGCAAAAGTTATGCGAGTCTCAGTTTTGGCTGTAAAAAAACAAACAAGGTCATCCGCTGGACAAACAACTAATTTTAAAGCTCATCAGTTTATACTTTGAAAGTTTAAAAGTCTTCGTTCCTATTCAGCAAGTTAGAAGAACAAATATCCACACATGAATCTGTGCCTCCTGTTAGGGTCTGACAGTGATGTCAGTGAAAGTTTGACCCGTTTGAGCAAATCTAGGTGACCAATATTCTTCTTCATGAACTTCTTTATTTGCTTCTGTCCATCCAGGTGTCATTCAGCCCACAACCTCCAGAAGAAGCCCGAGGGGATCAGTTTGAGACTGCGTCTCCCGTTTATGTTGTGGAGGTGGACATGGGGGACAAAGACGATCAAAGTGTGCATCCTTTAGACCACAGTGTCTTACAGAGTCACACAGACAAGACCCTCGATGAGACCACTCCTCCAACAGATACAGACCAACAGGGTGTTACTGTTCCAGTCCTTGATGACAAGCTAGCCCCCAAAGTCTTCCTAGACCCACAGACTACTTCATCTGAAGGGCCAGAAAAAGCAGCAGCCACCACCACCACATCTTCATCTACAGTCTCATCAATAAAATCTACAACACTGCCAGGTCTTATTGTCCATGATGTTTCCCAGACCGGCCCAACTCACATTGACCATGAAGGCACAGCGGACAATAATGCTGAGGCTTTGCCAGAACGTTCTGAAGATGGAAATGTTCCCACTCTGGCTTCAATTTTGCCTGGTGTGATGACAGATGAGGCAGAGATAGGAGGGAGAGAACCTCCAACTTTTACCCCAGGTATAAAGTCCCAGAAAATGTCCACAGATACCCAGATAGGCAACTATGAAGGATCTGCTTCTGGACAGGAGGAGGCCTCGGGGCAAGATGATTATCTTCCAGATTTACCCAGTCTCGCCAAGACACCCCCATCAATTCACCCCACCCTTCACACTGAGCAGCCTCTACACGCAACAGTCATAAAAGAAACAGACGGAGTTGCAGAGACTGCCGAAGGAGCTCAAGAAACAGGCTCAGGTGCGGAGCAGATATCTGGAGAGGGCGAGGCCTCGGGGGATCAGGGTGGTCCGGCTGACCTGCCTCCAGGGGTCAGTGCCACTGTTTTACCAGATGTGGCACCTCTGATTCCTGGACACCAAAGTACAACAGAAACACAAGACACGTACTCCAAAACCAGCAGGGTTACGTATTATTCTGTCACTTTACCAGATCTCAAGAAACATTCAGCTGTCACCAACAAGCCTTCACCTCCAACTTCTGATCATACTTCAGCTCCATCCACCAAAGGCTCCACACTTAGCATGTGGGATGAGCCAACCACTGCAGCTTTTATGCCTGTTGACCAGACAACGCTCTCCACCCCCCAATGGGCTCTAATACATGATCCTTCAGCTAATGCTCTCCCAAATGAAGAATCTGTGGATTATGACAGTAAAAGCTCCCCTGTTTTGGTGGAGTCCCACCCGGAGACCCCTGTACAGAGTGGAATCACAGAGCAGGCAGAGGCCAGGTCTGATTTAGAGCCTTCTGTGGAGCCCAGCCCTGTGAATGTTCAAGGTATAAGGTTTGGACCAGTTGAGTACATGTAGCTACATACAAACAGATGCTGGACATCACAGCTCAGCTAACTATTCCATCCTTTCTTTTTAATGTGTGCAGACCTACTGCCGTGCTCAGTCAACATCTGTCTGAATGGAGGTTCCTGCTTCGAGAAAGGCCCAGTGAACATCTGCGTCTGTGCACCTGGATTCAGCGGCCTGCGCTGTGAAACGGGTACCCAGACACAGAGAGCCGACCACTTGATCCCCATGCTGAGAGACTGATGATGTGTAATAATAAAGCCCTGTGTTGTTTGTCTGCAGATGTAGACGAGTGCAACTCTAATCCGTGTCTGAATGGAGCCACCTGCTTGGACAGGGTCAACTCCTTCACCTGTCT
Source organism: Poecilia mexicana (assembly GCF_051168715.1). NCBI lineage: Eukaryota > Metazoa > Chordata > Actinopteri > Cyprinodontiformes > Poeciliidae > Poecilia > Poecilia mexicana. Next base: position 1,940,343 of record NW_028263381.1, read on the forward strand.
CTGCCTGCCCAGCTACACAGGACAGCTCTGCGAACAAGGTCGAGTACAACACCTAAACAGGCTTTTGATGCTGCTGTCTGCTCTGTGAAAGAAGTGTTAGGTCAGTAAATTTGAGGTTTATAAGAACTTGAACTAGAACTTTTCTTTCGAGTATCTGACCATGACCTTTGCATTCCTACACAATTCTGCATGATTTTAATCTCACTTCAGTGATCCGTCTGGACTTTCTCCAGTAGAATTTCAACTGGGCCAATCAGCAAACAAAAGGAGAAGCTGTGAACGATGTCAACTTTCTGCGTGTTTTAGAATTGTGTTCTGCCTGTAGTTTTTCAATGGCAGCGGAGGAAGTGAACGAAGTCGTTCAGTAAGCATTGGCAATGCTTCCAAATATCAATTAACAACCACTCGTTCAGCTAGGCACTTCTCTCTTCACTGTGGAGGACGGTTGTTCACACCACAAGCAAATTCTGGTAAGCTCATTAGCATTGAACTGCCGTATTAAAAATGTCACCATAGCGATTGGGTAAAATTTTAAATTTAATCAGTCCACGCCTGTAGCAAACGATCATCTCTCATTAGCCGAGGGTCCAGACATGAAACAAAGTGTAGAACAAGGGGCTGCTTTTTACCAGGCTACAAAAGCTGAGCAAATTTATGGACCTAACCCTGACTGGTGACTGATTTGTTATCCCCTTTAACAAAACATTCATCATAATCACAGTTCGTTTTATCCATCCACACATTAATCAGAGCACCAAATGTAAATGTTATTTCACAACACTTTTTGTGTTTGGATTGGATGTAAGTTTCCTCTCCATCTCTCTGCTGGCTAAGATGGGACAAAAATAAGAGCAGGATGAATGAGGGATGAAAGCTTTTGAAGGATCTAATTGGGTCTTTAACTTCCATATTTGAAGGCATTGCTACAGGGTGATGTACAGTAATATTTCATCAATCTATTGGTGACTTCAAAGAACACATGGACTGACTGAGTCAGTGGGTAAGGTACTTGTCTTACAGTCTGAAAGTTTTGGATTCAATTCCAGCTTTCTGCCACACGCCGATGTGCACATGCACTTAAGTCCAACTTGTCTATGGTCTGTATGAGCTGTGCACACATTTGTGAGTGCAGCTGGACAATGTCCAGCACCGGGCGTTGGCTCCTCTGCAGATTAGTTTCAGCCTGCAGTCCAATTCTTCTGTCATTACTCAGCCTTCCATCCAGGTTTGAAAGAGGTCTCAAGAGGCGCTCGAGATTCTGATTTTCCAGAACTGACGGCTGGTTTTCAGCTACAAGAGTTATTCTGTATCCAAATGAGCACTGAGTAAATTTAAAAAGGTGATAAGCTTGAGTATGTTGAACACTGGACTAATTTCAGGCAGACCAGTTGCATTCTTTCTTCGATTATAATGTATTATATCTCGACGTAAAAGGGTTGTTCATGCAACTTCTAATCTAAAGTGATTTGTGAAACTGCAGGCTAGAAGTTATCTAACTTAAAAGCAAAGTTTAAAGTCATTTGATTCACATCTGGAGGAAAGGTGCATGTATTTTCAAAAGTTAGGTATGCAATCTTTTGAAGCAAATTGTTGTTGTTGGTATCTCAAGATTTGCTTTAAAAGAACTAGACTAGAGTCATGGGACAAAGAAACAACAAGCCTATTTGAACAAACAGGTTCAGATAGGCTGTGAACCCCTTTGAATTTAGCCTCATGTAGAAATATACAAACCACAATCTTTACTATGTCATTACTTATTGACGCCACACCCACTAACTTCGAAAACAATGAAACAGTCTATCTATAGCTACACTTGTCTATAAGATGTTGTAGCATGACATATTTACACATTTTTTTAAAGCTTTTAATGAAATACATACCAGCTGCAACTTACTGTAAATACTTTTTCCGAACCGTTCCTGTCCCTGAAGAAAATGAAATCTATTGATGGCCATTTTATCTTCCTCCTGCCGCTTCACACTAAAGCCACTAAAGGTTTTGTCTTCAGAGTCGGAAGTGAACGGCCTCACACTCACTTGTCTCACACCTGGGTTGTCCGCTCCTCTTCATGCTGTCCAGCTTTTATAAACCCTTTGGTAAAAAGTCATGTAGTACCTGCATGACAGTGTTCAGAGTGTGTGAAAAATGTAGCGGCTAATCTGAAGATAATCTTAAACCCCCTACACCAGAGATAAGTATAAAATATGTCAAACCTTCAGTTTCAACAGGTATGCGGTTTCTTACAATAACTAGACTATAACAAACTTTTACTAAACTTTTGTAACCCTGCACAAGACTCCTCTTGACTGATGAAACTCATCCATGCAGCCTGTGAAGATCAGCGTATTAATTCAACTTGATCCAGCAGAAACCATGCTTCATCCTTGTAGAGCTTCAGCAGAAGTCTCACTGAGCATGCTGCTGTATTGGCCAGATGTCCATCTCTGCCTCCAGCAGAGGAGCTCCAGTGAAATCTCATCTAATCTCATTCTCATCAACCAAACATCATGCAGCATCTTCTTGTCTCGTGAGCTGGGCATATTGCTGAAGCCCTCATTATTTACACTGCTTCCCGTTTCATTATGAGCGGTGGGTGGAGGGTGGAGGAGTGGAGGGGTGAGGAAATCCCCAGCCTCAAATTGTTTGTCTGCACAGTTTATCCATTTGCAAGATAAATGTGTTGCTTGTAGCATTAGATGAAACTTCCAAATTCCTCCTCATTGTGTCAAGAAGGTAGTGGACACAGCGACAGGGACACAGATGTCCTCTTGTAGAGTTCTCATCGTGGAAAGCATCAGGAAGAAAAAAAACAGATAATTGCTGTATTATTCTAGCGGAAAGCTTTTGCAGCTGCTTGGCACTGAGTCATTTCTGCCACATGGTGCCTCCCACCTCGTCTCCTGGATGCAGGAGACGAGGAGGTGTTTTAGGCTGACCTCCTGCGACCCTCGCAATGCAACACATCAGAGCGGCGCAGCACATCTCACACGGCCACAGGCCGTGTGAGATGTGCTGCGCCATGTGCTCAGCACGAAAGTGGAGTTCGGCTGAGCATGAACTCCACATTCGTGCTCAGCCGGAGTTTAACGTTTCATCAAAGTTTGGTCCCAGTGATGGGCGAGCAGAGCTGCTGTTTGACTTTTTCTGTTGCGAAAAAGACCGTTTTTGAAAAACTAATTTTAAAAATGTTGTCGTTCAGCTGACCTGGAGGCTCAGGTGAGGCACTCCAGGCCTCACCTGAGCCTCCAGGTGGCGGCACAGAGGAGCCATTAGGATGAGCTGGGCTGACAAAGGCTAATACCATCAAGCCTTGACAGCAACTTTCCATTACGATTTTTATTGGCGTTCACATTATCCTGAAGCCAGTGGCACAAAACAGGCTTTGTTTGATGAGGTCAACAAAGCAGAGCGCTGACTCTGAGACTCGAAGTCATTGTACATGGAGCTAAATGTGCCCGTCTGTGTGTTTGACCTGCACACAACGGGATATTTGTGAGGGTTAATGAAGTCCAACTGTGAGTTACTGAACTCCTTCAGTGAGTTGGGGGATGCGGTGTGTGTGTGTGTGTGTGTGCGTGTGTGTGTGTGCGTGTGTGTGTGTGTGTGTGTGTGTGTGTGTGTGTAGGTGTGTGTGTGTGTGTGTGTGTGTGTGTGTGTGTGAGGGTTATTCCCCCAGCTGGACTTCAGCATCGATCTGGCCGCTGCAACAACTAAGTCTGATGAGAAGAAAACAAATGAAAGCTTTTGTGGAACAGCTGGAGGTTATGGTTAAGGCAGCGTGGCTCCAGCTCAACTCCCTCATTTACACAGCCTGACCGAAAAAAGCAAAACAAAGCCGTCACACACGCTCGGTTGGACCCTCCGTGCCTCTGATTACTGCGCCCGTTCACGGTGGCGTTCTTACGCAACGTCTCCACATTCGTGCTCAGCCGGAGTTTAACGTTATTAAAGTTTGGTCCCAGTGATGGGTGAGCAGAGCTGCTGTTTGACTTTTTCTGCTGCAAAAAAGACAGTTTTTGTAAAAATAATTAAAAAAATATTGTCGTTCAGTTCAGTTTATTTATATAGCAGCAATTCACAATGAATGTCGCCTCAAGGCGTTTTATGAAAAAGTCATTTCAGTGCAACTACACAGGCATCCTAGTTATCAGGCTCAGTTAATTATTCAAAGTTTAAAAAGTTTCTAAGGAAACCCATCAGGTTGCATTGAGTCATAGACTTTCAGCATTCGCTTTCCTGGACGAACACGTAGCGACATTTACTTGTGTTGTGTCGTTGACTCACTACATTCACTTCCTTTTTGTGACATGATATGACATGAGTCAGGCAACCCTGACTCATGGATATGGAATTATTACTTGTTGGATGATTGTCAGTTTGTTCTTTATATTTGTGGCAGGAAAAAAAAGAAAAAAGAGAAACACAAATATGGTTGAAAACGGTCTTATTCAAAAGCTAATTGTTTAGCATACGTTTACATTTAACTTGTAATTATATGGATAAGTTAAATGTCACATCTTTTTATGTAACAGAGAAAAAAATGAAATCCATCTGTTGATGAAATAATATTTTGTTGCACCTCTTTTACATTTCATATCTTTGATCCTTTATATTTTATCTTGTGTTGTCAGTCAATACAAAGAAATAAGCTATCTTGGGCTGTGATTAATCATACTAATCACTAATCACGATTAGTGAAAATTAATCACTAATCGTCATTATTGAAGACAATGACTGGTTTAGCCCCATAATAAACAGGACAGTCCAAACATTCAACAGAATAAAACCTTTTTCATTCATGCAAAGTGAGCAGCACTTGTCTTCTAATTCAGCACAGTTTATTTTTAAAATTGCAACAATGCATATTAATGAACATTTCCTTGTAAAATCCATGATACTGTAGCTAAGTGGCTAACTGACAAACACAAATTATAATGAAGAAACCAACCACATACAACACTACTGAGTAAATGAAATGCATCTAAACTATATCGAGGAAGCAACCACGAAATGGAGAATTCATAATCGTACTAGAATTATAAGAACTGTGTGTGTTAGGGGTTAGCATGCTGTGTTTCTGTGTGTGCAGACACTGAGGTGTGTGGGATCGGCTGGGCTAAGTTTCAGTCCCACTGCTACAAATACTTCAAACATCGGAGGACGTGGGACGCTGCGGAGAGGGAGTGTCGTCTGCACGGGGGCCACCTGACCAGCATCCTGTCGCAGGAGGAGCAGATCTTTGTCAACCGTGAGTCTGTCGCAGGCAGAGCTGCGTTGCTTCTTCAGCATCACTGACCAGGCCGTCCGTCCGTCCATCCCTCTGCAGGTCTGGGCAGTGACTACCAGTGGATCGGCCTGAATGACCGAATGTTTGAGAGAGACTTCAGGTGGACTGACGGAAATCCAATGGTGAGCTGATAATGGCGGGGTGATGGGTTCAATGATCAGAGTGGACTGGATCGAGCAAATTTTAAACTTCTGCTTTGATTTTTATTAGCAGTGAAAAAGGGTAGAATTATGAAATAGCTGAAACAAAAAACTTGAGGGGCAATATTAAGTGAAATCGACTTTTTTCATGTTGTAATGTTATTCCCTCATCCAAAACATACCTGGAGTGTTGTCTTGATGCATGTTTGAGAAATCCTTTAATCTCCCGGGACAACCATTCAGCTGAGCAAAACATCTGGGTGGACCTAGCCCCGCCTACAAGGACAAAACACCTCCTTTAAGCTGCAGCTTTAAACCTTCCTCTTCACAGAGCAGCTCCTTCAGACTAGCCTGTAGCATTTAGCAAACACCTGGTGGAACTGCACATCTACTGAGCTCATTATAGGGACTGCAGCTCAGTGCAACGCTGCTAAAAACATTGTTGAAGGTCTAACAGAGGAGCCATGGTGTGATGACTTCCTGGAGGTGGAGTGTTGGAGAAAGCAAGTTTCTTAGAGACAGAGGCCCAATTTCAAAACATTAAATTACAAAGTCAAATTTCTTTTAAGTTATATTTGCAACATTTTTATGACAACTGAAGGTAACAAAGTTACTTGATTGAGGCATAAAGCAGCACTATGTGGCTGGAAAATACATCATACTGCCCCTTTAACACTAAAATAAATACTCTTAATTATTAGTTGTGCCTTGGTTTTTTTTCTTTTTGTTGCAAGAGAGCCAGGCAGACTGAGCTTCACTGCGCACAGGGAAAGCACACCGTAACAATCAACTGTTCATATTCCAGCAGGCTGAAACAATTAACTGATTCTGCTTCTGACAGGCAGTTAATCTGAATCTAAAACTGATTTTCTGCTCCAGAAATCCAAAGCGCCTCAGGATGTTTAGGTAAAGGTGATCAGATACTGTTCAATCTACTGATTACGGCTATAAAAAAAAAAAAAAAACACATGCACACGCACGCACACGCACACACAAACAGATCACATGCTGGAGAAACACAGAAATTTGCTGTAAATTACTATTATAAGCAGCTTGCACATTAACCTTCATGTAAACACACAGACCATGGAGGTTTTCTTTCTTCACAGTTCTGCAGACTGTTGCACACATCAACAGTTTAAGAATTTTAACATAAAACGTTAACTTGTTTTTTTTTTTTTTTACCTTACCAACAGACAGAGTCGTTCCTCTGCTGAGTTACAGTAAAATATTTGCTACACAGATGACCTAGCGACACGGTGACACACGGAGTCCCTGACGGCAGACCTGTGTTTGTTTGACATGGAACCTGAACACAGCTGCACACGTGTGTGTGCTGCTCATGTGTGTGTTCTGGGAGAACTGGTCTGCATGTGGGCCAGATTAGTTGATGGGAGCAACAAGAAAACTGTTGTTTTGATGTGTCATCATTGACGAAGAGGACACACCCAGAGACGTTAAACCTGCAGCTTCACTTCTTCTCACTACCGACGCCATCTGAACCAAACCACAGGAACCTCTTTGTTTATCCCAACCGATATGAGGCTTCAGCTTCTCCACCCCTCATCTCTGGGTTATTTCGCCAGCGCCACCGTCTGGTGGCTCAGTGAAATACATCCAGCTCCTGGTGAGGAAAAAGAAGAGTGATGGTAGCTGCTGCTGTTTTGCAGCTTCAGTCCTGCATGAGTCTGCAGATGTTAGAGAGCAGTTACTATGCAATAACTTCCAGTTTTCATTTACTCATTAAGCTTCTGGGTACATTTTGTACCCTTTTTCTTTCATTCATTAAGTATGGTTGGCAGAATGAGGAAAGAATCAGATGCTGACCTTTCTCCATTTAGATGGTTCTAAGAAAAATGAGCCTGTGAGAAACTACTGGAAAATAAATAATTTTCCAGTAATATCAGCATATTAGGACTGATGGAGGAAAATAAAAGAGGAGGAGTACATTTTCACCAAAAACTCAGATATTTTTTTAACTATAACACTTGGAAATGTCTGAGTTTGAAAAGTTGAAAATTTGCTTGAACCCCCCCCCCCCCCCCCCGCCCCCAGAAATGTTTTAATTATTCTCCGAAAATTTCTAAAAAAAAAAAACAAAAACAAAAAAACAGGGAAATTTCTCAGTTTCAAAAGTCAATATTTTTACTTTTTTGGACATTTTATTTATTTATTTATTTGTTTGTTTGTTTGTTTGTTTGGTTGGTTGTTTGGTTGGTTGTTTGTTTATTTATTTCTAACAGACAAAAAGTAAAAACAGTAAAAAATAAAAAATAAAACAAATGATCATGCCCACTGCATGCATTTTTTCATAATTTGCTCAAAAAGGAGCAGGTACAAGATACAAGATCTGAATTTCAAAAGTCCAGTCTGAGTATAATTGAAGTGAAATTTGAGTGTCTGATTATTGTTTGACTGTTCGTCACTAAAATGAAACGTTGTTCTGGCAGCAATATGACAACTGGAGGCCAAACCAGCCGGACAGCTTCTTCCAGTCTGGGGAGGACTGCGTGGTGATGATCTGGCATGAGGGGGGGCAGTGGAACGACGTGCCCTGCAACTACCACCTGACCTTCACCTGCAAGAAGGGAACAGGTGGGCTCCAACCCCATGAAAAACCTTTCAGTTCCCTCAGTGTTCAGAACTTCGCTGAACGTCTTTCTGTAGCGCCCCCTGGTGTCTGAGCACAGGCGCAGAGTGTGTTAAGCTCACCACCATGAATGGAAGAATGACTGAACACCCAGTAGTTCATACTGATCTCTCTTCACATGACATATAAGACTGTTCATGAGTTCTGTTTACCTGTCGCTGCACCGTCCATTGCTGATGACAGAACGTGTCCGTCACTCTAGCTGCTCTCTGTTTCTGACCCTGCAGTGGCCTGCAGCCAGCCGCCTTTAGTGAAGCACGCTGAAGTGTTTGGAGCAAAGAAGCCCCGCTATGAGATCAACTCCCTGGTCAGGTATCACTGCAAAAAGGGCTTCATCCAGAGACACACCCCGACCGTCCGCTGCTGCGCCAGCGGCCAGTGGGAAACGCCCAAAATCACCTGCATGAGCCGTAAGTGAGCTCTGAATGGGACTGAACGCCTGCAGCAGTTATCCTGCTGACACTTTTTTTTTATCTGTCTCTCTCAGCTGCGACATACCACCACTCAATGATTGTTGAGCACTACGGCAACCAGAGGGAAGAGCAAAAGAGGAACCACGTCCATCACACCAACGGCCAAGGGAAGGCCAATCAGAGCCAGGAGCAGGAGCAGAGCTACGGCATCCTGCAGAGCCTCTGGAGCCCCTTCCAGACCCGAGTTCAGCAGCTGTTCCGGCAGAAGAAGCACGCAAACCACAGGGATCACCCCGATGACTGAATGGGTTTGAGGATTTGTTCCAGAATCGTGAAGGCAACAGATCAATGCAGACTGGCCTTGTTGGTCCAGAGGCATCGATGGACAGAAGCAGTGTTGTTAGATCGCCTGTCTATTGATGGGTCTCACAAGAACAACATGTGAGATGTGCCAATATGTATTTTCCAAAAAAACAACAAAAAAACAAAAAAAGAACTATAGGATATTAACTGTAACACTTGGGATTGATTCACTTTTTTCTTAACTCAGTGATTGTTTCAGTTTTCATACAATGTTGAACAACTTGAGTCACTGACACTCTTTCTTGTTGCTTTAAGTTTTAGAAAATGCTCATGCTGAGAACACTTTGCTAAATATGTCACAACATTGCAGAGGGTTTTGTATGTGGATGATAGGACTCTCTCACTCTACCTTTTATAGAACAAGAAAACACAATTTTTGTAAAAGCACACCAAGAAACTACCATTTTTGTTATGAAGTTTTGAATTTGGTCAATATAAATTACTTTACTAGCATCAGAAAGACTGCATAGCATATGAACCACTGATATTCAAAGGATTAAGGTGCCACTGTGATCAGACTGAGGGACTGTTATTCCAGTTTTTATGGCCCAGGAAAAGAACATGTGTCTATCTTGTTTTGATTTTGTCTGGAGTTCCAGAAGTTTATGAAGCACTGGTGCCTGCAGCTGCTGGGACAATTTACCACAAATTACCAGGTGGAGTGCACTAACAACATAAAGTTTGCATGTTCCATAAAGTAATCTTTCTGCACGCATTTGGCAGCCTGGGTGTGGCCATGGAGGAGCTGTGATGCACACCAGAGAGAGTGTGTTCAACAACAACATATGAGTTAGCTGAGCAGTTGCACTGGTCCCTTATTTAATGCTTATAGGATAAGTTACTCATAAAACACCCAAGTACTGGATCAGTCAGACACGCCCTGTTTGATCCTTTTATACAGTCTGACTGATTGATTTTTATTTTTTAAGTCCTAAAGGAATGTTTAGATTTTTTAAGGTGGTGATTTGCAGAGAGGTTGTGAGCAGTTACTATCTTACCTGCACAGAAACACATGCAGATTGTACATTGACAGGTCAGTTCCAATGCAGATCTAAAACAAGTCCAAAATATCAAAGTAGATCACTTTTCAAATATGAAATTATAATATATAGAGCAAATTTTATCTTTTCATATTCTAATCGCATAGTTGTTTTTATGGTTTGTTTTCTCTTTAGAGTTTTTATGTAGTTGGGGTGAAAATAGGACATTAATGCACACAAAGGTAAAAATGGAATATTAAAAATTTGCAATGTGTGCTGTTCCGGTTATTCATGAGCTATGTATTATGAAGCCATCTGACTTTAACTTATTACATACTTTTACTATGAATGGACTGTGATTAAGTAAAGGCTGTTGGGCCAGAGGTGATTTATCCATTACTATCATCATTCTTAATGTTTACAGATTTTTGCCTGTCATTAATATGAATTTGAAACATTGTTACCATGTAGTCTTTTATGGTGCATTTCTAGTTTGTTTTTTTTTTGCTGTTGTTTGTTTGTTTTTTGATACACACTGTATGTGTTTCGACATGGTGCAACTCAAAATCAGTGCAACAAATTGACCGTAAAAATTCTTGTAGTTTCTCCATCATGAGGTTTTTTTTCATCCACATGCTGCACAGCTGGGATCTGTGTTCTGAAGTCTAGAAATAACAGATATAAACCTTTTCATGCTCCTTTTGAAATATTTTTCTACATTGTCGTTACTGTACTTGATATATCTGTGGTGCAAAGGCTTATTTTTATGTAATCATTGTTCCATCCATTTTATCTGCGCTGCATCTCATTATCGGTGTTTTATTGTATTTGTGTTTAAAGTCGAGACGTTGTAATAAAACTTTTACAGCTTTATGAAAAGGCTGTGGATCTGATTTCTTCCTCTTGCTCTCATCTCCTGCTCTACAGTCTGAAGACCTTCTGATGTAGAATCAGATGAATATGAACGTCATGAAATTAGACAACATAAAGCATGTCAATATTTATTCCAAAAGCCATGAGTACTGTTTGGCGGTGAAAAAGCAATGAACTCAGACCGATATTGTTATTGTCTGATGTTTCTTGTAGCTGTTACTACTTGAAGTCACTGCAAACTGTGTGCTGTAATGCGATGGATCCTGAGTGTGTGCAGTTGTGTACACACTCAGGATCAGGTGATGCTGATCTAAATTCATTTCAGAAACTCAGAGATGAGTAAGTCCCACGGATTTTAAAAACATTTTTTATTGAAATCATACAACATCAAACACTATTAAACACTGTTTACTCTCCTATTCACCAGAACCTACACTGCATCTATATTTCGGATATTGTAGAGCTTGGAGTCATTCATTCCTCCAGGCTAAATTAGACTGAAAGTTATTTTGTATAATCAATAAATGCATATCTAGGAAATCAGACTGACATCTCACAAAATGAACATAACACAATGAGCACAGGTACAATGTCTGTACTCTGGTACAGTTTGAAAACAATTTTAGAAATAAATGGCATGTATCATTACTCTCCTCAATAATCAGTGGAAATCATTTGTATGGATTATATTAATCAACATATTCTCATAATTCCTGACCAGCTTTTTACATGTTTCCTCTGATATGTTGATGATTTTTCTCTGTAAATGAATTTCAGCTCTATGAATTAGAACGCCTTTTCTTCCAGAAGTCAGGACCCCTGCTGGGCTACTCCAAAATAATGTTACTACTACAAGTTAGAAACAGATCTGAATCGTTCATAGATTTTAATTATTTGATATGATAACCTAAAGCAACTATAGAACCAAAAACAGTCATAACTAAAACATGTTCATGTTATCTTACTGTTCACTCTGTCAGAAAATTTAAACCTTATTTTATATTAAGAAAAACAAAAAAAGAAAAAAAAAAGAAATTAAATTGCAACAATCCATGTTTTACAGTTTTCTTTTTATTGTGTGATACAAAATTACAATGCCAAAAAAATGAACAAGAAAAAAAAATAAAATAAAAGCAAACAAAACAAGGAGACATTTACAGATGACACTATATATTAATCCAATGCTTAAAAATCAATAAGAACATGATGCAATCTGGATTTTCATATTGGTGTAATCTTTATTTTTTACAGTGTCATTGTTTCAAACTGAGATTTTCAGACTGAGAACTGGGTCGTTACAAACTATTGTCAGACTGACGGCTTGTGTAAGATCATCAGTTTATCCCTCAAACAGCAAAACTCAGTCACAGAGGAGCTGCAGTTGGAACGTATGAATCATGCTCAACAGCTGAGAACTGTGATGTTTTCTCAAACTTTATTGCACCTGAAGTGAAGAAAGCTGATGTTGTTTGCTATTTTCAGCTGCTTTTCTTCCACACAAACTGTGCATGAAACAGAAAAACTCATTTTATTAGAGAATCACAGTAGATGCCTCTGCTACCAGTTATGGTAGAAATGTTGCAGATAACTTGAGCCCTGGCAGCTGACTTGTTATGTTTTACACAACAGCCTTCATGAATCCAGTGTGAGACTGGATTCATGTGTTTTCATGTGCGTCAACATGAAAACCAAGACGTCACCAAAGCTGCTCTCATTCGCTTCCTAAAAGCAACCTTTACTTTGGCAGGAAGCTTGAACTACAGTTACAGAACCGACTGTAGGGAGCTCGGTGAATTGGCTCTGTGTTCTGTGGAAGTGTGACCCCTCCCTGTGGAAACACACGTGCTGCATTACTGCATCACTCAGGAACTATCCATCTGCAGACGGCCGGTGTGGAGTCAAACAGCCTCCCTCTGGTCAACGTCTCTTTTTTTTAATCTGCTGTAGTCCCTGCCTCATTAGTTGTCCTCTTACATGAAGAAGGTGTCAGGGATGATGATGCATTTAGTTGACTTTTTACTTCAAGATCTTAAAAGTTTCCTTATTGTGGAACTGGAATGCAGAAGATCTCCGATGAATAGAGAAAATCCAAATAAAATACTCTGATTCATAAACATAGTTAAGCACAGAAAAATAATGGTTTGACTTGAAGCTAAAGTTAGCGCACTTCTAGACAGGAGAGGAGCATAAAGTAACATATGTACGGCATCAGGACTTAATAAGGGCTCTGCATGGTCGGGCCCAACTGACGTAGTCAGCAGTTGTCGCAGTCGCGTGACGAAAATTGTCATTTTGTTCTCATCCTCATTTTCTTGCCCCTCTAGTGAACTTTACGCCCCCCCTCTCTCCATGCGAAAATATTGTGTGATTGCTCAGAATTTGGTGGGTGTGTTCATGTTTACAGCAGCCCCAACAAAAAGGAGTGTGTGAAAACGTCAACCGTTCGACTTCACCCCAACCATGTGGGGCCTTCACAAGCGTCTGTCTGACCATTGTCTGAGTGACCAATGGTCAGTCCAGACAGTGAGTAAAGGTCAACAGTACCAACAATTGTGTGTCAAAATTTCGATATACCTCTCTACTTCTGATGCTTGGACATTATGAACAAACGTGTCCCTATTTATATCATAGTTCAGCTCAATAACTGCGTTCCTTTCAGAGAGCTGCAGTTTTCATTACACACAGTGCACCATGGAGGAAGAGGAAGAGAAGAAGAAGGAAATAAAGTGAATAAATACCCAGAATATCAATGCTGTTTCCCAATCTTTGTTATTCCTGAGAAATAAATTATTCACACTGTAAAACAGCAGATCTCTCATCATCGTGTTTCTTCAAAATAAGGTCTGTCAACTATTCTGGAGCCACACTAACTCAGGGTATTACTGTCACTGTTGTCCTGGATACTCATAAACATCCTGGGGAGCGTAGAGGATCCTGGCTCTAGAAGTACAAATGACAAATTTGATTTTGCAGGTGCTGTGGCTGGGCAGTACGATGGAGTATTAGGGCCAATATCAGAAAATAAATCTATAAGAATAAGAGAATTGTAATACTATGGCTTTATTCTCATAGTTTTATTTTTATTTTTTCTAAGTTTGGTCCCAATGCTCTGTCATTGAGCAGAGATATGAATTAGGAAACATAACTCACATTGGGCTGTCATAAGGTCAGCTGTGTAATCATGTAGACGATCATATAAAAGTTAAAATATCCTAAACTATTTTAACAATATTTTAAATGATAAATAATGTATGTTGTGTTTAACTCACATTTTGTTCCATATCTGACATATTGTGTGGAAGTGTGGAGTAGTAAATGTAAAACATATGTAGACTTGATTTTTCTTTTACATAAGAGAGCTGTCATAAGTGGGAGTGGAAATCCCACAATGCAATATTTATACAATTAAGCTTATTGAAACTTCATGAGCTCAGTAAAATATTTTTAAAATTATGTACAAAGTGAGAAATTAGGAAATTATCATGACAAAGCGATTTGACGTTGACTAAGCCAATGTTTTGTTGTGAATTCTTGGTTTATTTTTTGTGCATTTAGAAGTTTGTAACAGTCTGAATATCTCATTTTATTTTCATGTGAATATGGTGCAGATATTATTAGTTTATGTTTCTTTCTGTTGTTACATGAACTATTCATATTTATGACTGGGTGAAAGAAATAAAAAAAACTAAATCAAATGAAATAATGTTCAGTAATTTGTCAAGGATTCAGCCAGAGACAGTAGCAACATGCCAGCCTTCAGCTTGGTAACCTCAACCTGTATCTGTGCCTGTGAACACATAATGCCCATATATGGAAGAATCCCTTCCTGCTTTAATATAGAAATGACTGACTGTGTTTCTTCCACATACAGCTGGCTGCTACAGCTTGGCTGTTGTTTGCTCAGCATTCTGGGAGACTGAGAGACGCTTTCAGCAGGGTCTTGGAGAGCTTAGATAGCATGTCATGAGCCACTTACTGCCAGCACATCTGCCCTGCTCACACACAGGCCTGGCTTCATCCAGTGTGTGACCTCAGCTGACTATGTGCCATCAACATTTTGTCACCAAGCGTTTCCTCTTTAATCTCATCCGGCCGTTTTTATTTTCACCTGCCTCCTAGGGATTGGGCTGCGCACTTTCAGCACAGATTTAGATTTTATGAACTCTAAACTGTTGATTACAGTGGAAATCCGAATTTATCCATTGATGGAAAAGGAAAGACATTATTTCTCTTTGTTATGAGCACCGAAAAAAACCCAAAACAGCTGTAAAGATGTCAGTCTGTTTCTGCTTCAAATAAAGGTTGAAGTAGGTGTAGAGAGGTTCATGTATTTTTACTGTTTGAACCTTGAATAACATGACAAACATATCTTGAAAGTAACTTAAACCTAAAAGTGATATAAATTTAGCCAAAAAGTCAGAAAAAAAAAAACACAGCAGCTTTTTTAGGATTTTGGTTTGATCTGGTTTGGAGTTTTAGGGTTTCTGTTTTTGTTTGCTAACTGTATGTTAATCTATCTGCTGAGTCTGGTTCTCTTTATCAGTCATTTCTGTCTCAGCTCTTTCCAGCTCCTTGCCTCCAGCCCAGCTGATGCTTGCTGCTAAGCAACCACCTGTCCAGCATACACACCTCCTTGTTAGTCAACCCTTTGTCAGATCCTTCAGGTTCTTTCCTTCCTACTGCGCTGCCAGTCTAACTCACGTCAGAACTTTACAAATTCACTAAACTACCTAGCTTAGCCCTCAGAATCCCAATCACTGAATAATTATGCTAATTGGTTTTTAGGTACATTTTTATGTTTTCTTTCACTTCAAGCTACATCATGTAACTTTAACAACAATATATCTTTTGAACATATTTGTAAAACTGTCACCATGTGGTGGGAGTGTAATATGAGACAGATAAACTGTGGATAGATGGAGCTCCTCTATTTATTCCCAGTGCTCCTGTTGCTCTCTGAACAATCTTAAAAACAACCAATCAGAGGCAAGGGGAGTGTCTTAGTGTTGTCAATCATGCTTGTGTACACATTTGCTATCATGTGTATTTGTTCACATGATAGCAGGTGCATCTGGCAGAAACAAAGTCTGGATATGCATTTCCAAAACTATGTTTTAGCAGTTAATTAATCAGATAATTAATTCATTGATTTGGATAGTTTTTAATCCCTTAATAAATACATTTGAAAACTGCATTTTGTACTTAGTTTATCTTCATCTGAAATTCACATTTATTTCATGATCTAAATCATGTTAAGTATGACAAAAGCAAAAACCCTAAAACAATCCATAATACTTGTTTACTGCACGTACTGTATGGGTTCTTCGATTATCCTGGAAATGTACTAAATTTAAAAATCTTAAAATGTTTCCTTTGCTCATTTAAACCACTGAAGAAACTAACTCAAAGTTCCATATTTTAGGGAGCATTAAAAAAGGAAAGTCCTTTGAATTAAGTTGTAAAATACAGCAAATACCATCTCATCCAGTCTACAACTACAGAAAAAAAAACATCAGATGAAGCCTAAGAGTCATTTTTAACTTTTAGAACAGGTCATGCTAAAAGTGTTGTGTCCAAAAGAATATAATGACAAGGCTTGTTCTGCTCATTCAACTTAAACCCAGTAACTGTATCAAAAATAACACTTTATCAAAGCATTGACATGAAATTGAGAGTAAATCTTCTGGAAGCTGCTTAGCTGTGTGCTTCTTATAGCTGAGCCATGCTCTGAAGCCAAACACTACGAGGGCATACAGTCCCTGCATCGCTCTGGAAGTGACAGCGACCCAAGCAACACGATCAACGCTGCTTCTACTCAGGCAAAGCATTTTGGGAGGAAAATTACTGTTTATGTCGTCCACTATCCTTAATGTCATCTGATCAGTGCAAACACCTCCCAACCCCAACCCCAGCCTCAACCCCAGCCCCAACCCCAACCCCAGCCCCCAACCCCAACCCCAACCCCAGCCTCAACCCCAACCCCAATCCCAACCCCAACCCCAGCCTCAATCCCAGCCCCAGTCCATCCTACTAATACTGCAATATTTTTTACGTAAACTAAGAAGACATTGGCCAGAGAGACAGCAACAAACATTTCTACAGTGTATAAAAAATATCAACACAAATACATTTCTAAGTTTATCACATTCTACATACTTAGAAAACACGTTAACAGCTAGATGTTCCTATTTGTTTTTGTCTTTGCTGTTGGTCCAAGTTTGGTCCAATGCATTTGTAGAAAAAACATGAAAAAAAAAGCGTATGGTAGGATGCAGCTATAGCACCTTGTTGAGAGGGGAGGGGCAGTCGGGAACGGTTCAGCTAACGAGTCCTGCCTAACGAGCTTCACAGAGGCTGAGCTTTCATCTGCTCTTCATGTTGGGACCAAAAACAGGATAAGTGCCCAACGTTTTGGTCCAACCGTGACACACTTAGCTGTTGTTAGATTTGTTGGCATGTTTTTTCTTGTATGGCATTTTTGTATTAGCTTTTATATTTCCAAATCTCACCCACACACGTCAGCCTACCCAACCGATTATTTGCATTGATTAAATAATATTTAATATATGTGTAAAATATATTTTAAGGTCCTGAATGATGATGCAACATCTCACATGTGTGAAAAAGCATCACTTGTTATTACAATTCTCTTTTCTATGCATTTTAACCCATTGAGAGTGTTCTTTGACGTCTATGTTTGTGCATGCTTGTGAACTGTGTGTAGATGTAGGTGTTCATAGGATTAGTTGTTTTCCTTGTAGCAATACACTCCGTACAGCTTGTGCTTCTTGTCAGGGAAGCCATTGAACCTCACAGCGGCCTCTGTGGGGCTGCAGCGGCGCCTTGGATGATAGATGGGGTAACGGACGCTGGCGTCCGCCAACCAGCCGGCGTCACAGCGATCGTACTTGTTCAGCTTCCAGGCAGCGAACATTTGGCCAACCTTGGCGATCTGAGCACCATCTTTTTGACAAGCCCTCACAGCCTCGTCATAGGTGAGCTTAGACGACTGGATCAGGTAGTAGAATTTACCTGGGAGGAAAAACACAAACAATAAGAGAACCAGAACCATGTTAGACGATGTGTTGCCGCTACTCATCTTCCCTCTCCTTCTCCCCGCTGCTCTCTGTCTCTCTGCAGCTAGCACAGCCTGCTGTGAATGCTATGGCTAGTTAGCATGGAAAGTTGTTTCTCCACCATTAGCACATTAAGTGGCATGTACACTAGGTTGACAGCGCTAAGACTCTCCTCCTGGCTCTGTTTGTTGTTTTTGATCGGGAGCGGTGCATTTCTTCAGATGGGCAATAACAGCTCAGGGAGGAGATTGATCTTTTTACAGATTACCTTTCTCATATCAAAGTTGACAATGACAGTTTTAACACATAAGTAAAAAAAAAAAAAAAACATATTTTTTTATTAGTAGGTATTCTGCTAAACATTTCTGTATGAGATGTTGAACCACAAGGTGAATTTAGGTATCGGGACATGAGGAGAAACCCCCTTCTCAGACACAAGTCTGACCCCTCACCTTTGTGGAAGGAAGTGAAGCAGAACACATCGTAGTGACTCTTGTCCTTGTCTCTCAGGCCGTAGTTGCGAATGCCCGGCACAGTGTTCCTCCCTCCGCAGGGTTCTCTGGGGGTGGTGATGGGGTACTGCACAGAGCCGTCGCTCAGCCAGCCGGCGTTGCACCAGTCCATCCCGCCGCGCCACGCCTCGTACAGCTGGTCGAAGGATGCCACCACGGCATCCTGGTCTTGACATGCCCGCTCGGCATCATAAAAATTCAGGTTGTAGCGGCCCAAGCGGGGGAAGTAGGGAAAGACAACACCTGCAGGGAGAGGCCAACAACAGGAAAGCCTTGATGCAATAATTCTGTTGTACATGGGAAATTTTTTCCCATGTACAATTTTTTCAGTTTTTATTGACCCTGATGAATGACAGGAGATGAAGCACAGCTGCTGCCGGCGGTTTTAGCTCTAGGCTCTAATAGCAGGTGTCCCCAGCTACTCACAAACATAATGAAACTGCTTTGACGCTAATGTGCATCATGCTCACATTTGCTGACATTCCTCCCAGCAGTCTTTGACCCTGGAGCTAAATTTAGACAGAGCCCATTGATACAATACAACACTGACATTGCATACTCTTTCCAAGAGCTCATTGCTTTCTGTTCTAAAAAGCTCGACCACCCAATCATTTTACCTTCAAGTTCGAGGGACACCACCACCGTGTCATCCTCCAGACCATCAATCACTTCACATTTGTATCTCCCATAATCGTCCAAAGTGACATCTGTCATCACCAGGGAGGCATCCATCGGGGAGGCGCCTTGCAATTGGACACGTCCTTGGAAAGTCCCGTAACTCCTTTTGTGGTAACCCATGGCGACAAACACGTCCACCTAGAGTACAGTCAAAGGACGTCTAATTTTACACTCACAACCTTGTGACAGTTTGAACAAATATGTAAAAAACATATATTTTTTATAGAAGTTGCATACTGCAGCTTTAAATTAGACTAAATGTTTCCCGTTTTAGGTCAAGTAGGATTAGCAACAATATCTGAAATGCCTAAATATCAAAACACTGAGTGAAACATTCCTACATTACTTTCTGCAAATTCAGAAGTGGATATACATCACTGTGCCTTGAAACAAGCTGGAAAAGCCCAGATGATCGTCTCATCATTTGTCAGCTTCTTACAGGTCAATTTACAATATCTGAGTTATTTGGATGAATGCCTGTAGGTGCATTAAAAGCAACAGCCATGATATCAGGACTAGTGTTTGTTGGCTATTTGAAAACAGTTCAATGTTAAATGATCCACTGAGATGATTTTAATCAAACATTATTTTTATGCTAAATTAAGAGTCAAAATGGTTGCAGAGCTTTTAGGATGCATTAACAAAAACTATCTTACATTTTAAACAAAACAATTAGTTTCATATTTGAATTGAAATTCCACTGAAGGATTCAATTATTTTAATGTCATTATTATATTTGAACAATAAATCAATAACAATGTATATCAAGATAGACACCTTATAAATATTAATAGATAATATGTCTGATACAATGTTCAATACTTTTGCTGAACTCTGATCCAAAACCGCACAGCATTCTGGGAGACGCAGGCAGAGGAAAGGCTTTAGCTGCTCAGCTTCTCCCGGCCTGCTGTAGCCATTATAACTGAGAAAATAGAAAACATTTTCATCTAATTCAGATCAGTTGTTACCTCTTTCAGATAGTCCGAAGTCAGTTTGGTCCACTTGATCCTCATCTTGCGACTGGGTGGCAGTTGCTGCTCTCTCTGGATCAGGCATGGTAATGTTACATTTCCTCCTCGCCTCGTTACAACCTTGGCTTGTTCAGCCATCACATTGAACTTGGGCCCATTTTCTGCAAAACAGAGGTTTATTGTAATTGCAACCAGTATACTTACTGATATTTAAGACCAAACAGGACAACAAAAGTAATGTTTGCAGAAGTCCATTTGTTCATTAGGCTAAGATCAACACAACCAACATTTTGTAAACGTTTGAATGTTTTCATGAACTGGTAGTGCTTTTTTTCACAAAAAATGATCTAATTGTACAAAAGTATCAGTCAGGAGAAGGATCCAGAGGAAATCCTACAGTACTATCCATTCACCATGGCAAGCTGGAGGTAGTCACTAATAATAAAAGACAAAAAACACATTAGAAACATCATCATCAGTTTCTCCCAAATTCATTAGAGAGATTTAAGATAAAAAGTCAACAGCATCGCTTAAGAATCTCTAAGGACAGTTGGTAACATTTTATTTGAAGGGGGTTGAATAAGACTGTCATGACACTGTTATAAACATGACATAACATCTGTCACGAACATGAATAAGCCTTCATGAATATTTATGACTGTTGTCATGAAGCGTCATTCGTAAATTATGACACTTTTAATACAAAGTTGACATTATTCAAAATGTCTTTGTTATGACAACTTGACATTAACCAGGAAATCATTACTGATATAAATTTGTTATAAAAGTATTACTGATTGCACATTAAGAATTAGGTAACTTTATGTTATTAAAGGTAAAGTTTAAACAGTAATGATTTCATGTCACGACAGTCTTATTCAACCCCCTTCAAATAAAGTGTTACCGGACAGTTTGTCTCCTGCAGGCGACAACAATCTCATGTACTCTGTGCATAAACAAATACAACAAGTTGCAAACCAAAAATCTGTTATTCCAAAAACACAAATAAATAAAAAATTCAAATCCCTATAATCCCTTTGGCCTACCCAACTAACCTTCCATCTGTGGGTTCACCTGAAGAGAGCTGATGTGCCGATAATCTGATAGATTTGGAGAATGTTTCCATGACTGGAGAAATATTAAAGTGTGATTCTGATAACACATTAATCAACCAAGACTGCAAGATGAAATAGAGTCAAAATGTGATTTATTGTAACAAATTTGGATACATTTGTTAGAATTCCTTCAAACAAATTTAAAAAATAACACGAGGAGACACTGAAAGAGGCAACAGCCATAACTGTTGCTGTATTTTAATGCTTGACTGAGTTTCTTTGATAGATAGCTCAATAAACCTCAATAACACAGATCTGATCTTCACTCCTTCGTTGGCTTTCTGTAAATAAAATTATATTGTTCTCTGTTGGACTAGAATGTTTACTAAAGATGCAGTCAGAGGTGACTTTAAAGGTAACTGAGGCAGTTTTAGGTAACCTCCACCTCCTGACCTCCTTTCATCTGGCCTATCCATAAACCTTCTGACAAATATCCAGCTTCAGAGTGATCCAGGAATATTCTGAGCAAACTGATGGCCCTAGTTTGGGTTTGCCTCTGTAAACTCTCCCCTCCTTCACTGAGCTTATGTTGACTGCCTCCACACAAAATGTTTAATTCCAGCTGCTGCCTAAGCATGAATGAGATTAGCTAAACAGCAAATGGCACATTGATTCCATGCTTTGTGCTGAAGAACTGCAAGAGTGAGATCCTGTGCCTCTTCATGACACTCATGTTGTTAACAGTCTGCACAGAGTAGGCTGTGTGGAAACACACCACATCCTATTATATATTCATCATCTTGTTTTACCACTTAAAGGACAAACATCAGCAGTGACTTAAAAAGCAACTTAAGATGTTTTCTCAGGTGATAGTCAGGTAGACTTGGTTTGATTGGGGACTAAAATTGCAACATTTGTTACATTTTCAGCTGCTGTGGTTTTCCTTCACATTGCACTGTGTCAAGAAACCAAACCCTTTCAAAAACATGTCCCCCCCTTGCCTGTGGTGGCGCTACCCCAAGAACCACTGAAGGAAATGAAACCAAAAGCTCAGAAGCAAAACTTTCCTCTTTATGAAATGTAAACAAAAATGGAGTGATGTTAGATTTGAGCTTGTCTTAGCGTTCAACCTCAGGGACTACTTCTGTGCCTGCGTCATACCTACATTCTCTACTCCTCAACAAAAGTGGATGCAGCCTTCCTAGTTCTTTTGTTTTATTATTTATTTTTTTCACTCCAAACTTAAAGAAAAAAATATATATAATCTGTAAATATTGTCTGGGACGCTGAATCCAGCTGTGTGAGGCTGAAAACCAAAGAGTTCTGACATCAGAAAAAAAAAAAAAGATTCTAGATTTTAGCGGTTGTAGGATTTCTTTTCTGTCGTTGGTAAAAGACTACGATCTATTGCTACTGCTGGCGCTAATTTTGCGCACTTGATTTGGTCGTATTTACCCAGAATGTCCTGTGTGATATTCCACTTCCTGCTTTTAGTGCGGCCTCTGGTTTGCTTTTCATTTGAACCACATCAGAGCCACTTCAACTGAACCAAGACTGAGGTTTGTAGGCGGACCAGAGTTTGACTACGCATTCACGTCTTAAAGTAAACTAAACAGGGCTGGTGTGAATGCACGGTAAAATGTCCATCAATCTGATGAAGGATGTAGGGACCATTTTTGAACAAACTCAAGCCTATTATTCTAAAGACAAAAATAAAATTGAGAAGTCGTAAACATTTAAGACAGTAGTCAATCTTTTTGAAATCACTCTCACATTGCATTGCTCAGAGAAATTGTAGAAAATAATTCAGTAAAACTTAATCTCAGTTGCTAAAGGCCCTAGCTAGGATGTCGAAGTTTACAACATTTCAATTAGAAACGTGTTCAAAGAAAGCATTTTCTGGTTTCCAAAGAAAGCATTTGTCATTTTCTTCTCTGGGAAGAAAATGACAGCATAACCTAAGTGTGCAAAAATACTCCGAAATTAAGCAGAAGGCTGGAACAATGTCCTGTCCATGTTTGGTGAAACCCTAACAGCTGATGACTGGGCCTCATTTTGCAGCTACAGGAACCCAGCCACCCTGCAATCACTGAGTCAACATCAGCTTTGTATACCAAAGTATTGTAAGTTGAAGTGTGAGGATGAGTTTCGCTCCAAACTATATCAAGCATTGAATTGATATAGTATAAAGTCGGGTAGGTAAAATGTATCCATAGTAGAGAAAAGTTAACTCATACATAAAGCAACTGTGTCAAATTAATGTTTCTAAAGATGGTACATCAGGATATTAATCATCATGGATATACTCTTCATATACAGATTTTACAATTTGACTTCTTTGTTATTAGCAAATGTGGAACATTTGAATTTCAATATGAGAATTTTAGAATCCAGTGAAGACTTAGGGTGCATTCAGTCTGATGTGGACCAAAACAGCAAACTCTGGTCCAAACTTAGGATTCAGTTCGGTAGAAGTGAACTCTGGTTCAGTTTGAATGTTTATATGAATGCCAACTGGACCGAAGACCGCTCCAAAAGGAGGAAGAGAACTATAAACACAAGGCATTCTGGGTAAATACAACTAAAACAAATGTGTAAGTCTAGCGCTAGCAGGAGAAATGACCCGTGGTCTTTTATCAAAAACAAAAGAGAAATCCTACAACCTCTAAAATCTGATGCCACTTCATTTTTGTTTACATTTCATGAGGAAGGACTTGCTCTCAGTGTCTTCTACTGAGGTTTTCCTTTAGTGGCTTTTTGTGCAGCGCCACCACAGGCCAGGAGAGGAACATGTTTTTAAAAAGGATGGGTGGGTTTGACACAGTGCAGCGTGAAAGAGAAGAGGCAGCTGAAAATTTTCATTCAATACAAAGAAAAAAAAGAAAAAGAAAAAAAAAACATCCTAACAGTTTTTAGTATACAAAAATTAAAAAAAAGAAAATATACCTCCATCCATACATACCTACATATCCATCTGTATACATTTCACAAATATATACACTTACAAACATACTGCATATGTATTTGAAAAAAATAACAAATAACAGATAACAAATATAATTTTTTTCTCTGTTCCAGCCACGTCTACTAGACTATCAGGTGGGAAAACACATAAACATACCACAAACATACAGAGTTTTGATATCAGAACTCTGCGAACAGCTTTTGGAATCTTGACATTTACAGAGTTTTTATCTGTCAGTACACAAACTCTAGAACAATATCTGTGTTTGACTGCAGCCTTATCTCTGAGCCACACTGATAAGTCAAGTGTTCTGCAGAGAGAGTGTCATGAACGAAACACAGCAAAGAACACTAAAACAACTCTGTATCTCATCTGATAGAGCAGAGCTCAGGACTGTGAGCGAACAGAAAGGAAACAAAACTTACCTGTGACATAGATGGTTCTGGAGTGCTCCAGCTCAGGGTACAGAATGTCTAAATTGGTTTCCGCAACACTCAGGGAGACCAAAGCACAGATCAGCACAGGAATCATCTTCACTCAATGTACTCCAAGTCCGATCACTGCAGAAACACACACACACACAGACACGCACACACACAGAGGGGGACGTTGGGTTAATGCTTCGCAAACTTGTCCTGTAGAACTGTGTCATTGTTGCAGGACAGACAGAAAGCTTGTATTAACGCATGCAGCTTCGGAGAATAGCATCTGTATCTGCATGGCTCTTCCCTGCAGCATCTCCAGAAACTACAGGGGAGCAGAGTGGCGCGCTGCCGACTCGCCTCGAGCACTTCCACAGCCAAACACAAAGTCTCAGAGTCTCACTGCAAAGTTGACTCAGCAAATTAACAAAAAATATCTGAGATGCAGAAACTGAACTTCAAACAAGAATCCCATCAGGACAGAGGAACACAAAAAGCACAATACACTCTAAAGGAAGCGCAGTGTACCTACTGTGTGAGAAACACCGGCAGAGTGAGGAGGCAGCATGTCCTAATCACCAGCAGTTCCAGATTGCAGGCAGACTGCCACAGCGCAGTGACTGCCTCAGTCAGCTTCTCTCAATCTCAACCCTGACTAGTGAGTACATTCAGGATAACCCTCACATTCTGCACATATTACACCTGAAGAATGTCAGCCAAAAAAAATTTAATTGTGGAAATTGCAAAAAAATAAAAAAATAAATAAAAACCCTGACATGCATAATAAAGATGGCATGACAGGGAATTGGTGTATTTGTGCTAAATGCTCTTTTATTCTGTCATCCCTGGATAAAATTCACCAGAACCATTTGCTTTGAGTCACTTAGTGCAGCAGACCCCTCGTCTATTTACAGTTCAGTATTTACAATTTTTTTCAGTGGAAAATTAGCCAAAGCAACTGTAAATGATTCTCTGGAAATATGTCTATTTGCAGATATTTTCATAGAGTACCTAAAATATTTGAAAGAAAAGGCAGCCTGAGGATCTAAGATATCAAAGCACAGTGGTAATAATGAAGACCTTGGATGTTATCTTCTGCTGTAGTGCTAAGACGAATTCTGTTATGCTGTATTAAGGTATATTTGTTGTTTGAAATACTAAGATAGGCAGGTGTAAGAGTCTTTGGCTATTATTAGAGTTTTTAAATGCTGTCTATGTGTTTTTTAAAGTTTATCACAGACAAAATATGGTAAATGAACGACAACCAGTTAATGTTGTGGGGCAAGAACAATGAAGGGTGTGTGTATGAACCGACTGTCTTTTTCATCATGTGCTGAAGTGCAGCTGTGTGTGCAGTAGTAATCAATTAGATTGATCTTTTAGCTCTTATTTTCCTTATCTTCATTCATTCAGTTTCAAACTGCTGATGCACTTCCCACTCCTGCCAAGTGGACGTCCTGCAGTCAGCAGAATAACTGCAGCATACACACACACACGCACACGCACACAGACACCTACACACACTACACCCGTTACAAATACATCCTCTATTACCCCTCCCTGCTTCAAAAAATCATTTTCCTGCTAGAGTGATTATTTGAGGGGGAAGATAAGACGTCCTTCTAAGAAGGGTAAAAAAACTTTTGAGTCCCACTGTTCGCTCCAGGACAAAAGGAGTGCAGGCGAAGTGTGAACATGTCAGTGTGGGATGGAGCAGGGAGGTGAAGACAGTGAGGGAAACCTGAGGTTTAGCTGAACCAGGAAGGGAGGCAGGGAGGACGTTGCAGCAGGAAAAATGATGCAGTTTCAGACTTTATTGGTGCAATTAGCAGCAGTTAATGTAACACGGCAGAGCTTTCCATCTGTTCATCAAACACAACTCAAGTTTTCAGAATGATGTTCAGAGGCTGAGTTCAAGATAAAACAAGCTCTAATGGATCCATGCAGCAAATATTATCACATGTATTATAGGTGTTTATAAATGATAGTTTCTTATTTATGCGGTATGTAACTTTTATTAAAAAATATATTTTTTACATATTTGTTGAACATGTCATTGTGTAGTGACAGTTTGGTATAAAACAGATAATCTGAAAAAAAAATTCAAGCTCCTCTGCCTTTTTCCTGTGCTAACTAGAAACAACATGATTGGTTGTCAATCATGTTTGTGTGTGTGCTGCTCATGTGCCTTATCCTAACCCCCCTGCAATTCTACCTTCCAGGAAACAAAGCTTGAGGAAATTCAGGACTGATAAACCAAACCCTGATTCCATCCCCACTGTAAGTAGATCCTCCTTTTTCCTTAATGTCAAACTTCAACAACTTGGAAAAAAGGTATTAGTAGTAATCAGCACAAGTGACCTTTGTGACCTTGTGCTCTTTACTTTCCAATAAAGTTAAAGCCATCCCATGTTTGACGTTGTGGCTGACATCTTTATCCTGAAGAGTAACCTGACCCTCATGAAACCTCTGGGACAGAAAATCAAACAAGCTGCAAGAAACTCCATCCATCCATCCATCCATTTGCTTTACACCCTTGTCCCTCAATGGGGTCGGGAGGGGTGCTGGTGCCTATCTCCAGCTAATGTTCTGGGCGAGAGGCGGGGTACACCCTGGACAGGTCGCCAGTCTGTCGCAGGGCAACACAGAGATACACAGGACAAACAACCATGCAAGTTATGACGAAAATAAGTCATTAAATTGTTTTCAATGATAACTATATAGATATACATGTGTTGTCGTGGTTTCAAAGGGCATTTAAAGCAGGGTCTGGCTGCAGCTGGAGTCAGCTACAACACACGCCCGTGTAAAACTCAATAACCTACTTAAGTCAGGATGCCATACAACTGTTAATAACAGTGTATGATGATCTACGTCATGATTCTATGTTGCTGATTAAATGAAATTTTATGGTAATGACGTGTCTGACAAATATAGCCGTGAGTTCGTGCTAAGTGTATGACAATCTGACCTGACAGAACACCTGTTCTTAGTTCTTGTAATGCTCTGTGTACACTGCAGTAGCTCTCATTATTTTTATTTAATTATATACGTTGATATTTTTAAAATTAACAAATAACTAAAACACAAGAATGAAAGAGCACGCACAGCATGCACATTGCTCTTTGATTGTTTTTGTTCAAATTGGCAGCTGTAATGTGTGCCTTGGTGTCAGACTGCCTGGCTTCATGTAGCAGGAGAGAGGGTGAGAACAGTCACGATGAATGTCTTGTGCTTGGTTACTTCTTGCTTGTTACTCCTTGGTCAGTATTCATAGTTGAACATTATTTACCATCAGGGCATTGCCTCAATTGCTATGTTTAATGGCTGCTTGTCTTGGTCTTGACTCGGTCTCGACTTTCCTCGGTCTTGGTCTTGACTTGGTCTCGGACCCAAAAGTCTTGGTCTTGTCTCGGTTTCGATACACTCTGGTCTTGGTCTTGTCTTGGTCTCGGGTTCGGTAGTCTTGACCACAACACTGTTAAAATGACCAATTAACATTTAATTTGTTTTTGGATGGTGGGAGGAAAATAAACTCCAGACAGAAAAGCTTCAGGTGAGAATTGAAACCATCTCGCTGTGAGGCTGCACATCACTCTGCTGCCAGGAACTTTAAGTAGGCCCTGTATGTAAATGAAGTTGACAAACGTCAGGTCAGAACGTTCACATTCATTCGCTTTAATGTCTGCTAAGTTCAGTTAGAGACCGTGTCAACATCCTGGATAATGTTGCTGGTTGCTGGTTATTCATTTATTTTCTGTGTAATTTCAGTTTAATATTCTAGTACTAATTTACAATGCTACATGCTAATTCCTTTCACTAATTTAATGAATCTTCCGTCAGATTCCTGCCAGATCATTTGATCTATAACCACTTGTTCAAATGCTGAAAAAGTGAGAAGAATAAAAGTTTTGTACACTTTAGACCACGTCTAACTCAAGGGCCAGGGGCCGAATCCAGACGCCAAATTACATCAAACTACTTCCTTTCTTACTCCAAAATAAAGGTACAACGCTGAGATAAATGTTTTCTCCTTTACAGATATCTTCTGTTTTGCTTTCTTTTAACACTTATCTATTACAGATCATTGAATAGTTGTTTTATATCAAAGAAAAATGTATAAATACAATATGTAGTTTTGAAATGATGATTTAAGTTAACATGGCAAGATTGATCTCACCAAATCACACATTAACTGTGGTTATCCACATTTTTCAGAAAGTTTATGTTAATTTCAATAGTCAAACTTTACTGGCAGACATTTAAAATTAACAGATTGTTTAAAAAAGAACCTTTCCAATAACATGAAGTTGGGATACATCAAAAGTTTTCATGTTTAAAGGTTTTAAGTTCAAGTAAGTGTGCATGAAGCACAGCCGCCTGGAGGAGAAAATCCTGAAGAAAAATGTTGCAAATGCATATTTTATTTGTTTTAAGACATTAAATCGTGCTCCAGACATTTTCACTTTCTTCATGTATAGATCACAGTTACAGTTGTAACATCAGTTCCTTAGTTTTTTAAAGGCAGAGTGAGGATGCATTGTCATTTTACTCCGATCTTCCTTGAGGGTTTTGTTTAACAAAACATTAGCAGATAAATCTTGCAGGCAGCCCAGAGCAGTGATGCAGCAGCTGACCTGAAGTGGTGCTGGATGAGCCGTGCGGGAGCGCGTCCACACCGTGGAATGGAAGCACCTCTGGAAACTATAGAGCCACAGTGAGGAACATGTGGTTGTTGTTACACGCATGTTGTAAAGTTAATTAATGTCAGGAACAGCATGAAGTCAGCCAATAAGATGTCAAACCTGCTTACGATGCAGGACTGGGCAGAAGTTTACATCCACTTATCAGGAGCCTGACTGTTGTACTTTGAACTGAATTTAAAAGTACAAAAGGAAAATCTAAAAAAAATAAATAAATAAAATAAAATAACAATGTGGAATTTGTCAAATGTAAATACATATATTAATGGTGGGACTCGATTTAAAATGTTAATACCGTTAATTGCAGAATCCATCTCTAATTAATTACAATTAAACACATTTTTATCAAAAAATATTTGTTGACAAAATAAGTAACATCTCCAGATAAAAAAAAAAATCACTGCTGCATCACACTTATGGGCGTACAAGAAACACATGAATATGAAGGTTCCAGGGGGAACCTTTGAATGTAAAACTTTTTTATGAGTTGTGTTAAGATTTTTAACACATTAAAATCTATGTAATTGATTAATCAAAATTAATGCAAAATCCTGCCTATATAAATATAGTTTGGGGTTTCTGTGTCTGTGTGTTTCATCTCTGCTGCAGCTGCAGGTTTTCCCTGGAGGGCGGAGCTAAGCAGGATGTCCACACACACACACCTGCGATTCATCATGCTCATCAGCTGCTGGATAAGAGGAGCTGGCTGGCAGTCATTCAACACCTGAGTGATAACACCAGCTGTCCCTCTAGCCCTGTGTAGATCTTCTGCTGTTCCAAATGTTTTCTGGTTCCTTCACTCATACTTTCCTGTTGCTCACTACTGGAAATTTATCTCCACTGACCTCCGAACCCAACCTGTCTGCCCTCTGACCCTCCCAACTCTTGCCTTGCTACACCAACAAGTCTGCTCATTCCCACCTGGCCTGCTTCCCCCTCAACATAAGCTTCTCACCTCCTCATTTACAAATGTCTGCCTTTCTGTCCCCTGGCTCATTTCTCATCCTTTTTCCTGTTCAGTCCAGGAGCCCTCCGGATCAACACCTCTGCACACTCATTGTTCTTGTATTCAAGTAAAACCTTCACCACAGTCTCTGGGTGTCCTACACATGGGCCAGAAGCCTCCTGAAAACCACCTGACAAATTTCTTGTTAATTACAGAAAAATAACAAGAATTTTCAAGATAGGCAGCATGTGGGTTTAGGATTATCTAAATGATGTAATTCCTAATTTTGCCCGTTTCAACAATCTGGGTCAAATTCTCACCCACACAAAATGAAATGAAGACATCCAAGAACAACCCAGACTAACTAAGAACCACCGAAGCTCATTGTCCACAGGAGACTGAGTTTAACATAAACCCAAACTGAGAGGTCACTGAGTGAGAAAGAAGCTCCGAAACTGACACTTTCAAATCCCATCAAAGTCTGCATCAAGTCCATGTTAAAAACTGAAATATTACCAAAATCGCTTATTATATTTCAGATTTCATAATAAACATACTAATCTAAGCTTCCATACAAAAAGAATTCTACAGCAGGTTGTTCTCATGTCACCAGAGAATGATCCAGGGACAGCGAACCCAACATCTGACTACAGTACAGCTACTCAACATCCCAGACCGTTTCTCTGAGCCACTGAGTATGTCCCTGTGAGTGGGAGAATGAAACTGTGAGGCATTTATAAAATCTTGCATCAGTTTCCTGAACAGAACTGTAGCATCAGAACATTCACTAATGACACTCAGATGTAGGTTCAAACCAGTCCACCACTTTTTATTAGACATCACTGTTAAACCAACATGGTGGTAACACAGACGTCTCAGCATGTAGCAGATTGGGGATAACGGATTGTTTGGTTTCTGTAGAGGCAGATAAGTTAAAGTCATGTTTAAGTTCTAAATGGCTTGAAAAAGTGATTTTCAACACTTGTTAATGTTGAAAATCAGGAAACACTTTTCCTTATATTCAAAAAATTAAGAGTGTGCATTTTGGTTAATCAGAATGAAAGTTTCTTTTATAAATGAAAACATTTAAGCAGAAAACACACTTTTCACTAAGTCTACATTTCTGTATTAAAAATGTTTTTTTAATTGGTCTGATGTAATATTATACTTATTATTGTCACGTTTTATATGCCCATAAATCACATAAATAAAAGCTTTCAAACATCCATCTGTGTGCTTCATTTAGTGGTAAAGTTCCTAAAATAAACAGACTTTTCAATAATATTCTAAATTATTGAATGAGTCTGTATACACAGCCAAGAAAAACAATCTAATTTACATTTTCTGAAATCTATTTTTCAAAGAAACACCTTTTTTTAATACTTAAAATAAGTAAAATAAGTGAGTCAGTGACTCAGTGAGTCAGTGACTCAGTGACTGCGTTGTGGGACAGTTGGTGCCGTTGCTTTGCAGCTTAAACATGTTGGGTTCAAATCCTGGTCTGGGATCTCTCTGTCTCTGCATAATGTTTGCATGTTCTCTCTGGGTACTTCTGCTTCCTCCCACAGTCCAAAAACACATTGGTCTCCCAAAATTGCTGATATAAATAAATGTGTGTGAGCACACTCAGAAATTTCCATGTTTTTTTTTCTAGAAGACTTCTCAGATTAATCTCAGAATTTCTGATTTTCTTCTAGCAAATTTTTAACTTTTCAAACTTAGAAATTTCCTTGGTTTTTCTAGAAAGTTTCTGAGATTTTTTGACAAAAATTTGTCTTTGTATCTACAGGGGCTGATTAGTCAAAAAGTATCATAGAAATAAGTCCTCTCCTGAATGTGTTTAATTTAACATGTCTGTGCACAATATTGACAATTTTACTACTGAGCCCAACAAAGCAAATAGTAGAGTTCCTCCAGCTTTGTTTTTTGGCAACAGGCTGCTGTAAATATGTAATACAACCCGTTTATTCAGGTTGTGTATCAATGGCAGCGGTTCACCTTCATCAGCCCACTGGGTTGACTTGTGGCCTGTCTAAAACCATGTGTGTCAGATGTGACCACAGTTTTAAATAAACTCAATTTTCAAGGTTCTAGCTCTATTTATATGCACGCTGAACAGAGACAAGCTCAAAAACATAAACACTAATGGAAAGGACATTAGTTAGCACGACAAAAACAGCAATTCATGAGGCGAGTAAAAAGTCACATTCTCCTCTGCACATAAATGCAAAAAAAAGCCATAAGCTCCTTTGACCTGTCGATCGGTGGTCCCCCATCAACCTGGAGTTTACGGTTTCTCTCTTTTCAAAGAATAAGACCCCTTTTTACTTTAACGGGTAAAATGGGCCCCTGCAAACCCTCCTGGTTGCTTAAGTGTGTTCATATATATATATATATATGTGTGTGTTTTTGTGAGGGGGAAGGAGTAATGGGTGGGGGGTTCAGGGTGGAGTCGCTAAGTCTAAGCCAGCAAACAGAGAGGGGCTGTTGGGCTCAGAGCCTCTCACGAGCTCAGGGTTTACAGCTCTAAATCACTTAGTGCACAACATGCTCGACCACAAATATGACGAGTTTCACAAATTTGATTGTCTGCATGGGCGGCGAGTGACCAGATGAAAGCTGGGCTTTCACAGCAATGTACAGACAATGCTGCACCAGAACTGTGCTCTGATATTTCTTCATTCTAATGAGGAAATAACTGCCCTGCTTTAGTTAGATCTAAATATGTCAATGGCACAATACTGATTGACAGTGGTCGGCTGCTTGTAGAAGACGGGGCTGTTGGCACTTTGTGACATCTTCTCTGTTGTCAAGTCTCACTCTAGCCGGTTAATGTCTGGTTTGGTACTAGCCAAGTAGGGTGTTGTCTCCATGGCAGTGTTGTGGGAATGTGAAAACGTGGGCTTGTTGTGCGTGTGCCGGAGCTGTGGTTGATGCTCCAATGATGTCACTTTGTGCATGTGGAATTTTGGTCAAATTCCCCGAAATCTCTTGGTATATCTGTTCATTGCGCGCTGCCTTGTCCAGTTAACGCTTTATGTACTCTTCAGCCACAACTGATAAAAAGGCTTGAACCTCAAGGTTTGACCAATGAAATATCGATTCACAGCTCATCATCTCACCAACTACTATGGTCATGTTGTGGTTGAACTGTGTTGTTGATGTAAAACAATTGGTAGGTCAATCAATGCAGTCTGCTGCCAATCAAATCACTTATGCACAATACCTAGCTAGGTCTGGCTGGTACAAACCCTGAGGTGGTTCCAAGAAACCGTGAAGAATTGTGCAAATAAAGACGAATCTGGCAAGGGCTGACTGAGGAAGATCTGGTTAAAGCCAGACTGGTGCTGTTGTTTGTTTTCTGATTAGTCCAGAAGCTTCATTTCTGACTGGGTTCTCTAACGCTATCAGTCTTTTAATATTGTCAGTTAGTGTCCAGCTTCAAACTCTGTCTATAGCTCATGGTTTCAGCACTGCTGGTACTGATAGCAGATCAGGTGGTCAAGCTTGTTTAAAATAGTGAATAAATTATGTTAATATTAGGCTAAATCTGACAGAGGAACAGACATTCACTGGAAGAGACATTTATAGTGACACAACTGACTTAAGTCATCTCCATGGCTGCAAATCATTCTTTTATGAAATTAGCAAAGAACTGGTTCAAGCATCAGTTCTGGTAAAGTACTGGAATGCTATATGTTGAAAAACCCATAACTAGAGCAGTTCCAGGACTTTTTCATTGTAGAAAGATTGTCAGATGGATTGCTCTAAGTACTTGAACAACTTAACTAGACTAGATAGACTTTACCCACAATAAATGATCTCTCAACATGTCATGTCAGAATTCTCCGCTCATTTTTGATGGGCCCACAAGTCCATGTGTAACAGATACAAACACGTTTTTTATGTCATTTTCTAAAGTATCTGCTAAGTAATGTGTTTCAAAAAGATATTTGTGATTTGTATTTCTATAATGGGACATCTCTTCTGACTCAGCAGACCAGGAACGAGAGAAATGTGGAAGATTTTGTAAGATAGGAATGCTTGAAGAAATGCAGTGGTCTATAACAAGCCAGTCGGGAAGGGTGAGACATAATGAAACAATGCCTGTCGAATCACGTGAAGTTTAAACGAGTGTGAAAGTATTGTTTTGGAGATGATGCTTCTAAACTTCTCCAGCCTTTAACAGAATGTCTCCTCAGTATCTGCTAACGCTAGTTGACCGGTTTGTGACCAGGACTCTTCCAAGGGATTATTTTTACTAAGCTACAGGTACACTAAAGTACATTTTTAAAATAAAAACATCATTTTTATGATCTCACTCCAAACTCTTTCATTGCACTTACAAACAGTTCCTGCTTGTGAGCAGAAATTTTGAGAATAAAACCTCAAATTTGGTCAGTTCTGTTCAGTCTGTCATCCGTTCTTTTTTAAAATTATTTTTATGTTTTATTATTACTAAAGGAATAACCTCACTCAGTAACAATCCCATATAAAATAGTGAGAGCGAGTGACTGTGATGTCACTACCCATTTCTGGGTGTGATTGTTTTGCTTAGAGAGTTCACTCCAGATGATAACTAATCAGCTGGATTCAGCTACATATTGTTCTGAGAACTGCATGAAGTACACATGTTAACATGTCCAGAATTGGAAAGCAGAGATAAGAAAACAGTAAGAGATGTACCGATCGACATCTTTTGTCCTCAGTAATAATTAGAGCCATTTCACAATTTCACATTAAGTTCTAATATTAAGTATTAGTTTTAAGGTATTATTTTTTTCGACTCTCAGAGTCGAAGCGACTTAATGTTTCACAAATTGTGCTTCATTTCTTCATGTTTACATCCATATAAAACATGTTTTTGCCCAATATATGTGGCAAGATAAGATAAAAGCGACAGAAGATTTATAGCACACACTTACACAACACACCACAAGTACAATAATGTTATGAAAATCATCATGTATGAGAGTGAGGTATCAGCATATATGAAACTGAGCTATTCAGTCATGCATGAGGCTCCTTTAGTTTTTACACAATAACTTTTTTTTCCTATTTTACCTGAAATGTTAAAACCTAAAATAATGTTAGACAGCTAGCAAAGCAACAGGTAGGAAGGCACTAGTGTTGCTCCATATAACCAGAGATAGCTCACTATGATTACATTCACACAGGAGGCTAATGTGACCCAAATCCAATTTTTGTACCCATATGTGACCTATATCAGACTTTTTCATGGCAGTCTGAAAGGCCCAACTCCAGTCTTTTCACCCTTCATTCACATGAGATGTGTCATAATTCAGCACTAGAAGAAGCCAGATGCATTAAAACCGGATGCTAACAATGGCTGAAAATTAAAATGGTGAATTTATGAAAGCAGTCTGCCTCAATGTAGTGCATTGCATCCCAATCCCAGTCCAATCCAAATCCTAATCCCAACCCCACCTCTCCTGGTCCAACTCCACCTCAATACAAAAGCTGCAGTCATTGTTCCACAAAAGGCCATTTCTACTAGTTATGGTTTCTTTTTATGAATTTCCTTCGTCTCATCATGATCGTGTGACGATACTGTCGGCTCCCATTGCTGAATATCTTCAAATTCAGCAATGGGAGCTGAATTTGAAGCTCCCATTCAATGACTATATCATGTATGGATGCCATCGTCCGTCAACAACCACATTCACTACTTCTGTAAACAGAGGGCTGCTGTGCAGCATCAACGTTATTCCGCACACTGCGGATTGCTTTGGTGGTCATAAACCTTTCACATCTGATTGATATCACATCATTCACTAATATTGTCTGATAAATTGGAATCCAGCAAAAAATTTAAATTGAGCATTAAGACCTGCTCTATGAACTTTTGCTACTTTCCACGGCACCTCATGAAGGAACTGCACGCCAGAGCAATTTTGAAGTCATCACTGTTTAAAACTCAGTATTCCTACATACTGGTAACCAGACCATATATTTTCTCACTGTTTCTCTGATGATGTGATTAATCCCTCATGGGGGCCAACTGAGGTAGTCATCAATTGCTGCCTTTGTATATCTGAGGTGGTCTGGACTTGTTCTTGTCAATTCCTCATCTGATCAGAACAAAGAAAACTCTGAATATAAATTCAATTAGTTTGACTAGAAAATTTTAATCTTGAAAATGTGTATTTAGAATGTGTATTCCCTATTGAAAATATGGAAAGAAAATATTTATATAATTTGTTCCAGCTCTTACCACTACATCTCTGGCAAAATATACATAAAAATGTAATTAATCTTGTATTATAACATTGCTAATAGCTTTGTATGGTGATAGAGAGTATTCCCCACTCAAGAAAACTCACCAAAAACCTAACACAACAACACATTTTGGCATTATTGGCATTCCTCACAAATCAGCCTCAATGCACTGGGAGAAATTTCATCACTAAATCCAGACCTGCAGTTCAAAATAAACCAGTTCAGTGAGTGTTGCTTCTACCTTTGCTTCAAAGTGTGAGAAAGCAAGAGACAGCTTTCCTTCAGTGATGCTGTGCAAAGACACTTTGCATTTTTTCTAACATTGCACATTGCACACCCCACTGTGAAGGTGAGCTTTGCACACAATTCACAGAAGAAGCAGGGAAAACAAGCAAGTAGCTGCAGCACTTGGAGCACACTCTGACACAACAAAGCCGGGTTGCGAGAGGAGTGCAGTGGTCTGGCTCAGGTTCTGGATTCCTCACTTGCAAACAACATCGTAGGAATTCGTATTCCTATATGAGGAAAATTGATGTCTCATGAAACATTTGTAGCTGGAAAAATCTGCATTTAGATACACACATATTCAGAGGTTCCATTGTATCTCCCTTCCTGCTTGTGCATGCTCTGCAGTGTGAGACTCAGCAGTCTGATGGACATCCATTACAGCTCTTTTTTTATTTTTTTTTATTAATGAGGAATCGATCAAGTGTGTTGTGAATTTAAGCAGTGGCATCCGCCAAACAACTGAAATCTTAAAAACTGGAGTGAAATATTTGACTCCAGTCAGTAAATGGTACTGAAAACTGATGTCCATCACCATGAGGTCAGATTTAGAGTTTCCTCTAAAGTGTGTTGCTTCACCTGACTTGCTTTCAGATTAACTTGTTGTCAGCATTGCAGGGTTTTTGTTTTACCACCAGATAAACCTGTTTTTGGTATTGAGGGGTTTTTTTTACAACCAAGAAGAACCCCATCTGTTCCATCAGGTTGTCTAACAACATTAAACTAAAGGCAACAACAGGGATTGTAAATGGATGCAGTAAGTTTCTTTGATCCCGATCATTCAAAAATGCCTTGATCAAGACCCCAAGGACAAACTTGCGACCATGTTGGGACACCACAATGATGTAAAGAAGGAATTCTGATCCTAAACAAAATAATCTACACCACAAACTTACAGTTTTCCTTTTAGGTTATAAATTTTATGTGGTCTGACTGCTAAAACATAAAGTGATCTAGTAGAACTGTTTAAGTTAGTTTATTACAGTTCGTCTGAGTTCAACTCTCAGAAAGCTCTACATGTCCAGCAGCAACCATAGAACCTGACATTTAAGATCTTTGTTTTACATTTTTACAACTCAACTGAACAAATGTGTCCAAACACTACCTTTGTCAACGCAGCAACTATTTTAATGTAAATCAATACACAATGTGAATTGTTGCTACTCTATGCTGCCTATCATCAGTAAGAAACACAAGGGAAAACTTCTGGTTCGCTCCCGCTGGTTTTTAAAGAATCTTGCAAACCTATCAGCCATTTTCTACAATACAAACAACCCACTGAAATCTTCTGGACCTGGAGATAACACAACCCCCCTCTGCAGGAACCTTGGAGAGTAAAATTATCTACAATTCTCTGGTGCTTCCTGCAGAGGTTCCTGTTCTCAGGGAAAACACTCTAACAAAGAAAACAAACCTCTGAATACTTTTAATGGTGCGTGTAATCAACGTTAACCATCCAAGTGGAAAAAAACTCCTGTAGTGTTGATTTTATTTGCATTTAATTTTACTGCCATGACTGGAAGTTGTAGAAAATGAATCAGAGACATTCTCTACTGCGCTGTCATTCGGAGAAAGCACAATGCACAATGCCTGGTCCCGTAGATGTATTCTCCTGAGTCCGCCCCTGCAGGCTCACAGGGTAGCAAGGTGATGGAAACATCCAGATAAGTGGCTCCTTGTTAATAAGACTAAAGCAAACAGAACAGCTCATTCTGTTTCCAGCACTAACATTTCCAACAAGAACTCAAACAAACACTCAAGACGTCCCAGACTTTTAAGAAATTCTCTTATTTACCTCATCTGAAGATTAATACAGAAAAAACAGACTAAGAACATTACGGTTTGAAACTCTTTGATATGCTTTGGTAAAAGTTTATGTTTGTTTCAATCAACAGAAATGAAAATTTTGAATCAATGTGTAAATACTTAATGAATATTGGGAACTGGCGCTTTAAAAAAAATAATTCACTGATTAACCACGTGTGTATATAGAAACTGTATGGTAATGTAAACTAACAGCTTCCTGTCATCTTTAATGCCAAATCTATTTTATAATCAATTTGATAATGATAATGTTACAGAATATTACTTAATAAAAAAGTACTTTCAGATAGACAGTCTTTCTTAAAAACACAGCAGTGTACCTTCTTATATTTATAATACAAACTCTGTTCATGATGTTAAATTTTGCGTATATCCGTCATCACACCGATCCTTTTTGGCGCATCTTATTTTGTTATTATAATCAGAGTAATAAAGAGGAGCACTTCACCTGGACTTTGGCGCTGTGTTGCGGCTCAGGTCAAAACTCTCCGGCGGTCAGAAGGAACACTGGGGGCGCAGGACGACTGCGCCCGGTGAGGGCAGGAAAACCAGGCGGTGCGGATGTTTCCTGTCCAATTGCGGCTCCGCTGTGTGATGGCACAGCGGCGCGCGCTCCTTCTGGTGTGTGTGTGTGTGTTGAGTCGCCTGCGCTGCGCGTGCAGGTGAGAGCGACACCTCGCTTTGATTTCCCTCTGTCGTGGAAATCTACATCCACGCGCTCTGAGGTGGGTTTCTAGGCTCTTGGTTGTTGTGACACTTTTCAACCAACAAGGGAGGCGCCCCTAATGTTGCTCAATGTGCTGTTAACTTGATTTAGAGACCTCACCACCATCCTCCTCCCCCAAAAGCCCTTGTGTCAACAGTGCTCCCCACTCCGTTAAACATTTTATTTCAAGAATATACATCAGCTTCAAAACGTCAAATTAAAGCTGCAGTATGTGATTTTTTATTATTTATTTTAACTATCACTTGCTAAGTTTAAAAAAAAAAACAAAACACTTGTTTTGGGTACTTTTTGGTTCAGGTGGTCAGGTAATGAAAGAGGGGGAAGAAGGCAGAGGTCATCGAGGCGAGACTCGAACTTGTGACCACTGCGTGTAGGACCGAATGTGTTTTGTGTATCAAAAAAATTTGATGCATGTGCACTTTGAAGTCAGATGCTTGACATTTTGCTATTAACATGAGCCAAATGCATCAAAATCGCTCAAGACGGGGGTTAAGAGGAGACTCCTTGGTATACGTGTCCTTCAGACTCTCCCACCGTCTCCTCTGTATTTCGTCTAAATAAATACAACATTTATTTAACATTTGTTATTGTACCCAGAGAAAACCCACTTACCTGGAGACAACATGCAAGCTAGTCTAGGCAGAAAGACCCTCGATTTGAATTGAAGATCTTCTCGCTGTAAACAGCAGTGCTACCAACTGCAGGACCAAGCAGCCAAATCTGTAGTCAATGTAAACTTTACCTGGGTTTGATTATTGTACATCATAAAATAATTTTTGAAACAGACGGTAATTTTAGTTGTTAGTTTTTAACTA
The DNA here is from genome assembly GCF_051168715.1 of Poecilia mexicana. NCBI lineage: Eukaryota > Metazoa > Chordata > Actinopteri > Cyprinodontiformes > Poeciliidae > Poecilia > Poecilia mexicana. Next base: position 1,980,271 of record NW_028263381.1, read on the forward strand.
TTTACATCAAGTTTATTCCTGCCATTTGGAGCCCCAAATGGTAGGAATAAATAAACTAGTACTTCTTGTGACAGAAGTACTAGTGAACACCATGTCTACCAGTGACATGTTCTGTTGTTTGGCCCGTCATAAAGTTCCTCATTTGTGTAACTTTCTGTACACCATGGGTTTACCTCGCCAAATGGAGATGCAGGGCACAGGCTGGAGACATGTTAATTTATACAAGCTAATTTTATTTACTTTTTCTTTACAATTCAGTGGTGTTTGTACATCTTGCAGCAGTGTCCTGTCCAGCAGTTGGCTTTCTAGGTAACACCAAGAACCAGCTCTGCGTTTTACCTCAATTCCTTTCCGTGTACGACTCCATCAGTATGGGACTGATTTAAATGGGTCCCAGATTGAGCCCATCTGTGGTTTATGTGCGAGTCCTGTCATTAGGCTGATGAGGAACAGTTCCTGGGTGTCTCCTTACAGATAAACCACATGATGTGGGCAATATTTCACAGCAGTCACATCCAGGAATCTCCCCAAAGCATCTGATGACAGTGACACGCTAATAGCTGGTACTTGAGTGGTACTTGAGTGTGATGTTCACCAACAATCCCAGCAGTGGAGAATGCCGTACTTGTGTGTTTGTTGCATGTTTAAGATGTGACGATGACAGAGGAGTTGAAAGGAAGATGAATGTTTTTAAAGAAAAAGGAGAGCTGTGAGGCTCAAGCACCTGCAGATAGCTATTATGCTTCATGACAAGAGCACAATGAAGAACACAAAGGAAATAGGTATTTAAATTGAACTTTACAACATCATTTTCTTTGAGGAGAAAGAAATAAACTTTATGTCAAAAACAGTTCAACACTTTGAGAGAATAGTACGGTTGGGACATAATTTGGTCCACCTGCAGACCAGCGATGGTTATTTTAGCAGTTTGAGTGACAAGAAACTGGAACCTTTGGGTCTCAGGGGTACAAAGTACTGACTGTCCCAGTTTTTCTAGTGTTTCTTAAGAATTGACTTATTTTATACACAATGTGCAAATGACAGGAAGAAATGACAAAATATTAACAATCGTGAATGTGACTAAAGCAGCTACAGTTTCTGACAATCAGTCAAAAGACTGACCTGGAAACAGAGAAGGTCTCTTGCTTGTTTTACACAGCACTAGCAGCACTCCATGGGGCTGACTTTGGGTTTGCATGAAGCCAAGTTGTTTTAACATAAGAGCGGTCATCAAATGGGGCCTACTCTTCATAGCAGGGTGTCATCACACGCCTACTGGTTCCAACATGCAATCCAACTTTCACCTACACTGACTGGTTCTTCTTCGACGTCATTCCAGGCGGTGTCGTCGTTGGGGAGTTGACTTGTGAAAGGCCAAGGTGGCTAGTGTCTCATTCACCGTACTGCAAAACTTTCTTGTGAAATGTCAACAGGGTACAGTGGATCCTTTTCTGAATAGGGAGCTAATAACGACCTCACACATGCAGTTTTATGAACAATTACTGGCTCTAATTCCCGGAGAGCTGAATGAAAGCAGAAGTACCTCCAGATGCTGTGAGAACTATAAAACTCTTTCAAGGTCTGAAAGCAACAGTTTAAAACTTTACTGACCAAATAAGAAACAAAATATGGAACCATTTCTATATTTCATTAAAAACTTGGTTGATTGCTGCATCCCTTTGATTTTGAAGCACTAGTTTGTATTTCATATATAAGGACAGAAGAACTGAGTGTCTGAAGTTCTGTGACACTATAATACTGTTTATAACACTTTACACAATGAGCTATAATGAGTATTAAATAAACCACATAAGAATTCATACAAAGTCTAGTAAAAAAAAAATAAAAATCATGATATTTTTGATTCATTTAATGTGGGTTAAACCAAACCCGTTGCCTGTTTACACGTCTTCCTGCCACTGAAGCTGCAACAGCACTCTTTCACATGTGCAGAGGGACATCAGACAGGGGGTCTTTGTGCTGGTTCAGGGTGGAGTTCAGTGGAATTTGGTTAAAAAGACATGAGCGAACACAAACACTGCAACTTCAACAAGCTGCAGCCCCACCTAAACCCACCTTAATTACTCCTAGTAGCCATTCACAATTCATGATATGAAAGAGCTCAGTGAACATGAAGTATTTCAGGGTTTCTATGTGTGTCTTATTTCCTCCTTTGTCAGCTTTTAATTGGACTCTGATTAAATCTAAAAAAATCACAATATTGTGAAAAGTTAAAAGTTTTTTGTTACATATTTTGGAAAATAAAACTCAAATATGACATAGATTCATTACACAGAGTGAAATATTTAAATCCTTCATTTTTTTGTAATTTAGGTGATTTTGGTTATACAGTATACATGCAGTGCAATACTGAAATCCACCACTGTTAATGTATTTCACTGATTTATGGTGTCAAATTAAGAGAAGAAAGCAGTTTTGACATAATTTACAGGTAGTGTGTTTATAGTTGTGTGGGTTACATTTCTAGCTTTTCTGCGCTCTGTGTATTTTGAGGGAAGTCCTTCAGGACATCAGTCCACTTCAGTTAGCCAGATTGGATGTTGATGACAAAAATATCTGGGTCCACCTTAAAGAAGTAAACATTGGCTTGGGTGCAGAATCAACTCTGATGTAGTTTATCAAGTAATTGTTAAAATTTCACCAGGATCCAGAAAATAGATTTATTTGCTGTTACATAGATCACCCTTGGCCTGGTGGTCAGACCACTTACCATTTACTCTCATCCCTGTCAGGAACTCCGAAGCAGAAAAAGATAGGAGATCTCTCAGCCTTGGCGTTTATGAGGGACTGCATCAAGTTGATGTTGACTATCCTTCAGAAAGTGCAGGACAACAGCCCTGTAAAGTATCCCACATTGAGGCAGCTGACCTGTTTGGACCCTAGAAAGATGTTCTCTCATCCAGAATGGTGCCAGGGCAAGATGAGAAATCTTGTGCAGAGGTTTCTGCATGATAAGCAGCTGTCAGGAGGCGTCTCAGCCGGTATGAAAGAATAGAGCAGTTTAAGTTTTCTTTCCTTTTTCATTACAATATCTGTCTCTAAGTGTTAAATAAGCTAGGAGTGATGTAAATGCCATCATAACAAGTGTTAGATATCCAGAAAACACATTATCAGCATGAATTAGAAAATAAACAGTTTGCTTTTTTTTTATTAATTTGGCTTGTCTTTGTACTGTTTCTTGCAGGTGGCGTAATTACACAACAGTTTTGCAATTTCTTATCCACTGAGGCTAGAAATGACACCTTCCAGTCCTACCAACCATCTCATACAGTTGATGTCTTCCTCCATTGGGCTTTCCAGAGCAAACGCTATGCTGAGTTTTGCAAGAAGCTTCTTTTCTTATTGCATGGCCAGGCAACAATGGAGAGAGGCTTCTCAATAAACAAAGAGGTTGAAACGTGCAACATGCAAGAAGAAACGATCGTCTGTCATCCAGCGAATTGTGTTTATTGTGAAGTTTGTCTTAAATTTAATTTCAGTTGGTTTTAAAAAAGTCTTAAATTGAACTTGCCTTAAGCTGTAGGAACCCTGAGTTGTGTCATGTGAGCCTATTATCAGCATGTTAATAGGCCATGTTATTTTTGTGAGGTTGATTTATTTCAGCCGCAGTGTAATGATGCTACACTTGCATATAGGGTAAACAGCCATCGCTGGGGGGGAGCGAGACTTTCACCTGACAGCAAAACGGATGGGTTGGACAGCGCGCTGATATATGAGCGTCTTAAAAACTCAGAAACATTGGGAGAGGAGCTGATGAATCAATTTCCGGACACGTCAGAAAGTACACATTTGATAGAATATGATGTGGATGTATAAATTTTGCTTTATGCTAAAGTTTTACAGGGTTAATCTGGAGAAGCGCAAGTACTTGGATGGAGAAGTGGCTTATATGCTTGATAATGGGATGGTAGAGCTGAGTATGTCCAATTGGGCATCACCATTCATTCTGGTCCCTAAATCTTTTTGCCCAGATTTTCCCAAACGTAATGCTGTGACAAAACCAGACTGTTTCTGTTTCCCAACAATGGATGATTGCCTTGGATTCTTCTAGCTTTGTTAGTAAATTTAGCCAGGTGTCATTAACAAAGGGAGGTGTCTGCGTTTGTTGCCTCTACAGACTTGTATTCTTATACAGTAAAGCTGTTTGGCCTAACAAATGCACCTGTTACATTTCAAAGATTAATGAACAGAGTGGTTGGTGACGTCTGGTTGTGCGGTCTACTTGGACGATGGTGGTGTGTTCTGACATGTAGGAAGAGCACATAGAGCGCATCCGGGACCTTTTCCGGATGTCCCGGAAAAGATTGACTGTTGACAGTCAATCTTGACAAATGTGAGTTTGGAAGGGCGGCTGTTAACCTGTTTAGGTGTTGTGGTTGGACAAGGCCAAGGTGAGATCTGGATTGTTGCATGGAAGGTTCAGACAGTAGAGCAGTTTCATGTTCCAGGTATGAAGAAGAAGCTTGTGCGTTTTCTTGGACTGGTGGGATATTAAAGATGTTTTTGTCTAAACTTCTCATTGGTGGCCGTAAAGATTTAAACTTTGAGTGGTCTCTCCTTTGTCAACAGGCTTTTGAGCATGTGAAAATGCTCCTCTGTGCTGCTCCTGTGTTAGTTGCACCACATCTTAAACACCCGTTTCAGCTTTACATGGGCGCCAGTCATGTGGGCTCTGGAGCCGTTCTTACACATATGGATGATCTGGGTATTGGTAAGCTGGTGAGCTATTTTTCAAAAAAGTTCAGTAAGCATCAGCTAAACTACTCTGTGATGGTGAAGGAGATGTTTGCTTTGATCCTAGCCCTGAAATATTTTGATGGTTATTTAAGTGGTGTCGCTAACATCGTGGCGTATATGGATCATAACCCATTGACGTTCCTGACCTCTCTAAAATGTCCAAATCAGCGTTTGGTTCTTTGGTCATTATTCTTTCAGTCCTACAATTTGACATTCATCTTAAAGGACTGTGACAGAATGGTGACCTGTCCAGGGTGACCCCACCTCTCACCCAAGATATTCGCTGGAGATGGAGCAACCCTCCCAACCTCACTAGGGAGAAGGGTGTTACAAAATGGATGGATGGATGGATGGAAATATTAAAGGAAACAACAATATTGTCACTGATACTCCAGTTTTGTAGTCTATTTGCCTTTTGTGCCTGTTTTTCCCCCTTTCTTTGCTTTTTCTGTTCCTTATAGATCTTCTGAGTGCACCAGGTGCCGCTCTGGACAGTGAACTGAGGAGGAGAGAACCTGTACACTAAGCATCAGTTTGGCTAAGTCTAATCAATGGAAAAGAACAAAATGTTAATGGCAGTGTTGTGGTACTCGAAGTTGGTCTTGGTCTTAAGACCGGTCTTAAGACGGGCGCTGAGGACTCGGCATTTTATTTCAAGACCAGTCAAGACCGCAATTGTGAAAATATCACTAAACGTACAGCATTCTGTCCACTTTATTTGTTAACATCTTTGTTTTCAGTGGATGCAAAACGCACCGATTAAAATCCAAGCAACCACGTGTTTCTGTTACTCCCCCCTCCCCTCCTTTTACTTTCCCTCTCCCTCCCCTCCCCACCTTTCACTTGTGCGTGGCGCTCCAGGACACGCGCAGTGGTTTCCTCTAAGCGGCAGAAAATGTTTGTCTAATCATCAGTAATATAATATCGCTGCATAAATAGTAAGAAATCCAATGGCCACAGCTAACTCAGCAGCGCTTCGCTTTCACAGACGGTGGAGACAACGTCTAACTTTTTTCGTCACTTAGAAAAGTAGCTCAAAGAAGGTAAGCTCCGTTAACGTGAGTTATCAAAGCTAGCTGTACAGAGACACATAAGCATTGTGATGAAAAATGTTATCACTCACTGTGCTGAATTATTGTGCGGAGGTGTTGACTGACTTGTCGCATATATGGGACAACGCTATGTCCAAAAGTCTGCAATATAGTGAGGTGACATTCAGAAACAGTCGATTCTTCTCCACGGCTCTTTACTTATTAGATAGGACTGGAGTGTCACTGAGAGCCGTTGTTCTATCAGATAGCCATACGCTGTCAGGATAGCATACATGCATTAAGCATTAATAAATCCGACCGTCAGAGGAGTTGTCAGTTCACTATACGCAGCAAGTTATGACGAAAATAAGTCATTAAATTGTTTTCAATGATAACTATATAGATATACATGTGTTGTCATGGTTTCAAAGTGTATTTAAAGCAGGTCTGGCTGCTGCTGGAGTCAGCTACAACACACGCCCATGTAAAACTCACTTAACCGCTAAGTCAGGATGCCATACAACTGTTAATAACAAAATGTATGACGATCTACGTCATGATTCTATGTTGTTGATTAAATGAAATCTTATGGTAATGACGTGTCTGACAGATGTAGCCGGTGTTCTATCAGATAGCCATACGCTGTCAGGATAGCATACATGCAGTGAGTACCATGCCAGCGCATGCGCATTAAGTCCGACCGTCAGTGGAGTTGTCAGTATATGCAACAAGTTATGACGAAAATAAGTCATTAAATTGTTTTTAATATGACATAATATGATAACTAGATAGATATACATGCGTTGTCGTGGTTTCAAAGTGTATTTAAAGTAGGTCTGGCTGCAGCTGGATGCCATACAACGGTTAATAACTGTTAATAATGATCTACGTCATGATTCTATGTTGCTGATTAAATAAAATCATATGGTAATGACAGCGTATGCATATCTGAGCTAAGCGTACGACTATCTGACAACGTATGCTGATGTGACAGAACACCGTGAGTTCGTGTTAAGCGTATGACGATCTGACCTGACAGAACACCCGTTCTTTGTTCTAGTAATGCTCTGTATACACTGCATCATTATTTTATTAATTATGTACCTTGATATTTAAATTAACAAATAACTAAAACACAAGAACGAAAGAGCACGCAGAGCATGCACATTGCTCTTTGATTGTTTTTGTTCAAAGTGGCAGCTGTAATGTCTGCCATGGTGTCAGACTACCTGGCTTCATGTACTGGGATAGAGAGTGAAAACAGTCACGATGAGCGCCTTCTGTTTGGCTACTTCTTGCTTGTTGCTCCTTGGTCAGTGTTCATAGTTGAGCATTATTTACCGTCAGGGCATTGCCTCAATTGCTATGTTTAATGGTGCAGACAGTGGTGGTTTCTTATATGAGCAATATGGGCAAATGTCCAGGGCGTTATGTTTTTAGGGATGGCACGAGACCATCACACTTTTTAGCACATAAATGGAATGTTTAATATTGGTAAAATGTATTAAGTATTTAATATCTAGGTGTTTTATGGTAATATGGATCTTTCAGATTATTTTGAGAAGCAATTTCGATCATATTTTACATTTTATTGTGTCATGTAGCGCGGGCCGCTGGTCTTGGTCTTGACTCGGTCTCGACTCCCCTCGGTCTTGGTCTTGAGTTGGTCTCGGACCCCAAAAGTCTTGGTCTTGTCTCGGTCTCAATACACTCTGGTCTTGGTCTTGTCTTGGTCTCGGGTTAGGTGGTCTTGAACACAACACTGGTTAATGGTGGCTGGGTTTGCTTACACATTGTGATTAACTGTGCTTAAGTTAAGGTCTTGGAGATGAATGGCGCTTTCACGTGTCCACCTGGACCATACATTAGGAGGACTCATTCCATTCACAGAGTACTGGAATCAGAGGCGGAGCCAGAGCCACAGAGCCGCAGATGGCGTGGGGCACATCAGTCGCTTGACACGGTGTGGGACGCAGTCGTGTGGGAGCCGGTTCAGATGGACCACTCCTGATCAGACCTGGGAGCACGCACTGGTACCTGTGGGAGCCATCCGGTCAATGACTGAGGGAGATCTGTGCCTGATGACCAACCAGACAGAGGGGTTGCGGTCATCTGAGTTGGACCATAGCAGTATTTTAAACAGAAATATCCTGCTTCTGAAAAGATCCTCCTTCTGGCTCCGATTGGTTGTTTTTGATTGGAAATGGTTCATTTCTTCAGATGGCAATAGTAGCACTGAAAGGAGGTTAGAGGAGATAAATGTTTTTCACATATTATCTGTCTCATACTATACTGTCACAACATGGCCACAGTTTTAACAACTATGCAAAAAACTAAAGGTAACACTTTATTTGAAGGGGGGTGAATAAGACTGTCATGACGCTGTCATAAACATGACATAACACGTCATGAACATGAATAAGCCTTCATGAATATTTATGACTGTTGTCATAAAGCGTCATTCGGTAAATTATGACACTTTTAATACAAAGTTGACATTATTCAAAATGTCTTTGTTATGACAACTTGACATTAACTAAGAAATCATTACTGTTTAAACTTTACCTTTAATAACATAAAGTTACCTAATTTTTAAAGTGCAATCATTAATTCTTTTATATCAGTAATGATTTCTTGGTTAATGTCAAGTTGTCATAACAAAGACATTTTGAATAATGTCAACTTTGTATTAAAAGTGTCATAATTTATCGAATGACGCTTTATGACAACAGTCATAAATATTCATGAAGGCTTATTCATGTTCATGACAGGTGTTATGTCATCTTTATGACAATGTCATGTCAGTCTTATTCAACCCCCTTCAAATAAAGTGTTACCAAACTAAAAGTTACATACTGGAGCTTTAAAGTGTTGTGATTTAACAAAACATGCCCTGGAACTGTAATGATCCAGAATTTTGTCAAATGGCGTCCATTATTTGATCAACTTAACTCAGAGATTCATGGAATATAGAACAAAGCCGTTCAGTTCTGGACACAATGTGGAGACCAGCTTGTGAAAAGACTGAATCAGTCTTCTGTTAGAAGTAAAACACTTGGTGCTTTTTGAAAAAATGTCTTCTCCTATTTGCCCCCCCTCCATTCTCCCTCCTCTCTGCTCACCTCCGTTACAACCACCGGCTTGTATGCATGTACATAACATGAGCTGAATATAGAACGCTCTGTTTTGCACCACATGTGTGTAGGGGGCACGCTCTCATGTGGCTTTCTAAGAAAGCAGCCTCTGTGCAGCTTACGGATGCTGGGGAAGGTAAATATGTCCTCCAATTCCCTCATCAGCACTCCCCTACTGGTAGATGGACTTGGCCTAAGGAGGAGGCATGAAAGAGGAGCTCTGTTTGAGAGGCAGAGGTCGGATCGATAGAACTGATTAGAGATCAAAATCAGGCCTAAACTGAGCCTCTGGAGTTTACTTTTAATAAGCAGCAGCTTTTTTTTCTCCTTTCGTCACGCATTATTTCAGAGAAAGGAATAGATGTTATCACCATTTGTTATTTCACACATGAGAAAGAGATTCCGACATCATTGTTCCTGAAATAACAAAGTCTCCTGACTTCACTAACATAAAGATCACCATTTTGTGTCTAAATGTTTGTTTGGATTGTAAGCAGAGACACATTCAGGAGGATGTGGGGCCCCAGGCTCAAGTAAGTTTGGATGGACAAATATACATTAAATGTCCTCCATACATGAAATCTGCAATATAGTTCAGGATGTATCAACTGCAGATTGCTATGCCTTGTTCAAATGAAAAATAATGAAACAATCTTTGTATTTGTCTGTTTTAAAAGTTTCTATTTAAACATAGCATGACATTTGTGGTGCCATGTTTATACATGGTCTTCATTCGCACAAAGATAAAAAACTGAAAGGTTTAAATAACAATGAAAGGCATGTCTGTGATAATGTAGGGGTGCTGAAAAATACACCAAAACGATTGCCATTATCTTATGCCTGATGTGGTCAAGGTTTATGTTTGTGTGACATCATTGGTTTCAGATAGTTGTGTACTGGTCAATTCAAAACTACAATAAATTAAAACACTTAATAGTGACACAGGCTTATATGCTTTATTTCAGAACAGTGTTAGCAAGACATCAACTTATTTAAAAATACTTACTTATTGAACCGAGAGCTTCTGCCATGCAAGCCTGTGCTGATGTTCACTTCTGATTCTAGAGATGAAGATGAACACTTAACCATATGGAACCATCGCATAATTTGCTGTTAAATGCGATTTGTTCCGTACTTTACAAATGTGTATATGTAATAATAAGTAAGTGGTCCCCGAGTACTTTATATAGTAGGCTGCCCCAGTCATTGTTGTTGTGTCCAACTACTTTCTGGGTAACACACACTAACCCCGACACCCTGCCGCTGCAGCACTCCCTCCACCCCCGCTTTACATATATAGGGACTGGTCCCTTATTTAATTCTGAAAGGTGGCAACCCTACTTAATCACAAAAGAGGAAAATACAACTTCACGTGTTATATTATGTGAGCATAACCATAATTTTTCTCCTGGACTAGGCTGGACTCTACTCTTTATGGTAGGTTCAATGGAATATATGTCATAAAGAACTGTAGTGACCGGATAAATCAGAAGATGGAGCTAATGCTACTAAAAGGGCGCAACAAGGCCAAGAAGAAGAAGGACAGCGCAATCAGGAAGCGCCTAGCTGCTGCCTAGCAACCAGCGACCAATGCAATTCATGAACGTGAGCGCGGATAAAAGGATTTATTGTTGTGCTGATTAGAGCAGCGCTAACTGTTTGACTGTAAAGTTCTGTTTTTAGACATTGAAACTAAAACCAGAATGAGTCTGTCTGCAAGGTAAGCTGCTGTGCCCGCGCTACTCCTGCTCTCTACCAAGGCACAGTCACTTTGAAGGCGATAAACTTGCCTGGTACGACCGGGTTAGCAGTTAGCATTTTGGCTTCCATCATCGCTCTCTTCCGAGGTTTGTTTTCAGGGGCAGTGCACTGCCGCTGCAGCTGGGGTCGGATCAATTTACTCAGCAGACGTGTTAGAGGATAGTAACACGTCTGCTGTGTTACTATCCTCTAATCTGGTATATTTAATACCAGATTAAATATTCGTATTTAATCTGGTATCAGACATTTTTAGAAAAGTAATATCTAAACTGAAATCAAAACAGCATGCTTACTTTGAGAATTCAAAGGGACTCTGTTAAAAAAACCGAAATATTTAATATTTTTAGAACTGAGGAGAGTTTAAATTTAAACAGAACCATAGAATAGCTTATTTATGTGCGTCACAAAACACCTGGAACAAAACTCGATTCTTAGTTTGTAACTAATTAAAACCTGATAATTCATTTCAGTTAAAATTATGTACATAAGATAAATAAAAATGATTTTTAACAAAATGTTATCCTATGATCTACAATGTCAAGAGAAAAATATTGACTTGACCATCGTCCAGTGAGTGGTTATTGACACAAAGCCACAAATGAGGTTTACTGTGTCCAAACATGTTCACGGAAGGTTCAGTGGGAGGAAAAAGTGTAGTTGGAAAATGGAAATAGAATTTTATTATGTGAGAAAATAAAATCTTAACTCATCCCAATTTGTTGTTATCATGGAAATTTCTTGGAGACAGCGACATGTCATTAAAAATGACAATAACAAAGATAATACCAAAAGTGATTTTAAAAAATGATATAATTTTAGAGTGGCATTTGTGCTTTCTTAGCTTGTGTATGCAAACTACAGAGTTCTGAACTTGAATTTATAAAGTACTTTAGTACTGATAAAGTAGTAGTAAAGATCCACTTATGCAATATTCTATCATGCATTTCCTTGGGTAATCTTTAATTTATTGCATGTTTCTTAACAGAACTGAGCTCGGAGGGGACAAACGCAAACGCAAGTGGAGGAGAGAGCTCACCGAAGATCAGAAGCATGAAATTAAAGAAGCATTTGATTTATTTGACACGGACAAAGATAAAGAGATAGATTACCATGAGCTGAAGGTAAGTGGGGGGGGGGGGGCAGCAAAAGATGTGTCATAAAAACCATGTAATATGTCATGAAAGCTATGGGATATCTCACAAAAGACATGGCCTCAGTTTTTATGACACATACCACGGCTTTTGTGACATGCCATGTTTTGTGACATACCAAAACATGGCATGTCAAAAAAGCTATGGCATGTGTCACAAAAGCCTTGTTATGTCACTAAAGTTGTGTTATGTTACAAAAGTCATGGAATATGTCAGAATCCGTTACCTGTGTGACAAAACCTATGGTATGTGTCACAGAAGCCAAGAAATATGCCACAAAAGCCGTGGCATGTGTCACAAAGTCCGTAACATACCTCACAAAAGACATGGTCATATGGCACAAATACCTCTGTGACACATCCCACAGCTTTTGTGACATATGAATGTCACAAAAGCTGTAGCGTTTATTACAAAAGCTATGTTATGTCGCAAAATCCATGGCATATGTCTAGGGCTGAAACGATTCCTCGAATGATTCGAGTACCTCGATTACTAAAATTCCTCGAGGAAAATTTACCTGCCTCGAAGCTTCGTTAATTTATGTTTTATTAGTTAGCGCACCGTGTTCCGGCCGGGACTTCATTTGCGTTGCGCGGAGCTCTCACTTCCGCCTCTGAGTTGTTGACAAAAGCTAAGTCTCAGCGGCATAAAGTCCAATCTTCAAGATTGGCCCGTGGGGATTTTATTGATTGATGATAATGCCCGACTTTTTATCGTTTTTGGGGTACCAATAAGCATCCTTAAAATGACTGGGGGAATGCCTGGAGTACGGCAGCATTTCTCCTCCGGGGCTGCTGGTTGAAAGCGAACGGCGGGAAGAGCGCTGAGGTGAGCGGATAGACTGAACAGGGCGGGCGGCTGAGTAGCTGATGCTTACCGTGTAAATGTAGCTTTACTGACGAACCATACAATAAATTTCATATCCCGGTCTGAAGAAACGGGTGGCGGAGCGCATCGTACATGGCTGGTAGATGAGTTTCTGAGTGTGACCAGTGAAGGTGTCGTAAATATCCCGTATTGCTTCCCCCCGTGTTCGTCCCCCGGTCTAACGGTTCGTCAGTCCGCTGGTCTATTTCCTCCCCTCCACCCCATCTTACGTTCGTTCATTCGCCCTCTCCTCCCACTCCAGGCGGCATTTCCCGTATTTTCAAACCCAAAGCGTGACAGGTTAGGTGGCAAGGTGAGTTTAATTAATCTATTAAACTCACTGAAGATGAATACATAAACTAAAAGCTGGATTGTAGACATTTTTTATAAGCATATTTGTGAGCCTGCCTCTTTGTTATTAAATTCAATATAATTTCAGATTTTTCTATAACTTTTCTTCTGGTTAACTTAGAAAGTGAGCTATTATTGTTACAGGTTAGTTTTCTAAACTACAAAAAAGCAACTGTTAGGGATGCTCAAATATGAAAAATTGGACTGATATTGATATCTGATAGTAACACCGGTATTATGCCAGATTTACCAATATTTCATTTTATAATTTTTTTTTATCCGATTACTCGATTAATCGTAAGAATAATCGATAGATTACTCGATTACTAAAATATTCGTTTACAACAGCCCTACATATGTCACAAAGACCATGGTGTGTGCCACAAAAGTCATTTTATATGTCACAAAACTGTGTTATGTCAAAAAAAAAAAAAACATGGTGAAAATGTGGCAGGAAGCACCACTGCCACGATTTGGGCTTGTCGTCTCTCAGGAAAAATGTGTTTGAGGAAGACATGCTTAGTATTTCACTGTATTCATAAATGTTATAATAGTAAGTAAAAAAAAAAGAGTTGAATGTTATTATAGCTTGCCATAATCTGAAATGTTAAAAAAACAACTATTACAGACATTTTTATTAAAATTTTTTTGTATTAATTTGTGTAATATTTTTGTAATGGTCATTAATACATTATTAATACGAGCATCAACTGCTAGTACTGGCACAGCATTACATTCATGTTCCATTCAACACTTTGTCCTATTAATTGTCTAAGGTGTAATCCCCAGGTGGCAATGCGAGCGCTTGGGTTTGAAGTGAAGAAAGTGGACGTTCTGAAGATCCTGAAGGATTACGATCGGGAGGGCAGCGGCAAGATCACGTTTGAGGACTTCAGCGAAGTGGGTAAGGTGACGCGGGCTACTGTGCTGACAGTAGCTGCGTTTCCATTAAAAATAAAATTGCACAAATTGAAATTTCGAAAATAAATTTGCTTAATGGAAACATACCATGTTTGAAAAATCTCACTTTTCTCGATAAAAAGTTTTCGAGAAAAACAGCCGTATCAGAATAGATGTATTTTGTAAAACTGCCATGGAAACACTTTTTTTTTTTTTTTTTTTTTTTTTTTCTCAAATCAAACAAGTCACGTGATCAGCAGCTGGATGTTACTACTGGTTAAAACAGCAAAGAAGAAGACAGGAAGTAGTACTATGATGAAGGTTTGTTTTTGTTTTTTCAGACAATCTGCAGCCGGCTCCAGCAGAGCTCTCACAGGTTTACATAGTTTATAACAGTGGTTCCCAAACTTTTTTTCCTGGGCCCCCCCAGTGGTTTCCTAACATTTTCTGGGCCCCCCCCTATGGATTACAAATAGCTGTCTGGTTGAAGTTGGGGGGCGGGGGGATTGACTTTTTTTGGGGCAAAATAAATGAATCTTAGCTGAACATAGACAACACCAGTAGCCACCAGGCTACTTGTTTAAGCTTGTATTGATATTAGCTAGTCATCTTGTAGCTAACTTTACCTGCATCCAACAGCTTTACTCAACAGTCGGTTAGTTTGGGGGAAAAACTGTGAAAAGTTCTTTGTGTTTTGCTGGTTTGCTGCCGTGATTCTAATATACCTGCGTAGCTCCGCACAGCAGCAGCAGGTCTCCTTCACTGCCTAAGGTGTAAACCAGCGCGAGCGTCGTAGCTCGGAAAAACAGGTTACCACATGTTAACAACGGATTAAACAGTTTTAGCTGCTGATAACAGTGGCAGAGGTCACAGATATGGGAAGTGTGGAAGCTCCTACTGTATCAAATTGACAGAGTAATAACAGAGAGTTGGCCATTCTAAGGTAAAAGGCCATTCTTTCAGTTTGGGAACCTCTGGTTTATAAAAGGTTGTGTGTCACTCCAACGTGTTGAAGCCATCACAGACTACAGACTACTATAAATGGCGTATATGTAGCCATTCCCAAGTAGGCGGGGCTTGTCACTCCAATGCCTGAATAAGACGCCGTCTGTGATGATCTGATAGATGAGCGTTAGCCCCCTGGCTGAATTATGAATATATCTTTTTAATGATTTATTGCGTGAACAAGCTTATTCATGTGTGATTTAAATTTATATTTCTTATTCATTGGAAACACAGCAATTGGAAAATTGTGTTGTTTTTTTCTCCCCAACATCAGCAGAATATAGACATACTTGCGCACATTTGTAATGAAAACGCAGCTCCAGAGAGGCTTCGGTGACTTGTTTAAACATGTTCTGTCACCGTCCACAGTGACCGACCGCATCCTGGAGCGGGACCCCAAGGAGGAGATCATGAAGGCCTTCAGGCTCTTTGACGACGATGAGTCAGGGAAGATCAGCCTGAGGAACCTGAGACGAGTCGCTCGGGAACTCGGTGAAAACATCAGCGACGAGGAGCTGCGCAGCATGATCGACGTGTTCGACACCGACGGAGACGGAGAGAGTATGTCAGGTTCTGGTTTTCTTACATTCTCAGCTGACTTGACAAACAGGAAAGTGTTGATGAGCTGACTTTACTTTTTCAGTCAACCAGGAGGAGTTCCTCGCCATTATGACCGAAGACTCCTGAGGAATCGCTGACTGGCAGAAGCTAAATGACATCCAGCTTTTCCTTTGTGGCTCTGAAGTGAACTAAACTCATTCATTGAACTGGAGTCTTTTTATTTATTTATTTTTTCATTTTAGTTTTGATTTAGTTTTATTTATTACCTGGCAGCAGTGGCGGTAAAGATCAGTTACTCCTGCATATGCATGATGCTGCTTTCTCATCTGGACTGAACTTCGTTTTTATCACACTTGGTTCAAAATAAAAAGAAGTAAAGAGGGAACTGTTAATATCTGTGGGTTTGTTGTTTCCTCTGACTTGGAAAAAGTTAGTTAAAAAGTTTGCAGATCATTTCTAAAAACGGCTGCATTTCATATTTTACAGTTACTGCTTATATTTGTCAGGAATATGTCAGTGTTTGGATTTGCTATTTATTTTTAACTTATACAATAAGTTTTTGTGATATTTTCTTTATTAAGACCCGACTCCTACTAAAATCCTACTTGCTTTGCAAATGTGCTCTGCTTCATATTTAAAACCAGAAATCCTGCTAGTGAGCCAGAAAATGATTGACTGATTAATGTTAGAAAATTACCCATAACTCCCTGCAGGTTTCCACTAGCCTGTAAGATTTTAAATAAAAAATAAAAGTTTTTTATTTTTCCTTCCTGTTTAAATGTGCTCATCTGCATTTCAGTGGGAAGTTCCATTTTTACACTTAAACATTTCAACAAAAAAATTAGAGACAACCCAGATGTGGGAAAAGATTTAAAATTAATTTTATATCACCACCTAGTGATCACACGATGTAGAGTATATATCTCTTTCTCTCACAAGGTGAGTGTGATAAAAATTCAACAACTATCAAGTATTTGCCAAAACCTCTGGCAGAGCATTAAACTATACATACAGTAAAACCCAAAAGTCTTCACACCCCTGGTGGGTTTAGATTTAAAACTAATTTCTTTGAACCGTGGGGTTGAACAAATCTCCCCAATACAACAATGGGGGGGAAAAAGAGTACATAATTTCAAGACTAATCTCAGAAAATTTCTAGAAAAAAGTATAAATGTCTGAGTTTCAAAAGTAAAAACTTTTCAGTTTTGAAACTCAGAACATTTGAAAAGTTGAAAATGTTCAACTTTTGAAACAGAGATTTCTTTGTTTTTTTCTAGAAAATGTCTGAATTTAATCTGAACATGTAAGTTCTTTGTACTCCATATGCAGTTTATACAGTTTATACAGTTATACAGTAGTTTGCAAGAAAACAGCAGCCAGTTAAAGTGAATATGTTGGATGCAGATTCAATGTGACCCACCGCCAACTGAGCACTCCACCTGAACACAGCGCTGCTGTTGGTATGGCAACTAACTGACCTGGTCAGACAGATTTAGATCTTCAGACTCAATGATTTATCATGTCCAGCAGCATCATAGTGCACTGAGACTGTCGTAAACTTGCTTTACCGTAGCTGTCCACTAGATGGGGCTGTTCGTTATAGAACAACAGAGAAACGTTCAGAGGGAAGTTTCTCGGAATGGAGAGAAACTTCTCTCTGACCCTAACCCTTTTAGACAGCACCTGTCGTCCTCTGGCTCTACATGGTTAATTATTGTATGTTTTATAAATTCATCAACATTTTGTGTGATCTGTAATTAATTTTTGCATTGCTATGCATATTAAATCTGTCATCCGTCATGTATTTGAATGACTTCTGCTCTATGATGTGTCTTAAGGATTTCAGGAAAATTAGCTGGGTGTAAAGTCCAGCTAATGGGGAACCTAAACAATAAACAACAACAATAACAATAATATACCAATAATATCTGTCTCTCTCACTCTATCTCAGAAAATTATAGCTCATTGAAAGTTGAGTGGAAGGGAAAAGTGTGATGGGGAATTATGTGACAGAGTTAACTGCAGCCTTGAGAGGATTATCAAGCAAATTGTATTTTAGAATTTGGGTGAACTCAGTTCATCGAGAGCTAACAGGCACAGAGGAATTGTGTAAAGCACCTCATGCTTCCTGCTGCTGACAAGCTTTACAGAGATGCTGATTTTATTTAGCACCAATCCTCACTGCTTCACTTCAGTAAACATGGTGTTGCTGTTCTTGATTGGCCAGTAAACTCTTCTGACATTTAACCCCATAGAGAATCTCTGGGCTGTTTCAAGAGGAAGATGAGAGAATCCAGACCCAACAATGCAGACGACCTGAAGGCAGCTGTGAAGACGAAGCAGGCGGTACAGAACCACAGGCTGATCTCCTCCATGCTACGCCGCATTGCTGCAATAATTCATATGCAACAGGAGCCCCAACTGAACATGGAGTGCATAGACATGTACATCATTTTCGGAAACCTGACACCTCTGTTTAAAGACATTCCCCTTATTTATATATATTTATTTATTTTTTTAATTTTGGTTTGCATTATCTGTGAGCCATAATTATCAAAATGACAAGACATAAAGGCTTGGAATATTTCACTCATTGTGTTATGAATCTATGAATAATTTGTGAAATGAGTTACAAAAACATGAAGATTTTTATGACATTCTTCTTTTTCGAGCTGTGCTTGTTGTTCCTTTGCTCCTCTGGAAGCTCCTACCTGAAAACCTGATGAACACAAACTCTTCATCAGCTCCATCTGGACGGAAAACATCAGTCAGCACAACTGTTAATAATCCTTATCAACTATCTCTTTAAAATTAGCATTCTCATTGCCTCTTTTTATTGTTCAAATGAAAATCTCTATATGACATTTCTTGCCTTGATTTGAACTCCCTGACCTCTGAAGGAGAGCCGCTGTCCGTTTGCTGTTCCTGTCTGCTGAAACCCAGAAGGCTCACTCGCCCGGTACCTTCTGGTAAAAACCTCCATCAACCACATAATGGCAGCACTGAGCTAAGACTAACCACTGTGTTGTCTTTTTTCTGGTCCTGCAAACATAGAAAAGATTCTAAGGAGTTGAAAATAAAGTTACACAGCAGAGAATCATCAAGCAGTGTGTGTGCTCCTGTGTGTGTATGTGTCAATATGTGCTCATTCAGGCTGAAGATCAGAACAAATGTGTGTTAATCAGAGCCAGCATCTGCTCTTTACTGCTGGGATCATGACTCGCCCTTGCACTGGCACATGTCTGACTGTCGGCCCCTGAACCAGGGCAGCACACACTCCAGAAATAACTCAACCCAGTTCCTCCCCGGTTACAACCCCAACACCCACTGTTTGCTTTCTGCTGTGGATCTACACAAACACAGCCGTCAGTACTTGTTTCCAGCAGTACGTGTGCCTGAGTGTTAAGACAATGGATGAGGACACATTACAGAAGGAGAGAAGTAACCTGGAAGAGGATAAATACATTTCTTAACCATAAAACTACCCAGATATCAAATATGTGGCAGGCAATACTATAAATGAGTAACTTCATAGTGCTACAATAGACATGTTTGTGTGTAAAGGTTATGATGCCAATCAGCAGAAAATCACGTCTGGAGTACTGTTATGTCTTCAGAGCTGTTAGAAATATGTTCTCTATACCACGAGGATGCACAGTTAAAACAATGGAGTATTTTTTCAACCTAACATTGACTCTGCAGTTTCCTTCCAACTTTTGCTGCCACCATTGAGCGTACTAGCGTCAGCGCCACCTGGAGGAGAATGGAGAACTGCTTTTTATGGACAGCTGATGTAAATTGCTTGTGTATGGAAAAAAATAATAAATTTCACATCAGTTCACAAGGCTAATAAATAGATTTATAATCATGAAGATGAATAATATATCTATAATTTCAGAGTGTTTTAGTTTTATAAGTGCACAATATTTAGTCATTGTTTTCTCCAGTTAAATCCTGTTATTTCAACTAACTTTTTTTTTCTCAATTTCAGTTTTCGTTGTTTCGTTAGTTTTAGTTAATAACCTTGATTCTGATTCTTCTCTCAATGAATACAATAGTTCTAAAACGTTCTGGTACTGGAACAACTCAAACTTCCATTATTCCAATCTATACCCTCTCAGAGAGCTGGAGTAGACAGATTGTAGAGCGGTGTACCTCTCCCCTCCCACACCTGTTGCTCCGAGGTTATCATAGCATCAGAGACTCACGCCGGCCTCTGCTTAGTGAAATGAGAAGGTGACAGCATGTACATCTGACCCAGCAACTAACTCTGCAGGTCATTAGTCAGCATGCACCACCACATTTCACACTATGTTATATTTTTTTCTTCTTTGTTAATTTAATGTTATATTGTCCCTGCTTTTCTGTTACATTGTGAAGATGGCAGATCTGAGGAGGTGGTTCTCACCATGGATCAGAACCTTCTGCTTGAAGCTTCCATCAAACAGAATTGTGTTTCTGTCACCCTGGACAGAGATGAGATGTGCTGATAATTAATCTTGACACCTGAAACAATAAATCAGATCTACAGTTACCCAGAATCCCCTAGTCCCCGGTCTATTGGGAGCATGCAGGAAAAGAGCAATGCTACTGATGAGCAGAGTCAGAGTTCTGCTGGTGGGTTCAGCTGTCAGTCATTAGGCACAGCTATGTCAGCCATGTGTCGACGCTTAACCTTTGACCCTGACCGAGACACTTGGACATGAGGCATGTTCAGTTTGATCTCAATAGGAAACTATTTTCAGATATACAGAAAAAAGATTTTAAAAATTATATATATATTCAGCTGAGCTGAATCCTGATAGAGAATGTAGCTGCAGATTAGGGTGGAGTTGTGAGTGATGTTGATAATCTGCACTGTTTTATAGTCTATAGTCTGTAGTCTATAGTCTATAGTCTGTAGTCTATAGTCTATAGTCTGTAGTCTATAGTCTGTAGTCTGTAGTCTATAGTCTGTAGTCTGTAGTCTATAGTCTGTAGTCTGTAGCTGTCAGCTGGACTCGTGTGTGACACCAGTGTCCAGGTAGGTGCCCCGACCTCTGACCTCTCCAGTTAGAATGACCTCACACCGCCTGATTTCTGTGAGTTAAATCCCACTGTGAAATGACTGGCATTTCAAGCAGCTCCTCACAGTTGTCTCCTGCCAGTGAGCATCTGAAGTTCTGCTCTGTCTCTGTTTTCAGCTGGAGCTGCGGAGGAACCCAACAGCTCTGATCCCCACAGAAAAGATGGAAGCCTTAACCCTTATGTTTAGAAATGGGGTCCAACCGACCCCACACACGTAAAACTTGTATCATTTGTCACAGTCCTCTATGTTTGCCTCAGTCCTCACAAGCACAAAGGTTAAGGTTCACTGAAAAAGCACAAAATCTTACCAAGTAATTTTTTGTAGCTTCTAGTGCAAATATCTTTGTGCACTTGAAATTGACAAACCTAGAAGTAACTTTCCAGCAAGAAATAGGAGCTTGTTTTAATTTCACCTAAAATAAGGAATACGTTTGTCTTTTGATAAGTGAAATTATCTGCCAACGCAACTAGTAATTTTTAATTAATATTAATTGCTCAAATCAAGCTCCTATGTCTTGCTGAAAAGTTACATGTAAGTTAGTTTTATCTTATTTCAAGATATTTGCACTAGAAACTACACAAAAATGACTTGGTAAGAGTTTTTGGGTTTATTTTTTTGCAGTGTTGAGGTTATAGATTGATGACCAGACTCTCTTCTCTTTCCTTTAAGAGAGCAGATTCCAGGGTTCTCACAATCATGTCCAGGCTGAGAAGCAACACAGCAGAGCCAGGCGATCACATCGCCATCACCGCTTCTCTGAAATACTTGGTCAGTTTTTCAGCAAATGTAGTGAAATGCACACCTTCCAAAATTTCTGCTTTTGTCTCCTCAGCCCACAGAATATTTTTGAAAACCTCTAAGGCAGTGATCTTCGACTTCTGTCCTCAAGTTCATCACACCTGGCTCCTATATGAGCTCATTAGCAGAGTGCTATAGAGCTTGAGTGCATGCTAGTGAGGCAGGTTAGCCATTTAATTCCTATGTGTAGAAGGGACACATCTAAATGTTGCAGGACATTGAGGAATGCAGTTGGAGATTGCAGCTCCAAGAGGATATTCATGGTGTTTTCTGGTTAAATGTGAGACAGAGCTTCACGCTCGTTTTAATTAGCAGTGGCTGTCGCCTTGGAGCTCTTTGGTTCAGGTTGAGTTATCTGTGTCTTATTGTTGAACCATGAACACTAACATTAACTAAGGTTTAGATGTTGTTCTGTTCTGACCTCCTGGCCACTGATAGGCCATAGGAACGTTCATCACTGTTCCAGAGTCAACACGACAGCATGTTTAAGATTCAACCGTTCATGATCACATTTCATCTTTACATGGAATGTATTTTCTCCCAGCAGATTCAGATTGTGGAACAAAAATCAGAGAGCAGAAAGCATCCATGCATGCAGAGGGAGAATAAAGTTCACATTTAATGGTCCTGATAAGAGATTTGAATCCAGGACATCCTTGCTGAGTTTTGTGCCTCTGTTGCTTCTGCATGAATTCTGATCAAAGAATACTTTGGTTACATTTTAGGCCATCTGTCCGACAGCTGCAGTTTGGTCCAAGTAAGATCCAGCAAGACGAGACAATAAAGACATGCTTAGCAGCAACTCTGCAGGAGAATGGCGATAAAACCAGGTATTCAAAGTGACTCTCAGGTCATTACCATAAAATTATGCAAATTACAATTACAAAAATTAATTTGCTTAATCGAAACATGGCAATTTTGAAAAAAAAATAACACTCAGGTTTTTTGATAGGCTTTTGTGCTAGGGTCAGGTGGTTTGCAGGTATTTCGCCAACCTGCAGTGGAAAACACTTTTTTGCATCACACAAGTCACATGATCAGCAGCCAGATGATACTGCTGACAAGAAGATGACAGGAGGATGATGATGGTGTGGTATGTTTTTAATGACTTATCGCGTGAACAAACTTATTCATGTGTTTTTTTTTTTGGTTTTTTTTTTGCATTTCTTGTTTAATGGAAACACTGCAATTGCAAAATTGCAAAATTGTGTCTTTGCGACGTTAGCAGAACATCAACAAAGTTGTGAGGACATTTGTAATGGAGACACAGCTATGGAAACCAATGGACTGTTTTCATCCTGTGGGCTTTAATTTACCCTTGAATTATCTTGGCATTGTACCTACATCTACTTAAAAACAAAAAACTGTACATAAGAATGTTTTTTTTTTTTTTTCATAATTTACCTGGAGTAGTATGAGATTTAAAGCCTATAGTAAGCATGATCATAGGATCTGTAGGCCAGCAGATGGACATGGAGAGGAAATGCCTCGAGACATGCGCTGGATTGTGGAATATCCCTGGCAGTTGGGTGAGGCAGGATTAGTTTACACTCGGTCATGGCTTTCACAGTAACTCTATCTCTGGGATATGCAGGCTTCACCCAGCCTGCACTATAAAGCACTGGGCCCTCTCAATAAACACAAAACCTTTCCGTAACATATTGTGTTCCTTCTGCCATGTTTTATGCTGTTGGAATTATAAAGTAAAAGGCAGGAGTAACAACGGAAAAACACACATTTCTTCTTTTTGGAGTTTTTTTTTTCTGTCAACATAACTTTACTGTCAGACAAAGATGAGGTAAGCACTGCAAAAACACAATCTTAGTTTTGGTTTTGTTTCTAGTGCAAATGTCTTAAGAGACTTGAAATAAATCAAAACTAACCTACATGTAACTTTTCAGCAAGACACATTAACCAATTATTGACTTTAAAAACACACCTACATCTTGCTGAAAAGTTACTTGGAAGTTAGTTTTGTCATATTTCAAGTATACTAAGAAATTTGCAAATGAAACTAAACCAAAATTACTTGGTAGGATTTTGTGTTTTTGCAGTGAAGGGGAAAAACTTTTCAAGCTCTGTAAAGTAAAGTAATTTCTGTTCTTGTTGAACTATGAATTAACTGTGAACAACCACTTATTATTTGGAAAGCTGAGTCCAGTTTCACAAGCTACCTCCAGGCTCCAGGTTAGAAAAATGCTATTTGACAACATGAAGTGGAATCACTCAAGAAAAACAAAACAAATCAGAAACAAAGTCAACTATCAGTCCGGAGAGAATTACAGTGATTTCTAAGGCTCCAGT
Source organism: Poecilia mexicana (assembly GCF_051168715.1). Taxonomy (NCBI): domain Eukaryota; kingdom Metazoa; phylum Chordata; class Actinopteri; order Cyprinodontiformes; family Poeciliidae; genus Poecilia; species Poecilia mexicana. The sequence continues at coordinate 2,003,960 of NW_028263381.1, forward strand.
GAACCACTGTCCACAGAGATCATCCATTATCCACAGTGGAGAGAACATGGAACAGTGGGGAACCAGGAAATCATCGATATTGATGTGTTCACAAAAAACCCAGAACAATGTTAAAACCTCATAGGCCTCATTGACCTGGGTTAAAATCACTGTTCAACAGCTAGACAGAGGCTGGACCCTAATGGCCTCCAATACCGTTGCTTAGCAATGAGAACACAAAGACCCATCTCACCTTTTCCAAAAAACATCTTGATCATCCTCTACAAATGTATCTTACTATGTATTTTTGGTCTAGTTTCTAGTGCAAATATCTTAGACCACTTGAAATGAGATGAAATTAAATCACTCATAACTCCAGTGGGATAAAAGGAACTTGTTTTAAGTCAATCATTTCTTAATGTTGATTAAAATTACTAGCTGCATTTGTGGTTAAGTTCACTTGTCACAAGACATTTTTCTCATGTTCTAAGTGAAATAATTTGCCAATGGAACAAGTCATTTTTAATCAATATTAATAAGTTATTGAATGAATATAAGCTATTTGCAAGTTAGTTTTGTCTATTTCAAGTGTGGTAAAATATTTACAACTAGAAACTAGATGAAAATTACTCAGTAGGATTTTGTGCTTTTTCAGTGTGTAACCAATGGACAGGTGAATTCTGCTCTCTTGCTGAAAATCCTGGAGGAGATTCAGGATTTTCTGAAAACGTCAAAGTCTAGACTGAAATCTGACAGACTTAAACTGAACCGGGCCGTTCTGTTGAACAAGAGGAACTGTGACAAGCAGGGCAGAACAAGGCAAGAAACAATAAAAGAAAGTAGAAAATTTCCAAAGTTCACTGTTGGAAATTTGCTGTACAGAGTGACTTTTATCTTGATAGCAACCACTCGACGCCGTCTAGATGTCAGCAGGTTGTTTGGGAGTGATGCCAGAAAAAAAACTGTTCTTTACTACAATAAGAAATATATTTAAAAATGAGTTTTACTCTGAGATGGGAAAATATTGAGCTTTTCAATAACAAACTCTCCAAGAATGTAGCTGAACAGGTGGAAAAAAACGCCTGACATCAAGAAGCACAGTGGAGGATCTGTGATGCTGTGGGACTGTTTCATTAAAACAAACAAAAACCCTGAGAACTCTGTTTAGCAACTGAAATGCCATGGCACATAATTCTTTTAATGGAAAAAGATGCAGAATAAGCAAGCATGGGGCGACAGTCAACAACAACCTGAAGAAACGTCCAGGAAAAGCAGCCGGACTGCTGTCCTCTTTGACCTTGTGGTTCAGATCTGATGTTTCCTTAGACAGGCAACAAATAATTAAATGGCATTTTATAATGTACTCAGATAGATTGTGTTGCATATTTAATAACTTAAATGGACAATATTTTAGTCAGTGGACACCAACGTTCTCAGTACAGCTAAGGGGGTTTAAATGGGCCGTACGGGAAAGCCAAAAATTCTGGCAAAGGGCGATAAAGTTTCCACCCACTCTGAAATAAGAAACTCAAACTGAAGACTGGATTCCTCTACTTTTTTTATTTTTGGTGTGGAAAATTTGCTTATTTGAAGTTTTTTTTCTATCATCTTTACAAATGAGTCTCTAAGTGTATTCTGGAATCAGACCGTCAGAGTCAGCCGATCCCTCCGCCTGCCTCTTTCTTTCCGTCTGCCGGGCCTGACGGGACGGGACAGCTGAGCGTAATCCTCCGGCTAGCAGATGCTCAGAGAGCCGATACCTCCGACATGCTGGCAGGCTCGGCCTGTGGGTAACGTGTCCACTGTAAAACCTCAGTAGTTCTCCTTACTTAAAAAATATGTGCAAACTTGTTGCCTCCATTTTTTTGTTTGTTTTCATTAAATTAGCAGATAATCCTGTGCAATTTTAGTCACCTTAACTTAAATTAACTTAGTTAATCTGAGGATTTTTTAATTGTTTAAACAATTACGTTTTTTGTTGTTGTTGTTGTTGTTGTTTTTGTACATGTAAAGCTTTCTGAAGTCCATTATTTTTATAACTTGATTGAAAGAGTTCCTGGCTCCTGCTTCTTATTTGTTTCTCTACTCAAACATTAACAGCAAACACAAGAAGCAGTGATAGTTTGCTCACTTTTTCTTTCAGTAAAACAAACACAATCATTATACAAAGCTGCACCCTCACGTAGAACCAGGTGGTGATGAAAACAAACATTTCTCTCTCACAGTGCAGTTTGATGTATTCAAACGTAGCCAAACTGCACTGCTCACTCTGGATGAACTGACTGCATATGAAGCTTTGGAGTCGACATTTTCACCTTAGACATCTTAAAACCAAGTTTTGTAACAAATAAAAAATTTGTTAAATTAGTTGCTGTTGGTTGGTGGCACAATGAATGCATGCAAATCCCCATGTCACCCTTTCACATGACTTCAAATGAAATAAGTTCATTTTAAAACTTTTTTACCTCAATACTTAAATCAAGTACTTAGTATAAAAAAAGTTAAAACCGCTGGACTTACGTAGTTTAATTGAGTCTTAGCAAAACCTTAGATTCACTTGTCTGTTTTCAATTAAACACAATGTCATGATTTACAGTGTAGAAGCAGTAATCCTGGGCTCTCGCACCAAGACCACAGAGGGCCCCTGAGTGTCAGCAACACATTTTTCTCTCCTCTACACACACACACACGCACACGCACACAAGCACACGCACACACACACACACACGCACACACTGCATCAGTGACACCTCACAGCTAAATATACTGCAAGTGGCAGCAACAGGTGAGCGCTCTTCCACAGACATGCACTGAGTTGGGACGCAGGAGGTCACAGGGTGTGTGAATGTGTGTGTGTGTGTGTGTGTGTGTGTGTGTGCGTGTGTGTGTGTGTGTGTGTGTGTGTGTGTGTCTGAGTGTGTATGTGTCGGAGGGTGTGGGGGTGGAGGTGTTGAATTGTGGACTACCTCAGCTGCTCACTTTGCAGAAAAGTCAGACCCAAACGCTGCCCAGCTCGGGCTGCCCCGCTCTCCAAAGCCAGCTGGTCTGGCTTAGCTTTTATTCACCTTTTTATTTTCATTTTTTTGTTTCGGCTCATCTTGTTTGATACAAGGGACTGAGTGAGCAAACCCACAGCTGGAGCTGCTGGGGATCCTTCCAGGTGAAGACAGAAACAGAAAGCACTGGTGAGTGAGCAGACGGTTTGATGGATGTGAGAGGAAAAACAGGAGAGGAAAATGTCAGAGGAACACTGAGCAGAGGACTGACTGAGAGAGGTTCAAGTTTGGGCAAATAAACTAAGAAAAAACCTGAACTTCCTTTTCCACAAGAGGCAGATTCACAGAGGTTTATCGTTATACTATATTTCTGAAATCTGTTTTTGCATCCAAAAATGTCCTCAGCTTCTACCTGTCCTTAACAAAGGCAGGAATCTTCCGAACATTTGAAACACCTGTTTGTCATGATACTATTTTAATTTTATTTAATCTACGCTCTATTATAATAAAATCAACACAGACTCAACCTATAACAAACAGGGACCTGTGGAGAATAAATAAAAGGATGTTAAAATTAAAAATATAAGTTACAGAAATTTTATTTTGGGAAAAAAAAACACCTATTCTAGGTACAGATGTCAGAAGTGGAGGGTCAACAGAATCAGGGGCTGTCGCTCATGCAGTTGTTTCAGGTTTACTTTTCTCACCTGCTTAGACGATGGTACAGTCTAATTGGAAATATTTATCCTCCACTCGCTGTCTAACTTTATTTTACTTGTTAGTAAAAAAAAAACAAAAAAAAGGTTTTTCTTTTACAAAATAACATGGGTTATGTAACATTTCACAAAATTTCAGCCAGTAACAATTAAAATGAAATAAAATAATAGTAAAAATGGTAAACCGAGACTTTCAAAATCCTACTAAAACTAAGATCAACTTTATATAAATAAAAATATATATTACACATTAAACACAATGAAATTTAGAAAAATGTTAAAGAAGAATGACAGAATTGCAAGAGAAATTTGTCCAAACTGAAAATAATCAATTAGACTTATTGGGTTGTTTTCTCATTTTCTGATGTAATTGCCAGTTTGGTATTTTCAGCTTTCTCTGAATATGATGACAAACTCTGTAAGTTTAAAGTAGCACATAATCTGAAAAAGAAATTCAGAGAAGAAGGAGGCAGGTTCACAAATAAAAGAAAAAGATTAAATTGTGGAGCCGCTGATCTTCCAGAACACCAGTTTTATTTTACCATTTGAACTCAGTCTGGTTATTACTGTTCTAAAGTTTTGAACAGTAGTTTTATCATGATCTGCCAGATTCTAGATTTTTATTTTTGAAATAGAGCAATTCAACAAACAACTTAGCTATGTTTGAGAGCGTAGCTATAAGAAGCTTTTGGGCGCTCTCTGCTGGTCAAACTGTGCAAGAAGCTCGTGTGACATCTTACGTCAGGGTGTCCAACATTTCGTCTAATGGGCCAAAAACATCAAGTCAGAAGTGCTTTGTTTCTGATACTTAAATATTACAAGGGTAAAGAAATCAAGCCAAATTATTTTTTTTTTTATTTTAAATTTTTTCTGTTAAAGCATGAAACGAAAAGGGGCTTGTTTTCCAATGTAATACATTTAAACAAAATTAAAATAGACGCTTTTTTTCATTAATGGTTCCTAACGAGGTAACAAAAACTCCAATTTATACTTTATACAAAGGTTTTAAACCGAAATACCGGATACATTATTAAGTATATAATTAATTAAGTATATTAAAAAACAGATTTTAGAAAAGTTGCACTTTCAACTGTGTCCACCTGGGGTCAGTGTAGTACCTGTCCTGTGCTGTCTTTAAACTCTTTGTACTCTCATAGTTTGAATACCTGTTGAAAATGTAATTTAAATAAAATAAACATCTTCAGTAAGGATTCATTTACTTTATTCGTTTTTGTTTTTACTAAACAGTGGTACAGTGGTGTTCTACCGTTTTCTAAATTCATTTTCCTTTATTTGTCTTACTCTGCGCGTTCCTCTGTGTGTGGGCGCGTGACGATGCTGCCTGACGTGCGTTCAGGTGCTTACTTACTCACTGACAGCCCGGGAAGCGCGTGCTCTGCTCCGGGAGGAGACGACTCGCTGGATGGACTGAAGTGAACCGCTGGACGGAGACACGCTGCAAGCAGGACGTGGCGTGACGAATCATGCGGGACTGAGCGGGAGGTAAGCGGCTGTGTGAGGACAGAGTCCGATAAATGTGATGCGGGAGTGGACATTGAACAGGTCAGGTAGCAAGAAAAGTAGTTGTTTTACCTTTCCTCTGTTTCCTGCGCCTTTTTTATTCGAAACATTGGATAAAAGTGTGTGTGGAGAAGCGGGAGAAGTTTTCCTGCCAACCCGGTGTGTCAGCTGCTGCTTCTTATTGAACAATGAGCTTGTAGGTAAGAGCTCGAGCTGAACGGAATACTTTTTATACACAACCGAGGAAGGGTCGAGTTTCCCGCCTTGGACTTTTGGGAATACTTTGGACATTTTCCTGCCAGAGACTCATTGAAGTTGGAAAGAGATTTTATGTTTTATTCCTCAGAAAAGTAAGTGATAGAAATCGCCCTAAAGACCCCTTAGACTTTTCCTCTTGTCAGTCTTTTGGTGGTAGTTTTTGGGGAATGTCTCTATAACGCTGGTTCAGAATGGATGAGAAGTGTCTGTAGACATCACATCATTTAAGATTTAATATTTAAAACGTATAACTCTGGACTTTGGCTAGGTCATTCTAACATGCTTTGATCTAAAATCCACTGAATTCTATCTCCGCTCTATCCCTGCTGAAGGAAAACATCCCCACAGCATGAACCTACCACCTCCATGTTTTACCACATAGGTGAGGTGAAGCTGAAGTGTTGTAATTGTTTTCTGTTTTGCATGTTGACAAATGTATGTCATACATTCCAAATTTGTTTTAAAGTGTTATAGTTTGAGATGATATGTGGAAACAACATTAATGTTTATTCAACATTTCGTACAAAGAATATAGAAATGACAAGGAGAGGAGTCGGAGCCAAATTGCTACCGCAGTTGATAAACCCGGTAGGTTTTCAGCTGTTCTTCGTTAACGTGACATAAAAAGGCTATAATGATTTTCATTCAGTCAGAACTTTACGGTGACTCTAGCCACATGCATCACAGGTAGATTCTAGTAAAGCATTGATTAATGCCTGGCTTTAAAATTAGTTAACTGGACTTGTAGCCATATTTTGTGCCCATGTGGCTGGACACCACACGGCACGACAAACCCAATCGAACCGTTATACCTAGGATTTCTGTCGGCTAATATGTGATCTCTCAGGTTTTGAAAATGGGCCGCTGGACATTACACCAATGAAATGAGGAAGGGAAGGTCAGTAGAGAGCACCGGATCTGAGCCTTTTTCATTCAGTGTCATCAACAGAAAGAAAAAAAGGCAGGAAGAGACGATAAAGCCGATAATTAAAATGAGGTTGATAGGTTTAATTTATCGTGCGATTAACTGATATATCGTTTATCGCGACAGGCCTACTGCTGACAGATTAAAAAACCCAAATTATTGCTGTTAATTTTGACTGTGTAACTTTACAAATGGCCTCCTTTAGCAGGGACCCTGAAGGGTCTTTTAACCGCTTCAGCATAGATGTCCATAACTCCCTCTTCCTCGCTTCCTCCTCCAACTCATGTTGGGAAGTCCAAGGCTTTCCACCGCCTATGTGACTTAATCTGTTCCACTGCAATACCTCCCTAAGAAGGCATCCAGAAACCATCCTAAACAGAAGCCCTAACCAGCTTAACTGTCTCCCTTTGACAGAGAGAAGCGGCGACTCTGTTTCTCCCTAAGGGCTAAGCTGTCTCATCACCAGTTGTAGGGACTGAATGGCCCTTCTTTAAGGATTCTGACAGCCCATACTCCTGCAGTACCCCCGCACAGGAGAAGCTTTAGGCATATGGTCACAAACCTCATCCAAGTGAGGACTTAATGGTCCATCTTCCATGCACCCCTGAATGTTGTTGCCTGGTAAAAGAGCCGATTCAACATCCAGTGACCGTGATGGAAACCATCTTGTTTCTCCTGAATCTGAGACTCAGCAGGATTCTGTTTTCCAGTGCTGAGAGAGATCACATTCAGATACAATGCATAGTTTGACTATCACTTGCATGGAGTGAGAGGATATAAGCTCAGCCTGTGGTTCGGTATCTGTCTCACAAAGTGACTCAAGAGTTGGTTATTAGAGGGAGTACCTCATCATACCTCACATTCAGGGTCATGTTATGTCTGAAAGGCGCATTGAAAACGTTGAAGGGCCTCTTCCCGGTATTTCTGTCCCTTTAATCATACTTTCATGATTAAGGGCATTTGAAAGTATGATTACATATTTTCAATTATTACAAATGTACTCTTCATACTTTTAAAAACACTCTGCAGCCCTGAGACTAGGCCTATCACAATAACTCATTTTTCTGGATGATAAATTGTCCAAGGAATTATTGTGATAAACGATCATATGTTGTTTTGGGATCATTTTCAAAAACCATATCCATATTGGCATAAGAATGCAAAATTGCCTGCTTAACGACCAATAAACTTTAATTTTATTAAAGAGCACTTAACACTGGAACTGTACGATATTTTAAATATCCTAAATAAAATACAACAACCAATACCAATAACAGAAAGGAAATAAAAATCTGCATACAACTGAATCTATAAATAAAATGGAATATTAAGTTTCTGTAAACTAATTTGCTCTTCAAAAATATTAATAATCAGAATGGAAATGATCATACTTTTTTAAATTTATCAAATAATTTATTTATGAATTGATTAATTGCTTCTTGCGACAGACTTATCAGTGACTTAAATTGTTTATTTGACATGCTCAGAGTAGGTCTGTGCTGAGGTTCAAATCCATCATGGAGTCTTTCAGCTCAGAGTTGGCATGTTCTCCCTGTGGATGTGTGGGTTCTCTCCAGGTACTCTAGTTTCCTTCCACAGTCCAAAAACACGCCTGCTAGGTTAACTGCTCTGTATAAATTAGCCCTAGGCATGAGTGAGTGTGTCAGGCAAAGACTGTACACCTCCTCCATTGACCGCTGCAGGTAGGCATCAGTATCCCTGCAGAGATCAGCAGGTTTAGACAGTGGTTGAACGCTTTCAGACTTCAGTCAAAAGATGTTTATACATTCAGGGTTTCATTATCTGCAATGTTTGAAACCAGACATTAAGCACATGTTTTTCTCGCTAAAGCTGCAGGACAGAAAAGTGTAGGGTTCATGTCAGTTCTGCCCTATGCAGAACCAAATGTATCTGCGAGAGCAGCAAGAACACTTCAAAGGTTTCTTCTTCAGACCAGATTTTGCTTCTAAAATTTCCAAAATGTAAACAATTTTAAAAGCTGCAGTATCATGTAAAATCAAATTTCTTTAGCTTTACATCATGTTATAATGTTACTCCCTCATCAAAAACACACCTGGAGTGTTGTTTTGATTGTTTCATGCATGTTTGAGAAATCCTTTAATCTTCATGACAACCATTCAGATGTGCAAAACTGCTGGGTGGGCCTAGCACCGCCTTCAAGGCGAAGGTCCTCCTCTGAGCTGCAGCTTCCAAGCTTCCACCTCACAGAGCAGCCCTCCCCCACGACACTCCCACTCAGCTCCTTCAGACTAGCCAGCAACAATTAGCAAACACCTGGTGGAACTGCACATCTGCTGAGCTTATTATATAATCTACTTCTCAGCACAATGCTGGCAAAACGTTTTTAAAGGTTTAATAAAGGAGCCGTGTTGTGATGACTTCCTGAAAGAGACAGAGGTCCAATTTCAAGTTGTTAATTTAGGAAGCAAAATTTCTTTTAAATCAGACTTTATGTGTATAGCATTTTTATAACAACTGAAAGCAACATTTGGTGCATTTGGTGCACCAAAGCACCAAATGCTTTGGTGCTTTTAAAGCACCAAAGCATTTGGTGCTTTAAAATGGCACCAAATGCTTGGAAAACACATAGTACTGCCCCTTTAACAAGCAAATGTCATTTGACAGTCCTAGCTCACAAGTTTTCACACTCCGCGATCTTTTTTACATTTTATCATGTTACATTCATAAAACATTTTTATTTTATGTCAAGATCAACACAAACAGTACTATGAGTGTGAAGTGCAGGAGGGATAGTAGATGTAATTGAATCTCAGTAAAAATGCGTTTGTTCTGTTTAGAGAACATTAGTGACCTAACAGCATCATGAGACCTGAGAAACCCAGCAGACTGGTCAGGGAGAAAGTTCTGGAGAGGTTTAAAGGCTTCAACATCTCCGAGGGGGCGATTAATTGATTTTATCAATTAATCCATTTTTCTGTTTTGAAGATCTACTTTGTTAGAAATCTGGACGGTCTTACTATTGCACTTCTTGGAGTTCCAGAATGATGTTGACCTGCCCTAGAACTACCACCTTGTCTGATGAACGTGTTTAACAGCTTCTATTTGACTTTGAATTCAGGTCTACTCACAGGAATTGTTGAAATGGATATTTTTGTCATTTGTAATTTTCTTTAAGGGGGGAAAAAGTGAGGATAAAACATATCAATTAAAATAAAAAATTTAATTTGTTATAAAAAAATCTGATTTTATTTTTAAGCCACTTCGCCCAGAGCTCAGAGACTGAGTTTCACCTTCCATCAGGATAATGACCCTACACCTACAACCAGAGCTACAATGAAATTATTTTTGATCAAACCAGATTCATGTCTTAGGATGGCCTAGTCAAAGGCCAGACCTAAATCCAATTGAAAACATGTGGCAAGATTTAAAGTTGAGCTGCGTTGCAAAGAAAAATTATCACAAATTTCCCCAAGCAGACATAAGTTGTTAATGACACCCAAAAAGTTTTTTTAAAGCTTTACTGCTGCAAAGAGTTTTTCTTCAAAGAGTGACTCAAGGGGACTCTGATTCAACTGCCATCGTTTAACAAAGTGCTTTTTATTCAGTGATAAACTGTATAATTTGAAGAACACAGCACATGATTGGTTGTTTTCTTTAGCAAACAATATTCCTCACTCTTTCTTTTTCTTTGCTCCTGTTTTATGCCAGTCCAGTCCACGTATTTGCTAGCCTTGGTTTTAACTTCAGGCTGTAGAGATGAGCTTGTTTAAACAGAAGGTTTGTTGGAAACAAGCAGATGCTTAGAGCCTTCAAAGACAGCACCACTGTTCTTCTTCTACTCACCCCACGCTCCCCACTCCTCAAGGCCGTCCACGTCTCCAGCAAAGCGCTGCAGGCTGCTATCAAAGTGGCTCAGACAGAGGAGGGTTTGTGCACAAGTCACACAAAATCTCCACCGGAATTATCACAAGGTTACACAACTACAAGACATTGGCACCTGCTTTATTTTTATTAGCTGTAAAACTAATTGGTAATAAAATTTTTATTACCAGTTGTTAATCTTTCAAAGGTGGCTGACCTCATTTTATTTGAGGAAAATTAACACAATACTTGAACAGCACAATAATTCATGGTCAGTTCTTGGCATAGGTTGACATAAACGGTTTTGCCTAGGGCAGCAACTGCTGACAATGACAAAATAAAAAGTGGAAAAAAATCCCCCTGAAATTATTAAAGGTGCAGTAGGTAAATATTGTAAAATATGTTTGCTTGTTTTTTACATTTTCTAAAGGAGCAGTATTGTTTAAAATGGTCTTTTTTTAGTTTACATGTTATAATTCCCTCATCAAAAACACACTAGTGTTGCTTTGATTCTTTCATGCATGTTTGAAAAATCCTTTTGTTCCCCATGGCAACCATTCACTTGTGCAAAACACGTGGATGGACAGAGGCCGAGGTCTTCGAGACTCGACATACCTCATAAGTTGTTTTTTTTTTGTTTTTGTTTTTTTTTTTCAACTAGAGGACTCCTTTGCTATTTTATATGCACATTTCCTACATCTTCTTATGTGACAGTCAAACCAAAGTAATTCCAACTGAGTGACTAGCAGACATTACCTGTTGGAAATCAAAAACCATGCATCCCGACAGTAGTCTCAGGTTTAGTACACACTTAACCAAGTCTTTTTACAAACAAATATTTCTGTCACACACATTTTTTCTGAAAAGTTTCCATCCTCATGAACCCTGCAAAATATGCCAAGAGCTTCGTTTACATGTACAGATATCTAGGCTGAATTACTTTTAAATTGCGTATTAGAATATAACATTATTAAAACACATGCATAACATCAATATATGATGACAATGTCGATATATTGGTGTATTTTTTGTTACAGTCTAAAATTCGCAAGACCCTAAATCTCAGTTTTCCCATGTACACATACAAACATAAACACTAAGTTTTCTGAAATCTCTACTTTGATCTGAGTTTTCATGTTTTTTGTGATATAAAACAGAGCTTTTGTTTGGATGGAAGGACAAAACACATAAAAACGTATTCGTCTTCCCAGATATCTGGCTATGCGTGGACTAGGCCTTAGTAGAATCTAGGAAATTATCTTAAACTGCTAGTTGTTAAAACGAATGCAAAACATCCCTCTTGTGATTACAAACTGATGGTCATTACGAAGCTGCGTACCCAGGAAAATTGTCTATGATAGGAGTTAAATTGCAAAGATTTGAAATGTCAAAGTTGTGAAATGAGTAGCAGCTGATTCTGTATGAAGAAGCACTCACAGTTCTTCATACACTTTCTTTCTGTCAGGACAGTTTGATCCCTCACAAACCCACCCATCGCCCCCACCAATCATCCTGCAACCTCAGGCCATATCAGCTCTCTTCAGATCTTTTTTATCTGCAGCATCCCGGCAGGGAGTACGAGGGCATGTCCACATGTCACCTGTTAGCTGTTGCTCTGGGCGATGTGCTTTGTACACACGTGTAGTCCCGAAAAAACACACCGCACTCCACCAGCCTTAGATTGTTCGACGGATTGGGAGAGATTGCTCGACAGCTGATTTCCATTTCTCTCTCTGTTCAACGTTTTCTCTCGTTCCTGCCAACCAGAACCCAGCCGTATTATTCTTTGGGGTAAAAAGTTCACTCTTTTATTTTTGGAGTCCTTCTGTTTTACACGGTCTATAAATAGTAGGGAGGTTTGTGAAGACGCAGGAGGGGGAGCTGGTTGGAGATTTGCCGTCATCCTGGAAATGATCAAACTCCTCACGAAGCGACACCTTCGTGCTGATTTCTGTGATTTGAAGCAACCTTCCCTGAACGACTCCCATCTTTGCTCGACCTAAAATTCCCTTTTCAGATCCAACGTGCTGAGTGTGCGTGTCTGGGAGTGCTGCTAATTTAAACGGCGATGTGGAGCCGTCCTGCAGAGAGGAGCGCTCGCAGCGCTTTGACTCATGCACTAGATATTCACATAATGCTCAATCGGCATGTCTCTACTTGCTGCCAATGATTCTGTTACTGTCACAACACAAAGCTTAATCTTATTGTGTTGTCACAAAACACATCAGCATAGTGCGAGAAGCACTTGGATAATGCTTCCTTCCAGCAGAAAACCAACATGTTCTGATCAGGTTGTGCTCTGATAATCACATTAGTCATTTTTAATTGCTGGTTGTTTTTTACCAAATATGTACCTTGGGTTTGGAGTTCTGGGTTTTAGGTAATCGGCGTAGAATGGGCTGTTCAGAAACGAGGATGGAAGTGACAGGTTCTAAAAGCTAACGGTTTCACAGACTCTGTTGCTGTAAAGGTCGACCTTGCTACCGTGCTGCAGCAGATAAAACACCTGATGTTTTGCAAAAACTGCTACAGTTGGCATTCTTCACACAATAGAAACAAATTTTGAAGGTTTTGTTTTCAGTGACTTGAACATGTTTATGTTAGACATTAGTATATATTTTTGATATGTCAATGCTGTCTCCAAAGTCCAACAGAGGTTGGAGACAGGGAGAGTTAGTAGCTAGGCCTGTCATAATAACAAACTTTGCTGGGTGATAAATTGTCCCAGAGGTTTTTGTGATAAACTATAATTGTTATTTTGAGAGTAGCATAATGGGAAATGGAATAATAATACGCATACACCTGCTCAAAGATTAATAAACTTTAATTTCTAACAAACATTTAATGCTGGAACTGGAAGACATTTTAAAGATCCAAAATAAAATTTAAAAAAATAATAATAAATAAAATGGATACTGAAAGCACTGCAAACAAAATTTTTTGGCTAGTTGAGACCAATGCACTAGGCCAGTGGTGCCCAAAGTGGGTCCTGGAGGGCCGCCATCCTGCATGTTTTAGTTCTCTTCCTGGTGGTAGTAACAACCTTCTCAGCAGGTCAGTGTTCTTCTTAATCCTTCTAATGAACCATCATTTGATCCAGGTGCGTTAAACCAGGGAGAGACCTAAAACATGCAGGACGCCGGCCCTCCAGGACCCACTTTGGGCACCACTGCACTAGGCTGAAACTTTTTGTTATTCAGTCTTTGGTAGAAAGAGAGAGAGAGAGAGAGAAGAGTAAAACAAACAAATGGAAATATTCAAGCCCATTTTAATTTATCATGCAATTAATTGATTTATTGTTCATTGCCACAGTAGTAGTGGAAAGCAGTGCTTTGCTTTTTAATTCCATTCATAGTGCTTTGTAGACTTATTCACACCACTTAGATTTTTCTCATTTTTATGCCACAATCTACTTAATTGGTTTTTATGCAACTGCTCCCATAAAGGTCAGATTTGTAGAGTAGATGATAGATAGTTGTTCTAACCCTGCTTTAAGCTTCTCCACAACTTCCTCCCTGACCTGTCTGCTGACCTCTCCTTTATACTGAGATTAAACACACACACACACACACACACACACACACACGCACACACACACACACACACACACACACACACACACACACACACTGTTTGACTCTGTTTTCGGTAGGTGACTTCTAAAGGCAAAATGGGCCAATACCATGCCTTCCTTTTCAGACCGTATTTGTGAAAAGAAATACAATAACTTTGAAAACTATGCAGAATCTTCATCTTCATTCCGTCTAACAAGTTTTCAGTACTTTGTGTTGGTCTATTAAACAAAAGCTTACTAACATCTATTGTTTGTGGTTGCTGCACTACAACATATTGAAAAAGTTTAAGTACGTTTGCAAGGCACTGTAATTAAATGTAACCTTCACTTCAAATCTATCTGTCGCATAGATTTTGAAAGCTTGGTTGCATGAAGAAAAAAAACCCTTCAAGTCTTCAAAGGAAAGATTACTTCAACCTACTAATCTATAAATAAATAATGAGTACATAAAACTGTTAAGTTGAACAGAGATGTATCCTGAATTTACTGTGAAATTGCAAACCAAGCCATGTCTGGAATCTGACCAGATAGTATAATTATGATATCTCTGTTTACTTTTGCACAAAACAAGAAGTATATTGTCTTGAAATAGGAATAATCACAGATTTACTTTAGGCTTGTAGACTAGACTAGTTCTTCTAACATTGATTTAACCCTTTTAAATACTATAAAAAGTGTTTGAAAGGGTTAATAGAGCAGCCATGTTGTGATGACTTCCAGGAGGCGGAGTTTCAGAAAGAGCAGGCGTTTTTAAAGTGATGGAGACACATTTTTAATGTGTTAAATTACAAAGTGAAATTAGTTTTAAGTCGTATTTGATACAGCACTTTAATAACAACCGAAGTTAGCATAGTTACTTGACTGTGCTATAAAATGGCACTCTGGAAAACACATAATGCTGCCCCTTTAGAGTTCCCTGCAAAGCATGTCTGTTGGCAAACAGAAAAGCTGCAACAATAAAACAGAGCTCCTTAACAGTTTCCATTACTTAACAATCCTCTGTGGAGTTTGGGTCTCTTCTGATCCAAGTGCGTAATGTGGAGCTTGGTGGTTGGAGGTGTGAAAACGGAGACGAGCGGCTCTAAGCCGGCATCTGTGTTTACAGTAATGCAATAACGTCCTTATTGGACAAACACTGACTGAAGAATGTGGAGAAGAAATTCCATGCATCACTCGTATGTTTTCATGCAACTACTGCACACTTTGCATGACAATTTAGTCATGCATTAACTTACATACATTAACAACTTACTTTGCTAACGCAAAGTAAGTTCAGAGGCACAGAGTGAGAAGTGCTTTCAAAATCGAAGCAGAAATTCCTGTTGCTGACAGAGATCCGGTTTGGGGAACTACAGGCGGCCTGGACTCTGCAGTTAAAGCATAAAATACCAAAAGAATAGGTATCGGTTCAAACTTGATTTTAAACAAGGATCTTTAAGTAATATTTATTCATACATCAGTTCTTCTGAGCAAAGAATGACTCTTTAGATATTTGGATTCTTCCTTTCCATCATCAATATCTATCACCAACATTGTTTGTCCTCTGAAAGATGACAGATTTTGAGATTACTTCAACTTTTTTATTTTTTATTTTATTTTTTTATTTTGTAAGTATGGCTCTAACTCCATCTATTGGGCTGTTATATATTTTCCTTTTAGCAAAATAAAATGTTATATAAATCGAATCCAGGCTGGGGCAAACAGTTACAACAGTGAAACTGAGCTGTGCAGTGTGGGTCCTTAGGCAAGACCCTTGGAGCTATATAGCCTACCTCATACCATGAGAGACATTGATAAGCACGACATGCCGGCTCAGACGTCGCCCGGCCAAACAAGGTCTGCGTCAGGTGCTGGGGAACCAGAGCACCTTGATGAAAAATGGGCTACTGGAACAAGACGGAAATGGGCGAGAGATGAAAACATGGATCTGTTGGAATGCTACTACTCAAGTAACCCTAGTCAGAGGGGCTACATGCAAAGACTGTGGAAGGAATGGTTACTTCGACATCCCCAGTCCCCACTAACTCCCAAACAACTAGTAACTCAGTGTTCCAACATCCGCAAACGGCAACTGCTATCACAACTTGAGATTGACGAGGTACAACACAAAGGGGAGGAGCCAGGACGCCAGGTCAGAAGGGAGTTAACTACAACTACCCGCCCAGAGACTGGGTATGTAGCCCCAGTAATGAACGAACCATCTGAGCTGAACGAGGCAGCAACTGACCTGAGAGAGAGAATCATGACTCGAATGAACACCAGACAACCCCGATGCCAATTACAACGGCTGAGTGAAGTACCATCAGAAAGTCTCATTGAAGATGTGAATGCAGAACGATCCCTACCAACACCATAACTGAAACCAATGAACTGATATACAACTCAGCATCAGTGATCCTTGAGATGCTTGGCTATAAGAGCAACCATGAGACCCAATATCCACCATGGAAAAGACGGTTAGAGGCTAAGATCAAGATAACAAGGAGGGAAGTGAGCCAACTGTCAGAGCTCCAAAGAGGTGCAATGAAAAGATCACTACCTAAGAAGTACAGCCAGATGCCCATACCTGAAGCACTCGAAACTGCCAAACAAAGGCTCCAAGCCTTGGCCAGCCGCCTAAAGAGATACACAAGAGAGAATGAAGCCAGGAGGATTAACCGGCTAAAGTGTACTCTCAACCACAGCAACCTCCCTGAACAAGCCCCGGTAACCATCACTGTGGCAGATGTCCAAGAAAGAGTCTTAGGTATGAAAAACTGGACAGCACCAGGGCCTGACATGATCCATGTCAGGCATCATAGCAGCTAAGATAAGCGGGCACATGGATAAATACATGAGCACGGCACAGAAGGGCATCGGCATAAATAGCAGAGGAGCCAAACACCAACTCCTTGTAGACCACACAGTCGCCCGAGACTGCAAAATCCGACACACCAACCTGTGCACCGCTTGGATTGATTACAAGAAAGCCTATGACTCAATACCTTAGCCAAATCATCAACAAGACTGGCTACGGATACCGACTCAAGAATGGGGCCACAATCAGTCACCTCCTCTACATGGATGACATCAAGCTGTACGCCAAGAGCGAGCGAGACATCGACTCACTGATCTACAGCACTGACATTGGGATGTCATTCGGACTAGAGAAGTGTGGCCGGATGGTTACAAAGAGAGGGAAGGTCGTCCACACAGAAGGGGTCTCACTCCCAGAACAATAGCAAACATAGAGCACAGTTACAAGTACCTGGGAATACCACAAGCAAATGGCAACCTCGATGAGGTCACAAGGAAAGGAGCCACAGCCAAATACCTCCAACGAATAAGGCAAGTCCTGAGAAGCCAGCTTAATGGCAAGAACAATATCCGTGCAATAAACAGCTATGCCTTACCAGTAATCAGATACCCTGCCGGAATAATTAGCTGGCCAATGGAAGAGATAAAGGCCATGGATGTTAAGACTCGGAAGCTACTAACCATGCATGGAGGGT
The DNA here is from genome assembly GCF_051168715.1 of Poecilia mexicana. NCBI lineage: Eukaryota > Metazoa > Chordata > Actinopteri > Cyprinodontiformes > Poeciliidae > Poecilia > Poecilia mexicana. Next base: position 2,021,263 of record NW_028263381.1, read on the forward strand.
TCCACCCCAAATCCAGCACCCTGAGACTGTACACAAGCCTTAAGGAAGGAGGCAGAGGACTAGTGAGTGTGAGAGCCACTGTCCAGGATGAAACATCCAAGATCCATAAATACATCAAGGACAAAGCCTCAACGGACGATGTGCTCAGCGAATGTCTCAGGCAATGGGGAACAGAGGACGAGGTGCTAGACAAGCCCCTACATGGGATGTACCACCGACAAATAACTGAAGTGGCTGATATCAGGAAATCCTACCAATGGCTGGAAAAAGCTGGACTCAAGGACAGCACCTGAGGCCCTCATCCTGGCTGCACAGGAGCAGGCCCTAAACACCAGAGCAATAGAGGCTCATATCTACCACACCAGACAAGACCCCAGGTGTAGGTTGTACAAGGAGGCCTCTGAGACAGTCCAGCACATAACAGCAGGGTGCAAGATGCTGGCAGGGAAAGCGTACATGGAACGACATAACCAAGTGGCAGGCATAGTGTACAGAAACATCTGTGCAGAATATGGACTGGAAGCCCCAAGATCAAAGTGGGGAACACCCCCAAAGGTGGTGGAGAATGACCGAGCTAAGACCCTGTGGGACTTCCAGATCCAGACAGACAAGATGGTAATGGCGAACCAACCGGACATTGTGGTGGTGGATAAAGAACAGAGGAAAGCCATTGTGGTGGATGTAGCAATACCAAGTGACTACAATATCAGGAAAAAGGAGCATGAGAAACTGGAGAAATACCAGGGCCTCAGAGAGGAACTGGAGAAGGCCTGGAAGGTGAAGACCACAGTGGTGCCTGTGGTCATCGGGGCCCTCGGGCAGTCACCCCTAAACTGGAGCAGTGGCTCAAACAGATCCCAGGAACAACATCAGACATCTCAGTCCAGAAATGTGCAGTTCTAAGCACAGCCAAGATACTGCGCAGAACCCTCAAGCTCCCAGGCCTCTGATAGAGGACCCGAGCTCAGAGGATGAAAAAGAGACCACCCGCGGAGGGTGAGAAGGGAATTTTATATATATATCTTTTTATTTTTATTTTTATTTTGCTAAAAGGAAATAAACCACAAGAGCAGCTAGTAAGGGGATTGTTAAATATAATTTAGAAATGGCTTCTTTATTGAGTCCAAGCATCACACTCTCATAATAAAGTACCCGTAGAAGTGAAAATCATCACATCTTTAGACATTTTTAGAAAATTGTTTAAATCGGGGCTTTTAAACAAACGTAATGGATTCATGCTTTAAATGAACGTGTTTGAACTAGTAATTGTTTTGTGTTTCTTTGTTGATGTGATATGTTTATTTTTATCATTGGGGCCTTCCCATAGCATTACATTTAAGGATTGTTTTTTCATTACTGAAACCAACTGCCGCTCCGCTAGAGTGAGAAAAAGAGTGGATTTCTGACCCCAAAATAATTTTTGAATTGCCGCCACGCCTACAGGTATCGCTCTATCGGTATCAAAGTCAGTTATGACATTGATACGCATGCCTGCTCCCATAAAATGTTTTCGAAATTTCCCTAGGGCTTACTTTTTTCTTTCAAGGTGCTTTAGAGCAAAGTCATGGGACAGGATAATCTGACGTTCTCATCAAGTCTTTTCAATACATTTCTGAAAAATTTCAGAGCTCAGTGCACACCATTTTTCTCTCATCGCTGTTATTACTGTGAGTGAGGTAGAGATATGAATCGCGGGACTATCGGAGACGACAAATAGCTCTCTCATACGCTTCAAACGGTTTTCGAATACGTATCACGGTTCCCGAACGGGAAGGATTTGTTCGGACTGCTTTTTGGAGTGAAACTTGTTGGCTCAAACAGATGGAATTGTATCTCCCTGTGTGTGTCTCTCTCACAGCTGACAGAGAGGATTAATTACCATAGCAACAGAACACAGGCTACAGCTGCTGATTCGACTAGTTCTAACTATGGTGAAATTTGAAATTTACATGCAATTTTTACATTGCATGTAAAAATCATGCAATTGCTCTATTGGTCATTATATAACTGGTGTTACCAAACCACTGTTACACACTGGATTAGTGTGACCATTTAAAATGACTCTTACTAAAAATTTCAAAATAAAAGCCTTGACCATTTTTACATCAAGCAGTTGGTCTTTTGGGATTTACATGACTGTTTTAACCAAACTACTGTTTCACATTGAATTAGTGTGGTCATTTAAAATGAAGCTTACTGGAATATTCCTCCCACGTTAGTGTACCGTCGTAGGCGGTGCAATAATATTAGCCTTTTTATGTTTGATTTCCTCAGGATAGTGAGCACAAATTCATTAACATTAGCACAAATATTAGCATTTCACTGCCCTTGACTAGTGCATTAGCATTAGCCTTTTACCTAAAATAACCTATTTGTTAATTTTCTTACTTATTTGCCATGTTTAGTACACTGAATGAAGTAAGTCAATGACAGACAACATGATAGTGATGCTCCACATGCTACTGATAGCTTTCACGCTAACATTAGCATTTTGGCTAATTTTAGCTTATGCATTGATTTTAACATAATGAATGGTACAAGTACAGCTTAGTCAACATGCTTCTGCCTCTCCACAGGTTATTGACTACAGTTTAGCCAACCTGCTTATTTTTAGCATCAGAACGCTGGGTCCAAACCGACGGGCACGCTTTGGCAGGCCCTGGTGAAATTTCTTCAGGAATTTTCTAATTTCCAACTAATATTAACCTATTCTTATATCATTTGTAAATGATGTGTATGGTTTTTTTGTTTTTGTTTTTTACTGACTGTTTTATGTACTCATGTTGATTAATATTCAATAATAATAATAGAGATTATGAAAACAAACAGGTATTTTGAGCTCAGCTGAGGTGCTCAGTGGTTTGGAAGAAATTTCTGCCGTCTTGTTTTGCTTTTCAAAAGCTGCAGATGCGATGGTGCAGCTTACAGCAGATCTGAACTCCACAATCTGTGATTTGCATTCTGACATGGCCGCCTGTTTGACTTCCTCCTGAGCACAGAGAACCCCCCTGAGGAAGCTGGTGATGGGCGTGTCTTGGGGGAGGCTTCTGGGGGAGATACAGATACAGTGACACGCAGACAGACGGCATGCTGCCTGTCTGTGCGTGCACAGCAGTTTAATTTAGTACATACAGAACCCATTTTTATAATTAGGTGCAACGTCCAAACATGTCTGTCTGACGTTTGGACTATAAAAATCACTTTATTGTCTGTTGTGTGTTGGTATCTTCTTTTTAAACTCTTGTTTAATGCCTAAAGCTTTCACACATGGACAGTAAACCAATAACAAAATATATTGCAGTAAACACGTGATCAATATTAATATGTGATTAATCTTGATAGAATATTCAATATTCAACATATGGAATATTCACTGAACTCTGATCCAGAACCGCACAGCATTCTGGGGCATGTAGGCAGAGGGAAGGCTTTAGCTGCTCAAGATCTCAAAGTGAGCTAAGCTAGGTTGGTGGCATCAAGTAACTCACTCACTCTTTGGTTACCTAGCAACAAGCTGATGAGCAACATGCAGTCACTGGTTTTGGAATATTTCAGATATTTAATACAGGAAACTAATCAATAATTGATATATTCAGCTATCCACATCAACTGATATGAAACACTTATATCCTGATGAGTTTTTCAGCCATGTCATCCAGTAACTTTCATATATTTTTGGAATTTGATCATAAAAACACACTGTTTTTCATTATCATTTGATTTCGTCTCGTTGAAATCTGAATTGTTTTTAGTATGAAACTGACCGTGTCTTTATGGATGTTTCTCTGCAGGTTCCATCCAGCAGTTTGAGAAAAAAAACATTTGAGGAGCTGGAAGTGGATTACAGGAGGCATAAGAAGCAACGATTGTGAAAGAAAAGAAGAAGCATAAGTGGGAAAATCGCAACGATGGGGAGGAAAAAGATTCAGATTGCACGAATAATGGATGAGAGGAACAGACATGTAAGCAACAAACAACTTTCAGTCAAAATCGGTCTCCAAGTTTCAGAGTTAGAACTACAATTCCAGTCTGAGTGCAGATTGGATGTCTCAGTGTTTTTACTAGAAGCTGAGAGCTGAAATAACATCACCTTTATATGATTGTGTTTAATCTCAGTTCAGTTCTTATTATCCAAAAGTCAATTTACAGATTTCACAGATAAGTAATGCTTTAAAGTTGAAACAAAGTAACATCCCAGCGTCCACAGACTCACTGTCATGTGATGTTCACAAGCACTCACTGCGTATGAGTCTGATTGTGATGCACCAGCTGGCTCAATGCAACATGACTTCTGAGTAATGAGGCCGTGTTGTCTATAGGACTTTGCATGAGTTCATTTTTACACACAAGTGAACATGCAGCAGAGTGCGCACACACATGCGCACATGCACACACAGGTCCTGTTTGAAGGAACGTTTCTTCTCTTCCTGTTTTGACAGGAAGTGCAAGCACATGTGCTTCCTGATCTACAACAGGCAGGATCTACCCTCACAGTTCTTCCCTGGACTGTTGATGGGGCATCCAGCACAGTGCGCATAGCAGTTGGACTATTTTTAAAAAGAATAGTAATAAAAAAAACTCACCAGCCTGTTTAGGGCTGTTGCTAATTATTTTAGTAATCGAATAATCTACTGATTGTTCTGACAATTAGTCGAGTAATTGCATGAAAATTTTTTATTAAAAACAATATTCATAAATAATGGCATGACAGCATTATTAATATTGGATATCAATATCTGCCCAAATTTTCATATCAGTGCAGCCCTACCCATTAGTTTTCTGTAGCTTAGAAAATTAACGTTCAATTTCAAGAGCTCACTTTTTAAATTAACCTGGAGAAAATTACACAAAATCTAAAATTATATTCAATTTAATACAATAAAAATAATAAAGCAGGAGGACACTTTTTAAAAATGTGTGCAGACTGCTCTGGTTTTCAGCTTACATTTTCATCCTGAATCAGTTTAATAGATGAACTCTCATTTTGCAACAAAAGTTACAGCTTTTGTGTCCATGTGATCTTTGGCAGCTTCTTCACACAGAAACATACGTCAGCTCTGTAGATGGCACGGTGCACTCTGCCACTCCTGAGTTGCCACTTGGGATGATGGGAAATATATTTTCTGGATTGTGCGTAAAGCTACACTGTTTAATGTGGTATTTATTATGACAAAGTGGAACAAATTTGGACGGCTGACTGAAAACAGCACACCTTGCAGATCACAGTAAACCTCTGCAGTCGATACAGTCTCTCTTTCATTGTAAAAGTGCAAAAACCTTTAGGGACTACCCAGTGACTGTGTAAAAATAATATGTCATGACTTGACCTGCTCAACTAACTGACTTGTAAAAAGGGGAAACTAAGAACCTATTTTAACCTCTAATCATAATGATGCAAAATCAGAGGCAACAACTCCAAGCAATGCCAAGTAAAATTATTCCTCGTCTGCATTTGAAACAAACCAAATAAACCAAAGATCATTTGCTTTACCTTCCTCACTGAAGTGTCAGACTAACTGTACTGTTGTAAAAAGGGAAAAAAGCCAAGTGGCTACTTTTATCAAAAATGTAACTCTCATGTATAAAACTGGTCCTAATTTTCCTCTTGCCCTTAGGTGACATTTACAAAGCGCAAGTTTGGCCTGATGAAGAAAGCCTACGAGCTGAGCGTGCTGTGTGACTGTGAGATCGCTCTCATCATCTTTAACAGCACCAACAAGCTGTTCCAGTACGCCAGCACCGACATGGACAAGGTTCTGCTCAAATACACCGAGTACAACGAGCCGCATGAGAGTAGGACCAACTCGGACATTGTGGATGTAAGGAAACGATACACACACACACACACACACACACACTGATAATGTGGAATGGGAACTGTTAGAAAAGATCTTTTAACATCTGATGGAATATTATCTACTGAGGTTTATGTGTCTTTAAAGGTTTAGGATTAGGATTTCAGTTTCTTTTGTTGTATTTATGATGATGATAAAAAAAATACACTCTCCCATTTGCCAAGTGATCAAGTTTGTAATGTAGGAGGTGCATGTTTTAATTTTTGTTTTGAAGCTTTTACAGCCTGTGCCCTCACAGGCTTTTCTGCTCAGAGCAAGTACAATTTATTCTTGGTCCAACATTTAATTTTTTTTCCCATGATCCTTCAGATGTTTAAAGAAAAAGAACTATGCTCTTATTGTCCATCTTCAGCAGCAGCATCCTTGCTTAAGCAGCTTAGCAGTCACACACAGACAGCCTTGTTCTGATTGTCAAGTAATTGCATGAAAAAAAATATAAAAAACAATATTTATAAATACTGTCATGACAGCAATATTAATATTGGATATCAATATCTGACCAAATGTTGTGACTTTTACCACCTGCAAGTCACAACAGAGAGAACACCTGACAGAAAGTGACATGAAAGCCACATTTATTTCAGATATTGACTTTTATGTGGTTCTAAACTTTTGATAATCTGATGAACAGCTTCTTTGCCTTTATATGGAATTTTCAGTAATTTGCTTTCTCTGTTTTTGCGTGTTGTTGTTTTATTCTCCTTTTGGACTGTGAGGGCTTATTGTTTATTAGTACAACAGGTGAATACTTGTAGTTTCTTCCCTGATCTTAAAATTCACCGAATTTATGGAGAAATAAAACAAGGTTTTGTTGTCAGGTACAGAATTAAAATGTTCCTGACAGTCCAGCAACCAAATCCATATTCTCTTTATGTTTCTGGGTGTGAAAGCTGCTGCTAACATTTCTTATCATGCAATGTAATGGCATTCCTAACAGTGCATTTATTGTGTGTTCAAACATAAAGGAATATGTGTGCACTGGGTTGAACGTGTGAATTTTACCATGTTATGAGCAAAGTAAGTTGCATTGTCAGGGTGCAACCTTCTTGTTTTCTGCTCTGCTGTGTCGATGTGGTGATTAAGTTGTAGTTGCTGCTTATCTGTGGCATTCACTGATGGATGTAGTGGGGAAGTCCACAATGTTTGGGATTTGTTTCAGATTGTTTTAGTGTAAAGAACAACTCGTGTTGCCCTGCGACAGACTGGTGACCTGTCCAGAGTGACCCCGCCTCTCGCCCGGAACGTGAGCTGGAGATAGGCACCAGCAACCCTCCCAACCCCACTAAGGGACCAGAGTATAAAGAAAATGGATGGATGGAACAACTTTTGTATAAAATAAACTCATGACCATCTTGGCCTGAAAGTTCAGGGCTCACAGCCCGTTCTATGAGGGCCTCTATGTGGCCAAATTAATATTAGCTAAATTAATCAGAAAACAGGCCCAATATTCCTGCCCGATCAGGCTCTCCAAGCATTCAGCATGCTGAGCTGAGGGAGTCTGTATCAATGCAGACACAGATACCATGTACAGTATTTGATTATACAGTTATTACTAATAAACTTCCAGAGAACTTTAAATACTTTTGTCTTTGTGGTGCGGAAGTTGCTTCTCACATGCAACAGACTTTTTTTTTTTTTTTTTACAAAAATCCAGGACTACTGGTGTTTCAAGTGATTACAGTACACCATGTGTGATTGTCAGATCTGCAGAGACAGAGGCTTCCTCACTAAAGATTATAGTCTGTTCCTTGTTTTGTCATTAAAGACATTTTTGTGACAGATGTCCATGTTCAAAATCTGAGGATCAGTGATCGTTGAGGTTGTTTGCAATTGCGGCTGCATATGGATGTTTTATGGATGTCAGAAAACTTCTGTGAGCTAAAGTCTGAGTGTGTTATTGTGCTAATTTCTCTGTTCGGTGAAGGTTTTCAGTCTCTTTAACTTGTTTATGTTAAAGTGAATGTTAGTGACAGTGCCACAACAGGACTCGGTGATACAGTACGTACTCGACGAAGGGCTTATGTAACCGTGTTAACAGAGCTCAATCACAAGCATATGCCCTGACACACACATGTAAACACACACCCCCAACCTGGGGATATTAGCTTAAGTGTGACTCCCAGGTGATGTTTAGATCCAGACAGGATTCTAATGCTGAGGCTGTAGACTTCCTGAACCTGACAGCTGACAGTACAATTATCTAAAGCTACTAATCAATACTCAAATGTAGCATCTATTCTATTTACTATTTTCTGAACACAAAGAGCTGCAACACTGAGCTGCTGCTCTCACCAGCAGAACACTGACTTAATGTTTTATTTTTTTCTTTTAGCTACAAGCAGACCAGTTCTAATTTCAAACACACAGTGCCTTATAAGATTGTTCACAACTTGTGAATGTTTTGTTACGTTGGAACAAGGGTTGGGCAATTATCATATATCATTTATGGTGAAACACTTCTTATCATGGTAAGAATTTTGATTTATCGTTGCCATTGTAAATTTCACTTACTGATATTAAATAAATAAAAAACTGACAGTATGATCAGAAAATGTAATATCTACTATTTTCCCCACTTTTTATTCCACAAGAGCATCAATAAATATCACTAAATTCAAAAGTGTCATTAAATGCAGTTACTGAGAGCAGTTCGGTTTAGTGACATGAATCACACGTTTTTAAGTAAATGAAGGAGCCTAAACAGAAATATTTTTCAAGAACATTTTTTTGTGATTATGGCACTATTAATGCTGTGCCATGCAGTTACTATCCTGCAGGTCTATTTATTACCTATAAATAAGTAATATATTTTTAATAATGAATGATATATTCTTTATCATTATCACAATAGGACCACAAAATATCTCAAAAAAATTATTGGGATTTTACTCAAGAGTCCAACAAAAATCACAATTCATATGTTCATAATAAAAACCAGGTGTGAGCAAAGTTTAAAGGAGGTTAAGTTATAAGTTAATATCTCAAGCTTACAGCAATAATCAGATAAGCAGCCAAGAGGCCTGTTGGAACTCTGGAGGAGCTGCAAAAATCCAAAACTCAGGTGGAAGAAGTTGTTTCATATACAGTATATATGCTCTATATATCTGACCTTCAGAGGACAGCTGTTGTGTCAGAAGAACCCAAAACCTGGTAGACAACACAGTGAGCATGTGGAAGAAGGAGCTCTTGTTTTTTGTTGTGAATCCTGACAAGAAGAGAGATGGAGCTAAATACAGAGCAGTCCTGGAAGAAAATCTATCAGAGGCAGCAAAAAAACTACTTAAGTCTGGAGCAAAGGTCACAATGATGGTGAAGAAAACACTCACTGCAAATGTAAATATGAAAGACTGATCAAAACGCTTCTGTTCAGTGTAATAATGAAGGTTTTCAGACAGGAAAGCAGAGTACTCCCAAACGAACAAAGACTGCCTAGTGGCAGCTGATTAGATTGTTTATTTCCTTACAAAAATCCCAGTAAGGCACAGACACTGGACAAAAAGCTCCAAGGTTTTCTGTAATATAAATAAAATCTTTAAATTAGAGAGAAGCTTTTTTCTGGTCATTTTAATTTATATGAAACAAGGGTTGTTTCATGAATAAAATTTTAATTTATTTACTATGATTGTTTGTGTTTCTGAGACGTCTCTGAATACCCTGAAGGCCCTGACAGATTTCCACAACCTTCATCACAAGTTAGGATATTGCTTACAGGAATATTTCCTGAATAACTCTGTATGTCTTAAGTGTCAACCAGCACCAGCATCATGTACAGTACATACAGTGTTTACCTGAGCTTCTCTCTCCACATGGTCGCCCTGTCAGAGGCCGGCTTACACGTGCCGAAATCCTCTGTAATCTACGGCAATCCTGTTTAGCTCATTATGGTAATCTGCACAGGCAACCTTTTCATCTCTGCAGAACATCCACAGAGGCTGGATTATTTATGCCTCACACTGCTCTCACTCCACCTGCATCACCTTTGACCTCCATGCTATGTTTTCTTCCTCTCTGCTCCTTGGCTGCCTCCTCCTTTGTGTCATACCAGTTTGTTTATTATCATTTTCTGTGTTGATCTTTATCTCACTCTCATTCATTTTAACTCACAGCCTCATCATAATACTTAGTAATTATGTTGGAAGACACCTGATCATTGCCTATGCTATGTATTTGAAACTGTAGCATACATAATTTGACCAGACTGCCACTACATAAAGTACAACGTAGGAACATCTTTGTTTCTTCTTGAGAAGTCATATTGATTGAGCAGCTGTCATTCTGTTTTGGTGTTTATTGTTATATAAAGGTCTTGTCCTGTTTTGGTTTGTATGGCTGGTGTTTTGGCGAGGTCTTCTTTATAAACGAGATTACTGGTCTCAGAGGAACTGCCAAGTTAAATGAAGGTCAAAATAATTTTAAACTGCTCAAAATTTTCCCCTTTTTAACTTTTACAACCAGTTTAACAAAATTTTTGCGTGACAGCCAGTTAGAAAGCTAGATGTAACCGCATGTTTTCTGTCCTGAACACAGTGGACAACTGGTGATGGAAGGTATCTTTGGTGTGACCTGAAAGCAGCCTTTGTGAGGTCTCATCACACCTCAGAGACATATGTCCACCTCCCAGCACGATGGACCAGTCCTGTAATATCCCACCAGCTAATTGGAGCTCCAACATGCATGTTCAGCACAGCAGGAGCAACCTTGGCTCAGCCAGCCCTGCACCATGTTGAGCCAGGCACTGCTACCTCAACCTGCAAGGTTACGCATGACCTTTATCCCTCCCATCATCTAATCAGAGATCAACAAACTTAAGCGGCGTGAGCTGGCCGAGTATCAAAAGCTACCAGCAAACAAGAAACACATGGAGACGTGTGTGTGTGTGTGTGTGTGTGTGTGTGTGTGTGTGTGTGTGTGTGTGTGTGTGTGTGGGGGTGTGTGTGCGTGTGCGCGCGCGTGTGTGCATGTGCGTGCATGTGTGTGTGTGTGTGTGTGTGTGCGTGTGTGTGCATGTGTGTGCGCGTGTGTGCGTGTGTACGCTCCTGAGGAGTACTGGACTCCACAGCACACATATAGCAACCTGACACACACGAGGAAAAAAACATGACAGCTGTTTTAATGACTCTGTTTTGTCACTGAATATGATAAAGTGATGATAATTGTGTAGTTCTGTCTTACAGATAGCTACAAAAAGATGCTGAACATATAAGAATTTCAAGTTATTTTTAACGCAATTTCATGGTACAGACCAACACAAACGCATCCATGTGATGTGGATTTAAATATTTGATTCTCAATTTTTTTATGCATATACAGAGGATTTTTCCATACAGCAATTCTAAAATATTTGAAAGAAAATTCAGCTTGGGAAGTTGAAATATCTGCTTGCTACTTGACACACTGTTAGCTGCAAAGCAGCCAGTCCAGAATCTGCATTGATTTTCTATGGTGCTGATTAACCAGACTCCAAAGACATAAGGAAGACCGTAGATGTTAGCTTCTGTGGTTACAGCCTTGTGTCCACTGTGTGTATCAGATTTTTTTTTTTTTATACCATATTTGTTTCTGGAGGGGAGTAAGTTGGTCATGTGATATTTGGTCATGTGACAGTGATGGTGATGCAGAGCAGGACTGTGGGGCGTTTCAGTGAAGCAAACAAGCAGTGGTGTGATCAGAGAGGTTTTAAGATGTAGAAAAAGTAGTGAAATAAATGTCATATCTGTTCATATCAGTTATTGACCTTGACAGCAACGCAATAGCATCCCTAAAATCAAGTGCATCAAACTATATAAAGTACTGAGTGTGAGTGATCTGGTCATTGCCTTTTGTTTAAGTTTGCTGTTGAAAAATCTCCATTTTGGAGCTACAGAATCATTTAAGAATGATGGGTGACTTCTCTTTGGGCAACAAAGTCGATTTCAAACTCATTTCAAAGTCATTTTAAAGGCTGGAAAAGGGAAGCTGTTTTTGAGAGGTTGGAGTGTTTCTGGGCCTCTGCACCGATCAGAACTCAGCTAGACAGGAATTCAGTAAAAGAGAAGCTCCTTTGTTTTGGTCATCATTTTCTGCCCTCATGTGGCTTCTTGGCATCCGCCTGTCTGCGCGTGTGTGTGTGGGTGTGTGTGTGTGTGTGTGTGTGTGTGTGTGTGTGTGTGTGTGTGTGTGTGTGTGTGTGTGTGTGTATGAACAGGCTGCGGGCCAGATAACTATCAGCGTATTGTTTTGTATTCGTTTAGTCTGGGAACCTTGTTGCTATTTTTAAACCAGAGGAGTTCTGCATTCCTTGCTGTAACTCTGTTAACCTTCTTCTGCTCAGGCGAGCTCTGCCTCATCAGTGTGTGTGTGTGTGTGTGTGTGTGTGCGTGTGTGTGCGTGTGTGTGTTCAACACCATGCTGTTTTCAGATTAGAAACAGATGAAACTGACGCTCGCAGGACCTTCCAGTTCCTTTGTGTTGGCTGAGATCCCTCCCTGCTAAATGACTGGAAACCGGCAGCGGTCTAAAAATAACCCAGAACACGGCTAAGAATAGCCATGACGGCCTGCAAGTGTGGGTGACTGTGGTTTGCTGTGAATGACTGTTTTTTTTTTTGTCTGTGTGTGTGCGTGCGTGTGTGTGAGTGTGTGTGTGTGTCTTATTTAATGTGCAAGTAATAGGAAGAAAAAGAAAAGAAAGAGAGGCAACTTCAGGCTAAGTTTTATTTTGCCACAGCTTCCTCTGCTTCCATTCTTCCTTTTTCCTTTTGTGACCAGTTCAGTTTATAGCAGCTCAGCAGGATGAGTAGGCGTACACTGGCATGGCATGTAGCAACAGCTCATCATAAAAGTATAAAATTACCTAACTAATAACATCAACAATTGGATATCTATGAACATTTAGAAATGAAAAGCTGATGTTTAAAAGCTGGACGTTGAAACTGTTTCAGCCTTTCAGAAACTCTGATTTTATTCTGAAAAGCTCACATCTTAAACCAACCCAACTTTTCTTTTTTATTCTGGTTTGTTTGCACAAGTGTTCCAACTCAAACCGAGTGAATCGCTCATTGAACTGGAAATAGACTGATGATTGTTCCTTATAACGCCTTTGGATTTTTCTCTTTTTTTTCTACTGGTAGGTGGCGGCTAAGTTTAGAATTCTTTCAATAAAAATGTTGTTTTTTGTAACTTATTAGGAAAGTATGATGCCATAAAACAGAGCAATTATATTTATTAGGTCTCCAAATAAAGTAGCTCTAATTTTGGTAGCTGTGGGATGCTGTAAAAGCCGAACGTCACGGCCCTGAGAGTGCCGTCTCCATCACAGCAGACACAGAAAGACACATGCATCCGGAGGATCATCTGGTGTGGTAGTGGTGGTGGAGGAGTGGGAGACCACCCACAAAAAGGCAGAGCACTGGGACACAAGCGAGACTAAAAAGAGAAAGCGGAATCAATGGAAAAGCAGAGTGGGAAGGTGGAGGTTTGAATGGGTGTAGGAGGTGATGGTGGCTGCTCTGGTGTATGTCCTCTGAGATTTTCTCATTTACTGCTGTTCCTCCTTTCTCATTAACATACACTCACTATGAAGTTACTAAAAGGCGTGTAGTTTTTCTCATGAAGTTGCTCATTTGTAAAGTTTTTAATCTTATAAGAAATCCACTTTCATCTAGAAATGCATCCATTAGGTGACATTATGATGGTTTCTTTAAATATGACAAAAGTTCCATTACATAAGGAAACGGCACCATCACACTCTTTGCTATTGGCTGTATGTTATTTCATATCAAGACAGATATATACACACACACAGGCACACATGCACACACATGTATATTAGGGCTGAAACAATTAATTTGATTAATCATTATCAATCAATTATGGAAATAATTATCAACTAATTTAGTAACTGATTAATTGTAAAATGGAGGATACAGACTCAAACAAAAGGCCTTTTGCTTAAACAACAACATATTCCGAGCAGTAATTGAGCCAAAATAGTACAAAAATAAATCTTTCATTTAAGATTTAAAATAAAAACATATTTGTCTGTAAATACGTTCTACCCAGAACTCCTCTAGTGGCATAGTTTTAGCTTCTGTAAATCAAATCTTCTATCAAGCACCTTTTGCTGTCCAATTATGAATCGGTTAAACCAAAAACGAATCACCAGATCAGCCCTACGCTGTGCTGATGCTAAGTCCAGCAGAGAGGCCTGAACTTTTCACCTGTTGATGTTAGAAGGATTGTTTTAGTTGCAGACACATCGAATGATCAGGCATTCACTACAGAGATTCTGTTGTTGCATTTTAGGCAATAAAACTGTTTCTTTACTTATATAAAAAGGGAATTGAATCATGTTTTTATTTTCATCTTTTGATAGATTTCTCATATTGTATAAAAAATGCAAAAAAGAAAAAAAGTTTGTATAGAAGTATATAAAGTCAGTCTTCATACTGGTGGAAGGCTACCAGCTCCTGTTTTAGCTGATTTTAGCTAATTAAAACTATTCAATCTAAAATATTCTAACCACAGGACACAAGGCTGTTAGTTGATATTTGAGGTATTTTTTTTGTTTTTAGTGGGGGGTGGCGGTTTGTATTTGGGGGATATTTAGTTCAGAATTTAAAGCAAACTGATCATAAGATTTTTCTGCCCTTTAAAATTACAGTTTATCATTTTGAAAATCTTCACTTTATTTGTGAAAAGCACAAAATGGGAATTCGTAGTTATCCCATTAATACTTTTAAACCTTTGTCTTGGACCTCTAGTAGATACTTCCAGTATATAGAACCAAAAAATCTTTCTGGAAGTGAAGTCTCAGCTTTAGCTCCACCTTCCATCTGAATGACTCACTCTCAAGTTCAGTTTTCTTCGAAAAACAAGCTAAGGGTGTTGCGTTGTGTTTAATTTTACTTGGTGTGTGTGCGTGTGTGTGTGTATGCGCGCGCATGTGTGTGTGGGAGTAACAAGAAGCTCCCACACTGAAGAAAAAAATAGCCTTCTACGGCCATCCCTCCACCAGCCACACTTGTATTGGTGGGAGCTGCCTCACCACACTCCACCCTCTCTCTGTAAAGGGAAACAGGTGGACTCGGATGGGATGAGTCAGACGCTGTGATTGGTCCAACCGCTGGGGGAGCCTGCAGTGTCCTTCTGCTGACAGGCTGGAGTGATGGGGTGTGAAGTGCTGAAGCAGGCACCACGAGCCAAACTGCATACTGTACACACACACACACACACACACGCACGCACACGCACACACATACCACCTGATCCTTGCGTGAACAGATGTTTCACAATACTGACATGTGGTCAGTATCCTCATCAGAACTTATCTTCTGTTCATGTAAAAGTAAAGAGTGACTCCTTCTACCATGGAAAAAGTTGATCAGGTGGGAGTTCACAGCTGACAACTTTTGTTGCAACCTATGCCTCACTGGTGACAGTATCTGCTCAGACAGCGCCCTCATGTGGTCAGCACTGCTATATTAATTTTAAAGGGGCAGTATTATGTAAACTCGACTTTTTTGAGCTTTATATGTTGTAATGTTGTTTCCTGATCAAAAACATAACAGGAGTGTTGTTTTGATTCTTTCATGGATGTTTGAGAAATCCTTTAATCTCCCATGGCAACCATTCAGCTGTGAAAAATGCCTGGGCTCCTCCTGTAGTTTCCAAGCTTCACAGAGCATCCCTCCTCCACTCTGCTCCTTCAGACTAGCCAGCAGCAATTAGCAAACACCTGGTGGAACTGCACATCTGCTGAGTTAATTATAGCAGCTACTTCTTAGTGCAACACTGGTAAAAAACATTGTTAAAGGATTAATAGAAGAGCCATGTTGTGATGACTGTGAGTTTCAGAAAGACCAAGAGTTTTTAAAGAGACAGAAGCCCAATTTTAGAAAGATAATTTACAAAGTCACATTTTTAAGCCTTTTTTGATAGCATTTTTATGACAACAATATAAAACTTTACAGCATTTTTATAATAACCATTGTTATTTTGGTTTAACCATGGTTTAGAAGGCTTAGACCAGTCGACTCATCCACTCTTGTCTTCTGTTTCTCACCAGACTCTACGGAAGAAGGGTTTAAACGGCTGTGAAAGCCCCGACATCGAAGCTGACGATTCTGCTGGCCAGAGCCCAGAGTTAGACGACAAGTACTGCAAACTCAACGAAGACATCGATCTGATGATCAACAGGCAGAGAATCTGTGTACGTCTGCATCTAATTTCTTTTGCAGAGCGAGTGTATGGTGTTGTTTCATGGAGGTTCTAAAACACTTTTTGGCTTTGGTCCAACAGGGTCTGCCTCCCTCTGGCTACGACATGGGGGTGACCATTCCAGGCAGCAATCCCAGCGGGCTGCTGTACTCTCACCAAGCCATAGGGGGCGCTGTGGGTAATCACAACTTGCTGCCCATCTCACACTCATCCTTGCAGAGAAACACTATGTCCCCCCAACGACCCTGTAGCGCTGGGAATGCAGGTGTGTTTATACTGACTTTAGCTTTAGGCTAGAAGTTTTCTATGAAGGGGATTGATGAGCATTTTCAAAGTTGGGTTTGTGAGAAGTTAATATCTCACCTACAGTAGATTTCATTCTTGGCGTCTTCATTCAGTGTAAATCCAGATTAGCTTGTTACGAGATGGTGAAGCTGAGACCAAAGGCGTCTAGCGTCTTATAACCGTGGGCGGTTCTAGGCTGGAGCAAACCAGGGGCCAGTGGCCCTGTAGTGCAGAACCCTGGGACCAAATTTCATTGATGTATATTATTGGATTGGACGACACGTGACTGTGATGAGACACACGTGTCATTGCTATGCACTGAGTCAATAATATTGGTGGTCGGGAAAATGACACAATCACACAAAGAATCTAAAAATCCAAGAGCAATGTTTTGCTCTTAATTGTCTGCACTACAACAGCCAGATAACAAGGTAAAACAGTATCACATGTTATAGGTCAAAAAAAAGTTTTAATTTAAATTAAAATAGCAAAGAATTGGGAAGTAGGTTAGTTATGCTAGCTTGACTTTGACAATCTTAACATGTGCTACACAGTTTGGTGTGTTTCGGTTCAGGAAGCCAAAAAAATAAGGC
Source organism: Poecilia mexicana (assembly GCF_051168715.1). Lineage (NCBI taxonomy): Eukaryota > Metazoa > Chordata > Actinopteri > Cyprinodontiformes > Poeciliidae > Poecilia > Poecilia mexicana. Next base: position 2,038,192 of record NW_028263381.1, read on the forward strand.
GGCCCACACACCTACACTCTAACAGATCATCAGTCTCTTTCACTAATCAACCACAGCTGGTGTTCAGGTAATCATTTATCAATAATAGTGAAAATAAATCATTCCTGAAAACATAAAACTCTAACTGGCCAAATGTTCTGTTGAGGTTCTTATGTTCTGTTATTTGTGTGTTTCTTGGTGTTGAACCCTTATAGACTTGAACATGATCTCTGCTCTGCCGGCGAATGGAGCCATTGTCAGTTGGTTGCCACAGCAATGTATGTGTGTGGCGTAAAGCCGACAGTGGGGAAAAAAATCATATAGAATAGGAGCAGTTTTGAGTTGTTTCACAAAACTGGATATGAATTATGAGTCATGTTTTTCCCCCATGATCCAGTCCTTCTAAAGTCCAAATTACATGGATCTTTTAACAGTTTAACCATTGTTGAGAAAAAGTGGGATGAAAACTCTGAATTAAGACGAACATATTGAGACCATTATCTTCTGAGCCTGAAGTCCAGAATCCTAACCAGGTGTTTGACCTTGTTCAGTGACTGCATGTCTCCATCTCCTGCAGGGCTGATGGCTTCTGACCTTCCCAACACCGTGGTCTCCAGCGTGGGTAAGGCTGCCTTCACATTCCTCAAATCCACAAATTGCAAGTGGCCCAAACCATCCTCCTTCTGGAACCTATCTGCTCTCCTGCATTTTGTGTTTAACTGTAATAATTTGAACTTTATGATCTCTGACAGGAAATGGCAGCTTCAGCTCCCACTGCAGTTCCCCCAGCCTCATGTCCCCGGCCGGCGTCTCTAAGAACATGCAGGACAAGAGTCCTCCTCACATGGGCATGAGCCACAAGCCTGAGCTCCGCACACTGATGCCACCCTCCAACAAGTGCTCCATCATGCCAACGGTTTTTATCACACTTCACTGTCTCACTTGGTTTCCTTCTTCTGTCCAGAGACTATTTAGATAAAGACGTTAATAATCAGTTGAGTCTGTGTAAGACCACTCAACCAACCCAGCAGTTTGATAAAACCATTGAGCTAATGACTAATATTTCAACATAAGTGCAGCATTAAATACCATTAAACTATCTTTCTACCACCAAATCTATTTATCCTTACAGCTATGAAAAATAATTCATCACTTATGTTGAATCAATATCATTAAAGGTAGAATTAAAAAAAAAAATGTGTATCATTCAAATGATCAATAATTCATTCTACTTCAGTTCAGCCCAAAAACAACCTGGCATTAAATGGGACTTCATAACATCCAGCAGTAAATAAACAAACACTTAAATACTTATTTGATTAAATCAAAAAGCTTTAATAGTTCTTAGGTTATCACACCAATATAAACAGCAAACAGTCACTTAGTATTTCATCTGAATAAGCATTTTATATGAAGTACATTTTAATTAGTTGCAACTCAGGGATGTTCAAACTGCGGCTCAAGGGCCATTTTCTGGTCTGTCAGTGGTAGAAATTTGGCCATTCAGCTCATGGACACTTAATTTTTTTTTTTTTTTTTACTGACAGCCTGCTGAACACAAGCTAACAGTTTTTCAGATTCTGTAAAGAATTAAAGATAAACAAAAATCAAACAACATTGCATGTTTTGCATTTGCATGTTGCAATATTGCAGGTTTAGATAACAAAAAAAATTTTTAAATCGCAATAGGATTTTTGTGCTATTAAGTTTCTTTTGTGGCCTTTAAGTACTTTCAACTTGGCAGTTTTGGCAAACTAGGCAGAAGGTTTGGGCATTACTGTTCAAAATAAAATATTACTGCCCTTGACTCAGGGATTTACAGTCATTTTGTAAATGCAACAAAAACTTGCATGTAAAAAGTGAAGTGTTAATTTTCACATAGACACAATTTCATATTCCAACCTGCAGTAAACCTGCGTATGTCTTAGTGATAACAGTATGATAATTTTACAGATGACCATGATCACCTAATCTGATTCAGTTTTTTTTTTTAGTGTTTCTAATCGTCAAACTTCTCTCTCTTTTTTTCAGAACCAGAGAATAAATCACTCACAGACAGCTCAGACTCTGTCCACTCCTGCAGTGTCCATTGCTGCCTCTGGGATTGGTGGGTATCCCTCTGCCATCTCCTCCTACAGCACAGGTGAGGACAAACAGGCCGCTGTTACAGGTTAAAGGTTAAAGGTCAACCTGACATTGTGTTGTCCTCCCTCAGACTTTTCCCTGGGCAGTGACCTGTCCTCCCTGTCTGGGTTCGGGGGCTCAGGTCTGGGATCGGTGGCGAGCTGGCAGCAGCAGCAGCTGCAGAACCTCCAGCACTCGGCGCTCGGACACATGGGGTGAGAAAACCTGACCAGATCCATTCTGATGGCAAACCGTGGCTTCACGCATAGAACCAAAACGATTATCGCATCATCTCCTATACCTACAGAAACTTGTGCCAGAACTCCAGCCTGGACGTTGGCGTTCACCACAACCTCCACATTAAGTGCGAGCCGGCCTCTCCTCCCAGAGACCGGAGCCTGGGTATGGGCGGGGCCGGACTCAGAGGAGGTGTCAACGCGGCCGGATACGCCCTCGGCGCCGGCCGGGGGCCCCACGAATCCGGTAGTTCCCCCGGTGACAGCGCCTCCAGCTGTGGCAGCTCGTACGAGGGCAGCGAGGAGCGTGAGGATCACCATGGCAACGAGAGCTTCCTGCTGCAGCCGCTGCCCAGTCAGGAGGAACGTCACAGCCCGTCAGTAAAACGGATGAGGCTATCAGAAGGCTGGGCCACATAGTGGGAGGGAGCAGCTCCACAGGAACAGGGGGGAGTAAAGTTACCATATAGTGTTGTTATTATTATTATTATTATTATTATTATTATTATTATTATCACTATCATATTCTCCTTGTACTGAATGCATGTGCTTTATGTTTAATGGTGGTCTGTAGTTGAGGCGGCTGGTCTTGCGATGTGAGGTCAGGATCAGCACACATCACCTGAAAAACAAAACTCTCAAGTTTATCTGTGTGTCACAACATTCTGAACATCAATCATATGAAATATTTATTTATTCAAAATCTGGTAAAATGCAAATATGCAGCTTTTTCTGTACCATAATAATAGTTTTCTTCTTGCCAATACTCCATAAAGTTTCAGCTGATAGTTGACAGATCCCAGCTGAGGATCTCTGCAGCTCCTCCAGAGTCACCAGGAGCCTCTACATAATGCTGCCTCTACCAGCCAGCTGAGCTCCACCCTGTTGTTCAGATCCTGCACTGAACAGACATGTCTCTTGGTATTGTCTAACTACGGCTGCAGCTAAAGATTATTCTAGTAGTCAATTAATCAGATAAAAAAATTGTCAATTTTTCATTTTACCACTTCAGCTTATTTTATATAATGTTAGAAATACAAGAAAAATATGCAAATGAACAAAACTCATTTCTTTATAAATAGGAAAATACACTTTTTAAGCCTAAAATGCATCAACATTATTACTCATCTGCAGCTGAAATAAAACTTCTGACAGGAACATGGAAAGCTCAGGCCGTTACATCACTACAGTGTAGGACTCATCTGCTGATTAATATTTAGAGAGTAAAAGGTGCTTAACAGGAGATTTCTTTTTTTATTGCAGAATTTGAACCAAGTGCAGCTAAAAATGCCACTTGAGTTCCGGGTAGATCAGATTTACCTTTTTAAATTGCAGATGTCTTCATGCAGTTTTTGGTTTAGTTCCTGCTTGAGTGTTTTTTTTTCTTTCAGCCATTGGCTTTTTTTTAGAGCCAGTTAACGATTAATCAATTTCTAGATTAGTTGACTATTATTTCAATAATCGATCAATCATGATTAATCCAATTAATCTGATTAATCATTTCAGCCCTTAACATAACCGTAGTTTATCCTTCTCCTGTATTTTCTTTAAGTTCTATTTGGAAAAATAAGCTCACTTTAATCATGTCTTCCCATTATTGCACCCAAAGCTCAAACTTTCCCATAAGAATTTTTTGACACATAAGTAAATCTTGAGAATTTTTGTATTTTATATTTTATTTGTTTGATGTATGCTGATAGATGAGACTTTCGCCTGAGGCCATCCTCCGCGGGGAAGTTTGACGGTGTACATTTACTGCGTGTTTTCAGTGTGTGTTTAGGTAGCGTGGGGATTATAAGTGAGTTTCTCATGTATGCAAGCTAAAGGAGAGGTCAAAGTGAATAAGTCTGGTACTCTGAACAGTGAAGCTACTGGCGAGTTTGAACGTGGATCCACTCTGATGCTCTCGCTCCACGGCTGTTACACGAGCTGCGTTGCAGGTTCAACACAAACAAACGCTTCAAAATGTATCGCACAATTAAACGAGAACAGGTTTAAGGGCAAAGAAGCCGATGAAATGAGTAGGAAAAGAGTGAAGGAGTAGGGTAGGTGCTGAGGGGGGATTCTCCACTAACAGAGTAACCAACCACAGGAAGATCCTGCTGGTTCTGTTATTGGAACGGTTGAGGACAGACAGAGGTGTTGAGATGGCTGCTGAGAGGTCTAATGGAGTCAAGGCAACAGGTTGCTTAGGAAAAAAATGTTGTATTAATTTTACTTGGTATTGAGATGCTCAGTTTTGATGAGCTTTCTGAGTCTGGCGGCAAAAAAAAAATATTCAGATAGTCAGCAGTTTGGGCTGGATATGACAGGAAGCTAAGAAAACGAACCACTACAGAATGTTTACACACAACGTCTCCTCTAGTCCCTACTGACCGCTGGTTGTACGTTGAAACCAAAGCTAATGTGACAGTAAAAGCTTAAGTAGCAATAGATCTATATGGAAAACCAAGCTAAGTTGAATATACTGACATCTAGAGGCCATGGTTGAAGTTGCAGCCTCTCTATTTGCAGAGTTGACCGTTCTGACAGAAGCAGAACTGTCAGGCTTGTTTCCTCTACGTCTCTGTGGGCTGCTTTGGTTTTCAAAGAAAATCCAACAAGAAGCAAAATGTTTCTATCAAAAGCATACATTAGATATTTGTCTCTTTGTTTTTTAGAATGGTTAAATGGTTGTCCCCTACATCACTAAACACTCTTCTACTAAGCAGGGGTGAGCATTTATCGTATCGTTGATCATTTATCGTTAAATTTATTGTCATGAATTTTCATGTATTATTGTCAATTAATAATATTTAAAACCTCCCAAAACTGTCCATATTGTTGGGATTGTTAGTTTTACAATTTTCTCCAGTTTGTTAATTGAAAGTATCAATAAATCTTAAAATATGATTAAATGTAGAGTTACCTAAAAAAGAAGGGATAAATTGTGCTTATCAGTTTTGTTTATCACAAAACATTGTGATAAAACAGTAAGCCCACATCACCCACCCCTTCTACTCAGTTCTTCTATTTCTAAAGCACAAAATGACTCAGATGATCATCCAGTTTTTCATGCTTCTGTTGTACAAATTGGTCTCCAGTCAATAAATAATCCAGTCATTTAAGCTAAGTTCTAAATAGTTTGCTTCCTGTGTGTCTGAATGGGCTCCATGCTGTGTAACTTCCTCTGTTGTGGTTCGTTTTCAGTTTTCTGTCCAGTCCACATGAAGTCAGACGTCAGAGTGACGGGTCAGAGTGAGGAGCTATAAAGCCATAACGTACATAACAGAGATGCTTTACTGCACAAACCTGCTGGTGTGCTTAGAGACTACAGGTTCCTTTGTTACTATAGCAACGGGATGTTTTATTGAACGGTCTGAGTCTCTATATACAGACGCAACAGGAAGCACAAGGTTTTGACGGCTGGTGTCAGACCAGGCTGCTCACCTTACTGGGCTTTTTCATTCACTCAGGTCATTTATTCCAGCAGTGTCCCATTACTACTGTACAGTTACAGTAATAGTTACTGTAACTGTAAATGTAACTACAGGGTTACATTTCAGTTCTGTTTTTTATTATAAAAACAGAGCATGGCAAATGTCGTCTCAAGACACTTTATGGCACAAACAGGTCCAATTCATATTCATAGAAATATAAAACCCAACCAATGTTTACATGAACAATCAAATCATAAGAAGATTCTGATTCAGTTATTTGACTGTTTATGCACAATACGGTCAGATGTAGTTACATATGGTGACGATTAGTAAAGAGTTTATGTTCTGTTCAGTCATCACCTGACCAGCATTAAGGTCAGAGCTGCAGATCAGGAATCCCAAACCAAACATGGAAAACAAGATCCAAAGAAAAAATCCAACTGAACATTTCCGTCCTCAGTCAGAGAAACTTTTTTAGCTGCTTCTAGATGTAGCAGACTAGGAGTTCACCGTTTTATCTTTAAGAAGTCTGACCCGTCGATTCCCATTTTGGCTGGTATCTATCTTTCTATCTGAAAAGTTGCTAAATGTAGCAAGAATGTTGCTGAGTTGGCAACAATTGAGTGACTACTGTCAACATGCAGACATGGTGGGCGGGTCTGACAGCCAAATATCTCACTGCAGAGCAGCAGAGGACGCTGGTTGGTTTTTGGACCTCTGCTGAGGTAGATAAGATCAGCTTCACATGTAAATATCATCTGATCTCCAAGGAGATCGGAGCCGATTTATCAGCTGGTTTATTTATTGGCACACCTCTAAAAGTGTTCAGTTATGGTGCTCTGCGTTGACCCTGGAGGTTGGAACTCTGATTTGGGAATGACTTCCTGTTTAGCTTTTGAAATTAAAACTCATTAATTCTCTACCTCCAAGTCCAAATAAAACACCAATAATTTCTTTTGATGCCATGTTTCAGCCAGTCTGACACCAGCCACACATCCAGGTTGTTCAAACTGGACATACGACTGCAACTATCATCCCTATTAGAGTTTTCCTTTTGTTTTTCTTTCTGTCTTTTTTTTTTGTTCTTGTTGTTTTTATTTCTGTGTATTGAAAAGACAGAAGTGGCTGAGGGTTCAAATTTGAATATTTTGGCTTAAAACTGTATATTTGGAGCTCGACCCCTCAGCCACTCTTCACTTTTTCTGCTCTGCGCCTGAATTCTCTTAGAAAATGGTGGAGCAACTCAAATTGCTTTTTTATGAACTCCACGTGGCTGAGGTACTTCTCTCCTCCATCTCCATAAGTCAGGATGGTCGTCTAAAACCTAAAACATGTTAGAAAAAAAAAAAAAGTCGGGAGCTCACTCCTGGACTCCAGGTGGCGCCAGCTGACTGAAGATGAAAATAGAAGGCTGGCTTTAAAAAGAAAGAGAGAATGTAAGCTAAGCAGTGTGAAAAGCTTCAAATCAAATCTTTGTATTATTTCTGGAACCAGTTTCTGTCTGGACTTCTGTCAGGTACCTACAAAGCTCTTATTAAAAAAAAATGTTGTACTTAATTTTTCTTTTCATCTGAGCAGGTTGGTGAATCTTTTCTGTACAAAAGAAACGTAAAAGTTTGGCCTGCATTCTCCCCTCATCACATGTTTCCGGATGTACTGAGCGATTGTTAGCGGCATGAGCTGGCCTTTTGTCGCCACCTGACTCACCGACCAACCAAGTGCACATGGGTTGTCGCAGAACTCCCTCACTCAGAACTGTGGTAGTGTTTGTATTTTGCAGAAAATAAAAATGCTCATGTTTTTGTTCCACATGTCTGATGTGGTTTGTTTTTCTGTCCCTACAGCTACTCTTACTCTTAAGACTGGACGATAAATCAATAACAGTGTATTGTTAGTGATCAGTATCAATAGGTGATTAATTACGTCACCAGTTTGGCTGTGTTTCAGATCTTTTAGCAACTAAAATACTCCCACTTCAAATTGAGAGTTCTCAACTTCATATACTTTAATGAAAACCAGGGGATGAAACATTTCACATAAAAACGATTCCTCTAATGTATTTAAAAAATGACACATTTGGAGAGCATTAAAAGAACTGAACACTAGATGGCATCCAGTGTTCACTTCAATCTGCTTGCGATGCTCCTTAAAATAAGTATTCCACATTAGAGTAAGTTCTGTTTATTATAAGTCTGGTTATTTTCAAATAACTCAAAATATCAGCTTCTTAAAAAGCCTTACATTCATGAATCCAAAATTAAGGCCTTAATATGTTAAAAATTAATTATTAAAAAAATTAAGTTTATGGAAGTCCAATAGGTTGACCTTAAATATGTTAATCACAAGTCTTAAATTTTGTAGTGGCTGGACTATTTGATCTTGCATATTCTATGTAGTTTATTTTTTCTCACTTTTCAGTCAAGCAAAACATTTGATTCACATGCAGACATCACAACGTTCAGTGACTTAAAGCACTTGAGGCTACCGCTAACTAGCTGCTAATTATACCCCTGCCAACTAGCTACCTAGCTTTTTTACCTACAGTATCATAAGTGTATTTATTGACACTTGGTTGGATGATGTTCTTTGCCACTGACTCACTTCTGTTGCAAACCTATAAGACACTATATGCATTTCGTGTGAAGAAAAATTCAGTCATAATGGTACTAAAAAGGTTTTTAAAAACCTTAAATTTAAGTTGATGACACCTGCAGAAACCCAGCAACTGCTCTGTGGTTAGCGCCGTCCTTGTCTCATCTGAAAGAAGCCTTTCAGACTCAGACTATTACATGCAGGAGGCATTCTCAGCTGGACTGACTGTATTTACAGAAGAGCGATCTCTGGTTGGCATTGACCTCTCAGTCGACTTGCTGTCTCAGTTTACTGCCTGCATGTCTGCAGAAAGTGTGCAGTAACAACAGAGCGCCTGCTGATGACAAGCACACCAAAATACTATCATTCTGTCATTTCTGCACATAGAGGGGGATGCAGTCAGATGGACAGATGTATGTCTGTGTGCTGTAAACCGGACCCAGTGTTCGGGCGAAGGAAACGGGCCGAGCTCCTCGGCACGCCGAGCTGGGCTTTGTTTAGAAGTCGTCAAGGACAGGCTGTGGTTGGCCTGCAGCCCACATTCCTGCCCAGCACCTTGCATGAGGGCCGACAGTGTGTGCATGTGTACATGCATGAATCTGCTTGTTGACCAAACACATAAACATGTTAATGTAATTAGCATTTAAAAAAAACGTTCAAGCCGCTGCGTTTGGTGTCGAGCGCTCCTAAAGATGGCTTCCTGTTTGAGCTGCACTAGATGGAAAATAGATTTGTGCAAAAATAATATTTCACAGTGTATTTTATTTCCAACAAAACAAACAAAAAATACCCAAACTGCAGATTCCGATAAGAATATTCTAAAAATGCAGCAAATTAAAGTTTCGACTCTCTTAATTTAAACCTATTTCAAGTTTTTCTCTGCGTATTCCTGCACTTGCTTTTGATTTGCAGTTTTACTCCAGTATGTTTGTGTTTCCTGTGTCTGCAGCATGTTTCTAGCTGTGATAGTCTATATTTTTCTGTGTATCTCTCCTTTATAGAGCATTTTACTTATAAAAAGCATGATTTTGGTTACTGTTTGGCTTTTCTTGTGTTGCATAAAGACGCAGGCCTGTTCCCAAAGCGTTGGTCTGGTCTGCTTGTCCTGGCCTGGTTGTTTGTGTTTTCCTAAACATCAGACCAGTGAGCTCCGTTCTTATCTCACAGACTGAGGAACTCCTGAAGGTCAGCGACGAGAAGAAAGGAGGAAACGTTATTCTATGAAAACCTTGTTTTCAGTTGTAGTTTATTTTATTTAGGGAGTTGAGAATTTTCCACAACAGACAAACACAAGAAGCACATTACTGCTAAGTGGAACTCAAATGTTTCATGGTTTTCCAAATGTGTCACAAATAAAAATCTAATCACTATGACTTGTGAAATACAGACAATAGACGGCCATTTCAAAGCATGTTCATTTTTAGAATGGCCCAGTTAAAGTCCAGACAGAAATCCACCTGAAAACAAATTGCCGTCTGTAGATGTGCAAAGAGACACGGGACGTTACAGACTTCTTCACTTTACAAAGTATTGACTTTGTTTGTAATTTGAAAGTCGGCTCTCATTTTCCTTTGACTTCACAGTTGGCCAGCGCTCTGTGGCTGCAGGTTCCTGGTCTGATTCCCTGGAGCAACACACTGAGCCCTGAGGTTCTGGATTAGTCGCGTTCAAATGCTTTGAATGTTCTGTATTGTAGAGGAAGTTGTTAGTCTACAAAAGCATCTTTCCTCAAAAACCTCATTTTGTTGTGGGGTCCCCCAAGGGTCCATTCTTGGCCCTGTCCGATTCCTGATCAATACCTTCCTTCTATTTTTTTTAAATATGCCTTCGCTTGCATTTTATTGACTCAGATGAATCTGAAACATAATTCTATGATGTCTTTAAAAAGGTTCTATTAATTTGTCTGATTAAATTTTCCTAAAGTAAATGAATTGTCTGTCAGTCAGTGTAAGGATTCATTTTAAGGAAACTCATTTATGTCTCGCCATTATAATCAGAATGAGTTTTGTTCACTGTGATCATGTTATTTCTTTTCTCATGTTTCTCACTTTATACTTTAATTTTTAAATTTAATCATATCTTCCTTTGTTTTTCCTGTCATTTTTAAAATACACAGCGCTTTTGTCAACAGCTGTTGTTGTGCTTCAAACATAAATTTGATTTTATTACTTCAACAATTCCAAATGAAATATACTGAAGTTTGTGGAATGAACCACAACTATCAGAACCATCCTAGAATAATGGCTCAAGTCATTTTTGGCCAAAATTGATTTTTTCCCCCCCTAAATTATCTTTTGAGAATAAATAGGTGCTAATTTTTGTTGTTGTTGCAGAAATTGACTTAGGCCATTATGTTAGGAAGGAGGCCATATGAACTTTGATCTCAGTGCATTCATTATGTTATTCATGCTGTTTTATACATCAGTTGGCTTTTCTTTGTCTATGCAGGAAACTTTGACATGAATAACATTTTGTACGTTTCTATTTTCAGTATCAGTGTTTCCTCATCTTCCAGGTGTGTGTGTGTGTGTGTGTGTGTGTGTGTGTGTGTGTGTGTGTGTGTGTGTGTGTGCGTGTGTGTGTGTGTGTGTGTGTGTGTGTGTGTCTTGTTGGGACTGTTTCTGCCCTCGCTGCTACAACAATGCCACACTCTTCTGTTCTCTCTGCTGCCTCTCCCTGCTTCGCCAGCCAGTTCAAACCAGTTTCTGTTTATCAGCCGTACAGAAGCAGCCTGTATAACGGAGCCAAAACATTTTTCATGTGACCTCTCATCTTTTGTGTGTGCATGTGTGTGCGTGTGTGTGTCTTTGTGTGTGTGTGTGCGTGTGTGTGTTGGAATGTGAACATAAATGTGTTCTTATGAGTCAAATTAAAACAGAGCGATGGGATTCGGGCAGGATGAGTTTTCCTGCAGGCGGCTGTGAACAGATCCCTGACGCTCCGTCGCTCCTTCTGTCTGATCATGGTTAAACCTGCTGTGTCAGCAGGTGTTCTGTCTGTTTAGAACGACCTGCTTCCATTGCAAGGCGCACTTACAAACGTCCAGAATAATCCAGAATAAAGATCTAAAGGAAGGAGTCATACCGCGTACCAGAAACCAAACTATTCCACGTGAAACAAATATCTGTGTGCTGATAATCTCCAGTGAGATGTTGCTGAAGGATCCGGTTCAAACTGCTTTAGGCCCAGCCTGCTGGCGGTGGAGCTTCCCAGCTCAGCTGGTAAAGTCTCAGCTTTTGTGATGCAGGAATGTATATTGAAATCAATGTCCTTTTTCATAGGAAGCCCTAAAAAGGATTTCCTCTGCATAGCAGATTCATGCGTTTTAGGTTACAGTGACTAAAGTTTGTCTTTCGCCTAAAATGGAATCTAAAATTGGTGTCAGACTTGACAGAGAGACTAAGCAAACCTTACTGGGATTATTTGGGTGGAAGAAGTAAAGAGGAAAAAGAAGATCACATTTCAGATAATATCTGTATCAGTTTATCTCAGTCAGTTTAATTATATGCTTTGTGCTCTAAGTGACATACTTTATTTATTCTACTTTATATTTAGAATTCCTTACTGCGTGGTCTAACCCGTTTGACAGAAGGTTTGTTGCAGTTCATTTCAGTTTCAGTTTATCATTTATGTCACATTGGCTGTCCTACTCCTAACACTGACTGAAAAAATGAAAGTTGTTCTTCCACGTTTGAACAAGCTTGTGACGCTCCTGGTGTATTTCAGTGAGCTGTTCTGGTGCAGAGTTATTAAATACATTTATAATTCAGCACATTTATGTCAGTGTTTAAAAAAGAAAGAACGCTTTAAGTCAACCCAGCTGTTTCTCTGCATCAGATCGATATCGGCCGATACCAAACCTCAGAGATCTGTATCGGTATCAGAAGTGAAAAAAGTGGATCAGTGCTTTCCTCATATCTGGGCTCTGATTTTAAAGATTCCCTCTCCTGCCTCATTGTAAGCGTTCGGTTATCCTGAGTTATGTCTGCTGTATGCGTAAGCTGCTGCAGGATGAACTTTTCCTCATGACACAACTGCTAACTTTTTCTTTTCTGTTGGTTTTTTCTCTCTCTCTGGTCTGGCGTTCCGATTGGCTGTTGGCGTCTTCTTGGACTTCAACTGCCAACAACACTAAACTAAGCTTCCTCCTTCTCCTGGTACTAACTTTTAGTTCGGTCTTACATAAGGAAGCACTTCTACATCAGATCTTCTGTTTCGTTTTTTGCCATTTGTACTGAGCCCGGTTCTGGTTCTGCTGGATGTTTCCTGCCGTTAAAGGGGGTTTTCCTCTCCACTGTCATTATGTGCTAACTATGAGGAGTTGCTGTAAACATCACCATGTCTGCTGTCGCTACATGTTGGAGTGAATGCTGCTAGTCGATGGCTCCAGGCAGTCGCTGGGTTTACTGAGACTCAAACGTTTTTAATAAATTTGAATGATGAACTGAACTTGATGCCTTTTTTTTTTTCAATAAACTGGAATGTTTGTATGATTGGACTGAAATGACTTGTTGACATGTGTTGAACTGGAGCTACAGAACTGAACTGAACTGAATGAGGCCGGACAAAGTGACATCCAAACTGATCAACTGAGTCTGATAAGTTGATCAAACATGGATCATTAATAAAGGGACAGCTTGTGAAGCTCCCTGTTATGGATTCTAATAAGCATTACAAGCAAAAATAGAAGTGAAATCAGTGAGGTGGAGAGGTTTCATCTGGATCAGACAGTGTGAACAGTAACTGAGACGTGACCTCCTGCTGTTTGACATCACTGAAATCTGTGGCCAAAAACATTTCTTCATAACTCATATTACTCTTCTGCTGAAAACAGGAAATGTTCTAATTTCCCGGTAGGATGGATTTCCAGAAGAAATCTGTAGTAGATCGGTTTGGGTTGGAGCAGTCAGTGATGTAAGCTGCTGACATGACCAGTACTGCGCCTTTAAAAGCCTTTACTTTCAGCAGAGCTCTACCGGCAGCGCCAAATTTCGTTTGCTACTTGAAAATAATTGCTTAGATGTAAATATTATGTATATTTTAGATGATTTGCGATTTGCGGTGAGCACAATTAGATGTATTTTTGCTTCCCTTGATAGAGAATAAAAGGAAATGTGAGGAACATTTGTGTTCCTCGTAACTGACACTGTCATCACATGATAACTAACTGTATTCTGGTTATTTCTCTCATGTCATGCAGCTCTGCCTGGGGAGGTGATGCATTCAGGGCAATCCGGAACAAAAACCGGTCACAGCTGGAAACTGTTTAAGGTTGGGGCGGAGCTTCATCTTTCAGCTGAATTGTTGGATTTTCCTCAAATTTTTATTTAAAAAAAAAAAAAAAAAAAAAAAAACTCTTAAAACTATATATTATATTCCTGTCTCCTCACAAATACTCCATGCTGGTTTTGTCACATAAAATCCCAATGTGGAGGTTTTAGGTTCAGGTTGTGGAAAAACGTGGCAAGGTGCTATATCCTGTAGCCATAGCAACAAACAATTGAGTCATTGTATTATTTTAGAAAATAAACCTTTTATTTGATCCAAAGTTGATCGTGAAAGCAACAAGATCATGACAATAATATATAATGCACAGAAATGGAATAAACAGCAACAGAGTACATGAAAAACTAGTGCAAAAAAACCCTCAAATATAAAAAAATATATTGCACTTGGTAATCTGAACTTTTAGGTGGAAGAAAATGTGTTTGAACATTCTTAATCTGATATAATTCTCTGTAAACATTGATCTGTTATTTTTCTTTCTTTCTTTTTTTTGCGTTCTAACATCCGTCCGGGTCGTGGAAGAATCTGCAGCTACACAGGCTTCATCTCAGAGCAGAAACCAACAGGCAACTTGTGGTAGACTGTCTGGGTTGGTCCGAGTTGTGCTTTGTCCTAACATTTAAGTCGACACACACCCTGTAGCCTTCACACACACACGCATACATGCACGGACATACACACACACATTCACACTCAACTTGAGCTTTGAAGCCCTTGAGTTGGTCGCTGATGTGACACTTTTCTGTCGTCATCGTCTTGTTTCTGGTTTGAGTTGGAGAATCTCAGGGAATTTCACCGGACTTCCACCTTCGGGCCTGAGCGCTGAGCTCAGCTGTCTGTGGAGACAGCTCTCGTCACTATGTGCCAGTTAGAGCACTGCGGACGTTCCGTCTACTGAGACATGTCGACCCGCAGCGTTCTGAGAGGGAACCGGTTGGAACGGCATGTGCAAACCTCTCTGTGAGGCAGGAGGAGACGTCTTCTGAGCCGTGGTGGTGGGAGGGGAGGACAGTTTTTCACGCCGCTGTCAGAGGACATTGGTTTTGTCCTCGTCTTGAGGACGGGAAATGGTTTGTCCAACGTAACCCTGGTCCATCTCGTCCATGAGTCACCGTGGACTCCGTCGGTCGGCTGTCCTCAGGTCAGCATGGGTCCGGCCACATCTACAGTGGCATCCTGGTGAGAAGTCATGTGGGACTTCTAGCTGAGCATGGGTAGACTGGGTAGGACCCCCTCAGCGGGACGGACACATGTCGGGTCTCCGGACGTCTGCAGTGCCACAGACCTCCACGGTGTCGGGGTAGGGGTCCACCTGAGGACAGGAGGGAGGAAGAATGACACTGAATTCTCTGACTCCCCTGTAAGAGCCTGTTGCTACTCAGCAGGTAAGGGTTCAGCTACTTTTCTTTACATTTCACTTAGTGTGAGTAACATAAAGTACTAATAACTTCACATCTAGCTTTCACAGATAACACAACACACAGTGAAGTAAAGTCAACCAGCTCTGTGTGGCCCCTGCCTATTTTTTGCAGTCACTTGGCGCTGACTGGCTGTACAATAGTGAGGAAGACTCTAGATGTTAGTAACTGTGCTAATGGTAAGATGGTTTCTGCTGTGCATAATAATGAATATTAGGATGTATTTGGACTTTGAACTATTTAGTTTTAGAGGGGGGTTCAAGAATTCACAGATTTAGTTTTGGCGAGGACGACTGTGGTCCCTGACCTACTGTAGCTACACAAAGCTATAGCTAAGGTAAGTGAAGACGGCTGTTTTGTGATGCTAGCTGCTCCAACTGGGCTAATCTTTAACAATTCAAAAATTATGTAGTCATTTTGTCTTTGTATTAAAACAGTAAAACAATGTTTCACAGGTATGATGTGACGTCACCTCTGCTCCTAATATAAAAAATGGATGAGCGCTCACAGCAGGAAGGCTTGAAAAAAAAATTCTGAACGCTCATCTACAATCGATACAAATTGGAGAAAGTTTTAGAAAAAGCAGAGATGAGAAAACGTCCACAAAACTCTTGCTT
Organism: Poecilia mexicana; assembly: GCF_051168715.1. Classification (NCBI taxonomy): domain Eukaryota; kingdom Metazoa; phylum Chordata; class Actinopteri; order Cyprinodontiformes; family Poeciliidae; genus Poecilia; species Poecilia mexicana. Next base: position 2,053,863 of record NW_028263381.1, read on the forward strand.
GGTGCATCTTTGATTTTGATGAGTTTTAATTAATCAATTTTTTACTGAATTTATTTAATATTTTGGACACATTTTATTTATACAGAATTTTTCAGCGATTTGCATTCATTGCATTTCGATTGTTTAGGTTAAGCTACTTTAACCTAAAGTAGTTGGATTTTATCAACTTTCATTCAAAGGCATTGTGAAGTCTTAAAGCTTCTTTACCTTCTTAGTAATATTTGGCACAAAGTTGCAGGAAAAAGGGTTTTCTGCACTTGATCAACACACACTCTTACAATGTTTTTGCACCAAAGTTTTTGTACACCACATTTTTTTATTGAAGTGTTTTCTGAATCTTTCTCATTTGTCTGGTTTATCTTGTGGCATCGTACATGTTTCTGTTCTTAGGTCCAGCTCTGTGAAAAATCGTAGACATGTATGCTTCAGTGTGTACATTTTGTAACTTACTTTTTTTGTTATTATTATTATTATTAGTTTTTTTTTGTATCTTTCTGAATAGTAATATTACGCCTGTTTTGTGTGTTTTAAATAAGTTTTCTGCATTTCTTACATTTACTACCTTGTCAACACTAAACCACTGAGACATGCTCTGTGTGTGTGTGTGTGTGTGGGGGGGGGGGGTGTTTACCTCAGAGTAGAGTGGTGGGGGGAGATATCTGAACTCTGTGATGTATGTCAGCACAGATCCTTGGTCCTCTCCCTCCCCATCAGACCTATCACAGCCCTGCAGACAGTTCCGCCTGTGAGCCTCTGATATTGCCAGATCACTGTAGCTTGGTGGAGCTGCAGAAAACAAGAAGGTGTAAGATATCGTTCTGTCCCCAAAAGAGCTGCAGGGCAGAAAATGTGTGTTTAACCCCGTGCGTACCCTCGGGTCTCTCTGGCAGGCCCATCCAGCTGACCGAGCTGGAGTTGCTGCTGATGCTGGAGGTGCGGGTGGCGCAGGCATGGAGCGGTATGGTGCCGATGACCAGAGGCAATGAGAGCGATAGGTTCAATCCGCCGGGAATGTCCACGTACACCTGGAGGGAAGACATGCTTTCAAGTTAGCAGGAGCCGCTTGTATCTTTGTGTTGGTGAATTTCAGCTGTGCACACACACACACACACACACACACACACACACACACACACACACACACCCATAATATAACAAGAGGCAGCTTCACAATCAAAGCAATAGGTCCATGTGAGAAACATAAACACCCCGGGCTTCTAACCCCCTGCTGCCTCAAACATCTTAACCTTGTTATTCACCTTTTCTCCAGAAAAAACATCAAACAATGGAGCTCTGAACTGCGCCCTTATATCACCTTACCCAAAATATTACAACTGAGCCGAAGTTCAAGAAGCCAGAGAAGTAAAAACAAAGGAGTGGTCATGCTGGGGATTAACACTTCACTAGCCCTTAGCAGTGTTTTATGAGTTCATGCTATCAGAGAGTCATCAGCTTGGAGATTAGTGAAGGTAATCAGGCTTCTACTGCTATGTGCTTTTAATGTTTTACTAAGTTTGTCTAGTTTATGAGTTACTGACAATCACTGTTTGTTTTTATTCCGCATTCAGACAGGAGACGACAGACAAGCTAATAAAACACAGCATGGATGCTCACTCGTTTCTCAGCTGTTGTATTTTGTCTCAGTTTTTTGTAGACTAACAAACTTTCTTATTGTTTTTAACTATCATTACATTCTCAGATATAATAAATACCTAGGCTACCATTGCTTATCTACCTTTTGGGTACCACTGGGAGCAGGAGCTGAAAGATTTCAGTTTACTTTTAATCTACATTTTGAAGTTCCTGTGGTAGTGAGCTGTGCTGTAATGCTAACCTTATCTTTTGTGGTCTATAACCAAATAACAGCAAATAATATTTTGATCAGCATCGCCACCGACTAGGACAGTTGATGTTTTTGCCATTTGATACTTTTGAAGTTTTTATTAAGTCGTTATCTCTCTAATTCACCACAGGGGGAGCTGCTGCTCCTAACTTCCTGCATCAGTGACTTATAAGGCATAGTTGAAAAAATATACACATTGATATATCTTACAGTAATAGTACCTAGTCTCATGTTATTCAAAATTTAAAAACTACAAGTAGGGATAATTAATCTGTTATGGAAAATGGTAGCGAATTTAGTTTTTAGTGTTTTTAATAAAAGTTTTGTTCACATTTAATTCTGTAATTTAATTTTAGAATTTGAATTGAAAACTTTATTGTGAGCATGTGGTTTCATTTTATGAATATGCATGATTATCTAATGTGTCTGTAAAAGGAGCAGTAAGAAGCATAAGCTCATTTAATCCCTCAGTTAATTAACGTTACCGGTTGGCCTGAGTACTTCACACACCTCATGTACGTCTCAACATGCAACTTCATTCACATCTTTATGTTCCTAATGCTGAATGTTTGTCACCAGACACTAGTGGATAGTGGGAGGGGAAGCAATTAGCTTGACTCTCCGACAGTCACTCTGTACTCACCATGAGGGCGTACTCCACTCTGATGATGGGACAGTCCAGTATGGAGGGCGACACCGGGGGGATCTTGAGCAGCTTGCCCTCCCAGCTTTGGCTCTTCCCTTGCTGCAGAGGTTCTCCCCGCAGGTTGGACACCAACTGCTGGATCTGCCTGCCCTTGCCCTTGGCGAAGAAGGTCTGTGTCTGGTACAGCGCCGCTTTGGGCACCACGACACGGGACGAGCAGTTTTCCACCTCGGCAAAGATCTGGATGGACTCGCCTGGGAGAGAGGGGAGAAGAGATCAGTCTGTCAGACTGAGAGAGGAAGGGACACAAGTGAAACTTTAGAGGGGAATACTGAGAGGAAGAGGAGGATGAACGTAAAGAAGAGGCGTGGCTCACCTGGTGTGTAGCCCTTCCGCTCTATTTTGGCACTGAGGGAGATTGGACCCGACGCGCAGAACCAGCAACACAGAGTTTTCTCCTTCGTCCCAGCCTGGGGGGCCTGTTCACACACATACACACACATCCATCTGATTTAGCCGCAGGCGATACAATTAAAGACTCCAATGAATAAAGCAGCAGCTCCTACCAGCAGGAGGGGCGTGTTGATGTCGATGTGTTCGAACACAATGAACTCTTTCTTGACTTTGACAGGCAGCAGCCAGGGCCGGTGCAGCTCGGCTTTCACCCAGTACCTCACACTGCCGTGCTTCCCTTCAAACGAAGTGGCCAGAGCCCTGCAGGAGAGAGGAGAGAGGCGGAGTGAGGCCCAGAAATGTGGGTGGTCCAGTCAAACCCAACCATTCCTTTCCTTCAGGCCAAAGCTTTAATGACTTTCCTGACCCTGCATATTTTCTGAAGAGCTGAAGCTGCTTGAGACAGAGTTAGTTTTAATTGCTTCATACACGGTTGGTTAGTTAGTTTAGTTCAGGGCTCCAGGCGGAGGTGTGGGGCCCCTTCAGAGGCTCCAAGTAGGGCCTCAGATGATCAACATGAAAAGACACCTTTGCATCAGATTATACAATCTCCATATGCAAGTTGCTGATTTTAAAAGGGTCAGTTCTTGCAGATGGAGCGGCGCGCTGAATGAACTCTGAGGACACTCACATCTGAGGCAGGTTGAAGCTGAAGGCGAACTCATGCAGGCCGGTGTGCAGGACAGTCATGCCCTCCTCCAGAGCGTCTTCATCTGGAACACAGAACAAGTGTTTGAATCCCGCTGTAATTCATGAGCATCAGTTTCAGGCCCAGGACACACAGACCATGGTAGTAACAATACATCAACTTTTAGACTCTTTTTCTTCACTTTTAATCAATATTTAATAACTATTATGTTTAACATAAATATCTCACACCTTCTGATTTTCGGGGGTTTTTTGCAGTAGGATAGTTACTTTGGTCTTTTTATTGTCAAAACATCTTTCATTTTATTCTTGGACGTCAATCAGAAAAATGATCATGGCGAATAACATTTTAATGGATAGTTTTGAATTATATTTTATAATAATGACTAGAAAAGCAGATTTGGTTTGATGCAAAAAATGTATATATACATATATATATATATATATATATATATATATATATATATATATATATATATATATATATATATATATATATATATATATATATATATAGTGTGTGTGTGTGTGTGTGTATAATTTTTTTATTTTTTATTTTATTTCTTCCACCCAGCTTTCTAAGGCCCCCCTAGCATTCCCGGACAGGCCCCCAACAGGGAATGCTATAGGTATTTTATGTTGTCCTTTTGTAATGTCTGTAAAATGTTAAAATAATTGAGGTGATTAATTTGAATTTTTTGTTTTGATTTTGTTTGTGTCTTAAGACATATCATAAAATCTTTTTTTTATTTGTAATGTTTGTAAAAGTATGACTATATTCACCACACATTATGACCTTGTGGCATGGAACCCATGAAGAATAGTCTCTATACTAGAGACTAATGGTGATCCTTAACTAAACCAGTAAACAAATGTTTGTTCTAAACCAGTCAAAAAATGATTGACATCCCAAACAGCATTATGGTTTACACAATTCACAAATCTTTGTAGAACAAATCCAAATGAACCAAAAGTTGGTTTAAAAAATTCCTTTAGGAAAATTTTCATCCAGTCTTATGCTCTCATAAATATTTTGTTTTGTCCGTGTTTAATCTTTTTTTCTATTCTCTTTTATTTTTTTTATTTTTATTTTTTTGCACTGCTCTAGTGAAAGGGAGTAGGAAATGTGAAAAGTCAAGTTATGAAACAAAGAAGCAGCCTTTTTCTGCCCCATTTTGACTGGAATGTTTTATATCTGTTGGGGGCAATCCAGAAAATATGCATTTTTCCGCTGGTTTTTATGTGAGATTATCTGATAAGTCATTGATTCCCACACTTTGGATAATGAAGCAATTCATATCTCACAAGAATGAGTTCAGAAATGTTTATGTGGTTGTTATACCAAGATTGTATGTAAACTCAACTGATAGTTGGAGTCGAGTCTTTTTCACTGCTGTTTTGAAGGCCAGAAAATTTGAGAACCAGTAATAAATACAAGCTCTGTTGTGGTATCTATATTGCGTTTATGAAAAATGTAACCTTTGATTTTGATAAAAATATTGATTTTGACCATTTCAAAACCTGTGGAATGAGTAGCACTACTGTAATATTTTAAAACTTGCTTCTTGTTAAACTGTTCCCACCACTGTGTTTACATGCTTGCTGGCAAAATCATTTGCATTGTTTTTTTTTTCTTTTTTCTTTTTAAAGAATTTTTTATGACATTTCTGTTAATGCACATCTGAGTTACTGTACTGTACATAGTCTGTTGTGTTTTTGAAAGTTAAGACACATGAACATTTGTACATTTTTAAAAATCATCTAACTCAATTGCACAATAGTGAGTACAATATTTCTATTCTAATAACTGTCCAGTATATTTATATTATAATCTTGTATTTCAGTGATTCTTGAGAATAGGGACAAAACAGGTTCTATGGATAAAGCACAAAATTTGAATAAAATATACACAAAATATAATTTTTTCAAATATCTGACTCAACTAACCTGGGTCATGTGAGCACAACAATGTATATTTTCCAGGTACTTGCTGAATATTTTTTTATTTTAAACATTGTAGTCGGTGGATGATGCCTATAAAAGCCCAGGAGCAGAACTTAATACATAACAATAGTTTAAAATAATTAAAGAAATACTAAAATTAAGTATAAGTAGTCATATAAACAATTAGAGGTATCAATAAATTGAATTAAAAATCATTTTTATATATTTATATATTTTCCAACTCCATTGAAATTTGTCCCTAGTTTTTGTCAACACCGTCAGAAATGAGAAGAATGTAAAAAAAATCAGGCATTATTGGGGGGCACCAGAACTTCTGAGGACCCCATGACCTCTTCCTTTCTCTTCCTTTGCTAAGAGGGCTAGTTAGCTCTGGTTAGCTTAAGTTATTCTTTACTTTTTTCTTCTGTTTTATTCCTAAGTTGCTTGTCACAACTAGTGACAAGCAACTAGTTTGCTTGTCACTAGTTGTGACAAGCAAACTGACAATTTTCAAAACTTTGATGAAATTTTGTGAAATAAAAGCTTAATTTTGGTATAATGTAAAGATTTCATGGACCTGATGAGCTACAATATGGCCTCCTTCAGAATAACATCATATAAATTGAGGTAGTTTGGCTTTTTTTCAACTCCGTCAGATGTCAACTCCATCAGTTTTTCTGACTCTTTCAGTGAAATTGTTGTCAAATCTCACTTAAATGTGCAATTAATTCATTTTAATGTATTTTACATGAATTGCATTACTTCACATGTATCAAGTTTTTCATTTTATTCACAAGTTTGTCACCACCTTCAGTTCTGTGTCAACTCCATCATGCACTGTCAACTCCGTCAGATGGTCTTTTTGTTGTTTTTGGTTTTAATTAATATTTCTTTTGTTTCTTGAGAAGCATTTGTCTGTAAAATGAGTAAAAATATCACTAATAGGGTCAATAAAAATTATTTTTTATTTATTTTTGTCAGATGGTGATCACAAAGTTCAGGGTCAGGTCGATTAAAAATGTAATTTAAAAAAAAAAAATGTTGCAACTGGGAGCCTGTATTTTAGCATCTTTACATTTCCTAAACATTATTTGTCATATTTGCATACATAAGGTTGAGAAATAACAAAAAAAATTACGGGAAAATTAAAACCCATTTTGTCCCTATTCTCAAGAATCACTTATATAATTATTATTACTAAAATAATTATTAGCCTACTACAAAAATCTTGTTTTTTGTATAAATAAATCATATTTGTATTTATACATTACTATGTATTATACTTAGTATGTATTTGAGGGGTTTTTTTTATACTATCTTTGTCCCTAGTTGAACAACCTATAGCTGTATTTCAGCACGCAGAGTGCTAACTAAGCTATCAACACGTGTAGCGAAGCGAACAGCAGTCAAAGGAAAAGCTTCAGAGGGAGAAACGTCATCGTGACCTTCCTCACTTCCTCATTTCTGGTGTCATCTATCAGTTCAGTTTGTGTAAGAGTTCTCAGTCAACCCCGCCGCTACTCGCTTCCTGCCACCTCATCCTGCATCTCTGCAATGTGCGCGCGAGCGCGACGCGAGACACTTCCTCCGTGTGTGTGTGTGTGTGTGTGTGTGTGTGTGTGTGTGAGCGAGAGAGAGTTTACTGCGCGTGCGGGCGTGCGCGCGGACCCAGTCACTGGCAGCGCAGCTCAAGCAGGAGTAGACCGGTATGAACCAGACTGAGCAGCTTACTCTAGCTGGAAACTCCGACGAGCTCATCGCAACTCGGCCTCCTATTGGCCAAGCATGTGAGACGAATTAAAATGGAAGAGCGCTGATTGGCTAGTTGGCTGCGAGCTACCCGCCCACACGAGAGGAGTCCGTGCAGTGTGTGGCCTGAGAAGGGGGAGGAAGGGGTGAGGCAGGAGAGGAAGGGTGTTGTTACTCTAAAGATGAACTTCAGGTGGACCTGCTGTTCTCACGCGAACACTCCGTTAACATAAACTGTTGTTAATGTCTGCTTTATTTAAGCCAATAAAGTTGTTTGTTTCCGGCCTGTTTTCCTGAGTTTTTCCTTTGTGTTCATCTGAACATCTTCTTTTAAAATAACAGCAGACACTGGAGAACATGACCTTATTTTTTTAATCAGATCATTTTAAAAATGTTTTATATGTTTTAGGAGAGTTATTTTAATTATATAAAGTGTGCTTATGTATCGCTATCAATTTGAATGAATAAATTACTTTAAATAAGCTAAAAGTTGAGACACAATCATAAAAAACCTTTAAATCCATCCTATTGTATTATCATTGTGCATTATAAAAAATAAATATGGAATAACCTAGTGGTTATTTTCAAGATGGCAGATGGAAAACAACCGAGTGATTTTTCATATGCAGTTTGATCATCTTTTTGTTCAAACTTGTTAAAGAGTAAAAGCACCATGTTTCTGTTTGTGTTTGTTAACAAATGCCAGAATTTAAACTTTTTGTGGGGTTTGCATCAAATATATTTGAAGTCTGAAAAACTGTTGGATTTTTGTAATTTGCTAAGCGAGATATTAAATTATTCCCATCAATACTGATAGCGGATACATTTCCAGATGTTGAGATAGAATAATATTTTTTTTAGATGCTGTATTGGGCCCTGGATGCTCCAGGGTCATTCACATGGTCCACAGCCTGAGTCCAGTCAAGCTGTAGGGTCAGAGGTCAACACATCTCTGTACATGTTACAAGTGCAGCTTGTATTTCCATAAAGGTTTCATCCAACGGTCTATTTTGCATCTTATTTTATTTATCACCAAGGCAACAGAACAACAAGACTGAAAAGTGGAGGCAGGCTTACAGGCAGCAGCTGAAGCATAATTCCCTCCACACACACACACACACACACACACACACACACACACACACACACACACACACACACACACACACGCACTCAGACTGAGAGTCAGCCTGGTTCTCCCCTCCCCTCCCCCTGTCTCTGGCAGTTTCTGAACAGGTTTGAACCGCTTCTAACAAAGGGAGAAGCCAGATCTGTCCTTATCATTGATGTCAGCAGTGAAAATCGCCTTTCCGCATGTGTCGTTTAGGAAAAGTTGGTTTAAAACTCAAAATCTTGACGATCAGTGTGTGTTTTCGATCACTTTTATTGTATATTCGAAGCGTTTGCAACTTTTCAGTTTTCTGCAACTCTCCACAAAGAAGGAAGAAAAAACAAGTCGCGATCAGAAGGTTTAAATTGGACAGAAATAAAACTAAAAGCCTCCATCCGTCCCGCTGCTGCCGGCGGTGAAACGGTTTATGAACACACCGAGCAGAGGAGCTGCAGTTCGGGCATCAGCTGTTGCATCAGTACCACTGACTGATGGACTGCGCCCTCTGCATTCCTAAAGTTTTAGAAGTTTTCGTTGATCACCATCATCATCATCATCGCTCTTACCTCTCTCCTCTCCGATCAGGGTGTCGCAGTGATGCAGGTAGTCCACCTCCTCCGTGTAGTTCTGGGTGTAAGCGGTGTTGGCCCCGGCGTTTCTCGACTCCGTCCACCGGACTTTGGCGAGCCCCCGCGCGGTGATGTCCAGCCTCTTCACCCGCACATCCCCGGTCACCTCCACCACCACCCGCCCGGAGACCAGGTCTCCCCCGGAGAACACGGGCAGGTTGTTCTCGTTCAGGCAGTCGAAGTAGACCGCCAGGGCCTTAACTTTGCCCAGCACCATAATGGAAATGCTTTTAGAAAACCAAATATAGAAAAAAAAAAAAAGTAGGAAAATGTGTATAAAAAATAGGAGTCTATTGAGGAGAAGATGGGAGCGGGAGCAGCCTGGGGCTGCGGGTGCCCAGCATAGAGCCGGGTCTGCAGCTGTCAGGGATGGCTCATCTGGCAGCTGATGGTCCGCTTCAGCTCTCCTCCTCCTGCAGCTCTCCTCCTCCGGGTGTGCTCTCTCTCAGCTCTGGCTCAGCCTCTCTGCTGCCGTCTGCATGCAGTGGCTGCGCTCTTAAAGCCTCCGCTCGGAAAAAAAAAAAAAAAAAAAAAAAAAATAATAATAATCCCACTGAGCATGTGCGCTCCGACCAACCGGCCTGCTGCTGCTGCTGCTGCTGGGCTCAGCCTTTTCTAAACAGGCGAATCTGTCTCCACTTGCCTTCGACGAATCTTATGAAACGGTAATTATATAAATATAAAAACATGCTGGAAGAACTGTGTGCAAAATGGTGACGTTGAGAAACGACAATATCAGTGAAAGATGGTGGAGCATGTCAGCCCGCCTCTGAGCTGGCGGGGGGAAAAACTGGAGTTTGAAAAAAGTTTTTTTTTAAATTATTATTATTTTATTATTGATGATCAGCAAAAAGATCATAATCCTGCATTAAAACGAACTTTTTCAGATGTTTGTTTTCTTATTTTAAATTATCTTATTGTATAACTGTAACAAATGTCTATAGGACTACAAATTAAATTATCAAGCCAGTTTCATTTCCGGTTTTAATTATTGAATACACTAATTAAAAACAAACGATTCAATTTAATAAATAAATAATAAAACTTATTATATAAAAACGTAGTTTTATTTTTAGTAAAATAAAAACTAAGTGTTTATTTTGCTAAATAAAAACTTAGTAAGTTTGTAGTTTTATTTAAATATAGAGAATTACCAACAGATCTCAGGTGATGGAGGCACTTAATGTTAATAAATAATTGTTTCAACCAAATGTCGCTGCTGTTAACCCCTCTTTCTTAAAAAAGTTAATCTCAGTTAATTAAAATATGATGCAAAAGTAAAAACAAAACAAAACAAAAAAAAAAACAAAGCAAGAGCTTACAGTAAAACTGGTCGTAGTGCTGTGACAAAAAAAGTAGTGACTTCATTACAGATTTTTTCTGTTTTTGACTTTGCAAAGTATCATACACAGTAAAAACTGCTGGGTTAAAAATAACCCAATACGTAACCCAGCGCTGGGTCAAATATGGACCGACCCAACGCTGGGTTGTTTTAACCCAACTGGGTTGGGTTGAGGGTTTGACCCAGCACATTGGGTCATGGCAACTAACCAAACGTTGGGTTAAATTGACTTGTTTAAATTGGTTAAACTGACCCAAAATTGGGTTGAAATTCATAACCCAACACAAGGGTTATTATACCACTATAGTTGGGTTAAAAAAAATTATTTTAAATTTCACTATATAAAAACAGGATTAAAAGACATATGAATTTAAAGCTTCTTTTATTTCCACATGATACATATATAGAGCCAGCAATTTCATTTACAAAAGTTACAAAACATAAGTAGTTAAATCACTTCAATTCATTTGGCTACAACTCCAGAAGTATCTGTTACTCCATATCAGAAAACATTTAATGAAAAAAAGTCTGTTTTAAAGCAAACTACAAGTAAACCTTTCAGCCATTAAACAAGGAGCATTTTTAACGACACTTTAGCATTTTGCCTGTCTCCCTGCATGAGGACATACAGGTTGTCACATTTTGTAGATGCACCACCAGGTTTGTCCCAACCTGATGGAGAGAGAAGACAGAAAATAACAGGCCATTAGTGATGAACTTATATAAACAGCAAACAATTTGAGCATGATTCAGAGATGAATGTTGACTTACAGGCTGGATATCAATGAAACCCTCTGAACTTCCAGGTTGATGGATCTGAAACTCTTCTCCCAAATGTGTAAGTAGGGAGGAGCACTGGCAGCAGCTGCAGGGCTACATCATCTTGTCTGCATGGGAAACAAGCTTGTGTTAAAATGTTAAATGTTAACAGTTTATAAACATCTCTTGAGCTTCAATACCTTAAGGGAGAAAATTCATGTTGTTGAGAAGACGGCCGCTCCTTTCTCTTCTTGGCCATACAAAAGATCTTCGTTGAGAACAAGAGAGAGAAGCACAAAAACAGGCCTTTAGTGAATTTAAAGGTAAAGGGCTACATTCTCAAAAACTAATTTCTGACTGATTCTAGTTTAACACAAAACCTCACTATTGAATGTGATGCACTTAAACAATCTGAGCATTATTCAGAGATGAAGGTTGACTTACAGGCTGGATATCAATGAAAACATCTGAATTTCCAGGTTGATGGATCTGAAACTTCTCCCAAATTAGTAAGGTGGAGCAGGAAGGGGTACTGGCAGCAGCTGCAGGACTACATCATCTTCTGTATCAAACATAAGTTAGTGTTAAAATGTTACAGTAACTAAAAAGCATGACAACATTTTAGAGAACATTTCTTCTGAGCTTCAATACCTTGAGGGAGCAGACTCATGTTCTTGGTCATGCAGAAGGTCTTCGTTGAGAACGAGGAGTTTGGGTTTCGCTTAATTCTCCTGAAGATCCTGGATGTAAAATTACAAAATCTATCAGAAAAGACAAAATCACAAATCAAACTTTAATGACTGAATTAAATCTTATAGCTGTCTCAACTGCAAATAACTTGTAATTAGCCAGCAATTTCAAATGTTCAGAGTAATTTTATGTTCCTAAAAATAAATATAGCACTTAATAAAATAAAATGACATATAATTTAATTTAGAAGTAAAACTTAACACAAACTTAGTGCTGAATAACTTTCAGCACCAACTTTAAATAAATGTATTTGTAATTAATACCGTAGTAACAATAATAATAAAATGAGCAAACATTAACATTAGATATTGTCTTAGTTTTGCTTTTAATTCGTTGCCTAAAACCAGCGGGAGTTTGAAAGCAATGTGCCGGGAGACGGTCGTTCTCTCTCGGCTTAACGAGCCGCTCCGCCCGGTCAACTGACAGAGGGCGAGACGAGCCGGCGGCTGGAGGGGAGCGATAAGTGCGAACACGTCCGAGCATGTTTGTAATTAAGCTATATGTTAATAAACCGAGCGCATAATTCAGGTTTACACAACTAATTTATCGCCTAATAACTTTGCAAAAGTTATTTTATTTTCAAAAAGCATAATATACCCACATTATTAAAGCTCTGCTCGCTCTCCTCCGCCATTACTGCTGGTGTTCGAACACGTAGCCTCAGCCCGCTAAGGATGCGCGCGCATATTGCAAAAATCAGGGGACAAACCGTCAACTACCTTTTCTTTTAAAACTAAATCGATTTTTAAAAATTTGACTATGTTAAGTTACGGACAAATATGATTGAGGTTATATTAAAAACTGAATTTAATTTACTTGACAAATTGTGCCCTTCCCCTTCATCTATTTTTTCCCCAACATCCGTATTGTAGCAACACCGAAGCTCTTTGTCAGAGGAACCTGCCATAATAAACATTTCAAATAACCATAAAAATAAATATCAAACATGTTTGAAATAAATTCAATTTATGTATAAAATTCTATAAACGTTGAAACTTTATCTTCTTTTTACTTACCATGTCTTATTTCAAAGTAGAGGAGAAGTCCGTTATGCAATGTTCACAGTCATGTTGAAAATGGAGGCTTGTGAAGAGGGGCGTGGCTTCTTCCAAGTTTCATCTTTAACCCAACCGTTTGGGTAAATCTACCCACCCAACTCCTGGCCCAACAGAAGTGTGCAAGATGTAGACTTCCGATAAATTTCTGACCCAACTCATGAGTTATGAATTTTGACCCAATATTTGGTCAAACTAACCCAACCTATGACCCAACAGCTTCAACCCAGAAATTGGGTTATGAAAATAACCCAGCATTTTTTACTGTGTAGCGATACAATAAAGTAAATACAAACAAGCTGTGTTATAAAACAATATTTTCACCTACTAAGTTTTAAAAAGCTATCTAAACAATATTATCCATATGTGAAAATTTATAAAACCTGATATTTTTCTTGATCCAGTGTTGGGTGAGTCTTTTAAATCTGTGGAGTTTTGGACAAGTCTGCTGTGGATTATTAAAATTGAATTGAATTGTTAATGTATTTTAGTTCAAAACTTTTCAAATGGGATTAGAATCTCCAGAAAACTGTCTATAACTTTGTTTCTCATCTGTTCTTACATGACCTTAATCCAGGGCATGATGAGTTACTCTTTAAGATCTTTCAGCTCTTCATGTCTACTTTGTGAAGGTCTAGATCTAAGTTGAGATTTTTAATCTATTTCATATTACAGTGGGTTTTCCTGCGGTTCAGCAGCTGCTATGCTTTCTTATGGATTTGTGTTACAGTAATTTAGAAGCTGTCAGCAGGAAGAAAGAATTTCATATCTTTATGAGCTGCCTCAGTCAATTAATCTCCTGACCACTATGACTGGATCACTGCACTGATCAATCCTTGTCTGGTTCATGCCCTCAGTCCAAACACAGAGACACTCATTTCAGATAGAGTGAGTTAATCTGCGCTTGAGGAGGAATCGGCATGGCCGAAGATGAGCAAACAGGATGATTCTTTACTTTATTTATGCCTTCTGTAAGCTCAGAGACACAGGGAAAACTCTCCATCACTCTCCAGGAAAATGAGCTGCTTGTGTAACTCTGACTGCAAGAGTGACACAATTATCAGACTCAACTACTTATTAAATAAATATGAAATCAGGATAAAAATAAGTACACATTTACTGCTTCCATAAGGTTGAAAGATGTTCATAGCTGTAGAGTTCATCAACCATTTTTAAACAATTTGAGACCCATCATATTGAGAAAAAGATTATTTCCCACCATTAAGAAAAATCTGAGTCTTCCAAAGATCTCATGACTGGATGGGCCAGGAAATGGGCCATAAAGAGAAACAGCACAATGCTCAGTCAGTTCACTATAGAAGACTGAATAACTGTTGCTTGGCTTAAGTTTCACATGTTTGAATCTGACTAGCCTGCAAAGGATTGTTGAACAAAGACCTTATGATAACTGAGACTAAGGTAGAGATGTTTGAAATGTGCACAGTGACACATTTAGAGAAAGCAAAGCAACTTATTAGCACAAATATTTTGTCAGCTTTATGTAAACACAGTGGTGGAAAACTGATGATTTGTATGTTTTGCAGCCACAAGAACAGACCAGAATGCAGTCAGTGAGTTGACCATAAACTCCATTGTATAATTAATTAATCCATTCATGAATTTATTCCATCCATCCATCCATCCATCCATCCATCCATCCATCCATCCATCCATCCATCCATCCATCCATCCATCCATCCATCCATCCACACATACATACACATTCTTCTGCTTTTCTGGAGACCCAGACTTCCCTCTCCCCAACCACATGTTCCAGCTCCTCTGGGGGAATCCCAAGGAGTTTCCAGTCCAGCCAGGAAACTGTCCTTCCAGCGTGTCCTGGGTCTTCCTCTGGAATACCTCACCAGAGGGGCGTCCAGGATGGGGGCTCAGGCCTGAGCCACCTCAATTGACTTCTCTCGACATGAAGGGGCAGCGGCTCTGCTCTGAGTCCCTCCTGGATGACTGAGCTTCTCACCCTATCTCTAAGGGAGAGACCAGACACCCTACAGAGAAAAGTCATTTCGGCCGCTTGTGTCCATGATCTCATCCATTTGGTCATGACCCAAAGCTCATGACCATAGATGAGGGTAGGAACGTAGATCGACCAGAAAATCAAGAGCTTTGCTTTTTGACTCAGCTCTCTCTTTACCGGTACAACGCTTGCTTCACTGCAGACCCTGCATCAATCTGCCTGTCTATCTCCAGCTCCATTTTTCACTAATACGTGAACAAGACTCCGATATACCTCAACTCCTCCACTTGAGCCATGACTTCCCCTCCGACCAAGATGGGGCACCTACACTTTTCCGGCTCAAGAATTTGGTCCCCGGTTTAGAATGTCCTAGTCAAATTCCAATTCTTAATTTTACTGACATAATGAGGACATTAAGAAAGATCAGAGAAATGAATGTCAGTGAATCTTTTTGGTCTAAATGTGAGTGGATCAATATGAATCCACAGAAATTTGACGTTACTACAACCAAAGGTTCTACAAGATGCTGAACAATCAGGTGTACTTACTTAACTTTTCCGTAAAAACTGAATTATTTTTGGCTTCTCTATGCAATGGAAGTATGGCACCTATGTTGTTGCACACTTGCACAATCATCTACATCTTTAGTTGAGCTGTAGATGATTTTAGAACCTGATCTGATAATATAACAAATGGAGGGTGAACCTTTCCCCATGACTGTTCAGCAAGGTAAAAAAATAACTCTATCACTATCAGAATGTTTATAACCAAAGGATTCTTCACTATGATCAGTCAGGCTTAATAACCAAACTAACCAACCATGACCAACAGAGGGCACAGCAGTAGACAGAGGGACGTCAAAATAACGTCTGAACGAATGAAAATAAAGAGAGAAAACATCATGTCCAAGGTTGGGCCTGGAGTTAGGAGAATATCTAACCCCGCTCTCTTCCAGCCTCCTTTCTGCTGTCCGTGTTGGTCGCTGATAAGTGAGTGCTCTGTAATGACATTTCCCGTCTGTACTGTGGCCTAGCCAAAGTCGCTGCTGCAGAAGTGCAACCGGCAGCTGCAGAGCAGTTCCCTTTGCATTGTGAACAGATTTATACCGAGGTGAAACGTTTTTTTTACCATCATGTTCTGATCATTGAAAGGGAACAAAAGTTCCAACCAGAGGAACCCAGTTTAAACCAGAAAAAACACTTAAACTGAGACATTAGCTTTAGATGAATTACATCACAAAATCTGCATAAAGTCTTTATTGACCTGCTTTACTGTAGTTTGAAAATATGAAATGATGTAGAAATCAATGTTAGTAAGAAATAGATAAATAGAGAGTTCCTATACAGCATCAGAGTTGTCTGATGCTGTATAGGAACATTTCAGGTGCTCAGCAGTTTGACACCAGCTCCTGATTTTCTTACTCATGATATTTTGTGTATTTTCTCTGGGGGACAGATGTGAACGGCAGACAAGCTGATCAGGAACACTCCCTGCAGTAAGCTGGTCAATCAGTTCTGACTTTACAGTTCTAAAATATGCAGGTCATGGGTAGTTCAAAAGCATGTTGACGGAAGGGGTCAAAGGGACGGGTGACTGGGTGTGAGGATGGTAATCTGGGTAGTCTTACTGACCACGGTTTGGGAGGAGACTCATCGTATGGAACGACTTTCCCTCCTGCAACAAGGAGGAGTGCATAAAGATGAAGGATGAGTCGAGGAAATAGGGAAAAGTGTGAGAGTGATAGGAGAGGAGAGTTGAGGTGAGGATTAGTGGAGGGTGAGGTTGAAGGAGTGACGGGCTGTGAAGGATGAGTCAACTGGGTATGAGTAGACTGCTGGACAAATGGTTGCTGCTCCCAAACTTAAGATAACATATTAACTTTATCTTCAATTCAATTCAAATTTACTTTTTTAATCTCAAAGGGAAATTAATTGTTGTAATTGAAACTAATTCAAGATTCCTCACTTATTCTAATCCTATAGCCTGGTAATTTTCCTTCCTGTGCAAATCCACTCGATTAAAATCTCTCTTCACAGACATTGTGAACTTTCTTCCCTTTGCTTGGATTTCTCTGGTAGATTTTCTACCGGAGGAGTTGTGAATAACGACATTGATTTCCTGCGCTATTTTATTGTTGCAGTCTGCCTGTAGTTGTAGCAATGGCAGCAGAAGAAGTGATCGAAGTCATTTGGTCCATGATGTTAATCAATAATAATGAATTAACGTCAACAGTCACCTTGTTCAGATCAGCACTTCTCTCTTTGCAGTGGAGAATGGTTGATTACAATCCAGGCAACTTCCAGTAGGCCATAGCGTCAAACTGGATCATTACATATGTCACAGTCAATGTTAGTAACAGGGTAACATTTCAAACTTTAACAGAGTTCATGCCTCCAGGAAGCAATCATTTCTCAATAGTCGAGGGTCCAGACCCTGTGGATGAAGCAAAGGGAGGTGAACTCTACCCCTGGCTTATGGATACTTTCTCAAAATGTTGCCTTTTACTAAACTTTACTCAACTAGAACCTTAACTTAGGCATATTGGAACCAATTCCATTGATACTGATGAATCCCATAACTTCACAGACTGCAGGTCATTAACTGTTCCTCGTTTTCAGGGACTGCGTGGTTGAAAAGCATTTCCTGCTTTCGCCTCAAAGCAACAATGTATATGAGCCAGTTGTGCTGGCGACTTACTGAGTGGAGTCCAGCTTCCTCCCACAATCCAAAAATATACATGTTAGCTTAACCAGAGACAGTCGGCCCCATGGGACTCTGAGTTGCCCTGTGATGGACTGGTGACCTACTACCTACAGGGTGTACCCTGCCTCTCACTCAGAGGTAAGACATCAGTACCCTGTGCCACACGGGTTCTGGAAATGACTAATCCTTGGTGAACAGTGATGTAGCTGTTAGCATCAGGCCATTGTTTCCCTGTCCAATCTGAGATGAGTTCAGTCCCAGAGAACTGGGAGAGGTTTCTGCTCAGTCAGCTCCCTGAAAGAATTTCAGCCAGCTGTAAGACTGTTGCGTAGGTCAAGATTTGTAAAAAAGTTCCAAACATGTGGCAACAATTCTGTGAAAAAAAAAAAAGAATTCCCTGTTTCACAGTCCTCCTGTTTTTCCTGTTTCGTCCCACATATTGTAACCTGCAATACTAGACAAAGATCATCTGAGTAGATACAAAATGCAATTTCCAAATAATGTTTTAGTTTATTAAAGTTGTACTATGGAACTTTTATAAGAATATATTTTACATATCTGATAAAACTGTCACCATGCCGTGACAGTTTGTTATGAGACAGATAATCTGTGAAATGATCGATCATCTCTTCTTCCATCTGGTTACATGGGAGAAAGTTTAAAACAAACAAAAACTTGTGCTGACGATTTAGTAGCTCCTGGTCACAACTTGCCATAATTTAATTGTTTCCACAAGTTGTTGCCACAATTTCTAATTGTTTTCTCTCCTGTGTCACTAGAAGTGTTCCATACTGAGCTACTATTGCCAATCCCGACCAAAAACAACCCATCACAGCCAGGAGGGTCTTAGCACTGCTGTCAATCAATCTAAATGTGCTACTAGAGTGGAGAAACAACTGACATGTACACACTTCTCCAAAAAAGAAAAGAAAAAGACTAAATCAGTATTTGTTTAAGAAACATGCATCTGTTTTCATGTAGCTTTACAAATCTTTAGATAATAACTTTGTGACTGAAACCGCCAGAGTAAATTTGATGAAAGGGTTTGGAAAGGCGTGTGTTAGGTTCCGCAGACTGTTAATGGCGTCTGGTGACTTTCCCTGTTGTCTGGATCCAGACGTGCTGGTTGAACAGGAGCCGGTCCGCTCAGCAAACATGCTGAACTTGAAATCGGATCTCTGTTAGCTGAAGTTATACACAGTACAGTACACAGCAACAATAGTTTTTATACATGAAAAAAACAATAAAAAGATACAAGCACCTAGATACACCTGTGTATGTACATGTCTACATATACACATACATATGCTCTGGTAGGTATGTACCTATAAACACATACATAACTTTATGTGTGCTGCATCCAGCTTGAGGGAAGTTTTTTTTTATTTTCTCAGTTTTAGATCTCATTGACCTCTGATTATGACATCGAGCAACTGAAATTGTTTTGGTTTAAATGGAAGACAAATCCTGCCAAAATGACCAATAACTAGAAATAAATACATGTCTTGATAATGTAAATAGTGTGGCAAATATTGCAACCTAAGAAAAGAACTTTGCAAACATATGTGATTGTACAATGTGATACAAAGTAATTGTTTATCGTTTTCAGCAGTATTAATGTAACATCACCATTCCTTCATTTTTTTCTCCAACATTATTGTTTTTATTAGCTTTTATTTTCAATAATTTTTTTCTCAATTTTTTTCATATTCAATATTTAATTAGCGCAATATTTTTATTGTTGTGACAATCAAATCAGTTATTTCCCCTATATTCTGCTCTTAATATTTTTAGATATTAAAAATTTTATATTTAATATTTTTAAATCACATTGATTTTTTTTCTCCTCTATTTCCTTTCCATTTTCTCCCCAGTTTTAAATTGACATTTGTGCGATTTTTATCATGTAAATGGAGGAAGAAAAAACAATGTTGGCTTACTGTATAAAGCTTACTGTGTGTGTAGGTGTGTGTGTGTGTGTGTGTGTGTAAGGGTAAAGTGAGATATGACAGAGACAGGAATACTGAGCAGTGCGGTTCCAGATCTAGACTCCAACCAGTCCTGGTTCCATTTCAGCTCTATGCTCAACAAAACTAATGCTAATGACGCCACCTGCTGGCCAACGTTTCAACACACAGCCCGGAGGCAGGGGGCCTCTTTTTAATTCATTGTAGTCATATTTCTTTATAGGGGAAGCTTTATATTTGTTGACTCTATGAAGGCCATACTTTTTTTTATAAAAAAAAAAAAACACATCGTAAAAACCCCATTCATGAGGACCTTTAGCTGTGTGTGGAACTGTGTGTATCTGATTTATTTTTGCTTTATTTGCTGACTGGCTGACCCAGGATAGACCTGCAAACTCACATCTTTGAAGTGCTGCTGTTGAGTCCCTTTAGGAAACTGAGTAAGAATTCAGTAGAAGCTGCAGTCAGGCTGTCAAACTCAACCAGCTGGTGAGAGTCCAGCCGTCTGCCATCATCCTGCTGAAATAACCCAGTAAAGTTGTTTCCTCAGTGGGATTATAAGCGGCGGCAGCAGCAATGCCTCACCTCCTACACAGAGACATGAGTCAAAACAACAAGCTTATCTATCATCTGTGGCCTGGAAAACTTTTCTCCTGCTTATTTTCATGTCCAGCATCTCCTGTGGAGGCAATGAGCAACAGAAAGTTGCTGTTGACCTCTGTTACCTGATGACACTGAAGTTGGTGTCTGATTCACAGCGTCCACTATCTGGTGCTAAAGATTCATTTCAGTGAAGTTTGTTTTAAATAGTCCAAACTGCATTTGGGTATTTCTAAATCAAAATATTCATTACTTAGACTGTTCAGAATCTGGATAGTAGCTAGCTATGAGTAGCTAGTTAAACTCAACCAGCTGCTGACAGCAGCTAGCTATGTGTGTGGAATTGACTTCTTTGACCTAGTTAAAAAAGTCAGTTCCACTTGTTGCACAAATTTTTGCTTGTGCAGTAAAGACTCTCTCAGGAAACACCACTGACATTACCTGGATGACTTTTTGTCATATTTAACATGAAGAACACGAAGCCTTTGTGGTTTAATTCTTTCTAGATTTTTACAATTAATATTCATTTGGACTTCCTGTAATGCATATTTAGCAGCAGTCAGCTCTACTTTCGGTTGCGTTTGGTTGACGTTTTTATATCAACTTCACTTTTCACCTCAGAACCGACTGAATCTGGAATCTTCTAGAACAGTCTGACCTCAGTGATTTCCCAACATCAAATTCCCTCCTAAAAATCCTGCATCGTGTTCACAAAGTTCTGCCTCATTTATTTGCTTATGTAAGACATGAAAAGCCACACACATCTGTGAAGAAATATATTTTCTCAGAGAAAGAAGTCAAAAACAGATCAATACAACAGTGAGGACTCGTCGGGGGAGTTAACAGTACGTCGGATCAATAATCATAGCTTTTACGCACATTTAGTGTTCATAAATGCACTTGTATAGTTTAGGATCAATCATGCAAAACACTTACAGACAGCAGCTTCCACATACATGCAGGTCATTGCATCCCAAAGTTAAAAAGACAAAGACGGAGATGCTGAGAGGAAGACAGCGATAGAACAGGATCAACAAAGTGAGGAGAGTTAGTAAAACAAAGAGCAGCGGGGGAAAAAAAATCTTAAAAAAAGGAACACAAAGAGGGTTAAATAAGGTCTTAATGCTTCTTTTTCTTTGGTTGTCAGACATCAGTGCTCATAGATATGAACACTGACATCTGTTGAAAGAGCTTTCATCTGAAGCTGCTGATTCCTAGCAGTTGTAAACACTAAGAGGAGGTCAGCTCCAAATGTCTGACCGCTGCAAGATATTAGCTGCTTTTCCACCCAAAGCATTAAACAGATGCTGAGATATGAATATGTGTGATTCAGATATGAGTGGCTGCATTAACTGTGTTCTTTTTACAGAACAGGCTTAGGAAAAGTTACAAAGTTACACAAGGCTGGAAAAATATCCACCTTATGAGAAAATCACCAAACTATTGTTCTCAGAATTTAGATCAACATTTTTGTTCAAAACTGATTCAGTTTATGTTTGTTTGGTTTACAACAGGCAGGAAATATGGAATACTTTTGGAGGATGTTCAGTTAGTTTATTTTTTGTCTTGATTTAAATTTTTTTTTTTTTTGCTAATTTATGGAAAAGAATAAAAATGTCTTTTTTTTTTTTTTACCAGCTGAGTAAAACACACCTAAATAAAACATATCCAGGTGTGTGATGTGTTTTCCACCTCACTTCCACATCAAGACAAAATGATGGAGACATCCAATAATTTGCAGTTGAAAGAAACAAGATAAGAAAAAGTCTAATTGGACAAATGTTGCAAACCTTAAATAACGGTCATTAAATACTTTAAAAACTTTGATAAAATTGCATTGATAGTTAACTGTTTTTTATTTCCTTTAATCTGGTAACAAGTGTAAGGAAGAGGACATTTCATTTGTTTTTGCAACATTTTGCAGGTAGAAATATTTAGAAGTTGAATACATTTCATGCTATGTCTCATTTTTTTTCCTTTTTTTTGTTTTGCTGTAGATTAAAACAGACTGAAAAGCAATCCCATCGATTGTGTTTGTGCAGCAAAGACAGGAACTGTAGATGTTATTTTTGCTCCTTAAACCACCCAGATTTGTATTAGTGACTGAAAAGTATTAAAAATAAAATCTGTGACAAGTTGAGCAGTTGAAACTGTCATATTTTAACTCTTCACTCAGAACTGCAGAGAAAATCACCTGCCAAAAAAACCCTGAAATGTTTTCTTATAACAGTTGGAATGACGGCTGATCAGGTGGATCTGTCCTCAAATTTGTTAAGATCTAAAAAGGAAAATGTTTGTGCTGCTGTGAAAGAAAGAAATCCTCATAGCAGTAGAAGATCAACGGCTTCAGCTTATTTAAAATAACTCAAACTGTTTTTCCAGCAGTGGGAGCAGATATTAACGGTTCAGACTTTACTGTTATATCTGCTGCAGTTTCAGATCTTGTTCCAAACCACTTCAGGAAAGAAGAACCCAGGAAATCTTCACAAAATCCAACTGACTTAGGTCCTGCATTGAGAAAGAAGTTTTGTTTTTGTTTTTTTCCAACACAGGAAACCTTCACCCGGCCCGGACAGCGAGAGGATCAGCAGACTGCAGGCTGTCAATTATCAATCTGCCAAGATGTCATTTTATCAACTTAACAAGTAGATAAAATGACTTACCAGGTAATTTTGTCTAGTTTCTGGTGCAAATATTTTAATACACTTAAAATAAGACAGAATAACTTACTGGTAACTTTTCAGTCAGATATAAGAGCTTGTTTTACACAATACCTTAATATTAATTTACAAGTACAAGTTCCACCAGCAAATTATTCTACCTATACAAAAACATTTTTCCCATGTTATAATGAAATAATCTGATAACAGACCAAGTACTTTTTCCATCGATATTAAGGAATTATTAACCTAAAACAGGATCCTGTGTCTTACTTGGAAGTTATTTTTGTCTTATTTCAATGAACATCTGAACATCTTAGCACACTTGAAATAACACTTACCAAAATTACTTGGTAAAATTTGTTTTAAAGCTGTTTTAAACTGGCAAACATCAGATAATAAAAGCTACAAACTGGAAGAAAAAACACTAACTGCTTATAACTGCTCATGTGAACCCCCACAGGAATATAAAAACCCATTTGAGTGGAGAAATCTCCAAAAAAAAAAAATTGTGTGAAAAAAAATGTACACAAAAACTTTTGTTCGCCTGACTGACGGGAAGAGAAAGAAGACCAGTGTGCGGAATAACAGCGGACCTTGTGGTGCTGGTTGAGGATATGGAACAGAATCAGCATGCAGCTCTGAGTTCAGACACAGCAACGACACGTTCAGGTCAGACGGTCAGAAGGACTCTGCTCCGGTTGCATGCGACAGCAGCACTGCATGCAGACGACACAGTCCTTTATTTCATCACTTTAACAACAAGAGTTGGGTTGTGTGGAGAGAAATAAATTAGATTAAAAAAAACACAACATCTTTTTCTTTCACATATTTAGAAAACAATTCAGTTCGGTAGCAACAAAATAAAAATCAGTAAATGTATCTTCGTCAGAATCAAATGTACAAGAGGACACGGTTAAGAAACCAGATATGAAATTACAATAAATGTACAGAGTTTCAGCTTCCAGCTAGCTGGGGTACGCCCGCCTGCGCTTGTTGGGGCTTTGTCCAGGATCAGCTCTCAGCTCTCTGTACTGCATCTGTCCATCAGCAGGCAGAGAGAGAGAGAGAGAGAGAGAGAGAGAGAGAGAGAGAGAGAGAGAGAGAGAGAGAGAGAGAGAGAGAGAGAGAGAGAGAGAGAGAGAGAGAACCAGCAGCACATTAATTCTGACATGTTCATCATGAGCCTTTCTGCTGCCAACATGGCCGCCGTACCCACCATTTGAACATCAGACGGAACTCTGGACAGGAAGTCCAGAAGCTCGTTGTTTTCGATCATGTATGGATCACGAAGCTTCTTAGTGAACTTGTTCACACCTGTAGAATTCAAATTAAAATTACTTTATTCATCTCAAAGGGAAATGAAATGTTGTAACTCATTTAAACTCTAAATCACTCCCCATGTCTACTCCTTCTGGCTGTGGGCAGGAGGGAGCAAACATGTAGGCCTGACACAATAATAAATTTTGCTGGACGATAAATTATCCCAGAAGTTATTGCTTTAAACAATATTATTGTTCTGAGACAATTTTTAAGTCATATAATGGTAATGGTATAATAATAATGCAAGAACACATTCTAAAAGACCAGTAAACTTTAACTTCTAATGAGTATTAACACTGGAACTGGAAGACTTCTTAAATATCCAAAATAAATCAACCAAACAACAAATAAAATGAATTTTGAAGTTATAAACAAAATTCCCCTCCAAAAAAAGACAAAAAACGATAAATCATGCCAATGGAAACTATTGATGTCATTTTAATTTAATGATTAATTGTGATTATTGTGACAGGCCTATAGACATGCTTCCAGTGTGTCATTTTTAAAACTGATTATTTTTTTAATAAGAATGATTCTTCTTTATAGTCATTTATTTTCTAAATAATTTTACCTACTTTTTTTTGTAATTAGTAAAATGACTTTTCGACTTTCTGATTTCAGTCAAACAATCTGAGCTTCTCACACCAGTTTGTTGGATTTTTGTCCCTTTCCTCCTGAGATCAGGCCGGTCTGAATGTGGCTTTGCTTTGTAGCCAATTTGGAGTGAATGACAGTTCATGGTAAAGCAGTGAGTGGATCGGGACTCACCCCAGGCAAGTACGAGGTATCGCAGTGGTATGAGGTAGAGCAGCAGTGTGGCCAGGCACAGGGCAGTGATGGCCAACCAGCTGAGGAAAGGCACTGTCCAGTTAAAGGTGCTGCAGGAGAGACAGAGGAGGAATGAATATGTGACCTGCTGTGTGAGAACGACTGCTGAAAGCTTTGAGTCTCCACAAATACAGTCACTCATACAAGCAGCTGTGTACCCAGGAGCAGAGTGGCATGATATCACAAAGTCTGATGATGACGGTACCAGGTGTGATATTGGCCCGTTTTCATCTTCCTTCTCTTTCTAATCTGTGCTTCCAACTCGGTGACCTTTAGTATTTTTGCCGATGTCATTTGTGTCTCATGTGACAACGATAAACATTGCAATAAGAACTATTTGTTACTATTTCTTTAGGCACCTGTATGATTATGACTGCATGGCATAAACACAAATACTGCTTTTAAAAAACATTCTGGTTATAATATGTTTTTTGAGGACACCAGTCACTTCAGTAAGTGAGAGTTATATTATTAGGCTGCTCTGCTCACAGTAGCTAGCTGTAATCATATTTTCACATGTGTTGACCCTGTCAATGAACAAACAGTGGAGAAAATAATAAAACTAACAATCCCAACAACATGGATGGTTTTTGGTTTTTTTAAAGCACAGATAAAGCAAAATCAAGAAATTTATCATGATAAACAATAAAATACAATATAATAAGGTCCTCTTTTCACCAACAATTATTGCTCGCCAATTAGTCTGTCATGAAGTGGTGAGTTAGTAGTGGTGAGAATGAACGCTGGGACCCAGATGATGATGATGATGATGATGATTTAATAAAGAGAGCTCAAAACAGTCCAATGCAGGCGGCACGGCAGAGAGAATAGCACACAGCTAATTACCAGTAGCAACTGATAGAGGACTGAAAAACGAGAGCTGACGCCGACACAGGACTTAACCAGTTCTACTGAGACGACTGACAGACGCTGACAAAGACGAGGACCAGACAAGAGACAAAGACAACAGGTGGGGTTAAATACACAGGGAGGGTAATCAGGTAACTAGACACACCTGGGAAGCAATCAACAGGGAAGACAGGAACAGGACTAAACACAGAAAACCTCAAGAATAACTACACAGAAAACACAGAACATAACATAGTCCTTTACAGCATGAATACTGCATAGTGATACTGCGATGATGACATCGTTACTCATGTGTCGGTGGAAACCCAGCCTATAAATGTTGTAAGTTGCAAGAAGCCGGCATGTTTAGAAGGAGATAAACATGAGATTATGACTGACATAGACAGTCACTGGAGTGACTGACAGAGGGCAAAGGTCAGCAGGAAGAGAGCAACAAGAAGCCACCATCCAGATCACAAAACTCCTTCTGGGAATGCAACAAAAATGTATTACTTTTATTGCTTTCAACTTAAAAAGGAGATATTTAGATGCTTCGTTCTGTGTGGATTTCACATTAAAGATGATTGGTGCCACAGTCTCCAGAGCAAACTCCAGACTTCCATGTCAATATCCACTTAAAGAGACTTCAATGGTTCAGAAATACACATCACATGATATATTTTTAATCTGGGGCATATAAATCCACTGTGACCTGGACCCAAACTTGGCCAAAAGTTAGCATAGCATACGGGAAAAACTAATATTTACAAAAAAATGACAACACTAAGCGACATGCGTAGTGAAGTGATGTTATCAGCTGTTCGTTACCTAACAACAAAACCTCAGGCCTGTCTCTATAAGCTCTTGGTTTGTTTCTGCTGTTTGGTTGTGAAGGACGACACAAACATGGCAACCTGCAGAGAACCTACTTCTTTAACCTCTCTCCAAACGATGCTACTTCATCCAGAGCGGTCTGTACGCTGATGAACACGTCCTGGATGGCATACAGTTTATCCATGAAGCCTTTGGGCTCAGAGTCCTGACAGGAGAGAGAAGTTTCCATAAGTTTTCAATATTTGACACTGTTTTGATAAAGTCTAGATATATATGCAGAGTTGGAATCTGTTCATTTCATTTAGGGGCGCCCAAACACATGGGCCAAAAATAATGTTTTTGTGCCTACTCAGCAAACAACTTAGTATGCAATGCTTTTGACAAATAATAAAGTAGGGATGTTTAAATTATTATACATTCGAAACTTTAAAATTGTTTTGCAGAAATCAAAATAAGACAATTTGCAAACTTTCCAGGTATGAATTTGGAAAAAAAACAAAACAAAAACAAAACAAAAACAAACAAATACAGACATTTTTAACCAGTGAAATCAAAACATAGGGAACTCTTACACAAAGTAAAAGCATATTTGGGTCCAGTTAAGTCAAATTTTTGAGTAAAAGTTACCGTATTGAATGCAAAAAGATGAATAATGTGTTGTTGTAAATGTCTTCTGTTGTGAGGAAATTTTACTTTGTGATCATTTTAAAAATACAGTTTCCATCTTTTTTATAAACAAAACAACTGATGAAAAATGAATAAATAAAGAAATAATGTTTCCACCGACATCAAACACCTTTGCATCATTCTTGAATTGAAATTGGGGGCCAGACAGAGTCAGTCCAGGGTCCACAAATGGCCCCCAGGGGACACATTGGACACCGCTGGTATAGATACATGGGTGCCTTTCATTAAAGGGGGCAGTATTGTGTATTCCAGGCACATATGATTCATAATTAAACACATAATTCAGTAACCATGTCACCTTCAGTTGTTGCCAACCAGTGACTCCAGCTTCATCACTAATGTGTCATAGCTTACATCAGAAGATGTTTCAGGACTTTATTTGGCTACATAGTCACTATCTAGGTAAACTACATCTATCGAAAGCAGAGGAATGACTTCCTGAATTAGAGCAGCACCTTTTCTTCCTTGTCCTCTTCATCATCCTCCCATTCAAACATGGCCTCCATGGACTGCAGAACAGAGAGAGACAGCTTCAGCAGGTGACTGGTCGGTAAAACACACACACACACCTGAACACAAATGAGTCTCAGTGCTCACCGTCTCCGCCGTCTCTCTGCCTGAAGAGAAGAAGTAGTTCCAGACCAGCAGCAGAACCAGGCCAAGTGGCAGCATGTAGAGCTCAAAGTTCCAGACCACCACCACGAACAGCTGGGAGCAGAGCACACACGGTGGGGAAACAGTCAGCTGTGTATGTGTGTGTGTGTGTGTGCGTGTGTGTGTGTGTGTGTGCGTGTTTGAGTGTTCTCCATACAATGAAAGCAGTGATGCTCCTCTGTGACGACTCCCACTCAAAGCAGCTGTTGATGTAGGTACCGTAGCTGAAGAGGACCATGATGCACCGCTTGACCCGGTTAAAGTTCTGCTGCAGCAGCTGGAAGGCAAAAGGTTTACCTGCTGTGAATATGACAACATAATAATACAGTTTGATTCAAATACACAATGGAGACGTTTGCTGATTAGTACAAACTCCACAAAGTCAAAACGTTTTATGTCTTATTATCATGGATTTGTTAGAGGCTTTCAAATAAAATGTGATTGGTTTCAACTAAGCTGCCTCCTGCTGGTGGAGGAGAGGTACTGTCGTGTTTTAGAGAATTTCTCTGTTTTTAAAAGCAGAGGATGCTTTTAAAAGCAGAGAAATATCAGTTTTAAAAAATATGTATATTGAAAAATCATAGCTCTTTTTTAAATTGTGGTGTTTTTTGCTTTTTGCAAATCACATGTGAATAAGTTTGTTCACATGACAACTCATTAAAAACACGCTGTGTCATCTTCCTCCAGCTACTTCCTGTGGTCTTCTTCTTCATGGTTTGTGTCAGTGGCGATGTCCCATGGCTCATCATTCATGTGATGCACTAGAAAGTGTTTCCATTTAAGTTTGGCAAAATAAACCAATTTCAATACAGCCAAAAAAAACAAAAAAAAAAAACACTTCATCCTACAACCAAAACCATTTATTGAATAATGAGAGTTTCCATTAAGCTATTTTATTTTTGAAATGTCAAAATGCACAAATATATGGTGAATGGAAATGCAGGAGTTATGAATCAAGGATCAGGACCGGACCTGAACCCAACAACAGTTGTCCTTTTATTTTTATGTAATTGCGTAACAATACACACCTGCTTGGAAACTTTTGGTTCTTCCTCGACGTATTTCTGTTCTGCAGGAACCACGGTCTTTAAAGCAGCCTTTATCTGAAGAAAAGCACATCAAGGAAAAACTTTAACACTCTGGACGGAACAGACTGCAGGATTCCTCCTCAGGATGTTTGTGTGAGCAGACATGCAGGAACGCAGCGTCACAATCACCGTGTTGTAGACGACTTCCATCTCCAGGTAGATGACTCCTTTGGTCGGGGCAGTGAGCTCCTTGTTTTTCAGCAGGTAGGCTTTCTGGACGCCGTTATGGATCTAAAACACACACAGACTGGATTACGAACCTAAAACACACACACTGAGTTACGAACCTAAAACACACACACTGAGTTACGAACCTAAAACACACACACTGAGTTACGAACCTAAAACACACACACTGACTTGGCTTACAGACTGCAAAACAGTTCAGCGGATTTCCAACAAGCACTGCAGGCTAAAGCTCACTTGGTTATCATGCTGTGTTTAGTCAAAGTGATCCAACAAGTCTTCAGGATAATGTTTGTATATAAAGTAAACCTAAAATATAAAACAGCTGGACATTAAATGTAATTATTCTGGATATCAGCAGGGACAAAGTTTAGTTTGTTTCCATTTTAAAAACCTCATGACTCACACATTCTAACAGAACTATGCTCTCATATGAAACTACAGCACCTCTGTGGTCAAGTTGCTCCTCATTTGCATTTTCTTAGCTATAATTTTATAGCAACAACAATAAACGTCTAAAATCCAGCTTTCTAGTTTGGAAAACGTCTGACATATCAGTACATATCAACTTTGGCCTTGATGGAAAATCTCTGTTATGCCTCAGAGATTTGCTAAAGCACATTGGTGAACAAACATCATTAAAAACACAGAAGCCATTAGTTCAAGTCCACTTCATGTTATCCATGCCTTGTGTTTGATCAGCCGAATGGGACCTTGTGTCTGTAACGAGACAGAATGAGGAACATTTCCAGGAGTCTGAACAACCTCTGATACTCACGTTCAAAAGAGGAATGGCCACTTTTCCCAGGAAGTCTGCACTCCTGTCTCTGTCTTCGTCAAACACCGACACCTCCAGGACCGAGTGAACATCTTTCACGTTGCTGTGCAGAGAGGAGACGTGAGGCCAGACTGAGCCAGAGTCAGAGTAACAAGCATTTTTGGGAAATTGAAGAAGTTATTCCAAATTTTGCTATTTTTATCAACCTTTTCTAACGAAACACTGTCTTCAAACCGCTTCAATAACAGATAGTCCAACTAGCTGTCCATCCTCTAAGCTAAACCAGCTACATTTTCTGCTTATATTCTGAAATTCAAACTTTAACTTGTGCTTTTTTGGTTTCCCCAGCCTGAAACATGTTCCAGCACCAACAACCCACAGCTCAGAATGACTCAGAGGGGCTTTTACAGCCTCTCAGTCCACTGGAGAAAACATTAACGGCCCCATAATGAAGAATTAGGAGGAAGATGCTGCAGCAAAATGTGACTCACAAGGTGAAGACTTTGTTCCACTCAGGGTTGAGATTCTTGTATATGGTATGTGTCTGCAGTCTGTCGTTATTCAGCTCCAATACGCAGAAAGGGTCACTTTTACCTGGAAAAAAAAAAGAGAGAGAGCAGTCAGATTAGAGAGTGTGTTTGGTGGCAGGTGGTTTCTGAGGAGAAACAGAAGAAGAAGTGAGGAGGCGCTGGTACCTGTGACGTCTGCGACCATCAGACCCTCGGCCCTCAGCACCTTCACCTGGACGATGCCCACGTCCCTCAGGTTGGACAACGACTTCCTCACACCCTGCGGCAAAAACATGTTTGTCTTGCAGTCTTTTGGATGGTAATTTTTCAGAGGCATCATAATCCACTTTAATTATGTTTCGGTTGAAAGAGTTTTTATTGTATATTTAAAATATCTTCCAGTTCCAGTGTTAAGTGATCTTTACTAAATTATTTTCTAGAGGAAGAGAGAACTTGCATTGTTATGCCACTATCAAATTTACTGCATCTCAGAAATCACTAGGATCAAAGTCATAGACTGGACAACAACTTATGATGTGTCATCATCACAGTCCTGGCTAACATAAGTATTGTTATATAGTGGATGTGAACGTCAGAAGGCCACTGACGTAACGTTTGAGGATCTCTCTGCGTTCCTCTGGGTCCTCCAGCGGCGTGAGGGACAGGTCGGCGATGGAGACCGCCGCCGACGCCGTCAGTGTGACCAGCAGCACCAGGACGCCCCGGGACTCCTCCAGCGGCAGCTCCAGGTGATGGGTCTTCTCTTTAGTCAGAGTGGAGAGGTCCAACTGGCAGCTGGAACAGGAGCAGACAGGAAGGAAACGGTTGGAGGTTCTGGTTCTACTGGATCACATCAACACCATGCTTATCTGCACTTCCTCAGCCTAGTCCTTCTTATGTTTGTAGATTTAAAAAGTGTTCATTGGGAGAAAAGTGGAGGCGAACACGGCGAGTAAAGCTAATTCTGGTTCTGACCGTCCGATGAAGTCGTCTCTCCTCCCTGTGTCTTTGTCCCACACTGTGATCTCCAGAACGCCTCCTGTTTCCTCATACAGATGAAGGTCAAATTGCTCCCTCCACTGAGGACTCAGGGTCTTCGACACCGTCTGCACACGCGCGCGCACGCACGCACGCACGCACGCACGCACGCACGCACGCACGCACGCACGCACGCACGCACGCACACACACACACACACACACACACACACACACACACACACACACACACACACACACACACACACACACACACACACACACACACACATTTCTTAATCCCCAAACTGGACTGAATGAAACTGGATTTCAGTTGAAACTGAACATTTTCTTATCATTCCTGAAGTCATTGATGCTCTAAATGGGCACCAGGTAAATGAGCTGCAGTGACTCCATGCTGTCTGGTTCCTAACAGATGTGCCATCTGACCCACCTTGCTCTTGTACTTCTGTGGCCCCAGCCTGAACTTGGCGTAGGGGTCGCTCAGGCCGTTGGGGTCCATGGGCGTCAGGTTGCGACCTTCGATCAGCGTGATGCTGACGATCCCTCGCCACAGCTGGGACTTCCGATGCACCTCAGTGAGACGCAATGACTGCTGCTGCTGATCCACACACACACACGCGCACACGCACGCACACACACACACAAAGGAATGTATTCATCTCAAAGCGAGGAATGAGACATGCAGGGCAAAGTGTTTACCCTTTCCTGATTTCCTAATTTTTTTGCCTGTTTTTCACACCAATCAAACCAATTTAGGAAAAGTCAAAGACAATTCAAGCAAACACAAAGTGCAGTTTTGAAATGAAGGTGTTTTTTATTATGGGAGAAAACAAATCCAAACCTACATGGCCCTGTGTGAACAGTGACTGTTCTCTAAACCTCATAACTGCATCACAGCAGCTGTAAACATGCAGCCAGAACTACCACCAAAAGGTGCAGATCAAACCAATGTCATGTATTAGAGTGGTCCAGTCAAAGTCCAGACCTAAAACTAACTGATTGATGTTCCACAGACACTGTTTATCCATTCATGCCAGAGCAAAGCAAAATGAGCAACAAAATAAAGCAAAAAAAAAATAAAACAGTAAATGGTGGAGTTACTACATTCAGACACAAGGGGGCTGAACACAGAAACACCACACACCTACTTCACAACTTGAAATTAGGCCTCTGTCTTTTTAAAAAGCTCTTGCTTTCTGTTTCTCCATTAAACCGTTAAGAAGTGACAAGCTCAGTGGACTTGCAGATCCACCAGGTGTTTGCTAATTGCTGTTGGCTAGTCTTTAGGAGCGGAGTGTGGGAGGAGCAGGGGGAGCAGTGCACCGTGAGGCGGAGGCTCAGCTGAGGTCTGCAGCTCTCAGGCGGAGCTCTGTGGATGTGGACGGTGTTTCGTGGGACCAAAGATTTATGCAACCCCAGAAATTAAAGGATTTCTCAAACATGCATGAAAAATAAAATCAAAGCCAAACTCCAGGTGTGATGAATGAATAATACTATTAGATTAATAGAGCTAAAAAAAAAAGTTGATTTTACATAATAACTCCCCTTTAATAGCCTTAAAACTTAACACTGAAGCCATTGGTTTATTTTTATCTGTGCCTGAGACTTAAATAAAAAAAAAAAGATCAGTTAAATCAGTTATGTAATGTGCGTGCTCTGGATCACTTTGCTCCAGAAACATCCCACCAGAAGAGCGGAGCCTCAGCCAACGGAGCCGACAGCAGCAACAAGAACTCGAACACAAAATGGAGGCGCTGCATTGAAATGCAGACATGGTGACGGAGAAGTGACAGGAAGCTGGTGGAGGATGCTGTGGCTGCACACACACACGCACGCCCGCACGCACACACACAGTGGTGATGGTGTTTACCTTTGTGGATCGTTTCCAGGATCTCCTGAGCAGCATGGTCTGAAGACATATTAAACACTGTTCAGCTGTTATACGTTGAAACGTTTTGACCCAAAGCCACTAGAGGATCAGCTCTACTGGGACTAACTGAAGCTAAACCATGAGGGAGGGAGACGAGTTGCTTTATTTAAGCCCCATGAATAAAGCAACATAAAAAGATGCATTGTTTATTTTCAGTTCTGATGATTTTTTCTGTTTTGCTCATTTCTTTCCCACACTTCTTCAGCGTACTGTCGACTGATTCTGAATCCATCTCTCTGACTAGAGCGGCGTTTCAGACTGAGACTCAGCTTATTATTATTTCATATGTTGAGTAATATATGGATGAGACAAGCTGTGCTTAATGACTTGGAGCTAAGAATGGATTTGAAGAGTCTCTGAACAGAAAATAATCACAAATGTCAAAATCCATAACTGTGAAGAACTTCAAGCATGTTTTGCAGCAACAATTTCATCAGTAATTAAGATTTTTTGAATATGAAAGGTTTCTCTAATTTCTAAAGCAGTTACTGAAAAAATATGTACGTATTATTGTTGCTAAAACTGTCACAGAGCTCTTAGAACAGAACCTATTTCAATGAATTTACTATGAAATTCATAGATTCCACCTCCTGCCATCTAACATAAATCCATCCAACCATCCAGAACCGAGCCCAGTCTCCACACTGGGCCCCAAAAAGATGCTGATTTTTTTTTTTTTTCAGAGACTCAGAGGAAATATAACTCAGACAAAATATTTCTTTATCATGACAGGGATGTCCACATCTGATCCCACCAGTCAGCATAAGGTCCTAATCCAGGTTTTTGTTAAATGATTACGATCAGGCATCTCTTGAGACGGTTGGTATTAAATTTAGTTGTTAAATTTTATTACATTTAAAGCCAAACACATTTTCGATGCAGGAAAGCAACTTTTTCACTTTTTTCTGTAGGTGTTAGTCATATAACTTGACTTCAACTGAGTCAGAAGATTAACAAGTGATATTAAAACAAGGAGGACACATGCTAACACTAGCTTACCACTTCATCAATGTGCTCCAGACAACAACAGCAAAAATATGAGCTTATTTAAAACTGTAGCTGCATGTTTTCAGAAACAAATCATAAAGCTGCATATTTCAACTGAAGGAATGTGGGAACATTGTGGTCCCAACTCCAGTGGAGATAAAATACTTGCCACCGTCAAATTTAATTAATGATTGGTATCTAGGACAAAAAGTCCTGATCGGGACATCGCTAAGGAACAAGTGAAAATGATAAGCACAGTTTTAAATTTTAGCGCTTTGCACAATGCAGTTGTATAATTATTCTTTTAAAGCTGCCTTTGGTCATTTGTAACACAATCAGAACAAGTTAGGCTGCATTCACACCGCAGGTCTTCATGCTCAGTTATGATTTTTTTTTTTGCTGAGAACCATTTCATTAGATTTTTTTTTTGTAGTTGTTTCATGACAAGAAAAACGTTGACTTTGCATAGCAGCACACTGTCTATGGAAGTAATAATGGACACCGGCATCTAATTCAAAGTTTTAAAGCAATAGGAGGCAACTGTATTATCACAAAATCATAACAAAATGAAGGAAGCTGATAAACAGAAAGCACAAGTAACAACGGCCTTTAGTGAAGCGTTCACTGCAGCTTCTGTAGAGAATCTGATTGGACGTGCAGTCGGACCAGGAGTGGTGAGATTGTGATATCATGCGCCTCAGACTTCTTTCAAAATTTCATAATTATGAGATTTTCAGCCACCATTTACATCCAGTCTCGTTCCTTCTGGTGTAGAAATATGATACACGTCTCATGTCAACGATGGAAAAGTCACATAAAATGAGATATAAACTATTCAGACTGCAGAAATCAATCGGACATGTATCACATTTAGTTCTACATACAAAAGTGGCACAAATCAGATTTTTTTTTTGGTTGAAAACATCAGAATCGGGCCGATCAGACCGCCATGACAAAGTCACATATGGTTCACATGAGGATAAAAACATCTGAATTGAGTCGCATTCACCAGCTGTGTGAACGCAGGCTTAAACAGCTCAATAGATGTTGCATGCTAACAGGATATGCTAGCAGAATTCCAGACTCCACAGAAAAAAATCAGAGCCGTTAGTTTGAGTGGAGGTTACATCCCATCTCAAAACTGTTACTTTGTCAGCTGTGCATGAACCCTCCATGTGCCGTGTTGATCATTTCACACAGAACTCCGGCAACTAAAAAAGCCATCCTGGGGAGATGTGTGAATGGAGCTTTTACCTTGATGCCTGCATTTTGGCATGAATAAATAAGCGCAGCTCATGCAGTAATGAGGGTGATGTTTCAACCACCTCTCCGTTTACGGCTCCATCTGGGTTCCTGCCTTTCCCTGCCATCATAAAACTTTGATTCCTGACAGAAAGGGTAGGATCACACATACAAGCAGCTAAAATGGGCTTCCTCCATACAGAAGCTGCTGATGTGGGGGGAAGTATCTGTGTCATATGGGGCATCCAATCCAACACTCCATCGGAGGGTTATCAGGTGTAAAACAAAAAGATTTAAAATTCAATACCACAAAAATAACGTTAATGCTAGAGAGTAGAAATCCTTTCACAGAGGTCCTCTAAATGTTTTCTAATCAGGCTGCTGAGGAACAAGCTAGTTAGACTCAGAGGTAAAGCTAAAGGAGCTAAAAGAGCTAAAGGAGGAACGCTATAAGCTAACTCACGGCTACACTCACTTTATTCACATAAGGTTTCCACCGATATGTCTTAACCTCGCCTCGCTGCAGGAAACACAAACATGGAAAAGAGAGGAAGGTCTAACTGGAGACCTTCTATAATCAACAAGTTCATAAAGATAAAATTCAGCAAGTTATTCTGTGTCAAAAAATTATACTTCATTATTTGCATCAGCAGGATGAGACTAAGGTGCAGCAGGGATTTATGCTTTTAAGATGTTTTTCTGTTTAGCTGCTTTTCTGTTTCAACGTCTGCTGGCACTATTTCACTTTTTGGCATCTGTAATCATTTTGGGAGTAACGACTTTTCATGACACACAAACTGTGTTTGAAAGAACCTATAATGAGAGCAGAATATTTCAGACAAATGATGAATGCTGCCAGGAAGTTTCTGGCAGCATTTTGAAGACTGTAATAAAAATACAAATAACAAAATGATGACAAAGAGCCAGGAATGATATAAATGATTTCTATAGGAACAGTGAGGACTCTGCTAACCTGTATCTATAGCAACCCAGCTTGTCCCCTGAGCTGGACACATTCTTAGATCTATAGTAAAAATGAGCAAACTTGGAACAAACTTTTAAAATTTTGCAAAAAAAAAAGAAAAAAAAAAAGAAAAAGTGAATTAGTCGTGTTTCCATCTATCTACTGGTTTAGAGTGAATCACTGTTTAACTTGTGAGGATAAACAAGTTAATTTATCAGATGTTTGACATTGTAAAAAACCCAGCTGGCAGCGACATCGACCGTATCTGACAGAGAATGTGTGTACCCACCGCCGTGTCTCGGGGATCCTCCATGGGGCTGCTTTTAGGCGTCAGGGTAACTGCCAGCTCCAGAGAGCCCAGGTCCTCATTGGGGAGCTGCGGGTCCTTCAGCACCAGAGTCACCGGTATCGTCCTGCAACACCAGCATGTGTGTGTGCTCGAGTCATCCTCCCACATAAAAAACATTAGCAGAAAAAAAAAACCCTGTTTCGCTCTAGGTTTTATATTGCATGGATAGTTGTTATTTTTGAGTATCAGGATTTTAATAAATATGTATTTTTCTATCTGGGATTTCTAACTGGAGCGATGTTCTAGGCTCATGGATGTTAATAATGTGTTTTTTAATGTTTTTTATTTAGCAGATGTGTTGCTTTTGGACACCTTTCAACCAACAGATATGCTATTTAAATCAATTATTATATATTTATATTGAGGGTCAGGTAATAAGGATGGAGTTAGAGTTGAAAAACTGAGCACATTTTTCAAAAAAAATATAAAGTTTAAACAGATTTAATACATGATTTAACAAGGCAGGTAATGACTATTTTACACTGGTCGTGTAGGTTTGGATAAGAGCTGCACAATGTACAATAAATATATCGTCATCAATATCAGTGTGTGAAATATTGACTTTGAAAAGCGATTGTCTTATGACATCCAAGAGAATCAGTATAATGTTGATAAAGTG
Source organism: Poecilia mexicana (assembly GCF_051168715.1). Classification (NCBI taxonomy): domain Eukaryota; kingdom Metazoa; phylum Chordata; class Actinopteri; order Cyprinodontiformes; family Poeciliidae; genus Poecilia; species Poecilia mexicana. The sequence continues at coordinate 2,091,525 of NW_028263381.1, forward strand.
AAATTGAAGTGAATGAAAATGAAAGTAGAAATGCAGAGTCCAACTTGCTGACACTTGAAAACCGCTAAGTTCAAAGAAGGGATGTAAGCTTGTTTTACTGTGTTAGTGTGAAATACAACTTCAGATGTTCACCACAAACTGGCACAAGCATCAGGAAGGAGATGAAGAAAATCTCTCCCAGAGACACAAAAGGCTCATGGAGGAAAGCAAAAAGAGCATGCAGCACATGGAGCTGGACCGTAAGGGGAACCAAAACCACAGCAGGGTTGCCAACCATCCACAGCAACATTTGCATACGGAGCCCACATGGTTAGAAAATCGGTTTAACAATAGTCCCTGGTTGGGACTGTTTACAGGTTACATAATGACCCCAGGTTAGTTACCTGACCGAGTCTGATGGAGGCAGGTGTGGGACGTTAACATGACCCATATCAGAGAAGCATTTGACCTGTTTCTCGGGTCACGCCACTTTCTAGCCTCTTCTGGTTCACATATGTGATGTTATCTCTGTTCTGATGTTCCAACCCATAAATCCATCTTTGACACTGTCTGCTAACAGACGATACAGAGAAATCATAAAGTATATTTTGTTTGTTTTTCATTACTGTGCATGAAGTAGTAGGCTCTTTGGACTATGAAACCTAGAACTGAAGCTAGTTTCTTTATTTAAATACTATTCTTCGGTAGTTTAAGCTGTCAGAAGTGGAGACCTTAATGTATTTAGTCACTAATAAAAACTTATTTTAAGGCATAGTGAAAATTAGAGTCAATAAAAAGTTAGTTAGCAAAAACTGGTGTTGTAGGAACTATCAGTATCCTGATGGGAACCAATCACTAACTCTCCAAAGAATCTGATTACGAACCACATTAATAAACGAAGTCTTTGTCTTTGTTTTGAAATTCAGCTTCACATATAAAGAATTTTTTTTTCTCTTAAATATAATTTATTTTGAAATGAATCCGTGGAAGAAAATTGTCTTGTGATGCGGTGCACATCTACATTTTGATATGTGCATAAAAAATAAATTAATTAATAAAGACTCTGCTAGACGGGTCTGCATGCGATTTTCTGCTGGAAGCCATTTAGGTTGAAACTTTACATCAACACAGCCAACAGACATGGGTGACTTACAGCTACGTTTTAGGTCAGCCTGAAAGTGTTTCCTCTCAAAACAAAGAAAGTGGAAGTTGGCACAGGTCCTGTTTCAGTTGTCAAAATCTGGCAACCCCAACCACCGAGAGGTGGCTCACATGGAGGCATGCAACAGCAACCAGCACAAAGCAGCACAAAACGACACGGAGACACACACAAGCAGCTACGAGGATAACAACAGCCACCGGACAGTAGAACGGTCAGAGAAACTAACGTTGCTCAGAAGAGAAACACAGAACAGCAACAGAGACATGCAACCACCAACCACCACAGAGAGAAGAACAACAACCACAAAGACAACCTAAACAACTGCCTCTACGGCGCGATGAACAAGTTTGGATTCTTAGACCCGTCTATAACACGACACAAATCCTGCATGATGACAGGAACGACTGACAGACCTCTGCTGCTCTAGAGACTCCAGGTAAAGAAAAGCAGAACCCATGAAGTCGTCCTGAAGACCAAAGTCATAGTCAAACACCTGCAGGACAGCAACACAACATCTCCACTGACTGCTGGTTCTATTTCACCATTGATTTCAGTGTCTTCTGTGTGTTTTTAATCTTTACCTTGACATAGAGCGGTTCGCTCAGACTGTCCACGATCAGCGTGATCTTCTCGTCCCACACCGGGTTGAGGTTTTTGTGGATGGTCTTGCTTCTGAACACCTCTTTACCAGCCAGCTTGAACTTGACGTAGGGATCGCTGGAGCCTGAACAGATCAACCGTTAACACAGCCACAGAGGCAAAACTGAGGGGAAGGAGTAAAAGAAAGACGTCCACACGCACCTCCTCGGTCTCGGATGGCAAGGTTGTGTCCTCGTTTCAGCTCGATCTCCAGCTTGTATATCCCTGGTGGGGGGGTGGCTGCCTCAGCAGGGCTCCCCGAGGAGCAGGATGCCCCGAAGCCCTGTCAGGAGAGACGGATGCATTCATTAGAGCCGCTGCTGCTGCGTGAACCCGAGTCGATGCAAACTCACCAACATTCTGAAGAGGAATGCCAGAGTCTTTCTACAGGTGTTGGATTAGAGTTTTTTTCTGTCTTTGCTGCATTCATACTGACACTGACTAGAGTGTGAAACTCGACTTATCCCTCAGAGGACGGCCGACAGGAAATTACACGATTCAAGCTTCCTCCCAACCGACCGCACTGATGCTAGATGATGTTTCTTCCGGTTTTTTTTGTACAACCACCCTTTCCACATCAGCACCTTCGGATGAGGAAGTCTGCAAACAGGCTTCATGAAACGCATCCCTGACACTGATTTCATGCCAAATGTACAGGATTCATGGCTAAACTGTTCATAGGACTTTATGACTGAACTATTTCACAGCAGCACATACCTCAGGACATGCAGTATCTTCTGTGGTTGAGTAAAACTTCAGATCAGATGCAACCAAAAGTTACCAATTCTTAGCAAGAGCAAAAAGTTCACTTCAAAATCTTGCAAAAACGTTCAACCACATGGGAGGAAAATATAAATAAGGAAAAATGTTATAATGTTATGTTGGATTAACAGATTAATAATTGGAAATCAGAAGGTGCTTAATAGGAGAATTTCTTTGTTTTTCTACAGAACTTTAACCAGGTGAAGCTAAACTGTAACACATGAGGAGAAGATATTTACAGACCAGGTGGTTTTGTTTTTATTATTATCTTAAATTTAAAATGTATATATTTTTGTACAGTTTCGGCTTAATTACCACTCTTTCAAAAAATGTCCTTTTTTAAGTCTTTAAACTCCAGCTGATGATTAGTTAACAGTTATTTCAATAATCGATTCGTCACAATTAATCGTTTCAGCACTAAGCCGATGTTCATTTCCATCTTGTGGCCGTTAGTGTGTGTCCCGTACTGGAAGCATTTTCTCCCCCACAGCAGTCAGTCTGCTCAGAATTAATTATTGAATGTGTGCTGTGTCTCCTACTGACACCATGACAAATTCATAACACTGTTAATGACTGGGTGACAACTGGCAACAATGTTCTTTCTAAATCTGATTGCCGTGATGCGAAAAAAGTAATTAAGTCCCCCCAACCCATAAACTTTAGTAAAATCTTCCTTTATAATTCCAAGAATGATCCACGCAAGATTAAATAAAACATTTTGAAACTGATCTATGATGGAGTATGAGAGCCAGGATAAAACATAAAAATGAATAAAGAAGTGAATCATAATGTTGCGAGAAAAAAGTTGTACAAGAAAAAAGCCATAATTTCATGGAACTAGTCATTTGACAATGAAGTCAAAATAATACAGGAATAACCTCAAAATACAAGAAAGTCATAATATTGTGAGAAAAAAGTTGTACAACAATAAAGTCAGTATTATTAGAATAAAGTCATTCGACAACTAATACAAAATAATACATGAATAAATTCATAATAATAAACTAATTAAGTCTCAACAATTCGATAACTCCATTGGTTTTGCTCCCATTAAAATGACTTTTTTCTGGTCATTTTATGACGTTCTTCTGGTAATATTGTGTCTTTACTCTGCTAATGTCATGACTTTATTCTCATAAGTAATTAAGAAATAATCTCTTAGTCTGGTCCCACTGAGCCGTGGTATATGTATGATGTGCCAGAAAGAACGCGCTCCACTCTGCATGTAAGCAACAGTGAGACGTTAACATCGATCTCTCCATGCTGCGTTTTAAATGCCAGGAAGCCGCTGAGAATCCTGCATCCTGTCAACACATTCACACACATCCCTGCGAACATCCGGATCGATGTCGATGATAAATGAGAGTCTGGAGTGTGAGAGCAGCAGATTGCTCCAGCGTTTAAACCGGATGGATCGCTGTGGACTGCAGGGAGGTCGTTAAGGATTCCTGTTGCCTCGTAATCCAAGTGTTGCTTGATGGCCTGTGAGTTTTGTCAACATGACAAAAAAATGATCTAATTTGAAGTATTAATAAAGTCATTCAATGTAATTATTCCACAACAGATTAAAACACACAAAACCTGCTTTTGTTATAATATCTGTTATTAACATGTATTTATTTTCTAGTTATTGTGAAAAACTTCTTATGAGAATTTAGATTTAGAGTTATGAACTCCTATTGGTCAACAGCCAAAAAACTGTCTGAGGTTTTTCTACTGTTTCAGGGTCGTGTTGATGAGCTGAATCCAAAATGCACATTGGTTCTGCTCAATCAGGTCAACTTTCTGAACTATGGAGCAACATGAGCATCAAAATGTATGACTTGTTCTCACATCTGGATCGGTTAAAAACCTGACCTGATTGAGAAAAGTGGATGTCACTTATGGATTCAGCCGTGCAAAATAGTCCTAATTCAGTTGAAAAAACGAAGACAACTTCCAATAATATTTTTTTGTAACCCAGTGCTACTGATGAATGAAAACCTTAGACAGGCTGCATTGCTTAAACCATCTTCCCTTCAGCTGGTTCCACTAGAACATCAATAAATATGAAAATAAGATGATTAAATATAACAGACAAATAAAATAGAGCTATATTTCATGTTCGCAGAACTTTGATTCAGTGACATGGTGCTAATAGCGAAAGTTCAAGCTGGAAGACTCCGCCCCCTCCGTTCACCCATAGGCGTCATGCTCATCTCAGACCTCAGCGCTGGACCTCACCCGGCGCGTCCAATCATCAATCAAGCTCTGCATAAAAGGATCCACACCCAGTTGCGTTCAACCCACCACTGCCCCTTCTCCACCCACATCCTTCGGCTCTCCAGGATAGCACTCTTTCTTGACCTCCACCACCAGTGTCGGGCCCCGGGGGAGAGCATCCTTAATCGGTTATCGGATGTTCATCAAGTTCACATCAAATCTCAGCTCAGATCAGCTGCCGGGGCCCGAGTGCCAAAGAACTGTTATTCATTCCTGTCATTATATATTTTAATTGTTCCTTTTTCTCCATCTGAGTCTTTCCAGATTGAAATGCAGTTGCCCAAAATAAACTGTGAATACTTTTTTTTGCTTTGTTCTCCAGCATTACTACAACTGCCACAAAATATTGTGATCCGATTATAAGAGCATAACTCTTATTTAGATCTGTATCTTAGTGTTGGTTCTTTATTATTTCAGTTAAAATTATTACATAGAACAGCTGCAGTTAAACTTAGAATGAACTACTACTTAGGTGACCTTGATCTAGTTTCTAATTAAGGGTAACAGGGCCATGAATCACTTTGTGGACAAGTGTTTCCTCTGACGGTCTGCAGCTCCACCAGAGCTCTCACAGCAACATGGTTCATAAAAAGTTGTGTGTCATTCAAACGTGTTGAATCCATAATCCATCTGTAAAATCACAGACTGCGATTTCCCTCAAAACGCTGCGTTATGTTGCCGTTCCCAAATAGGCGGGGCTTGTCACTCCACCGCCTGAGTAAGATGCTGACGTCTCTTCTGATTGGCTGATAGGTAATGAGCGCTAGCATCATGGCTGAATTCTGAATATATCTCATGTAACTGCTTATATCTGATGCTGCCATGATTTTTAATCACTTGTGTGAAAAAGCTTATTCACGTGTGAGAAATTGTGAAATTGTGTTTTTTCACCATCAGCAGAATGTAGACAAAGATTTGTGTACATTTATAATAGAAACGCAGACAGTGCTACACAGACAGCAGCAGTCACACTGATGCTTCTTTGAAACTTGTTGCAGCAACTCTCAACGTTATCATCATCATCATGTCTGTCGGATTTTCACTTTGAGTCATGCGGACGCCAAAGTATGTTGGGAGCATCATGAAACTGCTGCTACACACGGTGCTCAGCAAGTTGTTGCTAGGTAACCAAAAAGTGAGTGAATTAGTTGATGCCACTGGAACAACCTTGCTTAGCTGACCATGAGAGGTTGAGTAGCTAAAGCCTTTCCTGTACCTACATCCCCCAGAATGCTTTGGGGTTCTGGATCCCAGCTCAGTGAAACAATCAAAATTCTATCTGATGCATTTTCTATTAACCACGTTTCTATTGCAATAGGTGTCATTATCATTTTATCGTGCAGTCGTACATCCTTTACATCTGAGTTCTTTGTGATAGTTTATCGCATAGAATTCCAACAAAGTGTTCAAGGTAAGGAGAGAAATGCTATTACTTTCCCAGTCTCACAGATCAGCACTGCATGCAACACATAGCATGACATGTTCCAGTAATGAGGCAACATCTGCAAGGAGAAGCAAGAACTGATATGGATCTGAGGTCAGACCACCCAGACAGCCGGGATCTGATAAAAACATGACAGAGCAGAAATGCTGAGCAGAAGCCATGAGTGAGACAAGATAAAAGTGTCCAATCTCTAAGATCAAAGCTGTTAGCAACAAGAGGTAGCATAAATTATTCACAGCTCGGTGGGGCTGGAGGCATCCAGGAGCCAGAAAGGAGAAGCAACCTGCTGCTGCACCGCTGAGGACGGAGAAAACAAATGTCTTCTAGCAGGTGAGAGGTACGACTGAAACTGATCTCTGTCACATACAAACATTACAAACTAAATGTATCTCTCATTCAGAGTCCAAATTGATTAACTCTTTACACAAACCTTTTCCTCAGTGTGGCTGGGATAAACTGGCTAATATTCCATTAGCCATAAGATTGCGCAAATTGAAATTACGGAAATAAATTAGTGTAAGAGAAACGGAGCATTAATGGTTGAAAGAACACTTAGTTTTTTACTAGAAAGGTTTTGTGGCCATGGAAACGAGGTTGGTTTTGTGTCTCTTGAACAATTTCCTGACACGTTCTACTCTGCTCCAGGCATTACGGTCATTTCACAGACTGCAGCATGACACAGGCTTTCTTTAAAGCAACCACAAACTTTTATGCAAATGACCATCTACTGCAAACAGAATGTTCGCCAACAGTTTACGAAAATATGATTTCCATTAATATATTTTTTAAGTTGAAGTTATTTTGAGCTGACAGAGATACACTGTGGTCTTAACTCCACTTCCACTTGCAGGTGGCCCTAAAACCAATCTGTTTCATCAAAGCGATGACACCACCAGAGGTACGGCTGAAACCAGCTGTATTAAAAGGCACCTGCATCCTTCTTCACACTGTCTGACGTGAAATCATAATAAACTTTTCCTGTTTTAGATCAATTGGTTTGGGGTAAGATTATTGTCAATTAAAAATGTATGTGCAGGAGTCTAAATTTGTAAATGCAAGTCAATAAATGTAAAACAAAATATTAAGCTTTGTGTTTTTCAAATGATACATAGATGTAAAATCAGAGGTTTTATCTGTGAGAATAACAGCTTACAAAGTACAAACTGTCACCTTCCTATGTCACTTTTAGCCAAAAGTGTGTGTTTTTTTTTGTTTGTTTGTTTGTTTTGGGAATTTTTTTTTGTTGTTTTTTGTTTTTTTTGTTTGCCTAAATCATCTTATGGCAATAAAAAGTAAAAACAAAAAAATATTTATTTTGGCAAATAACTTCTTATTTTAAGAAAGTGATGAAATACAAGTTACAAAGTTACAACTCTGCAACATTATTGACAGCAATCTTACCCCATAGATGGGTTAAAATTACTGAGAGCAGCTTGTGGAAGGATATCCAAGTAATACAGTGTAAGGGCAATGGTACCAAATAGTAATGAAGAGTACTTAAACTTTTGACTTTGAAGAAAGTAATATAAATGTCTTATTACTCTGGCATTTAGCAAATAGAAAGAAAAATTGGGAATCATAATTTAACAAAAACAGGAAAAGTATATTCTCATTACACACCAGACTTTTTGTAAAAAAAAAAATGCTTATGTGTATTTTTTTTATAGTATAAACCAGCAGTAAATAAGATATTTGCTAACAGAGCTTCACACTGAACAATCTGACCTCAGAGACAGTTTTCCTGGATGGGAAGGAGAAAGACAACAGATGAGTGAAACCAGCAAAGCTGAAACGGCGACAGAACAAGGTAAGAAGTTTACATGACAAGGCTGACTTGAACTGCCAGCGCTAACAAGCTGCTTAGTCAGAATTAACTGTGGCACTAAATCAGGAAGCAAAGCTGAGAATAGAGTTCAACCAAACCAATCTCATCAGGCATTCTAATGAACGCCTATTTTAAAGCTTTGCCTTTGTTTTTACTCACACGTGTGTCAGGCTTCAGGATCAGTTTAACTGCCATTGTTTCAGTTTGAGATTACTGGTTATGATCTGGGAAATTAATCCAAGCTGAGTTTATAAATTAGCACTGATAAATAACTGTCTCCTATTAATATTGTAGTTTAAAGTCAACACGGATGACAAAATATCAAACATATTACATATTAAAGTTATAAAATGATTTGAATGTTATTGAGTAAAATAAGTTATTGTACTTTGTTGAAGCCAAAGTATAATCCTGGCTTCCACAGATGATTACATGGCCATTTCTGACAAAGATCCATCAATCAATTACAGTTTCTCCTGATCTCAACTCATTGTTTATTTAAAGGCTGAGCACACAATCAGTTTCTACCAGTACGGGCAAAGAACGTTGATGCTACACAGCAGCTCTGTTTACAGAAGTACTAATGGATGCCATTATCTATGCTTATTCAGCAACGGACCGGGCCGGGCTACTTTACTAATTTTAGAACGTTAATCTTAGAATGTTGCACGCGATAATCGTAACCGATCATCCTGCCGTGTGTGGTATGCTAAGACTGATCGCGTCCAGTCGGCAGAACGTTGGAACTGCTCCGATCTAAAATCGGGCATATTCTCGCAGCGTATTGGGTTTTCCCTGATTGGGAGTGAGAACTCAATCTGTTGAATGTGACAGGTAGCCAATCAGAAAGCGCGGTGACGTAGCTCATGGAGGGGAATCCCAAACAGCTGAGCTGACACGCCCAAACGAGTCCGGTGGACGTCGGAAACGATACGTGGAAACAGCACAAATGTTTATTCAGCATTTTGTACAAATAATATCCACAGAAATGATAAGGAGCGAAGTTGGAGCAAAATTGCTACCACAGTTGATAAACCCGGTAACTTTTCAGCTATCCATCATTAACGTGACACAAGGCTATTCATTCAGTCAGGGCTTGACGCTTACACTAGCATTGCAGGTAGATTGTAGTTGTGACGCATTATTTTGTACTAAAGCCTGCTCAAATGGCAAGATTTGCTCCTGTTATGTGGCTGGACACACGAACCGACCGAACCTGTTGTACTTTTATTGGCTCGTGTGGTCAGAGAAGTTTTGAAAATCGGGCGACAATCCTAAAATCATGCGGTGTGAACCAGACGGAAGACTTACAAGCTCTACTCCTCTCCTCTCGTCTCGATCGGCGCCCTAACGCTCTGACTCTGGTCGCTATGGTAATGTTTACACGTCCTTTCAAAATAAGATATATATACGCCACAAAAACGAACATTTACTTTCATGAAAATATTAACTCACGACAACGACAAATTAATGGGAGCTCTGAGCTTGTTTCTCTGCAACGAGACGGTCCTATCTGGGAAACAATGACACCCGATGCAGACGGTGCTTGGTCTGAAATGGCAAAGCAGTTTGAAGCTTCATTGTCTCATTAGCAACCCGGTGCATATTATGCAGAGCGGGCTTGGAAGGTGGGAGTCACCTACAGGTCCGGGATAAATCCATTCTCCTGTCTCTGGTCCTTCTCCCCTTTTCCAAAGAAACCTTCTAAAGACATTTCTTACTCATTGTGGGCTCAATGTTGGCGCGCAAGACGTAACCGAGAGAATCCGGTTAAAGGGTTTTCAAAATAAAAGATCCTCCAGACTCAGATAATACGTAAAACGAAAATATTTATTTCTTGTGCGGCCCGGTACCAATTGGTCCACCGACCGGTACCGGTCCACGGCCCGGTGGTTGGGTGACGACTGTATTGAACTAATCGAAAGAAAGCAAAACTAATACCAAAAGCGTTTTGAGGAGCACTGACAGAAACGTCTGTAGGGAAGTCTGATTGGATGTGTAGTGGTGGGATTACGATGTGATGCGCTTCACTGATACAAACAGCTTTTATAATTTCATAATTATAATTGTATATTATAATTATATTATAATAATATAATTTTCGGCCATTACTTTCATCTGGATTTACCACCCCTGGCTTCTGCTGGTGCAAAATTATGACGGATGTCTCACATGACGCAAAGGTCAGATAAAAAACTGCATGACCGTTCAGACTGCAACGTGTTCAATTTAGTTCCACATATTGAAGTGGAGGAAATCAGTATTTTGAGGCGCAGGGAGAGGTGAAAAGATCAGAATTGGTCCGTTCAAACTGTCAGGAAAAACTCAGACATGGGTCGGATTGTCCTTTTGGTGCCGGGGAACAGCATTGTTCAGAGGCAGACAGATAGGAAATGCTGAAGATGTCACACACTAGCTGCGCTAACACCATGAGCTAACTCTAGAAGACTTAGAGCAACTTAAAATGTCAGTAAAGCTCCTGATCAAAATAAGATGCTATCTGATTTTATATTGGCTTCATAGAGACAAACAGCCCAATGACGGTGTTCTGTTCCTCTGAGCTCCCTGGTCAAAATGTGTTTCCCAGCTACAACGCTGACAATCTTAACCTGTTTGTCGCGAGAGGACCCAAATTTGGGTCCTCTGCGCTTGCCGCAACAAGATCGATTGAAAAAACATGCTATACATTTATCAATATAGGCATATTGCATATCCACAGATCGGGAAAAAGCTCTTCTAAATGATACAAACAATATTTTCTACATCAACAACACCCAGCCTGAACACGAAGTAGCTTGATAAAACGAAACGTAATTAGATGCTAACGAGGCTAACGAGGCATACGTGGTAAAAAATGCAACAGTGAAAGAGCGACTATTCCCAAAGCCCACAAACTATTGATCAGAGTAAAGCCGAAGCTCTGCCGTTTCCAACAATACCAGAATCACCACGCTACGTGCAAAACTCACTGAACCAGCAGCTGAAGAAGAAAAAAAGAAATGGCTAATTTCACGAAGCGAAAAACATAAATTCAGTCCTACCTTTGCTGTTTCGTGGTCATAATCCTTATTAGACTAAATATTTCCACTTGGTTCGATAATCCATTTTCCCTAAGTCCATCTCATACTGTTTTCGGCTCTGCCCAGAGCCTCTTCCGCCTCCTGGGCTTCCATATAAAAATGTAGAGGCGAACTCCGTCAATGCACGTCACATGCGTTCCCCGTCCTCTAATTGGTGAATGGCTTTAGTTTCCGTATTAATGTCAACGCCCTCGGATTCTATTGGCTCTGACGGTTCGAAAGACGTGTCAATCATCAAAATTGGCCAATGGGATCCCGAGAAACCGCCCCGCGTAAGTTTGAATATCTGTATTGAGAACTGCATGGTTTTACGCGCAGAGCGCAGAGCGCAGACTAGAGACTCTAGGAGGAATTTTTTTTTCAAAGGAACCCCCAAAAACAATTATTAGATGTAATTGTGACAAGTAATCATTTATTCTATGATAAGAATAAATAATTGAAACAGAACCTACAGAAAAAAAATCTGAGAAAGTTCAAATGGCACAAATTGTGCCAAAATGGCTAATTTGGGAGGTCCGCCTAGATTTTTATCAAGTAGTACCTCTCTAAAACTCATGTGATGCACTTTCTTTCCATGAAACTTGGCACAGTAAAAGGTCAGATTGTGTACTGTTGTTTACTACATCCAAAACATGTAGTAAACATGCTTTGAAAGGAATCTTCATATATTGAACTGGTTTTTTTTTAGGCGGAAATAGATATTTTGCTTAATTTCTGCTGTGTATCATATTAATTCACTTTCCTCAGTAACAGGCAGGGTGGGTTTTAGAGCTGTAACATATTCTCTAGAGTCTTGCCTTTATTTTGATACCAAAACAATTAAAATAAACTCTGTAGTTCTTGAGATACATTCAATTCATTTTGGGCATGTATTTTCAACCATATTTCTCAAAAAGAGGCCTAGAGATAAGGGAGCAGGAACTCAAACAACTTGTTGGACTCTTGCTATTGATGTTCAACAGGAGGCTCCTCAACAGAATAAAATCCTATTGTCTGTTTCTAAAGTGTTTCAGAGTATCATAATTACTCTGGAAAACATTAACCGTCCCTCAGTCTGGAGCTCTAAAAAACTGTTTCCTCATAGGCTAAAGATGATTGTAAGAATAGTAAAAGATCAGCTCACAATGATCTGGACTGGAGTCAGCTGGGACCAAACTCGGCTTCTTTAGCATTGACTCACCCTTCTGACCAGGAACAACGCAATCTGCAAAGTCAAGTACGGAGGCAGAGTAGTTATGCTTGGGAGCTGTTGTCAGAACATAATAAGTCACAATATGCCACCAAAGATGAATTACTAAAGAATGACATGAAGGGCCTTCATAAAAGCTCACATATATATAAAATATTTGTGTACAATCCTATTATGACAAAATAGAAAGAATGTTCATTGACTTCAAATTATGTTAAAACAATATATTCAAAGATAAATGATACAGATGGTGAATAGGGAGCCTTGGAATAAATTCAATAAGAAGAGTTGATGAAGATACGTAGAGTCTTCCTTAAGACTGAACCTTGTGGGCTCTTACAGACAGTGATCAATACTGTAACTAATAGACTCTTTCAGCAGGAAACCTCAGAGCGGGCTAGACTTCCATCTTACACGTTTTTTCACATTGCCATTTTTAAAAACCACACTGAAGAAACTTAGAGTTGTGTGACTTACACAGTTCCTTCTTTATAGGAGACCTGGGTAGAGCTGGGGTACAAATTAAAAAATGATACAAAACATCTTCTGGGCTGTTAAACACTTATTTTGACATCAGAGGTCATCTGTTCATGTGGCTTCAGTGGTATCCTGGTGTCTTAAAAACCTTAATGTTTAATAGTCTCAAAAACAACTTTTAACATACATCTGATCTGAAACCTGATATTTATAATTATTGAATAAAAAAATAAAAACATTTAATTCTCACTGATATCAAACCCAGCTAAATGTTTGTCATTTGAAGTTCATTAGGATTGCTAGGATTGTGCATATTACTTTCTATAAACATAAATGAATATCACATTAGAGCTCCACAAGTTCATTCTCACATGGTCAAACAATCATGTTGTCACTTAACTAAAATAATCGCTGAAGTCATTTTTTGAAAATTATAAGATATATATGTATATATATATATATATATATATATATATATATATATATATATATATATATATATATATATATATATATATATATATATATATATATATATTATATATATATATATAAAAATCACCATCTCTATATTGCCAAGAGATAACTTAGGCAAAGAAATCACTTTTGGCAAAAACAAACAAGCAAACAAAAAAAACTCTATTTAATGAAGGTAATTATATGATTATACAAGGCCTGTCCAGCCATCATGCAGTTCAGGAACGACAAACGTATTCCATAGAGGGAAATATGCATATGAGCCATAGATATGAACATCAAACCATGACAGTAACCAGAGTATAAACCTTAGAGTGGGACGGTGTCGTCATTTTGCAGAAACACCTTTCAGTCTATTTTCTTGTTTATCTGAACGGATAACAGCAGAATAATCTGGACCGCTGTCTGGTTCACCATCTGGGTCACTGCTCACCCACAGGAGACAGAAATAGTGAGTCTATGTAATCTGACAGACATCCATCAACAACAATACATACATGAATGTTATGTTGATTTAAAACATGATTTATACTGGTTTGGTCTCTAGAAATGGAACTTTAAGTGAAAATGTCTGTGTTACTTTAGTCCATCTCTTACTTTCCTTTTGTCAATCAGAACTGCTGTTTTCCTCACTCAGTTACTGGATTTATGCTAGAGCAAAAGAAATATAGCTCACCGACAGCAGGCGTTCACATGATGAGGCGAGGCAGAACGGGTCATCTGAAGAGGCGCAGCGAAGAAACCTTCGGATTGCTAGACGGGGCTGTGCCACCGGGGTTTGGCTTAATAAAAGATCCAGGGTCAGGGATGACACAAGAGAATCCCTCACAAAAAAAAGCTCTTAAAGTTCAACACGGAGGTGAGAAATAGACAAAAGCAGAGAAACTGAGAATGTCTCAAAGATAGCTCCCGAATATAATAGAAGGAAGCAGGAGACCAAGTCAAGTTGCTGAATGAAAAAGAAAAAAAAACAACAGAAGGACAGCAACTGGCCAGCCTGATTGGCTGGATGATAATCCTTTCCCAGGGGATTAGGAGTAACTAAAAGAGTTTGCTTCAGGGTATGACCAGGGAAAACAGGACAACGGCCTCATCAGGTCACACACAGACATGTCAGGAACAACAAGTGCAGACAAAAGAAGTCTTCCCCCTCATACCATCTGATCTTAAAGATCAGACTGACCCACATATGAAATTAGTATCTCAACAATAAGGCAGCAAAGACCATAGACTGACAATAATAACTATTTATTGCTTCTTTTTTAGGTAACTGTTTGGCTGATACAGCAACACACACCAATACCAAATCACACCCTTTTGTAACATGTTACTTCAGGACACCAGTCATATAACAAAGTGTGTTGTGTGTCACTAAAGCAGACTGTTTGTTCAATGACAGCATCAATAAGTCTGAGTTTTAATAGTCTTCTTGAACAAACAGTGACATAAAATAGTAAAACTAAAAATCTCTGCAATACGAACAGGTTTGTGGGTTTTTGAGCATCATTAATTGACAAAGATTAACCAAACTTTTATCAAGATAAGAAATGTATTGTGAAAAATGATAAACGATACGTTAAATGTCCGCCCCTAGCCTCAAGCTATCAGGAAGCTGTTATCTTCCAGTGCTGTCATATTCCATAACTGCAACTGTACCTGGAACTGCAAGACCAAGACTGAAACCCCACCACCAAGGCTGAAACCCCACCACCAAGGCTGAAACCCCACCACCAAGACTGAAACCCCACCACCAAGGCTGAAACCCCACCACCAAGACTGAAACCCCACCACCAAGACTGAAACCCCACCACCAAGGCTGAAACATCACCACCAAGACTGAAACCCCACCACCAAGGCTGAAACCCCACCACCAAGGCTGAAACCCCACCACCCAGGCTGAAACCCCACCACCCAGGCTGAAACCCCACCACCCAGGCTGAAACCCCACCACCAAGACTGAAACCCCACCACCAAGACTGAAACCCCACCACCAAGGCTGAAACATCACCACCAAGACTGAAACCCCACCACCAAGGCTGAAACCCCACCACCAAGGCTGAAACCCCACCACCCAGGCTGAAACCCCACCACCCAGGCTGAAACCCCACCACCCAGGCTGAAACCCCACCACCAAGACTGAAACCCCACCACCAAGGCTGAAACGACAGATTTTCAATGGTTTTAAAAACTGATGAAACTAGTGACTCTTGATGGACCAAATGGACAGTACCATGGCTGGATCAGTCACAGATATACATCTTGTATGAATTCATTTGTTTTCTTTTTGAGACATTGTTGCTTTTAAAATCAGTGACATTATCTACAATATTTGGTTTCAGATTTTTGTGGTTCCCAAAGTTTCCAAAGAATAGTAAAGCATATATATGCACACCATGAATGTTAGAAGAGATCAACAAACTGTACTTACAAATAGATAGAAGCCAGATGGAGGCTGTTCCTGCTGTTAATGCGAACCTGCTTAGGTGACTTAGAACAAAAGTTCATCCAGAGGGTGGGTTCACAAAGGTGTTCCATGCTCATTTTGTGGGTCAGAAGGTGAATAGTTTGGGAACCACTGGTTTAGACAAAACAGAAGGACTGAAAAATCTATCGATCTGATATGAATATTGGAAATCAGAGTATCGGATTATATCGGCTTGCAGCTAAAATCTAACAGCAGTGCTTGTATCCCACACACAAACCCACTGGTTAATAATAAATGGGTCAGTTGTCCTGATGCCCATTGCTGTTGACTGTTGTTCTCTGTTTGAGTGATTTCATTTAATAGAGTCTTTTCTGACAATCTACACTAAAAATAAGCAATAAAAAGATACATGATTTCTACTGATAATGTATCGAGTTATTATCAGTATTAGACTCAAATATATCAGTATAACACCCCTAAAAAAGTTATGCTGTTGGGCATGACACTGGAGATATGAGTAAGGTTAAAGCTAAGCACAATTTTCAATGTTTTCTAAAGAGTTAAACAGGAACAATCAGACAAAGCAGAAGGAGTTAAGCAAAAATGTCCAAGAGCATTCAGAGTTAGAAGGAATAGCTGCTTTAACGACAGCCTGCTGCTGTTATTAAAGCTCAAATAAGCAACAAAAAAACTACTGACAGATTTCTTTTATGTGCTTCAAAGTGAAGACAAACCTGGAGTCTCTCCAACAGGGTGTCAGTGCCATACGGATCCAGGCTGAGCCGTTCTGGCATTCCTCAGGAAATGCTGACACTGTCCAGAGCTTCTCTTACATCCGTCGCAGCACAGTTACCAGAAATTTATATTTCTCTCCTCAGTTCTTTATGCATGTGGTGTTACCATGTAAATGGCAGAGAGGATTCATATTCTGACATAGAAGAGTCAAACGTTTTACAGAACATTACCTGAAGAATGTAAAAGGAGCTTTTCTCTAACATTTGCAGACCTCTGTGTTTAGAAAGTCTGAAATCAAGTTTCACAATCCCACTCTTCCCCACATCTTTAATTTGCCCCAGATGTGAGTCAGACTCCAGTTTACTGCTCAGCTCCACAGAGAAGCAACCAGCATTCTTCAAACAGGCTTCAGAAAGGCTCCTTAAAGAATTAACTACGACTTTTACATGTTATCACTGGGCTGCGTCTCAAGTCAGGCTTGGTTCCAAAATGAACTTCCTCCAACCCCTTCATCCCAGTCATCCCTTTATAGAGACATTTATTTTATATCCCACATGTCCTCTGTTTTTATGATCTGTTTGTATCCCGTTCACTAGTTTTAGGGCTTAGCAATAAACCAATTTTAATGACAAAATCAAATTTTCAGTTTCATCAGTGAGATTTTGTAGTTCAGAGTCCACTGCTGTTCACTCCATTACCACAGATAAGAAAATCCTCATCAATAAACCTGTGAATATTACAACAGCTGTGGGACTCATTCATGGGAATGATGAATCAACACACACACACACACACACACATATATATATATATATATATATATATATATATATATATATATATATATATATATATATATATATAGATAGAGAGAGAGAGAGAGAGAGAGAGAGAGAGAGAGAGAGAGAGAGAGAGAGAGAGAGAGACAACAACTTAAGGCTCAATGTGGTCAAAACAAAGGAAATGGTCAATGATGAAATTCCTTGGGTACAGACAGCTGATGCCATCAACTGGTGCAGTGATTCCCCTAGTGGGGGCATACAGTCATTGCAGTAGAGGTCATGGTATGAATAAAAACATGAATGCTTGGACACTGCAAGCATAATGCACATGTTTGTGATAGAGCTCCCACAAAAACGCAAAGCAGAAGATGAGGCATCTCCATATCTGCTTCCAAACCAACTTCCTTCCAAGCCAAAGAGTGGAAAACATGAAGAAGGATGTCTTTCCTTTGGCTTCACCTGCACAATGGTGAGCACAGTGTGTAGTCTGTCTTAAAGTGCTCGCCTGTGACAGTTTGAAGCCTCACAAGCCAAGATAAAACAAAGCATCAGTTGACTATTTCAGACAAAAACTTGTAAACTGCTGAGCTCAGCAGTCCTGGCAAATTCTCAACTCTGCTCCTATAAGGTTTGCCTGCAGAGTGGGACAATGTAAAAAGCTGCTCACAATTGAAGAGAACTTAATACTTCACTGTGCTATGGATACTGTTTGAACAATGATTGATGATACAGCAGTCGGTATCACTGCAGGCTATTCCTCTGTCCAATAATACCATCAACAAGTCAACAGACATAGAGGAGCAGTTAGATGATAAGGTGCGTGGCAACCGCTGTTCTCTGAACAGATGGATGCAGCCACTGACAGTAACAAAGATTGCTGATTGACAACTTGTCTCAGACTCATAAATAGAGATGAGAGAACTTGTTGTTTTTGCAAACAAGTTTTTTTTTTACTCCAAAGAGCTCTGTAAAAGCCTGGATTTTTTTGGCCGAACACGCAGCGGTTCAGTTTGTTGTGTCCAGGGTCTTTAGACTGTCAGATGAGATCCGCATATTTAAACCAAGTTCCTCATGAAGCTGATGCGCCTCGGCGACGTGTTCCTGAAACTCAATGAGCTGAATCTGCAGACGCAGAGCACAAACACACATCTCCCACATCTGGCAGGTAGAGTCACATCATTCATCGGAAAACTTAGGAAGTGGCAGCAGCCAGTGAAGGATGGAAATATGGATTTGAGAATCTGAAATTGTTCACTAAAGCTGAACACAGCATGAAACAACATGTTTCATCCCAGGAAACATCCCAGGAAACATCCCTGGTGCAGGATTCCAAACCACCACCTGCTGACTTCAGCTCCTCAGAGGAGGAACGGCTTATTGATCTCACCTCTGATTCAACAAAGAGGCAGCAGTTTAAGTCAAAGACTCTGGCTGCATTTTGGATTGAAATAGGGAAATATTACCCTCTGCTAGGTGAGAGCAGCCTGGCCATATTTCTTCCTTTTGCTGCATCCTACCAATGTGAGATATATTTTCTGTCAACCCAAACTAGATATCAAACTTATACAGTGCGAAAAAAGCTCAGAGTTACAGTCTCACAACTGCAACCCAGGTTTTTGAAAAGATTCTGCAGCAACAGGCAGGTGTGAGGATTAAAGATGGTATTTCTGCACAACAGACTTTTTTTTTTGCTCTCAGGAGTTGTTCATATTGATGAAGTTGTGCTAATTTTTGGAAAAATTTGTTTATTGCAATGTCGAATGGCTGAACAGTGGCGCAGTTGGTAGAGCTGCTGCCTTGCAGCAAGAAGGCTCTGGGTTTGATTCCCAGCCTGGGGTCTTTCTGTTCTCCCTGTGCATGAGCGGGTTTTCTCTGGCTACTTCGGCTTCCTTTCACAGTCCAAAAACATGACTGTCAGGTTAATTGGTCTTTCCAAATTCTCCCTAGGTGAGTGTGTGTGTGCATGGTTGTTTGTCTCTGTGTTGCCCTGCGACAGACTGGTGACCTGTCCAGGGTGACCCCGCCTCTTACCCGTAACGTTAGCTGGAGATAGGCACCAGCAACCCTCCTGACCCCACTAAGGGACAAGGGTGTACAGAAAATGGATGGGCAATGTTGAATGTTAAAAATAAAAATACAAAAATGTAGGCTTGTGTGATATATCAGCACTGCCATCAGTATCGGCTGATACTGGGGGCTGTTCCTGGGGGGAAGTGGAGGAAGCTGTTCATGTGATATTTGTTTTGGTCATGTGATGCAGTGCAGGATTGTAAAGAGATTAGCTGAAACAGTGGGGAAGTCAGCAGTGTGTTCAGTTTTTTAAGGTGTAAAAAGAGTAGTGAAATACATATAATATTATTATTAATATTATATATCAGATATCAAATTTTGACATGAAAGTTTGTTGTTCTGTTATTTAAAAGTGGTTATAGTCTATTTTATAACATGTAATTTATTGCAGTTTACTTTATTTCAGAGCAAAGATTGAGATGGGAAATAAATTGCAATGGAGTTTTTCCTTGTAAAACAGAAAAAGTTTAAGAACCAGTGACCTGCCGCTTCAGGAAACTGAACCATATTCCAGCATCCTCAGAGGAAGGAGAGACTCCTGACTATCAGCCTTCTGAGCTGCTGCCATCAGAGAATCTGTACAACACTGAGAGCAAAACCAACCACATGGCTGCCCAGCATCCTGTAAACATGCTGAACTGCTGCTGAATTATGTATTTATTACTGCTATCATAATCCATCTGTCGGGAGCCTTATTGCTTTGTTTTCATTTATCTACATTTAATGGGTTTTAAAGCTGTTACATATCCCAGAGAAATGCTGTCCATTTTGTTGTTTACAAAAAAAAAAACCCTCGGTAACTGATTTGAACTAAACACATTTAAGATCTTTGGAGATGAACTGACTGATTCTTATCGGATCTATTTACTGTTCTGCTTTGTTGTTCAGACAGATGAATGAATCAATCAGGAAAGTGAGTTTCTCATCAGTCTGAACGCAGAATGCATCAAGAAACAACTGAATAAAGTTATCAGCTGCAACCTCCTACTTGGAAACATCATGATTTTTACTGTTGTGTTCTATTATTTTCATAAGTCCACTCTAGTTGATTTATACAAGTTTAGTTGTAGTCTGTTTTCTACTTCCGGGAAACATGCTGGCACCCAGCCATTCACACTAAACGTCATTCAGTAAAACTTCGAGTAAAATCAGATAAATGATCCTCACTGGCCCCCCTCGACTCACCGCCTGCTCATGCTTCCTTTCCGGATGGTTTTCCACTGCCGCCGCCTGCGCTGTGGCCGCGTCGCCCCCACGGCTGCCGCCCGGAGGCTCCGTCAGTCTCTCCAGGCACGCAGACCCCAACGAGGAGCTCTTGTGGTGGGACTGAACCAGCTGAGCCACCGTGGATTTGCTCGCGCCGGCGGACTTGCGCTTGATGGACGAGTGGAGCTTCTCCCGGCCGAGCAGGGAGCTGCTCCCGGGAGGTTTGCCGCAGAGCGGAGCCTCCTGCGGTTTCACGTCCGTCACCTCGGCGGAGAAGACCAGGTCGGGCTGCGAGGAAGAGATAACCCGGTCCAGAGCGACGTTCTTCTTCCGCTTAGTCTTCTTGAACATCCACATGCTCCTCTTGCTCTGCTCGTCCGGCTCTCGGCCGCCCAGCTTGGGACTGAGAAGCGGCTTTGCCTTGGCTTGAAACTGTTTCCACACCGAGCCGCTCTCATTCTCGTCCCCTTCGCTCCCCTCCATCCTCCTGAACAGAGCTCCGACGGACGCTGCTGCTCTTGTCGACTTACGCAACCAGTAATAAAAAAAAAATAAAAAATGCCCGCACTACACCGAGAGCAGCCCGCTGAAACACGGATGTGCAGGCTGGGCACTCTCAGCTGCACAGCTGGCTGCCGCTACCTGACTTACCGTTTCACCCCGAAGCTTATCACACTCTGTTCACAGCTACAACACAGAAACGCGTTAAACTGATCTGAAGTCAGGTCTGGTTAATCTGCAACAAGGCACTTCAAACTGCTTGACACCATTAAAACATAGTACACTGTGAAACCAACGATAAAAACTACATTTTGTCAAATGCCATCATCAAAATCATCAAGCACTAGGTCAGTCAGTGTTCCAGTTATTGATCAAAGGCAGCTCTAAACAAGTGGCCTTGATTTAAAGAAGCTCAGTCTTTCGGCATCGTTACAGTTTTCTAGATGTTTGTTGCAGATTTGTTGTGCAGCTGAATGAAGGATTTTAGGCGTTTCCACAACGGAAGCCTGTTCCAGATCCCGTTCGGTCTGGGACCATTATTACAGTGAAAGGGGCGGTGTTATGTAAAAATCGACGTGATGTTTTGGAGATTTACAGAATGTTATGATGTTATTCCCTCATCAAAAACATACCTGTACTGTTCCCTTGATTATTTCATGCATGTTTGAGAAATACTTTAATCTTCCGTGGCAACCATTCAGCTGTGCAAATCGCCTGCTTGCACCGAGCTGCGCCTCTAAGGCACATGTACAAACATCTTCAATGTTTATAGATCATTTTTTGAAAATTTTTTTTACCCTCCACATAAGGGAGGGCGGCGCGCCAGCGCCCCCTATGGGCCAGCCGCTCAGTTAACGGTAATAATTAAGCAAGTAATGCTGAAAACATCATGAAAGTTATAGACCTACAACATCTCTCAAGTGAAAACAGAAAATGCAAACTGCTGAAACAATTCTCACATTATTTTTATTATCATCACAAAATTTAAAAACACATTCTGATGAGCCACAGAAAGAAAAGAAAGCCTTTACAAAAAATCTCTTGCAGTCCTGAGTGCTGGAAAACTCTCCTGTTGTCAGGAAGTTCAGTAAACATGTGTTTTCTGATTGGATTCCTCTGGCTATATTTCATTTCACTAGATTTACCTTCATGTTTACAAATCATTATAATTCCCCAGAAGAGTACGACAATGAAGTGTAGAAAAGCAGTGAGATTAAATATCTAAATTTTCAGGAACTGAAAAGATGAATGTTTGTGGAAAGATTAGATTTATGTTGATGTCAATTATTACTTGTAAGAAACATAAAAGGAGATTATAGTCACACTAGACTTTCTTCCAATGACTGTTGCTAAAATTGGAATAACAAAAATTAATTTGTTTAATGGAAACAAAGCAATTTCAAAAACAAAATGCTAAGCAGTCTTTGAGTGAGGATGATTAGGTTTTTCAGCTATTAGTTTATTTTGCATCACATGACTCATGTGATCAACAACAGGAAGTTAAGACTATAAAGACAGCAGGAAGTAGCTGGACAACATGTGTCAAAGATTTGATTACTAAATAAAGTTTGCCAGCATAGAAACATTTAACAATCTTCATAAAATGTAATTAATTCTGATGTTTTGATTTATTCCCACTGGGAAGTTGGAAAAACTCCGACTCCCTCCAGTTGATACTTGTAAGGCCGACTTTACATTTCAATATGGACGCTCCTCAGTAAGCTGTGGTGGAAACATGTTTATTTCATGAGACACACATCAGGGTTTCCCCCAGTGTATTATAAGCCTGGCGGCCCGCCATGCTTTGCTGGCCCCGCCGCCAGGCTAAGCGTCGCTTGTTTACGTTTCTAGGAAAATTAAAAAAAATATATATATTTATTTTTAAAGCCGGGGTGCAAGCGTCTTTTTTGCTCTTAGCATTTCACTAGCAGAGCAGATTTATTCCTAAAGGATAGGTTTATAATAGGTTTATAGTTTATGCATTTAAAAGCCGACAGCACGCGGACTAATCACACAGCTGGCGCCTCCGCGCATTGCCTCGCGCGCCGCCGCTGCTTTACCTCAGCGGGATCGCGCGCGCCTCCTTTCACTCAAACTGGACACAGGCTGACCTGTATGGATATTTACATAAACTTACTGTGAGGAATTATGATCCTTTGGAGAAACTCTGGGTAAGAGTTTAAAACCTGCCGCTTTAGCTCTTGTTGCGCAGCTCTATGTGAACCACAGGAATAACTTGTAGCGAATTCAGAGGCGCGTTGTGGAGCGGTGAGAATGATTTATCTTTGTGAACGAACAATTATATGCAGCGTTTACATCTCAACGCGCTGCCCATCGTGTGGCTGTGTGTCTGTTTTCCCTGTAAAGTTTATGTCTGTGGTCCCGGTTGGCCGGAGCGTTTGTGGATAAGGAGCAGCGCTAACCTGA
The DNA here is from genome assembly GCF_051168715.1 of Poecilia mexicana. Classification (NCBI taxonomy): domain Eukaryota; kingdom Metazoa; phylum Chordata; class Actinopteri; order Cyprinodontiformes; family Poeciliidae; genus Poecilia; species Poecilia mexicana. The sequence continues at coordinate 2,114,967 of NW_028263381.1, forward strand.
TCATGCAGGTTCAGCCTGGTGAGGAGCTTTAACGCTTTCCTTGGAGTCACGCATCACGCTGATTTTATACTATTTTATTATTATTTTTCCGGTTACACGATGCATCAAACCATATCAAATGTGTTGTCTACTTAGAGTTAATACGCGAGGCCGCACGGAGATCTGAGAAACTCGTTCCATAAACTCGACCAACCAGAATAGTTTCTGTGACGCTTATTAAAAACTCAACAGACACGAAATGGAAGAGCTACTAAAGCCACATAGCAGCATTGAATTAAATCTCCCGTTTGTTGCGCATCTCTGCCAGCAGATTACCTCATCATGCAGGGCCGGTCCAAGGCTGCATGAGGCCTTGAGTAGAATCTGACTTAGGGGCCCCTTTTGTTGTTAAAAATATCAGCACCTCTAACAGTTTCTGTGTTAGATTTAGCGAAATATAGGAGAAGGGAGTAGTTTAATTGGCCAGCATAAAAAGCAATAAGTTATAATTGCAGTTTATTAATTTGTATTTGTAAATTCAAAGGTTAAACTCACAGCATTAGATTGTTGCTATGGTAACAAAACAATCTAACTATGAATATTGTTCTTTGAAGTTTTACAAAGTAAACTTGCCAGCTCCTTAAAATCTTTCATTTAAATGTTAAACAATTTAAAATCATTTATCTATGCCTGAACAATTGAATAACATTTAACAGCATTGATAATCTCAATAAACAAATGTTACATTTGTATATCTGTGGTCTGTTTTAAAATATTTGTGTTTATGGGGCCCCTGAAGCCCTGGGGGCCTGATGGAGCCACTGACTTAATTTGGATTAAACAGAAGTGCAAATTTATTGTTTTAATACTAGTTGTGGGTTTAAATAGCATTTCACTGGAGATCTTTTCCCGTAACATATAATTACACAGTAATACTTTTACATTTCCTGTCAGCTTAATATATTTTAATACAAAACACGGTGGACCGACTCGACGCCCTGATCACCGGGCTTAGCAAGTTTTCTGGGGGAAACCCTGCACATGTAAGAGAAAATCATTGTAAAATCAGTGTTACATGTTGTGCCTGCAACTATAAACTGAACACATTGAAAGTGGTGTTTGATTATGGGAAGTGAAGCTTAAAACAATGTTTGGAAGAGGTCCTGATAACAACGTTCATGGGTGTCGCCATGTTGAAATTCCGACTTCATGACTAGAATGCCGTTACCTGGGTCTGACATCAAACCCAGCTCAGAGTTCCCACTTCCCAGGTACCTGGAACGCATCATGAGTTTGATGTTTCACAGAAATTAACATGTGGTTAGAGGAGAAAACAGTAAATTTAAGGAAGTATGAGACAGCTTTATGCAATTTTTGTAATCAAGCTGAAATGAATGAATGTAATTGAACTAAATAAAAGAACAACACCTAATATTAATATAAATTCATAAAGTTTTTTTTTAAGAGAGCGATACCTTATCAAGGTTTTAGTGTTGAAAAATTTTTAATTTTTGTGCATGTACCTTTGTACATTTTTACTTTGTTGCCAGTTTTCATTTAATTTAATTTCTTGTTTTATTTTATTTTTTATTTCATTTTGTTTAGTTGAATTTTATTGTATCTTATATCCTGAGTGTTGACTGTGGAGGTTGGTGGTGTTCAATGTTTGCTTGAATGTATTTGTTTCATTTACACAAAAACTTAATAAATATATTGTAAAAAAAAAAAAAAAAAAAAAAAAAAAAAAAAAAGTTTGCTGTTCAGTGATCCTAAATCAAGACTGGGTTAGGAAAATAAATAAATATTTCTAGAATTTCCTCAAGTCAATTTAAAAAATTAGAATTATACCAAAAAGCCTTTTCTGTTTTCAGAAACCAGCTTTTTTAAATGAACTCCACTCGTTCTGATAAGAAGCTCTAATATCCAGCCACAAGCTGCAAAACCTGGTTTGACAGGGACATTTATCTGTTATTAATTGTATGCACTGGGTATGTATACATTTGAGCTTATGTGGATTTTAGAAAGTCCAACATAAATTCAAACATGTGCACCTTTTCTTGTTTTTAGGATTCATTAAAGTTGCATCTTGCATGAGCAGTCCACTCTGAAACAACAGCTTAATGCCTCATTCAGAGTTCAGGATGAATATGATAACAAAGACCATGATGAGGAACCCAAACCTCTGATGCTATGTGAACAAAGATCCCAGTTAGAAAACTACCAGGAGTCATTTATCCAAACACCATCAGTAACTCAAGACTTCTACATCTAATATTGTGCTTATTTTTTTTCTGTCACAACAGGAAGTCCTTATTTCTTATATTTAATGACTTTAAATAACTATGAAAACTCTAATATTTTCAGTTTACAAACCCGCTTCCTGTTTCCAAAAATATTCAAATTTTTGATCTTAATATTCAAAAGCATCATAACGTTTGGCCACTGTTGGAATACCTATTCAGTATTTCAGCAAAGCGTCGCATCTTCTATGTTAATCTACTTTGGTCTATCTGATAAATTCAATCTACTGGCTAAAAATCTATAGATCACTTGGCTAAGGACTGCACTGAAGAGAAAGCATGCCATCTTAAAAACACTTTATCTGTTAATCGGTGTGTGTGTGTGTGTGTGTGTGTGTGTGTGTTTGTTTGTAATACCTTGTGGGGACGATTTTCCTGACATATACCACGTTGTGGGGACCAATTGCTCCTCATGGGGACCGGAGCCTGGTCCCCACAAGGGGAAACCCTGTTTTTGGGTCAGGGGTCAGATTTAGGGCTAAGGTATGAATTGAGTTTTGGTTAGGGTTAGGGTTAGGTATGTGATGGATGGGGTTAGGAAAAGGGTAAAGGTCAGGTTTAGGCTGTAGAAATGAATGGAAGTCAATGGAAAGTCCCCACAAGGATAGCCAGACAAACATGTGTGTGTGTGTGTGTGTGTGTGTGTGTGTGTGTGTGTGTGTGTGTGTGTGTGTGTGTGTGTGTGTGTGTGTGGGTGTGTGTGAGATTATCGCTGCAGTAAAAGGGCCGATCGGAGGTCACAGGTCCTGCCCATGCATCTGCTGCTGCATCTTCTGCAGCATCTGCTGCATCCTCCTCAGCTGCAGAGGACCAGACAGAAAGATGGAGAGGAGAGCAGCGTGAGGAGCAGACAGACTTTCAGAACTCTTCAACCTTTTTCACAGTTTATCACACCATGAACGTAAACTTCAGGGAACTTTTAACATTGATTATGTGACAAACCAACACAAAGTAGTGCATAACTGTGAAAGGAATGGCAATGATGCATTATGTTTTATATTAGTTACCAAAATGTAAAAAGTGTTGACACTTTTTTGGCCCCAAATAAAATCAATTTCAATTAATTTCCTTCAGAACTAAACTAATAAGTAAAGAATCCAGCTGTGAAACTGAATCTCAGTAGAAATGCGTCTGTTGTGGTCTGTTAGAGAACATTAGTGACATTAGTGATTTTTATACAAATGATAAAGATCTAAATAATGTTTTGAAACATGGATATAAAAGCAAATGGAGGTTGTTGTTTTTATTGCTATTTTTTTTCTTATCATTCAAGCTGCAGTATGTAACTGTCATGAAAAACTTTTTTTTTTTACATATTTATTAAAACTATCATGATGTTGTGACAGTTTTGTGTGAGACAGATAACCTGTAAAAAATTGAGTTCCTCTGCTTTCTCCCAGAGCTAATTAGAAACAACCAATCAGAGGCAGGAGGCGGGTCTTAATGCTGTTAATCAACCTCCATGTGGTGTTGCTCATTCCCTTTCCCCTTTGCTAGCAGAGTCTGTTGTGAATGCTAGGCTAGCTAGCATGGCCACCAACGATGGTGGATTAACTGTTTTTACGTAACAGTAAGTTGTTCCTCCACTATTAAAACATTGAGCAGCAGGTACATTTTTGAAAGATGTGGCATAGGACTGTAGAGTGTGTCTCCTGCCACTCACTTCTTCATCTTTCCTCTTGATAAGTTTCTCTGTCTCCACGGCGGGCGTGGATAGCGGCAGGATCGGGATGGGACTCTCCACACGCTTATCCGCATTCATCTTACTGGAACAGGAAAAACTAATGTGACCAATAAGAAGAGGCAGCACTGGATCTGGCTGCTGTATGACAAACTGTTTCTGCTCAGACATGAGAGAAAAAAATTACTTTACCTGCTGAGTTTGTTCATTTCTTCATTTACAACAACAACAACAAAAAAAATAGCATCTTTACTGCAGTTCTATATTACTGGACAGAGGCTCCATCTTTTAAATTTCTGCTGAAATGCTGTAACACAGGGAAACTGTTGTTACAACTGTTGTTAGAACTGCAAAGTGATGAAGGTATTTTTATGGCCCTGCTCTCTGATCTCCAACAGCATCCTGCTCCAAAGCTGCTTTCACCCACTCTCATCTGCAGACACTTTCCACAGAGGGGCATCCATCCCACACTAGAGACGCTTTGTGTGGAGTCTCTTACACAGCTTTTGATTTTTTTTTTTTTTTTTTAGATTGCTTCTTGCACCCCGCTGCTCTAAAAGTATTTCTCTTTTACTTTTCAGTTTTGGCTTGGTCCGTTTAACATAAAAAAAATCGTGTCACCAAGGTTAGCATTGGCATTATCTTGAACACCTCTAAGGTTTTCATAACATCACACAAGAATAACATCAAAAAGTGCTCAAAGACTCTCTAACACACTGCTGTTAAAATGGCAGGTTAGTTTCTGCTTCAAAAGACAATGGACGCTGGAAAAGACTAGTGTTTGTAATTCAGTACATTTATGTCTGTTTAAAGAAAAAGAAACATTTAAAGTCAATTCAGCTGTTTCTCTGCATCAGATCATTATCGGCCAATACTAAAGCTCAGATAACTGCATCTTATTGGAAGTGAAAAAAGTGGATTCCTTAAAAGCAGTTAGCCTGTCAGGAAGGCTATTCAAGCATAACATAGCATCTCAGTGCTAAACATGTAGCAGCTAACGCTAATGTCAGCGTCCACAGTCCACATTTCTAAAGAAGCTCAATGATTGATCAGAACGTCCTGAAACTCTGGAAAGATGAATGTCTAATAACACTTTGCACCAATCTGATGGCTGAATAACATAAACCACAGATTAAAAACAATGAATATTTTTTGTTATAAATATGTATATTTATTCAATAATTTCACAGAAAAAAATAGTCTTTGAACTGAAAATGTTGCTTATGTAGTTTTTAATTAAAAAGCAGTAAACTCATTACAGACCCTGCAATTAACTTGATTAAAAATTTGAATCAACTTGCTGTCCCGTGGTTCCGGCTCACCTGGTCATGTTCTGGATGCATTGGGCCCGGTAGTTTTCATAGTGACAGTCGTTGGTGGTGTCCTTCAGGTCGTGCATGTGGGTCCTAATCAGCATGTTCCTGAGCTTCCCGAAGTCACAGTGGGATGGGTTCTCCACTGCGGGAAGAGACCGACATGAGAGTCCGCCACGCACCGGGAGCGGCGGCTGCAGACTGCAGCTCGGGGTCTTACCCTCCACGATCCCCCACGGGTAGAGGCGGCCCCTCACCCTCTGACCTCTGACCTCCAGCACAGTGTTCCCGCCGATCACTGCAAACGGAAGGCTCTCCTGCAGCGCCGACACTGACGTTTGAACATCCTGCAGTTTTATGATCACGCTTACAAATAACTGCCAACGTTAATGAGTGGGATTAAGGGGAATATTTTAATATTACATAACGCAGATTAATCAAACAACTCATGTTGATATTATATATGAGTAAATACAAAATTTTCTTAAAAATCTTTTGAAAACATGCATAGGGTAGAGTGGCAGTTTTTAATAATATGGGCTACATGGGCAGTTGCCCAGGGCAGCATCGGAAAGGGGTTGATCAACCAAGAACTGGAAAATAAAATATGTCAGTTGTTCCCTAAACAAGTTTGTTACTACATGTGTGGTCATGAGTACTGGGAGACTACATGACCTACTTTCTGCTACAAAACAATAATAATCAGATAATATCTTGCATTTTAATTGGCTGGAACGCGACAGGAGGAGGGGGTTGGCTGTTCCGAGAGAACCACAACTGCGTGGGTATTTAGATTTCAAGCTTACAAAGTTAGGCGTAGTGATTAATCACAGCGCTACAGTGTGATTAATTTGATTCCATTTTTGAACTGATTGACAGCATTAGAAATAACTCACTGCTTTAATCTGTAACCAAAAAATAACAAGTAAACCGAAAAATGCAATATCGGAGGTGGAAATAAAACAACCCAGCAAACATATTATTCCTGAGCAGAGCGTGCTGTAATTAAATTTACTGCTCAAAACTTCAGCGTACATGTTTTAGGCCCTTTCATTTGAGACCAGGCCTACCTTCAGCCCTTTATCCTGCTGTTTGAGCTCCTCATCTTCATCAGAGTCGCAGTCGGGGAACTGGTAGATCTTTATCCCAAACTTATCGATCTCTTCCCTCACCTGGAAGGACCAAACACAACAGAGACACGACGGGTCACAGCAGGAACACATACGCCTCAGCATGCAGAGCTGGAACATTTCAGGAGAAGCGTGGGAGCTGTGTGTGAACACTCAAAATTCACTTCACATAAAATCTCCTTATGAGTCATTCTGAAACCGCTCCAGAGTCTAAATCTGACATCCTGCTGGTGAATGGGTTCTTTTTTTTGGCTGTTTGTTTAATTTACTTCAAACTAGAGAGTTCAAAAATAACAACAGCCATCACATGACATGGGTTGTTTTCATACCTCAAGCATATAATTGCTGCACAGATTAAAAACATAGGTTCAAATTTCAAGATCTAAAAGTCTAAATGTTAAGTAAGGGTAATTATAAGGGAACTGGGGAATAAAGTTTGTGAAGCTGAATGGCCAAATGGGGTTTTGTGTTCTACAGGGAACAAAAGAAAGATTTTGTTAAATGTATTTCTAAATATAAGATGAAACACTTTTAATGTGTGTCACAAATGGTGCAAACTGTATATTCACCATTATAATTATCACAACTGACAGATTTGAAGTGATTTGAATTTATTATGAATTCCAGTGATGAAGGTGAACAAATTAAACAAGTTCATGTTTATTCTGCTACTTTCAACACAAGAAATAATAAGGTGCATTAGGGGCGTAGAAAAAAAAGGTAGATTTCTGCCAAAAAACTCAGAAGTTTTGAGATCAATCTCATAACTTTTCTACAAAAAAGAAGAAATATTCTGAATGCATAAAGTTGAAAATTTGGATGAAAATTTTTTTACATTTTTTTGATAAATGTCATAAATTTTCTTAAAAAAAATAAAAACATGAAAATTTGAGATTTTGAAAAGTTGATAATTTTCTAGAAAAAACGTAAAAGTTTTGTGGCTAATCTCAGACATTTTCTAGAAAAAAACAACGGCCCTAATACAGCGTCATAAATAAGTGGCTAAAGCTACACTTCTTCAGAGTGTTCCGGGTTACAGCTCGCTGTCTGAATGTGGTTCAGCTGTTCATCAGCTTTATAAACTCTAAACCAGTTCCTGAAGTAAACAGATACCTGTTCTTTGAGCCTCTTTATCTCAGAAGGCGTGAGGCAGTCGGCCTTAGCGATGAGCGGAACCACGTTGACTTTATCCTGCAGGGCCTTCATGAACTCCACATCGATGGGACGGAGCCTGGCAGGATGTTAACGTAGCACACATTCAATACAATATAACAAATATTTCTTTTCACATTTATTCAGTTTTTGCGTTTGTGTTGCACTTAAACATTTCACATCATAAATGATATTTTATGATCGCACAAATATAACCGGAGTAAATATAAAAAAATACTTTTTACATGATGATTTCATTTTGTAAGGGAAAATGAGATTAGGTGGATTAGATAACCAACTCTTGTGGGAAAGTTCAATCGCTCTCATAAAACCATGAAATAACTATCAATAATCATACCTTTTAGTTCTGTTAACCTGTAGACCCACACAAATTCCTAAACTGATGAAAAAAAGCCACTGGTCTGTAACATTTCTAACACAGATCACTGCTGACCAAAAAACGCAAAGGGTCATCTCACATTTTCCGAAAATAACAAACAAACAAACAAAAAACATTCAGATGAAGATTTCTAGGAAAATATTGTGTGGACTGATATGACCGAAGTGAAGTTTTTGGAGGGCGTGTTTCCTGGTTCTCTGCTGAGGAGCTGCATTAGACACAGAACAGGAAACTATCTGTGTTTCCTTTAACTACAGAACTAAACTAAAACTATTCAGCAGAAGGAGAGCGGAGCAGAATTTCTGCACAGCAACGTGACGGAGTCATTTATCATAGAAGTCTGATGGAAGTCATCACCACTAATGATGGCACAACAAATAACACATAGAGCTGGATGTGGGGTTGGTAGATGTTCTTCATTTTAAAATAGCTTTCTGTGTTTATTCAGTGAAACTTATTTGATGATCTGAAACTGAAGAAATGTGTTCAAGTTCTAGACACGTATGCCTCAGTGTATTTATGTGTGTGTGTGTGTGTGTGTGTGTGTGGGTGTGTGTGTGTGTGTGTGAGTGTGTGTGTGGTGTGTGCAGTGGCGCAAAAAGGGGGTATGCAGCATGCAACGCATAGGGGCGCAGCACCAAGGGAGGCGTCAAAACCCCATCTGGAGGGGGCGGTGCCCCGATTCTGTTTTCCCATACACTTCAGCGCGCCTTACGCTTCTTCACCTCACGCTTGTTACGAGGTAAATGTGGCGAGTTTTACCCTTCACGTAACGTCGTCTTGGGGGGGTTGAGCGAGCGTATGTTTTCCACGCTCCTTCAACCTTCCTTCGGAGAGAGGGGGATCGGAGGGGCGCCGATTTATGTTTTCGCATCCACCTGAATAATGTGTAGTTGCGCCACTGGGTGTGTGTGTGTGTGTGTGTGTGTGTATTACCCTTGTCCAAATGGGGATATAAAGTAAAGGCAGCAGTGGACCCTGTTATCCTGGATGTTCTTCCTGTTCAGCCCACTTTCATCCCTGAAGTATTGTTCAAACTGCTGGTTGATGTAGTCTGTTACCGGAGTCCAGCTACGACACACAAGCATACACCTGTCACTGCATGGCTGTTCTAGAAGGCAGCAGGAAGTAACTTAGCCAAATAGCTGAAAAGTCACATCTCCAGGGAAACAGCAGGAGCTGTGAGAGCTGGAAATATCAATAGAACGTGTCCACATGGCTCTCAGGCACTACAAACACACAGATAGCTGTGGAAACTATAAACAGACCATGATATGAAGGCACCAATCCACTTTATTCTCCTCTGATACCGATATCTGAGGCTTAGTATCGGCCGATACCGATCCGATATAGAAAAGATGAATTCACTACATTTTTTTTATCAGACATAAATGTACTGAATTACTTTTATTTTTTTCAAAATTTATTTATGCTTTAACATGAGGTACAATGTAAAGGCAGAGCAATAGTTATATAGTTAACAGTGTACCATTAACATACAAACCTAATTGGACTAGAACACACCCAATTACACACACATACATACACCTACATGAAATACATGAAATGGATCAAGTCAGAATAAACATACTGCGATAGCGGGCAGAAACAGATACATCAAAAAATTAATTAATTAAAAAGGAGCACAGTTAGAAATGTATTGTTTAACTCTACACCAGGACAGCTGAAAGGTGAACTCATGCCTGCCTCATGAGCAACGAATCAGATCCCAGCCGATGTGTTGAACATCCATAACTGTTAGTCGTCCCAACTAGCTTTCTGTCAGGGACAACAAAACTGTATGATTCACAAAAACAAGCTTCGTTCTGTTAATGTGAGACAGTGTCTCTGTCATGTTGCTCTACAACCTGGTTGCCATGCCAACCACTGTCTCTACTGCAGGTTGATTAAATTTGAGGGTACAGGATTTGGTTTGCTTCGGTGGGGTGAAATAAAAGTCTTTGCAGCTCTGCATATGAATTGTGAAAATCCATTTGTGTTCATCTAATAATTAAAAACATTGTGTGTCTCTGTTTCCTCTGCTCCAGTCAGCAGCAGTTCTTGCATGACTGGCCTCATGGGTCAAATGTACAAAACACAAGAGATTAGAAGAAGTTCTAAATGTTTTCACTTATAGGTTTCACAAATCCAAAACTGAATTCAGTCCAGGTTTGACCAGCATATTTGGAGATTTTAATTAGTTAAAGGTTTTTAATCAATGCTAAAAAAGCAATAGAGTCTGTTATCAGACGCCACCTCCAGCCATGTTTTCTTACATTGCTGAAGTTTTTTTTAATAAGGCTTCCTCGCCTCTCCATTGACTGAAAATTACATAATGCAAGAACAAAATGTGGGTTTTTTTGTGTATAACTTTGCTGCAGGTTAAAAAGAACAGTTCAAATGTTGCTGTGCAAGCTAACGCTAACGATGTGATAAATCAATAACAATATGGTAATCGACTAGGGCTGTTGTAAACGAATATTTTAGTAATCGAGTAATCTATCGATTATTCTTACGATTAATCGAGTAATCGGATAAAAAAAATTATAAAATGAAATATTGGTAAATCTGGCATAATACCGGTGTTACTATCAGATATCAATATCAGTCCAATTTTTCATATTTGAGCATCCCTAACAGTTGCTTTTTTGTAGTTTAGAAAACTAACCTGTAACAATAATAGCTCACTTTCTAAGTTAACCAGAAGAAAAGTTATAGAAAAATCTGAAATTATATTGAATTTAATAACAAAGAGGCAGGCTCATAAATATGCTTATAAAAAATGTCTACAATCCAGCTTTTAGTTTATGTATTCATCTTCAGTGAGTTTAATAGATTAATTAAACTCACCTTGCCACCTAACCTGTCACGCTTTGGGTTTGAAAATACGGGAAATGCCGCCTGGAGTGGGAGGAGAGGGCGAATGAACGAACGTAAGATGGAGGGGAGGAAATAGACCAGCGGACTGACGAACCGTTAGACCGGGGGACGAACACGGGGGGAAGCAATACGGGATATTTACGACACCTTCACTGGTCACACTCAGAAACTCATCTACCAGCCATGTACGATGCGCTCCGCCACCCGTTTCTTCAGACCGGGATATGAAATTTATTGTGCGGTTCGTCGGTAAAGCTACATTTACACGGTAAGCATCAGCTACTCAGCCGCCCGCCCTGTTCAGGCTATCCGCTCACCTCAGCGCTCTTCCCGCCGTTCGCTTTCAACCAGCAGCCCCGGAGGAGAAATGCTGCCGTACTCCAGGCATTCCCCAGTCATTTTAAGGATGCTTATTGGTTCCCCAAAAACGATAAAAAGTCGGGCATTATCATCAATCAATAAAATCCCCACGGGCCAATCTTGAAGATTGGACTTTATGCCGCTAAGACTTAGCTTTTGTCAACAACTCAGAGGCGGAAGTGAGAGCTCCGCGCAACGCAAATGAAGTCCCGGCCGGAACACGGTGCGCTAACTAATAAAACATAAATTAACGAAGCTTCGAGGCAGGTAAATTTTCCTCGAGGAATTTTAGTAATCGAGGTACTCGAATCATTCGAGGAATCGTTTCAGCCCTATAATCGACACCTGATCAATGTCAATAGATGATATGTCTGATAGGATATTCAACTATTTCACTGAACTCCCACCCAGAACCGCACAGCATTCTGGGAGATGAAGGCAGAGGAAACGCTTTAGTTGCTCAACTTCTGAAAGCAGGGTTGGTGGCATCAACTAAATCACTCACTCTTTGGTTACCTAGCAACAACCTGTTGAGTAACTTCTGCAGCAGCAGTTTAAGGTTTTACCACCATGCCTCATAACTGCTTGAAAATTAAATAAAAAACAATCTATTGATTGAAAATGAGAAAATGTTTTTCTTCAAACAACTAGCGCTGTCCCCTTGATCTCATGACGCCCTTGGTGGAGAGCCATATTGTTCATGTCAACTAATCTCACAGGGCATTTGAATAGAACCTTTATGAAACTAGATTATTCTTAATAAAAATAATAATTGAAGAAATAAAAGAAAAATAAGAACAGAGCCAGTGTGGGCTGAGATACACAATCAAACAACTTTATTTTTAAATGTGTCCTGTAAAAAAAAAATCACAAAGTTTGAATGTTTTTTACCACTCTGTGTTGTTGACGGCGTCTCCAAAACCTGGCACATCCACGATGGTGAGCTTGAGCTTCACGCCCTTCTCCTCGATGTCCACCGTGCGCTTTGTGATCTCCACCGTCTGCTTGATGCGCTCTTTTCAGAGAGGAGAAACGTCACACAGCAGTCAGACGGATATTCAGACTAAAACTGTAAAGACAAAAACAGAATCAGCAGCTCACCCTCAGCATTGAGCAGCTTCCTCTCTTTGTACAGGTCAGTGAGGAAAAGGCTGTTGACCAGCGTAGATTTACCCAGGCCAAACTCACCTGCATCACAAAGGTTTTAGTTGCTACAGTTTAGTGTGTGTGTATATATATATATATATATTATAGATGATCTTATTTCACCCAACCAGCAGGCTCACCTGCCACCATGAGTGTGAAGTCGAAGCCTTTCTTCACTGACTTTCTGTGCAGTTGGTTGGGCAGTGTCGCAAAACCCACATACTCTTTGTCCTAGAGACAAGCAAACAGTGATGTTACAGCATACACACACACACACACACACACACACACCCACATACGAACGCGCGCGCACACACACACGCACAAACACACGCACACGCACACACACTTTATGATGCAGTGAGGATGCAGAGAGAGGACTCCTGATAGACTGCAGAAGCTCTGCAAGTCAATGAGTCAATGAAATCTGATAGGATTCCTTAGAAACATCAAAACTAATTTAAATGATCTGAACTTAATGCAATATTTCATAACTATGATCAACTGGAATGTATGTGTGATTGCATTGAAATAACCTCGAGACGGCATTTGTTGTAAATTGAAACATTAAATTAAATTAAATTAAGGAATTGAATCGAATTGAACTGAATTGAACTAAACTGAATTGAATCAAACAGGTTTAAGTTTAGCCACAGTGAAAGGTCCCAAGAAGCCTCTTGCAGCTCTGGAGCTGCAGGTTCCACTAAAGCAACATTCACCCAGTTGCACCCACTTAACAAACACACACTCATTCAGCGACACACAGACCAGTAGGCAACTTGGACTCAAATGCCTTCTCAGAGGCACATGGACTACTCTTCCCTCTGAGTCTCAGTGCGTCCAACCTGTGTCCCTCATCAATATTTTTCTCACATTTGTTGAATCAGAACCAAGAAAGCAGAAGAGAGACAGAAACAGAGACACGTTTTGAGTCTCTCATTCGAATTCAGACACGCCGTCACTGTTGGACTACAAAGAGACATGCATGACTTCAAAATGGAGAACAGCTCTCCTGGTTCTCCTTCAGAACGCTGACACTGTCAGTTTTTACAGATGGAGGAGCAGAAGAAGTAACTCCAAAGTTCAGGCAGCAGCTTTAAAGGCTCAACCAGCCTTTTCAGTTCTATCATTCATGAGGCTAAAGTTGAATTAGGTCATGCATAATGATGCCTGAATTAAAAATGAATGAATATCAGTTGCATATTTAAGCACAACATCCTATCAGGATAAGACCTAACAAGATGTTAGTTTAAATCAGGCTGAATATGGTTGGTTAGTTAATCCAGTCTCAGCTCTGTACCTCTCTGTTCTGACCAGCAGGGTGAGGACCGGTGAGTGCACTGGAAAAAAATGTTTCTTTGAGCAACATTTTAAAAAATAACTCTAATTTGTTTCAACTAATTTTATTAATTTTGCTCAAGCTGTAATTTTGATTTGAATAATTCTGAAATCAGATTTATAGCTTGAGCAATTAGCTGTAATGCATTATTTTTTTAAGTTGGTGAAGAACACTCCATGAATTATATTTACTTTGCAGGTCCATAACAATACATATAATATTTCTGTATCATTCATAACGTGGAAATCTAAAGATATGGATTTTAATTCCATAATTCCATTTTGTGTTTTCTGGCAGCGTGGGCCGGTGACAGGTCCTGATAGAAGATACAATCAACATCTTCATCACTGAAAGAAAAAACTGAGTTAATTTAATCGAATTAAGTTTGTCAAACTTACTTTAATTATGATTGTTTAACATGACAACTTAGTAAACTTAATATATTTACTTGGATAAACTTCATTTAGTAACTCGTAATAAGTAAACTCAATGTTTTTAAAGCTAGATCACCTATTTTTTATTTTTTATTTTCTTTCAATGTTGAAGCAAAGTGGATTATATTTCTGTCCACTCTGGCTCTTGATTTCCAATAGAAACATAAACTTTGTCAGGTTAAGGACTGATAACAGGATAACAGGGAATCTTTCCTGACTCTCTGACTACACTTTTCTTTTCTGTCCTCTCAAGGCTGCCGTTATCCTGTGCGTCTTTTCCTTCCACTCAACTTTCTATTAACGTGCTAGGATACAGCTCATGATATTCTTATTTATTAGTAGGTACATGCATAAATCATATTTCAATGCTCTCAGTCATTACCCCCTATCTTGACGACATCATCTCCATCAGCTGTCGTAAATGCAGACGGTGTCACGCAGCTGAAGATGGGTCTTTTCAACACATTTTTTGCACAAACACACACACATTCACACACCTCCATCAGCCCTGTGCTCTTTACCTCCGAATCCTCTGGCATCACGAAGCCGAATTCCAGCAGAAATGGAGCCGCGCGTCCGTTCACAAGGCGGAGGAGAAGCGGAGAAAGACAAGGAGAGAACCAGACATGAAAGCTGGATCACCCAACCTGCCGGTGTGTGTGCGTGTGTGTGTGCGTGTGTGTGTGTCGGTTCTCTACCACCTGAGGGAAGCTCACCTGCACGGAGCGCGCGGCTCCGGTACCTGCTGATGGACGTCATGTTGGACCCGGTGGAAGATGCTGCCAGGCTGAATGGAAGAGGCAGGTCAGAGCAGAACCAAATGTCCGTCACCGCGGCACGAGGACAGGAAAGGAGCAGACACGAGCCAAAACGAACCCGAATCACACGGAGAAAAGTACATCTGTCACCGTGTCTTCCTGGAGGTGCATTCAGACGGTCCCTGGTTCTGGTAATGCTGTGTGGGTGAAAAAAAAAGAAAAACTATATTAGCAATACACCAGGCTACCAGGTGGGGGCAGTGTCGGTCTTCACGTAAACAAAGACACTAAGCTGTTTTCAAATGGGCCACTCTGTTGCGTCGGTAAAAATAATAAAAAAAATAGTCTATATATATATATATATATATATATATATATATATATATATATATATATATAGAGAGAGAGAGAGAGAGAGAGAGAGAGAGAGAGAGAGAGAGAGAGAGAGAGAGAGAGAGAGAGAGAATTTGAAATAATTTAAGAAAATGTTAACATCAAAGACAATGTGAATAAATACAAAATGTTTGAAAAATATCAATCTAAACTAATTTTCCTTAAAAAAGAATCCCCTTGCTAAATTAGAAATTAAAAGTATTTTTGTAAAAAAAAGAAAGAAAGAATAAAAGAAAAAAAAGAGAATTTAACTTAACGAGAAACACCCACGCTAATTACTGCCTAATTAGTAAAATCAGATAATCTTTAAATTAGAACCTGTGACACGCGAAGAAGTGTTTTTGTTTTTGTTTTTAAATATCAAAAAGCAAAATTACTTCCTGATTTAAGGAAACTCAATAACATGACAAAGTTGTTGACGTTGGTCAATTTTGTAAAGGTTGCCAAGTTAATGGAGAAGCCATGGAGCAGTGGTGATCTGTTGGGTCCAGCATGTGGGAGGAAGCAGAAGCACCCAGAGAGAATTCATAAATGTGTGGGAGGAACATGTAAACTCCGCGGAGAGATTCACTGGCTGGGATTTAAACTCATTGCCCAAATCAGACACCGCCACTTATGACATCAAAAGGTCCAGATAATATGTGTCTGAAAGGGAAAAAAAATGAAAAAGGAAAATAAATATAAAGTCTTTTTCATGGAACAGCATAGTTTCCATTAACCATAGAGTTGCGCAAAGTCAAAGTATGAAAATAAATTTGCTTAATGGAAACACAACATTTTGAAAAAACTCAAATTTTTTGATAAGTTTTTTTTGCGTTAGGATGAGGTGGTTTTGTTGGCCTTATTGAAAATAGATGCATTTTGCACAACTGAAATAGACAGAAAATCCATAATTGAGTACAATTTCCTTCAAAACTCCACATACTCCCAAATAGGCGGGGCTTGTTGCTCCAAACCCTGAATAAAACATTGACGTCTCCTCTGATTGGCTGATAGATAATGAGGGCTAGCACCATGGCTGAATTATGAATATATCTCATGTAACTGTATACATCCATTGTATACATCCATCATTTTTAATGACTTATCGCAGGAACAAGTTTATTTAGGTGTAATCTTGATTTCATTTCTTATTTAACGAAGACATTGCAATTGCAAAATTGTGTTCGTTCAACATCGCAGAATATAGAAAAAGATTTATGCATATTTGTAATGGAAATGCAGCTGGTGATGAAAAAGCACTTGGTCAATGTTGTCCCCTGAGGCACCCATCTGTTCTTTGACTGGTTCAAAGAACATTCAAAGACACTGTGAGGGACTGGCACAGACCAAAGAGTGCAACATTATGAGACATCAACCTTTCAGGAAAGGAATGGGCATCAGACGAAGCTTTCACCTGAACTTCCTGTCCTCAAGTCACTGAACAACAAATCAGTGGCCATGGTATCGTCTGCCAGTGGCATCGACCCTCAGGATGGACGAAGCAGAAGCTCCAAGAGAAGCAAATGATTTATCCATGTACAAACCGGATTCTAAAAAAGTTGGGACACTAAACAATTTGTGAATAAAAACTGAATGCAATGATGTAATAGAACATAGATGGCAGATCAAAAGTTTAATCTGAGTAAATGTAACATTTTAAAAGAAAATTATGTTGATTCAAAATTTCAAGGTGTCTACAAATCCCCAAAAAGTTGGAACAAGTAGCAATAAGTGGTTAGAAAAAGAAAATTGAACATATAACAAACAGATGGAAGACCAATTACCACTAATTAGGTCAATTAACAACATGATTGGGTATAAAAAGAGCTTCTTAGAGTGTCAGTGTCTCTCTGAAGCCAAGATGGTAAGAGGATCACCAATTCCACCATTGTTGCACAGAAAGACAGTGCAGCAATACCAGAATGGTGTTACCCAGAGTAAAATAGCAAAGACTTTTAAGTTATCATCAACCATGCATAAGATCATCAAAAGATTCAGAGAATTTGGAACAATCGATGTGCGTAAGGGTCAAGGCCATAAAGCTCTACTGGAGCTTGTGATCTCCGGGCCCTTAAACATCACTGCACCTCAAACAGGAATGCCACTGTCAAGGAAATAACAGCCTGGGCTCAGGAATACTTCCAGAAAGCATCGTCAGTGAACACAATCCACCGTGCCATCTGCCGCTGCCAGCTGAAACTCTACAGTGCAAAAAGGAAGCCATTTCTAAGCAGCTCCACAAGCTCAGCCGTCTGCACTGGTCCAGGAGTCATTTAAAATGGAGTGAGGCAAAATGGACGACTGTTCTGTGGTAGTCATGATTTGAAGTTCTTTATGGAACACTGGGATGCCATGTCATCCAGACCAGAGAGGACAAGGATAACCCAAGTTGTTATCAACGCTCGTTCAGAAGCTGCATCACCAGCTCTCATGGGGTTGCATGAGAGCTGGTGGCCTGGGCAGCTTGCATGTCTGGAAAGGCACCGTTAATGCAGAGAACTATGTTCAGGTTCTAGAACAACATATGCTCCCATCTAGACGTCATCTCTTTCAGGGAAGACCCTGCATTTTTCAACAACATAATGCCAGACCACATTCTGCAGCAATCACAACATCATGGCTACGTAGGAGAAGGACCTGGGTACTGAAATGTCCAGCCTGTAGTCCAGATCTTTCACCTATAGAGAATATTTGGTGTATCATAAAGAGGAAGGTGCGACAAAGAGGCCCAAGACGATTGAACAGTTAGAGGCCTGTATTAGACATCAATGGGAGAGCATTTCTATTTCTAAACTTGAGACACTGGTCCCCTCTGTCCCCAGACGTCTGAGTGTTGTAAGAAGAAGGGGAGATGCCACACAGTGGGAAAACGGCCTTGTCCCAACTTTTTTGGGATTTGTTGTCATGAAATTTTGAAACAACATATTTTTCCCTTAAAATGAAACATTCTCTCAGTTTAAACTTTTGATCTGTGATTTGTGTTCTATTGTGAATAAAATATTATATGTTGGCACCTCCACATCACTGCATTCAGTTTTTATTCACAAATTGTCTAGTGTCCCAAATATTTTGGAATCTGGTTTGTATCAAGGCCACTGCCACAAACATCTATGGTTTGGACATTGTGGGCTGGATGCTAAGTAGAAAATACAAATAGTTTTCTCCTTTCTTCATTATCTATCACCAACCATGACTGTAGCATAAGACTGCCTGTAGCTTCTGGGAGGGAGACCAATGAAATTCCTTAAGTCTAAGTCGCTGTTTGGTGAGCAGTTGATTTTTTGGGGTTCAAATAGGAAGGGGGAGTGACAGTGAGGATAAGTACCACCTGAACCATGGTATTCTTTCATGGTTCAAAGAAGAGGAATTGCTTTTTTGAAGTATCAACACCAGAAATACATGAACGTTCCTGCATAGATCCACAAAATAGTGATCAGTTTCACTCAAAGTGTTCCAGCTGACTCCACACAGTTCAAAACACAGATTTATAATGTTGACTTCTTATGTCGACATAATAAGTCAACATTCTTATGTTGACATTTTTTAGTATGTTCTTTTGGAATTTAATGATCAGCATCAAAGTCCAGTTTCACTTATTTTGAGTTATAATGTCCACTAGAGGGGACACATCTTTGTTTGTTGGTTCTTTTTCAAAGAAAAATATTTCCAGTACTCATATTACATTCCACATATATGGGAAAGTTTAAAAACAATGACTAGACAGCAGTTTTTTTCCTGGTAGTCAGTATAACACAATTCTCCAGAATAGTTCCCTCCTCCTTACTTCACAAGTTCCACAACTTTCACAGATTAAAATGAATGCTTACAGGAAAGCTAAGTTCCAGAGAAAAACTCAGCCCAAACACAATATATGATAATAACCATCTGCAGCTAAACTTGACAATGCATGTGAGAGAAGATGAGTTATGCATACATGGGGCATCTCTTGATATGTTGAGTAAAAATAAGAAATACATTACAGAGCTACAGCAGACTGAGCCTCTCAGGTCTATATTTACAATAAATCTTTAAATATGCTGGATCTGACGGCTGTTTGAAAATAATCTGTTATGAACAAAATGTTTTTACAACGAAAAATGTGAAAATGTGTTGTTGTTTTTTTTCTTGTTCTTTTTTACACTAGCTGAATATGGACACCGTTTTCCTCACACCTGTAATGGAAACGCAGCTACTGGCAACATCAGGTCGTCGATGATGTGATTTCTGAGACGCCTTTCGATACTGTTAAAAAGAAAAACAACCTCACAGCTCCAGATGTGTTAGCTTTCCATGGTGTTTGCAAAACTCAGTTGAAAGACTAAATTCTGGGAAAAGAAAGCCAAAACAAGAGCCTCAGAGGAAAAACAAACCCATGTGTTCCCCTGAAATATCATGTGTCTGAGCTTAAATGTTGAACAGCTGTAGCTGCTTGGCCAAATACTGCCAGTTATTGACCCTCCCTTCCCTAGAATGATATAATACTGATCAGTGTCAAAGGAAGGAGTGAACTCATGGAGTTTCTTATGAAAATCTGCTGAGTGGAAAGAATGAGTTGATTCCAGGATCTGGTAGGGAGATATTCTGCTCTTGCTGTTGCACAACATGGATCTGAGAGACTTAATTTAATACCACGATACATTAAAGATCTGCTGTTGTTGTATCGACCATGTCTGCTGGATGCAGAGCAGAACCAAAGATGGAGAAGCAGCATTCAGCTTCTGCACACCATAAATCTGGAACAAACTTCCAGAAAACTGCAAAACAGCTGAAACGCTGAGTTCCTTTAAATTAAGGCTAAAAAACATTCTTCAGCTGGAACGTTATTAGTTTCAGTTTGGATTGCAACTTTTCATTAACTCTCTCTCCCTCTCTCTTGCTCTCTCTTTTCTTTTTTTGTTGATTTTGTTTTTGTCATATAAACACTTTGAACTGCCTTGTTGCTGAAATGCGCTATACTGATAAACTTGACTTGGATTAGATACTCCCCAAACTCTCAGCATGTTGTAAACTTGTTGGTAATGTTGTTTGAATGAAAGTCTGACAGGTTGGAACCACAGAGAGCCTCATGTGGAGATGGAAGCAATATCTTCAAAATAAAATAAATAAAAATGTACAAAAAGTAGCTAAAAATAGACTTGTAGTTGCAACTTGGTGACTGGATGTAATGCATTGGATTTGCTTCAATAGAAACCATTTGGTATTAAAAAAAAACCTGAAATGAATTGCATAGTTCTCTAACTGGGATTAAATTGTAACTTATATACTTGAATCTCTATGAGCAGACTGGATTGAACTGACTAAAACTTGTCTACATATTGTACCTGTTTTGTAGTTTTCCTTGAATTGACATACAGTACATAACAAACCATATGTGGCTGGGTTTGCTTTTAATGCAAAGAGAAAAATGTGACATAGTGTAGAAAAGGAGGAACTGGTTACCAACCTTCATACTGTGACTGAACAGACTGAATGGAGAGAAGGAAAGAGCTGAAATACTGATGTGTTGGATAAATGACACAAATAGATCAGCTTTGGATGGTCAAAGCTAAGAGGGACATTTGTTCACAAACCATTTCAAAGATTCAACAAGCAAGCAGAGTTTAGTGAAAGACAAGGCTGTGTCTGTATTAGGGATGCACAATATTATTGGAATGGAATCGATATTGGTCAACATTAGCTGTACAATTTAATATCGGACATCGGCCATTCCGACAAAAATAATTCACAGATATAAAAGTGATATAAAAAGTGATATAAAACATAAGAAACTCTTAAGTATTAATGCACGACTGACGTGCTTTTCACTTGTTGCTTGTGAACATGTTCAGTTTTGTTTTGTAAAGATTTACGAATTTGCTATAATCCACTTTAAACAAAAACTGAAATGAAACACTGGCTTTATTTTGTATTGATCCCCAGAACAATTTAATATATCAGCATAAGATCTGAGTTTATGGAAGGATGTAGGCCTCATGCTACATCTATAGGACAACACCAGTATGTGAACACTTCCCCTGCGACGACACAGTGACTTCAGCTGAGAAGCAGGTTACCACAGGAAGTATGGAGTGAGCGCCGTACAATGGCCTATTACATGTGTTTTCAGTTGATTTGTTGGCTGCCAAGGAGCACAGAACCTACCAGGAGGAAATGTGTATTGTTCTGCTGGAGCATTTTCTCCTTCTCAGTGGCATGGGGACAATGGGCTCAGACGGTTATTTGTTCTTCGCTAAACACACAGGAATACCAAGAAGACAAATAATAATAAAAAATTAAAAAAAGCTCAGAGTTGCAGGCGGTGTGCTCTGCTGTCCTTCTGAGAAACCAGCTGGTCAAAATTCCAAGAAGACAAACTCCCATTTCTCACATAAACATTTGTGGACATGTAGAAATCTCAAAGATCATGACAGCCTGAGAGTGGAGGCAGGAAAGGTGTGGAAAATGAGTTATGATCTGTGCTGTGTGGCCCCCGTGCTATCTCTGATCATGCTCCACAGAGACAGGAAATGGTGCTGCTGCACACAGGAAATGAGCTGATGGCTCAGATAAGATGGGAAAATGCTTCCGGAAACCAAAACAAGTCCAGGCATAAACAGAGAGCAGGAGTATTAAAACCATGTCAAACAGCCTCCTGCAGCACATTCACAGTCACTGCCACACAAATGAACACAAAATGGCCGCCGCAGTAAGATCCTTCAATCTTATTTATCATCAGCATAGTCATGTCTATTGTGACCAAGTTTGTTTACATTGTTGTCAACACATGTGCCTTTAAGGAAGGTTTTGGTCACCATTTCCTTTAATCACTTGATGTTAGTTTCTCTGTGATTACTTCCTGTGCATCATCACTCTGAAAAGCAGCTCTGTAATCATCAACCCCCTGTTAGTGGCTGCCATCACCACTTACACTGCTACTGAGTTTTATCAAATAGCTGTATTTCCATTGACATTTCAAAAATAAATTTGCTTAATGGAAACACGTCAATTTTGAAAAACCTCTTTTTTCGCTAAAAGGTTTTGGCACTAGGATGAGGTGGGGTTTTGGGCCGTATTAAAATTGTTTTATTTCGCAAAACTGCAATGGAAATATTTTTTTCATATCTCACCAGTGACATAATCAACTGAATGTTGCCTGACGCAAACCACGAAGTAGTTGGAGGATGAAGTTTTTTAATGGTTTATCTCTTGAACAACCTTATTACATGTGATTTTAATTGAGTTTCTTATTTTATGGAGACTTAATTTAACACCACGATACATTAAAGATCTGCTGTTGTTGTATCGACCATGTCTGCTGGATGCAGAGCACAATTGCAAAATTGCGGTGTGTTTTTATTATCACTGTTTACTGGTTCATCTTTCCTTCGGATTTGAAGTAAGTTCAGTGACCTGTTTAGTTATTCAAGCTAAATCTTTTAAACTAGATAAAAGATTTAACTTTTAAACTACACTCCTCAAGGGCTGGTGTCGTGAAACTTTGCTTCAGCACACCTGGCTGCTGGCTCATTAGCAGAGCTGAGGTAGAGCCTGACTGTATGTTAATGATGCAGTTTCACCATTTAATTTAAGTGTGAAGGACAAGGGACACATCTAAAAATTTTAGGCTGCAATCACACAGGAAACCCCTAACTGTAGGATCAACAGAAAATGGAAAGCTGACTTAAAATTAAAACGACCAATATTGTTCAAAGTCATCAACACTGGAAACAGCACCTTATACATGGCCTCTCATTCTCCAGGAAACTGTGTATTTTTGGCTCCATTCGTTACAATGGAGGACTATGGTTTATCAGTGTCCGCTGATAATGTATGGAAGTTTGTGGAAAGTTTGCAGTGGAGGAGGTGCTATAGCACAGACTACTGAGGCAGCCGCCCTGCTGAGTGGGAACTCGGGGGATCCAGTCTGCCCAGAGACATTAGCAAAACCCGGCTCAGAGCTAACGAAAAGACTACAGCACAGTTTCTCCTGCTAATGCTCCTCTTCTGGATAACAGGGCTTGTTTACAGCTGCTAGCAGACATGCAGTTATCCAACCACAGAGTGTTTCAGGACTTATTTAAAAGTGAAGCTAACTGCAAATTTCAAAATAAAAGCCTCAATATCCGTCTCAAGTTAGGACACTGTCTTAGGCAGTGCACTAATATTAGCCTTTACTAATAAGGCAGTGCACTCCCAGGTTAGTGCACTGCCTTGCACAATATTCCTCCGCTAGAGTGAGAAACGGAGTGGATTTCTGACCCCAAAACAGGTTTTAACTCGCCCTGACGCCCACAAATATGGTTCTATTGGTATGATAGTCGGTCATGATGACACCTGTCGCGGCCTTCCATTTTCCAAAAAACCAAAATTCCAACAAAGGCCGTGGGTGTTAACAGGTGGTCTGATTTGAACGCACTTCCGACTTAATTTGTTTTGAAAAAATATATTCTTTATTTCTTATAAAAAATTAGCGACAAAATAATTACCAAAAATGTCCTACAACTTAGCCAAAAACGAAAGTAAACTTAATGTAACGAACGAAAAAGTGAAAAGTGGTCAAAAAATCATTTACCAAAAACCTCCCGTCCACACCAGACATTTGCCAAACAATGCCTCCACCAAGCACCCGGTGTGTTTTTAATTACTCAAATTAATGGGAGGGTCTAACCAATTACCAACATAATCTAATCAATTCAAATATACAATTTAATTACAGATTTTTGATCTAAACTAACTTAAGTAAATTCTAACTTCCCAAAATAAAAAACTAAATTAGTAGAAATTACAATTTGCAAACTTTACATAAATGGCCACAACAACCGTCTCTCTCTCATTGCTGCTATTACTGTGAGTGAGGTGCAGATATGAATCGCGGTACTATCAAAGACGAGAAATGGCCCTCTCACACCCTTCAAACGGTTTTCGAATACGTCTCACGGTTCCAGAATGGGAAGGATTTGTTCGGACTGCTTTTTTCAGAAAAACTGAATGATGTTGGTATTTATGAAGATAAACCTGATATTTGTGTTTTGAGTTTTTCTTTTTTTTTAACCTTCATTTGAAACAGTGTTTATCTGTTTACCTCCAGAAGACGGGCTGCGATGGAGGAACTCTCAGCTGCAGGACTCTGTCATATCCAGCCTTTGTTAAAGCAGATGGAATGAGTCACCAGGAGAAGAGGAGGCAGAGGCACGGAGGATTCGTAGAACCAGCAAAACTGAACAAACATTCTGACCAATGACCTCCTTGAGGTGGGATTTCCTCCTGTCTGAATCACTGGCCTCTGAAAGCAATAATGCTCAGTGACTAATGGCTTTCATGTGAAATTGTTCTAATATTGGCCTCCTGCAAGTTAGCCTCTCAGCTCAGCTGTGTTGTAGCACATTGTTGTTCAATCAATTTTTTTTAAACTTCCTCACTTTGCTTGTTTGCAAAGTTTCATTTATTGTGTGTTAAATGCACCAAACAACCTCAAACCGAAGTGTAAAAAGGTGTGTGCGAGTGAGGCTCCCTTCAAAATGGAGCCAGATCCACCAGTTCTGTCCAGAGAAATGGACCAGAACTCCAGCAAGCGACTGAGGGAAGTTTGTGGAAGGAAGCCCAGAAGGTTTAATGTACGTATACTTTTGAATTTGAGGAAATTTACAGCAACAAAAACAATGTTCTTGCCAAATTTTCTGGCATTTAGCACATAGAACTAATTTTAATAATTCTTTTTTTTAAGGTTTTGTTGGCTCCAGTGGCCTTTATTTGAAAGTAGTTAAACAGGGTAATCAGAGAGGAAGAAGACATTTGGCAAATGTCACCAGGGTGGGAATTGAACCTGTGACCATCACCATGAGGACTAAGGCCTCAATACATGGGTTGTGCTTTGCCACTGCACCACCACAGCACCCCAAGTTTAGTAATTATTAACAAGAAATGTTTAGAAGCTAAAACAAGAAAAGTTTGGTCAGATTTAACTTCAGACAATGAGAATAAAAGTTTGCCTTTTTATTCATTGTATGTAAATATCTAGACCCATGTCATTGTTCGTCATTGCGGTCCCTGCTGTTGTTTTATTACCAACCCAGCAGAGCTCACTCTCTAAGTTCAAACTCTTTGGCAGACAAACCAGCATCAACCAGGATCAAGCCGCCGGCCCATGTGCCAAACTCCAGTACCGGACAAACACACAACAAAGCATCATAAAACAAGGCCTCGCTCATCCATGTGTGCCAGCCAACATCGGCAGGTGACATTTGATGGTGGATATTAAAAATGGGCTGATGTGGAAAAGGAGGAGGTAAACATTCCCCTCTGGCTTGGGAACAATGGAGTCACAGGGAAGTGATAAGACACAGGACATCCTAACACGGCCGTGTCTCAGGCCTCTGACACACTGCTGCTGTGTCTCCACATACACCAACCCTGCAGCTCCACACAACAAACTGCAACAGTACAGGGCAGAGTGTGCACCATGGTAACGGACCCAACTGATCAGTTGCACTGTCACAACTTAAAATACAATGAAAGTTTTAAAAAGCAGGAAATAGCTAACTTAGATCTTTGACTGTAGATGGTTTTTATGCTTCTTTAAAGACACTGTATTTGGCATAACAGAATGGGAATATTTAGCTCTACAGCAGGAACTCTGATGCAGTAAACGTAAATGTAAAGATTGCTCAGATTTCCTTGTGCAGGTGATTTTTGACTAATTTGCTGCTTTAGAATCGATTATTTCCAGTCCAGGTCTTTCCACTGCCTTTACCGCTTTATTTGTCAAGTATTCCCAGCTTTTTGTCATGTTTCACAGACTTCAAAGTATTTTTTTGGTATTTGATTGTATAGATAATTATCACACCATTACAAAAAAATACAAGCTTTTCTTTCTTTTTTTTCTTTTTTTTTTTACAAAAGTGCAGTTGTCTAGTTCTTCGGAGTCAATGTTTTCTTGTAGAACAACCTGTGAGTCTCTCACATCAAATCTCAATGAAGTACAATAAAACTGTGGATGTCAAGGCAGGCTGGTGTCGCAGTGGTAGAGCAGGTGGTGGCTGTTGGTACTTAACAAAGCCATGTTGGGTTGATTCCTGACCTTTGAACCTTTACTGCAAGTCTTCCACCATTCACCCTCTACCTCACATGTGTCAAACTCCAGTCCTCGAGGGCCACTGCCCTGCAACTTTTAGATGTGCCTCTGCTGCACCACACCTGAATAGAATAATTAGGTCATTAGCAGGACTCTGGAGAACTGATCTACACAAGGAGGAGGTAATTAAATCATTTCATTCCAGTGTTTTGTACCTGTGGCACATCTAAATACTGCAGGACAGTGGCCTTTGAGGACTGGAGTTTGACACCCTGCTGTACCTGTTGGCTGTATTGTGAATAAAGACCACCAGTTCCACAAAAGACTTTGAGAGATTAAAGGGCAGCACAGTGGGGAATTTAGTAGCACTGTTTTCTTGCCCCAAGAAGGTTCTGAGCTGTTGCTGAAACAATTGCTGCCTGGGGGCGTGGTCTCAGTTGAAGTTTTAAATTTTACCCAATCACTAACATTTGCCCTTGACGCATGTAATGAACCAGTTCAACGCTATGAAGCTTGGCAGAAATTGTGCTTTAAGCAACCATCCTTCAATGCAAAGAGAGAAGAGTCTGGCCAAACAAGGCTGCTGATGTTAATTTAATAATATTTGGAATTGTGACCAACACGACTGAACGGCTTCGTTCACTTCCTCTGCTGCCATCGCTGAAACTACAGACAGAAAATCAATGTTATCATTCACAGCTTTTCCTTCTGTTCACTGATTGGCCTGGTAGAAAAATCTACCGGAGAAATCCAAGTCAATGGCAGAAAGCCTAGAATGTCTGTGAAGGGGAAATGAGAATTGAGCAGATTAGCATAGGAAAGCCAGGCTACAGCAGAGTAAAAAAGAGAGAATCAAATAAATATAAAAACCTTAGAATAAGAAGAGGTGGTGAGACCCCATCATCACACACTGACCCACTGGCTCTCTGTGTTTTACAGTCCAGAAGGTAAACTTCAGATATTTTGGATCACTCAGCCTGCAGAAGGAGGATACCCGTTTTTTGAGCAGCCATAAACATTAAACCAAAGAAAGAGAAGAGGAAGCATCTGGCTTTTTAAACACACACTCAGAACACACACACACACACACACACACACACACACAAAGACAATATTTAGGTCCCCTTATTGAGTCTGCTGGCCGTCTCCACTGCCTCACCGTTGATTAACACACATTCTCTGGGGTTATATATCCAATCAGAGCACAGCAACTCTGACCCACTCACCTGCTACGTGACATCATGACATGTTCTTTTTCATGCTCTTGTGCGTGTGCATGTGTGTGTGTGTGTGTGTGTGTGTGTGTGTGTGTGTGTGTGTGTGTGTGTGTGTGTGTGTGTGTGCGCGTGTGTGCGTGTTTGTGTTTTTGCATGCACTGCAGTAATGAGATCTCCAGGTGTTGAGCTGATTGTGTTTTTCTGAACGAATGTTTCCTTTGTCATCATGCAGGCGTCCAGTTTAGACTGAATGACAGTTTGGCTTTACATTCTTAGCTGGCAGGTCATTTCCTGTAGATACACACGTTTGTATCTACAGCTGGGCTTATAAGTTTACATACTCTGGCAACACTGCAAAAACACAAAATCTTACCAAGTATTTTTGATCTAGTTTCTAGTGCAAATATATACACTTGAAACATACTGGACTAACTTACAAGTAACTTTTAAGCAAGATATATGAGCTTTTTAAGTCAATAATTCCTTAATACTGCTTTTTTAAAAGTACTAGCTCCACTGGCAGATTTTTTCATCTATAATATGGGAAAAATGTCTTATAACAAGTGAAATGATCTGCCAGTGGAACTAGTACTTTTTTTATAATGAGCTCAGCAGATGTGCAGTTCCACCAGGTGTTTGCTAATTGCTGCTGGCTAGTCTGAAGGAGCTGAGTGGGAGAGTGAAGAGGAGGGCTGCTGTGTAAGCTTGTAAGCTGAAGCTCTGAGGAGGAGGTTGGTGGGACTGCGTCCACCCATGTGTTTTACACAGCTTAATGGTTGCCATGGAGATTAATGGATTTCTCAAACATGCATGAAAGAATCAAGGCAACACTCCAGGTGTGTTTTTGAAAAGGGGATAACATTATAATATGATGTACAGCTCAAAAAAGTCTATTTTACATGATACTGCTCCTTTAAGGTGCAAAATGAAAGTAGAAGAGGGCGATATGGGTTATGAGGGGCAAACTGTCCAGTAGTCATGATGAGGTTTACCAGGCGTGTTGGTTGGCTTACTTAACTTTTTGGCTTTTCGCTGTTTCCCACATCCGCTCTTTCAATTCACAACTTCCTTGTGAAAAACGTCACCCAGAGCTCGGTCACCAGAGACAACACAAACTTTGAGCTAAATAGCTAACTTAGATCTTTGACTGTAAAATTAAGTTAAAGATAATTTATTTTGAAGCTGTGTTTTTCATTTGTGGCAATCATATAAATCTCTGGGTAATGTGTCATCAACTGGCTCTGATCTGTGATCAACCCCTGCTGCTTTTCTGACCCACTTGTTAGAATATGGTTGTTTCTGTTGTTGGACATCACTTCCCCCTCCAGGTCCAAGTTTTGGGTCAAGCGTTGATTAGAGAACAGAGATGTTATCGCTGAACCACACCTCTTCCTCCTTCCATTTTGTGTTATCTGCCTCAGAGATCCCACTTCGTGAGTCAATGGAAAGCCCAGCACAGTAACCCTAACTCTGCCAAGTGTGCTGTTATGATTCAAACATGTTTGTCTGATTTAGACAGAACGAGTGCAGCACTGAGATTGTGTCCAGTAACGGCAGCGGTGTGATTAGAGCGGGTGTGGCGCAGCTTCAATCGACGCGCTTCGTTCTTACTGCAGTAAACACAGAAACACTCAATCGTTGCTCATTTCCACCCCTCCATGCCATTTTTAGACTGACCCCGCTTTTTTTTCCTTTTTGTTGAAACTTTTATAAGTGAAATGTGTGATCACATTCCAAAAAAAACAAAAAAAAAACAACTGCTCTGTTTTGCTGCTTGGCTTGCTCTTTATGTAGGTCAGAAAAGAAGACAGCAGGAAAACACTTCAACATCCAGCAGTTCTTTATAAAAACTCTTAATAGCAAAATTACTACTAATAATAATAACAACTATTATTATTATTAGTAATTATTTATTAATAATTATTATCATTAATAATGGGTGAAGTTTCTCTCCCAGGGTCAGAATCCCAGGGGACAAGATCAGAGTTACAAGAAAAATGTCAGAATTTCAGAAAAAATATGTCAGAATTCTGAGAATAAAGTCAAAATACTTTTTTTTAGTGGCCCTGATCTTCTATAGAAATCTAAAGCCACATTTCGTCCCTCTTACACCGGGAAGCTCTCTGGTCTCATGGGGGGTCAGGGTTGGGGGGGTCAGGGTGGGGCGGCCAGGGGGCACCACCTCTGAACTGTAAACATTCTCCCACGTCAACATGAGCACGTGCCCTCCTCATCCTCCTCATTAGCTGACGCAAAGATGCCTCTGTTGCTGATTGGCCCAAAGTTTTACTGTTTTGTCATTGTGTGTGAGTGCGTGCGCGCGCGCGCGCGTGTGAGTGTGTTTCTGATCCAAAGCTGAATAAAAGGTTGAGCAGAACTTCTCCGACCAGCTGTGATCAGAAAGGAGCGCAGCACGCGTCACGTCTCAGGGACCCAGCAGAACTGACAGAACCAGAACCATGTTCGCCGCCTGCCTGGAGGTCC
This sequence comes from Poecilia mexicana, assembly GCF_051168715.1. Classification (NCBI taxonomy): domain Eukaryota; kingdom Metazoa; phylum Chordata; class Actinopteri; order Cyprinodontiformes; family Poeciliidae; genus Poecilia; species Poecilia mexicana. The sequence goes on from NW_028263381.1 coordinate 2,144,965, forward strand.
TGGGGATGATCCTGTCGGTCGCCGGCTGGCTGCTGGTGATGATCGCCTGCGGGCTGCCCACCTGGAAAGTGAACGCCTTCATCGAGGGCAACATCGTGGTGGCGCAGACCATCTGGGAAGGGCTGTGGATGTCCTGCGTGGTGCAGAGCACCGGACACATGCAGTGCAAGATCCACGACTCGGTGCTGGCGCTGGCGCAGGACCTGCAGACGGCCCGCGCCCTCACGGTCATCTCGGCCGTGCTGGGGGTCGTGGGGCTGACGGTGACGGTGGCCGGGGCGCAGTGCACCAACTGCCTCAAGGACGAGACGGTGAAGAGGAGGGTGGTGTACGCCGGCGGGGTCATCTACATCCTCTGCGGGCTCTTCGTGCTGGTTCCCCTCTGCTGGATGGCCAACAACATCATCACGGACTTCCACAACCCGAAGGTCCCCCCCGCTCAGAAGAGGGAGATCGGGGCGTCCATCTACATCGGCTGGGCCGCCGCCGCGCTGCTGCTGTCCGGCGGCACGCTGCTCTGCTGCTCCTTCTCCCGGGGAGCCAGAAGCCCCTTCCCCATCAAACTGGCTCCCACCAAAACCATCACGGCCAGCGGCGAGTTTGACAAGAAGCACTACGTGTAAACCCACTGGAGCACGTTTTGTTTAGGGGACTTTTAGTTGGGCAGAAGTCCGTCCAGTTTCGGACGGTTCGCTGACCCGGAGCTCAGAAGTTCGCAGGAGAAAAGCCTGTAAAAATATGAGTGTTGTTGAAATGAACGTTAATTACTGAGGCGGGTCAGCACAGCCAGGAGCCTGAACTCTGAGGACAATCAGAACCAGATTATAACTAAGGGCTGGGATGTGGTGAGGTTCCGATCCAGTCACTGACTGTAAAACCGAGCAGGTGTTGTGGTTGAGTTTTCTACTGTTTTTGTCATTTTTGTACAGATTTCTTTTTCTTATAAACAATACAGCAAAATGTACTGCATTTCCTTTTTTTTTTACATAAAGAGTCTCATGATATTTGATGTATTTTTGTTTTTCTTTAGAAAAAGAAATTAAGTCAGAAATATGAATTATACTCACGGAAGGCTAATGGGACACATGCAGGGCTCTCCTCTGATGAACATGGTGACAAGACTTCAACTCAGAAACTAAAATCTTATCTTTAAACTCATTGCATTTATTTAGTGGAGAGTTAAATTTACCAGGGATTATCTTATGCATACAAATTGAGCCTTTGTGAAAAAAAATACTTTTTACGATAATCAGAGTGTCTATGAACATTGAATTAGTTGCATTAATATGCAACTATAATTTGGGATGGGCACATTTCTGTTAGATGTGCATCGATTTAAAGGGAATGGCTTCAACTGGAAAAGAAAGTAAATACTGAGAGCCATCTCTACTGTCAAAGTCTTTAAAACTTTTAAAGGTAGAAATTGAAAAATGGAAAAGAAAAAAATAAATAAGAAGACTGACTAAAGATTATCTGGTCACCACGCCCAGAACGTTAACTTAATGGAGTTCAGTGTAGCACCCTCCTCCATGGCAACCATTTATTAAAAATATTTTGGATTTTACTTATGTAAAGCAATTATGACTATGTTCATTTTAATCAGATCATTTTAAGTATAATTTATTTTCCTGTTCAGTACTGATAAAATTTTAAATTTAAAAGTGTAATATGTTTTTTTCCCAGACACATAGAGCCATTTTATAGCACAACTCTGACCTTCAGTTGTTACAAAAATGGTGTATATTAAACGTGACTTAAAAGAAGTTTGACTTTGTAATTTATTGCCTTAAAATTGGGCATCTGTCTCTTTAAGAAGCTCCAGCTCCTTCCAACACTCTGCCTTCAGCAAGTCATCATAACATGGCTCCTCCATCAGGCCGTTTACAACCATCCTTTAGAGCAGTGAGCTGAGTGAAAGTTTGTTTGACAAACTCAGTGTTCCACCACTTCCACCAGGTGTTTGCTAATGGCTGCTGGCTAGTCTGAAGGAGCTGAGTGGAGAGACTCAGCTGGAGACTGCAGCTCCAAGGAGCTTCGTGCAAATATGCGGCTATTTAAACGAGTAGGCATTTAGGCTCACCTGAATGGTTGCCATGGGAGATTCAAGAATTTTTTTCAAACATGCTTGACAACAAAAAAAGCTACTTCAACACCAACCAATTTAAATTTTTATTTAGAAGAGGTTCCAGAACCTAACATTGTCCAACTAACTGCTCCAAACTGAGTTTAAGCTGAACTCAACATCCAAATGCAATGAGAATAAAATGTTTATATCTTCTTCATTTTTTCTGTCCTTTTCATATTTCATTGTGTTGTGTATGTCCTGGGAACATCACACAAAGTCTGTCAAACTGCAAATCTAAGAGTCTTTCATACGTCTACATGTCAAACGGAGGCTTTCAGCAGCCTGTTACACTGACTGAACTAATAACGGATCAAAAGTCACTTCAGCAAAAAGTCACTTTAAGAGTCTGCACACGTATTATTGACTTATCAAGTTATATACCAAACCATACACACACACATACATACATACATACATGTATATATATATATATATACACACACACACATACATTTGAAGTTTCAACTTCAAAGATGAAGTTCTTGGGATAACATGTGTGAAGACCTAAACAAAATCCCCTACCACACCCTGTTAGCTAGAGGAAACCTTCAGGAACTTGGCCCCCATAAGTGCTTTGTAAAAGCTCCTGTTTGTATGTGGAATAAGGGAAATAAATAGGACTATTAAACTGAGGTTTGGGTAATCAGGTTGGCTTTTCACATGCGGTAAACGAGTGGCGCAACTGCAGCGAACAATGCTCCCTATCGTCAGCACAATCAGAAGGGAGCCATTCCAGCATCCGGAATCTTGGCCTAGATCAGCAGTCAGAGCCTTCACATGGAGTAACGGAGAGGAAAGGAGTAAACACACACACGCACACACACACACAGGGGACAACAAAGTAGGCGGCAGTTAGCGCCCACACACACACACACACACACACAGACTGGAGCTGCTTCTTCCCACCATCGTTCCAAGCTCAGACCGCTGCGTTTTTTATTAACACCTGCACATAATAAATTACAATCAAATATGTACATGCTGAGCGCTGAAAGGCGTGTGAGGCAAACACACGGTGTGTCATCACACACACCTTCAGATAATGAATCAAAACTGTTTCAATTAGAGCGTCTTTAACGCAGCGGAGAACTAAACATTCTGATGATCTGCAAGTGTGATCACAGTGTTCCTATTACACAACCGCTCCTGATGTTACGATGCAGAAATGGGTCAAGACGCACGAAGGCTCTCTGTCGCCCCCTGGTGGTCCGACCTCTGAATGGCACATGATGAGCAGTTAAAAATAAAAAATAAAAAAAAAGGATTCTGGGAACGTGAACATAAAACCAGAAACTTCTACACTTAAAATATGAGATTTGGAGAAAAGATGCCCTGATTTTAAATATTTTAAGAACTGGCCAGTTAAGCTCTTATTTCATTTCCAGTGTGTTTCGATCAATGCCAGAATATCTTGCTGGTTTAAAACCACTTGAATCTTCTCTTCAAGTCTCAGTTAACATCAACAAAAAGGCCTTTACCATTGGGGGAAAAAAAACAAAAAAAAAAAAACCTAGAAAACTGCATTTCATTCGGGATAAAGTGTCCATTTAGTGCAGAAGAGCTCCTATGCCTGGTATTCCTTCAGGATCTGACCGGCGATGACCAGCCTCTGGATCTCGCTGGTGCCCTCGTAGATCTCCGTGATGCGGGCGTCGCGGTAGTGCCTCTCGGCGGGCATGTCCGTCACATAGCCCATCCCGCCCAGGATCTGGATGGCCTGAGTCACAACACAGAAACAGAACAAGGTTTTACACCAACCAACGCTTCGGTTCTGCTCCAGTCCTCCGTTTGCCGTTTCCTTACCTGATGGGAGCAGAAAGTGGCAGCTTCAGACGCCGCCAGTTTGGCCATGGCTGCTTCCTGCGGGAAAACACAGACAAAGAAATGTCCGTCACTCAGAGCTGTAACAAAGGTCAACTTTTTATTTGGTTCCTGTGGCCTGAACTGGTTTGATCACTGAATGTGTGGGTTTTTTTATTTTGGTTTGTTTTTTTTACCATTATATTTATTGATTTTTTTTAAACACAAAACAAGACACAAGAACTATATTAAATAAACTAATCCCCAAAGTAAAGAAATATAAATTTGATCCCATATGTTTGTGGATTTCTTTCATTGTGTTTTTTTAACCAGGACTTTAAGATGTACATTTTTTAATCAGTTACATCAATATTAAACTTGTTGAAATGTATTTATCATTTTAAAAACATAGAAAGGTTCTGGCCGGAACCTTTGTCTTTGTGCGTTTCTGGTACGTCCCTTAAATTTAACATAAATCCGACATCATCAGTTGAAATAGCAAAGTAACAGATGACAAAGCTGCTTCTATTGGCCCACAGTGAGTCAATTTTTGCTTTAAAATGATTTGCTTGGATGCTGGTAAACACAAGTTGTGATAAAAATAGCATATCAACAAAGCTATTCAGGTCTAAAAAAGCATCTGAATGCTAAACATGTTGCAGCCGCACAGACGTCCCAAACACATAAATCGCATTTTGCACCAATCTGATGGTTGAACAACAAAATAAAAACCCTACATATCTTTGCCTTTGTCGTTGTATTTATTCAATACTTTAGCAGGAAAAAGGGCTTTTGAATAGAAAATGTAGCTTATTTTGTTAGTAGGCCATACAGGTTTCAATTAAAATGAGTTATTCCTTTCCACTGTCACCACATGCATACTTAGTATAAGTGACTGTTGCAAATGTTTCGTCAGATAGAAACTTTTTATCAGTTTGTGTAATAAAGTGAATATTACCACATTATCAAATGATTACGTATGAAACAGTTTTAACCTGTTATAATGATCAGAACTGGACTGATTCTGTAGATTAATTGAATCCATTTGTCCTGTAAAGTCCTGGAGATCTTTAATGTATCAAACTGAATGAAGTGAAGAAACCTACAACATGATTCATCTGTGTCCTAAAGCAAGTGAGTTATTTCTGCATCTAAACTCTTTAGGAGTTCAACTTTATGACATGAGAGCAAAGGACAATAAATAATGAGGAAACGCCTGGATGAGGTCAGATTGAAATTAGGGCTGAAACGATTCCTCGAATGATTCGAGTACCTCGATTACTAAAATTCCTCGAGGAAAATTTACCTGCCTCGAAGCTTCGTTAATTTATGTTTTATTAGTTAGCGCACCGTGTTCCGGCCGGGACTTCATTTGCGTTGCGCGGAGCTCTCACTTCCGCCTCTGAGTTGTTGACAAAAGCTAAGTCTCAGCGGCATAAAGTCCAATCTTCAAGATTGGCCCGTGGGGATTTTATTGATTGATGATAATGCCCGACTTTTTATCGTTTTTGGGGAACCAATAAGCATCCTTAAAATGACTGGGGAATGCCTGGAGTACGGCAGCATTTCCGGGGCTGCTGGTTGAAAGCGAACGGCGGGAAGAGCGCTGAGGTGAGCGGATAGACTGAGCAGGGCGGGCGGCTGAGTAGCTGATGCTTCCCGTGTAAATGTAGCTTTACGACGAACCGCACAATAAATTTCATATCCCGGTCTGAAGAAACGGGTGGTGGAGCGCATCGTACATGGCTGGTAGATGAGTTTCTGAGTGTGACCAGTGAAGGTGTCGTAAATATCCCGTATTGCTTCCCCCCGTGTTCGTCCCCCGGTCTAACGGTTCGTCAGTCCGCTGGTCTATTTCCTCCCCTCCACCCCATCTTACGTTCGTTCATTCGCCCTCTCCTCCCACTCCAGGCGGCATTTCCCGTATTTTCAAACCCAAAGCGTGACAGGTTAGGTGGCAAGGTGAGTTTAATTAATCTATTAAACTCACTGAAGATGAATACATAAACTAAAAGCTGGATTGTAGACATTTTTTATAAGCATATTTGTGAGCCTGCCTCTTTGTTATTAAATTCAATATAATTTCAGATTTTTCTATAACTTTTCTTCTGGTTAACTTAGAAAGTGAGCTGTTATTGTTACAGGTTAGTTTTCTAAACTACAAAAAAGCAACTGTTAGGGATGCTCAAATATGAAAAATTGGACTGATATTGATATCTGATAGTAACACCGGTATTATGCCAGATTTACCAATATTTCATTTTATAATTTTTTTTTATCCGATTACTCGATTAATCGTAAGAATAATCGATAGATTACTCGATTACTAAAATATTCGTTTACAACAGCCCTAATTGAAATATTGAGTGTGTTCCAGACGTTGTGCAGAGGGACACGGTTTACCTTGGTGAAGGCTTTCTTTGCATCTCGGAGGAGTGAAGCTTTCCAGGTGAGCAGGCGGGCGCTCTCTATGGCCACGGCCATGTCAGCCAGTTTAAACTGGATCAGGTCGACAGAGAAAAACAAAAGAGTTCAGTCTGAGGGACTTGCAACCTGGAATTAAGAAACTGTTTATAAACTCCTAAACTGAACTTCTGTTTTCACAGACATCCATTTTTACTCGGTAACACACTAAACTGAAATGAATTGGACTAAAACTGGCTCTAGCTCTGTAGCATGCGGGCCTGTCTGAGAGCGGCTGGTCTTGCCTGGATGGCCTGCAGCTTGCCAATGGGCGCTCCGAAGGCCGTCCTCTTGTGTGCGTAGTCGGCGGCGCAGTCCAGAGACGCCTGAGCGATGCCGAGAGCCTGGGCCGCGATGCCGATCCGCCCGCTGTCCAGGGTTTGCTGAGGGACGCACAACGGTCATGCAACTTAGTCAGATGTAAACACATCATTATTTGCACCTAAATATGCAAAACTTTGTGTTGAAATAAAAAGGAAAAACGTGGAGTGGACTACTGTTATGAATTTTATTAACTGCATAATAAACACATTAAATAAAACAATCACAAAATGTCACCATCACAACTATGGCTATGGGACTTTTATTATTATTATTATTATTATTAGGGATGCAAAAAACAATTATTTTAGTCATCGATTAATCTAAACATTATTCTGATGATGAATAGACTAAAAAACAAATAGTCACATTCTGCAGATTTTTCACTGAATATTGTAATATTAGAAATGCATGGAAATAAATACATTTTCCTTTTTTAAATAAGAAATCAAACATTTTTTGCCTAAAATACAGCAACTGCATTCATTTAGTGAACACTTGATCATTTGTAGTAAAGAAAGTATCTGCAGCTAAAAACTTCTTCCAACATCAATATGAAAATCTCAAGCCTTTCTGCTGGATTTATCAATATAATGTGGGGCTGATCTGCCGATTTTTTTAATATTTTTTTGATTAATTGATGAGTAATTAGACAGGAAAACATGCTTAAGATGAACATTTGAGCCAGGGGAAGCTAAAACTTTCACTTGAGGAATTCTGGGTAGAATAGATTTTCAGACATTTTTTTTTCCTTGCAAAATGTTTAATTTTTGTATAGTTCTGACTTAAATACTGCTCTGAATATGTTCTCTCAGCAAACTTTTTTTTAATCTGTACAGTCTAGTTAACGATTAATCGCTGACTAAATTTGTTAAAGATTATTTCAATTATCTATAAATCATTTCATTCCTGTTTGACTCCTGTTAGTGTGACCTGCTGCTCTTTATAATTGTAACTCAATCAGTAACAGTGGATGTCCAGCAGGATATCCAGCCAGTGAGCAGCAGGAGGAGTTGGATGTAAAGATTTACGACTGGAGTGGTGATGAAGCGTTAGAATACCATAGCGATTTTGAATCCGGCGCCGCGGGGCCCCAGCATGTTGTTCAGTGGGATCCTGCAGTCCTCCAGGATGATGTTTGCGGTGGACGAGGCCCTGATGCCCAGCTTGTCCTCCTTTTTTCCCAGAGAGAGTCCAGGGTGCGGCATGGGGATCAGGAAGGCACTGATTCCCTGCAGACACAGATGGAGGGGAGGAAAGGCTAGTTAGAGGGCGCTGCTTTCTCTCTGCAGACAGAAACGCCGTGTCTCACTGCCGTGCCTTGTGTTTGAGCTTCTTGTCCGTGGTGGCGAACACGACCGTGGCCGAGGCGTCCCAGCTGTTGGTGATCCAGGCTTTGGTTCCGTTCAGCACCCACTCCTCTCCATCCTGATGGGCCGTGGTGGAGGCAGCACCCGCATCGCTCCCGTTTCCTGACGTTTAGGTTCACACCGTTAGATAACTGCTTTACTATTGAATGACTGCTGGAACAAAGAACAGGCAGTTGTGGAAAACAGACGTACACTGTGGTTTTAAGCTTCAGGACAAGCTAGTAATAATCAGGTCAAAAAAAAGAAATTCTCAAGCTATTTCAGTCCAATCCTAACACATTCTAGGGTCTGTTTTTATTAAACAGATAAGCAACCATGACCGGGATGTGAAAGACTAAGTACACCAATGATTTTCATTCAATCTCCAAGAGAAATTAAATCTTGTCATAACTCATAATTCAACAGTCTTCAAAGAGTTGCTGTGGACAGGAAGGATTTCCAGTAGCAGACAATCTTGCAACAAATCCGGAAAGGCCTCTGACTGAAGACTTTTGCTCAAGCAGTAAGCAATTAATCAAATAATAATCGTGCGGGCTAGCTTACAGAAAAACATGCAGCTGTGTGTTCTGCTCAGTTTCATGGATGCCCTGTTAAAACAGTTTTACAAATGGTAGCTATGGTTACCTGGCTCGCTGAGGGCGAAGCACCCCACCTTGTCTCCAGCAGTGAACGGGCTGATCCACTGCTTCTTCTGTTCCTCTGTGCCAAACTTCAGGATGGGCCCGATGTACAGAGACTGAGAATCACAAAACAGTCCCAGCATTAGACCGACGCAGTCTGCCTCGCTCCTCCATGCTGATTGGCTGCTCCTACGTTGTTAACAGAGACCACCACGCCCGTGCTGGCGCAGCCTCGGCTGATTTCCTCCACGGCCAGGCTGTAAGCCAGGTAGTCCATCCCCGCTCCACCCAGCTCCTCCGGCACCTCCATGGCCATCACACCCATCGCCCCCAGCTCCTTTATCTGAACAAGCACAACAATGGCCGCCGTCATCTTTCTTTCTACACAGGTCATGATACTTTCTATGCAAAACAAAAGATCAGTTTAGACACAAATTCCTAGAGCATGATGAAAAACCATTTGACTCCCAACAATTTCCTTTGGTTTTGTCGCAGTTAAAATTCATTTTGATGTCAGACATTATTCACCTGTGAATTTTAATAAGGTTTCAATAAAATCATGGCAACACAAAATCTTACCAAGTATTTCTATTGTTTCTATTTTATTTTGATAAAAACATGCCAAATAACATAACTGTGAACCATTAACATAATTATTCCTCTTCTTCAACATCTTATTTCACACTTGAAATAAGACAAAACTAACGTATTCATGAGCAACTTTTTACTTCAGCAAAATATGAGCTTGTTCAAAGTTAATAATTCTAATACTATAGTTCCACTGGCAGATTATTTCACTTATAACATGGAGAAAGTGTTTTGTTATAAATGAAGTCATCTGCCAGTGGAACTAGCAATTTAAATCAACCCTTTTCTAACATTCATCAGTACAAAATAAGTAAAAGTATGGATGGTTCATCCTGATATCGTATCATGTCGATGTCGGCCAGTACTCAAAGGTGCAACATCGGTATCGTATTGGAAGTGAAAACATTTTATCAGCACTCCTCTAAAAACAAGACAGGAACAGACACTGAGCCGTCGGTCATACTTTCTTTAATGTGCGAGACTCATGTTAAAACAGTAAAAACATTCACTACCATTTTTCTGTTGAATCATATCTTCATTTTTTACTTGAACTAAAGTTTACATATAATCAATCATTAACAAATCCTCTTGTTGTGCAGCTGTGTGTATGTGTGTTTGTGTGTGTGATAGTACCTGTTTAGCAGGGTAAACATGCTCCTTATCGAGCATGGCAGCGATGGGGGCCAGTTCTCTGTCTGCGAAGTCTCTGCAGGTCTGCCTCAGTAACTGATGCGTCTCTGGCAGCTCGGCCAGCTGGGACAGACTGCGGCTGCCATGGAGACAGACAGCTAGAACTGAGGGACAGAGGAACACGGACAGGGCTCAACACAGAGGGCTGATGCTTTTGCTTAAAGTGGATAACTAAATTAACAACAACAACAAAAAGAGAGAGAAATATTAAAAAACCAGAGGAAATGCAGCAAAGTATTAATAATATTTATTTACACAATACAATTGAAAAATATGCACTATTAATTCCAATTCCAATTATTGGTTTGCTTTAAAAAAATAAAAAAAAAACACACACATTTCATAAAACCAGGATGTAAAATTAATTTACTGCCTACATCAGAAACTGAAGCAAACTTTTTTTCTCCACTGTTGGTTCCACGAGATTAACAATAAATATGAATATATCTAAAAGTATAAATTAAAGGCATTTAGAAGTGAATTGTATTCTGTAATATAATGAAGTGATCTATTTGATCAGTGATTCTTGAGAATAGGGACAAAATGGGTTTTAATTTTCCCATATTTTTTTTTTATTATTTCTCAACCTTATGTATGCAAATATGACAAATAATGTTTAGAAAATATGAAGATGCTAAGGTACAGGCTCCCAGTTGCAATTTTTTTTTTTAAAAATTACATTTTTAATCGACCTGACCCAAAACTTTGTCATCACCATCTGACAAAAATAAATCTAAAATGATTTTTAAAATACCCCATTAGTGATATTTTTACTCAATTTACAGACAAATGCTTCTCAAGAAATAAAATAAATATTATTTAAAACAAAAAACAAGAAAAAGTCCATCTGATGGAGTTGACAGTGCATGACGGAGTTGACACAGAACTGAAGGTGGTGACAAACTAGTGAGTAAAATGAAAAACTTGGTACATGTGAAGTAATGCAATTCATGTAAAATACATTAAAATGAATTAGTTGCACAATTAAGTGAGATTTGACAACAATTTCACTGAAAGAGTCAGAAAAACTCTGACGGAGTTGACATCTGACGGAGTTGACGAAATGCCAAACTACCTCAATTTATATGATGATATTCTGAAGGAGGCCATATTGTAGCTCGTCAGGTCCATGAAATCTTTACATTATACCAAAATTAAGCTTTTATTTCGCAAAATTTCATCAAAGTTTTGTAAATTGTCAGTTATGGAGTTGACACATCATGGTTGTGACAAACAACTTAGGAATAAAACAGAAGAAAAAACTAAAGAATAACTTAAGCTAACCGGAGCTAACTAGCCCTCCTAGCAAAGGAAGAGAAAAGACAACGTCATGGGGTCCTCAGAAGTTCTGGTGCCCCCCAATAATGCCTGATTTTTTTTTTACATTCTTTTCATTTCTGACGGTGTTGACAAAAACTAAGGACACATTTCAACGGAGTTGGAAAATATCTAAAAATTATTTTTAATTCAATTTATCGATACTTTTATAATTATTTATATGACTACTTATACTTAATTGTCATAATATATAATTTTAGTATTTCTTTAATTGTTTTAAACTATAAGAATGTATTGAGTTCTGCTCCTGGACAAGGGCTTTTACAGGCATCATCCACCGACTACAATGTTTAAAATAAAAAAATATTCAGCAAAAAAAAGAAAAATATACATTGTTGTGCTCACATGACCCAGGTTAGTTTAGTTAGATATTTGAAAAAAATATATTTTGTGTATATTTTATTCAAATTTCATGCTTTATCCATAGGACCTGTTTTGTCCCTATTCTCAAGAATCACTGTGATAATGTGGGATTTTGTTTAGAACAGCATTTGAGTGGTGGGGCTGTGTCTGTAGACTGAGTGATGAATTTTTAAGTACTTCTTATAATCACGTTCTCTTATCTAACTAAATACCACAAAAATGGGCCAAAAATCTCAGCTCCATGATTTCTGATTTTGGCAGGGGCTGGAATATATTTCAGTTCAAATATCAGATTAAAAACGAAGGGGCTGATGCATTTTATCTACTTTGACTGTCCACCGCCTGTTTTAATAGCATTTTTGGAATGCATCATGCCCGTTTTTATGGCCAAGTTATATTTTAACTGCCTCTCCCACACACTGATTTGACAGATTTTTGCCCCGGATGCCCTGACAAAGCCCTCCTTAAAATCTTCGCGAACGAGCGGGAGTCGAACTCGTAACCTCCGGGGCCACCTGCTCTTCCACCCGCGCTGCTGCCGCCCCCTAACATGTACACAAATAAATTAGGAAGGCTTATTTTGACCCTTTTCGCCACTGACATAGTTAAAGATAATCAAACTATGGTCAACTAGGCTGCATAAATTAAAGTATTATAAATGCATCACAATACACTGCTGAGAAGTCCGCACTGACCAGCAGCAGGGTCTTTAAACGCACCGCTAGCTACCTAGCTATCGTTTGCTTATTTAGGTGAAAGGTCATTCCCACCATCAGTAACCTTCAACAAATTAATGACCCCCTGAATGCAACATTTAAACATCAGCACCGGTTGCTCTGATTTCCTCTGTGTAACCAAGTCGGGAGCGGAAGCAGTTTTGGATTTTTACAGGTAAACTGAAACCGTACTTAGCCAACGAGCTAACTGAAAACACAGATACATAACGCGCTACTTGCTTCCAATCCCAGCGGGGAGAAGAGAGAAAAATCACCCAGGTTTGTTTTCCACTGGGGTTAAACTACACAAGTTACAGATGTCAAGTAATCCAAGATGCGAGCACACAGCTGTTCGTGCTTTTAACCATGATACTGTTAAATAGCAGTCACTTAACTAACCCGTCTCTAACATGATTCTCTAGCTTGTTTGAACGTTTTCCATTGGTCTTCTTTTGGCTTTGTCCTTAGAAACTCACCTTTTCTAGCTTTAAAAAGTGCCGACATAGTACCTTCCTCACGGTACAATCCCAACTGAAAGTTTATGAAGTGATGTGTTGCCTTCAGGTTTTATAGTGATTGTCATTACTGTATTAGGTTGGAAGAGCATCATTCGCTGAATGAGTTGACATGGTGCGATTCATATAAAAATCTTAAAATGTCAAATTTAAAAAAATTCTATGTAAAAAACAAAAATTGCTTATCCTATTCATCTCTTGCTTACATTAAAAGTCGTGTTTATATAATTTACGAGCACACCTAAAGAGGACAGAGGAAACATGTGGACCACGTGACGTATTGCTGGATTCACTGTACCTCGTAAACAACAAACCTCACTAGAAAAGCAAAGAAAAAAATTTACGCCAATCAATCTGCAGCATTTCGGAGTTTTCAAGGGTAAAAGTAGGGATACAGTCAACTCATCTCTTTCATAAACCGGAATAAATTGATTATTTCTTTTTAAATTATCTGTACAGGGGCAAAATCTTAATTAGATTTTGTCTTGCAGGTTGATTTTCATAGCTGAAGAAATGAAGTTATCATTTCAAGGCTGATTTTTGTTTTTGTTCAGATTATCTCAATCTGACATTCATTTTCTTTAATGACTTTAAAGCACTGAAGTGACTATTAGAAAAAAGGTCAGCTCAAAAAAAAATTCGTAAGGGCATGTTTTTCACTGCACTGTACATAAATGTAATACATCAAGATATGAAGTTGATGCCTAAAATTCAAAGTAAATTTCAAACTTTCCATTGTGCGTTGTTACCAATGCAACTTGTCTCTGGTGCTTGATGTAGTTTGCTTTGTCTTATTTTTATGAGAAATACAAAAATAATTATATTAGGAAAAATGTAATAAATGAATCCTTTGGAATTAATTAAAACATGCTGCTGTAAAAATTCTGACTTGTTCAATGATAAATCAGGAGTGAATACATTTCAAACTGAGTCATTTTATCCTTCTAATCTTCTATTCATTTTATCCTTCTAATCTTCTATTCTAATCTTCTATTCATGTTAATGTTCAACAAACTGAACATTGTCATGTTCAGTTTGTTGCCTCAACCACATAATGTGCATCGTGTGATTAATTCTGTAAGGTCAAGAGGATCGATATTTTATTTGCCTTGACACTGCAAGACAACAAGACCCACCCTAATGTTTGATTCAGATGCCAAGGCAGAAATTGAAAGATATAAACAAATGAGTTATATCACAGTACAAACACAAAACATAACACTTTTTGTAAAATAAATAAAGCTTATCCAGTCGTAAAGGGATCAAGTTTTTCACGTTTATTTTTTAGCACCATAAAAAGTCACTTAATGATGTCCAGTGTATTGCTCTCGATCTCTCTTTCCTTTGGGATGGAGCAACGCTGTCAGAGGTCAAGGAAAGGACCAGAGAATTGGAGAAAGAAGAAGCTTGGAGAGATAAAAAGCTGAGAGAGCTACAGCAGCACCAGGCGGTCAAGCAGGTGTGTTTCACTTGCTGGCGGTGGTGAAGGTGAAGCATCCTCTCTGGTGGAACTGCATGTCCCTGATGCGTCGCATGGACTGGATCTGGGGCTGGAAGGCGCAGAAGTCGTTGTAGTGTCTGTAGTCACCGCACTCAAACAGGTACTGGTAGCCTCTGTATCCAGGGTACTGGTAACCCACCCAGCTGAGAGACACATGGAGAGGGAGGGAGTGTTATGTGCGTCCCTGAGTACTTAGCTTCTAATTGCAGGGGACGATGAGGTTCCAGAGGTCTTGTAATAAGTTCTCATATCCTAATGCTTCCCAAATAGATCTTTTTAATCTCTGTGAGTCTCTGACAATGATTTTACAACGTCAACTGGAGCTATTTGATCTCATTTATGATTTTGTGCAGGATTCACAGAAAGGTCAGTGGTCATGGTTGTAGTCAATACAGAGTTCAGGAAACAAGGTTCTAAGGAATGTTGTTGTCTATCATTAAAAAGAGATGCTTTATTTGGCCTTATTGGTCATTTGTGGAGCCTAGAAGTACAGAGTTGCATTTAAAGAAATTACCAAGTTATATTTCCTGCAGAAAAGTTGTTAGGTCCTCTGTTTTGCAAACAGGTCTATTTTGGGACTTCATAATATAGTACATTGTGACTGGTGTCCTTGGTGACATTACAGTGGACACTTCACCCATATTTTAGGGGCGATGCATCTCAGAACATTATGCAGGTCAATCAATAGATTATGAGTCTCTTTTAAACCTTTGCAGTTTTCGAGGGAATGGTTTAGGTATTTATAGCAGGTAAAATTTGCTGTCCTGAGTCGTGGTGATAAATTAACTAAACTTTTTGGAGCACAGCTGTTCATCAAGGGTCAGATTAGTAATGTTAGCAATATTTAACTTTCCAAGAGGTTGGTTTTGTTGGGTTTGAAAAGGTCTCCCAAACAGATTCTTGTAGAATCCTAAAAAAAAAAAAAAAAACTCCTTGGACTTCAAATAAGTCTAAGAAATACATGTGATGGCTTTAAGGAGGTTCTGGTTGAAGCTAGAGCTTTAGGGTTCCCTTAAAGGGGTTAACAGGGTCAGAAGGATATTCAAACGCTCCCCAAGGAGCTATCAATAACTATCTGCCTGACCAAATGTGTGTCCACTCACGCTCCTCCTGGCACCCTCACGCTGCCCACTCTGTCGCAGAAACCGTGCGCCCAGAGGGTGGGCACATCATCCTCCTGAATCTCCATCTTGTTGCCCTTGAAGTCGGAGAGCTCAAACAGGCAGATCTTGTGCTCCAAGCTGTCCTGCAGAGAGGAAAACCAAAACACAGAGAGAGATTTTATTCCTGGCATTTACTCCTGACTTTGTGTCAGTGTTGTCAGTGACTCTACAGAGGGCAGTGTTGTTCTAGTTTTAGCCCTCAGGGACTGGAACTAAAGCTCACTGAGTTTCCTCAATACAGACCATCTTTACTGTAGTTGCTATTTTTAGATAACAATGCACATGTGTCAGAAATAGTTTGAGTTTAAAATGAACCAAATAGGCTGACAATGCAAATCTGGAGAATGACAAGTTGTTTTCTTCTTCTAAAAAAAAAAAGATGTGATCATTAACATTAAGCTTTTATCTGGTTTAGGCTTTACTTCCTTCAAACAGCAGTAAACAGAGTTTGGTGAACAGGGACATGTCCTGTCATGTACTATTTAAATTTAGCCTAAATAAAAACGCTGAAAGTCCAGCCTTTGTCCAGCCGCTCTGATGTGGTCACAGTTCTGCTCTATAAAAAGAGACATTGAAAGCTGAGCTTTGTTTGGCTCAGCATAGCCTGGTTGAACCTTTTCCCTTTCCACCACACCAAGACATCAATGAACGTAGAAATCCTTTCTATACTGAAGGTTTTTCACCTTTCACTGCATATGAAATATGGCTTCAATTGCTGTTACCATCCAATGGCCTGGATGGTAACAGAAAGTATTGACATTTAAATTTTCATTTTTAATAGTCTTGATTATACTCCCATCTGACATATGTTTTCATTAAAGGTAGAGTATTATGTATTTTTCAGGTACATAGTGCACAATAAAGTAACTATCTTGTCTTCAGTTGTTATAAAATTTGACATCAAATTTGACATCATAAAAATTTGACTTTGTAATTTAGCACCTTGAAATTGGGCCTCTGTCTCTTTAAGAAGCTCCTGCTCTTTCTAAAGCTCCACCTTCAGAAAGTCATCACAACATGGCTCCTCTTTTAACCCTTTCACAACATTTTTACCAGCGTTGCACTGAGAGATAGCTCCTGTAATGAACTTAGCAGGTGTGCAGTTTGCTAATTGCTTCTGGCTAGTCTGAAGGAGCTGTGGGTGAGTGGCAGAAACTTTGAAGCTGCAGCTCAGAGGAGAAACTGCACCTCGGAGGTAGCGCTAGGTCCACCCAGGCAACACTCCAGGTATGTTTTTCATGAGGGAGTAACAATTGATATAACACCGCCCCTTTAAGTTTGAGTGTTGACAGTACCATGCGGATGGGCCTGAGGGACATGAGGCAGTCGCTGCGGTAGGAGTTGCTCCAGGTATCCCAGCGAGGATACTCTCCCTTCTCCAGGATGAACATCTCGCCACGGAAGTTGGTCTGCTCAAAGGCAACGAAGCTAGAGCGGGTGGGTGGGTTGGGGGGTGAGGGGACCGGGCAAGGGGATTCAGAGGATAAACACAGAGGAAGGGAGAAGGAGGACAGCAGAAAAGAGCAACATACATGAAGAAGAGAAGTACACAGAGGTCGGAGGTGCTCAGATCACTTCTCTGTGTGGGAACTTACGGGCCGCACTCCACGATGATACTACGCACTCTATCCATGCCACGGTCACACACGTTCATACACTCATTCTGGACCTCCATCATCCTGCCCTGGAAGTTCTCCTGGTCGAACAGCATGATCTGCACAGAGGGGATGATGGAAGTGTTGGGTGGATTACAGGAAACTCAGTTTAATCCTCTCTAATCGTGCAGACAGATGTTGCTTATGTGATATCCAACTGGAACCCAGTCAGAATAAAGTTTCACTTTTAAAGACACGCTTTTACAGCCTGAAACTAGAAATTATGTTAATATGAATATAAAATATATTTCACAACTTATCATAATGGATTTTGGAGGAAATATCTCTTTTTGTCATAGATATGGACTTTTCAGAAACAAAAGTGATACTTGTGAAAAAACATTTACTTCAAAAAAAAAGTTTAACACTCGGTATGAATTTATCTACTGTATAAATCGTTGTGATTTTTTTCTGCCAATTATTTTATACTTTTAGTAAAACTGTACTTCTAAAAGCTCCTCTAATCTGGAACAAACTTCCATAAAACTGCTTATAAAACAGCTTCCTTGAAAGATACGGTATGTAACTTTTATAAAAAATAAAATATACATGTTTTTAACATATTTGTTAAAATTTGTGATTGACAGCACTGAGACCCTCTTCCTGGCTCTGATTGGTTGTTACTACTGGGAGGAGGCAGCAGAGCTCGATTTTTTCAGACTATCTATTTCATATACTGCCACAACATAGTGACAGTGTGAACAAACATAATATAAAAAATATATTTTACAAAAGTTACATACTGCAGCTTTAGGTTTACACACTGAAATGAAAAATTAATAAAATTTCTGTTCCAACCTCAAGTTATTCCCTTGAAAATGATATTAATCTAAAATCTCTAGAGAATTTTGCACCTCACTGTTTCTACATCTTCTTCCACTCCTTACTTGCTTGTTTTTCCACTGTTACATCGTCTCCAGCTGGATTCCTTCAACGATCCCACTCAACTCTTTCTTCATGGCCCGACAGAACAAACAAAATCTAAGCTGATGTGCACTGATGTTGCAGTGGTGACTCACTCTGTAGGATCCCATGCCAGGATCGCCGGTCTTGGTGGCCTTGCTGGTGGCAGCTGGAGCTGGGGCTCCCTTGTCCTTGGCATCAGCGCCCTGGCTGGAGGCGGACTTGGCAGTCTGAGACATGGTGAGGGGCTTCAGGAGAGTCTGTGCATCGGATGCAGGAAGCCGAGGAGGGGGCAGAGGAGGGGGGCATCAAAAATAGAGGTGTAAACAAACAGAATTGCGGAGGTTGATGTGAAAGAATGGGAAGAGCTCCAAAACATTAATGTCATCTGGAGGGAAATGTTGGTAGAAATGTGCTTTTTGGGGATTTATTGCTGTTTATGTTTGGCTCATTTGGATGCTACACTTCTGTTTGGGCATTTCCCCTTGGCTGAAATAATGGGCAGAAGGGGGGGTAGAGGGCTTGTGGATGACGGGGAGTGGACCCTGGCTCTGGATGTGCAGCTCTGGTGCTCGGCTGTGTATGGCTGTGTCTGTGTGTCCTTACCTGCGTTAGTACAGCTTGCAGTGCCGTGTGAGGGAGGCTGGCTCGTGCTGGTTCCGTCAGAGCTAGACCCAAGCTTTTATACCCTGGCAAAGGCCAAACGTATGGGCTCACGGCACAATAGAAAGCCTCGCGTCATCACAGTTGGCCTGCGCCAAAGCGGCAGGTCATCGCATAGCCTGGAAACACTGCCGGTCCCCTCTGGCCTGCCTGTAAGCATTTCACTGTCAAAGGAAAGCACTGACCCAGGCAGTTTTACCCCGGGTTGGGCTGCTGGGCCTGTGAGCTATAGCTGCATGTAGACACAAGGAATGCAAAGATCCAGGGGGACACAAAGAGGTAATCACCTACACAGGCTAACAACAATGCACCATATTCAATAGCCTGGGGACCCTAGAACAAAGACAGAGCATTTTAAATCACCGTCCTTTAACTCTGACGAGCCAAAACAAGACAAAACATACTGAAAATATGCAGTACTTCCCAATGAAAAAATGCAAAAATAAATTGAATTTTTACATAATGTTTACATTTTAGACATTTCACTCGCTTAAAACCAGAATAAAGGTTTTAAGCGAGAATAGGGTTAGCAACCATCACCGTGCCTTGGGCAAAGTTCCAAGTCAAGGTAAACTGTTTGTTTTAACCTCCATTAAAACTGAACTGAACCTTTGTTTGGCTGCATTGGCTGTTACTCTTCTGAAGGGTTACACTGATACGTGTGTTGTCTGTTTTGTAAGACCACCTTAAGGAGTTTGTTTGTTACATTTTAAAAATCCATACAATTAAAGTAACATCAGTCAAGTTTCAGAACTATACCAGATGCTTTCATAGTGGCTTTTGAAAGAATACCTTAAGGATATAGTTTTATTTATCTGTCTTTGTGTTGGTCCTTGGAGTTTGGCACTTTTCACAGCATCTATCAGGGAGCTGCTCATTTTGCCTCTTTGCCATTTCATTTAATGACTAGATTAAAAATTTTCCAGAATAAAAAATAGCTATGTGTTTCTTACAGACCATGCAACAAGAATGTTTTGCATCCACTTTGACAGCCAAAAACTAAAAGTTATTTTCTAAATTTTTTTCATAGCTTACTGTAGGGATATGGGATTATAAAGCAGGAAGTTGCTTTGAGTTATTTTTGGTTTGATCAGAGGTCATAATCTGTCATATTTCATAAGAGTCATCTGGCCCCAATAGAGATGAGACCTAACGGGATAAAAGTAGTGTGTAATACAACATGATCAAAATAATATGCAATATTAAGTTATATTTTGAACTCTTTATGAGTATTTATGCCTATAATCCTGAAGTGAACTATAAAATTTCTCAACAGATTTAGAAGGGGCCAGCCAAAGTGTGCATACTCAGACCAAATCAGAAGTTTTTATGGAGAGTCAGGATGAGCAGGGCTCCGGTTTGAGTCTCAACCCCTTAACAGCATAAAGCAACTATATAGTTTATGTCTGCCTTTGTTGAATGTCATGAACATGTCCAGAATTAGCTAAAATGCTAAAGTTAGCAAGAATTCTGTCAGTAGGATGTGGGCTATCACATGACCTTTGGAAACGTACTACATCTAGAATGCAATAAAAGTAGTTTTTAAGTTAAAATTAGCTAACATTAACTATGATGCTAATGTTAGCTAAAATGCATTCAGTAACATGTCTGCTATCAAAGGCAAAACAACATTTCATAAGCTAACATTAGCTGAAATGCTAACATTAGCTGAAATGCATTCAGTAGTGGGCTATCACTGTCATTTTTGATTAACAACAACTTACTCCACTTTGTATGTAAAATAATGCAATGTACACAAAATGAGTCAAAAGAAATGTCAGAAAGGACAGGAAGTTTGAAATGGCGAAGGGACAAACCAGTGATAGCCTAGTAATTTTTCCAAACCTACAAAACAATATTTCTCCTTACTTCACTAGTCAGTGGTTTGGAAGATAATCAACTTTATACCAGTTGGCTATGTTCTGAGAAATTATTACTGTCTCTATTTCAAGCAACTGGTGACACCACAAAACACTGAGGGGAATTTTGTTAAACCTTTCGTCAACTGAAAACTCAAAATAACTCACTGATCAATCTTTTATTAACAACACCACTGCTTTAACTGAAGCTATCCCTTTCACTGATCCTTCCGGGAGTGAAATAAAGGTTGCCGCTGATCATGTTGATAATTCCAGGATTATGTCAGATGGATTACATCTGGATTATGTCACCTCCTCTGTGATGATTTCCAGTTGTGAAGCTGGATAAAAAAATAATTTGATATATGCAGATTAGGTGCAAACTAATCCTGTAGTGTAATCTGTATGACTCCCAAATCATCCTATGATACAGCTCATGCTGGAGTCAGACTCATCTCATGATGTATTAGTGGAGACTGAAATGTGTTCTCACAGTGATGCTGTTTGATACTAAATACCTGAACAAATGTTGAATTTATATTCTTTTTATAATTTTTTTAAACGCACTTTTAAAATCTTGATTTTTATTATTTGAAAATAAGTTTATTGTATATTCTTAATGATTTGTCAAAGACAATAAATATTTCAAGACATCTCAAAAACATAAAGGTGAATACTTTAATGTCAACATACCATCACTGTAGGTTTTAGTTTTAGAGTTCAGGTGTTCAAACAAGACAAAATAGAAGTAAACAGGTTTAGTTCATGAACTAAACCATATTTTGTTTGTCAACATGATATATGAGGACAAATTTTAGATTGGTGTATGCTTGTAGTTAATCTTTTAAAATAGTCTGGTATATACTTAATTATACTTCTTATGAATATATATGTGACAGTTGTAATCAGTTTTTAATGTGTTCAGGCAGTTAAGGCATAGAACTCCATCAGGAAATATAATCAAAATAGACATAGAAAATATTAGCCTCATGGAAATAGTTAATTACTTAATGAGTCATGTATTGTCTATGTGTGGGTGATTAAACCTGAATTTGCTTGGAGTAAAGACAGACACCCACTGGCTCATTTTATGGTCATTTGTGTGATGTATATTCACCAGATTGGGGACTCATCCGGGATGCCAAATTGTTTTCCCTCTCAGGCTTGTATGATGAAACCATGGGGCAAGCTGGAACTCCTGACTGAAGACAGCCATGGTGCTCCAGCTTGGATTACTGATAGGCCAGTGCCTTAGTGTGAAGGAAAACAGAGGGTGATAGGAACCACAAATCCTTTCCTTAAACTCCCTCTGGCCATTCATAAATCACCAGTTGACCATGCCAAGTCCAGTGAAGATGAGATCTTATACAGAGAGGAAACCACAGGAGGCATGGATGAAACTCAGCAAAGTTGACATAGAGCACTGTGTTTAAAATTTACATCGGTTTGAAACACATTATGTGATGAAACCTGTCCAATGCATGGTACTGTTAAGAAGTTATGTGTGTCAGGCTGTGCTTTGCGCTGCTGTAGTTTTGCTGTATCGTTACCTTACATGCCCCTACCAGATAGTTGCACACATTTCCTGAAAGTTCCTCATACCCTCAAGCAACAAGTTAATTTGTTATATGTCATTTACTTGAATAACGCTTTATCAAGTCCAGATAATTTCTCATAATCTGATGGAGGGCTGCAAAGTGAGGTGGTTGTTAGCACTGCTGTATTCCAACAAGAAAGTCATGGGTTCAAATCATGGTAAGCTTTTCTGTGTGGAGTTTGTATGTTCTTTCCATGGCTAAACAGCCATGTTTAGTTAATTTGTCTGTGCATGGTTGTTTATCTTGTGTGTCTATGTGTTGTCCTGTGATGGACCCACGTCTCGTCCAGAAACCACTGGATATTAACACCAGCCGTAATGATCCTTGTAGAATCCTATTAGCTGCCGACATGCATTATTAATCTATTCATTCAACATATAAATGACTGTTAGGAGATCCACCAGGTGACCTATTTCAGGTCATATTTGCTGTTACTTCTACACTTCCTGTTTCTGCCAAATAATTAACAGATCTTAATTTTACCTGGAGTGTATTGAACTAAATTTGTTTCACTTACAAGAGAAATCCAGTTAATTATGTTGACTTCTAATCTTTTGATGACATTTGTATTTAAACGGCTGCATCAGACATGAGGAGAGATGAAACAGCCTCACTTACACCTGAGAATTGAAGTCAACGCTCTTGACTTGGTTTCTAACAGTTTTTGGACTTACAAAAGAAATCTGTTGAGGCAGAACATCAATAAATAAAACAGAAATGGTTTTGGTCTTACAGAAGTAAATTAGCAATTTGGTTAGCTGCATCCAGTAACCTGTAGGATAACTTCAGGCTTTAAAGGGGCAGTATTATGCATTTTCCAGCCACATGGTGCTATTTTAGAAAACAGTTACCTAAATATGTTAACTTCAGTTGTTATAAAAATGTTACATATATCAAATATGGCTTGAAAGAAATTTCACTCTATAATGTACCACCTTGAAATTGGGCCTCTGTCACTTTAAAAACTCTGCCTTCAAGAAGTCATCACAACATGCCTCCTCCAGTAACCCTTTGACTACATTTTTACCAGCATTGTACTGAGAAGAAGCTAGTAAAATGAGTGTAGTTCTACCAGGTGTTTACCAATTGCTGCTGTCTGAAGGAGCACGCAGTGCAGAGCACTCCACCGCTCACTGAGTTTCACGTGAGCATTTGAAACGTGAGCGTTTCAAAGAGAAACGCTCACATTTCTTTTTACGGCAGAAAGGTGGAAACTGCAGCTCTGAGGAGGAACTATGTCTCGAAGGCAGAGCTAGGTCCACCCAGGTGTTTTGCATAACTGAATGGTTGCCATGGAAGATTAAAGGATTTCTCAAACATGCATGAAATAATCAAGAGAACAGTTCAGTTATGTTTTTATAACATGATGTAAAGCTCAAAAAAGCCAATTTTTCTTAATACTGCCCCTTTAAATTACACCTTGAAGTGTCTGAAATTCCTTTGGGCTCACAGGAAGTAGAGTTGTTCTTTAGGAATTTGAGTTGCTCATAAAAGAAGAGCCTCCAACTTCCCTGTTTACAAGTAGCTGATTATGCAAGTACACACACAAATACATGCACACACACCCAGACACACATACACACCCACCTACACACAAGGGCTGTTTAATTGCTTTAAACAAACTGGAGTCTCCTGGTTCAACCTGTTTGAAGCCTGGGGACATGAAGTTCCTGTTAAATGTGTTGAAAACGGTTAGAGATGAGTCCAATCCCAAGTCTTTGATATTGTGACATCTTCAGTTGGAGTGCTCAGTCTGTTTTTAATGCACATAAAAGTTTACAACTGATAAGAGTCGTTTTCCAAGGAGAGTTATAATTTGATGTCACACAGAATCTCATGAAGGGAGTGTGACTGAAACAGGCTAGCTGCTGCCTCACCAGATGTCTGGATGGATGACTTCCTCTAGTGTGTTTATATTTCTGATTGCTCTCATGTTGGACTGCAGCTGATGATATCACTGACACTTTCTTTTTGTGAAGACACTCTGCACTAAGAATGTTCGATATGGAAAGGAACAGAGAACCCAGCTGAAATTCTAAATTCAGTCCAGGGATGGCCAGAGATATAATAAGGTTGATTCGGACCTTGTGCTGATCTAGGAGCCCAAACAGAACTTGAATTTAAAAAGACCATTTTGATCATGGATCAGTTGTACACAGTTTTAATGAGGAAAACATACATAGTTTTAAGTTATAGTGTTATGATTTCTATGTTTTTTTTTGTTTTTTTTTTGCTTTTTGTTACACCTGAACGTTTTCAATCACCAAACAACTTTTATTATCATACTTAGATAACTTTACTACAGACAAAAGGCAGTTTCCAAATGACATTTTTTTATGGTAAAAAATTTTATCCACACCAACCTGGCCCTATTTTAAAAGCTACCCCCTAAAGCCCAATAATTGTTTATTCCATCTTTGGCAATCACAACCTGCGACAGACTGGCAACCTGTCCAGGGTGACCCCGCCTCTCTCCCGAATTGTCTCACTGGAGGTAGGCACCAGCACCTCCCCCCCGACCCCACTGGGGATAAGACTGTACAGAAAATGGATGTATGGATGGATGGATGCTAACTTTCTGGGCGAGAGGCGGGGTACACCCTGGATGGGTCGCCAGTCTGTCGCAGATCCATCCATACATTGTTGGCAAAAAACAAATCAAGACATGAGATACTGCTTTTTTAGATCTTTTGGCCTACATCATGTCTTCAGACAGACATAGGCTAGATGTTAATTCTGCCAATTCCTTAACTGACAGAATTAAGGAATTCAAGTGAAATTCTGCTTACCTAATGCAACATTGCTCTGGGACTGTTTTGTTCGTCACTTAAAAGCAAATACAACATGTGCTAATATATATTATTTTCATTAGAATCGATTCCAGGAAAGAGGAGGACATTTCTGTCTCTGCTGATAATCTTGTAAATCAAAAAGCAATTTAAATGAGCAAATGACTTCCAAGAAAATTCATTCTGAAACTACCCCCACATGTGACCAGATTTAAAAATAAGTCAGGCAGCTTTGGGCGACATCTTTTCCCTCCCTCCTCCAACCCTTCTTGTGTCCTTTGCCCTCAGTGTTTTCTCGGCGCTCACAGCCTTGTCACTCTTATATTCCTACATCTCAGTGTGGGTGATAATGTGGCGTCTGCATTTCTGTCCCTTCACAGATTAACCACGCTTTTGTCGAGTGGGTGGGGGTCGAACAGGAGGGGGCACAAAGCAAAGCCCCTCCCTGCTGCTGAGCCGGGGGTTTTAGCGTGACCCCTCGTCAGGGGAGGCTTTAAAAGGGTGGGGGCGCGTGGCTCCTCTCACTCTGACAACAGGACCTAAGGGCATCAGAGCAAGGTGAGTCCCCTGTCCCTCAAACAGCCAGGGCAAGCCTGACCAGGGTGCAACAGTTGCACCCGGTATGTATTCAAACCCCTGCTTTATCCCAGACATAAAAACAGCAGAGCTGTATGGGCCCCAGGGCCCGAAGGCCATCACCACACCCAACGGGTGAGATAAAGAGCAACGGTGGCGGTTACATCTCAATGCCTGCAACATTTTCAGGGAGGAAATGGACAGAGAATTTGATAAACAGATAGAATGGGTGGAGAGAGGGAGCCAAAAGTAGACAACAATTAATGAATGCCAACACTTCTGGTGTTACGGTCCAGTGGACCGGCATCCTGACCACAGTGGAGGAGATTTTCAGGATTTCCACACATGCAATTGCTGTACACTTGGGCCATTCAAGAAACTAACTCCTTGAGGTGTAGAATGAAGTGCTGAAGTAAGGCAGGTCAGGTTTTCTCCTAATGTTCCCTCCTGAGTGACTATCTTCAAGTTTTCCAAGCTGTTGCCATGGTTTTATTTCTCTACACTCAGATGAAAGCATGGACTCTCTCAAACTGTGTGCACTGACCTCCTGCCTTTCTTGGTAGCATTGTCAGAGTAGGTCTCTTCTTCTTTCTTCCAGACAAGATGACTCACCACTGCACCAAGTTCTCCGGCCACTGGAAGGTGAGTCCACAGGTGTTGGAGTAGACTATGACATCACCTGGCCTTTTTCAAACCTTTATGCTATCCCAAAGATGGGATTTCCTCTGGTAGCCCCAAAGATTGAACAAGCAAGCAAAATGAACAGTCCCAAGCCTTAACATTGGTTGGTTAATGTGATTTTGTTTGCCTTGTGAGTTTAGGAGATAGTTTGTGATTATGGGTCCAGAGTAGCCTCTTCATAGCCTGTTGTCGTCTCCCTCACAGATTATTGTCTACGATGAGGAGTGCTTCCAGGGCCGCCGCCACGAGTTCACCTCCGAGTGCTGCAATGTGATGGAGTTCGGCTTCGAGAGTGTGCGCTCCCTCAGGGTGGAGAGCGGAGCGTGAGTACATCTGCTCGAAGAGGGCAGCACAAACTTCAGCACTGTCATAAAAGTCGATGCTGGACAGCAGAATTAGCACTCTGAGATTTGCCTGTACTAACGGAGAGCTGCTTTCCCTTGCTTCGTCCCAGCTGGGTGGGTTATGAGCACGCCTCCTACCAGGGACAGCAGTTCATCCTGGAGAGGGGAGAGTACCCCCAGTGTGATGCTTTTGGAGGCAGCAATGCCTATCACATCGAGAGGATGACTTCCTTCAGACCTATCGCCTGTGCTGTAAGTCTCCACTCATCAGTTGCTTAGGGGAAAGTTGTTGTCTGTAAAATTGTGACAGGTAATTACTTTGGATGATAACTTTAGACCTGTTTGACCAGACCAACAACTTGAGTGTTTCTGTTTTTCTACTTCTCCCACCCTTATACGCCCCCTCCACAGAACCACAGAGAGTGTCGTATGACTATCTTCGAGCGTGAGAACTTCATGGGCCGTAAGGGTGAGCTTAGTGATGATTATCCCTCCCTCCAGGCCATGGGCTGGTGCAACAATGAAGTTGGATCTTTCAGGGTCCAGTCAGGAGCGTGAGTGTTCCCAGCTACTTTCCTGTCCAGTTCTTTTTATATACATATATATATGTATATATTCTGCTTGGATTTTTACACAACCACTTTTGGACTTACTTTCTCCTACCCTAACCCTTCATCCTCCACAGATTTGTCTGCTACCAGTACCCTGGTTATCGTGGCTACCAGTATATCATGGAGTGTGATCGTCACTGTGGGGAGTACAAACACTTCAGGGAGTTTGGCTCCCACTGCCAGACCCCTCAGATCCAGTCCATCCGCCGTATTCAGCAGTAACAGCCCACTCACGAAATGAACCCGATTTCCTGTTTGACCCTTCACCCACGACCTCTTCTGGCTTCTGATGCTGAATAAACTGTTTTTCTTAAATCCTACTGATTTCCACCAGTGTATCTGGTTATCTGAGGAACACGTTCCACATTTTTGCTCATGATTTGATTAAATATGTTCACTTCTTCACCGGTCAAATGATGGTGTTCAGGGCAACTAATTGCAAAAGTGGAAAAGAGTCCAATAAAGAACCCAGTAAATGGTTTATCTTATATTTTCTAGGTTTGTTTTTTGTAAAATAGAAAAGTAAAGTTTCATGACGGATTTTATCTGAGCAGTTTTTTAACCTCCTAAACGTTTTTTTAATTATTCAGTTTGGACATTTATGAAGCAGACCTATTTAATGTTGTTTTTAGTACCTCAAAGGTTTGCGAAAATTAAAAAACAAATTGTTTCAAAATTATTTTAATGTGTTTCTGATATTTACAAAATAGAATAACAGAAAAATCTGACCATTTTCTCGGAGCTGACCCATGTCTGAGTGGGGACAGAAGCAGAGTTTTATTTGGGAAACTCTGACATTCAAGACGATTAACTAATAGAAAACACGAACAGCAGACGCATGCAGAGAATTTAGTAAGATTTAAACATTGTATTTCATTAGGACTTTAACACAACTATGAAACTGTTAGTTTCCCTTTTGGCTAACTGTTACAACATTTCAATTTCAATAGTCCTTTTCAACCTTTAAGAAAGAATTGGATCCTTTTTTTATTGTATGCTCATTTGTGGTAAACTTAACTTTAAATGGAAAGTTTACTTCAAGTATTTGATTTCTGCATAAGAAATCAAATGCTCTGATTTTCTTGATGGCTTTTTGGCCCTAAAGGCCAGCGTGCTTTACTTCAGTCTGAGCCGGTTCTGCATTTTGTGACAATAAACAAATACAAACAAGTGTTAGCATCAGCCTTTAATAAAACACTTAGTCTATAAACATACATTATAAAAGACAATTTTTGATTAAAAGAAATATTCATCTTTTCAGATCCTCAACTAAAAGATTAGTACTGTCATTTATTAAAACTGAAACCAAGCTTAGTATTTCTTTAAGGTCCAACAGCTGTGTTTTAATGTTTCTGCATGTTCTATAAGCCAACAGATTAACACTACAGAATGTGTCTACTTTTTCTTACTTAACAATAGGGCTGTGGTAAGTTATTATTTTAGTAATTGAGTATTTGATTAATTATTCTGACGTTTGGTCAATTATTCAAATAAAAATTTTGATAAAGTAAAATATTTGTAAATACTGCCATAACAGCAGTATTACAATCAGGTATCAACATCGGCCCAATTGTTCATATTTGAGCATCCCTACACTTACGTTTCTGTAGTTTAGAAAGCTAACCTGTAACAATAATAGCTGACTTTTTTAGTTAACCTGGACAAAAAATATACAAAAATCCAAAATTATATTCAGTTTAATAATATAGAGCCAGACTCACAGACATTTATTGAAAAAAAAAAAAGTCCATACTCCAGTTTTTAGTTTACGTACTCATCTTCAGAACTCTCACTTTGCACATCCATTCACAGGTTGTCTGTCCATGAAGTGAATGACTGGGTTTGGTTCCTCCAGTGTGCTCCGTTGCCCATTTGTTGCGACCGGGATGGTGGTAAATTTATTTTCCGGTTTGTCCGTGAAGCTACTCTTACCTTAAGCATCAACTACAGCACACCAACCAGCTGTGTTCAGTCTATCCACTCACCTTTATACATACACCCACTGTTTGTTTTGAACCAGCCACTAGTCAGCAGCTTTGGGAGAAGAAAGGTTGCCAGACTCCAGGCATCGCACCAGTCAACTTAAAGTTGCTTATTGATCCCCTGAAAAATGATAAAAACCTTGACATTATCATAAATCAACAAAATGCCCACGTATTCCCCGGACCAAACTTAGAAATTGGACGTTATGCTGCTAACATTAGCATTCGTTTACATCTCATAAGCGAAGTAAAAGTGTTGTGCAACACAAATAATCACTGGAAGATGGTGCTCTGAATAAAAAAACATAATTTAATGAAGCTTCAAGGCAGATTATTTACCTCAAGGAATTTAATTATCGAGATACTCTGATCATTTGAGAAAATATTCCAACCATTTGAAACAAGGATTTGACTTTCACTATTATAGATTAGTTCAAGCTATTTAACTTTATCGTCTTATACTTTAACATTTAATTTTTACACAAACACAGCTGAACACATCAATGGGATAAAAATATTGATCTCTGAATGTCTAACTTAATTTCAAAGTGTAACTATAATATGCTTGAGCATGTTTAGTTTTTATACATTTTACCTCCACAGAATTACATTCAGATTAACCTCTTTAAGATTTGATGGATTTGGAAAATTATTGTTGGATTACATTTGATTGCGTTTCCAGTTAAAATAACTCTCTAATCAGCAAAGCAGTAATGAGAAATATCAGCCTTGGCTGAGAGTGTCAGAAATCTGAATGATTTCTGAATGTTTCATCACGGCAGAGTGGAAGGTTAAATGAAGCCGAGATTGAAGCTATGAAATGTATAAATGAAACACAGAAAAATTCAAAGCCTGATCCAAAGATTCATACATCCAGCACAAACTTGTCAGAAAAAGGTGATCACTTACACAAATTGACAAAAGTAAATAAATAAATAAGGACCAAAGTTTTAGGGGAGTTGTTATCGGAACATTAGCATAAATGGACTGAAAGTTCATGGAGCTTTACACCACACATTCTCATTCACACACAATATCGTGTGTGAATGAGAATCTTTACGGATGGTTTTCCATAAAGATCTGTAGGCGACATGGGGTTGGGTGTCCTGCATGGGTGAGGAGGCTTTTTTTCTCATGAAATTTGAAAGTGAAAGAGTAACTATTTTTAATTTGGGTGTATTAGAGCATATGGTGGTCATGCTAGGTCAGATAACTAGCACTCCACATCACCCTGAATTAGTGGCAGCAACAATATGCTCTGGATGGTTTTCTGCAGCAGAAACAGAGAAGATGGAAGATGGATCAAGTTAATTACAGAGAAATCCTTTAGGAAAAATGATTTAAAACTGTAAAAGGCCCGAGACTGGAATAGAATTCCATCTTCAAGTAGGACTACAAACCTGAGATCAAATGTCAAATGACCCAGTCAAAGTAAAACATAAAACAAACTGAGAATTTGTGGCAAAACTTGAAATTTAACAGATGGTCTCTATCCAGTCTGACTAAAGCATTCTCAGCCTGTAGATGCGCAAGGTGTCAGAGACACATACCTCAAGACATCCAGCTGTTGCTACAGTGGAAATACGTAATACTAATAATACTGTATACATAAAACTGCCACAAATTTCAGACTATTGTTCGCAAAAGGCTTTGACTGTATCATTTTCATACAATTATGCCAATAAAAAGGTTTTAGATTTCTCAGAAGCATTACCGCGGCATGCCAGGGAAGGGCACTGCATTTCTACCTCAACCTCGCATGAATCCCGTATGTGTCATCCTGACAGATAAATGTAGTGCCGTGTTATTAAATGTCACAAATGGCTGCGGCTTATTGGCTGCTCTGATATGTAAGGTGAAACACGACATCGCGACTAGAACGTGTATATTCACTTGCGGGCCAAAGCTCATTTGTGTATTCGTCAAATTTCTGACTGACATGCATTTGGCAAGCACTAAAAAAGAGGCTGGCTGAAGCACAAGCGCTCCCTTCTCCAAGCACTGAAACACTGAGCTCCGACTCCTGCAACAGAACAAGCCGCTCCATGTTTTACCGGCCTCCCTCCGCCGCAGTGGGAGAGGAAGTCGAGCCGAGAGTCAAGCGGAGACGCTATCGTGTTAGCAAAAAACCCTACAGAAATATACAGCGAGGAGGGTTTTCGAGCAAACATGTGCCACATTTTTGCTGGGAAACGATACGCTTGACTGAACGGAGCGGGCTCTATCGACTGGCATACGTCGCTGAGACAGCCTAGGGACAGCGTCAGTGCTCCTCACAGGCAGCTTGAGAGAGAGGGCTCCCCTATCACGGACAGCCTGGTAGGCAGGAACCGCTCGGCTTTGGCTGGCTGGCGCGGAAAACGACGACCTGCTCGACTCTGCTGATTTTTCTTAGTATTTCCAACTCCCTGTGTGAGAAGACCTCGAAAACAGTGGCACACCCACCGTGTTCCTTCAATTTTGGCGTGGGAAAATATAACAGTCTCCCCAACAATCATCGCCTTAACTGTGAATAACCTCGACTCCCAGTTCTGTGAAACCACCACTGGACAACCGAGCTGCTCTCCATCTCTCCGCGCACCCTCCCTCCTCTGCTACCGTCACAGTGTGCAGCTCCGTGCTGGGTCTCCTCCCCATGCTCCGGATAACTCAACGAGAAGCCATGGACTACATTTGTCATCTTTACTGATATTTTTCTCCTTAAGTTCCTGGGCTGTTTCTCGGAAGCGCAGCGAGACTTCCCCAATAACAAGGAGACGGAAGCAAGAACACCCGCAGCCGTTAGCTTTTTAGGTAAACTACTGCACGGTGTCGGAACTGCGCCGCTGTTAATCAACCAGCTTGTAATAACCGTGTTGACAAGTGGCTTTACGGGCTTTTTAATGCAGCTGTCGAAACCCAGCAGTTCGCTCAATGGTAATTTAGCCTTCTGGCTAGCAGGTTTCATTTTTGCTAGCTAACGTGTTGGGCTAGCTAGCAGGCGAACCCGAATATCGACACCAGCAGGAGGCTACAGCAGGTTAGCTCCACGACGCGTGGATTTGGCTTGTGATTAGTTAATCACGCCGTGCCCGCTCTGGATTTGGAACTAAAGCGTTCAAGGTGTTTATCCGCGTCTTTTCCAACGGTATTTTCGGCGTGATTGCTGCGCCCCGCACGGAGCACTTCGGCTGCAACAGGAAGGAAGCCGAGCGAAAAAAGGACGGAGCAGAAAAGGAAAAACAAATAGCCACACAGACAGCGGAGAGTGGGATTGAACGGAGATCATTATTATGAATGCTGCTTGTTTTTCATCTTCTGATCGCACGGACTTAAAGGTGCTAAAACTTGCTTAAAGGATTCTAATATTTGGAGACGAGGACAACGGATCGCCACATTTAAATTGCCCTGGAGGGTCTTTTTCAGGTCTTTTCAGTAAATCCATGCCCCCTCCCCTTCCCTAAATGTGAAGGTTCGAGCATAACGAGCCACACGTGTTCCTGTTTGTTTGCTGTAACGCAGACCCTCTGGTGTTATCGAGGCCACGAAAACAATCGGGAGTTACATCTCACGTTCGGACTGCAGACTCCGCCTGCCATTTCTCTAAAATTGGACCCCCCACCCCCTATCCCCTCCTTTCTGCACATTTGTTTACATTTGAAGGGAAAATCCCGAATCGAAACCCCATGTGGAACTGGAGACAAACCGATCGTTTGGGCACATTTTTTCAGCAAGGAAGTCCCGAGAGACGTGCAGAATTTGACAGCTGTCCACTAAGGCTGCATATCACGGCAGCCCTGTGAAGCGAGGAAGCGCTGACACCAAAACGAGCCCGTTCCTGCTTATTTTAGCACCTTTCATCCCGGCGCTCATACGGCGCAATCCGGCTGCAGTTTTGCGCCAAATGGGATTGCAAGGACGGCGATCGAGCTGATCCACGGACTACTTATTAATTAATTTTTTTTATCCGATCACAGCCCACCTTAATATCCCCCCTCCATGAATTTCCTTTTTATGTCTTAATGATGATGGTGGCTTGAGGTTAGCAGCCGCAGACATCTACACGATTCCGTTTCCTCCGGACCCCCTCCCCTTTACCGGCCCCCCCTGTCATCGCACCTTGGCCCTTGATGTTGGTCCTCTCCGCTGGAGGAAACGGTTCTTTTAATTCTCTGAATAGTTAAAAAAAAAAAAAAAAAAACCACAGGAAGCCTGCTGTTTTTATTAATTTGCTTCCCTAAAGGGTCGAAAAATGGCGGACCTCGAAGCGGTACTCGCCGATGTCAGCTATTTGATGGCGATGGAGAAGAGCAAGTCTACTCCTGCCGCCCGTGCCAGTAAGAAAATCATCCTCCCTGAGCCCAGGTAAGCTCATCAGCGAGGCCCTGTGATGTTAAGTGGTTGTGCCTGTTTGCAATTAACATGGAGTCTTTGTGAAGCGTATTTGGCTGCATAGGAGGAAGGAGGCGTGCTTACTGTCAAACCTGTCCCTACTGTACACCCTCGATTTAAACAAAAAGGCTGATGCTTTCTGTCTATTCAGTTTTCTGCAAACCACGCTGTTGCTTCTGGCCTCCTGCAAGTAGACACCAAAAAACGGGAACAACTATTATAGAATGTGCATGCCTTTTTTTTTTTTTTTTTTTTTTTTTTTATAAAAAAATGCACTGATCAGGCTTTTCCTGATCAGTGTATTCGATTTTTGCACTGATCAGAAGTCATTCAGCTGATTCCAAGTTTGATCCAAGCCTTGGAATCGGCTTGGATTCCAAGGCTTGATTCAAGTTGGATCAAGCCGATTCCAATTTGGAATCGACTTGATATGCCGATTCCAACTTGGGCCAATTTTTAAAAAAAAAGAAAGAATGAAACGCATAGAAGTAAAACAAAATGGCGTACATTTTGTTTGATAGTGTTGGTAGTTTTTGAATCCTGTCAACAGCAAGGCAATTATAAGATTATTATTTGTTAATTCATTAAAGGGTATATTTGTGTCTGAATGGGCGCAGTGTTACATACCTTTCTAGTTTCTTTTTGTTTGGGCTCTACATGTAGTTTGCAGGGATTTGAGAAAGCAAATCAGGGAGATATTTTATTCTCTGTAGTTTTTGTAACAAAATTAAAAAATACATGTCACAAAGGGATAGATTTTAAGTGAATTTGGTTTGATCAGTGGCCCTAAATGGCCATTTTTCAAAATGAAGTGTAATTATAAGCTGCTTGCAGTGACTATATTTTCAACCTTATTGGTATTTATTGATGCCTTCATTAAAGAAACAGTGGAGAAAATAGCAAAACGGTCAATCTTGAAAATACAGACAGTTTTAGGAGATTTTAACAATAGTTAATTGGAGTTTATTGTAAGAGCGATTAATCAAAGTACACAAATTTATCACAATAAATGATAAACAATGCGATGATTCCCATTTTATCAGCTACTCTACTGCGCATGTCACCTTTAAAAGGCAGGAAAGAATACACTTTTCTAGCTGTTTAAACTATTTACAATTAGGCTACCAAAATAACTCACAACTCGCCTCCAGGGCAGGTCATTTCTCTTCGCCCGGTGCAACTCCTGCACTCGGCTTTGCGGCATCTGCAGTTGTTATAGGTTTTTATTTTTAGCACGTCATCTCTATCTCACACTACGTCCTGTTCAAACCTGCTGCAATTTTGATTGGGGAGCACCACGCTTTCCTGCTAATTGTGACCAAAATGGGAAGAAATGATTGTATTTCATCTGTAATTTGCACGCTAAATATGAATTAAGTTCATATTTAGCTGGCCCGGCTCTTGCTGTGTTTTTGTCAGGTTCCACGCTCATCGGCTGTGTTTACAAACAAATAATTCCTCTATACATATCAGTATGAAATGGGCATACCAATCAACAAAGAGGTGAATTGACCTAGATCCGTTCCTAACTTTTTTTGTGTACATTTATTTTATGGATTGTAGTGTTCGTATTATTTAAGAGAGGATGATTGTTTTGTTTTAATGTTAATTTACCTAGTGGATAAACGTATTGTTTCTTTTAAATGTTCTTCCTAAATAAAATGGATCAGATTAGTGATTAACGGAAGATTAGCCAATTCGGATCTGATTATTTATCCATGAGGTTAATCTCGTTTTAGCCTGACTGAAATATCGGTGCGTGCTTCAAAACCAGCTCACGAATCCGAGGCAAATAGAAAGCGGTGGCAGACTGTGTCCTTTCCATGTTCTGTGCTCCACAGTCTACCCTGTCATAGCTGTCACTTACTCCCAGGCTTATTTGACTGATAGCTGTACAACAGCGTTAGCTTCAAACTGGTAGCTGCTGCTGGGGCTTGACTGAAGCTGGTGCAGCTGTGCTACCAGCATATAGCAGCTCTTGACGTTAGCACCCAACCCCCCCGCCACACCCCCTCACCCATGCTGTTTGCATGCACCCACTGTTAGTAGGCCGTCAGACAAGACTAAAGCCCCATTCTGATTGAACTGACACCGCTTTGCCCTCTTCTTTTTAAGCATTTACAGAGAGGCGTGCTGCAGTGGGCTTCATAGTGCTCTGTTTTAGGTCATAGCGTGCAACTCGCTAAAACAGGATGTGGTTGAGATTTGGTTATTGAGAGTTTCTTTTCATGGGAGGTTTGTAAATGTGACAGTTGGGGCTGCACTTAACGATGACTTCTCTAGATTAGTTTAACGATGTTTTTTTTTTTTTCCGATTGTTCAATTAATCTAACACATTGTTGGTTAATTTTTAGGTTACTCTAATGGGAGTGTACTGGAAATTAAAATATTTTAACCACAGTAATAAAAACAGTTCTTTAATGTTGTGATATGTATATATTTTTTCTTGAATGCATAGTACAGTCAAATGTAAAATCTCAACCAAACTGCAGTAAATAAACAATTCAAGTAAAAGAAATGAAGTGCAACACATTTAGCATTCTAACAAACCCAAGTCGTAAAATTCAAGTCACTGTTAATATGTTTAACAGTGTGAAGTGAAACTATTTTTTTTAGTTTTTGCTAAAACATTGTTCTAAAGTGAAGTGCAATTTCCAAAAATGTAGCCTTTTCAAAAAAATTATTCAGCAGCGCAAACATTTTTTTGCTTTCTCACACAGATGCACGCACACACACACGCACACACACACAAACACACGCACACACACACACACATATATTCAAACATTCGAATTGAGAAATGCTCACATTTCTCAACTCGAGGTCTGACCTCTGCTTTGAAGTCAGACATGCTTTTTCTAACCCCTCTTTAAAACAATTGTGCCTGCAGCTTTAAAAGAGGCGCTAATCCAGAGCTGATGCTACAGCGATTGGGCAAATATAGCAACCATATGAAAATTTGGGCTGATGTTAATACGTCTGTTATGGCTGTTAATCAATAGTTCCCTACGCTTCCCTTTTGACATTGTAAAAACAATTACTACAATACTGCGCTGCATCATTGCTGTCATATGACCAAACA
Organism: Poecilia mexicana; assembly: GCF_051168715.1. Lineage (NCBI taxonomy): Eukaryota > Metazoa > Chordata > Actinopteri > Cyprinodontiformes > Poeciliidae > Poecilia > Poecilia mexicana. The sequence continues at coordinate 2,181,652 of NW_028263381.1, forward strand.
AGACCCACAGAAACAACCTCCCCTGCCCCCATAAATACAAACGGCATCAATGTGGAAATATATATTTTTTAATATCGACCCAGTTTTATTTATCAGACCCACGGCAATATATTAAAAACTGACAAACATCTGCACATACTGATGTTGATGCTGATACATCGTTCCTCTAGCAACGTTTCCATTACAAATTTACACAAAACTTTGTCAATATTCTTCTAATGTCGAAAAAACACAATTTTGCAATTGCGATTCATCTAGGAGTTATTGGCAGCAGCAGCGTGAGAGTGTATATGAAGCATTTAGATTTTCACACACATTGGTTTGTTTTATTTTTGACTTTTTGCGTTGCTAATGTTCTTTTGATTCAGATCTCATTAATGGCACATCACTGCTGCTTTGCGATCTGATGGATGTACTTTTCCTTCCTCCGCTGGGGTTGCTGGTTTCGGTTTCTCCTGGTTCCACTCTGAAAATGAGCTCACAGTTAAAGCTTTCTCTAGTCAGATAGTCCATTAAAGCCAGCATCCTCTTCTTTTTTGTCCATAAGCAGAGTACAGTCATAACCTTTTAGTTTATACCCTGATAGATGCTTATGCAAATTGATGCTGTCCACGGTTCCTGGGACAGCAGCCTTTGTGGCAGAATTTATTTGTACCAGGCTGCAGTTTCAGATTTGCATGGGTTGACCATTCAGGTTGTTGACAGGAACACTTACAGAACCACAACTAGGCCAGTTGCATTCAAATTACTACTCACTATAGACCATTTGGGAAAAACACTTTCACTGCAGATGTCACTCAGAAAATATACATTTCTGTTGACTTTTAGGATATTTATGAATGTACTCTGCTACCAAATTCCAAAACATTCAAGAAAAAGTCTGTAAGGGGTGCTCGATTTATTAAAAATAAATAAATAAATACTTGCATTATAATGTTCTTGTTCAGATATTTTATGTCAATATTGACAATTATTTTATATTTTCCTTTCCATCATCACCTATCTCCATGGGCTTTAAAAATCTTGATCTATAATATCAGATCTGAGCATCAAAGGGTGTAAAAGTCATGTTATTGGCATGCAGAGATGACATATGTGGCCAAATATGGAAAATATTGATTATTTATAAAACACCAATTCATAACGAATATCGCATCAAGGCATTTTACAAAAGTCAATATCATAATCTTGATCGTCTACAGCTGCCACTAACAATTATTTCAGAAATTGATTAATCTGCCAATTAGTCGATTAATTGGAAAAAAATAGCACATTCTTCAGATTTTTCATTGCAACTTGAGCTATTTTTTTTAACATTATTAGAAATAAATTAAAAGATGCAAATAAACAAATAGCTCAATTCATATTTTTTGACTATTTGATGACTATTTCAACTATTTGACTACTATTTAAATAATCAATTAACCATGAACAAGCTGAATTGTTTCTGCCCTAAATAAAATGTATATCGCTACTACATCCTCTGAATATTGTGCCGGTTTAATCGCAGCCATTTATCCCGACTAACTGACATGCTAAGTGTTTTGCTTTTACAGAGCAAATGAAATAAAAGCAATGAATGATACTGTTGTTGTTGGAATGATGTGAATGATAAGAGATTAGCTGAGAGGTGAAAAAATGAAAACAAGACATTGAATCATAACACCTCAGACAGTTTAGTAAGCCACTCATGTTTTTGTGTGTTCAGAGAGAGCTGGTTGCTAACAGTGTGCCATCATAATGTGATGAAGGGATTGCTGCTCCACAGAGTTCTGACGTTCATCATCCAACTCTCTGACTTCCCTGTTCGTCTTGCTTCTGGAGGCGGGTCAGACCTGTTCACAGGAGGGTCCATCCACTGTTAGCTAGCGTACCTGTCCATCATCATTCTTGGATTTATCACAAAATAATCAAAGTTTCTGATTCTGAGCTTGGTCTTGCTGATGAAATTAATGATTTTAGCTCTGTCATATCGGAACATAATCGGGAGTATAATGTTCAGATCAAATAAGCGTACACAATTAACACTCAGCAAAATCCAATCATATCCCAAACATTAGTTCCTGGTAGACATCTTTAAATAACCTGTGTTGATAAAACTCAACTCCTGCTACCTGTCGTTGGTCTGCTCTGATTTTTTTTGTCAGGCTCACTTTCCCAGTAAGCTTTCCCCCAGCTTCTAACAGTTGGAGGCTGTTCTGTGTCCATGGTATGCAAAACTGTATTTGCTGTGGAAATGATTTGGTTGATCTAATGAATCAGGGGTTTTCTTTAACACTTTACTGTCATGTTTTCAGTGACATGAATAGAGTTAGTAAAATTGATGCTAGAAAAATAAATTATTCATAGGTCCTCATATGTGTCTGGATTGATACAAACAATCTGGACACAAACAGGTTTTTTATAAACTGGGTTTATCGTTGACATATTGAACTCCCATCCCACTGCCCCGCTTGTTGATCTTGAGCTCCATGTCGTGCAACTCTGAAATTTTGAAACTTGCCGCCGATCGTGAACCTTTTACTCAAAACGGTCTATTTGGAAGGTGCTGTTGCAGAGCAGGTTCACCTGTACCGTAATATGATCCTGCTGAAAAGGCTGCTTTTTGGAGGATGCTGCATAAAAGTACGTAAGTATAGAAGTCTCAGCAGCTGAGTTTCCATTACAAAAATGCGCAAAACTTTGTCGATATTCCTCTTATGTCAAAAAAACATAATTTTGTAATTGCGGTGTTTCCATTAAATAAGGCAATTAGTTTGTTCATAAATTCATATTCAAATACAAAAATACCTTATGGATCCCAAAAGGAAATTAAATGTTGTAGCTCTTATTAATTGAAGTTATTATACATGGTGATGGCTGCTGGCAGGAAAGATCTCCTGTAGTGGTCTGTATTTCAGTGAATTTGAAGAAGCCCCTGACTGAAGACACTGTTATCCCAAGACAGTCTGTCTCTCTGTAAGCAAAACTGCCCTTCAGAAAATATGAATCATTAAAATGGAAATGATCAAGCTCGTTTTAATTTATCATGTAATTAATTGCTTCTTGTGATAGGTTTAATGGTGAGACACAAAAATTAAGCTACTTTAAGTTCTTCAAAGAATAAAAATGTTTTGTCTGCTTAGATTTTGGGGTTTAATAAGAGGAACTATCTCAAGATTTCTTGGAAACATTTCTAAAGTAGCACCACAAAATCAGATTTTTTGATTAAAACAAAAACAATACACAAAAATAATCTCAAAATTCTGGAGGGACTGTTTTATTCTTAAAATAGTCAAACTCTGATCAGATCAAACATGTAGATTAAAATGAGGGGGTGAAACTAACAGTACAGAGAAGGGGAAGCCCTTAAGGTACAGGGGAGTTTACTTTAAGTAGTTCAGTGGTGAAATTGACGCCTACATAGGGAGCAAATGTTTTTCTTTTTTTTATTATATCAAAAAATAAAAGCATGGCTTTTGAGGTTATATGCTATAAATGAGCCCCATTAGTTATTACACACGATGATATTGAAGCTGGCCAGATAAATGCATCAACTAATGGACTTACAGAAGCACTATTATACAGCTGTCGAGTAAATCAGTGCACCAAAAGGCTCGCATTAACATGAAAACGTACTTTTCAGTCAGGTCGTTTATCCAGTAATGTGTCCATTATGTTGGAATGATATGGTTACATTATGTTTCCTTCCTGTGCAGTATCACCCCAAAGCTTGTTGTGCTTTGAGTACTTGAGAGGAATTACTCAGATTCAAATTGTTAAATATCATAGAGGACGAGAAGTTCGGAGTAAGAGCAGGCTGGCGGGCGTGCGGACTTTACCTGCAAAACCGCTTCCTGTAAACAGCCGTACATGGCAAACTTCAGAAACAGGTGCAAGCTGACAAACCTTTCTGTAAGCATGCTTCAGTTGTGGCCCTTGAGCATGCACGCATGCTGTAAGCCTTTAGGCAGCTACCCGTTGAGGTGGCGGGTTGCAGTCCACTACGGTGCTCTGGAGGTAGCGTGGCACTGCAACATTCTCAGCAAGCCGGGGCCAAGTCCTCTGACAGAGAAGTGAGATTATGACGGCAATGGTGGAAGTTGTGTAGATTGGGGGGGAGGGTTGGAGGATGACCTCGTTTTGTCAAAGGACAACTTTTGTAATTTAAAGTACACATACAGATGGACTTTAGGTGGCAAAAGTTCTGAACAAGGGCAGAAGCAAGATCCCATTGTGTGAGAGAGCAGTCTCTGTTTAATGGGATTATTGAGTCCTAAGGAAATCAAATTATGACAGCTTTGACATTTTAAACTTACCTTAGCATTTAATGTGACTAACATTACTTGTCACCTCAATTTCTGTGTGTATTCCCAAGAATCAATCAAAATGTATTAGTAGAGCACATGATGTATATACTTTTAAGAGGTTGAAATTAGATGGTTAGAAATAATAACACCCCCACTGGAAATGATTTAAGACCACAAATTTAATGAGGTTCAAACCATCTCTGTCAGGGATCATATTCCTGACTTAGTCTCTCTAACATTCTGCGCACAAGGATGACAGAGTTTTAAAGAGAAGCAGCAAAAGCAAACATGATGGATTAGCAGTGCTTCTGTCATCCAGATAATATTACTGTAGAATATTGTCTCTGCTGCCTAGAAATTGAGCCATTAGCATGTCAGGGCAGTCAGACTATCACAGGATCAATCTTCAGTCAGAGACCTCTAAAGACTGATTGCAACCAGAGACCCTTCCTGCCCATAGCGTCACTATCCGCAAATCTTTGAAGATACTTGGATGATATGAATTTCTGCAACATTTAATTTCCCCGTGGCATAACGTAAGTGCCTCTTAGGGTGCATTTACCCCACCCCTGTTTGATCCGCTTTAATCCAACTCCAGTCCATTTGGCTTGAAAGTCCTGTTTGTTTGGTGAAGTGTGAATGCGCAATTGAACCCATAAAGTGAACTCTGGCCTGCCTACAAAACCAGGTCTTTGTTAAGTTGAAGTGAACACTGGTGTGGTTCGAAGGCATATGTAAACACCAAGTGGACTGGAGACTGCTCCAAAATACATATTTCACAGAGCATTCTGGGTAAATACAACCCAAAAATGTGAGTCTAGCACCAGCGGGAGAAATTACTCGTAGTTTATTACTAAAGACAAAAGAAAAAAATCCTATAACTGCAAAAATCAAATTTTTGTTTAGATTTTGTAAAGAAGGAAGTTGCACTCCATATCTTCTTCAAAGGTTTTTGTGTTTTCTTCAGTGTTTCTTGGTGCAGTGCCACCACAGGCGAGGAGGGGAACAGGTTTTTCAAAGGTGTGAAAACACCCTTCGATGTGATAAGCAGCATTGACACTTGGCAGACCTTGAAAGGACCAACATTTGGGCAACAGTGAGTTTGAGATCTATTTTTGAGCTGATCTGTTTTAAAGGGGTCTCCCTCTACCTAAGTGCTGCTTTGTTATTGCTTGAAGAGCTCCAGCATATTTCAGTTAAGGGCTGCCAGGAGACGGTGGAGAGAATTCTGGCTTACTATTCAATATTTTCTTGGCAGTGTGAGCACACCCTAATCTTTGTGTGCTAAACGGAGGTTTTTCTCATACAGTCTGAAGAAAAATGCGCTGTTCTCTTTGATCCCGTCTGCTTCTCAACATGCAGTCACCATAAGAGCAAATGATGAACTAAAGGTCTGAGAAAAAATATCTAGGCGTAAAGACTGAAAATATCTTTATTTCCTGGAAGATCTTTGGACGTCTGCCATAAATATATTTAAAGTCGCCTGTGAATCAGTTTCCATCTGCCTGTTCTCATAGATCCTTAGTCCTTGACTATGACACCCTGTTTACTCGTGTTGTAAATTTATAAAAGTAAACAAATTGGCTTTCACTCAAAACAAAAACAGAACATGGAAAAAAAAGAAAAATCCCACATGTTCATAAACTTTTCCCATGTGAACTCTCATTATTCAAGCCACTTGTCTTTCCTGATCTTCCATTTTCACTTGTACTTTTGCTACATTAATGGTGTTGCTCATGTCTTAACCTTGGAGGAACAAGAATTTGCTCATTGGCTTGAATTAGATCTGAATGAATTAATGATGCTTATTCTAAGGCCAAACACCGTAGGTCAGAACTGGATGAAGGTCTGTCTCCGTACAATCTTTTCACTTTAAATAGGGTACTGAGCTTTGAGTATTGGCTGATATCAATATTGACAGTATCACAGTAACGACTGTGATAAACGATAATATTGTTGTTTGTCGGCCATTTTCAATTAATATATTGATAATTGCTCTCTCAACGATTGATAAACTTTAATTTTGTAAAGAACATTTAACACTAAAGTCGTTTTCGCACTGCAAGGAACGGAACGGCACGCTTCGGTCCGGTTCCACCCGAACTTCAGCCCTGTTGTGTTTGCATATAACTGAGGGCAACATCGAAGCTGTACCTGACGTCATTATTTTTGAAACTAAATGGTTTCGATGTAGCGGCCGAAGCCTTTTCCTCAGAGATGCGGCGGAAAACTTTCCCTTTCCTCGTTGACCGATCTAGTTCATTCTGTACTCGTTCATCAGGGAGTAAACGGAGGAAAAAAAAACGTCGTCATGGGACCAGGTAACAGCAGAATATTCAGAGGAATTAATCGCAAATTAAAAATAATAAAGATATTAATTAAAAAGAGCACTCTTTACAAAATACAATAAGAACAGTTTAGTGAGAGCCAGCTGGACCCGATCAACGGCTGACTGCAAAACAATCAACGGCTGACTCTAAACCAATCAGCTGCTAATTCTAAGCAGCCCCGCTTGGCCGGCCCGATTGGAACCACATCTCTTGTGGTTCCAAAGAGCCAACTGGAACCGGGTCGGAAGTTATAATGCAAACTCGGTCGGCCCTACTTTCAACCCGTTCCGTTCCTTGGAGTGCGAAAACGGCTTAAATAAAATGGACATAAAAACCTCAAATAAAACGGATTATAAAATCTCTATAGCAAAAATTTACCCTTCAAAATATAATAATCATCAGAATGGACATTATTGAGCTTATTTTAATTTATTATGCAATTAATTGATTTGTTGCAACAGGCTTATCAATAATAGGTGAGAAAATTGATCCATTTATTATCAACCAATGGGTCTGCCTGTGGGATGCAAATGCCGCTGAATAGAAATACTGGTGCGGACTAAATACTGGAGCTGACTGCTTCTGCCTGAGATTGTAGGTGCAAGCTGATATAATCCGATACTCATTTTTTTTAGTTGATATCGTATTGATTTCCGATGCCAGTATCTGATCGGGAATTGGCTTTTTTAGAGGACTTCAAGTGCATTAGATGTTCACACTTAAGATGGACAATTATACAGGTGGCTGTACTGGTGACAGAGTTGTGATTTATTTATTTATTTAAATTAAAAAAATAATAGACAGAGGCCCAATTTCAAGGCATTAAATTACAAATTCAAATGTCTTTTTAGTCATACTTGATATAGCATTTTTATAACATCTGAAGGTAACGTAGTTACATGAAAGTGTAGGCCTGTCGCGATAAACAAATCAATTACGGTAATGATAAATGAAAATGATCAATCTCATTTTAATTTATTGCTTTATTGTTTCTTCCTGCATTTTCTCTTTCAATAGACAACTCTGGTTCTCTCCACAGATCCTCCCTCCCTCATTTCCTTAGTGCAGTGGTTCCCAAACTTTTTCTTCTGTGCCCCCCCAGTGGTTTCCAAACATTTTCTGCGCCCTCCTCCTATGGATTACAAATGGCTGGCTGGTTGAAACGACGCGTGTGAGGGGGGGGCATCGACTTTTTTGGGGGCAAAATAAATGTACGTAGCTGAAAATAGACACCAACATCGGTAGCCTACAAGGTACTTGTTAAGCTTAAGGTTTTGTATTGATATTAGCTAGTCATGTTTTAGCTAACATTACCTGCATCCAACAGCTTTACTCAACTCAGTCGGTTAGTTTGGAGGGAAAAACTGTGAAAAGTTCTTTGTGTTTTGCTGGTTTGCTGCCGTGATTCTAACACAAACCTGCGTAGCTCCGCCCAGCAGCAGCAGGTCTCCACAGGTGTAAACCAGCGCGAGCGTCGTTGCGCTCATGTTACGTTTAAAGGCGGCTCGGAAAAACAGATTACAACATGTTAACAACGGATTAAACAGTTTTAACTGCTGATAAAAGTGACAGAGGACACAAATATGGAAAGTGTGGAAGCCTCTACTGTATCAAATTGACATAGAAATAACAGAGAGTTGGCCATTCTTAGGTAAAAACCCAGCGCATACAGTGTTCGTGTTCTGTTTTTTTTTCATCCAGACGGCTTCCCGCGCCCCCCCTGCAATGACACGGTGCCCCCCCTAGGGGGCGCGCCCCACAGTTTGGGAACCTCTGCCTTAGTGTAAGGGAGGAGTGAACTGTTGCATGAGGTAGTTGGATATGCCCATCTTCTCTATCTAAATTTAATGATTATTGAAGGGCAATAATAATAATAATTGGTTGAATGTAGTTTTTATTTCCACTTTGGTTTTATGTTTAGATTTCATTCAGATTTATTTTTATATTTTTTTATGGAGACTGAGAGTCCATTTTATTTTTGTTTTTGGTTGTTTGTTTTGTTTACCAGTTCCAGAGTTAAAAGTTATTTTGAAAATAAAGTGTATTTATTTTTGGCAGGATGTGCTTGCATTATTATGTCATTACCATTACATCAGTTTAAAATGGTATTCAAACAATCTTATCGTTCATCGCAATAATTTTTGAGACATCAGCAGAATTTATCGTGACAGGCCTATGAGTGCTATAAAAGAGCACAAACACAAATGCTGCTCTTGAATAACATTCCCACTTATAACATTCTTCTTTAAGACACCAGTCACATAAAGAAGTATGATTTAAATCACTAATCGTCACCCAGTAACTACATTTAATCTTATTGTCATATTTATTGATTCTCTCATTTAACAGTGGAAAAAAATAACAAAGCTAATAGTCCTGACAATACAGTTTTACTTGTGAACAGTAATTGGAATTTATAGTGACAACAATAAATGAAAATTCCTTTAAGAAATTTACCACAGTAAATGATAAACGATGCTATAAATGCCCAGCCGTACTACCGGCTAATCTTATTATAGTAAACGATGAATAAAAATCATTCCTGTTAGATTTGTAGCCTAAGAGCAGAATTTAGGAGCTTCCCATAAGTCAGATCAGATTAGCTTTATTTTGGTCAGTTTACAACATTACAAAAAAAGCAAAACAAAATAATTATTTAAAATAACTATTTAGCAAACTGATGAGCTACAATAAAAGGAATAGGCAGAAGCCAAGGCTTATACTTGCCTACCATATTAATAGACTCGGCAGTCTACACACATACACACATTAATACTTAAACATGCCTCTGTAAAGCTATACATACATGCACAAACCACCATTTGGGTGTTTATGTTGATAAAACTGATATAATGATGCGGTCTGAAAACCTAGGCACTACAGAACATATATGAGCTGCTGTTGCCTGGCTGATTGACGTCTTCCTGAGTGCAGGAACGTTGCTGCCTGTGGGACGATGACAGCAAATGAAAGCGTTCTTTATTGGGCTCAGCCCCCCACATTGTTGCTGATTTTTTAAGCTCTCTGAGAACCAGCAGCAGAACCAACGCCATGGCCCTGCACTCTTCTCGTCTCTGCCCACCTCTCATAATTTGTCCACATCGTGTCGATCCGCTGCAGGCAACCCGGCCTTATTTATCAGCACGTGCCGGCAGCCAGTCTGTCACTCAAAGCGCTCTGTCGCAGCAGGACCTTCTTTGTTGCCCCTCTGTGTCGTGGTCATCTGCCCCCATAAGCTAATGTTGATGTTATGCCACAACTGTTGTTCCCAGCTGAGCTTCGCTCGGCTTAAACTCAATTGATAATGTCCGGAAAATGTCTGTTCGGTCCTTTTGTACAGAGGAGTGTCAATATGTTAAAAGGTAGACGGATTATCTGTACGGCCTTTGGTCCAACTCGTGCTGTCATGCATGATTTATTACTGTAATAGATGTATTCATTATCTGGGTTTTCCCTAGAAGCCGTGTTCTGGAACGACCTGCTGCACCTTTAAGTTTTAATAATCTCACAATACTTGACTTTAACGGGAAATGTTAACCGTCTTTGTGGTATGCTGGGTTTAGTTTTAAACAAATAATCTAGTCAGCTGCTAGTGATTCAGTGGGGCAAGAAGGCCGAGTCTGAAGAGGAAGTGTCAACTTCCTCAGTTCTTGTTTCAGCAGCTGTGGCTGAAGTTGACATATTGCATAGTGTTCACCAAAAAGGTTGCACCCATCTGTGTCATTAGCACCACTAGCTGGGGTCTTCTGTCACATAGCAACAAAGTCATGCCTTGTTGTGGTGTTGAAATTACGAATGAAACAATTAATTGGATGAATCCGATTAATTATTTAAATAATTGTCTACCAATTTAGGAATAGATCATTAACTGGAATATACAGACTCAAAAAAGGTAATTTACTGAAATGGCAACATACTTGGAGCAGTAAGCCAAAATTATGCAAAACAATAACAAAAAAAATTTGAATTTATCACCAAAACCTTCTTTTTTGGTAAATTATGTCTGGCCAAAAAATCCTCTAGTGGCATTTTAGCTTCACCTGGTTCAAATTCTGTACAAAAAAAATCTTAAGTACCTTTTACTATCCAATTATTAATCAGCTAATCCAAAAATTAATCACCAGATCAGCCCTGCACTATATTTTCATATGTTGTTTTCTTTGTAGCTGCTGATGGATCTTTTGCTACAAATTACCAATCATTCACTGAAGGAATACTGTTTTATTGCATTTTTGGCAATACAATGTTTATTTCATTCAAAAAAGCCATTGAAGTTTTTCGGTAGGGAGATGAAAAATTTGGAGACTATCAATTTTTCTCATTCAAATAATCATCGTAGTAATTGATTTCTAAGTGAATCGTTGGTTGCAGCCCTAGTATGGAACACAGTTCTGCTCAAATGTCTCCAGCCTCCTGTGTTGGAGCATTTTATTAAAATATTTAAAGTATGAAGAAAAGGTTTCAGCTAATGGTGGCGATAATGACCACATTTATTTCTTTCAGACCCGCTCTCTGTTGTTTATGGAACGTGTTCTTGTTTATTTTCTCCCAGTAGCTTTAGGAAATAGCTGTGGACACTTGTTGAAGAACATTTCAAAGATCTTTTGATGTTGGCGGCCTTTTGTTTGCCTTGCTGCCGAGATGAACCCACACTGCTTTAATAATGTTACGGTCCAGACTCGAGGGAGACTGATCCATGACTCACAGCGCTCCATTGTGTGTGGCTTTTATTTTTATTTTTTTTTATGTCTGACTTTCAATGCATTGATAGGTTGTTTGTTTGAGGTCATTCCCATGCTGAAAAATAAAACCAGTATCAGTCAGATGCTTCTCTGGTTGCAACTAGTGCTGGATCTTGATTGATCCAGTACTTCTCTGGATTCATGATAGCAGAAATATTGGAAACAAAACACAAAGTCTGACCCATAGCACCAAACCATGACGGTGACTGTTGTAGTAATTGAGTAATCAAAAAATAATTCTGATGATTAATCAAGTAACTGAAAAAAAGGCCCGTTTTGTTGCAGCTACTTTACCTAGTAAAGTAAATACACAAAATAAAATGCTTGTAAAAATGTATGTTGGTGACATCAACTAACTAACTCACTCATTCTTAAGTTACCCATTAACAACCTGTTGAGTAACTTGTGCAGCAGCTTAAAGTTTCGTCACCGTTCTTCACAACTGCTTAAAACAAATGAACAACGCCATGGAGAGAAAATTGTGGATAAAACTGGAAAGGTGATGTGATCAGTTTGGCAGTATTTCAGTTATTTTAACAAAAAAAATCAATGAATAATTAATAAATATAGACAATTATATTGTGATACTTTTTTCAGCCATATGTGCAGCCTTAGTTAAAAAAAATTGCTTCCTTTTTTTAAATAAAACATTTTACTTCTGAAAATGCATTACATATCAAATATCACTTTCAGTCTCTATATGAAGTGTAGAAACTTTTTTTTAAACAAAATACTCTCAGTTATTTTTTCACGTCATTACTCTTCTTGATCAGCAATGTAATGTTAACTGAAATGTATTTCTTTGTACATGTTTGACATTCCAGATTCTATTCCAAGACTCACAGATAAAAAAAGTTAGTCTTTTCCAAAGGGAACAAAAAACGTGACCTGTTAGCAGCTAGTTGAAAGTGATCCATCACTTTTGATACTTTTTGTGTCAAAAGTGTCTTCCTCCATAGCTGCTGAAGGCACTTTGCATTCCTCAATAACAGCTTCGTGGTGGAAGTGAGAGCGCTGTGCAACACAAATAATCATCTGTTTGGAACACAGTGCGCTATATAATAAAACATAATTTAACGAAGCGTTGATGCAGGTAATTTGCCTTGAGGAATTTTAATAGTCGGCGTACTCAAATCATTCGATGAGTCGTTACAGCCCTAGTAACTATTGCTAAGAATATCAATTATGATTAGGCGTGCCACCATAACAAATTTTGTTAGACGATAAGTTGTTCCAGAAGTTATTGCGATAAACCATGATGTTGATTTGAGACCATTTTATAATGGTATGCAATATACTATTTTATACCATTATTATAGTGGTATAACAATAATAGAACACATTCTCAAAGATCAATAAACGTTAAATTCTAATGAACATTTAACACTGGAAAATGTCTTTCAGAAAATGCTCTAGTTGAGACCAAAATACCAGTTCGAAAATGTTTTGTCCAGTTTTTGGTAGAAAGAAAGGGAGAGAAAAGAAAAGAAATCATACAAATTGAAATTGAGTTCATTTTAATTTATCATGCAATTGCTTTATTGATTATTATGACAGGCCTAATTATGATTGATCCACATTTTCCTCAGTCGTCTTCCTTTCAGGTCCGTTTCACCTTTGCTGAAACGGACCTTCCCCTTATAACCCACACAACCTGAAGAGCTGTAAATTGTGTGCTAATTATAACAAATTGAAATTGCTGTTGTGCTGTACATGTGTTGGACTGTCCAACATAAGTATCATAATCACATGTTCTTGATGAAGTGCTGCCCTTATGGGCTCCACGGCTGACATGATCAGGTTGTTCTAAACCCTTGTTAGCTCCTGTCTTGTGTGCTAAATCAAACTCACAGGAGAACATGCACATCACTTCCTGAGCTTCAGTCTGTGGCTTGCTTAGCAGCTTATCTTCACCCCTGATGACTCCAGATAAAGACGGCTCAGCTCTCTGTTCTCAGGTCTTGAGACTCAGTCGAGTCTGTATTCATCACAAAGTCAAGTTTTGAGTCTTTGCTCGTCTTAAATTTGACTGAATTTCAAGTCTTGAGACTCATTTCTGAACAGTTGACTAGTTCTGTCAAAAAAGTGAGAATCAACTTATCAGAACAAAATAGACAGCTTAATGTCTAAAGCTACTTTTGCATTTTTATTAGTGGTGGTGTGACTTGTTTAGCATTTTTGCAGGGCTTTCGTTAATTGCAATTTATTTAAAAAATAAATATTTGACAAAATAAGCTTTCTGAACCATTTGAGAGAAGGCTTGATGCAGTTTATTTTTTTTTACATGTTTCACCAAAGTAGGCAACCTATTTTTTTGGTCAATTTCAGTTAATTTATTATTTATTTAAGATTGGCTGTTATACTTATAATGGCACCGACAGAACAAATGAAAGTTGTTTTTTTTTTTTTTTTTTTGCATGTTTGACCAAGATTCTGAAACTATTGGTGCATAGTGTGCTGTACTGGTGCAGTTATCAAATAAATTTGTAATTCAGTACATTTATGTCTGTGTTTAACAAAAGAAATGCTGTAAGTCAATTCAGCACTGTTTTTCCATACCGTTTCCAATGATCACATCTTTGTACAATGAGACATTTTGAAAATAAATGTACTTAATGGAAACACCCCAGCTTTGAAAAAGCCCTTTTTCTGATGAAAAGCACATTTGTAATAAAAACTTGGCTGCTGACCAAAGTGATGTAAAGCAGAAGGCTGGTGGATTTAGCTTATTATTCTGTGTATTTTCGGAGGCGGTAATCTAGGCTTGTCACAATAACAAATTTTGCTGGACGATAAATTGTCCAGCAGTATTGCGATAAACGACAATATTGTTGTTTTGAGACTATTTTCAAGTCATATAGTAATGGAATAATAATGCAAGAACACATATCAATAAACTTTAAATTCTGCTGAACATTTAACACTGGAACCCGAAGACATTATAAATACCCAAAATAAATAAACAAAACAGAAACGGTAAATAAAATGAATTCTGAAGTGTCTGTAAATAAAGTTGTCCTTCAAAAAAAGGGCGAGTTGAAACCAAGTCACCAAACTGAAGACTTTACCCTCCAGTTTTTGGCAGAATGAGAAAAATGATAAATCATGACAATGGAAATTATTGAGCTTGTTTTAATTTATCATGCAATTAATTGATTTATTGATTATTGTGACAGGCCTACGGTAATCAACAGGAAAAGTTTCAGAACCATTTACTTAATCAAATAGAAGCAATAAAATGTGTCCTCTTCACATCTGTGTAGTTTGTTTTAGAAAGTAAATAATTAAAATAGTCCAGAAGTCATTTCAGATGTCCAAAATATCATCACCTGAAATTTAGATTTTAAATTAGTTGAGAAGTCTAGATGGCCATCGACATCCAGATGATTTTCTGTTCAGCCTGCCGCTGTGTGTGTTTAGTGTGCAGGGTGCTGATAAAGTGTTAATGAGCCTATGAGGAAGGGTGTTAATTGATTCATTCTCCTTGGGCTTATTCTCATTAACACCCGGTCCCAGGATAGCTTGTATCTCTGCAGCCCCCCCAGAAGCCTCCCATGTGTCCCTGTTCCCTCCCTGCAGTTCCTCCCTGTGGGGGGATGGCTGGCTGACTGGGAGGCTTCAAACCTGGGTCAGGATCTCTGAGGAAGCTGGAGGAGGCATGTGGATGCTTTAATAACTGACTTTTTTTATTTGTTTTTTTTTACAGTATTCGCAGTGTAATGCAGAAGTACCTGGAGGAAAGGGATGAACTCACTTTTGACAAAATTTTCAACCAGAAAATTGGTAAGTCTGACCTCTTTTAAAGGGAGTAAAGCTTTTTCACACCTCGCATCATCCTGTGTCCTCTCCTCCATGTTTCCAGTCTATGATCTCTCCTCTGATTGTGATGATTTATACCATAAATCCTATAATATTAAATGTAAACATTAGCAGCGTTAAAATATCAGTCATGAGGTCCCATCCACCGTTATGTTTTATTAGCTCCTATGATTGTAATTACATAGTTTCAAATAATGAACACTTTTCACATTTATTGGTACCTCTGGTAAAGATGTGTGAACAGTGGTGCCCCCACTGTGAGCCCCTCCCCCAGAGAATCATTGTCAGGTCATATAAAGGTCATAATCATCTTCAATCAATACATAAATGTAGAATCCAATAAACAATTAGAGAAAGAAATTTATAAAATTAATATTTTCTTTATTTAAACTTTCCGGGGATGCCTCTGTTTGCAACGACTTTAAGAATTAAAAATCTTTCTTACACTAACCTGGTTTAAAACCGACAATTAAGAACCAAAACCGATGTGACCTTATCTGAATGAATTTATGCAGTGGACAGGAAATAACTCTTTTTATTCACCTCTGGAAACTCATCGGGGTTCATTTTTAATGTGCACCTCTAACATTTTCTATTTCCTTTTTCTTTTATTCTGCATCAGTATGATTTTATGGAGGCTAGTTAGCTTAGCCATTCCTCAAAATACGAGGAATGGCATTTCCTTGCATTCAAGTAAGCCACATAGGTGACGTTTTTGAAATTTTAGGTTTTGAAAAAAATGGCTATCACCAGTCAGAACAATAATTAAAAAGATGAAATCAACTGTTAATTTTTTTAAGAAAGAGAAATTAATCTATGAAACATTTGCATGTCTTCAGTAGAGGGGCCAATAAATGGTGAGCGCACTGTAAATACTTATTGTGTCTGGTATTTTGTAGCATTTTAGAGTGGAAGTTTAAACTCACAGCCAAAATGTAACAGAATGGGACATGAAAATGTATCAGTCTCATGTCTATAAATAGATGTCAAGTGTTTTTATTTCTATGGGCTGAGTGTCTGTGGCAGAGTGGGTCTGCCTCAGGACGGCCTTCATCAGAGACATTTGAGAGTTGATCAACAAATGACCACTTAGATTTGATCCAAATAAAATTTGTCTGATGCTTTTCTGATTGTCGTTGGAAAGCAAATAATGTGGCACTAGAGCCACAGCTGGCTGTGTGTGTGGTTTTCTGTGTAGTTTTCACCAAAAGTATGGCTGTAGAATCCAGATAAATGGAGCTGTGGTGGAAAACATCAGGATCAGCAGATGTTTCAGCGTTGGTGTCGGGCCTGAACCCAAAAAGGTGACGGGTCCGTCTCCAGCCGCGGTTCTTGTTGTCTCCAGAGGGGCTTTCTTTGAAACCAGGCGGTTGATCTGTGATGCTGCTGCTGTGAGGGCTGCATGTGGGCGGCTTGTTCTGCTAGCTAGCATCATGTCTGCTGCTTCCTGAGGCCGGCCCGGTGGAAGCGCCGCCTCTCCACCATAGAGCACAGCGTCTCTGTTCACAGCTGACCGGCTGTGTGCCGTACCAGGGGACCGCAGCCACCCTGCAGGCCTGAGCTTGGTTTACTTACACTTCTCACCCCCCACCCCACCCACCCCGCCCCATGAGAACAGGCTGTGTTAATTGTCCCTGGCTCCGTCTTCGTCTCCAGCTCCTCTCTCTCTCCATCTCCATCAGGCTTAACACTCATTTAATTTCTGTCGGTTGTGTTCAGTTTCATCTCCTCCTTCCTCTCCGTTTTGGTGTCTGGACATGCATACAAGATGGATTTCTTTTAATAAGTCAGTAATACTTGGGGATTTCTGTTGTCCAGAAAAGGTTTGAGCTCCTTAGGAAACTATAAACGCCCAAGATCACAGCAGGATCATGCATCTGTAGCAGGGCTGCAGCTAACGATTATTCTGACGATTAATCAATTCAGACATGAAAAAGTGCACATTCTGCAGATTTTTTTATTAACCACATAAGCCTTTTTATACAATATTAGAAATGCATTAAAATATGCAAATTAGCAAATATTTGAATCTGTTAAGTAAACATTTCTTGCTTGGGTGCTACAGATGTGTGTCCTGTGCTACAAATGATCAAGGGTTCACTAACAGAATGCTGTTTTTGAATTTTAGGCAATCAAATGTAAAAAGGAATTTAATTTTTTCATTTGCAAACATTTAGTGCATTTCTAATATTGTATATAAAAGTTTTAAATGGGAAAATGAAAAATCTTCAGAATGTGACCATTTTTTTTTATCCAACTAATCATCAGATCAATCGATTACTAAAATAATTCAGCTGCAGCCTTACTTCTCTTATAAATAAATATTTATCACAGAAAAGCCAGTGTCGAGTTATAATAATAAAATTTTTACAAATCCCAGTTGTTTGCCTCAGGTATTGGGTTGGACAAATAATTATTTTTTTGTCTAGAGAGTTTGTAGGAAAAAAAAACAACCTAATTTTAATATAAACATTTTATTTCAAACACAAACATATTCATAACAGAAAGATGGGAATAAAACTAAATTCCCCGATTTAGATAACTAAACACGAGATGATAAATTGGCCACAATCTGTTGTTTCTAGGTATTGCATTCCCAGTGGTCCAGTTATTCCAATAACTGAGCTCAAAGAATGCGGAACTGTCTTCAGCCGTTTTGCAATAAGCTTCCTGGCTTTAGCCAGCTGTTTTACATATTTTATATTCAAATAGTTTTGCATGTTTCTCTGCATGAGGTGGCTGTTTGCACATTTTCTAAGAAATCTTCTGGAACAATGGAGATGACAGCTTGTTTTTTTATCAGTTCAGTCATGACAGACAAACCTAAACTTCTGCTTTACTAATACGACTCAGAAATAATTTCCATGCATTCCACTGATTTTCATGTTGCTACATTTAGACAAACAATACCCAGAAACTTCCCAGAAGTCTTGGTTTTAAGCAGCAGGCTAAGTGTCTGTCTGCATGAAGTGAAAAGCTGCAGTGCAGAGAGACTCTGCCATGCTGCGCCTCGTTTCACTACGATCAGCTCTTGTGACTCTCATGGCTGCAGAAAACCCAGATCTCAGCAAATCTTCCTCGTTCCTCACTGAGCTTCCACTTCCAAAACTCACTTTATTTTCCATTCCAACTTTATCCTCAACAATATCTCCTTTTCTAAGGCGTTCAGATCGGTGAATCTACGGAAGACCAGCAGTTATGTCGCAGCTCACACATGGATCCTTTGTGTTGTTTAGGAGGAGCTTAACTTGCATCACTGAGATGTAAATAGGACTTTTTTTGGATCCGTATCAGGGCTGTGTGTGAAGGAGTATTTTAGTAATCGAGTATTCTATCGATTATTCAAGTAATCAAATAATTTGATCAAATAAAACACTAGTAAATACTTCCATAAAAGCAGAATTAATATTGGCCCAAATTTTTATATCTGTGATTACCCAGTAATCACTCTTCTCTTATGTAGCTTAAAAAATCAACCTGTAACAATAATAACTCACTTCCATCCATATATCCATCCATTTCCTTACACTCTTGTCCCTCGCGGGGTCAGGAGGGGTGCTGGTGACTCTCCATTTCGGGAGAGAGGCGGGTACACCCTGGACAGGTCGCCAGTCCATTGCAGCACTTTTTACGTCAAAGTGGATAAAAAATACACAGAAATCTGAAATTAATCAGTGCAATAATAAAAATGAAAATCAGCACATTTTTGTTTAAAGCGTCAGTTTAAGAGATGAACTGTCACTTTTCAACCTTTTCATAACTTTTGTGTTCATGTGAACAATGGGACCTTTTACACCATTGCCTGTCACGAAACCAAATTTTACTGGACAATAAATTGTCCCAGAAATTATTGCAGTAAATGATGATGAAAAAAAAAATTATTCAACTTAGGCAGGGAAAACGGGCAAAAGTGGGAAGTAGTGCAAACTACTTCATATTGGGTGTCAATTTGCATTGTTTCGCAAAATGCTGACTTTTCAGCGATATTAAAGGGGAGTGTCTCTTTAATGAGTGTTTTCTAAACAGAAGTTACAGCTCTCATTTGAATTTATTATGAAATTACTTGAATTATTGCTTATTGTGACAGACTTGACTCTGCTGCCCATTTGTTGCCATCAGAATGGTAGGAAACATATTTTCTGGTTTGTCTGTAAAGCTACATTGCTCTAAGCATCGGCTACAGAGCTGGAGCGCAAGCTGCTGTGTTCCGTCTAACTACATATGTCTTCACTCCACCTGCATGCATACACCCGCTGCGCACTTTACCGAAACAGCAACTAGGCAGCAGCTCTGGGTGAATGTTGAATAAAACAAAGGCTATATATGCATTGCATGTAAACATTTTCATCAATCAATGAAATCTCCCAAATTCCACGGACAGAACATGAGATGTTTTAAGTCAGTTCAGCTGTTTTTCTGTATCAGATTGGTTTTATTACTAATCGTGATATCGGTATTGAAAGTGAAAAACGTGGATCAGTGCATCTCTGGTCACCATTTATACAGGACGAGTCTTGAAAATGAAACATTTTCATCACTAGTTTTCATTTAAAACTGATAGAGGCAGAACAGAGCGCCCGTCAGTCAGAAGACCTCATGAATATTTTGGCACACACACACACACACACACGCACACACACACACACACACACACACACACACACACACCACTCTCCTACTGTACGGATAGTTTTAGGATATTTACAACCTAGTAATGAGGCGAAGCAGGCATTGGGAACACTTTACCATGGTAACGTTGAGATCTGGGAGCCGTTTCTACTCTAATATACCAGTAAATTATAGTTTTCTACCGGGATGATTGATTTCACAGCTGCGGCCGGTTCACTAATGTGCCCTGCTCTGTGTTTACTACTTCTGTTTTGTTTTTCGTCTCAGAGCTTTCATTAGTCTTGTTTTAATCTGCAGCATCATAGAAACCAAATTAAAAACGCATTAAAAAGCTCATATTTCTTTTAGATGAGATCTTCGGTGATTCGCTAGTCGTGTGCATCTCGAGGGCACAAAACATTCTCCAACCTGCTCGTTTATCGCAGAATGGAGATTTTAATACGAGGTTCATTTACACTAGAAGACAGTCCGACCTCATATCCGTGGGCTACTGTACTCCTGGGTTATGATCGTGTCTGCGTGTGTTTATTGGACTTCCAGCCGACCTCCGTGCTCCCCCTGGTTGTTTGTCTGAATATTTTGGATTTGTGGGTGTGAGTTACGATGGCATCAATTGCTTTCTAAAATGAAAGCCATAAAATATGACGCTAAACTCTGGAGGCAGGGGAGAGGAGGGGTGTCATTCACAAGTTGATTTGGATTTCATCATCCCTGCCTCTCTGCCTTGTGGCTCTTCCTCCATTTTTATTCTTTTTCTCTTTCTATTCTCTCCTAATATATCTCCCCCTCCCCACCTCTCTCTCTCTCTCTCTCTCTCACTTTTTGCTTTGGCATTCTCCCTCTCCATCTGTCAGACTTCTGGAACGGGTGATGGAGAGTTGTGGGTTGCTTAGCAACTGCGGTTGCTGTGGTAACTGTGCCAGAACTGCTGCATTTTGCTAGTCGACGGAGAGAAATGAAATTGATTAAAGGAGGAATGAAACAGGTGATGGGAATCGGAGGGAGACAGAGGTGCGCAGGGGGGTATTTCAGGGTGGGGTGGGTGTGGGGGTGTAAAAGGAGAAACCCTCTCGTGGAAAGCACCGCAGCTTGGATTCTGATGTCAGCACAGTGCCTGAGCCACCTGGCTGTTTATTCACCAATCATGATTCACGCCGTCTCTATTCCAGAGGATCCCACAGCAGCCGCTCCGACTCACCATGTCTAACAGTCGCAGCTCTATGACAGTTGTTTGCAAAAATAACCCCTCAGAGTGCACTTATAACCCCCTCCAACCCCGCTACCCGCCCACTACAGCTGTGGTATGAGATTGTCTACCCCTCAGTTCCCCATGCAGGGATGTGCTTAGACTGGTTGTAAAATCTTTAATATCTTCAGGGCTGTTTTATGCCCCTCATCTAGTCGCCTCGGCATTGCTGGACAACTGAAGCACATCGCTCAAGTCCTGCAAAGCGTTACATGACGGAGAGACGTGCGTCTTAATTCAGTTCTGTTCAACTATACAGCAACGCTTCATCCCAAGTCAACAGCAACGAGGCAGTTCAAAGTGCTTTACATCATAAAAACATCATTCAAGCTGCATTTCCATTAACCATCTAATGGCATTTAATACATTTGCTTAATGGATACAGAGCAATTTTGAAAGGAAAAAAGAAAAAAAAAAGCTCACCTTCAATAAGGCTTTAAGAAACGACATGAAAATAAGTTTAGGTTTCTAAACACTAATAAATACTAGTCCTTTTTCAATTTTCTTAAGCAATTTCTTACACGACTTTCCATTTTGATAGTACTTTTTATCTTGGATATGTGAAATCATAAGCTCAGTTTGTTTCTAACTCATTGATCATTTTGCTTTTTCAGTTATCTGCAGATAAATTCACTCTCATTCAAAACTCAAAAATAGACCACTCAGTGTTTTTGACACCAAAAACCTGATTAGATCAAGTTTTTTATGAAACAGATGGGGAAAAACGCAGATAACTTGGCTTTATTTTAGAAATTTTGAAAGAGAATATCAAAGAGAAGGTCCGTTTTCTAGAATTTAAACGAGAGTACAGTTGCACTGGACTGATGCTGGTTGCTGTCAGAGTTGCTGGTTTAATTGTCATCATGTTCCAATTTTCTAACACACCAAAGAGACAAATTGTGCTACTCTTTGTTTTGAAGTATTTGGGCTAAATATGACAGAAAATGAAATTATTACTGTACAAGATTATTTCCATTTGTGCTTCAAAGCACTCTTCTTCAATTAAATTGGAACATTTAATCCAATTTATCTGATTTTTATTAAAGTACATCAAAGCATTTGCTTCTGGTTGATCTGGTTGTAGAAGAAAAATGAATGGAATTCTCAGCTTTGATCAGAACCGATGAAGGGAAAACCGTCTGATTTGGAGCCAGTGGATTGGTGCATCTCTGAAATGGAAACTAAAAACAAAACTAGGGCTGTTGTAAACGAATATTTTAGTAATCGAGTAATCTATCGATTATTCTTACGATTAATCGAGTAATCGGATAAAAAAATTATAAAATGAAATATTGGTAAATCTGGCATAATACTGGTGTTACTATCAGATATCAATATCAGTCCAATTTTTCATATTTGAGCATCCCTAACAGTTGCTTTTTTTGTAGTTTAGAAAACTAACCTGTAACAATAATAGCTCACTTTCTAAGTTAACCAGAAGAAAAGTTATAGAAAAATCTGAAATTATATTGAATTTAATAACAAAGAGGCAGGCTCACAAATATGCTTATAAAAAATGTCTACAATCCAGCTTTTAGTTTATGTATTCATCTTCAGTGAGTTTAATAGATTAATTAAACTCACCTTGCCACCTAACCTGTCACGCTTTGGGTTTGAAAATACGGGAAATGCCGCCTGGAGTGGGAGGAGAGGGCGAATGAACAAACGTAAGATGGGGTGGAGGGGAGGAAATAGACCAGCGGACTGACGAACCGTTAGACCGGGGGACGAACACGGGGGGAAGCAATACGGGATATTTACGACACCTTCACTGGTCACACTCAGAAACTCATCTACCAGCCATGTACGATGCGCTCCGCCACCCGTTTCTTCAGACCGGGATATGAAATTTATTGTATGGTTCGTCGGTAAAGCTACATTTACACGGTAAGCATCAGCTACTCAGCCGCCCGCCCTGTTCAGTCTATCCGCTCACCTCAGCGCTCTTCCCGCCGTTCGCTTTCAACCAGCAGCCCCGGAGGAGAAATGCTGCCGTACTCCAGGCATTCCCCCAGTCATTTTAAGGATGCTTATTGGTTCCCCAAAAACGATAAAAAGTCGGGCATTATCATCAATCAATAAAATCCCCACGGGCCAATCTTGAAGATTGGACTTTATGCCGCTGAGACTTAGCTTTTGTCAACAACTCAGAGGCGGAAGTGAGAGCTCCGCGCAACGCAAATGAAGTCCCGGCCGGAACACAGTGCGCTAACTAATAAAACATAAATTAACGAAGCTTCGAGGCAGGTAAATTTTCCTCGAGGAATTTAAGTAATCGAGGTACTCGAATCATTCGAGGAATCGTTTCAGCCCTAAACAAAGCAAAACAAAACAGGAACACGGTTCAGAATTTGATGCTGACATTATCAGAACGTAAAAATAAAAGCTGACTTTCTCAGAGGTTCACAGAATAATCAGATCTGTTGGAAAACTAGTTGAGAATCTAGAAAATGAAAGAGCTTCGAAATAAAGAATTTGAAGAATTGTGTATTGTGTGATGTATCTAACAATACATCTAACAATCATTTTAGTAATCGATTATTCAATCAAGTATTCATTGCACATTCTACAATTTTCCCTTAATCATATACTCAATCATTTGTACAATATATAAAATGTGTTATAGAAATAAAACAATAATAGCTTTTTAAATGCGACTAAAAATAGCCTAAAATGCATTAACTGCATTCCTTTAGTGAACACTTGATCATTTGTAGCAGCTAAAATATGCTTCTAAAATCAACATCTGAAAAGCTCAGCTCTTTCTGCTTTATGTAGCATCAATGAAGTATAGAACTGGTATTTGAACTCATTTTTGGATTAACTAATAATTGGACAGCAAAAGGAATTTGAAGGATTACAGGATTTGAAGATTTTTGTTATCCTATATGCAAAATATAAATGTTTTTTGTACAGTTTGGGCTTAATTACTGCTGTGACTGTTTTCATTTCAGCAAATGTCCTTTATTTGAGTCTGTTGACAATTACTTCTATAATCGATTCATCATGATTAATGGTTTCAACCCTACATATATCCTTTTTTTCTGATCCCTTGAAGACCACCGCATTTAAAATTTTCTAAATGTTGTGGCATAAACTTGCATATATATTTTTTTCACCTTACATTCAAAGTTTCCAATCTTTTCCACCCTCACTAACATCACCTTTTACGTGTCAGTGTGACTCTTCTGCAGACCTGTGGCAACACTGGTGCATGTAACTAGTAGTGTGAAACTTCCAGTGAGTGCAAGAGGAGAGCTGGCGGCTTGGGCTGATGCAACTGGTTTCCTACCGGCGACCTCGTTGTGTTTTCAGGTTGAACACGTTTTTGAAGCGTGCCACTGTGCTTTCAGCCTTCAGCCTGTGCTGGGTTTCAGGTTCACAACCTGAAACCCAGCGACACGATAAAGGTCACGCCACATGTTAGCAGACGCCTCGGTTTCACTCAGATGTCGGAGGCTGGAGTTGACATCTTGTACTGAGGGACGTGCGCCGTGCTGCTTCATCAGTTCTCCTGAGAGTCCCAGAGACACTCTGCATATGCTGCTGACCTGTATCGAGTCCAGTTGGCTAATTACGTCGTTAAGCACATAATATTTCTGTAGTTTTTACAAACAGTCCTAGTTGTTTCAAGGTTAAACATCCGCGTGTCAATTTGTTCAAGATCTGTAGTCAAACAGTGCTGTGGTGATAAAGTTAGACAGTTGATTCCTTCCTAAAGTTAGTCAGCTCATCATTCATTAGCATTCCGTTGCTAATATTATTTCCTCCAGAAAACCTGCTAAGGCCGGTGGTAGGTTGCTGGGTCAGTCGGTCGTCCAGCTGTCCGCTGTGTTTGTGAGTTAAAAAATGTTTACAATTTACAGGACTTTGAAAATATCACTAAATTATGTGTTATTGTAGACATTACCTAAACATCAATTATGAAGCCTTAAAAATGGCAAAAATAAACTAACATCAATAAATAAATAAGTAAAGCCTGGTAGCCCTCCAGGCTTACGTTATACAACAGAAAACCCCGATTTTGGTTTGGATGCTGGTTGGAAGCTCAGTTTGTCTTTTCATAAAGACTGATACAAGCTGAATTCATTTCCAATGTTGTGTATTTAAAAAAAATCCTACATGTTCCATTGAAATCTCTACATATTTGTTCTTGACAAAAGAAAAGTATTTATATGTTGCGTAAACTGAACAAGATGCCAAATCTGTAGTGTAATGAGTTTTAAATATTTTCATATTTAGCATGAACTTTTCTTACTGAAGGATCCTAACAGTCTCTTTAGAAGTTGAACAAAAAAATAGCTTTATTAAAAGTGTATTGGTCCTGTTTAAATTGGAGATGGACCCATCAGATATTAATATCTGTTCTGTCTCAATATTGATAAAAATCAGCGGCAGTGTTCCTAATCCATAAGGGCAGATCTGCTTAGACTAATTCTATGCTTTCTGCTCTAAATGACGTCACACTTAATTATTTAACTTACATTATATTTAGAATTCCTAACTTCACTTTCTGAACCATTTGAAAGGTTTGTTGCAGTTTATTTTTACATTTGACCAACATATTCAACCTATTGTTTTTGTCAGTTTATTATTTACTTTACACTGGCTGTGCTACTCCTGACTGCACTGGTTCAACAAATCAAAGTTTTGTGTTTACATGTTTGACCAAGCTTGTGAAGCTATTGGTGCATTTAAGTGTTGAAATGATGTAGCATTAACAAATAAATGTGTAAATCAGTAAACTCTAAGCCAGTTCAGCTTTGTTTTTCTGAAAGGGGTCGATATCGGCCCATACTGAACCTCAGATATCTGCATTAGTGTCAGAAGTGAAAAAAGTGGATCGGTGCATCCCTAGTTTAGACACGGCAGGAGTGTCTGCGTCCTCAAAAAGTCTTAAAGATAAAAAATGAGTGCATTATTTTCCTCCTTGCACACCACTGTCTGTGCAGCCTCAGCAGTTGGTGTAGATCGCCTTGTGCATTCAGGAATTTCTATAATTTTCCAAATATTCTTCAGGATTGCCTTTAAATTCCAGCTGCATGTGAGCGAACTCTGCCCTGTGCTCTGGAGCTCAGGTTGTTGGTGGAACATGAAAAGAAATTAAGCGTCATCAAAGAACTGCTGCAGCTGTCAGTTAGCATATTATGTTTGAAACATCTCATAAAATCATAATGCACAGTGCAAGACACTTGATGTACATGCTAGCAGCTAGCATGGTTTCTGGTAACGCTATTTAATGACCATCAGTGAACAGCACAGTCAGTAGAATACTTAACATTGTTTGCTGAATCCTGAAGCAGGATGAGTGTCTGTCTCACACACATGCACACACACACACACACACACACACACACACACACGCACACACACGCCCCAGACAGAGAAATGGTGGCTCTGTGCGACCCTATAAAGGTCAGTGTATGTATAATGCAGCGCTGTCAAGTTGTCCCCTGACTCGCATGAACCTTTTTTTTTTTTTTTGTTTGTCTTTTCCCATATTGGCTCAAAATGAAACAAAGCTGTTTGTCACCTTGGAATGAAAATGGAGAACAAGGCACAAGGAAGACATTTATTTCCAGAGTTTAGTTTTTCCTCTCCTGTTTAAACATTAAATTCATGAATTTCTGAAATTCACTTTCTTCAGCAGCAGGTTAGTCAGTTCCAGGCAGTAAAATGACCACATTCTGTCAAGGAACAGAAAATGGCAATTAAACCCCCGAAGGCAGACTTCTTTAAAAGTCACTATGACAAACATTACAGTAAAATAAGTTCATGCTTGTACTATAACTGCAGTGCTGGAAGTTGGGGTTTTATTTAGTTATTTGTCATTTATAATGTCCAACAACTCTGAAGGGAATTGTTTTTGAAAATAAACCTCTATCAATTAGTAGCTTTCTAATTTGGTCTTTCTAGACCAAATTAGAAAGCTACTAATTGATATAAGAGCTGAAAAAGTCAGATTAATCATGATAAATCAGTTACTGAAATAATCAAACCATTTGGTAAACCGGTAACCATTAATTTAAAGTATACACTCTAAAAAGGCCATTTGCTGAAATAGCAGAGTTACAATCTAAGTAATGAAAACTGTACAAAAAATATATATATTTTGCATTTTTGATAAAACATCTCCCTCCCATGTCTTAGTAGCATAGTTTTGGCTCCAACTGGGTCAAATTCTGTTAAAGAAATCTCGTTTGCCATCTGTTTGTTGTCCAATTATTAATCAGTTATCTTCAATCTATTGATGATCAAGCAGAAAGAGATGAGCTGCTTATGTTAGTATTTTTTGGTTGTTGCTCAACTGGAGTCATTTCCTGTCACATGGTTTCCACCAGAGACCAACCAGGACACAAATAGCAGTTGCTCAGTGTGTTCATTTTTCCCCACCACTTTTAAACAAAGAGCCTATCCTCGTTTACTCCAAACAAACATCATCCTACTAGATGAGGGAAAATGTATCCGAGCTCCAAGGCTTCCCGGCTCAAACCACCGCCCTACATCCTCTCATCTGCTTCACGTCCTTTACCTGTCCTCTAACCTGTGTGTAAGCAGAAAGATAGTCTGTCACATTTGGTTATTGTCATAGAAACACAGTCTCAGTCATGGATCTCATAGCTACACCATGGATGGTGAAGTTGATGTGATTGTTCAGAGGGTTCATGCTCTCGGGACAGAGAGCGTTTTCTACAGACTCCTTTATGCCCCGTGAAAGCAGGAGTGTCCCTGAACAGCTCGTTACACTTTGTGTTTTTGGTGGAGGTTTCAGACTGGATTGTGCTAGGGTTCTTTTTTTTGTCAGTGGTTTGATTTCTTTTTCATTTTATTTCCTTTTATTTGTATATAGAAAGGTAATTTTCTACTATTATGCTGACTGTTGGATTTAGAAAGTGCCATTTAAAAAGTGTAGAGTTAATCTCGATCTTTTTGGTTAGCAAGGTGAGTTGGATTCACGTCCAGCTGAACAAATATCGCTTCTCCTCTGCAAAAACAGTTGCGTAGCGATAAGATACATTTATCGTGATAAATTTCTTATCAAAAAAGAATTATAATTTATTGTTGTCAAAATAAATTCTAATTAATGCTGTTTAAAACCCCTCAAAACTGTCAGGAGTGTTTTACTGTTTTTCTAAAGTCTTTGTTTAATGTGAGCGTCAATAAATATCAATACATTTGAAAATATGATGAAATGTAGTTTCTGTGAGCAGTTAAGTACTAATAACATTTCTTTATGTGACTGGAGTCTGAAAGAAACTAATTACAAATGAACATGTTTTCAAGAACAGTATTTCTCTTGTGTTTTTCTGTGACTGCTGTTCAGTTCACTATTGTTGTCATAATAGTACCACAAAACATCTCTTGATTCTGATGTATGAAAATCAGTGAGGCAGCATGGCATTACCACACCTTCTTCTGGGCTGTATTATCACTCTATAATCACTTATACAATATAAGTGATTATAAATATTATTTAAAAAGTTTTTAACTGTAAATCTGTCACTAAAGAGTCGAGTCTTACAAACTCATTATATTACGTCATATTATATGGCTCTAATAATGCTGCCCAGTATGAAATGGACCACTTCACTGTTCTACTTATGTTAAGTAGTTTTCTTATGTTGCTAAACATAATCACGCCAATAAATCATAGCTTGAAACAAAGCAATTATTGATGTTTCTATGGAAACAACAGAGGGAAAAAAAACTATTTCAAAATAATTATCCCCACTTATCTGTTTTTGAGGTTGGCAAACATCAGTTAGAGTTTATCTTTATTATGAGAGGTTGACTAAACATCCTGATTAATTTTCCTAGGTACATTATAAACAATTTGATATTTCCAATCTCTAGTAATTAGGACATATGGTGTTATGACAAGTACAACATATTATCAGCTCAAGATAAGCAGATTTCAAATAAGGTGATAATGTGTTTAACTTCAAAGCCGATAATTCTAATAAAAAAAGAACAGTAGTACAGTCCACTATGGCAGGAAGTTAGAACATTGGCTGTTTGAACCTTTCTGGGCACTGCTTGAAATGATTCCACTGTTCCAGATATTTAATGTATTTCATGTGTAACAACCATTTAGGCAGAAAGTTGCTGTGTAGTGTGTACAGACGAATAAGGATGAAAAATGCCTCCTATGACAAAAGTTGATCCAGCAGAGAGCGACATGTTTGTAAAATGGGTGGGTCCATTCAGATAAAGGTCAGTACCTTTGTAGTCAGGCAGGTGCAGCACATGCATTCTGCTCTTGTCGCAGGGCTGTTAGCAGAAGTCTATTGTTGATTTGTACTGTAGGAGTTGTGAACAATCGTTCCTGTGAAAAACAAATTATCTGTAGAAAGTTCATCTTTTTTATTTGTAATCATTGTAAAACAAGTAGTGGTGGGACTGCACGGAAATATTTCAGTTAATTACAAAAGAAACGTCTTCAATTCAGAAAACTCTTATGTGCTAAATTGTTGAATACAAAATGAGCTTAATAACAAAGATATTGTTTTTAATTTGTTAACCATCAGATTGGTGCAACGTGCTGTTTACGCTGGCATTAGCATTTTGATTGTTTGTGTTGATGTTACATGTTTAGCATTGAGATGCCATTTTAGCTTTGAATAGCTTCACTGATGGGATATCTCCTTTTAGCACAACTTGAACACAATAATAGTCTTCCATTGTTCAGTAATGTCACTTTTGAAGCCAAAATTAACTCTGAGTGGGCCAAGAGAAGAGGCTTCATCGTCCATCACTGTTGTTAGCAAGTGTCGCTTCTTGTGTGTCAAATTTACAGGTGTACTAGAAACACAATGCAAAGGTTCCGGCTCGGGACTTTTTTATATTTGAAATGAATGTGTGTTGGCATTTTGAGCACAATAAAAATCCATGTAGTTAATCAACACCTTAAAGTCCTTCCCCTAATTATAATACTAATTATAATACTTAAATATTTAACTTGAGAAATCACTGAGGTAATCAGTTCCATCTTTTCTTTGTCCTATTTTTATATTTCAGCTTAATTATTTCTTTTATTTCTTTCCAAGAGTACGAACATTTAGATTTTGTTGTATTAAAGGGGCAGTATCACGAAAAATCAACTCTTTCAGCTTCACTTCGATCCTTTAATCTCCATGGCAGCCATTCAGCTGTGAAAACTACCTGGGTGGACCTAGCCCCGCCTTCGAGCTCCTCGTCAGAGCTCCAGTTTCCAAGCTATCAAACAACCACCAGCAATTGGCAAACATCTGGAGAAACAGATGCTGTTTCAGCAGAAACAACCCCAGTTCTGCTGAGCTCATTATGGTAGCTACGTCGCACAGCAACACTGGTAAAAACGTTGTTAAAGGGTTAGTAGAGGAGCCATGTTGTGATGACTTCCTGGAGGCAAAGTTTAAGAAAGAGCAGGAGTTTTTAAAGAGACAGAAGCCCAATTTCAACATGTGAAATTCTCTCTTACATCATATTTAATATATAGCATATTTATAACAACTAAAGTTAACATAATTACTTGATTGTGCTACAAAATGGCAGAGTGCCTGGAAGATGCACAGCCCTGCACCGTTGAGAGAATCGTCTTCTTTGGAGGGAAGAATAATAGTGGGAACGATGGGGATCTGAGTCAAAAATGAGCCTCGTTTCAGAGAGAATGACTCAGCAGTCAGGCTGTATGAAAGCTTTTGTCACGGGGATCATGTTCCATTGGGACACAGATATGGTAAAGTCATTCCTGTAAGATTAAAGTAAATTATTTCAATCTAGAAAAAAAGGTTCTTAAATGTCTGCAGGTACTTTGCTGGTTTCCAGCCGTCGGAAACGGTCAGCACATGTTCTGCAGTGCATTTGGAACCCAGCAGCCTCTGTTCAGGTGACAGAACACAGAGGCAGCCTCAGCTAGCTAGCCAGGTATTTTTAGCCTGTTCAGGTTGATCCCACTAATGAAATGAAGCTCACAGGAAAGCCACGTCTGACTTCAACCAGAGGTGAGTGAGTGTGTGCCAGGGACTTCTCTGGAAGAGGCTATTTGTTGAATTAGCCGGGTAGTGTTGAAGTGCTCACAGATTAGGGTTAATCCTCCCGTCTCGGTGATGTAAGAAGTGCTGTTTTTCCCCTCCGTTAATGCCTCTTGTGCACGTCCAGTCCCTACCACTGAAAAGTTGTGAGGCCCGCTGAGGTGCACAGCTTTCGGACACCCCGGTGCTCTTTGCTGCGGATGCACGCCACGCGCGGCTGCTCTCCAGGCCATTTGTTTGGATGAGCCCAATTGTCATCGGAGGAGCAGAGGGGAAATGATGCGTCGCATCTGGAAAAGAGATAAGGAAGAAGGGAAGACATGAGAATGGGCGATAGTAGGCGTGAAATCCAAAACAAATGGCTGCTGGTCTCAACATGTCTGGAACCGAATCAGAGACGGAGACCGCTTTCTACATGCTGTCGAGTTTATGTTCGGCTCTTGTTTTAGCGTGAAAAAAAAGTAGGTTATGAAAACAGTCTACTTCCCATACCCTCAATCTGATGTTTAAATATTTGAATTTTAAATTTTATTGATTTCCTAAAGGGATAAACCACATTAATCAACATGAACACATTATCTAAATATTCTAGTTAACCAAAGAGGCTCATTTTCATCTGATGGAAGGGAATTAAAAGAATTACAATTAACATGCAAAACAACATACATGACCTATGATTTTATGAGTTGTATAATTTACAACATTTGAAATAAAAAGTAATCTTCAGAGTTTGCCAAAGATTCTGTTTGCCATACAACACTGAATGTTTTTGATCAGATGCGAAATGAATGACAGAAAATGAAGTTAAAATTAAACCAGATCACACCAGTCACATTAATTTGCTCCACAAACATATTCCTCCAGGTAACAAGGAGATATATATATATATTAGAGGTGTGCCAATCGATCGGTCACCGATCACAATCGGGCCGATTTTCGTGAAAAAGTGCATGATCGGTGATCGGCGATCATTGTCTCTTTTACCGATACCGATCACCTGCTTCTCAATTCGCAGCCTGCCTGTGCAGCTGGTCTCCTCTTTCCTTCACTCTGCGCAAACGCGCAGCAACAAATCCTAAGCGATGTGGAACTATAACGCACTGAATGAATGGGGAAGTTTGCGTGTTGCGGCGGAAAATTGAAGCAGGTCAAAATGCATCAACACGACGAATCTAGTATGGAATAAAAACAATGCCATACTTGACAGAGTTTGGCTACATCGAGGCTCACTGCAGTAAAAAAGACATACGGAGGATCAGATAGCAGGTAAAGCAGCGCACAGCTACAAACACTCACCCGGATTAGCATGACGGTCAGAAAGCTAAACAAATAACCCGCGAAATTATTTAAGTCTTCGAGCTGCGATGTAAGACGCTGGTTCTGCTCTCGTTGAACCGCTGCTACGCTACAGGTAGTAATATTTGACAGACGTAGCTTCGCTTCTGCTCCACCTGGTAGTGACTCTCATACCAAATCTCTGCTTAAAGCTGCAGCATCTAACTTAAAAAATAAATTTTACATATGTATTAAAACTTTCGCTGTACTAACATGAGACAGATAATCTCTGAAAAAATAATCGATCTCCTCCCTGTTCTGCATAATTACTCCGCTCAGTCAGAAACAGCCAATCAGAGCTAGCAGTAATCAGCTAGCCGCCATGCTAACAGGAAGTTTTCATTCAGTAACTCTGGATTGTTTATTGTAATGGAACCTGTTTTTGCCTTTGAATGTTAAGTTTTATACTTGAACTTCTTGGCAATGTTTAGAGGTTTTATTTTGGCTCTTTGCATTATTTAGCCTCTTCAGAGCCTTCATATGTTATCAGTCTGTTAAAGATAGTATTATCAATAGCAGTACAATTTGCACAATGCCTGTTTTGTTTAGTTTTCTTCTTGGAAAAAGTTATTAAAAACAAGTTTTTGTCTAAATTAAGGTGAATTCATGGTTCCTTTTTCCACATAATGTAACCAGTAGTGTTTATGATAATAATAATTACGTGATCGGTATCGGTGATCGGTATCGGTGTATCAGCCCTCATGGGTGATCGGTATCGGTATCGGGAGGAAAAAACCTGATCGGCACATCCCTAATATATATATATATATATATATATATATATATATATATATATAGAGGGAGAGAGAGGGAGAGAGAGAGAGAGATTTGCTTTCATTTTGCAATTTCGAAATGCACATAAAGATTTTTTTTGTTGCTATTATTAAGCTCAAATAATCTTCACCCAAGACTTCTAGTTCAAGGATAAATGTATAAAGTTGTATTTCATTGAGGGCTTATGTAATGAAACAACAGTGCATAGCTAGTTGAAAGAAAGTTGTTCATTTAAAAAATATTTTAATGATCCCAAACAGAACTCTTGCCCATCATATCCATGATCCATGTTTACATTTTAAAAAAATACTCTCAAAAGTGTGGTGTGCATTTATGCTGAGCCCCCTTTTATTACGACACCCCAATTATTCTAGCTATAAATGTAGCTCATCTCTTCTGTGGCCTCTCAGCTCTGAGGGCGTGTGAATACTTTTGTAAAGCGCTCTATACATGGAACAAACCTAAGCTTGTATAGTAATGCTCTTCTATTTAAATAGAGCTACTTTATTTTCAATAATCAGATTCTGTAGCTGCACAATATTCGATAATCTTGCAATAATGTTGCTAATTATTGTGATGGTAATATCAGTAACAATATGTCTGTTTTCTTCTTTCCTGTCTCATCTGTGCTTCCATCACTGAGTGACCTTTAGTCATTTGACCAGTGTCATTAGTGTCCAGTGTGAACATCTGCTGCTGCAAGACTCTGTCCAACTGACTAAATATTACATTAGCATGGATAAATTAAGTTCATAACATCTGGGATATGTGAAGTCACCATATGACATTATTACTTTATGTTGCCATTTATTAAGCTGTTTAATGTTCTGTTAGTGAGGATGTGTGTGCTCTGTGTTTGTCTTAAAGCTGCAGTCATCTCATCTTTTTCTGCTTCTGATGTCTTTTGAAAAACTCATTTGGCATTTTGCCATTACAAATGTGCGCACAACTTTGACAATATTCTGTTAATGTCAACAAAATACAATTTTGCCATTGTGGTGTTTTTATTAAATAAGAAACATAATTACAATCACAGATGAATAGGTCTGGTGATGCGATAAAGCATTAAAAAACATGCCACACCATGTTTTTGGCGTGTTTCCATAAAGCAAATTTGTTTTCAAAATGTCAAATTGTGCAATTACTTGGTCAGTGGAAACGCAGCTATTGTCTGGACAGCAGCCCTAAATTCTGTTTAATCCACAAACTGTTTCCATCCAGTTGTCATGTGGATTTTAAGCAAATTTTGGGGGGGTAGTGAATTGTTTTTATCTACTGGCTTAGTGTGAATCAACCAGGCTACGCAAAGCCTAATTTCATCAGGTGTTGACGCTACGCATGACTGTATTAAAGAGATGCAGAGGTTTCAAGGTAGCATAGACCACACTTCACATAAATTGGAAAACATTCTCACCTCTAAGCTGAAGGGTTGGACTTAGAAATTCCTTTGAGTTTCATGCATCTTGTGAGGCACAGAGCCACCAGTGGATGGGAGCAATCCTCTGCCACCATCCCAGCCTGGAGTGCCTTGAGCTGGGCCACTGTAAGCCACAGTTCTCCCCTCCGTGCAGGAGGTATGGACTTTGAAATGTTCTGATTTTTGCGCCTCCAGTAAGGCAGAGCTACCAGTGAATGGAAGAATTTGCTATGCGATATATATATTTTTTTGACAAATGTATTTCTATGAACCAGATAAAAAAAATAAAACAAACTAAAAACAGAAGAGTCAAAACTGCTGTTTCTGAAAAAGAAAATAATATATTTCCTGAAAGGAATCCCAGGAATTATGGGCAAGGTTAAGTCTCCGTCCGGGTCAGGATTGGTGTAAACAGTTGGATCCCATTAACAGTCTAATTTTGCTAATACCTGGCTCTAATCGGATGAAGCCACAGGGGGACTGAGTACAGGAACACTGGGGGCGTCTGCTTTAGCTACAGCCAAGATTAAAGGTTCACCTTTGGATCTCCTGCTTTTTCATGTCAGAGCTTTCTGGAATAGATAGAAAATGTAAACTCGGGTATATACCAGCTGGGGAATGTTGAACCATCTTCTATAAATAGGAAACACTCAGCCAAAATGTGGAAATATGACCAACACATGACTGTTGAGCAATCTCTGGCAGCAGTAATGCCTGGTAAAGAGTTTCTATATGACCTTTTTAGTCTCTGACAAGGTCGATGAAGTTTGGCCTGATTTTATTCACTAAGTTATGTTGGTTTATCAAGTATTCCAGGTGTGGTTTCTTAATGTTCCACTTCACAAATTACTGTTGAGATGTATACCTTCTCTTTTTGTTCTTTCTTTCTATCAACAGTGTCCCATACACCATCATACGAAACTCTTCCGAAGTTTTGGATCTACAGTACAATGCATGGCTTACCTACAAAATTGTTTAATTGAAGTATTTTATACTTTATTCATTGCTGAACAGGAAATAAATTCTCAATTAAGCCTTCAAAGATTGTAGTTTTTCTATAGTGTTTTATTTTTTGGTTTGCTAGTTCTCTTGAGATGACGTTTTGTCCCACATTAACACAAAGTTTGAACAACCCTGGGTTAGAAACTGGCTGCATCTCGGGCTTCGGGATGCAGTGAGAATCAGGTGGTTTGCTCAGCTCCGTGTTACATAAAAGCTGCAACATGTTGCAGTGAGCCTCTCAGTTCATTAAACCTCTCTGTTTTTATCCCTCTCCTTTCCCCCCTTTGATGTGAATCTGTATTACGACCACCGGGGGAGCTGTGAAACGTCTCGCATGCAGCTTTTAGAAAGCCGTTCGACTGTCGGCCATAATATCGGAGCGGGCCTCCTGGAGGGCGATGTGATCGTTTCGACATCTAATCTGTGTCTTCACACCATTGTTCGCACATAGACATACACACACACACACACACGCACACGCAATTACCATGGCAACAGTGGGTCTCATCTCTGTAGGCAACATGGAAGAGTTTTTCTTCCACCTCTTCAGCTCCTCATGGCGTTTCGGTGAGGATTCAGGGACGCCCCGCGGCGACATATTGTCCTTCGCCGGGACATTGGAGATATTGGCCATGTTTTTAGCTAATCTGTCTGATTTTAATAAAGAAAGCCGCCTCTGTTTCACTGGATGTTTAATGACTAGATGGTAAATATCCTGGAGTTATTTCAGCTCTGATAGTTGGAGATTGTTTTAGACACATCAAGCTTTTAAGAAGGCTGGAATATAAAAATAAATTGAAATGTTCTTCTTACAAATACTAAGGTTATAAAAGTGGAAATATTGTAGGTCTGGATCAATTACTGAAGTAACTGTCAACCAGTTTAGTAATTGATTAATCGTTAAATGAACTATACAGACTCAAAAAAGGCCGTTTTGCTGGAAGAGAGAGTTAGTTGAGCCAAAACTCACATTTTCCATTTAAGACATAAAAACGTGTATCTGTGTTCAACCCAGAACTCTGAAATTGGCTTTGTTTTTTTCTTCACTTGTTTCAAATTCTGTTAAAAAAAAAGAAAAAAAAAATCTATTAAGTAGCTTTTGCCATCTAATTATTAATTGGTTGATAAAAAATAAATCAACGCAGCAGATTTACATTGTATTGATATGATTTACATGTATTCACATGCTGGCATATTTTAGCTGCAGATTCATCCTTTCCTACAAATAATCAATAGTTCACTAAAGAACTCTAGTTGTATTTTACACAATTAAATGTTTTATTTAAAAAGAAATTGAATGGTTCAATGGCATCTTTTAATGTATTTCTAATATTGTTAATAAGAGGCTGCAGTGGTTGCAGAGTTCATTTTTTTTTATCAATTGATTGTCAGAATAATCGATAATTAGTTGCAGCTCTGCAGCTCTGAAATATTGTTCATGAAGTAGAATGCTTTTTTCTCCTCTTTTGTAGTTTTTTTTCTCCATTTCCTGAAATATAACTGTATAAAGTTATTTACAAATGACTGTAAAGAAAAGTCTGAACATTCTGCACATCGAGTGTGGCATGGTGACGGCAAATGAAACGGAAACAATACAGACAACGGATTTCATTCTAGAACACTGAGTGCTAATTGTTCCGTAATGACCGTGAATGCAGCATTTGTTTGAACTGACGGTAAGCATACCAGTGAGGCCAGAGGCAGAAACAGGCCGCTTCCTTCCTTTGTGTTTCTTAGGCTGCAGCTTGGTTCACAGATTCTGTGAGCTGCTGTTTGTTCTGACTGAGGATCATGCTTCCTGCCTGTGTATGTATTAATATATATATATATTAGTATGATTGGGAGAAGGATTTCTACCAGTGCAGGCTTCCTGTGAAGCCTGGAGAAATGGAGAACTTGATTCAAGTGTCTTCATGAAACAATCCGTTAGCCAGCAGCTATCCATCCATCTGACCTGTTCATTGGCCGTCTGTGACTTTAGTGTAAACATTGTCATAATCCAGGGGTGTCAAACTCAATTTCACCGAGGGCCACTTCAGCATACTGGCCACCCTCAACGGGCCACATTGACGGTACAAATCAGGAGTGCCCAGCTGCAGTCCTTCAGACTGCAACTTTTAGATGCATCCCTGCTAAAATATACCCCAGACAAAAGGTTGACTTCCCTCATTAGCAGCAACTCAGTTCTGTAGAGGCTTATAATGAGTCAATGATCCAGGTATGTTAGAGAAGGAACGCATCTAAAGTTGCAGATGGGAGCTCTGGAAAACTAGACTTGGGCACCCCTAGCATAAATAAATAATGGTAGGTCTGTAATATATATACATTATAGACTTTACGCAAAGATTTAGTCTCGAGGCAACTGAAATTAATTTAAAAAATCCTTTCTGAATATCTTATGGTCTCTGAACTAAATGCGTCTTTCTGACCGGGAGCTGACAGCGTGTTGAAGAGTTATGGACCGGACGCTTTGGAGCGTCTGGTTAGGAAGCGCATTACAAACCTTTGGTTGAAATGGCGCGTTAAATTCAAGTCTCCATTACAGACCAGAGAAAACTAAAGAGAATGCAACGTTGTGTTAATCCATTTGAGGAGCCGGCAGTTTATCTTGAGGAAATAAATGACAATGCAAAAGTTAGACTGTAACATGCGCAGTCTGCTGCTCAACCACTGCGGACGCGGCTCCGCCGCTGCAAAGAATTAAAACTCATCCAGCGGATTTAACAAATGGACCCTTGGTGCACGTTACCCAGGAGAGCGGCGTTCTGGAGGACCTGCAGACGTAACATCTGTCCGTTGCGGAGAAGCGAAATCACGCAAAAAACAAAAAAAAGAATCCTGGTAAAAGCGCACCGGACCCCGCAGGGTAAAACACTCAGAGTTCAGTTGATCTGTTTGGATCAGACAGATCCAACTGACTGATGAATTAGCGCAGATTTTTCTGCAGATGGGAACCAGGAGGAAGTGCGTTCAGACCCCAGCGGGTGAAGTGATGCTAATTTAAGTGAAGTCGCTTAATTCAATTTATTAAAAGTTATTGGGGCCTCAGTCAGTGGTTTTTGTCACTACGGAGAAAAATGTAGATGCATTTATCTGCTTAATTTGTGATGGGATCTGGATTCACGGTGAATATTCACTAAACCGCATAAAATGCGACTAAATAGCCGATGTTAATATGATTATAATTTCACGGATAAAAATAGTACAGGACCGATTTTTTTATGTTATTGGTCAAGATAACGGAAAACAAAAAAAGTCTAGCGCGACCTGCCGCCCTGACACCAACTCACACACATCTTCACTCACAGTCTTACTTGTAAATCGATTTTTCTTTTCTTGGACGTTTTGATGTTAGCTTGTCGATGTCTCAGTTTTATTCGCTGGGAAAATCAATAAGCAGCTTAAGGTGACTCTGCTGCTCTCTAGTGGCGAGAAGCCGTAATGTTGGCTGGTAACAATCGGAATGCATTATGGGAGATGTATTTTGTAGTCAATTCGTGCTCAAAACCTATTTTAAGTCAATCATGGACCTATAAAACGGTAGGGGGGCCGCATGTGTCCCGCGGCCTTGAGTTTGACACATGTCATAATCACTCAGAGTATGCTTTCCGATGTCTTATTTACTTGAACAATCTGAGAAGTCCCCCCCCCCTCCAATTATTTCATTTTATTTAATTTTTTTGTGAAGTGGATTCAGAGGTAGTGAGACTTCGGCCATTTGTAGACTCTGATCTCAAATGCAACATAGAAACATTAGCTTGGTCATATCTATGCTAGATCTTTCATACATAGAAGTTTGCAGTGATTCTCTAACGTCTCTTTTTCCCCAAATTAAACACATTTCTTAAAACGGAGCATATTTCATGTTACTGTGGGAAACAAAAGTAACTCTGTTTTAACACCAAATTAAAAGATGGTGGTTTAAAGGGATCATGATTTTATTAGTTATATATATGAATTGTTTTGGACGGTCACTCAGGAATCACTTTACCGTTATATGGAAAGCTGTTATGTTATTTAGTGATGATAATATTAGGAACAGTTTTATCAGTTGTATCAGTGAACACTTAGTTCTTTTTCTCACCACTTTGTGTCTTTTGTTTTTTTCCCAGGCTTCCTGCTGTTTAAAGATTTCTGTATGAACGAGATTGACGAGGCTGTGCCTCAGCTCAAGTTCTACGAAGAAGTAAGTCGGAAGTGTGTGTGTGTGGGTGTGTGTGGGTGGGTGGGTGGCATTAGGCCTCTATAATCCAGCTCAGCCACATATAGCCCCCCAGAAGCCCTGTGAATCTGAGTCCCGTTTCTGTTTCAGATCAAGGAGTATGAGAAGCTGGACTCTGAGGACGAGCGTCTGAGCCGCAGCCGGCAGATTTATGACATCTACATCATGAAGGAGCTGCTGTCCTGTTCACATGTGAGGATACACAGAGAGGACGCCTGCTGTCGGTCAGGCGGCCTCCAGCATGCTGCTGACTTCAAGTGAAAGCAGAAAATGAATCATTTCTGTCGGGGGATTTATTCAGCTCCTTTAATCAAATGGAATGATTCATTAACTCGGATCAGGTTCCATGTTGCTGCTGTTATGTGTTTTTAAATGGCATATCTTGCTGTGAAAGTTCTGAACCAGACCATTCTGTATGCAACTTGCCAAGGTCAGTCTTTCTGGTTAAAATCCTCCCATTTGAAGCACATGCTACCTAAGACTAAATTCACACAGCAAGCAAATGCGACTCAAATCTGATGTTTTATTATTTTATTTTATTTTTTCTCCCAAAACGTGGCCTGTGTCTGACTTTTTCATGGCACTCTGAACAACCGAGTTCTGACCTTTTCACCTCCCAAAAACTCTGATTTGTGCCACATGCATATGTGGAACTAAATCAGATGAGCGTTCGAGAGTGTTCAAAGTCTGAACTAGGGCTGTTGTAAACGAATATTTTAGTAATCGAGTAATCTATCGATTATTCTTACGATTAATCGAGTAATCGGATAAAAAAAATTATAAAATGAAATATTGGTAAATCTGGCATAGTACTATCAGATATCAATATCAGTCCAATTTTTCATATTTGAGCATCCCTAACAGTTGCTTTTTTGTAGTTTAGAAAACTAACCTGTAACAATAATAGCTCACTTTCTAAGTTAACCAGAAGAAAAGTTATAGAAAAATCTGAAATTATATTGAATTTAATAACAAAGAGGCAGGCTCACAAATATGCTTATAAAAAATGTCTACAATCCAGCTTTTAGTTTATGTATTCATCTTCAGTGAGTTTAATAGATTAATTAAACTCACCTTGCCACCTAACCTGTCACGCTTTGGGTTTGAAAATACGGGAAATGCCGCCTGGAGTGGGAGGAGAGGGCGAATGAACGAACATGGGGTGGAGGGGAGGAAATAGACCAGCGGACTGACGAA
The DNA here is from genome assembly GCF_051168715.1 of Poecilia mexicana. Taxonomy (NCBI): domain Eukaryota; kingdom Metazoa; phylum Chordata; class Actinopteri; order Cyprinodontiformes; family Poeciliidae; genus Poecilia; species Poecilia mexicana. The sequence goes on from NW_028263381.1 coordinate 2,222,667, forward strand.
CCGTTAGACCGGGGGACGAACACGGGGGGAAGCAATACGGGATATTTACGACACCTTCACTGGTCACACTCAGAAACTCATCTACCAGCCATGTACGATGCGCTCCGCCACCCGTTTCTTCAGACCGGGATATGAAATGTATTGTGCGGTTCGTCGGTAAAGCTACATTTACACGGTAAGCATCAGCTACTCAGCCGCCCGCCCTGTTCAGGCTATCCGCTCACCTCAGCGCTCTTCCCGCCGTTCGCTTTCAACCAGCAGCCCCGGAGGAGAAATGCTGCCGTACTCCAGGCATTCCCCCAGTCATTTTAAGGTCGGGCATTATCATCAATCAATAAAATCCCCACGGGCCAATCTTGAAGATTGGACTTTATGCCGCTGAGACTTAGCTTTTGTCAACAACTCAGAGGCGGAAGTGAGAGCTCCGCGCAACGCAAATGAAGTCCCGGCCGGAACACGGTGCGCTAACTAATAAAACATAAATTAACGAAGCTTCGAGGCAGGTAAATTTTCCTCGAGGAATTTTAGTAATCGAGGTACTCGAATCATTCGAGGAATCGTTTCAGCCCTAGTCTGAACACTGCATTTTATCTGACCTTTACGTCATTGACATGAGAAATGCATCACAAATCTGCACCAGAAGAAGTCAGACTATGTAAATCTGGACGTAAACAAAGGCTTGTGAAAAAAGTCACAGAAATCGCAATCTCACCACTCTTAGTTTTGGCTATACATCCAGATGCTTGGTTGTTTTTAACATGAATGACCTGTTAGTCATGTGTTTTTACTTTACCAGGCAGCTAAACAAAAAGACTGCTAGTTAAAATACCACAATTAATCAAATGACCTAATGTATAAACTTAAAAAAAAAAAGAATTTAATGCATTACATTTAAAAACCTCCTTTTTTTGGTTGATAGTGACTTTTCATTTTGCAGAAAAGTCTTGTCTGTTTGCCCAGCTGCATGAAGGGGAATCAGTTGATTTTGCAAATGTCCCTGTCAGGATGCAGGTGTGTAAATACTTCCATACTCATCTTGTGTCAGCTAGGCCAAACAATTAAAAAAAAAACGCTGATGTCGCTACACGAAGCACTAAAACCGGATTAAACGGGACACCGGCATCCGTCGAGTTCGCCTCTTTTTTATTGGCTGTAGATTTTATCCAGAATCATCCTAACTGGTAGGCGGTGCTGGGAAGAACACCTTTAACACAAATCCAGCTGCTGCTTCATTTTCCCCTCTGGCTGTGTGTCTGAGATAGCAGCTTCACCTGAATGGATGCTTTGCTTTGCTGATCCCAGTTCAGTTCACAGCTTGCAGTTTTTCACGGTTTTTCTAATTTAATGTTTCTAGATTAGTCAACACAAATTTGCAGACACAAAATATACATCTTGCAAAAAGTCCTGAACTCCTAAGAACTCTGTGTGCTACAATCAGAAACTTCAATGCGCATTTAAGCAGAGTTTATGCTGTAGAACAAAGTAGAACATAACTAAAGTGGATAACTAATATTAATAATAATACATTTGATTTATAATGCCTTTCTCATCTTGAGATTTCAGAGTTAAAAACAAAACAAGCATTCAGTATGGATAAAAAATACAAGTATCTAAGAAAGTAAACCAAACATTTTTGCAAAAAAGAAACATCTTAAGACCTTTTTGAGTCATAATTATTTTGATGTGATAACTTTAAACTTAAACGGCCCACATACACCCAGCTACCTCTGGAGCCTCCCAGCAGCAGCAGCAGCAGCATGTTGACCCATGGGACAGCCTTCTTGCACAGAGGAAGCAGAACTGAAACTACTGTTCACATTGCATCTTTAATCACCCCGTGTTTTTTTTTTTTTTTTTTTGCAGCCATTTTCCAAGAAGGCAGTGGACCATGTGCAGAGTCATCTGGCAAAGAAAATGGTCCCCCCAACTCTCTTCCAGGTAAAACACACTCCCAGCACATGGGAGGGCCTTTTTACACCAAACAGGAAGCAGATTATCTAAAATCAGCTTTTCAAAATAGATATGAAACTTTTGCTTTCACAGTTTTGCTCAGATACTTAGCAAAGTATGAATCCGGTCAGGAAAGAGAGACTGCTGTCTCTAGACACGGTGGAAGTTATGTCATGCTTTGGGTCAGTTTGCCATGTTGTAAATGGACTTTTTGAGCTTTATAACATATCATAATGTTATTCCTTCATCAAAAACATACCTGGAGTGTTGCCTTGATTCTTTCATGCATGTTTGAGGAATCCTTGAATCAATAAACTAATATAGCAGTGTCTGATGGTGTGCAACAGACTTTGCTTGTCTTTTACTTTCTTTAACATGTCCTGTTTGACAATATGGCTTTGGGTTTATTTCATTTGTAATGGACACAGAGACGGAAAATAAAGGGAGAGAGGAGGGGAAAAGGTTTAATGGGAACGGAGGTAGAAGTAGTAGAGAAAGAAAGCTAAAGAAAAAACACCCTAGAAGTTTACTTCTACACCTGCAGAACGAGAAAAAACCTGAGAAACCATAGCAACAAACAAGCACACTCCTTTCAGCTGTTTTAACTTTTCTCAGTCAGAAGAGTTTTCCATTTCCTCCAGTTCCTAAAAAGTCCTTGTAGCTGTATATTAGAAACCGTCTCATTACTGTCTTCACTGTAAGCTGCTACAGTACACACCTCACTGTGTTTCCTCTCTATCTGCCAACCTCTGATACTCTCCTCACTGAATTAATGCTATCCATCCAGATTAAGTCTCATATTTTATAGTTATACATGCCTTACTCTTAAGTATCCGTTGTTGGAAGGAAAGGCCCAGCAGAATAAGTCCAGAACAAGCCAGACAAAAGTTGGCCTGCATCTTGGTAAATCGAATCACTCTTTTCCTCTTTTAGCCCACCGCCTGGCTATTAGTCTGTTTACTCACTTATCCCCTGTGACTCATTGCAACTCCAAAATACGCCATGCATATGCCAGTATTTCCCGTGTTATTACTCAATATTTAAATCGTACATTCAGCTGGAACTTTTGACCGTTTATTAAAACAGATGCTTGAAAAATGTAACTGTTTTTCTCTTTGGTCTTGTGAGCAAAAACTAGAAACTCTGACATGAGCTGCGTGTCCATGTCAGAAGTGAATGTTTCTCATAAGGCTTCTGAGCTGAGCCTCTTTCTGTCTCTGCTGCAGCCATACATAGTGGAGATCTGTGACAGCTTGAGAGGGAACATCTTCCAGAAGTTCATTGAAAGGTGAGCCGGTGAACGTGTGGAAACGCAGCCATGGCTCTCACTGCTGGCACAGTCCCATTTTAACCCTGTTTCTGTTCTGACCTCAGTGACAAGTTCACTCGGTTTTGCCAGTGGAAGAACGTGGAACTCAACATCCATGTGAGTATGAGATTGTGACGTCCGCCTCTCACACGAGGTTTGATCGAAGTAGAACCTGAAACAGTGCAATGTGAAGGCAGAGTATGTTTATGTTACAGCCACAGATTGCAGTGGCTTTCATTCAGATTTTAGGTTACGGATCAACACAAAGTCAAGCATAATTACAAAGTGGAGGGAGAAATTAATTCTCAACATTTTCGGAACTAGAAATCTGAAAAGTGTGGTGTGCATTTTTTGTCATGCAGACGCTGCAGTGACAGCTGCAGGTGTCAGGTTTCCACAACTAGAGACTGAAGCTTTCATTCTTCTTCATAAACTAGCTCATTATGTCTGAGCAGCTTCCCTGTCTAAGCTGAAGAAAAGCAGCCACTGCATGATGCTGCCACCGCCATATTCACTTTATTACTCTATTCTTTTTTACTTTATGTCTTAGTCATGTATTCAGGATAAAGTAAAGGAAGCAGTATGCAAATGCAAAGCAAAAAAAAACGTTGTATTTAGACCTGCATGGCTGGCTAAATAATGACATGGAATGCCAATATTTGTGATTGTATGTTCAAAAGCTCTTAAGCTGAACTTCTAAACTTATGGAAAACTTTGGTTTTTTGTCAAAGCTGTGTAGTTCCCAGAAAGCGTTTGTGGTTATGTGAAGCTCAAGCCTAAGCAGAAACTAAAAGTATAAAGCAAAAACTATGAACTCATTTCAGCTATGATTATAAAATGACCCAATAATTTGTTATGAATTTATGAACTTCCTCCTAATGCATTGGTTATTCTTCCTGTTGTTTCTGCTGGGGATTCGCCAGTCTGCTTTTTTCATTTCCAATACCGATATCTGAGGTTTAGTATCAGTCGATGCCGATCCAGAAAAACAACTCAATTGACGAAAAGCATTTCTTTTTTCTAAAACACAGACATTTCTGGACTAAATTACAAATTAATTTTTTAACTCTGCACCAGTGCAGCACACTTAGATTCACCAATGGCTTCACAGGTTTAATTTGTTCAGTTCGGGCTTTTAGGAATAAAACAGCCGATGTGAAACACATAATCAGTCGGTTGACTAGTTGGTTAAACATGTAATAAACAAACTGCAACAAACCTTCTTTCAAATGGTTTAGAAAGTCCAGTTAGGATTTCTAAATAATGTAAAATAATTACTAAAGAATGATGTCGCTCAGAGCCCAAAGCATAGAATTAGCCTGAATAGATTTGATTAAAAACAATGTTGTTGTTGAGCTCGCATGTTTTCATTCATAATTTAACAGCAAAGGGGGTTTCTGAAATGAAAATGTTGCTTATTTTGTGAAAATGCATTTAGTTTTTGAATAAAGTGCAATTACTTAACTGCAGACCTTACAATTAGCTTGATTAATAATGCTAATTGAGTCCCACCACCACTAGTAATAATTGATTTAGTGTTTTTTTTTTTTTTGACACATCCAAGCTGGAATTCCTCACTTTCCTTCATCTTAACAGAAATGAACAAACTATTCAGAAATAGGTCTCAAGACCTGAAATTAGACTGAATAGATCTGTCCTTATAGATGGGGTAAATTGTCACCAATATCCGATCTGGAATGTTTTCAATATCAGGAGTGGTCCAGATATCAATATCTGATGGGTCCAGCTCTAGTTTCGGATTGTTTCTACTCTGCTGCAGCAAAGAAATGGTCATTATGGCTTGTTTTCAATAACACACTGGTGTCTGAATTTTAGTTTTATATGTTCTTTCAAAACATTAGAATAAAAAAAACAAAAACAAATAAAAGGTTGCTGTTCTCTGTCTGTTCTCCCTCAGCTGACCATGAACGACTTCAGCGTGCATCGGATCATCGGCAGGGGCGGCTTCGGGGAGGTGTACGGCTGCAGAAAGGCCGACACGGGGAAGATGTGAGCAAAACAGCTGAAATAGTTAGAAACCCGGCCGCGTCACCCGCTTTGTTGTAATGCCTGCGACGTTCTCTGGATTCCAGGTACGCCATGAAGTGCTTGGACAAGAAGAGGATCAAAATGAAGCAGGGCGAGACTCTGGCGCTCAACGAGAGAATCATGCTGTCGCTAGTCAGCACAGGGGTGAGTGTCGACTCCAGATGGCTTTTCTTTAAGCTTTAGTCGTTTGAAACTAATTATTGCCCAACTATCTCAAGTTCCTGTGGGTTGGTTAGGTTTTTAAACACACCCGATTCAGAGTGTTACCACCTCTCACCTGACATTTCATCTCTGATCTCCGTCAGTTGTGCGCTTTTTAACACATGTCATCTAAGTCATAATTTAACACTCCGTTTTCTCTCAGACGTCCGTCCTGTGAAACGGCTTCACACCAGCTGCTTGATGGGAGCTTTCTTATTCACAGATCTACATGTCAGAGGTTCTGACAGATGCTCAGACCTCCCCAGTAGCACACAGCTGGCATCAGATTTACCCAACATGAGCAACTGTTTAAAGGGGGGAATAGTGGTTTTGTTGTACAATTCTGACCTGGTAGTAACCCTCAGTTTTGGGTCAGATGAGATCTACTGATCAGCATTAAGTATAGGTGTGAACGCTCTTGGAAAATTAAAAATGGCGACAGCCATCTCACACCCCTGTTGTGTGGCCATTTTATTTTGGAGTTGTTGAACATTGTGGTCACAAACAAAACTAGAATAAACTAAGAGTCAACAGATAAATCGGTTGGCTGATAAATCGGCCCAGATTATCTTTACTTTGGGAGACTAGCTAATACTTACAAGTGAAACCAATTCACTGACCTTAGCTTCCTCCGGAAAGTATGAAAATCAGCCAGTAACTGCATTTCAATTACAAATGTGCACAAAACGTTGTGAATATTCCACTAATGTTGAAAAGACACAATTTTGCATTTGTGTTGTTTCTGTAAAATAAGAAGTCCAATTAAAATCCCACAAAATACGTTTGTTAAAAAAGTACTGCACCATCGTCTTCCTACTACTTCCTGTTGTCGTCTTCTTTGTCTTTTCCACCAGTAGTAACATCCAAAAATATTGTTTCCATTGCAGTTTTTTTGCGAAATACCCTAATTTCAATACAGCTGAAAGACCACCTCATCCTAGAACAAAAACTTTTTATCAGAAATATCTTGTGACTTTTCAGCGAAAAAGCAATCAGTGCAGTTAATTCCAGGACATCATTAGGTTCTATAAGCTGGATTATTATTGCTGCTGTCGAATGCAACAACAGCTAATCAGTTTTTACAGTCAGACTCTCTTGTCTGTAATAAAAAGAGTGATGCATTATGACAGTGAATGGTAATGTAACCAGCTGTACTCCCTGGTGGTAGAATGCACTCTGTCAACCTGGAAGTCTGAGCGTTGCAGCGGCAGGCTGTGTCCTTCTACTACCAAAACTAATATTTACAGTGAAGAATGAAACGACCCCCTTCCCGCCAAGGAGGCGTTTGGTGTTTCATTGTGTTGACATCGTTTAGGCTAAACACTAAAGCTAATGAATAGCTTTGTTTCTGCACGAGTCAGAAAATAACTTTGATTTGAAGTGTTACTGTGTTTGTTTTAATACAGTGAATAACTCAGAACAGTTATTTATTTAACCACCCAGTATGAACAGCGGTGCAGAATCAGACAGGAAGCCTGTTGGCGCCAAATCTGTACAGGTGCTGTAAGCAGCCAACCAGAACCAGCCTGTAGGAGGGTGTGAATACTTTTCTGAGCAACTGTTCAGGGAACAATAGTCTTAAGGTTTTTGATAAATCTAATAGTCAGGGTCAAGACACTTTCAGAAAGAGCACTGAGCTGATAACACACACTCTGGCCACCTTATCTACACACAGTCTTATTCTCTTCATTCATTCATTCATTCATTCATTCATTCATTGATTCTAAAGGGAAATGAAATACAATGAAAAACGAAGCAAGTAAAAGGTCCCCAGATTTTCTCTTTTTACTCTGTAAGTTTACAGATTACACATAACTGCTGCTGCATTTACAATGAGAATCTGCTTCGCTGGCCGAGTGTGTGTACGTGTGTGTTTGAGTGTTTGTACACAGACTGGAACGGTAACTTTGGTTTCACAGAAGAGTACCTGGAAGATGTTTATTGTTTTTATCAGAAAGTGAGGCTGAGGGAAGCCTGAAGGTAAATGTCTGAACAGTTTGTGTCCAGGATGTGTGGGGTCTGCAGAGATGTCAGTGGTGCGTTCACTGACCTGTAAAAGTCCAGGATGGATGGAAGGTCAGTGCTGGTCTGAGTCACCATATCTATCGCCATGGTGACTCAGACCAGAGACAGAGGGATCATCAGGAAATGAATTTGAATCAAAGATGTAACAACATCACTGAATGAAAACAAGTTTAAACTTATTGATGATGATGATGATGATGATGTGTCTGTCTTCCTTCCAGGACTGCCCATTCATCGTGTGTATGACGTACGCCTTCCACACCCCCGACAAGCTCTGCTTCATCCTGGACCTCATGAACGGTAGGCTGACCTCTGACTCATCATCCCAGATCAAAACTCTGAGGCTTCATCCTCAGACGGGCCGACTGGATCGCACAACCCGACTCTGGCTGAGGGGCTCATTCCCTCCCTCAACAATCTTCACCCTTCAGATGATACTTAGAGCACATCGTTGTCAGTGTTATGATACACTTTGTGTGTGTTCCTGTGTGTTCAGGGGGCGACCTGCACTACCACCTCTCCCAGCACGGTGTGTTTAGTGAGAAAGAGATGCGGTTCTACGCTGCTGAAATCATCCTGGGCCTGGAGCACATGCACAACCGCTTCGTCGTCTACAGAGACCTCAAGGTGAGCCGCTGATCCTGAAATGCCAAAGTAGCATTTAGCGCATCGATATACGTTACCAGATAGGACAACACCGATTAGCCGCTATAGCTAGTGACGGTTCTAATGTGGGATGTGAATTAATTTCACATCAATGTTCGTAAGCCTATTTTTTGCTTACTATTCTGTCTATATATTTATATTTCTGTTCTGAAATTAAAGCTGAGAAAATTGCCAATAAAGTATGTATACTCCCTAGATATAAATCTAAAAACAGTTTATTTTCTGTTGAGATGCATGAAAGCAAATTTCTTTTTATATTGGACAATATAAGTTTATGTAATTGCTACTGTAGGAGACATGGTATAAAATGTAGCAAACTATGGTTTCCTATTTAAGTGTTATGAATATCTCCACGTTCTGTGAACAAACGAGGCAATACTTCAGTTTTTATCGTTTATTAAAGTTTTGTAAATTACATCGGCTGCAATGCCGATGCATTGGTTGGAGTGAACTCTGACTTGGTTCAAATGCATATGTGAACACCAAGAGAACCGGAGAGTGCTCCAAAAGCAGGAGGTGCACTATAGTGCAGGGCATTCTGGGTAAAGGCAACCAAAACAAACTTGTTAGAGAAATGGCACATGGCCTTTCACTAAAGACAAAAGAGAAATACTCCAATCGCTAAGCTCTGACGCTGCTCCATTGTTGTTTACATTTCATGAAGAAGGAAGTTGTGCTCAGTATTTTCTTCAGACGTTTTCATGTCATTTCTTAAAGTAGTTCATGTTGCAGTGCCCCCACATGCAAGAGGGGAGGGGGGCAGGTTGTTCCACACTGAATAACCACCTCCAAGCAGGCCACAGGGGGCGCTCTATGGGGCTGTCAGCATTTCCCTTTACTGCCAATCAGATGTTTTAATAATTCAAATCTAGTCATTGCTCTCTGAGTTTCATTTAATTTCCAACACTGCCTGGTACATTTTTAATATCGTGTTACAGGATGAACCACGACCGCTGACGTAACGCTTTTTATCTTGCCTAAATTACATTATTAGAAGGGGGAAAAAAAAGTATGAATAAAGAGTGTCTGTCAGGGATCTCCCCTACCTGCTGCCACTGCATAGAGCAGAACATCGAGCTTTAACTACACCCATCCACATAAAAATCCTTGTTTTCAGCCTTTCCCCTGTTTCAGCTCTGGTTCTGTTGTTTGGACGGGTTGCCATAACAATAGCCAAGATTTTGCAGGAGTTCAGGGAACATTTTCAGAGCTTCTATAAACAGTCGAGTGCAACGTGAATACTACGTCAACGCCGAGCGCTGCAGAGCGAAACAGAGCGAGAGAGTCACAGAAGGAAACCAGGACAGGAGGCCGTCTTCTGCTGTCTGCGTCTGCTCAGAATGTGAAGTGGTAACCTCTGCTTGTTGTCGTCCTCCGTCAGCCGGCCAACATCCTTTTGGATGAACACGGCCACGTTCGGATCTCAGACCTCGGCCTGGCCTGCGACTTCTCCAAGAAGAAGCCCCACGCTAGCGTGTAAGTGCAAGTGCCTCACACTTACAAACGTTTATTTCTCAGGAGGAAGAACGTCGATAAGAGACGTTTTATCTGCGGCTTTGTTGCTTTGGTGGTTATAAAATTGCGGCTTCACTCATTTCATAGAGCAGAGCATCAAAGATGTGACGATTCTTTAGTTTTTATTGCCTGATACTGATCTCTGCTTATATTCAAGATCTCAGCAGCTAGTTTGTTTGTTTTTTCTACATGGAGGAATAATTATATATATAAGAAGAATGTACTAAATATGGAAAAAGTTTTTTTTTAATGTTTGACCTGTCAGTTCTTTGTGATCAGGGGGATAATTTAGTCTGCTTTATTTAAGAGAAATGACCCATAAAGATTTGAATTAAAAATGAATTGAGTGATAAAATGCTGATCATTTCACTGCTTTAAACTGGATTTGTAAACACGTCTGTCTGCTGTAAACACCACCTTCGGTTTTATAAATGCTTCTTGGAACAATGTGTACATGTCTGGTGTTCTGGCCATTTATGTTGAATTTTTATAAATCATAACTTCTGCCAGTTCAGTTTTCTTCTTTAGACAGTTAGAATACAATTGAGTTATTTTAGAACCAAAACCTGTAGTTCATTTTTGTACTTGGAATTATGATTACTTTGGTAACTTTTACACCCTCCTATTATTTTAAGAAATTAGGAACACACTGTGGGTGTGTCAACGGACATTTTTGTTTGTCAAATGTCCGGTGTGATGAGGGGAAGTGTGTTAAAATATTTTTTTGACCACTTTTTGAACTTGGAAGATCAAATTAAGTTAACTTTAATTTACATCAAGTTAATAATGTCTTAGACATAATTTTGTCTGTATTTTTGATAGAAATAAAACATTTTTCAAACAAGTCAGAAGTGCGTTTAAGAAACAGACCACCTGTTACCACCCACGACCTTTATTTGGAATAATTTTGGGTTTTGGAGATGAGAAGACTGTGACGTCTGGTCTGCAGTATCAGAAAGTCCAGAAATCCCAGCCAGCTTTATGAGCATCATTCACTAACAGCAACTGTTGTTTATTCGTCAGACTCATTATGAAATGCGCCTGCAGGGATGATGTGACTAATATTTTCTGGAGATAAACCGACTCCATCTTGCAATCTGCAGAAATTCAGGCAGCAGCAAAAGAATCCAACATTTTTAGGAATGTGTTTTAAAGCATTGACACAAATAAAAATAAAAACAAGCTGCTGATTTCTGTACAGCATCAGTTGGACTTGCATGTATAGCAGATATCTCACTGCCATTGACGTTTCTGTTCTTGTAGAAGCAGCTAATGAGTTTAAATCATTTCCTTTCAAACCAATTTGTTGGAAATGTTTTACATCCGGTCACGTTTTTCCACTCTCCTGTTTGGTTGTCTTGCTCTGTAAATCACCAATGTGTAACTCCAACTCGCTGTGTGTGTGTGTGTGTGTGTGTGTGTGTGTGTGTGTGTGTGTGTGTGTGTGTGTGTGTGTGTGTGTGTGTGTGTGTGTGTGTGTCACAGTGGGACTCATGGCTACATGGCTCCAGAGGTCCTTCAGAAGGGAACGGCGTACGACAGCAGCGCAGACTGGTTCTCTTTAGGCTGCATGCTCTTCAAACTCCTCAGAGGGTAAAAAGCTCCAGCTTTCCTCGCTCCTCTCCTCTTCCTCCTCTTCCTCCTCTTCTGTGCTCTCCACTCCCTCCGCATCCTGACGTCCTGTCCGCTTTGAAACCTCTTCTGGCTCTCTGTGCGAGCCTCTTTGAATCTGCTCACTTCCCCTTCTCTCCGAGTTCCTCTCACCCGCCCGCCTTCTGTTTGGTGTGTGTTTGATCTTGTTTGTGTATGAGAGCGAGTGTGTGCGTGTGTTTGATCTAGAGTGTGTAAATGCCAGAGGTCTGGTCCCAGCAGGCCGAAATCCAGGTAAAGGGTGTGTGTGTGTGTGTGTGTGTGTGTGTGTGTGTGCGTGTGTGTGTGTGTGTGTGTGTGTGTGTGTGTGTGTGGGAGAGAGAGAGGTGTCTTTCCATTGATGTTTGGATCCACGTCCTTAAAGAAGAAGTGTTGGTGTGTGACTGAGAGAGAAGCTGACTGTTTCCAGTATGAGGGGAAAATATAGTTTTTATCTACAGGACTCATTATTAGAATATGAATGTAAAGGACACAGTCAATACTTCAAACTTTGGAGTTTGCAGTAAGTAAAAGTATCTACTCCATTTTATGCTGCTTTTGCTTTTTGTCACTATTTAACATTATCAAACACATTGTAATATCAGGCAAAGATAACCAAACCATGAAAAAAAAAACAACTATTATCCCTTGAGCTAAATCATGAACTTACTGTAATTCACCAAATTTTATGGAAAACTAACAGTCACTAAGCAATGATTACTCCACTCTTTCATTTAGCAGTAATCGTTGGCAACACAAGAAGACAACGGTTTTCAGCACAAGGGTGGCTCTTTTATTGCTTACATTTACGGTGATTTCAGGACTTTCACAGCTTCATCTGCGCAATAAAATAAGTTGATCATTCTGTGTCGCTGCAAAAATCCAGTGAATATACCTTTATTTTTTTGTCATAAAATAAGTTTCTAAGCCATTAAAGTTGATTACAATAATTCTTATGCTTCTGATTAGTCAGCAAAACAAAAGTAGTGCAACAAAAGAGAGCTGTGACAGAGTGACTGAGTGATGGTGAAGTTTTCTTCCAGGATGTGAACCGTCTCCTCCTCCGCATCCTAATTAGACTCAGTCAAATCTGGGTCACTTCAAATTACCATTTCTGAATTATTGGGCTGGAAGTTTTCTGAGCACAGTTTTAAATTTTAACTAAGGGGGCCGGAGCGTGACATGTTTTAAAAAGAAGCTGAGTTGGCGGTGTTTTTTTGTTTTTGTTTGTGTGTGTGTGCGCAGCTGTTTTGTTCACCCTCAACCATCTTCACCCTTTCCTAGTCGCTTCCGCTCCTCCTTCCCGTTTCTACTCGTCTCCACCTGGTGACATGAGCTTCTCCTCTCTGTCATCTTCAGGCACAGCCCCTTCAGACAGCACAAGACCAAAGACAAACATGAGATAGACCGCATGACGCTGACCATGGTAAGCTGCAGATATCCCCTCATTACACAGTAGACCTCCTCTGTGTAGACATGCTATAATGCAGAAGGTGATACGAGTCTGTGCTTAATTCCAAATGCATGTTTTTTGTTGGACGCTTGTGAACAATCGATGTGAGGAAACTCCAAGGGAGCCATAACCAGGTTGATGTTTGTCCTTCAGATAGAAATGTTTCCATCGTCCGTCTCTGTTTCTCATGAAAGGATGGGACTCTGTCACTAGGTCAGAAGCATTTCGTCTGCCTCCATGGCAGCTGAAGTGTGCAAATATGATTTGTACAGTGACAGTGCAGGGAGAAAACAGTGGCCTAATGGCTTTGAAGTGTCTCATTATGTAACATTTCTGTTAGAACCTAGATGAAGGTTCAAACAGAAATATGACTGATTTCCTTTTTCTATCAAGTCTTAGCATTCTGCCTCTTGTTCCAGCCACAGACATGGGAGCAGCCATTTATGGTGAAAAAGTAATACGAATCTGATTCATCATTATTGTAAATTAAAAACAAAACTGACATGATCGGAAATGTTATTTTTGCTTTAACGTGTTAAAATGTGAAAAAGGGTTTTATATTTTACACTTTACATTGAAAAATTTAATTGGTGATATTTACACTTTTTTTTCAATTAAACACAAAGAAATAGATTGAAATGATTCGTTCCCTTCTATATGCTGCTGTTTGATGCTAAAATGGCTTCCAGTGTGCTGCTGTCTGAACAGGTGTAAACACATAACAGACACACAGCAAACATCAGAGTGGCGTTCAGATCCTTCTGATGCTACGTTCAGAGATGCTCTGGGAGTTTTTGTTACATCTGAAGGTCAGTAAGTCCAACGACCCGTCCTGACCTGAGCAGCATCCGTGGAAGAAAGAGGAAGTCTGCGGAGGGTTTGTCGTCTTTTAACAAGCTGGATTCCAGTCCCAGCCTCGCTTGCAGCTGGAACTCGTTCACTTCCAGTATGTCATCATTTCCTGCCCCTTGACTACTGAGGCAGATGGGACTGAGTATTAGCTGCTCCCTATGCTCCGTTTGTATCCTCGTATGAGCCCTGTTGTTTTGGACAATGACTCAAATGTGTCTAGATTAATCTTACTCAAAGGGAGAATCTAAAATTTGTATTTTTTCCCCTGTTTTGTTATATGCCATCATCGAAATAATCTAGCAAATGTACATCAAATATGTTGATCCATGTTCTGGTTTTTATGAATTAAAGGCATAAACAGGTTCATTTTTAGCCGTGATTTAGAGGAACTCTGTGTTTTGGCTCTTCTGCAGTTTTCTGGAAGTTTGTTCCAGTTTAGTGGAGCATTAAAACTGAATGCTGCTTTTTCTGCAAATATGTTCTACCCAAAACTCCTCAAGTGGCAGTTTCAGCTTTATCTGGTTAAACTCGGTAAAAAGAAATTTCACACTAAGCACCTTTTGCTATCAAATTATTAATAAAAAAAATATCAGATCAGCCCTATTATGTATTGATGTTAAGCTAAGCAGAAAGGGCTGAGCTTCATATGTTGATAATGGAAGTATTCCTTATCAGCAGATGCATGTTTTGCTACAAATGATCAAGCGCTCTCTAAACGAATGCTGTTACTGCATTCTTTTGCAGTAACAGAGGAATTGAATTGTTTGTATTTTAAGGTATTTTTTATTTATCAATATTTAAAAAGTGGTTAACTGGCAGAATGTGGCAGTTTTTTTACCTGATTAATTGATCAATCGTCAGTATAGCTAATAAAATAATCGATTACTAAAATAATAGTTGCGGCTGTAGAGCCAGTTTAAAAGAATGGTGTGAAAAAAGATTTTCTGCTTTTCCATTAACCATAGAATTATGTAAATATGAGTTACAAAAATACATTTGCATAATGGAAACACTTATTTCAAAAAATTTTTTGCTCTAGGATGAGGTGGTTTTTTGACTGTATTGAAATTAGTGTGTTGTGCAAAACTACAATGGAAACACTTTTTCACATCACAAGTCATGTGATCAACCGGATGATATTACTGGCAGAAAACATGAAGAAGACAGGAAGTGGTAGGATGGATCATGGTGCGGATCAGTTTTTTTTTTTTTTATGACTTGATGTGTGAACTTATTCATTTGTAATTTTAATTGATATTTAGTTGAAACAGAAATTGCGTAATTGTGTTTTTTTGACATTAATGGAATATGGACCAAGTTTTGTGCACATTTGTAATGAAAACACAGCTAATGTGCGATCACTGGCCAGATTCACTGACAGAAATCCTCAACCATCCATGACTAAAGAACAATATGCGTGTGTGTGTGTGTGTGTGTGCGCAGCCTCTCGGAGGAATATGCTGCCTGGCCTTTTTGATGTCACGGGTCACGCTCAGGATGAATGACATCCATTGAGCCCACACTGTGACATATGTGCTCTCGCCCACCTATCCTGGCCTGCCTCCTCCTCTCCATTCACACTGAACTCTGACGAGTTGAAGCATCGCTCAGCTCTGCCTGCGCCAGCTGCTGCGCATCCGAAATGCAACTCATCCAAGTGTCTAAGTCCGTTTGTGTTACTTGTAAGGAATGGGAAGAGGGAACTGCACCCTCTCCCTTCTCTCTACCAGAGCAAGATCTCTAAACAGAGAAAGTCTAATCTTTCATATCACAATAAATCCAGATTAGGATTGGAATCCAGCCACTTAATCTGGTTTATCCTCTAATCCTACTCTGGGTGTGTAACAGAGATGACCGGCAGTGGCTCTGTGAAAGACTGTAGTCCAGCTCTAAAAGTCCACCCTAATGCATGTTTGTGTTTATTCAGCATGATGAATGACCTGGTTGCATGAACTCAGAGGAAGCAGAGATGGATGGAGCGGGTCCCAGTCGCTGGCACCTCTGCTCTCTCAAACATCTCCATGAACCAGCAGATAAAGGCTGTCAGCAGCAGACCAACATGCTGCTGCAGATCAGCTGTTGGGCTGAGGAGACAATCTGGCTCCTCACAACCAGGTTGCAGCTCAGAGCAGTGCAGAAAGAAAATAAGTGACACTTTTTGTCTGTGGGACTATGACATGTATTCTGGTTTTTGTAGCTTCTTTGACATGGACAGATGTTTCTACTGGGTCGATCAGCTCAAAGAGTAGCTCTTATCTACTTCCATCAGATGTCGATGTGCCCCTAGTTGCCTACAGATCTGCTCATTGGTGTGTGACTTTGTGTGTGTGCTGACTGGAATAAAAGGCTTTTAGTGGTCAGTAGGAGTGGTCATGCAAACATACAATTATTGTTTGATTTGCAACACAAATCAGACCCTCACTTTTAATTGATTCAGTAAAATATTTTATGTAGCATATTTGACCAACTCTGTTGCTCCGGAGTATGCAGTAGAGCGGAGACACCTGCAGTGAATCCAGTCTGACAGAGAGGCAGATGTAGCAACAGCGCCCGGCTCCCTGGCCTTTACCACAGCATGGAGACGTAACTGTACAACAGCACGTTATTCAATCATCTGACTGGGTTTTAGGTTTTCCCACAGTTTAAGGCCCTCCAGCTTCCTGTGCTGTAACATTTACACATCTCTCCTTTGACACACCTGAACCAAATAATTAGGCCAATATCAGGACTTTATGCTGATGATTCAGCCCATTTATTTAGGTGCAAGGCACCAGGGATGCAGCCGTCTGTGAGGACTGGAGCTCCAGACCGTGCTGTAGATGTGCAGTAGTATTCAGATCCGGGCAGATCGCAGAGAACAGACTGTTCTGTAATGATTCATTCTTAGCCCTTCCTGGCTGCTCTCAGCTGTGTGTGGCTTTTGGGTCATAATATGTGACTGACACTGAGCTTTCTGACTCTGGACATAGTTTTGGATCTTGGATGAGATTTAATTAGGCCCTGCTCAGATCAAAGGTTCCCCTTACCAGATACAGCAAAACCTCTCCCAAACCAACCCAACTTGATTTCTGTGTCTCACTGTTAGTCTGGTTTACTGCAAAATCTCATTTCATAGAGATGATGGGACTGACCACTGGAGGGACCTTGGAGTCCATCAGCACACATTCAAATGAATTCCAGACTGTATTTATTTAGTTTTTCTCGCAGGAGAGGAACCTATTCATCCTCTTCTTAACCAAGAGGAACCTGGTTAGTTTTGGATGGTTTTCTTGGCTCTTCTTCCACCATCCACACTATCCACCTGATCAATGTAGGGTTACGTTTCCTGAGAGTTTGGCTGCTTTCTCCTGATTCTTCTGTTGGCAGCTTTGACCACAGAAACATGAAGCTCTTTGAAGATGATCTTGTTGCCCTTTCCTTTAACATGGATATCTAGAATCATCTCTCTGAGCTCCTCAAACACCACTAGTCATTGCTTTCTCCAGTCCGGTCTCAGAATGGTGCACACGGTAATACAAATGTACCTAGTGGAAGTTTGTTAACTCTGTAGTGACTCTGGGCGGGTCGATCAGTCAACCTACTTATTTCACAGCAAAATTTGGCGGTTACAGATTTCCAGACCTTTGTGGAGGCAGATGAGGTCAGTTTCTCAGCCCAGGGTTAAAGAATTCAGGGCTGATTTATCAGGTCATCACTACTTGAAACATGAATGTAACTGCAGCACTAATAGTTTCTTTAGGGTACCAACAAATTTGTCAATACTATTTTAAAACATCTTTGTAGAAGACAACAACAACAAAGATATTTCCTTTCACTATGGGTGTAATGGTTAACTCTATCACAAACTAAAGTCAGTCAGATTGGTTTTGTATGAATCGTTTTCTGTTTATTTCAAAGACTAAAAAGAGGACAAATACATTTATCCACGTCTATTTCATAGAACCTATAAGTATCAACACACAGATGTGAACAAGTCAGCATAAATGGGGGGTTTGGTTTGTGAAGATGTCATCGTCTGTAAAGAACAACTCAGTCCATCAGCCTCAACTCAGCGGCCCGTTGAATTTCTTTAAAATGCAAACTGGACACCGTTACAGCGGCTGTCTAAACAAATGTCCTGCTTAGAACGAAGATGCAGCTTGAACTCTGCAGTAATCCCATTTATCATTTGATTTTGGGAATCCACTGCTGCATCTCTATAATCCACAGTAATGCTGCCTGAAGGATTAACTGCTCTAACACCTGTCTGACTCCCCAAGTGGGATGAAGAAAGATGTTGACAAAAATCAGTGAAAGAAACGCAAGCGCAGCTGTTTGAGTTGAAACCAGATATTTACATACAGGCATATCCTTTTTGTCCCTCAGTGACATTAAATTAGACCATTTCCTCTTTCTTATGCCAGCCAGGATTACTAAAGCTAACAAAGATATTCTTTGTAGGTATCATCTTTCTTTCTTTGAAGTCTGTACACTTAGGTATGTGACTGAAGCAATTTAGCTAATCCCAGGAGATAATTTAATGTTGTTTAGCCTTTTGAAAGCAACACCTTGTATGAGTGACATCATGGAAGAATGAACCGAAATCAGAGCGATGTGGGAACCTCCATAAGTCAGGTTCAGGTTAACAGTCTCCAGATGCCTGATGGTAGCACATTCATCTGTTCAGTTGCAAGCCAGAGTGAATAAGTTGGGACTATTCAGTCATCATTATCCAATGAGACCAGTTCTGTGTCCCAGAGATCATCTCAGGACATCAGGTGGGAAGATAAAGGCAGTTTAAAATGTACTGAGGAGATCTGTATACAATTTTTAATTTAAAAAAGAAAATAAATCTTGCTATTGTGCCAGTTAGTTATTATAAATAAAGTTGCCCTGTTGACCTACAACAGGAGAAGTTTAGCTTGATTTAATGTAAGACAATATGTATAAGTAGCAAAGTTTTATTCAAGAACCCTGAGGTCTCCTTGGGAGCAGATGGCTTGATGTTTTTTTTTTTCTCAAAAAATGGTAATAAGTGCAAATGATGCTGGTTTATCTTCAAATAATGTCTGACTGTCCCTTTCCGTCTCCTCCCTGCAGAATGTGGAGCTCCCAGACTCGTTCACCCCAGAGCTCAAGGATCTGCTGGAGGGGTTGCTGCAAAGAGACGTGTCCAAGCGGCTTGGTTGCCAGGGCCGGGGGTATGACAAAAACCCAAATGAAATGTCTGTTCACATCAACGGCAGTATCTAGACAGACCCGGGGTGTCAAAATCTTTACGTTGCATGGGCCAAAGATCTTCAGCTCAGAAATACTGATGGGCCAGAAAATATCACATTGAAATCTAAAATCAACCAAAAAGTTGTTGTTTTTTCCCCCATTCAGCAATAACCTAAACATGAACCATGTTAATTAAACAAATATTCACAACTTTTTTTTATATAGGAACCAGATTGTAGAGCCACAATTTCAAATGTTTTCTTTGTTAAATTAAAGCCATTCAAGGACTCCGTAGAAAAAGACTGAAAAATATTTTCTGTTTTCAGCAATACAAACATGATCTAGGTCTGCTTTCATTTGCTGTGTCCAGCCAAGTTTCAATACATCAATTAACAGCAGATTTGGCTGCACCAAGGTGTGCGTAAGTCAATGAGTAGATGTAGTTACCATGGCAATAGAAGAAAACCAGACAGCTTGGAAAAGATGATCACTTTGTGTTGCATCATTTGTAAGTAGATTTCAGTCATGAATGGCTGTTTACATTGTATCTAAGTGATTAATCTTTGATATAACTTATCAAAGATAAATCAAAGATGTGATAAAATATTAACCAAACAGTGAAGGGTGTACTCCCTTTTGTGGAACGCTGAGATGAGTAGATGAGTCGTGGTGCACTGAGTGATCTGATGGGTGAAGTCAGTGCTGTCATTTTACATCAGGGCCTTTTACAGACTGGATGAAGCTGTCACAGACCAGCAATGTGGGCAACACTGCCACCTTGTGCTGAAGTGAGGCATCTGTTGTGTCTCCCTTTTAGAGCGCTAGAGGTGAAGGAGCATCAGTTTTTCAAAGGCATCGACTGGCAGCAGGTGTACCTGCAGAAGGTGAGTGAGCTCCGTCACGTTTCTGATGAGACCGAGGTTCATTCCCACTAAATATATGTGCGCTTTATGATTCTGGGTATTTTGTCCAGACAGAATGTGTATCTAGGCCAGAGTTGTCCAAACTTTATACTCTGTGGGCCAAACTTGCAAAGTTGAAAGCACTTTTTCCTAAAAATAATCATAATTAAAAAATAAAAAAAAACTTAGCAACAAATAGAAAAACTTTTTTTTGAAAACCTTTGGCATATTTAGCTAAGTTTGAGTTAAAAGTTGCTGGATTTGGTGACTTTATTATAATTTTCAGGGTTTTTTTTGTTTTTGCTTTCATTTTGATAAAAGAAAATACATTTAGTACCTAACACTCTATTTAAGAACATATAAATTAAGCCAAGTTTATTTGTATAGCACATTTCAGCAACAAAGCAGTTCAAAATGCTTTACACCATTAAAAACACCATGTAGTAACCAGGTATGAAATAAGCAGCTAACATAACTTTCTGTCAAACGTCATCAAGCAAATTCACATCAAATATACTGATCAGTTATTATGAATCCAAGGTGGGGTTTAGGTCTTATTTAAACAGACTCATTGTTCCGGCAGTTTTTTGTTTTTTTGAAGTTTGCTCCAGATTGGAGGATCAGAAGAACTGAATGCTGCTTCTGCTTTACTAATCACTGATTACCTTCCAAAATGATGGAGCATGTCTATCTGCATCAGGTCCGTTCGGTTTTCAGGGAGTCGCACTAAATTATCTCAACTCTTATGTTCTGTGTTTGTAGCTAAGATCTGGTTAGGTGGTTGTTTCTATGGTTACCACAGCACTACAGAGTTGTGGCCTTGTTGCTCTCTGTTTCTTTCTTAGCGTTATGTGATTGTTTCAGCTGACAGTCGCCCCTCTGTTCTCCGCCCTGCAGTACCCCCCTCCTTTAATCCCGCCCAGGGGAGAGGTGAACGCCGCGGACGCTTTTGACATCGGCTCGTTTGATGAGGAGGACACCAAGGGCATCAAGGTAAAACAACTCCTGGAGCAGCCGCACGCCTCATTTCTAATCCTCTTATCTTCCACTGCAGCTGCTGACGGGTCTTTGAGTGTCCCATCGTCGGACACAGCTTTTACATTTTAGAATCCCCTCCTCTTAGCTTCACCTGAAGCAAATAGATTGGAGAAAAACAGCCACTGCTACATGCAATGGTCTCTGACATCTAAGAGTTCTCAATTAACTGGCGGAGTAAAGAGTTTATTCATTAGCGAGGTCAAACTTTTGTTGTGCATTTGATAATTTTTAAATTCTCCAAATGAAAGACAACATATTTTTTAAGCAAAGACGAGTTCAACTCCATAATAAATACTGACTGAATGATTTAATATGATGCATTTTTTATATTTGTAAACATGTCATTAGCTCAATCACTCAGTCAAGTTTATTTGTATAGAACATTTCAGAAACAAGGCAGTTTAAAGTAGTTTACATCATAAAAACATATAAAAACAACATACAGTCATCAATTGAGAAACCATTAGCAGACATTGCATATTGTCGAGTGCCATCATAAATAAAACAGTGGTGATGACCTTTAATGCTAAATCAGCAGGAAGTAAATCAGGTTTTTGTCCCTGCTAACCAAGCAAACCTACAAAGTTAAACACATAACTGTTAAAGACCAAGCTAGGCGCTAGAGGAAAGCAGCTGGATTCAGAGTCTGATGAATTGCTTGGCCCAGGCAGAGTCTCTGCTCTTTGTCTTTTTGTCCTGTTGTCATGGTGACATTGCTGCTCTGTCTTCTGTCTGCCTCCCTGCAGCTGCTGGACAGCGACCAGGAGCTGTACAAGAACTTCCCTCTGGTCATATCGGAGCGCTGGCAGCAGGAGGTGGCTGAGACGGTGTACGAGGCCGTCAACCTGGACACGGACAAGATAGAGGCTCGCAAGAGGGCCAAGAACAAGCAGCTGGGCCACGAGGAGGGTAAGACCGCCGGCCCGAAATCAGGCCCGTCACCATGACGATAAACTGTCCCAGAAATGATTGCGGTAAAGGATAATGTTGCTGTTTTCAAACCATTTTCAAGTAACATAAAGTTAATGATAAAATAATGCAAATACATCTTCTCAAAGATGAATAAACTTTATTTTCTAACAAATGTTTAACTCTAAAACTGGAAGACATTTTATAGATCCAAAACAAATGAACGATAAAAATGAATTATGACGTCTCTGTAAACTAAGGGGCCAGTTGAGGCCAAAGCATCAGACTGAAAACA
The DNA here is from genome assembly GCF_051168715.1 of Poecilia mexicana. Classification (NCBI taxonomy): domain Eukaryota; kingdom Metazoa; phylum Chordata; class Actinopteri; order Cyprinodontiformes; family Poeciliidae; genus Poecilia; species Poecilia mexicana. Next base: position 2,244,659 of record NW_028263381.1, read on the forward strand.
TTTATCATCCAGTTTTAGGTAGATAAGAGAGGCTCAGTCATGCAAATGGAAATTATTGAATTCATTTTAATTTATAATGTGATTAATTTATCTATTGCTTATTGTGACAGGCTTATCCAGAACACTTTGTGTTACCTTCTAACTGTGTGTGTGTGTGTGTGTGTGTGTGTGTGTGTGTGTGTGTGTGTGTGTGTGTGTGTGTGTGTGTGTGTGTGTGTGTGTGCGTGTGTGCGTGTGTGCGCAGACTATGCTTTTGGGAAGGACTGCATAATGCACGGCTACATGCTGAAGCTGGGCAACCCGTTCCTCACCCAGTGGCAGCGCCGCTACTTCTACCTGTTCCCCAACCGGGTGGAGTGGAGAGGAGAGGGCGAGTCGCGGGTAAGTGTGCAGTCACATCTCACTTCACGTTCCCACCATCTGTCTGTTCCGTCTCTCTCTATGTGTGTGTGTGTGTGTGTGTGTGTGAGAATCTCGTTCGTCTCTCTGCTTGTTTGTCCCGTCTCATCTCTGAAGGAAAAGTGGCTAAAGACTTTAAAAATGGTAAAAGACAGGGTGAGTGTCTCTGCTGTCTGCTTCACCTCCCTGCTCTCCACCTAGCAGTACATGTTTCCTCCTCTTCCTCCTGCTGCAGCTAGATGAAGAGCAGCCTTCCCTTAGTGCTGCCCAGGAGCTCACTCTTCCCTTTACACAGCCTGTGGTGTCCCTAGACCAGTACTAAGAGAAATCCTCAATACCAGTTTTGATTAGGGCTGAAACATTTAATCAGCTTTGTTGTAATTAATCTGTTATTGACATAATCGGTGATCGGCTAGAAAACTGTAGTCGGTGCGCTCTGTTTAAAATCTTAATGTTTCATTAGAACCATGGATCCAACAGAATGTAAGGAGCTGGTTTGAGGCGAGGCATTCAGGAACCAATCGGCACAGGCATCAAAAAATGGCTGACGCTTCGTGTTACCTCATGTGTTACTCATCGACTTTTGTTCACAGCAAAACCTGCTGACCATGGAGCAGATCGTGTCGGTGGAAGAGACGCAGGTTAAAGACAAGAAGTGCATCCTGCTGCGCGTCAAGGGAGGGAAGCAGTTTGTCCTGCAGTGTGAGGTGGGTGGCTTCCTCGTTCCGTCCGTTCCAGCCAGTGACGCTTTGAGCCCTGCTGACCTGTTCCGTTGCGTTTCCCTCAGAGCGACCCAGAGTTAGTGCAGTGGAAGAAGGAGCTGAACGAGGCGTTCACAGAGGCCCAGAAGCTGCTGCGCCGCGCGCCCAAGGTGATCGGGAAAGGCCGAGCCGCTGTGGTGGAGCTCTCCAAACCGCCGCTCACACACCGCAACAGCAACGGCCTGTGAATAAAAGGAGCACATACCTTTCTATATCTATACACACACACACACTCACACACACTCACGCAAACATGTAGACACATACACTCTGCGCACCACGTCATTTCTGCAAGACATCAGCCCCAACTTCATGGCGACGCCTCACAGTGTGTGTGGACCTGCCGGCCCCTTACCCACACACTCACACCCACATGCACACGCACACACACACGCACACACACACACACACACACACACACACCATCAGAGGAGGTTCACCGGTTTCTTTTCCGTTTCATCCACGGGACTCTGCCAGTCATGGAGAGGACAGGCGGGGTGGACTGGAGGAGAGCAGAACCCTCTGCATGGATGTGACGAGGATTTGTCGAACCAGTTCTCCACCTTCCCCGGCTCTCCTTCATCCCCCCGCACCTTCAAGGTCACCCCTCCTCACTTAAACCGGATCTCTTGCAAGAATCTGAAAAATGACTGCGAAACGAAATGGAGTTTCAAGCGTCAGATACAGCAGGAGGTCCAATCAGAGAGAATTCCTCTTTCCGAGGCGATGCAGAAGGGGCGGGGCTACTGCGGGGAATGTAAAAACAAATCTGCTGCTTGACTGTATCCTGTTCCCCCCGTTCCTCTTACCACCAACCCCTCCTCTCAGTTACTGAAGTGTGCAAAGTGCCAACATGGATATTTTACTTGAGTCACCTGTGTGGCCGGTGGGAGCCCCCCGTCCCTCCGGACCCTCTCCGGGTGTTTGTTGGCGGCCGATTTATCATTCCAGTCCTGAAAAACAAGAGGACCAACAGACTCTTTTCAGATTGGCTCCTGTTTCCAGCCAGTTTCCATGGCGACCGAGATTCCATTGGCTGTCAAACAGCAACGGGTTGCCATGGGAACTGTGAAGACCAATGTACCTGAGGATGGGTAGCCGTGGACGATGACGTGTGTTAGGCTTGCAGGGGGGGCGGGGCATGTTCAGTGTATATAAACAACCCTTTCTCTGTGCATCCCATGTTTTGATCCAGTGTGTTTGCATTGTCGGAGGACCTCTCTGTCTGCCTGTCCAAAAACCTCGCAAGGCTTTACCCCAACACAGGAGGACGGGGATGTTCTCTCTCTTTCTGCAGAGTGTGTGAGGGCGTAAGGTGTGTGTAGAAGAGCAGGTGTTGGTGCTGCGTTACCTCTGCTGGGCTGTTTCCAGATGAAGCCACACACATTCTTGTGGCTTTGCAGGTTCAGCGTGTGATCGTCGTCAGAGTGAGCACAAGTTAGACGAGGACGAGCTGAAGCTGAGAGAAAGTTTTACAAATAACCTTTTATTTTTCTGGCTTTTGCTCTTTGACCACCGAAGGCGCCTGGAGGACCAATCCCAACCTGCCAATAACAACATATCCAGCTCTCAAATATAGTCATATTAGGTTCAAGATTTTTAGCAATATTTTTGGTAAAGCTACATATTCCCTTTTTTGTTTTGGTTTCCACAGTGGTATAAAAGTTTCAGTTTTAAGGTATTTGTAATTGGTTTAGAAAATATCAGTCCAGGTTTGGCAAAACCGCTATAGAAGTGAAAATGCTCCCTTTCCTGATTTTCACAAACAGAATAAAGGTTTCAGAAATCACATGGTGTAGAATTATCATGTTTAGGTTCAGCCCAAGTATTGGACAAAGAAAAAGAAGTCAGACGCAATCCAGGCTACCTTAAAAAAACTGAAATAGCCATCTGTAAGAAGCATTAACATCTAATAGTGCTAGTAATGCTAAATTTACCAACATTAGCCGCTAATGACGCTTGCAACTGATTATGCTAACTTTAACAACATTAGCCATTAATATTTCTTGAGGTGTCTGATGCTATCTCGAGCAATATTAGGAGCTAATGACACTCACCAACAATAATGCTAACTTTAACATTAGCCACTAATGCTAATGAATTATTAGCTGCTTGTGACTAATAATTCTAACTTTAACAATGTTAGCCCGCAATGTTGCTTGCGGTTAATGATGCTAACTTTTCCAACTTTAGCAGTTAATGATGCTTGTAGCTAATAATGCTAACTTTAGCATTTTCAGCTCCTAACTTTACTCCCTTTAGCATCATTAGCAGCTAGCGGTTTTCCAGTTGCAGTTTTCTATTGAATTTCCAAAAGGCTTCCACATAAGCTATTTAAAAGTGCTGCCAGCCTCTATAGTTCTGACAGCGAGCCAAAAAAACTTTCTTAGCCAACTCTCTGTCAACACACGGCCACTCAAGTACTACTTCCTTTCTCACTACAAAATAAGAGTCTCCAACATAGCAGGGTCTCATGTTTTGCTTAAATGAGGAATATTCTGTTTTGACCAAATCTCGTGGCCAAAAGTCTGAATTTTTTTTCCAGTAATTGAAAGCACACATTCATTCTGCTAATCCACTTGAGAGATAACACTCTTCCGTGTAGAAGTTGTTACACACCTGGTCAGTAACATAAACGTTATGCTGCTTTGTTGACTTGTTCAGTTTGTTTGTGCAAACCAACTGACTGAAGTAGAGCCTTTTCTCAGGTCCAACTGGGACAAAGTCAAAGTTAGACTTTTCACATTTCTGTCTGTAATTTTCATCCTCTGTATTCCACTTAAAAACATTCAATGTTTGAAAATGTTCACCTAATTTCGTTCCATTTTAATATGCATCAGCTGCATGTCCTAATTATATATAAAGCACAGGGAATCTTTTTCTTTCTGAAATGCTGCACGCCGTTTTTAAAAGCTCCTTCAGTTTGACTTTATTGTTGCCATATCTGGAGCAAAGGTGAGAGACGAAGCTAACTCAGCTCATCCAGTCAGCTTTACATCATGTCACGTTTAAGACAGAAAGACGAACACATCAGCTGTCTGTTCAGCTCCCGTTCATTAGTGTTTTGTGTTTTTCATGACCCGGTTCGGTCGGGGCTGAAACATGTCGAGCACCGGGGCGTTTACGGGACGGGTTGTTGCACAGTCGCAGTGTTACAGGATGTGCAACGGAAGGAGAAATCTATTGTAATTTCAGGGTTTTTATTTTTTTATGCAGTACAATGTCCTTGTTGCAGAACTGAAATGCAAACAGCTTCAGTAGAAAAAAGGGTTGATTTGGGTAAATTGCTTTTTTTTCCCCCTCTTTTGTTGATAACCTTTTTTTTCTTGTCAGGGGGAAATCTTATCATGTTGTAGAGATTTTTGCCACCTCTTAAGGTGTCTTTTATTTTTATAAACCAAAATGGTTTTTATTGTTTTCATTGAAAGTTATGTTATTGCACCTTTTTAGCCCAATGTGTTACTTACCGGTTGTTAAATGTGCCAAATAACTTTTTATGTTTAAATTTTTGTTGTTGTTGAAATGAACGAGTGGAACTAACCGGAAGTTGGACGTTTGCTTCTCGTCACGGACGCGTCAGCAGCCAAAACGATTGAAAATCCACTCTCACAGACTTTTTAAGGAGGAGGTTTTGTTGGAAGGGTACAAAACTGTGACCAAACGTTTCTCCACTGGTGTTTGTGTGTGTGTGTGTGTGTGTGTGTGTGTGTGTGTGTGTTTGGGTTGCTGCGGGGGATTCTGAAAACACACACCACCCGGTTCCGTGTACTTGTTCCTGAAAGTTTTTCTCTCTCTCTCCTCCACACTGTGTGTAAGTCGTGAGTATTGGGAGATACGTGAGCCTCATTAACGCCTCGTATCGCCATCCGGTGGACGTTTTACTTTCTTTCTACGTCACTCACAGATTTCTCTCCCTCGGACACACGCTCAACACAATTTTAAAAAAGGACAGCATATAGGAAAAAATATATATAGTATATAAATATATGTGTATATGAAATGACAAAACGCTCTAGGTTTATTTAAAAGATTTAATGTAGAAAACAAAATGAACTTGTCGAGGGGAGGTCGGGGATGTTGATGTGAGTATAATTGTTTGTGGTGATGACTTCAGCTTGAATCTTGCACATAAAAAGACTTATTAGAGATAACATCTGCGAGTTCCAGATGATTATTTTTGTTCAGACACCAGACTCTGTGCTTTTTTTCATATTTATTGTGTGCATGGGGAGCCGGGAGCCGGCGTCTCTCCTCCACACGTCGGAGCTTTTCGGCCGAGGGCTTACTGTAGAAAACCCCTCCAGTTTACACCCGTCTGAAACTCTTCTCGTTTTCACACGCCACAAACACAAATACTACTGCTTTTGGGTTATTCAAATTAAGGTAAAAGAAGAAAAAAAATACTATCTGATGATGATATTATTCAGTGAATATTCTAAAGTTTATTTTATTTCAACGATTCTTTTGTTTTTGAGATAGAAAGTTGCGTGTTGGACTGCTTGTAAGAACAGTTCAAGAATAAAAACGACTTTTTCTGTGTTGCCTCTTGTCATGTTGCATTTATTTTATATTTGACTCATTAATTCAAAGGTCTTTGTATCTCTTCCTCATGGTCGCCATGCCTACTAATCAACAAAAGTGTATTTCATATATTGGTGTCCTCTCAGGGAGGCCTGGTCAAACAGCACGGTGGGTCGGGTTGCCTTGTAGTGTCGGTGGCAGATTTGCTCTCCAAGAGGTGGAAATTTTAACTTGATCTCAAATTTATAAAAAAAAAACTGAAGCTGGTATATACAATCAAAACACAGAGAATTATATATTCCAAGTGTGTGTTTATGTAATTTTGAAGATTGTGTTTGACAACTAATGAAAAGTACATCAAACATAATTAAAGGGGCAGTGTTGTGTGTTTTCCAGGCACTTGGCTCCATTTTGTAGCACAATGAAATAACTGTTGCTTTCAGTTGTTTATAAAAAAATGCATAATCAAATATGGCTTAAAAGAAATTTGACTTCCTGATTTAATGCCTTGAAATTGGGCCTCTCTCTCTTTAAGGAACTTCTGCTCTTTCTGAAACTCCAGCTTCAGGATGACATCACAACATGGCTCCTCTATTAACCCTTTAACGTTTTTACCAGTGTTGCTCTTAGACGCATCTTCTATAATGAGCTCAGCTGATGTGCAGTTCCACCAGGTGTTTGCTGATTGCTGCTGGCTAGTCTGAAGGAGCTGAGTGGAGGAGCGTCGTCCTCAAAGGCAGAGCTAGGGTCCACCCAGGTGTTTTGCACCGCTGAATGGTTGCCACGGGAGACTCAAGAACTTCTCAAACATGCGTGAAGAAATTAAAGCAATACTCCAGGTATGTTTTTAATGAGGGAATTGTTTTAAAATATGATATAACGTTTCATAATACTGCCCCTTTAAAGAACTTTTTATTCCAGATTATGGACCGGCTAAAAAAGAATATCCATGTACCAAAACCTCAATACTTTGTGACTGAAGTACTTGATCTGGGCGTGGCTAGAAGGTGACTGACCCAGGTTGCTTTGATGCTGGCATTAAGCTCGGCTGCTTGGTTTCCTGTGTGCCTCAGCTTTCCTTTAGGACATTCAGATCAGTTTGGAAAGCAATCAATCACGGTTCAATCAATTTCCAGAGCTGGATAAGAGTGGTAATCACGGTTCAGTTGAACCGTGATTACCACTCTTACCACTGGATAAGAGTGGTAAAGGAAAATGAAGTATGAAAAACATATATGTTTCCCCCACTTTTCTCAGTAGATTCTGCTTGATTGGGGACCAAAATTGTAACATTTTGTTACATTTCCAGCTGCTCTGGTTAGCGTTCACATTGCACTGTGTTAAACAATCCAAACTATTGAAAAACTTGTTTCTCTCCTCTCCTGTGGTGGCGCTGCACCAAAAACCACTAAAGAAAACGACACAAAAACCTCTGAGCAAAACTTCCTTCTTCATGAAATGTAAACAAAGCATGGAGTGACGTTGGATTATAGTTGTAGGATTGCTTGATTATCTTTAATAAAAGATCATCACTACTTTCTAGCTCCAACACGTTTGTTTTGGCTGAATCTACCCAGAATGCCCTGCGCTGTCCACTTCCTGAACTTGTTTTATCATTTCATTTCCAAAAAGCGGTCTCCGTCCGCTTGGCATTCACATAAGCATTTGAATCACACCAGATCCCCTTAAACCGAACCAAGACTGAAGTTTTTATGCAGGGAAGAGTTCACTGTTGTTTAGTTAGATTACACATTCACACCTCCACATCGAACCAGACTTTCTAAATAAACGGGTTGGAGGCAGATTAAAGCAGACTCAACAGGGGTGGTGTGAGTTCACCCTAAAACAGCTATATTTCTGACTTCTTGTTGCAGCTAGCTGTGCTGCAGTGCTAACAATAGGGTGTGCTTAGTTTGCTTGTCTGGTAAAATAGTCTTACAACAAGCAACAGGATCTCTGTCAGTGGGAGACTACAAATCACACACAACTCAACAGTCAACCGCAAAGCCAAAAGGCTTCTCTCTGTTCTTAAATCTGTTTGGTGAACAAATAATAAATCACAAAGGGGAGCAAACGTTTCCCTCCTGGAAGCCGGGCAGGTCACAGCAAACATGTTGGAAACATTAACAGCAGAGAAAATAGCGACTCGTATGAAAGTCGGTGATAACCAGTTCGACCGGCTCCTGTTGTAATAACTGATCAGTGTTTTTTTTTCTACTTGTTTTGTCTCCTCCTCCCAGAAATCAACAGGCTCCTCCCCTTCATTCCTTCCCCCTCCCCCACCTGTAGCTGTCAGTCACAGCAGACAGTTAATGAGTTGCAGATCTGCACATGTGCGGTCGTGTCCTGTCAGGGATCCGCCGGGCGGCCATCATTCCCCTCCCATCAGGTGACCTGTCAGCCTCTGTCACATCATTTAGCAGAACTCACAGGTTCCGTCTCTAAAGCCGCTCAGGCAGGATGGAGGGGAGGGGTTGATATTAACTTTTTGTGTGGTTGATTGGTCATATTTTCTTTGATCTCCTCACCTAAGACTCAAAGTGTTTCAATAATTGATGCAGACAATAAAAAGTGACTTTTCTAGGCAGTTTGTCTCCCTAAATCGTGTTTTCCTGAGGATCCATGTCAGCCAGTTGTCCAAACAGGGTTGTATCCCCTTCCTCCACCCGCCCAGCGCCTGCTGATATTTATAGAGTGTCCTGCCAGCCGTTATGTGCTGCTTCTTTAAGTGTGTGTGTGTGTGTGTGTGTTACTCTATTTCTGGTCCTATTGCTACATGCCCCCCTCGTTCAGTCATACCCAGTGTAAGTCTGTGGTGGTGTCTGTGTGACAGCAGGACGTTTTTATTTGGCCCTCCCCGGATCCACCGCCGGCCTTCTGGATCTCTAAGAAGCTTCTTCAGAAGGTCTCCAGCCCCGTGTTCCCTCTGCCTGCCTGGTGTTCACACACAACTGGAGGTAAAGAAATGTTTGAGTTTTATGGAAAGAAAGAGAGATAGACGTTAGAACCCGGGACTGGAATTTTCCTCCTGGAGTCGATTCGGAGCGTGGTTCTGGGGTCAACTGGTGCGGCCCTCTCTCAGGGTGTGAGAAACAAACTGACTGCAGCCACTAGATTTGGATTTGAAATAGTAAATAATAAATAAGAATGAAAGCTTCCAGATCAGGGGTCTGCAGCCCTCGGCTCCGGAGCCACAAGTGGCTCTTTGGATCTTCCACTATGACTGTTAGTAACTTTGGCTTAAAAAAAAAAACAGCTAATATTTTAACTTTAGTTTTTACTGACAAACGTAGGTTTTTAGTTTTGCAGTTTACACATGTAATATTTGCACTGAATGTCTACAAAGAATGACACTAAAAGAGCCAGAGATACGTTTCTAGATCTGATTTTTACGTAAAGGGTCATTGGAAGTAGAAAAGAAAAAATAGAGTACGTTTCTGCCAAAAAAAAGCTTCTAGAAAAAAGAACATTTCTGAGTGACAAAAGACAAGAATGTAACATTTTTGACTCTTCAAAATTTCCTTGTTTTTTCAAGAAAGTTTTTAAAATTAATCTCAAAATTTCACACAAATTTCACATTTTGGAACTCAGACATTTGATTTTTTTTTTTTTTTTTTTTTTTTTAAGTACTCCCTCGCCTTAATGCGCCCTCTAATGAGCCTCCATAGGTTTCCTCTTCATTAGGTTGGAATCTAAGTGGTTTCTTTTAATTCATCACATTTTCTATCCCACTGAAAAAAAGATTCATCATTTCTTTTGGCTAAAGTTTGTCTTTATCTTTATTTTAAATCCTAATAGAAATAGCAGCTCTTTAAAATGACAAAAATGACCTATAGTATATATTTATCTAAAAGCCGTCTTGTCAAAAAGACGGATCTAGGTGAGTTTTTTGGCCGTCCTGACAGTAACAGTGTCTCTCCTGGTCCCGATGGTTTGGTTGGAAATACTGAGATTTACTGCTGAGTTGCATAAACTAGTCATTCATTCACTGGTTCATAATTAACTCACAGCTCAGTAAGCAACTTTGATTTAGAAACTGAACATGTTTATTTCAATTTCATTCAAAAATACTTTATTTATCCCAAAGGGAAATAAAATATTGTCAAAAAATTCACGAGTTCTTGTGGATGGTCATGCTGTGTTCAGGAAGGCTGTCCAGTAGCAGTCAGTATTGCAATGCACCTGAAGAGGCCTCTGACTGAAGACACTGTCATGTAGCAGCATGACTGTTTTCCATGACTGTCTTGACATGCGAGCAGCTCAGTGTCTGGGCAGCTAAGACACGTTTTCACATGACTCCATCATAGCTAGCATTGCTAATCCACCTCTTCTGTTTGTGCCTCTGATATGTTAAAATGGGAGTTTCTGAGCAGAGTGAAAACACTGCAGCAGCTCAGTGGAAGTTTTCCAGTTAGCCATCTTGAAAATGTTTGAAAGCGACTTTAACACTTTTTTGTGACTTCAACAGTTTTTGATTTATTTATTTATTTAGTTTTTCTTGTTATTTTATCTCATATCACTAAGGGAAGCTGCAGAAGAGCAAAGCATTTTATGCGTTTCAGACTTTTTTTAGTTTTTTTATATATAAAATTAAATATTTTAAATTCATCTTAAGAGTCTTCAGTGACTCTTTTGCTTTTTCTTGCTCATTGTAGCCATGTTAGCCTTGTAGCATGGAGCCTCTTCATGTGAACTGAACTCTGTAAGTCATCAGATTGTTCTCAGACTGTTTGCTAGTAGCCGCTCTCCGTCCTGTAGAACGCTCAGTGTTCTGGATCAGAAGCAGCTCCACACATGGACCAGCGTGTCGCCAAGCTACGCTGCTGCTCTCAGCTTCTCTTTTCTGGACAGATAACTTGATAACTTGAGTGAAAATTTATCAGAGAAAATATCTTTTCTGACTTTTCCTGCCTGCAGAACTCGTCTCTCCTCCTGGATGTTTGTTTCTCAGACAGAAGCGGCTCCTTTGCTGCTCCTTGTGTCGCTAAGAGCAGCGACACAAGGCTTTGTTCTCTTCCAAACACCTGATTGATTGTGAGACTTCCTACATTACTTGACATTATGAAGAACTAAATGGATTTTTTGTGGATTTTTCAGTTTGATCATGATCGATTGATTGATTTTGGTCATGGAAAAACTGGAAGGAAAGCTCAGAGAAACAGAAAAAGACAAAGCAAAAAGAAGTTGCAACGTAATTTAGCAAAAAAAAAAAAAAAAAAGGAGTCTTAGAATCAGGATGAGAAAATGGTTTCTTCAAAAAAAAAAAAGAGACTGAAAGTGACTGAAACCTCTCAGCCACATCAAACCTGAATCCCTGTGATGGGTTTGTTTGTTTGCACATCTTACCTCCTTTTTTAACTGCTTCTTCCCACTGATAGGTTGTCTCACACACACACCACCACTGGCTGACCTCACCGTGACCCCTCCTCCCCACGACCACCGCCACACCCCCCCGAGCCCCGCCCTCCTCCTCGGAGCAACTATGGCGTTGTCTTCCCGCTTAAAGCTGTGGGAGCAGAAGGGAGGTGCAGGAGGGCTGCATGCTGTGTTGATTCTAGTCCCTCCCTATGTGTGTGTGGATGTGTGTGTGTGATGAAGTGTTGATTACACAGTCAGTGGCAGCCTGTGTTCTGATCCTGAGTCACTGTGGCATGTCATTGTGCAGTTCCAGTGTTTTAGTCATCCTGCATGTATCAGATGGTCATTTATAGCGTCTTAGCTCTGCTCAGCAACATGTGGGGGACAGGAAGTGGGTCTCTGGCTGCTTCAGCCATGAAAACACACAGTAAAGGTTATTTAACGCCCAAGCTGGAGGTTTTCCTTGGTGAAGACCTGGAGCATAGAGTCGGGCTAACGACTACAGAGAAACTGTCAGGAGGGTTTGACCAGGCGCTCAGGGTTGCCAGATCTGACTGACAGTTTCCAGCCCAACAAAGAGTAGAACCCGACCAACTCCACAAGACCCAACCCAGACCTCAAGCTTCAGTAGAGCTCATGTTATCCAGACATTCACCTTTTTAATCATTGTAACATTGTTTTTAAATGTGAATCTGCATCAACTGCCTGAACTGGCAAACTAAATTTAGGCTGTACTTAAACTGCCAGCCTAGAATCATACCAAGGGCCGCAAATGGCCCCTGCGCCTCACTTTAGACACCCCTGTTCTATATATTACCTATATTTTTTAGATTAAGTTAAGTTAAAAAAATGTTCTAGATCTATTTTGTCTTTATTTCAATACTGGAAACGTAATGTAAAAATAAGATTTTAAAAAAAGCATAATTTCCCTCAAATCAAACCCTGATATGGACGATAATGAATCAAGCCTCTTTTTGCAAAAGTTTTATGTTCTTCTTTATTTTAAACCATGAAAAAGGTGGGAAAATCCTTCTATTTAATGATTAAAACAAAATTTCAGTAGCAGATCTTTTTCTTTTTCAAAAATGGTATTTAAGGCAACTTGAAACAAGTTTGATTTGCTGATTCCTGTTAGATAAATACCGTCATATTTATATTTTAAATTTTCTTGTGTTAAATGTAATACTTACAAATACTTCATAATGTTACCCTTAATTGTGTGGAAGATATTTAAACGCAGCAAATTTGATAGACTGTGGAAAACTATTCATGTATCAGTGATTCATCAGTGCTATGAATAAAACTGATCAGTCTCAACATCTATTGATGATCAAACTGCAGGATGAAGAACATTAATCAGGGAGCTTATTACACATTTTCATTTTTGGAACAATAAAACTGTCTATTATGCCTAAATATATTTATTTACAATCAAGTTGATTACACCTAATCAGAGATTATGATAATATTCACACTAACGTCTACTTCCAAATGATTTCATTGAACAACAGAAGAAGAAAGTTCAGTCTTGGGGGGGAAAAAAAAAACAAAAAAAAAAACTTTTAATGGCAACAAACGTTTGAAGTATGAATTTTGACTTGGAGACTAAAAGACGGTTGCATATGTAGTTTAATATTTCTGTTATACTTTATTGTTTTTGATTGTTAAGTTTTCTTTGCCATATTAAAGTTGACAGAGAGTAAACTCGCATAATTATGCTGTACCGTTATTTTTATTATTTAGTGTCAAAACAACGATATTATCGTTTATGGCTATAATTTCTGGGTCAGTTTGTTATGACAGGCCTGGTCATGATGAAAAGACTGTGGAACAAAATGATGGAAGTAATTAAATATGTGTGACGCGTCGGATCTGAAAAATGCAACAAGAAATACTTTGGATCAATAAGTCATGCTTCCCTCTCCTTTAAAAATATGACTGATGTATTTGTCCACATGGATCTGATCTGAGTTTAGGGCTTTTTTTCAACAGTGACTCTATCAGCCGTTAGTTTAGGCAGAAGGTCAAGTCTTGGTAGATGTGCAGATATTTCTTTCTGTCTATTTGGTGACTTTCTGTCAAATATTGCATGAATGCATCTCATGTGATGAAACTTCAGCATGAAATCACAATGACTTCCTGTTTTTATCAAATTCTGTGTGGTTCCTTTTAATTCCTACAACTCCAGATAAAGGAGGAGAACAAGCCGGCGGCCGCCACCATCCCTCCACCGCCGCTGTCCGTCCTGCCTGGAGGCATCCTGAAGCAGCTGGTCAGAGACTCAGAGAAAGAGACCAAACATAAGGAGCCAGAGGTCAAAGAGGTCAAAGACGAGAGAACAGTAAGCAGATGACTAGTTAGTTAATGCTCCCTCAGAACACTCAGATACAACAGACTTAACAGCATTAAACACATTTGCTTATTTGCAATTGATTATTTTGTGAGTTGAGTTTCTTCGGTTTATTGGTTTAGAAAATCTGAGCCAAATGAAACAAAACATGAAGCACCTTGAGATCGCAATAAAATAAAACTTTAGTTTTTACTAAACCTCATGTTTCAGCAGGTAAAGAAAAGAGAAAACAACTGGACTGAATTTGACGCCGATAATCACAGCATGCCGATTGGTAGATTGTAAAAGTGGGCGGGACTTTATGAGCTAAATCGTAAACTGTCTCAGTTATCAGACATTTGCAGGTTTCACATGTGGCGTTCCTCCATTCTCAGACCACTAAACACCTGCAGTCCACTTCTAATCATACATTAGCCTCAGTACAAGATGCTTTCAATGCCTCTATTGTTGACTATGACTTTACACTGATAATCACTTATACTTTCTGAATAGGCTTCTGTGTGTCCATCACTATGTTCTGCAGCATAATGGAGAAAACCTGATGATCTGGTTCTTCCACAGTGACTCTTAATCCCATTGACTAAAGACGATAAAGAACCAGTTAATGTTTTTAAATGCAGATACAATAACAACTTCAGGTTTTTAATTCCTCGTTGGTTATGGAATCATTGGATTGAATTTGCACATCAGAAGATAATCTATAGATCCATGTTTAGGTGGGAAGCACTGTCATTTTTCTTTATTTTCAACAAACATCAACATCCCACAGGAAAAAAAACCTTTTATGTTTTCCTTATTTTCAAATCTAAAATTAGAGTTAAAACAGTTCCTCCTTCAAAACGAAGGATGTATTTTGTCCAGAAGGACAAAATACATCAAATTCAAATTCAAAAATACTTTATTAATCCCAAAGGCAAATTAAACATTGTAACTCATTAATTCTTCAAAGAGTTACTGTAGGTTGTGTTGGCAATGTCAGCTCTCCTGACACTGAGACTCTAAATGAGTTCAGTTTCATGGACTGAGGGAGAAAATGGCTCCTGGATTTTAAATGTTGCAGATTGCTGCATTAGACTCAGAGCATTTCTGAAACCTGGCAGTAGTTATGAACTACTGACTAATTCAGCCTTCATTCTTGTCAAATAAGAACAATAATGTAAAAAAAAAAGAAAAATCAATGAAAAACACCCACATGTTGCATCATTTTAAGTGTCAATCACAGGAGTGTTTGAAGTTGTGTTTTCCTGCCTTTTTCTTTATGTCGTGTGTTTCAGTCCATTTGATGCATTTGTTTCTCTGAAGCTCCTTTATGTGCCTCATGTATGACAAATTTCCTTGAGGCCTTGAGGTTTTGTTGCCATATCCAAATTAATCATCATCATCATCATCATCATCATCATCATCATCATCATCATCATCATCATCTCTTCATTTCTCTCCTCATTCAGCCGCACAAACTGAGCGACAACCTGGTGCAGCAGTTCCTGGTCCCGGATCAGACTCCTCCGATCCTGGAGGCCGAGATGGCTCTGCGGGCCGAACAGGTCAGCAACAGCAAACAGAAACGGTCCGACTCCGTCCAGTCGGACGGCGTCCCGCCATCCCAGCGCCACATTATGACTCCGGAGTCCGATGGTCAGACGCTCTCACCGGAGCCCCCAAAACAAAACCAGCGACAGGAAAAGAAGCAAGAGGTGGTGAGCAAGAAGAAGCTGCAGCCCGAGCCGAACAAGAGGAGGACGGACGACCGGAAGCTGGTGGAGACCAACCAGAACGGGATGGAGGAGAGACAGGAGCCGGAGGGGAGGCAAGCTGACGCAACCGTACCGGAGCAGAACGGGAAGGAGGTGCGTCTGTTCATTACATCGTTTAGAAATGAATATTTTATGGTTTGATTTAGTCCCTAATTCACACCTGGTGGAGGCGCCATCACTACTAAGTTAAACACGAGCCAGAGGCGTTCAAATGTTTTGAACCAAGGGCCAAAATCCCAAAGCTTAAAATCCTCGGGGGCCAAAATCAGCTTTTTCTCTGCATGTATGATTGCAAATAATAATAAAATTGTGAATTATTTTTACTTTTCCTGCACAGCAATAAATCAAACAACTAATATTTTCATTAGTATGAGATTTGCCTTACAGCTATTTCACTTTTTGGGCCAGTTATTAGTTTTTTTTGTTGGTCTTTTGAAATGTTTCTAGTTGATTTTTCACTGTGTTTAGTTTAGCATAATGAACGGCTGGACACGAGTGTGTTTCTGAGTAAAACACATGAACTTCTATGAAAAAAAATTAAAAGCCTTAAAAAAGGGGGAGGATGTTGTTCACTTATATTCCAGAATGTGTCTTTTCATATCAAGCTGTTACATGATGACCTTTTGAAGTTTGACGTTCTGAGATGGATTTGAAATCTTTTGTCTGTCTGGAATCCGTCTATTTAGTTCATTATTACTGAAACACATCAGTCCCTTGAAGCTTTGTAGAAAAGACATTGAAGAACAAGAAAGTTCTTCAAAAGAAGATTGCTATATGTCATATAATCTCTCCCCATAAGAATATAAGTTTTTCTTTTCTTTTTTTTTTTTTTTTTTTGCAAAGAAAACATGGAAGCCTTAAGAAAACCCTTTAGTGGATTTGATGATATTTCAAATAAATCTTTTTCAGATTTAAGACAGCTGTTTTTTGTATGTACAACTACAAAAATCTAAAGAAGAAAAACATAGAAATGAGATAAATGGCTTTGATGTATGTGTTTTATATTTTATTGATTTGACCTGTTTATTGTTCTGATGTCTGTCCTGTCAGGTCAGGGACGTGTGGTACGAGGTTGGACCTGTGTGGTTCGTCCACAAGGACGGCTTCACCCGCGGTGAGTGAAGAACACACACCGAATGAAACTACATTCACAGGATTGGTGGAAAGAGAAACCCTGGTCTTTATCAGACTGAAAAGTAACTTCAGCAGATCCACAACAGAAGATGTTTCCTGTCATTATTTCGTTCATGAAACTGCAGATAAAAAAGGGAGAGCTGTGTGAAAACAAAGTGCAACAGTAACTCTCAGTAATCTTTTTCTGTCTGGTTATATTGCTGGAGGGACTTTAGTCTGACTCTTGTTCATCAACGTGGTTTTATTTCCTCCATGACCGCAGCATCCAGCTCTGTGTTCAGATAAAAACGCTTCCAAACAAATCGCAGCTGTTCAGTCTTCTTATTGTTCTGTCAGAAACTTTTACATTCAGCAAACCAACTGTAAATAAATTACAAATCTTTTAATTGTCATTTATTTGGTAATTTATAAAAACAGAAGGTGACAACCACCAAGCTTCTAAAGCATCTTTCAAAGATATTTTCTGTCTGTCGGTGACAGTTTTAATGAGCGGATCATGCAGCTGAGCTGCGTTAGCCGCTGTGTGTGTAAACACACTGCAGCTCTGCAGTGACGTGATCTGGGATTAGCAACATCATCTGTTAATCCACACACAGTCTGCAGTGAGCCAGTGGCTGGACGTCCTGCTTTAAATTAATTCCAGCCACTGATCCAGTTAGAGCCCGGCAGCCCTGACCTCTGACCCCCACCTCTACTGGGCAAAAAGCAGAGACTCTGAATGGGAAGCTCACCTGAAGGTGTGCCTGTTGGTTCATGTGGGATCTTTTAAACACTTCTCATCTTTTCAGCCACTCAGCTGAAGCCGGATGAAGGAACGCCTGACCTCCCACCGGGTCGGGTCAGAGTCCGGCTGGAGACGGACGGCTCCCTCCACGACGTCACAGAGTTTGAAGTTGAAAAGGTGACTGCTTTTCTTTCTTTGTTTTTACTTACAAAGATCAATAACAGCAATAATAATAATATTATGCACTAGAGCTGCGACTAGCAGTTATTTTAATAATTGATTATTCTGGTCGTTAATCGATTTATCACACTGAAAAAAATCACCAGATTTTTCTTTTATACAATATTAGAAATATTTTAATGATGTGACTAATCGAATAACTCGATTCCTTTTTTAAATAAAGAGATAAACATTTCATTACCTGAACAACAATAACAGCTTTATTTTTTTGTGAAATTGAACCAAGTGAAGCTAAAACTCCCACATGAGGAGTTTTTGGGTAAAACTTTTTTTTTTGCATTCAAAGGTGTTTTTATCGTAAATGCAAAATATAATTTAATTTCTTTAATGTTTTACTTTTTGCAGATTATTCTTTATTTAAAGAATGAAAAATATATACATATATACATACTTATTAAAGAGAAAAAATAAATAATTTGGCAGTTTTTTTTCTCAGAGTTCTTTCTGCACCAGTATAACTTTGCAGCGCTCTGAGTCAGAGCTGCAGCAGCTAACGGCTCTCTGCCTCCTCAGTGTAACCCGTCAGAGCTGGATGTGTGTGAGGATCTGAGCGACCTGCAGTGTGTGAATGAAAGTGGAGTTCTGCACACACTGACCAGTCGATCCAAAGCCGGCATGCCCCTCACTCATTCTGGACCCAACCTGGTCAGCCTGTGGCCCCCGCTGCAGACCCACAGCAAGGTGAGCTCCTACTCACTTTAATAACCACATTTCCTCATCAACACACCTGGAGTGTTGGTTCTTTCATGCATGTTTGAGAAATCCTTTAATCTCCCGTGGCAACCAATCAGCTGTGAGAAACACCTGAGTGGACCTAGCTCCGCCTTCAAGGCAATAAAAATCCTGCAAATGTGTTTGTTTTTTTTTAAACATTTTTTCTACCCGGTTCTTTTTGTCTTAGACCTTGAAGACGCGGCGGGGGGAGTGTGTGTGGGATGCCCCCCCTGCTCTGGATGCGCTGGTCAAGCGGGTGTATCTGTCCATGGTGGGAACCCGGAGGGACCACAGTGTGTGTGCGTTGGGACGCAGCGGCACGGGGAAGACCACCACCTGCCAGGCGTTCACACACGCTCTGCTGAAGCAGGCCGGAGCAGCCGGACCGAACATCAGCGGTGAGACGACAGAACCAAACACACCACACAGAGTTTCATGCCGACGGTATTATAGCTAACTGAAACTAATGAAACAAGGAAGCATTTTCATTTACAGAAGTAAAAACAGTAATTAATGTGGAAAAAGTATAACTAACTGGAACTACTTTGTGTGTTTGTGAAACTAAAACATATTCAATTATAGATATGATATCCTTTGTTTTTGTGCTTAAGAAACTTAATATTAGTCTTTTGAACAGATGAGAAATAGATTTTTCCCCCTCACCAGCAATTTACATCAGCTGTCGATACATTACAGTCCCCCACTCTCCTCCAGGTGGCGCTAATGCTCGTCTGCAAAATAGTGACAACACAAGTTGGGAGAAAACTCCAATCAGCTGTAAAACAATAATTGAAAATTTTTCTTTTTGAAGAAGGAATCAGTGCAATACTTTGACCTTTTTGAATTCTGCATCTAAAAATTAGCAAAAGTATGAAAGAAGTAAAACTACTAAAAACTAAAGAACATTTAACCAATAATAACTAGTAAAATCTAGCATGCACACTCTAAAAGCTAATTCAAATGAACTGAATTAGACAAAGAAAAAGTCACAGTGAAATCAAACTAACCTATAAGAACCCAGCTGTGCTCCGGCTGACCCTCATCCTCAGTATCTGTCCCTCAGTGGAGCGTGTGAGCGCCATGTTCTCCATCCTGAGGTCCTTCGGCTGTGTGAGCTCCCTGCACAGCGACGCCTCATCTCGGTTCGCCACAGTCTTCTCTCTGGACTTTAACCACGCCGGCCAGGTCTCTGCCGGACACCTGCAGGTCTGCATCACAGACGCACACACACACACACACACACACACACACACACACACACACACACACACGCACACACACACACACACACACACACACACACACACACGGATTAGCAGTCAAACACACTGAAGTTGATTCCTCCCGCTGTGCGGCTCTTCGTTACACAGACCATGATGCTGGATAAATGGACAGTGTGCCAGAAAACTCCAGGAGAAAGCAACTTCCTGGTCTTCTCCCAGATGCTGGCGGGACTCAGCTCAGACATGAGGTAACGTTTGAAATCAAAGCAGCTTTTCAATGACATGCTCATAGGAAGAGTTTTATTTCTCAAAGTTACATTTTCTGCAACAGATTCTGTCAGTTTGTCTCTTAATTTAACCAATTATTGTTAGCCATTTAATCTGAATAAAGTTTTCTGTTTTAGGTGAGTGAAGTTTTCCAGAATTATGTGAATTTTGCAAAATTTAGAAGTTGTGGGTGTTTTTTAACACCTTAAACACACTACTTCCTGTTTGACATCATAGAACGATAAAAACAGAAATCAGCCTAGATTTCAGGAAGAGAAGTCTGGATTAACCTGAGGCTCAATCTCCAGATGCTTTCATATATTCAGACAGTAGATACACACACAGGTTTCCTCTGAGTTCTCTGATTTCCTCCTGCAAACCCAAAACAGCTCAGTCAGTTTCTCTATGTTGCCCTCAGATTGGGTCTCTGTGTGTTCAGGGTCTATCTCCCCCTCCCACAATAATTCAGCTCAATTAAATTAAAAAAATACTTGATTTATTCCAAAGAGAAATGAGATATTGTGGTTATTCATATCATCCAAGTATTTTCAGACAGTCGTTGCTGATGCTGACGCTGTGGGCAGTAAGTGTCTCCCGTAGCAACTAACTTCTTGTTTTTTGCTCCCCAGGACAGAACTGCAGCTGCACCAGCTCCCTGACGCCAACTCTTTTGGTATCCTTCATCCCACCAAGGTACAGAAAGAGCAGCTGCAGTGTGTGGATTAACACACTGCAGTCTGCACTGTGTCAGTGTGTTAGCTGATGGATGAGATGAGCCGACGTCTAGAAGACGACACGCGTTTATCATGTGACCATAAATTCTGAAAATTTCCTGTAATTGAGAATTTGCATGTGGAAATGTGATTTGTATGCTTTACATATAAATCATACCACACATTTACATTTTAGCCACACATTTTTCCAGCTTGTTACATCATTTTGCTAAAGATTCAATGGAATCGATAAGATAGGTCAGTTTTTCCAAAGTCGGGTCAAGTGAGCCGGTGCTTTTATGGCCTGACGACAGTTAAGAAATTCTGTTAATTTACCTTTGAATTAGCAGAAAGAAACAAGATCCCTGTTGGTAAAACCATAAAACACAGGAGCTGGGAGTGACACCGGCCTGGTCGTGATCTTGAGATTTGGACTTTTTTAGGAGCTTCTCTTCAACTTCTGGTCAGCTGATGAAAAATCAGCTTGAATGTATTTTTCAATCATTTTCCTACTTTTCTCTCCCCCTTCAGGTTCTGCTGTTAGCATTTAGAAACTTGGTTGCTATGCACCACCATAATACTTACAGCACATAGACCGTGATCTGAGTTGACCTATATGTATGGTGGGGCAGGGCAAAGTGATCAGTGATAGATGCTTTACGGTTGTTAGTTTTAATCCAAACATAGAAGGAAAAAGGGATTTTGTGTGACATTAAAATTTAAAGGACCAGTATTATGTAAAATAGACATTTTTGAGCTTTCCATCATGCTGTAATGTTACATGATGTAACATTAATGAGTGTTGCTTCGATTCTTATTTTATTTGCACGGTGCAAAATCCTGACTTTATACAGAAAGTGGTTCCCAGATTTTCTGTCACAAGCGACAATTTATGAGCACATAAAGGTTCATATTTTACTCCTATAGGACCACAGACACAAAGCCGTTCAGCCCAGAGGAGTTTTCTCAAACTTTACCAAGATGAACTGTTTGTATCAGAGAGAAATTAAAATTTCCCATAACCACATCGTTCTCTGCTGGGCAACAAATCTCTTTTAAAATTAAAACTGGCTCTGTGCTATCGTCAGCCAGCTCAGTCTGTGCACAGTGAAAACCACAGCGTTCATTAGCAGCTGCTGTGTCACTGCAGTGACCTTAACATGTGAGACACAGCTGCAGTGTGTCAGTGAGCCGCAGCAGCAACAGGCAGTTAGCGGTTAGCGGAGCGAGGAAAGCTGATTCTAGCTGGAAGTGACGGGGAGAACGTTATGTCTGGATGGGAACAAAAATCAAAAGATCCGTCCGTCCGTCCGTCCGTCCGTCCGTCCGTCCGTCCGTCCGTCCGTCCGTCCGTCCGTCCGTCCGTCCGTCCGTTCGTTCATTCTCTGCCTCTTATCCTGGGGTGGGTCGTTGGGGCAGCAGCTTCAGAAGGGAGGCCCAGACTTCCCTCTCCCCAGCCACTTGTTCCAGCTCCTCCGGGGGAATCCCAAGGCGTTCCCAGGCCAGCCGAGAGACATAGTCCCTCCAGCGTGTCCTGGGTCTTCCTCGGGGCCTCCTCCCAGTGGGACGTGCCCGGAACACCTCACCAGGGAGGCGTCCAGGAGGCATCCTGACCAGATGCCAGAGCCACCTCAACTGGCTCCTCTCGACATGGAGGAGCAGCAGCTCTACTTCTGAGTCCCTCCTGGATGACTGAGCTTCTCACCCTATCTTTAAGGGAGAGACCAGCCACTCTGCGGAGGAAACCCATTTCGGCAGCTTGTATCCGTGATCTCGTCCTTTCAGTCATGACCCAAAGCTCATGACCATAGATGAGGGTGGGAACGTAGATCGACCGGTAAATCGAGAGCTTAGCTTTTTCACTCAGCTCTCTCTTCACCACGATGGACCGGTACAGCGCCCACTTCACGGCAGATGCTGCCCAATCCGCCTGTCGATCTCCCGCTCCCCTCTTCCCTCATTCGTGAACAAGATCCCCAGATACTTAGGTTCCTCCACTTGAGGCAGGACGACCCCCCTGACCTGGAGAAGGCACTCTACTCATTTCCGGCTCAAGACCATGGCCTCTGATTTGGAGGCACTGATCCTCATCCCGGCCACTTCACACTTGGCCACGAACCGCTCCAGTGAGAGCTGCAGATCACGATCTGATGAAGCCAACAGGACCACATCATCCGCAAAAAGAAGAGATGCGATCCTGAGGCCACCAAAGCGGATCCCCTCAACACCTCGGCTGCACCTAGAAATTCTGTGCATAAAAGTAATGAACAGAATCGGTGACAAAGGGCAGCCTTGGCGGAGTCCAACTCTCACCGGAAATGAGCCCGACTTGCGGACCAGACTCCGACACCGGTCATACAGGGACCTGACAGCCCATATCAAAGGGCCCGGTACCCCATACTCCCGGAGAACCCTCCACAATGCCCCCCTAGGGACACGGTCAAACGCCTTCTCCAAGTCCACAAAACACATGTAGACCGGTTGGGTGAACTCCCATGCACCCTCCAGGACCCTGCTGAAATCAAAGGAAGCTTTGATTTTTATTTCATATTTTTTCAGTGTGTTTAAGTTTCCAGCATCAATAATCTTATAGTCTTATAGTAACATAACATGTTACTATATGATGTATAACATAAACAGTTACACATCTATTACTCACGTCTCCCGAGGAAACTTCTTATCTGCAGCGTGTCCTCCAGCTGGAACAGGAACTATGATGTTGTCCTAGTCCAAGTAGCTATGAAGAAATCACCTGTGTTCTTAAACCTGAACATAAATATTTACTGCATTACAGAGATCAACATTTGTAGAACCATGAAAATAATGTCAGTGTCATGTTTTTAAAAAAAGTTCTGGTTTTAGTGCTAATGAATGGTTTGACAGCACCACCTGCTGGCAAAAAGGAATACAAGTTTTCATTATTTAGAGTTGGGTGTGACCAGATAACTGGTGTTTTATCATTTCTATTAGATAGGGCCAATGCTTTAAAAAGAATATGCTTTTCTTCATGTAGGATAAAATGCTATTTTTTTTATAGATAAGCAGAGCTTAGAATGTGTTGTTAGGCGTTGCTTTCATATGTACAGTGCTAAAAACACAAACATTTCTGCCTAAAATGAAATAGAAGTACCTGTTGATCAGTTTTATAATCTTTCTGTAAATATGAGGTAAAAAGGGACTAAAGCTAGAAAAATGAAACCAAGCGTAAAGAGTTCTATCTGATGGTGTGTGAAGGCCTCCTCCTTTCTTCCTCTCTCTGTCTCTCTGTCTGTCTGTCTGTCTGTCTGTCTGTCTGCATGCAGGTTGAAGAAAAGCAGCGAGCGTCTGTCGCCTTCACCAAGCTGCTGGCTGCCATGGAAACGCTAAGCTTCTCAGCCGGAGAGCAGAAGGCGATCTGGCACGTTCTGGCTGCCATTTACCACCTGGGAGCTGCTGGGGCCTGTAAAGGTGACACAACATCATCATCAGTCACACACCCTAAGCGATCACACATATCTGGACTGAGTTCATGGCCTTTAACCACACAGTTCATCTGATTAGAGATGTTCAGGTGAAAGTGCATCAAATGTCCTCACAGTGTGGAAACGTTCTCACCATGAAGCCTGAAGAGGAGGAAGAAGAATAGTGAACAGAGATCAGCTAATTCACAGAAGGAGGCGCAGCTCAACAGCATGTATTGTTACTGGAAGTACAATAACTAACAATAACATTTCCTATTGTTAGTACTGGTCATGATCTTGAGATTTGGACTTTTTTAGGAGCTTCTCTTCAACTTCAACTCTCAGTCAGCTGATGAAAAATCAGCTGACTGAGATTCTTGAAGAAAGTTACAAAGAAATCTCTTAAAAATGTTCTCACTAGGTGTTCTGGTATTTAGCATGTAGAAATAATTTAGGTGATTGTAACCGTCTTAAAACGAGAAGTTTGGACTGATGTAAATATAGAATGAGGAAAAAATTGTATATGTGTTTTTATTCAGTGTATGGAAATTAGGCATGTCACAATAACATATTTTGCTGGATGATAAATTGTCCCAGGAATTATTGCGATAAATGATAACATTGTTTTTAGAGCATTTTGAGTTATCCCACTCAAAA
This sequence comes from Poecilia mexicana, assembly GCF_051168715.1. Lineage (NCBI taxonomy): Eukaryota > Metazoa > Chordata > Actinopteri > Cyprinodontiformes > Poeciliidae > Poecilia > Poecilia mexicana. The sequence goes on from NW_028263381.1 coordinate 2,268,914, forward strand.
ACAAATAAACTTGAATTTTGTAAAGAACGCTAGACACTGGAACTGTAGTTTAAACATCCAGAATAAAACACAAACAAAAACCACTTACAACTGAAGCCACTGATATAGTGGATTATAATGTCTCTGTAATCAAAATTCCCCATCAGTAAATATTAAGCATTAGAATGGAAATGATCGAGGTCATTTTAATTCATCATGCGATTAATTCCTTATTGTAAGCATCTGGTTCCAGCTGTGTGCCAGCAGGCTTCCTGACGCAGCGCACTCTGTTTTGATGTGCAGTGGGCCGGAGGCAGTTTGTGAACTTTGACAGCGCTCAGGCAGCCAGCAGAATCCTGGGGTGTGAGGCGGAGGAGCTGGACACGGCCGTCTTCAAGCATCACCTGCGACAGCTGCTGCAGAAAGCCACTGGAGTCAGCAGAGAGAGGAACGAGGCTGAGGAGGGTGAGAGGCACAACAACCGGAGGGGAAACGAGGCAGAGTGGAGGAAGGAGGGAAACAGTGGAGGGAGTTTACCTGGGGGTCACCAGGAGGTCAATCCTGACAGGCTTTCAACCCTAAACACATGATCAAAGATGACTAAGATATGGAACTCAAGAGACACAAAGTAACCTGAAAGAAACCGAGTAGATGTGACATTAAACTGTAGCTCAAGGCAATGTGAGGTAGGCGGCTGCTTAGGGCCTCCACAGCACCAGGGGGCCCCCAAGAGCACCAAACTAGCGTGATTTTAAATATGTTCTAACATTCAGTTTGAACTAAATGCTTTTACACATAGAAAAAATGATTTTTATATTATTATAATAATAAATTATAAGTTAATCTCTTCCTGCTGTTGGCTGCTGCCACTGTTGGGGAAATATAAGCTAGCAAACTTGTTACTGTAAATTTAGTGTTTATCATCTGGTGTCACTATAAAATAGTTAAAATAATATGACACACGAGTACCTAAGTACCACTCAGCATTTCAAAATCCACATATTGTTTTAGTTTGCTGCTCATGTAAAGTTAAAATAAATAACCATAACAACACTGTCATGATGCAAGCTAATTACAAATGACACTAATGATACTAGGTATGTTACATACATAGAGTAGCTTAGAAATGATGACACTTCTGGCGTTGACATGTTGGTATGTGGGTCCCCAAATGAAAATCTGCTTAGGGCCCCAGAAAGCCTTGGACCGGCCCTGGTTTCAGTGAAGCTAAACTCTCTCAGCCTCCTCTGTCTGTGCAGGTCCCCGTCTAACAGCTGCTCAGTGTGTGGATGGAATGGCTGCTGGTCTCTATGAAGAGCTCTTCACCGCCATAGTCTCACTCATCAACAGGTAGGAGTACATTTTAAACAACGCAACATTACAAGTCATGAAATCACAGCTTGTTGCCCAGAAAAGGGAGCTGGATTACACAGTGACTGTAGAGATTAAACAGAACACTATGTGCCTTGTATCACCTCAGTTTATAGAAATAAAAAGTGTTTTTCTACTATTGCTGTGCTTCACATTCCTGTTTGTGTCATATCCAGTATGGGTGTGCAGACATTTACCACACAGGCCAAAAACTACAACCTTTTTAAAAAGCTAGTAACACAAAAATGCTTTGTGCTTTTTTGTGCTTTTCCAACAATAATTTTCAGCAATACAATATTTTAATAAAACAAGTAATCCTAATTAACCACGTGTGCAGGGGTAGGATGGGGAGGGGGGCAAATTAGCCCCTTATTGATTTGCCATAGGGCCCGTTTAAAATCAGTCCAGCACTTTGGACTCCTCTGACTTATGGAAGGTTGGTCTCTGTCCTGACAGCTCTGGTGCCTTTTCTGCAGAAACCTGAGCAGCTGTGACGTCAGTTCTGTTTCACTTCCAGAGCTCTGAGCAGCGAGCAGCTAGCGTTAGCCTCTGTGATGGTGGTGGACGCCCCGGGCCTCAGGAACCCCCGTCACTCAGCGGAGGAGCGAGGGGCCAGCTGGTCAGAGCTGTGTCACAACTACCTGCAGGAGCGGCTGCTGGAGCACTACCACTCACACACCTTCACACACACACTGGAGAGATATGCACAGGTAACACGCAGTGGAATTTGGATTTTATGTGACACACCAACAAAAGACTGTAAAATCAGGAGCTGGAAGGAAACTGATGCAAATTTTGGCTGCAGTTGCAAAATACTTTAAACTTAGTCAGGTTTGATAGAGAGCCACTGATAACATCAGAATTCAGATTCTGAATTAGATTTCCTTTGTTGACGCTTCAACTGGGGATCTTTTGATCCATTTATTGATGACAGCGTTAACTTTTTCTGGTTTTGTCGTGAATGTTCTATTATCTCTGTGATTCTGCCAGTCTTGGCCAGAATTCTCTTGCAAAAGAGATTTTTAATTTTCCTGGTGAAATAAAGATTAAATAAAAAAATAGCCTTAGACTTTGACTAGGCCATTGTAACAGTTTTATTTGTAAAATGGTTTGAAAGCCATTACTTAGAGTTGATCCGAAAAATAAACACTGAAGTGGCTAAGACTTCATGTTATATAAACTGTTGTTAAAGTTGTTTCTCTCAGATTTTCACTGCTCCTCACATTTCCCTCATTCAGCATTTCTCTCTTTCTGAACCCCTAAGTATTAAAAGCCTAGTGAAGGACTTTCTAGTGTAAGAAATACAGATAATCAGCAGCTGGTGGACAACTGGATGACTGAAGTGTGTGAATGTAGAGACAGCTGTGACGTTAGAGCTGTGTGTGTTTTCTGGTGCAGGAGAGGATTCATGTGGCGTTCGAGTGTCCAGACAGCAGTTCTTCAGAGGTGGTGTCCGCCATCGATCAGTCGCCTGCGCAGGTATGAGATCCACCACACTGCTTCCTAACACGACTTTTAAGACAGATTTTGTCCTTAAAAAGAGTATATGATTTTGCATGCGTGTGTGTGTATCAGGTCCGGGCAGCAGATGGAGACCCTCGAGGTCTGCTGTGGGTTCTGGATGAGGAGATGGTGACGCCCTCCTCCTGTGAGAGCGCCGCCCTGCAGAGAGTATGTCAGTATTACAACAACACTGGTAAATATCAAACACGCACACACACACACACACACACACACGCACACACACACGCACACACACACACACACACACACACACACACACACGCATATAACCACATCTCATTCCCTGTGTGTATGAGCAGGCGGTTTCCTGTAGAGTGACATAAATGGAGTGTGTGTGTGTGTGTGTGTGTGTGTGTGTGTGTGTGTGTGTGTGTGTGTGTGTGTGTGTGTGTGTGTGTGTGTCTCTGCAGTGCGTCAGTGTGAGCAGCCACTGCAGTGTGAGGTGAGCCACCTGACGGGACGCGACCCGGTCCGGTACGACCTCTCAGGATGGTTCGGTCAGATCCAGAACAACCCGTCTGCTCTCAATGCCATCACTCTGCTCCAAAACTCCACCATGTGAGTCTGGAAGCACAAAGTATGCAACATATTGATCTGCTGAAAGGCCAGAAGCAGGTGGACAGCCTGAAGACGGCCGGTCCTCACTTACTGACCAGACCGTCTTCATCTACTGTTGTCATTCAGGCTCTCTGGTGGTTATTATCACTTTAAACATTTTTCCTACACACCAGCCCCTCACTGCTTCAACATGGCTAGACATTTTACAGGTTTTTTTTTTTTTGTTTTATTTTACACTTCTGTGAGATGTTTGGTTATTAATGTTGTGGTGAAAGGAAATGAAATGAACTCAGTAGGTTCACAGTGAGATAAGGACTTTTGGGTGAAGGACAGTAGTTGTTTCCATTAACCTCAAAACTCCACAAATTGGAATTACTTAATAAATTTGCTTAATAGAAACACGATATATGTATATATATATATATATATATATATATATATATATATATATATATATATATATATATATATATATATATATATATATATATATATATATATATATATATATATATATACATATATATATATATATATTTTTTTTATATATATATATATAAAAAACGTTTCTCACTAGAAAGTCTTTGTACCAGGAAATGGTTTTTCATCAAACATTTTTCACGTTACATTAGTTTGTATACAACATCTAATTAGCAGACGTCTCCTCTGATTGGCTGATGGATGATTAGTGCTGGCGCCATGGCAGAATTCTGAAATTAAGTTTTCTTTTTTTATGGAAACACCACAATTGCAAAATTGTGTTGTTGTTTTGTTTTACATTAGCAAAATATAAAAAATGTTTTGTGCACATTTGTAATGGAAACTCGGCTGGAGACTATTGGATGGATCATCAGTAGCTTCATTTCTATTAATCATAAAACTATGCAAATTGAAATCACAAATATAAATTTGCTTAATGGAAAGATATCAATTTTGAAAAAAACTTCCAATTTTCTATAAGAAGTGTTTGATGTAGGACGGGGTTTTCAGTATCATAATTTTTATCATCACAATAGTACCACAAAAAACACAATGCAATTCTACGTCCGTATCGCTCACCCATACCTCCTACACTTCTGGGAAACGGTTCATTTTTCTTTTTGACACCCTAAACATCCACCAGTGTGAGCTTTTAAACTTGTCTTGCTGCTGAATCAACACAAGTTCAACTCAAAGTGGCAGCAATGTGCCATTTATAACAAAGCGTAACCCCATGCTATGCTATGCAGATGCTCTGTCTGCTCTGATGAAGTGTCATATATTTGGATTACAGCTCGTCGTTGTTGAACGTGTGCTGAGCTCCTCTCTTGTCCTTCCTCAGAGGCGTGGTGAAGGCCATGTTCACCCCCAGGATCTCCCTGCCCCCTCTGTGCCGCGGCCTGGCCGGGTTGGAGGGAGGCAGCCAGCGCGCCCTGCAGCGGAACGGAATCATCCGGAAAACCTTCAGCGGCGGGATGGCGGCCATACGCAGACACTCCCAGTGTATAGCAGTGAAGCTGCAGGCGGTACGTATGGCGCTACCGTCACCATGTTCTGACGTCACCCCAGAAGCGTGACGGCTGTCATCGTCTCGCGGTCCTGCAGGATGCGCTGGTGAACCTGATCCGCCGAGCCAGGCCGGTGTTCCTGCAGTGTGTCAGCGCAAAATCGAGCAGCGGTGGTTTGGACGTGCCGGCTCTCAGAGTGCAGCTGCATTCCACCCAGATCCTGTCGGCCCTGCAGCTCTACCGCACAGGTCGGCCCTTCACCTCAGACCGGCTTCACGGACAAACACAGGAGTTAAGATGTTCAGAGACATCAAACAGAACAACCTACATCTGACTGGTTACTCACCAGGTTCTGTCACTTATGCAGTGATCAGACTATAACCCAAACTTACTGCCTTCCCAAAAATGGAAAATTATTTTTTCATTCATATAAAAAAAAGAAATATTGTTTCTGAATATGTGAGGGGACATTACATGAACAAAACAAGGAGGAGAAATTTCATGCAAAAAAATATTGAGAGATAACTTAGTTTTACTGTGGGAGTGTGTGTTTAATTAGAGTAAAATGATAGCCATCATCATTATTTTAGTGTGTACAACAAGCACGTTTACTACAGGTAACATTGCTGTCTCTACTCCTACTGGAACCAAACATTCAGTCTCTATGCTCCACAAATCCAGAACAAACTTCCAGGAAACTTCCATTACAAAATGTACGCAAAACTTTATTAATATTCTGCTAATGTCGAAAACAGTTTCACAATTGTGGTGTTTCAATTAAATAAGAAACACGATTGAAATCACATATGATTTTACTTCAGATTTTCTCAAAGTTGGTAAAAACATTGAGTTTAAGTGGCTGCTGCCTCAACCAGACCACAAAATCCTGGAGGAACAGCTATTTACTGATATTTTAACAGTTTGATTGCTTTTATCAGTATATTCTGGCGGAACCGTCCCTTTAAGAACATTCAGGTTCTTAAATGGCCCAAAATGAAAATGAGTTTGACACCATCATAGTGTACACTCAGGCTAGAACTTTTTTTCTTCTGAGCTGCCCTGATTTTTCTTTTTTCTTTTAAGTGATCAGTGAGTTAGTTTATAGTTTTTACATCAGAGCCCCTTTTGATTATTTGATTACATAAATACAGACTTGCATAATTCCATAACTCCTTAAAAAAGATAGAAATGTCAAAAGATTCTAAATCAATAAAAAATATAAAAACAGAAATGCATATAAAGCCATATTTTCCTGTCCTCCTCCAGGTTATCCAGAACACATGACGCTCAGTGACTTCAGGTGTCACTTCCAGGCTCTCTCTCCTCCGATTATGAAGCGTTACGCTTCCATGTTTGTCAGCCATGATGAGAGAAAGGTAGAGAAGCGAATCGCTGGAGTTCACATGAACAAAAATATCACAAACTCAGAATGAATCTGCTTTTTTTTCTCTCCTTTGTGTGTCAGGCAGTGGAAGAGCTGCTGGTTGAGCTGGACGTAGATAAAAACAGCATCGTGGTCGGAGCCAGCAGGGTGAGAGCGGGTGTGAAGCCCTCAGATGGTACAACAGGAGTCAGTCAGTTATGACTGAAATCTATTTTTCTCTGCTGGGTCTCAGGTGTTTATGAAGAGAGGTGTGCTGCAATACCTGGAGCAGCAGAGGGATCAGCAGGTGACCGGGTGGCTGGTTTACCTGCAGGCCGCCTGCAAGGGACATCTGGGACGTCAGAAGTACCGCAAACTCAAGGTGAGCTCCAGTCCGGTTCACTGTGAGGAGCTCCAGGCGGAGCTCTGATACAGGAGTATCCACCTTCTGTCTCAATACAAACTGAGAGAGAAGACAGTATGATATCACTCCAAATTTCCAAGTTTTTTCAAGAAAAGTTCTGAGATTAATCTTAATTTCTGAGTTTGAAAATGTACTCCTCCTTTTTTTGTGTCTACAATAGCCCTAATACTCTGTCATAAATCAGACACATTAACTTCAAATTTTTTAATGATTTTTTTTTTTGCTCTCTGTACATTAAGAAAAAAACTTAAACTGCTGCTAGGCCTCACTAATACCTGATTGGTTACCCTGCAGATTAGCCACCTGTTGGTGTTATCCCCACTGAAAGATTTGATTTGTAAGGTGGAGAAATAAAATAATTCTTGATGTTCTGCAGTAGAAAATACTAAAGATTTCATTGAAAACTAATTATTAACATTTTTCTTATTTATTTAAGATAAAGATTTATATATTTAGCCTTCATGTGATTTGTTTTATTTTACTTTTCTTTGTTTACACACAGACACTGTATAACACTTCATTAACTTTTCAGAAGGAGACATGAGATGCGTGGCAGCAGGTTATAGCAAAAACCTGCAATCATGTACAGGCTGATCCTAATCAAGTTATGAATTGGTGAAAAGTCACCACAATAATTAACTACATCCCCAAACTACAAACCTGCAGTTTAACCATTTCTTTGCCTTCATCAACATTAAGTGCTAATCTGATTTAATATCTGTAATTTTGCCCAATGTGCAGATATTTTATAACTAGATAACGATATAATTATGCTATATCATCTCAAGCTGTTTGAATGACTCAAAACAAAAGTGAAGGCAGTTTGGTAAAAACAGGCCTGGATTTTGGGATGCTTCAGTCACCTCTAGAGGGCGCCCTGTAGTCATGTTATCTGATATCAAAGTGGTTCTTCAGGCGCAGAAGGAATGTCATGGGGGTTTAATGAACTAAATAAAAGTGTACATAATATATCAGATTTTCAAAATGTAAAAAACCCCCCAAAAAACTACTTATTAGAAAGAATATTATCTAATATGAGATTAGAAAGAATATGACAATGATGATATTGTCTGGATTTCTTGTTGCGAATCTTTAAAGCACTTTTATGTGTTTTAAAACAAAAACACTTTTAGTTACAGATCATAAAAACTTCATCATAATCTCTTCTGCTCTCTTGTTAGACACTGCAGATATATAAAATGTGCACAGCCAGCTCTATTAATTGTTTTATTCTGTTGCCATAGCAACTTTTTTCTGAGTGGACCAGTTAAGGAAATACAGCTTACATTCTTGAATATATTCAACTATCCGTTTTCCCTCCACTAAGAACGTTTGTAAAAAAAAAAAAAAAGAAAAAAAATCCAGTTCACTCTGATCTGTATTTAGAAACACTTTTTACAAATTATGCAGATGTTTTTAGGCAATAAATGCCATTTGAATAGAAGTTGAAGCTGGTTCCAACATAAATCAAGAGCTATCAAGTTGGCTACATAAGTGATTAGTATCAGTAGGAGTTTCAAAGACATCTGAGACTTTATGAGTTGATAGAGGATTTTGAAAACATCTTTGAATTAAAACTCTGAACTCTGGACCTCTTCATGTAGTTCCAGAGTTTTAGTTGGCCTCCAGGATATCCATTCATTTCCTGCTGTAATGAGATCAGTTCACTATAGGATCTCAGCTTTGGGTTTTACCTCAGACTTTTTACTTTACTGTTTCTGCCTGTGTGTGTGTGTGTGTTTTTATTTCCAGGTGCAGCAGATGGCGGTGAGGTGTCTGCAGAGGAACCTGCGGGTTCTGAAGGCCGTAGCCGAATGGAGCTGGTGGAAACTTTTCTGCAGGCTGCGTCCTCTGCTCGATGTGAACATGGACAACGAAAGGCTGAGAGCCAAGGAGGTACAGACGTTCATATGGACCTTTTTCAGTTCACATCCTTTTAAAGAATCGTTTTACGTTCATATTTATTTCCAAGATCCCCTCAAACTCAGAGTGCTAATGGAGGAGAAACATCCTAACCTTCCAGGAAACCTGTCTGGCTGATGAGAAAGTACTGCCCCCATAATGATGCGTCTTAGAGATCTAATAATTCAGTTAGAAAAAGGTCATGTTTTTTTAAAGAGACATAGCCATTGTTCTTTAAAGTGACAGTAAAAACAGACAGAACAACAGTGAGCTGCAGCATCTGACAGAAACATCTAACACCAGCTTATCTCAGTGATGGGAAACAATATAGAAGCAACAGCAATTCATCCAGCAAATGTTTGTGATGTGCCTTAAAGGATGTTTGTGTCTCAGTAAAAAGCTTCTCTTTTGTTTTCTGAAAGGATGAGGTGTCGGCTCTGAGGCGCCGCCTGGAGAAGTCTGAGAAGGAGAGGAACGAGCTGAGGCAGACAGCAGACAGCCTGGAGACCAAGGTTAGAGCTGCAACACACACACACACACACATACACAAACGCTCACCACTATTAATGTGATCTATATGTGCAGGTTACCGCTGTGACATCGGAGCTAAGCGATGAGCGTTTCCGAGGCGATGCAGTGGGTCAGGCTCTGGATGTGGAGAGGGCAGAGAGGCTTCGACTCAGCCGGGAGAACAAGGACCTGCTGGTGAGCCAGCTAACTAAGTCACCTGACACTTCTTGCATGATGACTGCTGTCTATTTTAATTTAACGATTCAAATAAAAAAATCTGAGCGATTTTTTTGTTGTTGTTGTTTAATTTGTGACTTCTGAAGACTCGGCTGGACCAGTGTAAGGTTACTATGGAAACCCTGGAGAAGCAGCTGGAGGAGGAGAAGCAGAAAGCTCAAGTTGCCGCAAGTCAGAGAGGAGCTCCAAAAGGTACGAGAGGAAAGTCTGCTGACAAGACAAAAAGCAAAAACACACTGAGGTTTGGCTGCTGAATGACCAAACGTGCAGCAATGTTACAACATGAATGGAGAGATTTAACAGCACAAAAGGCTGGACTATAAATCAATAACAATATATATCACAATGGACATGTGATCAATATCAATAGATAATATATTTCATACAATATTCAAGATTCAACATGTAGATGATTTGCTGAAATCTGACCAAGACTGAACTGTATTCTGGGGGATGTAGGCAGAGGGAAGGCTTTAGCTGCTCAACCTCTCATGGTCAGCTAAGCAATGGAGGCAGCATCAGCAAACTCACTCTTTGGTTACCTAGCAACAGCCTGTTGAGTGACATGTGCAGCAGCAGTTGAAAGGGACAGTGTTATGTGAAATGGCCTCCTTTGAGTTTTACATCATGTTATAATTTCCTCATCAAAAACACGCCTGGAGTGTTCATGCATGTTTGAAAAGTTCTTTTATCTCCTTGACAACCATTCAGCTGTGCAAAATGCCTGGGTGGACTTAGCTCCGCCTTCAAGGTGAAGCTCCTCCTCAGAGCTTCCACATCACAGAGCAGCTCCACTCAGCTCCTTCAGACTAGCCAGCAGCAATTAGCAAACACCTGATGTAACTGCACATCAGAGCAGCAGTTTTTAAAGAGACAGAGGCCCTATTTCAAGGCATCAAATTACAAAGTCAAATTTCGTTGAAGTCATTGATACATAGAGCATTTTTATAACAAATGAAGGTAACATAGTTACTTGATTTGTGCTATAAAATGTTACTATTTATGGAAAATACATAATACTGCCCAATTATGGTTTTGTCACATAACTGCTTAAAAATTAACAACATGAAGTGAAAACTGTGGATAAAACAAGAAGGGTCATGTCACTAGATATTTAAAACAAACAAAAAAATCACTAAACAGTAATTATTCACCTCGGCTGATATGAAACCCTTATATCATGAAATGTTTTTCAGTCATATCCTCCAGCCCAACTATTCCTGATTTAAACTGTAGCTTTCATCAGGCACTTTGTTCCTGTGAATTAAGGTATTTAATACTAAAACTTCCTCAAGAAAAGCATGGTGACCTTACCTCAGGAACTCCTGACGGGACAAAGTTTCAATGAACTGAGTCTCAGACAAACTGATGCCCGAGTGTCCCGTCATTCAGAGGGCGAGCTGGTCATGCAGCTGGAGTGTTGCCAGACCGAGGTGGAGTTCGTCCGCAGGCGCCTGAAGCAGACGGAGGAGAAGCTGGAGACGGAGAGGCAGAGCAGACAGCAGCTCGACACCAAGGTGAGGCGGGACGCCCCGACGTGCACAGCAGCATGGTAATGTCTCAAGGTAACACCACCTGTGTGCGCGTGTGTGTGTGTGTAGGTAGCAACACTGCAGGCCCAGCTGGAGCAGTCTCGGAGGAGCGCATCGGAGCTGAAACGCCACTGTCGCAGGGTGACCTCTGACCTCCAGGATGCCAGAGTACTCAGCGATGCTCTGCAGAGTCGCATGCATGAACTGGAGCGCAAACAGAGAAGGTTCACCTTCCCTTCAGACACACGTCACCTTGTTGCTTCATCTCTGGCTGTTTAATGACTTCATAATGCCTGTTAATAGTGTTTCTAATTACATCGTGTTTTTGAATATCTTCATTTTCACTGCTGTAATAAGACTTTTCCTCACAGCCAACAAACTCCTGTGTCCGTGTGTGTGTGTGTGTGTGTGTGTGTGTGTGTTGCTGCAGGTTTGACAGTGAGCTGGCCCAGGCTCTGGAGGAGGCCAACAGTGAGAGAGAGCAGAAGGACAAAGCCTTGCAGGAGAACTCAGCTCTGGGTTCTGAAGTGTTCACCCTGCGCCGCAGCCTGCAGGTGTGTTTGTGTTTCATAAAGGAATGTCAGTGTTTGGTTTATGGCACTGTTTGAAAATAAATGTAACTAGTTTTTATAGAAACCAGTACTTAGGCCTGACACATTAACCAACAAATAAATAAAACATATGATAAATTAAAACAAGCCCAACAACTTGTGATGATGATTTTTCTCTTTTCTCTCTTTCTACCAAAAACTGGACAACAAAAGTCTTCAGTCTGATGTTTGGTCTCATTGTATTTACAGAGACTTCATGATTCATTTTATTTGTTGTTTCTGTTGTTTTGTTTATTTATTTATTTAGGATATTGGAAAATGTGTTACATTTCATTATTGATCTTTTATTGATCTTTCAGAATATGTTCTTGCATTACCATTATTTTACTTGTAAATGGTCCCACAAAAAAATCCCAAAAACAATATTATCATTTATCACAATAACTTCTGTGATAATTTACCAGTCAGCAGAATTTGTTGTTGTGACAGGCCTAGTGATACTACCTCAGACTTTTAATTTGAAGTCATTGGATAGTTTTCTGATTCATTCCAGCTGGTCAGGCTCAGCCTCCACATTTTCTCTGTTTGTGTTCCTGGTGTGTGTGCAGGAGAGCCAGGCTGAGATGAGTCGCCTGCAGAAGCAGAAGGAGGAGTTGTGCGCTCAGATCAGAGACCTCAGCCTGCCGGTCGACCTGGCCTCTGACTCGGTGCCTGACATGAAGAAACAGATCCGCCTCCTGGAGAGCCAGGCCAGCGAGAGAGCCGAGGAGACGAGCAGACTGTCCGCCCAGATCCAGCAGCAGCAGCAGGTTGACGGGGCGCGCGGCGCAGGGCTGGCACAAACCCGTCTGCCGGCCGCCGCGGCTCATCTGCACCTCTCACCCAACAGATCCACATGCGGTTCGAGATAGAGGTGGAGAGGATGAAGCAGATGCATCAGAAGGAGCTGGAGGATAAAGAAGAAGAGTTGGAGGACGTCCATAAGTCCTCCCAGAGACGGGTGGGTCTGACAGGGGAGGCAGATTTACATGATGAACAGATGTTTGCTCCAATGTCTGCTCAGGACTCAGTAAAATATATAACACATGTTTTATATGGGTTGTTGGCACTCTAAACCTCCTGACAGCTGCTCCTTTTAAAAATTCAAAAATACTTTATGTATCAAAAACAAGAAGTAAAATATTGTCATCACTCATGTCATCCAAGTTCCTTCAGAGAGTCGTTGTGGACGATGGAAGGAATTCCGGTAGCAGTCAGTCGTGCAACGACTCTGAAGAGGCCTCTGATTGAAGACAGACAGTCTGACCGTCATGATGTGCTAACAGCTCAATTTCTGAGCAGCAGAGATGATATTCCACAGCAACATGTCCTGGGTGACATAACTAGCTGCTGGCTAGCACTGCTAATCCACCTCTTTTGCTTTTGCCACTCTGCTTTAAACCTCTATCTGACCGTTTGGTTAGAAAGCCAGGGTTTGGAGTGGCTGGAGCAGCTGTTAGAAAGAAGAAAATTCTCTAGCACCTCTTCCTAGTAGAACTCCAGAGGTTGGAATGAACACACTGACCGCTCTCTGCTGTCCTGGACTGAAATCCTGTGTGTGTGTGTGTGTGTGTGTGTGTGTGTGTGTGTGTGTGTGTGTGTGTGTGGGTGTGTGTGTGTGTGTGTGTGTGTGTGTGTGTGCGTGCGCGCATGTGTGTGATGTGTGTGTGTGTGTGTGTGTGTATTTGTGCAGCTGAAGCAGCTGGAGATGCAGTTGGAGCAGGAGTACGAGGAGAAGCAGATGGTGATTCATGAGAAACACGACTTGGAAGGACTCATAGCGACGTTGTGTGAGCAGGTGAGCTCCCTCCTAAACACACCTACAAGTGAGGAGAGATAGAAAACTTTCAATCTTACCCAGTTTATTTGTATCTAGTTTCTAGTGTAAATATCTCAGATCACTTGAAATAAGACAGTTAACTTACAAATACATTTTCAGTCAGTAATTCCTTAATATTGATTTAAAGCTTTGAGTTATGAAGTGGAATAAACTTTTTAACTTATAATATGCTCATCCAGTGTTCAGCCTTATGAAAGAAAAACATATCTACCAGTTGTATTACTGGTGTTGTAATTTATTCTAATATATTATTTTCCCAACACATTTTCTAATACATGTTATAAATACAGTGAATTACATATTGATGATTTGTGTATTAAACAACATGTTACATTATTCACATAATATTTTGAAATGGTTGCTGCTTTCCATTAACCCTTTATTGTAAAATATTAAACATGAATATAATGTATGGCTTTGTGTATCACTGTATTTTTTATGTTTATAAATATTCACCATCATGTATTATTATGATTTATATAGTAAAATGTATTGGTCATATATGTAATAGAGTTACAAATATATTTGTCAATATATTTCAATTTATTTCATGACTGTATTATATTGTGTAATACATGCATCATCAATATATAATTTAATATATGTACAACATATATTTGAAAATGTATCAGGAAAAAAAATTAGAATATTTTGAAATATATTTCCAGTCATATGTTGGTAAATATATTTTGTAAGTGTATATTAATAGTAACTTGTATCATATATTACATCTAAACATATAGTGCTCTTTTTGGTTGTGATTACAATACACTTTGTATATACTATATATGGTCTGATATATATATATATATATATATAATTTCCTGGAGATGAAGTGAAGGGACAGAGCAGCCTGGAGGAGGCTTAGATCCTTCAGTGTTTGCAGTTTCTCTATGTCCATATGGGTACTAATTTATATCTGAACATCAAGGTTACTTTATTGCTTCATTTGTTACCTGGATAATCATTTTAATTTAATTAACTGAACTTCAAAACTTCTTGGAAGCCAAATGTTACAGCTATGTGTCTGTCAGCGGCCCGCTTCCTGCCAGCGCTCCGTCGTAAATCACTCTTAAAGCAGGTTAATGCTCTGATGGAGCCTGGATGTGTTGCTGCTGCAGTCCAGCCACCATGAAACAAACAAATGCAGTATAGAGGGGAAGAGCTGATTTAACACTCATTCACACCAAGGCTGGAATTAGAACAGGACCTGGTGTGTAGCCAAGCTGGCAAACGGTTCAGGATCAAGTCATCTGCAGTCTGGGTCTAACAGGCATTCAAATGTTGCTGCTGGGGAAGAAAAGCAGGACTTCTCAGGACATTTGGTAAGAAAATGTCTAAGATACAATATTAAAAACTCTGTTGTGACAACACGTTCTGCCTTTTTATGTGTTTAATAATCATTATGGTTTGAATGAAGCATGCGATCAGGAGGTCAAGCATAAAATGGTTTATAAAAGAATCATAAAGTTCATTTTAGCAGCTTCTATTGACCTGTGATTAGGTTAATCTTTCAAATTGAAGCTCTGTGACCAGACACCATCACAAGCTTTTTTTCTCTTGAGCCTAAAACTCTTTGGCTACATTACAACTTCAAAATCAAAACAGAACATAATTAACTTGTATGTTTCCTGCCTTATTTACAGCCTGTCACTCTGATACATGATAACTACAGTGTCATCGGCATACATTTGAACGTCACAGATTTAATGTTGTAATGGAAGGTCTTTACTGTATTTTCCAAGCTCATAATGTCTTTTTATAGCACAATCAAGTAAATTGTTATGAAAATGCTGTAAATATATTGTCAAACATAACTGCAAAGAAATATGGCTTTGCAGTTTGATGCCTTGATTTAGGCCTCTGTCTCTTTAAGCTTGGCTGGGTATAATAGCAGGCAGGCACATAGGCACCTCTGAACGGTTGCCACTGGAGGTTCAGATATGTATGAAAGAACCAATGTAAGAACCAGGTATGTTTTTGATGAGGGAATAACATTATGACATGATGTAAAGCTAAAAAAAAAGGATTTTATACAACACTTCCATTTAAGATAAAGGAATAAAAAAAGATCCGAGGATAGTTCCCTGTGGAACACCTACAGACTGGCTTCTTCAGAGATGAGATGATTTTATTTTAAGACCTGGCAATCGCATTCATTTGTTGTCGGATGCTTTTTGTGTGATGAAGACATGGTGCCAACCAAACCCTCGACCCATTGTCTTTCTTTCTGGAGTGAAAGAATCTAAGTGGTGTCACGTTGCAGGTGGGACACAGAGACTTCGATGTGGAGAGGAAGCTGAGGAGAGACCTGAAGAGAACCCACGCCCTGCTGGCCGACGCCCAGCTGCTCCTCGCCACCCTGGACAGCTCAGGCCAGAACCGTCCCAACGGCAGCAAAGACCAGATCGAACGCCTGCACTGCCAGGTGAGTGGTGGCGTTTGGCTGCGCTCCGCCGGGAGTCACCGCGGCGCTCCGTGTTCACCCTCTGTGTTTTCCGTTCAGCTGGAGGAGAGCGAGGCAAGGCGGCTGGAGGCGGAGAACACTCAGAAAGCCGTTGCCATGGAGCTGGAGAACGCCCAGTTGGAACTGGAGAATATCTGCAGGCAGAAGAGTGTGGTGAGTGACTGCATGCTGGTTCAAACCCAACAGACTGGTGGAAACCAACTCCAGCGTCCTCAGACAGCAGATGCCAGAGCAGACTGTAATGTGTGATAGTTCTTCTAGACTTTTATGGATATTAACTCCATTTCATATATTCTTCAGTTAAATCCTTTTACCGGCCCAGTTCTAAAACAGGAATTTTAACCCATGAATAATCTGGGCAGAAATTCTCGACTAACTCAAAAGTGGCAGTTTTTTTTTTTTTTTTTTTTTTTTTTTTTTGCAATTCAAAAATGCATAAAACAAATGAAAAACTAAAAAGGAATGATTTCAGAAAAAAATAGTAATATTTAAATTTTTATCAACAGTGAGAACTCGAAGTACAGATTGAGACAGCATAGAAGCTAAGCTTTTAGCTTTTAGCATTATCAATATAAGTAGGAGCATCTTTCCTGAATATTTTTCCAAAACAGATCAAAACGAAATTCTAGCAAAATCTCTGGACAAACTCAATAACCAAACCTTAAAGTATTTGTTTAGCAAATGATTTTTATTTCTTTATTTTTTCACTCCTCAGAATTACATGAATCTGTCCACCTGATGTACATTTGTTTTTAATAATTGTCCCAACTTTTAGTTTTTTGGACAAACCCGTCTCTGTTTCTTTAACTTTGAACCTCTTCTGCTTACACCTTGAAGGAGTTTATTATAAACTTCATACATTTTCAAACTGAGTTTTATTAAACCATAAATAACCATGAGTGAAGATTTCCCAGGAATTCTACTATGTTTTTTTTAGATATTAAACTGTATTAAAGATTATATTTTCTCTTGATTTAGTCCAAATATGCCTGTGTGAGTTCAGGTGGATGAACAGTTGGCGCTGCTGCAGCATGAGAAGATGGATCTGCTGAAGAGGCTGGAGGAAGACCAGGAAGACCTCAACGAGCTGATGAAGAAACACAAAGCTCTTATTGCACAAGTATTATTATTTTCACTTATCACATTATTTCTAACCTGAATAAAAAAAGAGAAAAAGTCTCAGTCCCACTTTGTCCCCTTCAGTCCTCCAGTGACATCTCTCAGATCAGAGAGCTGCAAGCTGAGCTGGAGGAGGTGAAGAAACAGAGACGCTCGCTCCAAGAGGAGGTGATATATGTTTGATGAGCAGAAAATAAACTCGACACTAAGAGCTTTATGAAGTGAATGTGCTGCTGGGAGTTCTGCAGATGAGATTGTAATGGCTTTCTGGGTCATTTAACGTCCTTGTTGCGCGCCTTAATTGAACGGCGAGCAGCAGGTGGAGTACCGCTTCTCGTGGGTCGCGTTGAATTTAAATGCGTTCATTTCACCCCGGCCTTTCCGCGTCTTCCACCTGCAGCTTCAGCAGTGCTTGTCCAGGGTGCAGTTCCTGGAGTCGTCCACTGTGGGGCGCAGCATAGTCAGCAAACAGGAGGCCCGTGTGTGTGACCTGGAAAACAAATTGGAGTTTCAGAAGGGGCAAGTCAAGAGGTTTGAGGTGAGATCAGATAAAGCTTTTCCAATTCCAACAGATAATTATCAACGTGTCTGATGCTGTAGTTAGTCCATGCCCGATTTTGGCTGCTAATTTTGTGTACTTTGCAGGTGCTGGTGCTGCGTCTGAGGGACAGTGTGGTTCGCCTGGGAGAGGAGCTGGAGCAGAGCGCCCAGGCTGAAGCTCGAGAGAAGGAACACGCTCGATACTACCAGCAGCGGCTGCAGGAGATGAGGCTGGAGATGGACGAGCTGAGCCAGAGGGAGCAGGACAGCAGCCGGCGGCGCATGGAGCTGGTAACTAGTGGAGCTGGTAACTAGTGGAGCTGGTAACTAGTGGAGCCAGTGACTAGTGGAGCCGGTGACTAGTGGAGGTGGTAACTAGTGGAGCTGGTAACTAGTGGAGCTTGTAACTAGTGGAGCCAGTGACTAGTGGAGCCGGTGACTAGTGGAGCTGGTAACTAGTGGAGCTGGTAACTAGTGGAGCCAGTGACTAGTGGAGCCGGTGACTAGTGGAGGTGGTAACTAGTGGAGCTGGTAACTAGTGGAGCCAGTGACTAGTGGAGCCGGTGACTAGTGGAGCTGGTAACTAGTGGAGCTGGTAACTAGTGGAGCCAGTGACTAGTGGAGCCAGTGACTAGTGGAGCCGGTGACTAGTGGAGCTGGTAACTAGTGGAGCCAGTGACTAGTGGAGATGGTAACTAGTGGAGCTGGTAACTAGTGGAGATGGTAACTAGTGGAGCTGGTAACTAGTGATCAGACTACCTTTTCAGCATCTTGATCAGTTTCAAAGTCTATATGACCTTTAACCCCTGTTTTTTTTTTTTAAACAATTGATTTACTGTTTTGGATCATCTTAATGGAGGATATTGCTCAAGTGGTTGAGGTCAGAAAATTAAATCTTATATTTCTAATGTCTTAATCTTCAGATGTTCTGATGACATACTTTCAGTTTTTCTCCCTTTTTCTGTAAAACATAAAAGGTCTTCCTCTTGAGCTTCAACTGCCGTTTTACCAACTAGGATGTCACTTGGATGCATTGAATATATTTGTGCCTGGGCAGATCCAAAATGATGTCGAGTATTTTTCTTAGTATTGGTGCTGATTTTGAATTTTAGTGTTCTGACAATCCTAGAACTCAGTGTTTAAAATTCTGAGTGAGTTTTTATCTGCTTAGCTTATAAAGTAATACAATAAAAACAGACAGCTTCAGCAGGAGAAACAGCTCACTGTCTGTTATCTGATTTTTTTTTATAAAACAGAGGTCAGTGTGTCTCTCAGCTGCTTCTGATGATGTTTATAAAACCTGCTTAAAGCGACACTGTTTACAGTGCAGCTTATGAATATTCTTATCAGGCTTTTCCAAACACACACTGCTGTTTGAAACAAGGTCAACCTGGTGGTCAGCATCATGAGAACACTGACAAACACTTTTCTTTCACTGCTGAAATGAAGACTGTTTGTAGAAATCAGACAAATGCAGTGAGATTTTTCTACAGAAACTTCACAATACAGAGGATCGTTCAGAGAAAAAATAGTTTAAATTGTGAAGCCATTTATTTCTTCCATAACTCTGAACTGGATTCCTGACATGAAAACCTCAACAAGACTTTCTAAAGCAAGGGTCATGATTTTTTAAAAAGGAACATGAACCCTCATATTGAAGTGTTTTATTCAAAATTCAAATTCAAAGAAGTATGAGCCTTCAACTTCATCAACAGGAAGGATGTCATGATAATATGAGAGCTGCTCTGTGCAGAGCCTCACACAGCTCAGGACCCACTGCATCGGTTTGACAAACACACAGAGACCTGGACACGTCACACACACAGAGGACCTGGACACGTCACACACACAGAGACCTGGACACGTCACACACACAGAGGACCTGGACACGTCACACACACAGAGACCTGGACACGTCACACACACAGAGACCTGGACACGTCACACACACAGAGACCTGGACACGTCACACACACAGAGACCTGGACACGTCACACACACAGAGACCTGGACACGTCACACACACAGAGACCTGGACACGTCACACACACAACGACCTGGACACGTCACACACACAGAGACCTGGACACGTCACACACACAGAGACCTGGACACGTCACACACACAGAGACCTGGACACGTCACACACACAGAGACCTGGACACGTCACACACACAGAGACCTGGACACATCACACACAGAGACCTGGACACATCACACACAGAGACCTGGACACGTCACACACACAGAGACCTGGACACATCACACACACAGAGACCTGGACACGTCACACACACAGAGACCTGGACACATCACACACACAGAAACCTGGACACGTCACACACACAGAGACCTGGACACGTCACACACACAGAGACCTGGACACATCACACACACAGAAACCTGGACACGTCACACACACAGAGACCTGGACACATCACACACAGAGACCTGGACACATCACACACAGAGACCTGGACACATCACACACAGAGACCTGGACACGTCACACACACAGAAACCTGGACACGTCACACACACAGAGACCTGCACACGTCACACACACAGAAACCTGGACACGTCACACACACAGAGACCTGGACACGTCACACACACAGAGACCTGGACACGTCACACACACACTCTGCTCCACTCTGACTGATACTGATACTGAGACTGAGACTCAATCCTTTTTCCACGTTTGGATAGTTGCTGGTTTATCCATACACTGGGGAAAAATCCATAGCAACATGTTAGACCATAGACTGACCTCTGACTCTCAATGTGAAGCAGCTGCTTATAGGAAGCTGCTCTTCTGTTAAACCGTAACACATTTGTTGCGATTCAGCCGCTCATTTACACGACACCAGAGACACTTTTTGACTCCAGGTCTCAGAGTGAAACTTTTTGGAAAAGTTTCGGTTATGCCCATGAAGTGCACCGTTTGAGTTTAGGCTGCAGGATGAAGAACTTTGCAGGTGTGAAAGCTCACATACACAGAACGCAAGACTGTAACGCTGAACCTGTTCAGTTTAATGCAGTTTCTGATAAGGACTGTATGTGTCTCATGATAATTTGGTCCAGTGGAGATGGTTGCTGTTTTCTAACTGAGCTGGAAACTCGAGAAGTGGAAGCTAAGGGTCATCTATAGCAGATTTATGGCGCCATCTCAACTTCTCCCCAATCAGCATCCAAAAACACAGTCAGTGTCCAGACAGCGAAGCTTTAATTCACATAAAACTCCAAAGAAAAAACACGCATCATTTGTCAGTGCAACAACGCAAACACAAATTCGGTTCAACTCTAGTGGATCTAATGCAAAGGTTGTGGAAAGAGGTAATAAAGCAAAACCTCAACGGCATAAAAAAAACAATAATAAAGGAACTATCATTGATTCCCCAGCTGGAAACTCCTAATAATAACAAATCAACAGCAGAGAGAAGTGGAGCAAGCTTCCTGATGTCTACAGCACAGAGAAAATCTTATTATCCTGGAGCTTGAGCAACTCGGGGAGAAGACAGACAGACGTCTGCTGGGTTGATGTACATTCCCTCAACCACAGTGAACTTCCACGTCCCTCACGTTGTGAGGATTCCTCTCCTCCGGCTCTTGTTCATCTAGCCGCCTCTCCAGGTCTGAGGGCGAAGGTCGTCCTGTCGCCGGTGGGTTGCTGGTTCAAAGCCCCGCTCCGTCTGTCTCAGACTTTGTGACCCTTAATCTGATGGTGGTTGTCAGGCTACACGAGGGCAGCTGTGCTTACAGTGTCGTAGCCTACCACCATGACTGGGGTAAAAAAACTTTTTTTCTTCTTTTTTTTTTAACCAGTAGTGCTCTCAGTAGTTCTATGTAGGACAGAACTATAGCACACTGTGAGCCCTTTGTGACACACTGGTGATTCTTGCATGAGAGGCATTCTGGGTCACTGGCAACATTTGCGTGGCAAACATTCCTGTTGCCTGAACATGCAGATACATCACCAATAGAAAACCCTTTCACAGCCAAACTGACTGGTTTCTTTTTTAGCATCATGGGCCGCCCCAGGCATGCCGCCCCAGGCAGAGAGCCACGTCGCCTGTATCAAAAACGATTGCTGCTACAGGAGTGGGATTAGACCCTAACTTGTATCATGTTTAAAGATTTTGCTCCACATCTCCTCTCTGGAGGTGAAACATGAATATTTAATTCCCATCGTAGATATTACAACCTCTCACCTACCGCAACCTAACATTTTGATCACACTGAATTCAAGTGAAAAAGATGCAGAGATCAAAATCCTGCCTGTTTCCTAGCTTGTCTTTTAATCCCACATCATCTTCAGCCCTGGAGGATTTTTGGTCCTGATTTCCTCCCAGAGGACCCGGACCGTCTGGACTGATCAGTGATACCTGGGCAGCACATGAGCTGCTGAAAACCTGAGCCCCGACCCGGCAGCACTCCATCCGGGCTGTGAGGAAGAGTCATCACAGGCAGCCTGGCAGGATGCGCTTCCTCCAGGCGATGACTGCAAGTGAAGCACACCTCGGAGGCAGCGGCAGCTCCGCTGTTCTCATTAACAAAAACAGCAGCTGCTCCATTATCTGGGACATTTGGAAAACATAATTGTCATTACTGAGAGCGTGATCGTAGCTGCTCTGATTGCACAGAGTGTCTACGTCGTCACTCGAGTGCTTCCTTTTTACTTTGTTTCAAGTACATCAGTCTTGTAGTGTCACTGGGGAAGATTCCCTGCGACATTTTAAGACGTGTGTGTAAACAAGCACAGCCATAAATGCACCAAGCTTGTTTTCTTTAGAAACATAAGATAACACTGAAGGCGTCCCGTCATTCTGACTCCTAAATCTAAACGTGTAGAGCTGTACATGCCGGTGACCTTTTGTTAGCTTGGTAAAGGCTGCATCGAATCCCCCTGCAGAAGTTCTCACTGTTTTTTAGCGATTTATTAAAAATGCTTCCGATCTTTAGTGCTGCCCAGAGGCTCTTGGTCGGTTCCAACCCTCAGCTGAGGAACACCAAGCCTTTCCTGCTTTTTGTGTCGTATTTAGGCTCAGATTTATTGAGCTGTTGTTCTGTTAGGAGGTCATTAAATCACATGTTGGTGGACTCTGATGGTGACTGGTGGCTGATGGTTGTGCTGGATTTTATACAGGGGTATCAGAGTAAAGTGGGGCTGACTTTAAACTTATGCCACCCTCTAATTAATACTAGTACTAATTAAATACATAGAAGCTTTTGACAAAATTAGAAAAAGTACAAGCAAAACTTTTCAAGGCTGGATGTATAAAGTTTATTTGCTAGTTTTAAAACGTTTCTTCCAGTCTAAAGCTGCGTTCATACAGCAGGTCAGGATGCTCAGTTCCAGTGTTAGGGTTAGTTAATACTTTTCAAAGTATTAACTCGTGTGTGGATGAATTGCAACTCTGCAAGCGCAGAAGAAGAATGTAGATGTCACACAGCGGCGCGTTGTTTATGGAAGCAATAATGGCCGCCACCATCTACGACTCAGTTTTTAAGGATACTCGGCAACGGGAGCCGACAGCATCATCACATCATAACAAGATGAAGGAAGCTAATGGACAAAAAACACAACTGATGGGAATGGTCAGTCAGATCCAAGAGTGGTAGGGCTGTGATGCGATGCACTGACGCAGACTTCTTCTGCTGCGTAATTATGACGCACATCTTAATTCTGCTAAAATGCAACACGACGCTTAGAAAACATTTAGATATTTATCCAGCTTAGTAGCATGGAAGTGGCACAAGTCAGATTTTTTTGAATTGAACCATTCTGATCTAAAGCCGTGGAAACGTCAGACGTAGTTCACATTTGGGCAAAAAAAAAAAAAAAAAAAAGTGGATTTGGGTCACATTTGCCTGCTGTGTGAATGTAGCCTACTACAATACACACAACTTTTAAAAAGCTCTGTAGAGAAATAATTCAGTTTTGCAGAATAACTGAAACAAACTGCTTATTTCTGCTTCTTATTCTACGGAGATGTTCAGTCTTTCTAATCCAACTCCAGAATGTGTGAAAATTCAGCTTTGCTCATCACCACAGTCAGAGTGGAGGATGGAGTTTGTCAGACTGGCCTGCAGCCTACCTAACATTTTGCCGCCCAAAGAACACGACTTTGTTTTTCTCAGAGAACGCCAGCTCTCCTCAGCTTCTGCTTCTCACTCTCAGCAGATTCCTTCATGACCTCTGAGGGAACAACAATTATTCAGTTATTAGCTCAAAGCTATTCACATGCACGGAGTTGCCCTTTAAGAACCTACCAACTGGCCTTGTACTCACACACACGCATACACGTACACACACATGCACACACACGTTTCATGAATAAACATCCATACACATTCATCCTCCTCCTACTTACCCAGCGCTGTTCTTCGGCGTCATCTCTCCCTCATCCTGCTTTCTCTCTCTGCGACTGTGATTAACTCTCATTGTCTCTTCAAGGTTATGGACACACAGACACACACAGACATGCTCGCACGCATGCACATGCGCTTGTGTGTCTCTATGACAACCGGCTGCGCCCACACCCATGTCCTCAAAGCCAACAAAGCCAATAACTTTGAAAGCTTTGAGGCGTTTGCCCATATGAAAAGGGTCTCATGTTTGTGTGTGTGTGTGTGTGTGTGTGTGTGCGTGTGTGTGTGTGTGTGTGTAGGTGTGTGTGTGTGTGTGTGTGTGTGCGTGTGTGTGTGTGTGTGGGGGTGTGTGTGCGTGTGTGTGTGTGAGAGACAGGATGAGAGAGGAAAAAATGGAAGAGGAAAGAAAAGAAGATGAATTAATCAATCACACTTGTTTTCCCAGTGTCAGGGAGAGTGTGTAACAATTTTTTAGATAAACCGGGCAGAGCACAGATAGGATTATGTGTGTGTGTTTGAGAAAACGGACATTCAGGGCTTTGACTGATGAGGTTATGAGAGCTCTGCTGAAAGTAATCGCCGTGGCAGATTGGAAGCCCAGGGTCTGTGCAGGTTGCATGGGGGGGGATAAGAGCAGTAGGTGAGCAGTTCAAGGTCAACCCAAGGGGGAATGTCACTTTACCCCCCTGCGTCTTCAAACATCCTCTAATCTGATTGCTTACAGGAAATGCAGGTGGAGGAGCTCTCCGCCGTGCGACAGACGTTACAGGCCGACCTGGAGACATCGATCCGCCGCATCGTCGATCTGCAGGCCGCCCTGGAGGAAGTGGAATCAAGCGATGAGAGTGAGACCGAAAGGTAGTTGGACTCAAGGCATGGGGAGGGAAGTCTCCGATTAGATCATCCTCTCCATGTGTTTATGGCAAATCTTTAACCACTGTGCTTCTAAATCCAGCGTTCAAACTGCAGTGGAGTCCTTCACTCGAAAAAAAGACCTGTAAGGAGCCGATGGGTGTGTTTGAGGTGGTAGTGTGTGGCTGTGCTTCAAGGGTTTGTTCATGTGACTAAACATTTCACCATAAAGAGTGGTTTTGGAATTGGTTATATCTTTGAAAAAAGAATATAGCCTATTTTGGGATAATTCTTGATTTTCCAGTATCATCAGTGCTGGGTATAAGCTCCTGCACTGATCATAACATTGTACTCACCAAAGCTGCTTCACACTTCAGGCAGAGGAGCTTTCAGTTTTAAGCTACGCTTTGAACTTTGGACTCAGTATTCTGATCTACTGTCCCTGAAATCAAAATCCAAACTCATTTGTTCACATTTGTTGAAATCGTAATACCAAACGCTACCTGATGGGTTAGCTCAAACTGACCTAAACCTGTTTGGGTTTGGGTCTGTATGCTTACTGAACCTCACAGTTGTCCAGTTTTCCTAAGAACCAGAGAAGTTCTTGTTTCCCAAAAATCATATCTGCTGTTTAAACAAGAGTTTTAAATCCAGTAAAACAACAAGCAGCTAATTCACTCACCACTCCTGTTGTTCTACGTCTGCTTTTGTTTTTTTTGTTTTTTTGACATATATTTTCTACCAGTGGAATATTCTTCCAGACAGGCTTTAGTCCATGCATCCATTTACTGTTTTTATAAAGTTATGTTTTCCTCCTGCTCACAACTTTTTCAAGGCAAATAATTTGAAGTGCTACGCTAACATTAGCACATTAGCTGTTTTGTTGTGACTCAGTAGGAATTTAGCTTTTAAACATTTCAGTTAGAATACTTTTAGTCAAAAGACAAAAAGTTGTCTTCCTACTTCATAAATGTAGTACTTTAATCATTAGAAATGTTCATGCAGTCCAGGTACCAGAATGCTAACCAGGTCACAGATGGAGATCTGCTGCAGCCTTCAGACAGAACTTCTTTGATTGATAGGAAAATCCTACATACTTAGAGCAAACTTTTTCTTCTTTGGTTTTTACTGGCAGCTTACAGACTTAGTGGATCAAACTTTACAAGCCGTGTGCATGATAAGATGTCATTTAAAAAAAAAATGACGCTAGAAAACATGTACAGTGATTAAACATTTTTCTTTTGGGTAAAGTCTAAATGGAAATGTATAAAGGAATCGATGGCTAAAAGGTTTCATTCTCCATTTTAAGTTACAAATAACAAATCTCTTTAGCTCATTGTGTGTGTGATCTGTTCCTGCAGTATGACATTGGTGAGAACAAGTTTATTACCGACATAGATATTGAACTTTGTAAATCAAATCGAAGTACAAAGAATTATCCTTCAAGCAAAGTCAACTAAAATGACTGCATGTGCTGCTGTAGTGTCGCTGCTGTAAAAATGTTTATGACAGCCGTAAATTAGATGTCATATTTAAATGATTTCAGGATCAACATGAAACAATGTTGCCATGAAGCGTTTGCCTCCTTACCGACTTCTTCTGTTTATGTTGGACTTCAGTGTTTCAGACCATCAGAAATGTGAATATCAGACACAGATAACACTAGTAAATGCAAAGGGCAGTTTTCAAATGATGATTTTATTGTTTTTGAAAGAAAAAGGCTGTCAAATGTCAGAACGATAGAATCAGGAAACGACTTGATAAAGCCTGTGAGGTGAGATTTCACACCTTCAACTAAAGAAATTCAAGAATATCAGAGTCATTTCTACATCTTTGAGACTCTTGCATACCATAGTGTCAGTGAGTTATTATCCACTCCTACGAAGGACCCACATTACTTCCAGGGTGAATCAGCAACACATCCAGCAGGTCACAAAAAATCAAGTGCATCTGAAGCACCACTGAATCCTCAGTTGCCTCAGTAAAGGTCAAAGTTCAAGACTCCACAATATGAAATCGACTGAGCAAACATCCATAAAAGTCCTTCTAACCTGGCCTAAAAAAATAGAAAAGAGAAACAACATATTGAAAGTCTTGATCTAGTCAAAGCCTGGACTTCTATCCTATCCTAATCCTTTTGGTGACATGACCTTGAACTGACTGTTCAGGGTCAAGGACTGTCCAACACGTCTGAAGCTCTTAAAAATAAATCTGCAAAGAAGACTGGACCTAAACCCCCCAATGTGACGTAATCTCTATTTATTTATTTATTTATTTATTTATTTATTTATTTATTTATTCATTCATTCATTCTTAACACCCTGTTAGGTGTTTCTTTAAGAGTTACTATTTTTTAAATTTTGATGTGCTTTATTCGTGCACAATAACATTAAAAATAATTCTGATTCTGATTCTAAACAATTCTTCGGTTCAAGGGAAAATTACGTTTTCCCATAAGGCCAAGCTGCTGTAGGCACCGTAACGTTTCAAAAATACAAGTTGTGATTTGTACTGTTATCTTTGTTTAGTGATCTTGAAACAAAAGTGTGGCAGAAAGAATCTGTAAGGTGGGCAAATACTTTAATAGCTATGTGCAACCAGAAAATGATCCAGGATGAGATTGTTTTAATTCATGTTCTCAAGTAAATTCATAATGTAGTGCAGCTGCAGCTGTAAATCCGCTTGTGGTGAAATCAGCGGTTGTTGAGCTACTATGTTCATAAGGTGCATGCATGTGCCTCGCTGCTGGCTGCAGAAGCAAACGGTCAGCCCATGTGTTAAGGTGTCTCCCTCCCCCCTGCAGTGACTCTGTGTCCAGCGTCGGCTCTGTTGGCTCAAAGGACGTTGGAGAGGGCATTCGCTCCCGTAGAGGCGGCTCTCCTTACAGCAGCCAAGATGGCCGTCAGTCTGTCACTGACACCATGAGCACCTACAGTTTCCGGTGAGGTTTCACAACATCCATACATCCAATTAAAGAAACACAACAACAAAAGAATTCAACCTACTAAATTTACAGTCTTACCTTTTTTATCCTTACAGTTTTATAATCTGTTAGAATAATTCTAATTATTTTTTTAAAATGTTTTTTAAGATGGACAGTATTATGTGAAATTGATATTTCTTTTAGCTTTACATCACGTTATGTAATGTCGTTCCCTTGTCAAAAACACCTTGAGTGTTGCCTTGATTCTTTCATGCATGTTTGAGAAATCCTTTAATCTCCATGGCAACCACCGAGCTGTGTAAAACACCTGATTGGACCTAGCTCTGCCTTGAAGACACGGCTATTTCTGCAGCACTTTTCTGCTGCAGTCGCCACGCTTCAGAGCTTCTGCCTCACAAAGCAGCTGACCCCTATGGCCCCTCCCACTCAGTTCCTTCAGACTAGCCATCAGCAATTAGCAAACACCTGGTGGAACGGTGCACCTGCTGAGCTCAGTATAGGAGCAACTCTAGTAAAAACGTTGTTAAAGGGTTAATAGAGGAGCCATGTTGTGATGACTTCCTGAAGGTGGAGTTTCAGAAAGAGTAGGAGTTTCTTAAAGACACAGGAGCACAATTTCAAGTTGTTAAATTACAAAGTCAATTTTCTTTTGATGTATACATCATTCTTTAAACAGGTAACATAGTGACTTCATTGTGCTATAAAATTATGTTAGATGTCTGGAAAACACATAACAGCGCTCCTTTAAGACACTTTTTCATTCATTTGGAGGAATGCTGAGGGTCACCGTCCATTGAGAAGACAACTTTAAGCCGAAGCCATAACTTCTCGGCTTGTGATGCTGCTTCATCTCCACATGATGTAAAGTCACAACACAACACAAGTGATTGTCCACTGCTGATGTGTGCTGGTCCAGGAGGAGTGAATGCTGCAATCAGTGACTTGAGGCAATCTAAATTCAAATGAAAAAAGAAAAAAAAAAAACTGGGATTGGCTAAAGTAGGCAGGTCAAAGCTTTAGGAAGACTGAAAAAGGGAAAACTGGACTCAAAACTCTGTCTATAATACTAATAACTATGATAGTGGTATGATCAGGTACTGTAACAGACGTCTTTCTGTTATCCACTGCAGTTCTTGTTTGGACCCTGACGATGAGGGCTCTGAAGCCGGCGGTGTTGGTGCCACTGGCGGTGCCAGACATCTCAGCCAGGCTCCGTCCTCCTCGGCGCTGTCCAAGCTGCTGGACGGACTCCGGAAACGCAGGGTGAGCACAGAGGTGGCGGACGGGGCTGGCAGCGCCGTCTCCCTTCCCATCTACCAAACCACCGGAGCCTCCACTCTCCGGCGGAGGGCCTCGGGTCTTTCCCTTGGTCCGGCGGACGTCCAGGAGCTCCGGCCTGGCCCTGGCATCCTGAAACCGCCGTCTCCTCTGCTGCCACGCGCCGCCAGCTCTTGCTCTGTCGCCGATTCAGAGAAGCTCCCTCGCTTCAACTCGAGCAGCTCGGCCTCCTCGCTCCCGTCCCTGCCTCGCCTCTCCTCTCTGTCTTCTTCTCTTGCCGCCCGCCATCCTCCTCCGTCCCTGTCCATCCCCGAGGAGGACCACGATGAGCCCCTGCGCTTGACGGTCACTCCCTTCCAGCGCTCCCCGCAGCCGCTGCGGCGGTGCATGCTGGAGAGCGTCACTGCTGCTGCAGACGGAGGCGAGGGGTCCCTGGGGTCAGAACCCATGGTCTTCCAGAACCGGCGTCTGACCGGCGACTGTGACGACGCTGCCTCAGACATCCTGCCCGCCATCCG
This sequence comes from Poecilia mexicana, assembly GCF_051168715.1. Classification (NCBI taxonomy): domain Eukaryota; kingdom Metazoa; phylum Chordata; class Actinopteri; order Cyprinodontiformes; family Poeciliidae; genus Poecilia; species Poecilia mexicana. Next base: position 2,298,321 of record NW_028263381.1, read on the forward strand.
CAGGGCCCAGTCCACCAGCAGCCTGGCCAGCTCCATCAGAGGAACCAGGAGGGCGCTGAGCGTCCACTTCGGAGAGCTGCCCCCGTCCACGCGCAGCAGGAAGAGCTCTGAGACGGAGTCGTCCAGTTCAGGCGGGTCTGGGGGAAGCTCCCAGGGCAGCGGGCCGCGGCGGAGGCTGGAACAACCGCAGGGACAGAGACTGGAGGCGGAGGGGAGCGAGGGGGGAGATGTGGCTTCAGTCATGAAGAAGTACCTAAGGAAGGAGGTCGACTGATGCAGGCCAGGTGAGCTGTAGACAGGAAGTGGAGTGCCGGGTTTCCTTCAGTGTATCATAAGCCTGGCGGGCCACCAGGCTGTCCTTCCTCTCCCACCAGGCTGAGCATTGTTTGTTTGTTTTAAGTTGTTTATTTTTACACACCAGGAACATTAACTGTGTTTTTGCTACAATCTTTGTTTATATTCTGCTGATGTTTAAGAAACACAGCTTTGCAATTGTGGTGTTTCCATTAAATAAAAATTAAATTCAAATCACATCGAATCACATGTGAATAAACTTGTTCCCATGATAAGTTATTAAAGATTATGGCAGCAGTGGATGTAAACAGTTACATGAGATTTATTCATAAAACAGCTATGGTGCTAATGCTCATCTTCTGTCAGCCAATCAGAGGAGATGTCAGCATCTTATTCAGGTTTTGGAGCAATAGGCCCCGCCTACTTGGAAATAGTTTTGGGCAAATTGTAGTTTTTGATTTTACATAAGACTTATGGATTCTACACACTAGAATTATACACAACTTTTTATGAACTGTGTGATCCTGTGAGCTTTAGTGGAGTCAGATGCAGCATCACCTCCTGCTACTTCCTGGCAGGTTCCAGTTAGCCAGATGTCACTGTATGTCCACCGGTAGTAACATCCAGCTGTGGATCACGTGACTCGTGTGATGTGAAAAAAGTTTCTCGATTCGGCCAGAAAAAAGCACCTCAACATGAGTTTTTGCACATTTCTAGAGTTGCAGACAGAACAGTCGGATGAAGCTCGGTTTCTATTTTTTTTTTTGAACTGGTGCGTACCAGTTTCGCCGTTCCTGCATCTGCCCATTGGCCTCACACACTAATATTTCCAAATTACGACTCCAGTGAACCTTGGGAATATTTTATAACTTTTAACATTTAACTCAGAAACACGACTGGCCGCTGGTGGACCGCCCTGCCTCTGGGCTTCACGGGTTTCCGGGGGAAACCCTGGAGTGGCATCTGAGGGAACATTTTCATTCACACATCAGGTTATTCATGCATCAAATGACTTCAATATCTGGGCCATATTTCCCAAAAGCATCTTAAGCTGATTGAGAAATCCAGCAGAGGGATCACAGCTGAAGTCACACCAGTGCAGCGTTTTATTTCTTCATGACTTAAAACAGGCAGGTCCCTTATCAACAAATGAGCCACCAACTTTGGCTGTTACTGATCCCACAGCATATTACTGTGTGCTAAAGATTTGCTTCTATTTCTGTAAAATATTGAAGTTCCTCTGAATTCCACACACAGATTTCAGCAACTATATCAAATTCTCACAACTAATTGAAACCCATAATTTAGCTTATATTAGGAGTTGAACACAACGAGACCAAAAGAAATTTGTAAATGGGTTTTATTGATTAATTACATTTTTTTGATTTATGAAGATTTTATATGTGGAAAATTAAGATTTTTTTTTTCACCAATGCACTTATTGTGTATTGTAGGTCAACTCTACACTAAAATTATTTTTTAATGACAAGGGAAAAAAAGTCATATTACAAGAATACAGTCATAATACAATAAAGTGAAAATAATACGAGTATAAAGTTTTAGTATTACCAGAATAAGGTTATAATATTAGGAGAATAAAGTTTATCAGGACTCCAACATGAAAAATAACAAAACAATAAAAAACTAAAATGAGCAATGTTGGTAAAGTTATACTTTGTTGTTGGTTTTACAAATGAAAAAATATTTAATCTGTTAACACGTCGGCATCAAATTATTATCAGTAGCAGGACTTTTAATGACACCTGGTGCAAACAAATATATCCATGTGTGATTTTAATTTTGTTTCTTATTTAATGGAAACATAATTGAGAAGTTATGTTTTATTAACACAATATTGAGAAATTTTGCACACTTTTGTAATGGAAACTCAGCCAGTGAGAACACAGTGTACAGTTATGTCTTTTCATATGATGTACTCTGGTTGGCTTTTATTTCAAAGCTAAAAATTCAACTTAAAAATATAACCAATATATATATATATTTTTTTGCAGATTTTTTCTAATCCAGCATATCCATGCACTTTATTATTATTATTATTATTATTATTATTATTATTATTATTTTGCTTGAAGAATTATACAAATGTGTTCAGAACACAGCTTTAAGGAGAAAATGTGATTATTATCAGGGAAACGCAGCCATGATTATTTTGGCAGCGCTGCGCAGCAACCATCAGCCACGGCCATTAATCACATAAAACAGAACAAAATAACGTCATTTTCTCCCAAATGAGCTGCTCCTGCTGAGGGTCGGTGTAGCATGACTCAGGCTGAATTAAAGAGGCCTTTTTATTTCCATTCCCGGCTGAATATGAGGAGAGGTTCTTAGGTGGTAGACGGATCCGGGCCCGGGCTTGTATCTGCAGCTGAACATCATATCACACCCTGCTTTCACATCAACCTCTCTGTTCTGACCATCATGTTCTTTTATGCTTTTTTTTTTTTTTTTTTAATATCCCATCAGCCTCCTCATGTGTTGGCTTCCAGCTGTGAGCTTCAAAGAGACTTGCAGACCACAGGATGCTGAATGAAATGCTTTGGAAGTCAACGCTGATGCTTTAGACTCCTCCTCTGGATATTAAAGCCACCGAGAAAGGAAAAAAAGCACACTCTCTGTATTTTCAAATACGTTCTGTTTGTACATGATTAAAAATGAATGAATAATTTTGGAGTTGTGTCTATGTGCATTTCTTACTTTGAGTCATTCATCTGAGTTTATTTGTATGTTACTGTTCTTTTTCTTTTTTTTTAAATCCTTTTTCACTCAGAAAATGTTTCTTACACATATGGAAAATGTGCTTCACACTTAATGTGTGAAACTTTAATAAAGATATGTTTTTTCCATATCTATTCAACCTGTCACCATGTTGTGACAGTTTAGTATCAGAGATCATTTGTGAAAAAATGTAGGTTTTCCCAGTGTTACTATCGTGGTCCTCAAACAGGCACCGCTTCTGGTCAAAAACAACCAATCAGAGCCAGGAGGAGGGTCTTAGAGCTGCTAATCATCCCTATGTACGCTGCTCATTGTGCCAATGGTGGAAAAATAACTTACCATTATAGGAAAACCATTTATCTGCCGTCATCAGTTTGTATGCTAACTAGCCTGAACAGTTGTGGTGAACCAACTGTAGCAAAGAGCAACAGTGAGCATGAGAGTGATTGACAGCAATAAGACCCTCCTCCTGGTTCTGATTGGTTGTTTCTGACTGAGTGGTGTAGCAAAAAAAAAAAAAAAGATAACAAAAGTTATACTGCAGCTTTAAGGCCCCGTCTAAAAACACTTACAAGTGCCTATTTTAATACTTCAAATACTCAAGAGTGGAAACCATCTTGGCACTATAACAGAAGATAACTACAGTGTTCCTGATAGCCACTCTTGTCTAATAGCCAATCAGCATCAAGGAAAATGAATGGTGCTCCTGAATCGGCTGCTTTACAAACACCAGCTAACAGAAGGTCAAGCAGCCTTCTGAAACTGTCTTTCATGTCAAATATTTTAAATATACTGAACACAAAAAATCAGTGAGTAGGCAAATTTTCTGCAAATAATTTGGAGTATTCACAAAAAAAAATCTAGGAATAGGTGAATTAACAAATTGAAGTCAGAGGTCTGGTGAATCATTAATATGACTCAATTTGAACTTGTTTTAATTGAATTGTAGGAAACTGTCTCTGTGGTCTTACAGAATAAAATAAAATCCTTTCCTGTCCCACGTTGGGGAAATTCAGCTGCATCAAGTTAAAGTGAAAGTTGTGATGTTCTGTTTTCTTCATGATTGATTGCCTGCTGATCAAACTGTGTTTGCTAAAATGTCAAATGTGTAAGAATTCCACTCAGCTGCTCGTCCTTCTTTCTGGATATGAACCAGAATGATGGAGTATTAGCTTGATTGTAACGTGCAGAAATAATTCCTCGTTGAGTGTAAGGGAGCATCGTGGTTCAATGGCTTCATCAGTGAACACGCTTCAGTGAGTGCCTGGTTAGTGATTGAGTAGGTGTGGAGTGTTGTCCAATTTTGCTCTCTTGGAGAACCTGCTCATCTGTGCTCCTGTCTGCTCAGGGTCATGTTCCACCAACACAATGTTGCGGTTCCTGTGTGTGGACTCTTTCTCTCTCACATTGCTTTGCCAGAATGTACCAACACTGATAACTAAGACTCCAGCTATCTCAGAAAACGGTAGCTGTTCCAGGAACATTTATTGTGTGTAATGTGATCTACTCTGGCTCTGGTTGGAGATGGACTGGTGAAACCCAGACAACTGTAACCTTATGAAAGAGAACTCCTGCAAAAATAGTAGAGGAACAACTTTTTTTTTTTTTTTTTCAGTTTTTTCAGTAACTAGAAAAGTGTTCAAATATGTTGTATGCTGTGCTATCAAATAGTCATATCAAAAGACTGGATAAACAGGCCAATGTTAGCTTAGCACAGAACAATGCTACGCAAGAGGAAAGGTATTGGTGAATAATGTGAACTGTTCACATTGTCCTCTGCATAATGACAATGAGCTTTGTACCTGTGTTATACCACATATTAATGTTTATGGAGTCACTTCATCTGAACTTTCATGTTTCATTGATGATTCAGTCCCATCTCTGCTGACTTCTAAAGATTCTTTTCCATCAGTGCCTGAATTTCAAAGATTAAAGGCGCAGCGCTACAAGACTCAAAGACGCTGCACTGTGGGATTAAGAGTAAAATATATTGAAGAACTCCAGCAGCAGCTTGCAGAGATGAAACTCTTAGACTGCATATATTTATTCACTCTTACAGTCTATCTGTAAGCATAGAGTTTCTGGATAAACTGTACAGCATGTTGTGTCCCTTTCCATCCTGCTTTACAGTAATTATTTGATGAAATGTTTTCACTTCCAAAGTGCTTTAATGCACACTTGGATTATGCCTACAACATTTTGAGCATTACGTGCTTCTTCTTGTTTAAATGGTTTTACGAAGGAAGCTCATGGCCTACTTTAGCACCTCAAAGTGACGCAGGGTGTCGTACAGCCGAGTTTGCTGATTGGCCAAGAGTCTTGACCTATTTCTCCCAAGAGGTTTTTCAGGATTTCCAACTAGTTGAGAAGTGAATGTACATGCTGCACAGAGCTTCTGGATAGACAGAATTCATTGTTTATCACAGACATTAAAACATATACAAAGTACAAACAAATGTAGAATTCATTTTGAGTCCACGTATGAGGACAGTAAGTGACGATGGGAAAGTAAAGTGGAACTCCTTGTTTTTTTCGTACAAACCTGGCAACTAAAACAGATTCTATTCCATTTTCAAAAGGTCCATCCATCCATCCATTGATCCATCCATCCATCCATCCATCCATCCATCCATCCATCCATCCATCCATCCATCCATCTTGAAGGATTGTTTTGTTAGACTAACAGGCCCAGAAGGGAAAACCAAGTATCCTCATGTTTAATCAAATCACATTTGTCTGATAATAAAATTAGTTAATGTTTGAATGCAACAAAATAAAGTAAAACAAGAAATCTATAAGGACTCGTATACTTTTCATAGCACTGCTGTACTTCTGTGGCAGCATTCTGTGGAAAGCAATGAATGCGCCGCGGAACAACGAGCGCTCATTAGGAGCTGAACAGCTGCACATTAGGTGTGCCACATCAGTGGAGGAGCGTCCTCTGTGATTACATCCCCACTGCATCAGATCCTCTCAGCTCCATCCGGGCTGAGCAGGAGTCCCGTTCACTGAGCCTGCTGCTGCTGCTGCTGCTGCTGCTGCTGCTGCTGCTGCTGCTGCTGCTGCTGCTGCTGCTCTAATTGGAACAGGACCGGGGTCTCCCTCTGACTCAGATGTGTCTCATATCAACTCATGCAATCAAACACGCTGTCAGCAGTGAACGACTTCGGTTAAATCCTGTTTTCCGGAGACTTGCTAATAAAATTGATGACGCAATAAAATGCGCGTACCGAAAGCATTTCTTAGATGAGTGAGTCTCGGTTCATATCAGGTTTTTCCAGGTGAAATCTGACTGACTGCAGGCCGGTGTCACCAAATGTTGCTTGTTAGAGAGTCTTAACGATAAGAGGAGCAATGCAGGTTCTCCACTTTAGCAAATCTTCTCTGCCTCAGGGCATCTCATGCTGAGAGCTGGAAACCCCCACTGCCACAGCCTGCATTGCAGGATGTGTACTGAAGTCAGGAGATTCATTTGTATGGACAGTTATATAGGCTGAGCAGCACTAAAATAATGTATTAGAATATAAAGTTATTAAAAACAGAAGATGATATTGATAGGCAATTGTGTCAAAGCAAGTGGATATATAAACACATTATTTGTTTTTTGTAATGCACAGGAACCTAAATCTATGTTTTCTCAAACACAAATACAGTTCTCTCAAATCTTCTCTTTTTATAAATAATTGTTTACAGTGATATTAAACAGCAAAGAGCATAAAAATGTTTTCCCAGGTATCCAGTTAAGTCAGGCCTTTAGAGCATTACCAACATCTGGTAACTAAGGGTGATTTTTTTTTCTCCGAAGCCCCATTGGAAACTAAGGGAACTAAAGAAAATAAAAATAAAAATCTCAATATTACATGAAGGATCCCTGCACACAACATTTATTCATATCAGACTATTTAAAAAGCAAGAAACAAAACAACTTTGCACTTTAAAAAGAAGTTTATTATCTATTATTATCTATTTAAAAAAAAAAGCATCACAGTGCTGAAGTGACTCCCAGTCTGCAGCTGCTGGTCCACTTTGTGTGACCTGCTCTGCACCACTGACTGTCTGGATCCCAGAGAATAATTACATGTTGGTTTTCAGTTCATCATAAAACAGAATGTTGCTCCTAATGTAAACGAGCTTCAGTTCATCATTGAGGTCTACAAACTTTTTTTGCCTTGTTCTGTCTCACCTGTTTGGCCTCTGCTGTGCAGTACAACGGAGCCATGTGCTGTCAGAGTATACATCTCATGGCAAAGGCTTAACGACCCCCTACTTCACCCCCCGCCTTCCTTCTCACAGGAATTTGTAAAGAAAACACAACATTGGCAGGAGAGCTAGGACCAATGGCTGTAAAGTAAAGAGATAAAAGAGATGAGATTGGGCTTAAGATGGAGATGGAGGAGAAGGAGGGATTGTAGATTACAAAGAGAATCAGATAGGATGAGGATAGATGAGACAAGGAGCGAGCCGGGGACGGATGGTGGGGGGAGTGATGCTTCTCAGAACGAACGATATCTCTCCTCCCTCTAAAGCCGCCGTCTAATCATTTCATTCTTTGTTTGGCAGAGATGGAGGAGACACGCAGCTCTGACTGCCTCAGCACATAAAGGCAAAAGTTTAGGAGTTTTATAGGTGGCACTGATGATTCTGTTCAGTCGAAAGATGGTACAAAACAGCAGAATGGTATACCAATAACATGACTATGTCTTTTATAAATGTGTATATAAAGTACAGAATGGGAAATGGGGATATTTTTGTGGTTAGGACAGAGAATAGGTTTACAATGTTGGACAAAAATGAGTAATGATTTAAAAAGCCATAAAAGTGGCCTTATGTGAAAAGTAAATGCTGCCACTGTTGGTGGCAACATCAGCCATCCAGTGGTACCGATAACTGGAAATGAGTCTTTAAAGGGGCAGTATGTAACTTTTATTTAAAAACAAACAAAAAAAAATAAGTATTTGTTGATACTGTCACTATGTTGTGATAGGATGGTGTGAGACAGATTATCTGAGAAAAAAAATCAAGCTCCTCTAAATTCTTCCAGAGCAAGCTACAATCAACCAATCGGAGCCAGGAGGCGGGTCTTAGTGCTGTCAATCAAGCCTGCATGTGCAAGAATGGCATATCACTCAAGTTTATGTGTGGGAAAACAGACAAGCGAGTTATTTTTGACAATATAGTGTACATGCATCAAAAAATTAAATAAAAAATGCCAGTTGAGTCAGTGCCTGGTATCTGAGACCCGACTATGAGCCATGCTGCCTCAAGTGCTACGGTGACAGAGAGGGGAGGGGATGGTGAACGCTGTGGGCTCACCGTAGAAACGGCTGTCAACTGTCCTCACTTAGACAGAGACATTTAGTATTTGAAAAAGCACTTGTGCGAGCTGAGCAGTGAAAACTCAGCTTTCAAAGTCTGGGAGCGCCAAAGCTGCTCTGTGGAAAATTGGACTTCTTCGTGCCAAGAGAATTTGTCTTGCCTGTGTAATGAGCTTTAAACGCTTAAAAATGAAGTCAGGCAAGGCAACAGTGTGCCACACTAGCAAGAGATATGCTAGGGGTGGCCTGCCATCTGTTAGCAGATCACTCTATCTGCAGTGATTCCTTATCAACAGGAGGCACAAAGACCTTCTGAACACAGAATACACAAAACAGATTTCATGAACGTTTCTAAAGTGGATATTTCCACTTTGTATTACTGATGGGCCACTTTATTAATGAAGATGACTTGCTAAAGTTCAAAGCAAATGTCAGAATGGGAAAGAAGGAGGATTTAAGTGACTGTTAAGGTGGCATGTTTGCTGGTGCAAAATAAGACGGTGCAGAATCAAACTAGTTCACACAAAAATGTCACAGTTTGCACTGTAACAAAATATATCACCAGTAAGGTCCAGTTTATACAACTTATCAGCAAGAAAGGTTTTAGTGTTTAGTCACTCTATGCCAAAATTATTATAGACAACTAAAACTAACATACTAACAAAAACTTAAATTGAAAAAATATTTCTATTAACTGAAATATATAAAAACTATAACTAACTGAAACGATACCATATGTTTATAAAGCTAACTAAAATATACTGAAATTATAGCTATAATATCCTTAGTTTTAATGTTTATGAGTCTATTTATTAGCCTTTTGATCTGATGTCAAATTGATTTTTCTCTTTTCCAGCTGTCAGCTGTCCATATATCTCACTTCTCCATTCTCCTCCCGGAGGCGCTGACGCTTTTATACGCAAAATGCCAACAGCAAAAGCTGGGAGAAAACAGCAGGGTGAGCTGCTGTTCAACAATAATAATACAGTTTCTAAAAATGGTGTCTCCTGTTCATTACCAAAACAATGTAAACATAATCACAATGCAACATTTTGACCTTTTTGAATTCTGCACCTAAAATTAACCAAGGTATGAAAAAACTAAAACTACCACGATAATTAATAAAAACTAAACTAAAACTAAACAATATCTAACTAATAATAACTAATAAAAAAGTAGCTAACACACTGTAAAAACTGAATTATTCAAAAGTTACAACAAAATCAAACTGCAATATAAATCCTCTGCTCTCAGCATTAATAAATCCCACAGCTTACATGAACTTTGACCTGAGTGAAGTTGCCCACCCGTCCCCCCCCATCTTCTTCAAATCAGACAAAATTGGTGTCAAATGTTTGTGCTACGTTTGTGCAGCAATAACTTTTCATTTGTGCTACTATCATTTGAAATATATTAAGAAATTTTGTTGCACAGATATAGTCACATTGATTGGCACCAATTTAGTCTAATTTGAAGAAGGTGGGGATTGGGGGAGAAGGGGGCATTGTTGACCTTTCATGACCTCTGGAAATATTTCTTAATATTTCTAAAATTATAGTGGCACAAACAAGAATTTTTGCTGCATATACCAGCACAAACTTTTGACACCATTTTTGTCCGATTTGAAGAAGGTGGAGGGGCCAACCTCACTCCGGTGAATTTTGTTGAGATTTGTGAGATTGACAAAGGAGGCGCGGCTGCAGACTAATTCCAGTATTATTGCTGACAAAGTGAAATGAGTGAGAGGCACACTATATTTTCTCTGTCAACTATTAACATCACTGGCAGAGAACATAAACCGAGCCTTCAGGCGGCTCAGTTTAACCTTGAGAAAGAGTCGGCGGTTGTTTGGATTCATGGCAGAATCATGATCACCTGCAGCGCTGGAGAACACGACGCTCAGCTTTGCTGGAGCCGCTCGGCATTTCTCTGCCGCTGCATTTATCTTTTAACCACCTGCAGATTCCCGCTTTTTAATTGGTTCCTGTTCCCTCTGGTTGGTAACTCATTTCAAGTAGCCAAGTGAACCACCTGCTCGGTGCCCAGCAGCAGGAACACACGGCTGCAGCAGAACATAGAGGAGCATTGAGCAGCCACAGAGCCAGATTGTTTCCCCCTGGAGTTAGAACGGAGCGCATCAAATAAAACAGAAATGCTTCCAATAGATAGTTATTCCTGGTGCTGCTCTGGATCTCTCTGTGGAGGGATTTATTATATTTTGGTTGTTTAACACGTTTCAGATCAACTTCATGCTTTTGATTAAACCTTCTTTCCAACTTAAAGCTATAAATAACCGCAGAACAAACTGGCAGTATCAAAGCACGCATCTGAGGCGTTTCCTTTTGATACAATATTTTAGTACATTTTTAAGTTGAGTAAAAATAACACAACAGCAGCTCATGGAAATGAAATGCTATTCTCCATGTGTTCTGTTTGTATTACCTGACTCTGAGCCTCGTCTATCCCTGACACTGATTGCTGCAACGTTCCACCTCCCTCCTGTCACGCTGCTTTCCTGAAACTGAAGTAGAGCTGCTTTGCTGTGAGCTGTTTAAAAGTCTGAAGTTGAGCAACTCATGCAAGAAAAAAATGAGCAGATAATTCTGCATTGGAAATGATTATTATTATTATTTTTTGTAATTGGTATGGTGTAACATCCTAATCTTAAACGATGTGTTTTCATTTGCTGTAAGCAGACGCTCATCATAATTAACAGGAATAAAGGAAACATCAGGTTGTGTATAATTAATCTACACAATATGTTTCACGTTCATCCACACACACACACCCACACACACACACGCACACGCACACACACACACACACACACACACACACACACACACACACAATTACTCTCACATAGTATTCTATATTCACTTTTCTCCTGCATTGACTTCTGTTCATTTAGCCTGAGCCTGACCTTTAACCTAAAGCCTAACCACAAAGCAGAACTCCTTCCTATGCAGCCTTGGCTTTGGGCATTTTCTATTTTTTTTTTTAATTCCTTCTCACCTGATAATGTTTCATGTAGAAAGTGTAGCTAGCACCAATAGGAAACTAAAAGTAACACTGAGAAAGATGACATTTGAATGATAGAACATTTTACTTCTTTTCAAGAGAAACTAAAAATACAGTGATTTGCACTGCTGTGTAAAATAGATTTTTTTTAAGCTTTACATAATGGTATAATGCTATTTCCTCATCAGAAACACACCTGGAGTTTTGCTTTGATTCTTTCATGAAGGTTTGAGAAATCCTTTAATCTCCACGGCAACTATCCAGCTGTGCAAAACGCCTGGGTGGACCTAGCTCCGCCTTCGAGATGCAGCTCCTCCTCTGAACTGCAGTTTCCAAGTTTCTGCCTCACACAGCAGCCCTCCCCTCAACTCCTCCACTCAGCTCCTTCAGACTAGCCAGCAGCAATTAGCAAACACCTGGTGGAACTGCACATCTGCTGAGCTCATTATAGGAGCAATGCTGGTAAAAATGTTGTTAAAGGGTTAATAGGGGAGCCATGTTGTGATGACTTCCTGAAGGCGGAGTTTCAGAAAGAGCAGGAGTTTCTTAAAGAGACAGAGACCCAAATTCAAGGCATTAAATTACAAAGTCAAATTTGATATATGCAGCATTTCTAAAACAACTGAATGTGACACAGTTATTTGAATATGCTATAAAATGATAGTATAACATAATTATTTGTTAATTGTGCTATGAAATGGCCCTTTTTGCCTGGACATACGTAATACTGCCCCTTTAAAAGAACACATGAAATGTCTTGATCTCCTTCAGTCACATTTATGTCACTGTTTCCATGTTGCAGGTTTACAAATTGCATTTTTTCAGATGGCTAATGCTGAACATAAACACTGAAACAGGAAGTCAATTAGAATAATAATCTCTGAAGCTTTTAGAGACAAAATGATGGAGTATCGACCACATCCTTTAATCAGCAAGAGGCTAACAGAAGCAGATACGCTGCTGTTACTGGTGCTGTTGCTGAAGATGATGCTGCAGCTGGTGGTGCTGCAGCTGGTGGTGCTGTGGCTGGTGGTGCTGCGGCTGGTGGTGCTGCGGCTGGTGGTGCTGCGGCTGGTGGTGGTGCAGCTGGTGGTTCTGTGGCTGGTGGTGCTGCAGCTGGTGGTGCTGCAGCTGGTGGTGCTGTGGCTGGTGGTGCTGCGGCTGGTGGTGCTGCAGCTGGTGGTGCTGTGGCTGGTGGTGCTGCAGCTGGTGGTGGTGCAGCTGGTGGTGGTGCGGCTGGTGGTGCTGCAGCTGGTGGTGCTGTGGCTGGTGGTGCTACGGCTGGTGGTGCTGCGGCTGGTGGTGGTGCAGCGCTCCTCCTACAGTCTCATTGAATCTGGTTATCCCCATTTTGTCCCTGTAATGTTTAAATGACATTATAATGCATGACTAATTGCATTGTGGTGGACAATTTTATTATCCTGCAATATATTCTGGCTTTAATAATTTATTGGTGATATCATGTTATGTCTTTACTCTAAGTGCTTACGAACTCTCTCCAGATGAACCTGTCTGGGCTGCACAGCCAAGGATAGACGCTGTTTTCGGCAGCTGCATGGGAGCTAGACTGTCTCTGTTTGGGATTCCTTATCTTCAGTGTGAAACCTGTGTGTAGTCTCTGTCTGACACACACAGCCCACTCTGAGCCTGATTTGGAGCTTTAATCTGACCTCTTCTCCAGTATTTGACCTTGTGGCTATCATGTCACGCCCATGGTATGAAACAAACCTGACTGAGTGATTTTCACTCAGCCTGGCAATTCATTTTTTCCACAGCACAGAAATGACATAATCATCAGTGTTGAGATGGTTTTCTTTTGACTGGCAATTTGTTTTAATGAGGGAATTCTGTATGAACCTTTAAACAAATTGTCGAGTCACTATTAAAACTGCACTATGTTGAAAAAAACCCAAACTATTCCACCCTGGTAATGTGTAAAATGCCCCAGGTGGAATGAGGAAGTTAATCCACGGCTTGCTCTGCCACAGCAAAGGTCAGCCAGCCGAGCTGAGGAGTGTGTGTGAAATGATGGGGCAGCGTGAGCAACACCACACTCTAACTCACAGGGCTTCTGTCACATCTGCTTTCATTTGTTTGAGCACACATTGTGCAGGACTTGTGGAACCACAGTGTGAACAGGCAAAGTAACAGATAACTCAGCTCTGGGACTTGATCCGTAGCTACACTGAAGCAGCGTAAAAATAACCACCTAATATTTCAGGGTGTTTTTTTTCTTCTGTTGAAATTCTCTGTCATGACATGGTTACTGTTGTTGACATGTTTCAGTTTGTAGTTTTATGTCGCCTTCATTGTAAATAACAGGGTCGTGCATCTCCGATATGATGCATATGTTGATACATATTTTAGATACTTTGACAGAAAAAAATCATGTGAAGCAACACAATTTGTCCTCTGATTCACTGATTTCAGAGTGTTGTGATCTGATGGGATTTGGTTTGAGTCAATTGAGTAAAACAAAGCAAAGAAATGATACTGAGCAGTGGAGTATCTCAACAAAACAACAGCCCAGGTGCTTTTCAGATACACTGCGCTGGGCTGCCCAATAAGAAAATAAACAAGCACTAAAATCAAAATAATTCACTACAGACAGGCTACAGCTCCTCGGAATCCTGGCTACATTAATAACTCTGTGGGTATATAACCATATATGCTATCAAAATTTATCAATACAAACAAAACATGGATTTTATTCTGCAACCTATTACGTTATATCTTCTCACTTGAGTGGTAGTAGGCGTGCCAGTCAAGCTTTTATGAATGTTTGAATAACTGGGCAGCAAACAGACAGGTATGCAAACCAAACTTGTCATTTTATTTGATATCTTTTACTGAGGGAAGACACTGTGGTGATGGACAGCAGCCGTCAGTCAGAACGATTAACAGCCCTCGGCGTAATCACAGATTTGCAGCAAACACTTTAAACAAAGTAAGAAGATTAACACTTATAAACTTTGTAAGTATGATTAGAAAGACACCAAATATCGCATTAGGACATCCTTCATGGCACCTCGATATGGTTAAGTGACGTAGTTGCAAAGGGTCAATAAAGTCCTGGGCTGAACACACAGCCTTGTGGGATGCCGGTGTTGATGGAAAGAGTGGAGGAAGTATGACTGCCTGATCTCACACTGTGCAAATCCAGTTGCATAGAGCATTGATTGGTTTTTCCAGATTCTCGTTGAGCGTGACTCTGTGTTGTGTGCGTGCGTGTGTGTGTGTGTGTGCATGGTTGTTTATTCTAAGCATCTCTGTGTTGCCGTGGTGATTTGTCCTTGATGTACCTCTGCGACCTTGCAAGGACAAACGGGTACAGATGATGGGTGTATAGACTTTTCATTCTTATTTTTGCTCTTCTTCTTTTTCCTCTTCTTCTTCTTCTTCTTCTTCTTCTTCTTCTTCTTTTTCCTATTGCTATGATTAATCAATAAATTAACATAAAGTTTAGTTACTTAGCAACACAAAGCATACATAACAACTTACTTTGCAGCAGAATGCTGTAAAATTTGTCTCAAATCTCTTGACCACTGGGACTCAGCCATTTGCTAGAAGTAAACAGTTGCACTTTGCTGCACTGTGAGCAGTGAGTACTTTTCGCTTGAAATCCAGATGCTGAGTTTTAATTTTGATACTAAACGCCATGCGGCAGCCTCCTCTGAAGGCTTCCCAGCGGTCAGCATTCATTAACCTGCACAGTGTTCAGTCTTGCTCTGGTCTACATGGAGGCGGTTGCGGTGAAATACAACCAGCCTACTCAAACAGATTACCAGCTCGGCATGAGGAAGCTCCTCACTCAACCCATCCATCGCCTCATCCCTCCTGCAAATCTTTCCTCTCTTTCTATCTTATATAAATGTGCAGCCCATCACCCCTGACACACACAAACACACATTCTCGCTCCCCTGCTCTCTCCAAAACAAAGTTTCATTATCATTAGGGTCATATTGTGTGTGTGACTGTCAGTGTGTGTGTGTGTGAGAGACAGAGAGGGAG
The DNA here is from genome assembly GCF_051168715.1 of Poecilia mexicana. NCBI lineage: Eukaryota > Metazoa > Chordata > Actinopteri > Cyprinodontiformes > Poeciliidae > Poecilia > Poecilia mexicana. The sequence goes on from NW_028263381.1 coordinate 2,313,698, forward strand.
AGAAAGAGAGAGAGGGGTGAGCGGTAGGGAGAGAGGGAGGCTGCTTGTGACTGAGAATGTGAGAGAGGACAACAGAGGAGGACGGATCGGTGGCAGAAAGCAGGAGGCGCTGCTTGCAGTCAGGAGGATGCGCCTCTGACATGCGGACTTTCTCTGACGCCACCGGCTCTACCTGACCGCCGACCAGCCCGCTCACACAACAGGGAGCTCGTGGTTTTATTTTTTCCTTCCCACAGTCTCCCCGCCGCCGCCGCTCTCTCTTCCCCCGGACCGGCTTCTATCGACATGCCGCCGGCTGCCCGCTCGGTCCGAGTCCGCGGCACCTTGCCTGCGGTGCTGTGGGTCTGGCTGCTGTGGAGCAGCGTCTCAGCAGGAGGTAAGGATTTTTCTTTTTTCATTATTATTGTCGGATGCTGCTCTTTAATCCTGTTGTAGCAGTGTTTTTAAACTCCCATCATCTGTGTCTCGGATTGCGTCCAAGCAGATCGAGAGCAGCTTGAGTTCAGTTCTCGGCGCATCACCAACTCGCATTTTTTTTTTTTTCTGGGCATCCCCGGCTTGTTTTCGAGTCAAATCGTGGGAGGTTTCGAGTGGATGGGGAGGGAGTCTGAAACAGCCCTTTGAAGTCTTGAAATAAATGCAGGCTATTTACAGCGAGAGCGACTCAAACCACCGAGCGAATTTTATTATTATTATTTTTTTTTTTTTGGCACGAGCGGTCCGGGGATGTGCGCGCACGCTTCCCTTAAGCCAAGGAATGCGCGCGGAGCGGAGCCCACTCGTGTGCGTGGGAGCCTCGATCAGGCAGCAGCAGGGTGAATGCAGAGGAAGAGATCACCTGTCAACAGGCGCTGCAGTTAGACTGGCAGACTGAGCATCAGCAGGAAAAAATAGCAAAATAGAAGAACGAAGTTACACTTAATACCCACGAAGAGAAAATCTTTCCAAATACTTCTGTAGCTGCGTCTCCATTAAAAACTCGGCGAATTTTGGGAAAAACAAAACAAAACAATATTTCACATTTGCAGAAGAAACGCAATCAAAATCACAAGTGAATAAGTTTTCAAACGATAATTCATTATAAAAAAAATGCTTTACCATGATCCTCCTACTTCCTGTCATCGTCTTCTTCGTCGTTTGCACCAGTGGTAATATCCAGTTGTTGATCGTGACTGGTGTGATGCGAAAATTGTGTTTCCATTGCAGTTTTGCGAAATGAGCCAATTTTTATATGGCCAATAAACCACCTCGTCATAGCATTACATTTTTTTTAAAATCATAAAAAAAAAATTTTAAATTGGCGTCTCTGTTAATCAAATGTATTTTTGAAAAATAAAATTGCACAATCCTATGATCTATGGTGACATGGAGGATGTTTGTTTGGCTCTCTGCTTTTAAGTGGCTCTTTGGACCTCTTAGTATATAGTTCTTAATTGTCATGAGGTGTGTTGGTTGGTGATGGTGAGGAGAGACGCTGAGACCCAGGTTATGGTGATGATGATGAGTTTAATGGAGAAAATGCTCACACAGTCCAAAACAGGCGGCATGGTGGAGAACTAGCACACAGCTAAATACCGGTAGCTACTGAATGACAGGACTGAAAACGAGAGCTGACACTACCAGGACTATACAGTTCCACTGGCAAGAAAACAACGTAAGACATACGTAAGACAAGGACCCGACGAAGAACACAGACAACAGGTGAGACTAAATACACACGGGGTAATCAAGGGAATGAGACACACCTGGGAGACAATCAACGGGGAGGACAGGACAGAGACTCACATGGAAACAGAATCACACAGAAAAACTCAAAACTAAACACACAGAAACGCGGACCATGACATTAATAACATGGGAAAAATTTATAAACCAGCTAATATTTTTACGCATTGAATTTCCACAACAGAATGTCACTAATAGAACAAAGCAACATGTTTTTATGTCAGTTTTTCTTGTCATTGGATTGAAAAGTGTCTTCAGTATATTTTCCATTGAAAATCAACATCCAGCAGAAGAAACTGTATTTATCCTCTTTTCGTAAGTGTTTTGTCTGTTCTTTATTTACATATTTAAGCTAAGACAAAGTAGTGGGTATTTAATATTGACAATGCATTTCCAGCAGCAGATGTTCATCAGAATTATAAGTTGTCTTCTTTGGATTATAAAGGTTGCAGATTCTTGTTGGAATCCCACCTTGCTGATGTGGAGGTGGATACATGACGTCCTTGTTCACAGCTTTCCTTTTTGGATGCAACATTTCAATATGAAAAATGTAAACAAACGCATGAAATGGTAATGTTTAGGAAAGTTTGCTCTGCTGAGCATTTCCTCCTGGTCAGCTGAGGCGATCAAAATAACTTCGGTTGATACAGTTTTCTTCATCTCTAACTGGGGCATCCCTCCGGTCTGGAGCCAAACTCAGGCTCTGCAACTAGCATGATTACAGCATGCTGGGGATGATGGTTGTGACACAGTTATGGAGAAAGTGTTTTATGCAAAGGAGTCTTTTGCTGTAGCCTCATTAAAGATTTGTGGTGCATGATCATTGTGGTTCAAGCTGTAATCATTGAGGACAGCAGCATATTCTCCACAAACAGATCCGTTCTGCCTCTGATGCCAGTAAAGAAACACTCAAACAGACGTTGGATTGTGACATTGTTGCTTGCAACTCTTTTAGACCTCTGGTACGATCATCTACATCAGGTGTGGTTATCCACTGCAATGGGTCTCGATATCTTGTTGGTATACCTCTATTGTATTCATGACAGTTGAAAACAAAGACAATTTTTTGCAATCTTAACATGCGCAACAAATATTGTGATGATGACATATGGTGACGGAAGTTCATCTGTTGTTATAAACTCTTACTCTCCGTTTTTGGCATGAGCAAATACTTGTGGATGCAGCTAACCAAACAAAGGTGATAGCAGCTGCATCTACAAAAAATAAACACAAGCAGCATATTCATTTTTGCGTATGACGTTAATGCTGAATTAATGTTGAATTTTGCATGCCTTATCTACCACTGTGGCCAGAGGTGGGCCAAGGTGCAGACAATGTCCATTTGTGACCTACACTGAGGTTCAGGATTCACGTATTTTTCAGTGGAACATCACTTCAAGTTATTTGGGGTTGATGAGCCTATTTGCAGATTTTGTTTTATACATCATATCAAAACTATGCAGCTTGTGAAGCTGATATATGTAGCTGTGATGGTGTTTGACATGCTATTGGCTGTTTACAAAGCAGCAAATTCAGGTGTGCCATTCATTTCATTTTCCTTGGTGTGAATTGGCTGTTCCTCAGCAGATATAAGGAAGACCATATGGATGTTAGGTTCTGTTGTAGTACTAAGGGTTTTTTTTCCACTGTCCTTATTAATGCATATTGTATATTTGATGTGTATTAGAAAGAGTCAAGTATTCATTTTTCAACTACTTGTGTGTGGGTGTTGTCTCTAACCTGGAGGTCAACTGCATACATGATAGCCAAAAATTATGGCTTTATTTCAAAATCTCTGAGTTGGTAACAAAATGCATGACTTTTCAGGTCGACATACTTATAATATCTGACTTGTCAGTTTTGTCATTTTTGAGGTTTGTAGTCTTGATTAAAGACAATACAGGTAGATGTGCTTTGCTGTCCAAATAAAAGAAAGAAACAAAAACAAAAAACAAATTCACCTTGTGGACTTATTGTGTTAAAGTCATCAAACTTTTTTTTATGTTGATCTAAATGTGTTCTAACATGAAAGCCTTTCTGTCTCCGTGGGGCACAAATATGATGTGACACAGAGGCCCTTTCCTCTTAGCCACCTGGAAAGATGAAAAAAATATGGCTTTCAAATCAGACAGATGTACATTCATGTTAATAGGATGGTAAATTACTACTTTGTGTAAAACAATTGGGTCTGTGTGAGAGAAAACTGGCAAACAACCCAGGATTATATTGTTACCATGAAGAAAAAACCCAAAACAAAACAATGACTTACCAACCAGTCAGTTTGGGAGGCATGTCCTACCACTGCAAATGTAGAACTGAGTTTACTGAGCCAGCCACATGCTTTGGTCAGATGGGTCTAAGATTTAGTTAAAAGACGATATGTTGAAAAGTCACGTTATGCTAACCAGGGCTCTAATTGTTCATCGACTTATTTAAAATTCCTCAAGGTAAAACGATCTGCCTCTATGCTTCTCTAAATTATGTTTAACTATTTAGCACACTGTGTCAATCAGTGAGCTAAAGTGTGCTAAGTGCTATTAGCTCAATGTAGAGGGACCAAACGTCATCGTTTTTCAGGGCGCCAATTCTTGAGAAACTTCCCTAACTTGTTCTATTACGAAATCAACTACAACTGATGTCTGACAAAGTAATGAAGTCGTCTTACATCCTACAGAGTTCACATATACGAGCTTCCATGTTGCTCCAAATGAAACCAGGAACACAGTGGGCTTCATGATAGAAATGATTTTAATGAGATTGACTACTACTTCCTTCTTGCAATATTGCATATATGTTTAATATGCTGGTCATCGCATCATGACTTTTATACATAGATATAGAAAATACATCATAATCAACTTGCTTTGCTTTTACTGAACAGAACTTTATTAAAGGTATTTATAGTAGCCTATTGATTATGATGTTATGCAGCTCATTTGGTTTTATTTGTGTATTTAGGTGAAACATTTCATAGACAGAGGTAACATGTTCACTGCATTTGCAATAAAAGGCACGAGTCAAAAATAAATCAGAGACCAATTAATAACTTCATGTATGAAATACATTTGAATTTATTTCAAATTAAATTCAACTCTTGTTGGACAAAATTATGGAAATGTATGGGGTGTGGTAATATAGGCTATTAAATCTTTAAGTGCTTTCTATGACCACACACTGTGCACTACAAACAACAATGCAGCTCTGTCTCTGCTCAGAGCTGCATTGAATGCACATAACTTTCCATTTCAGGGAATGTCATCATTCAGTTCTTTTAGTTTTAATTTCAACACCATGTGAGTGAGCTGTCACACAGCCATCAGTCATAACTTTTCTCCTGCGCCTTTCAGTAATTCCCTCGTTGAACAAACGCTCCCGTGTGAACCGGCCTCTGTGAAGCTGAGCTCTTAAATCATGTCTGCCTGGGAGGAGCTGCCTCTGTGCCCTGATGATGCACAAACGTGTCAAAGTTTCAGCCGAGAAATCATCGATATCTTCTCAGCCAGGCATCAGCCTACTTGTTAATCCACGCCACTTCATTGTTGACGTGCGGCGGTTCGATCTACACGCGCTCAGTCCCTGCGTCTTGCTCTGCATCGCTGGGTTCATCCCACCGCCGGCGTCTGGGCTTAATGAGCTCCTCCAGCAGAGACCCGATGTCATCCAGCCGGTTCAGGGAACGTGTCTATGTGTGTGTGTGTGTGTGTGTGTGTGTGTGTGTGTGTGTGTGTGTGTGTGTGTGTGTGTTTGTGTGTTAAATTTGCACGCTGTTGACATGAGCGTGAAGTTGGGGCCCGTTCGCTGCTTGCTCTGATTTCTCAGGGTTAGAGCGATAATGTTGTATAGAAGGGAGCCTGATGATGGGTGAGCGGACAAGAGAAAGCAGATCTAGCTGCGGTTTGGATCCGGAGAGCAACGTGCAGCAACATGCAGGCTGCCCTGGAACTGTTGCACATCCTCTCCAGCAAAAAGAAGCAAAAGCTCACCCTGCTCCTGATCCGCCATTCTCCTCTCATCTCATCACCTTCGCTCTGGTCTTCAGCTTCCTTCCTCTGGTTCTTCTTCATCCTCTGTGCTCCACCACATCCCCGCCTCCCGTTTCTTGTGAGCTGAGAGGAAAAATAGAACTGAGGGGAGATTGTCTCTTCTGCTTGACTAACCCGAGCCTTATTACACAACCAGATCCTTAGGCTGCGAACTTTTGAGACTACATTGTGCCAAGTAAGCATCAGAAACAGGCAAAGAAACAGAGCTGTAGAAGAAACATGAAGGCAGGTTTGAGGGAGGAAAGAAAGAAAACAGGGTAGAATATGAAACATAAACCTTCAGTCTGTCACTGCTGATCATGCACACAGCCAGTCACACGTACAACACATAGTAGAGGCTCGTAGTTGTGAATTTTCAAAGTTCTTTACAAATTAGGATCTGTGGAAAGTATATGTATTTATTAAATAAAATCCTGTGCAAACAGTGGCCTTCAGGGGTCAGTAACAGAGAAGTTTAAAACAAAATCCCATTAGTCTGTCATCTGAAAACTAGACAAAAGCAAGGCACAACTGAAAATTACGACAGCGTATTAGGTCCACTGTAGATAGAAGGGAAAACCTTGGAAAATTCAGAGTTTAAAAAGTCAAAAAATTTGCTAGAAAAAAAAGAAAAAACTCTGAAATTTTGAGGCTAATCTCAGAAATATTCTGGAAAAGACTTGAAGTTGTACGTTTCAAAAGAGAGCAGGCTCTCTTCAAAACCGTTTCACAGTGGAAGCTTTTGTAGCTACAAACATTTTAGTAAGGGTTTGTTGAACCAGTTCTCCTCCAGTATCCATTGTCCTCAGTTTCTTAAGTGTAAATATGTCACCCACACATTGCAAATAATTCAATTTTGAAGTTCACCATATTGAACATTTTCATTTTTCAGCTTAAATGGAATGGTTTTGTTTTTGCATATTTGGTCGGCATTAACAACAGAGTGGAAGCCAAAGTAATGTTTTGGTTTCTTAAACTACTCATGTCTTCTGTAGAGCAGAACCAGGTGAGAACAGCTGCTGTAAATCACGTCTGATGTGACTGAGGTTCAGGAAGCAGAGTACTTGTGCCGAGTAGCAGGTTGGATGAGTGTGTTAATGGGAAACATTGTAAATAGACTGTGAAAAGCTTTTAAAAACACCCACAATTGTTAAAAGTCAGATAGGCAAAGCTGTATTCCAACTGAGAACAAGTGAAAAAAAAACAAACAAAACGGTTTTAGAGATAAATTTCCATAATGTGATTTTTTGTTGTTGTTTAAAATGGCTAAAGGGTCTACCAAGACAAAAGCAGGCAGCTGTGACAGAAACCATCAGGACGTTGTCCTGACTCCTTTTTAATCAGGTCCTTCTGCAGGTGGGCTCAGAGGGTTTTAACCTTTCATTTCTCACAGAGCCCCCAAGAACAGAAGCTGCTCATTAGCATGCTTATTCAGGCCTCTGTGTTCCTAATGAAGAACTTATGCTGTGGTTTTGGATGAGGCATAAAGCGGCAGAGTAGATTTAAACGACTGCTTCTGATGTTTGTCAGGTTTTCGCCTAATAACTAAAGATGATCTGCATGTTTTATTAGTGCATACAATATTTTCATTACTATTGTGTTCTGAAGGTTTGTGGACCTGCAAGCGTTAAGAATCTAACAGGAGACTCTAGAACACGCTGAACTGAACAAAGCCACATCTTTTCAAAGTCACAACATCCAAAATGAAAACTTGGGCTTATAATAAAAAAATTGTCAGGTGTTTCATATTTTTAGTTTATGCATTTGTTTCTTTTCCAGTTTTATTGTTTATATCATGCTCTGCATCTGCAATATTTATGGTTTTGAACTATAATATTTATTTTTCTATTTATTTTATTTATAATTTAATATATTTGTAATGCACATGTATGTAAGCTCCAGTGTTAGGATAAGGTTCTTTTTTTTTTGGTCATATCAAAATTGGTTTATTTCATAAAACTGCATCGGAAACATCTGATCAACAACGGGATGTTGCCACTGATGCAAACCGTGAAGGAAGGAGTTGGAGGATCACAGTGCATAGTAACTTTAATGACTTATCGCATGAACCAATTTATTCATATGTGATTTTAATTGCGTCCCTTATTTAATGAAGGTAAATCCTGATGGTATTTTCCTCTAAATCAACACTAGTGAAATATTGACGAAGTTTCATGCTCGTTTTTAACGGAAACGCAGCCTGTGTGTGTGCTTGGTGTGAGCTACCTGCAGCTGTATGAGTGTTTAGATGTTTCTCACTCAGTCCCTGCACTCATTAGGATCAAAGTAATGGCTGCCGCCTCGTCAGTCTGACATATGGTCGGAACCAGTAACAAGCAGGTCGGTGGAGTTTTGGGGTCTTGATTTACACACTGCCTGGTTTGAGGTGTTGAAGCTGACCTCTCTGGTGTTTAAGCAGCGTCTGCAGCTCTTCCTGGTGTGGACATCTCCACCCTGGCGGCTCACCTTTGTGCAGCAGCAGTTCTGCTTATCTAAAGAGTCCGAGTGTGTGTGTGTGTGTGCGTGTGTGTAAGAGAGAGCGGCGCGACTGACGCTCAGCAGGATCGCTGGCTGGATGCGTCAGTGCCTGGGATTATCCTCTCTAGGATGGCTGCCGGATTGCGCAGATGCTGCTGACACTTCACTACAATAGAAGCAATTAATTGAAGCTTAACTTTGTTTATGTCTGTTTTAGGCCACAGCTGTTTGTGTAACGCTGACCTCAGGTGACAATAGACATTAAATTGTGATGCCTATTGGCACCTTAGGTACAAATAAATATCACTTTATTTGTACTGTTAAGGAAGATTTCTCTGAATTAATTAATTTTGGAAAAAGTTTGGCTCTCTCTCTTCCTTTATGATCCTGGGTTCCCCCGGCGGGCCGCCTGTAGCCACACAAAAACAACAATGAGTGCAGATGTCACAGAATTGCAGTTTAATCCAATAGAAGACAACGCATAAAATTACAACAGAAACTGCAGAACAACAGAGACATACATTCATTTATCTGACATAAATGGAAGAAAAGAAAGAAAGAAAAGCAAAGACGTCTTTGGAGAATTGCGAGAGCAAATCTAATTTTTTACTTCTGTGTAGAAAGTTTTATAGTGAAGGAGTATTCTTATCTTTAATTTATTCAATGAAGGCATATCTTTGCTCATCCAACCAGGAGCCATCTCTGACCCTCTCTAAAGCCAGGAGCTCCTGCTGTTTTACGGCTTTTCACAGATGAGTGTGAAAAGCTACAACTTCTCCTGTATCGTTTCCCACACAGACAAATGGCAGTTCAAACGATCCTAGCAAACCATCTGCTGTAACTACAGGTAACATAAAGGTCAATAGGCCAGAATACGTTACTGATTTTAAAACTATAATGAGGCTATTTGAATCAAGACATGTTAAGTTTTAAAACTAGCTTATTTTAAATGTATTTTCTTAACAGTACCTAAGGTGATAGGTATCACGTTTCTACTGTATCATCATGATTACAGAGCTAAAATGTGTCATCTTGCATTTTTGTAGCATGCATCGATGTGAATGCCAAGGCCATTTGCTTCTTAAATGTCTGCTGAGTTTCAGAAACCTTCGCCTTGAGCCGCCTCTGTTCCAAAACGACAATTAGGACAGACGTCTGAATTTCACTGCAATTCCAAACTAACATGTCGCCATAAACCCTGTAGTCATAGTTAACTGTATTTGTCTTTGGAAGCAGTTTTTACATCATAGCTGTGATGCTGAGATTTCATTCGCCTCCTGCATCTGTTCAAACAATTAAGCTAAGTTTACGTCTAACAGGTTATGTGTTCCCACTGCACTAACAGCTGAGACAAATCATGGTCTTTATTGATATAATATATCATGTTGGTAGTTTGTATTGTAGATTTCGAGGTGATGTTTGATATAAAGCAGATTGTAAATATAGATCCTCTGCATGTACCTTGGAACCAGTAACCGGCCCATGCCTTGGTGTCAGATAGACCTGCTGTGGCTCTTTGCCTTTTGTATAAAAGTAAAACTAATAGAGCTGCAAAACAGTAAAACGATTCTATAAAACACAATATAGTTTAATGAGCGACATCGAGGTTTTAGAGCCGGTCAGTGAGTAGAGCTGCATGTTTCATTCAGGCTGCGAATGACTGGAGACTGGATGAAGTGATGACAAGACGTGAAGGAAGAGTTTCCTTCTTCAGTCGGGGGCAAAGTGTTGAAGGAGGCGTCGACTTCATTATGTCATCATGTGTTAATAATAGCATTAATTCAGTGTATCTGGAAAGTATTCACAGTGCTTCACTTTTCCACATTTTTTTGTTATTATTCCAAATTGAATTGAATCAATTTATTTTCTCAACATTCTCCACAAAAACACCCAGAGAAGCCGACCCACAGCATCACAGACCTTCTACCATACTTCACAGTGGACATGAGGCGTTTTCCCACGTCAATACATTTAATGATGTAGCTGGACACATCGTTAAATGTGTCCAGCTATGTGACTTAGTGACCCAAGTCATGCAGACTTGGGTCACTAAGTCTCCATGACTTAGGGTCACTAAAAACAGGGTTTTTAAGGTAATCAACAACTGCGATGTCTGTGATGGCGCAGAGGAGCCATTATAGATGGAGGAGTACATTTCTGACAAAAAAAAAAATCTCAGAAATTTGCTCTAAGTTTGAAAAATCAAAAATTTGCGAGAAAAAATCTTCAATTTTGAGATTAATTGGAGATTTTCAATTCTTATCTAGAAAATGTGAGTTTACTCTTTTTTTCTCTATCTACGCTGCCATAGATGTATGATTTTAACATGGGATTTTCCTCTAAATTAATTCACCTTTTTATCCTCTGACCTTGTGAAATATCATACAATGTTAAGTCTAATTACCTCAGAAGTTGCCATAGTTTTTAAGTTTCAGATACTACAGTGGCATGCTTTGTCTCCAACATATCCACCATTTCTGTAGCTCATTAGCTGATGGAGCCAGTAGTAAGACCTCGTCCCTGGTTCTGTGTCCGCTCAGCTGTGATGCCTCTGTTATGTAAATGTCATATTTTGTGATGATCATGCAGCTCTGTGTGGCGGGCGGCGCTGAACGCTCGCGCCCACAGCCAGGGACAGAAAGCCAGACAGCAAGGAGGCTTGTTTTCCAGAGACCCTGTGTGAGGAGATGTGATGTTTTTTTTTTTGTTCTTTCACATTTGGACAATTTATCATAGAGGAGCACAATGGCAGAAAAAAAAGTGTCAAACTGTTGGTGAGAAATCGTTTTATTACATTTTGAATAAGCAGTTGACAAACCAGCCAGTTATTACCAGCTATATGGCTGAAGTGTGAAACTTTGAGCTCAGACACTACAGATCCACTCACAGCAGCGCTCTGGGTTTCTCAGACAGAGGGCTTTCTCTTCCTGTAGTTGTTCCTCATCTTTGCTGCTCCCTCTCATGTGTCCTGACAAAATATTTTTGTTCTCCATCGCTTCCTGACAAATTTTCATACAAATTTTTGCTACTATAAAACTTGTTGCTGCTCTCTTGTCCGCAGGAAGCCATTCTCATGGTACGTTTATCTCTGGTCTGTGTTTACCTCACTCTATCACCCCCTGGCTTGGAAACCGTAGGTGCTATTTAAGGGTTTGCCTATTTAAACTATAAAATGTTTAGTTTAATTCAGACACTCACAACTGGTAACTTGAAACAGACATTTTGATGAGTGAGACCACTGCTTTGTGAGATCTGAAGGACTTAATGAGGTTTGGTATTAAATCATTTTCTTTGCCTTTTGTGACTTTATGCAGTTATAAGTGCCTGAATTTCATAGATTGCTGTATATTGTTGTTTGCTTGTAAATGTGAGATGTGAAAGAAGTGTTTCAATTGCAGTTTTGTGCAATACACTAATTTTGATACTGCCAAAAAACCTGACTCATGTTAGCCCCAAAACTTTATATCGAAAAACAAAGTTTTTTTTTTTTAATTGGTGCATTTCTATTAAGCAAATTTGTTTTTGAAATGTCAAATTGCGCCACTTTAAGGTCAATGGAAACGCAGCTAGAGATTGTGCTGTTTGTCATGGATGTCTCTGTCTTTGGGGATGATTGGCCAGCTTGTCTCTGATTGGCTTAGATGCCATCAAATCTCTATGTAAGACTAATTACTTGTCAGATCTGTAACAAGCTGACGGCAGGGAGATGAAGTAAGTCCTATTTTTGCCTTATTCCTGTCGAGAATCGGTTACCCATTTACTAATCTGTTTGATTTTTTTTTATTTTTATTTTTTAATGGAGTTGTGTGTTTTATTATGAGCTATGTGGGAAGGAGAACACAGCAAATAAAGGAGTTTATGGGAAACCATAAATGTTTCTTGCTCAACAGAGGTGATGGACTTGAACGCCACTCTACGGCCGATCAAAAGAGAGAGTCCAAACCGCAGCCTGCGGTCATTTGTCTGACTGGCACACAAACACATCATCTTATTAAGTCCTTCACAGCACGGAGGCACAATCAAGTGTGTCAGACGCCAAGCCTTTTTAAGAAAAGGTTAATATTTCAGTTCCCGTTTGCTTCAAAGCTCACACTAAGCCACCGCTACCCATCTGCCTCTGATACCAGGATGGAGCTGGAGAAGCTCTGGAAGCTTTCCACAAACTGTGTCTGTGTGTGATAATCCATGGCGCTGGCAGAGACGCTGATAGCCGCGCCTGTCACGCCGTCGAGTCGGTACGTTTGTACCCCTGATGGAGCCGAAAGGAGCAGCGTGGAACGAAGATGGGGTGTGTGTGGTTTTCTGCTGGCCGGCCTCAGCCTGGGCTCCATGCTTCAGACATGCTGGGGAGGCTGGATGCTTCGCCGTTTGATTGATTGATTCCTGTCATGGGGGGCTGGGGTAGTGCATGGATTCTCACAAAAAGCAAAGCCCTGTGGTGCATTTGAAAATTTCTGGTCCAAATGTTTCGGCACGGGGATGAATATTAAATGTGATAGAGACAGAGAGAGAGAGAGAGAGAGAGCTGAATCCCCCAGCAGGATGACGGCTGCCACTCAGGCTCTGCTATAGTGGAATGTTGTTATGTCAGATTAAGAAACTGTTGCAGTTACATAGAAGAACCCAGCAAAAAGCTTTGGTTTGTGTTTGACAGTTGATCTTTAGAAAATATGAAATATGTTTTTGCTCCAGGACTCTGAGGGCAAACTCATGTCAGTGAGTCAGATTCTGGGGAACAGGAGGAAAAGTGGGGCTTTCAATCAGAGTTGTCCATTTTTTTCCATAAAGCACTTTGATGATCAAGTAATTTCACTTATATATATATTTTTTTATTTCTTTAAAAATGGAATGTCAAAGTATTTGTACCCTTCCCAATGACCAATTAAATAATCTTTACTGGCATTGCAACATTACAAGCTTTCTTGAAATAACTAAACAACTTTTTAAAGTTTCCATTTGTATTTTGCAGATGAATCAAAGCCTTTCTGGTTGGAACGCCTCCTTCTTATTACACTAATATTTAATGTTTGTGATTGAAATATGGCAAAATGGGAAAATGTTTGAGTGGTCTGAATATTTTGTAACCATTATAAACACCAACGTTTTCAGAGTTTTTTTGCTCAAGGGGCAGTATCATGTAAAATTAACTTTACAACATGTTATAATGTTATTCCCTCATCAAAAACATACGCGGAGTGTTGCCTTGATTCTTTCATGCATGTTTGAGAAATCCTTTAATCTCTATGGCAACCATTCAGCTGTGCAAAATGCCTTGATGGACCTAGCTTCACCTTTGGGGATGTAGCTCTTCCTCTGAGCTGCAGGTTCCAAGCTCACAGAGCAGCCGTCCTCTATGCCTCTCAGCTCCTTCAGACTAGCCAGCAGCAATTAGCTCAAAGTCAGTCCAAGGGCCACCAACGGCCCCCATGCCACAATTTGGCAATCTGTTTTTTTAAAGAGATAATTATTCTATATGTGAACTTCTGGTATTAAATCTGTAACGTATTCCTTCTCATTATTTCACCATTTAACCTCTTAATCCACACCGGAACGCCTACGTGCCGTTTTTCCATTGTACTTTCCGGGGCTGAGATATAAGGGTTTAAACTCTGCCAGTGTCCATTATGACACTTTTATTGGGCAGCCTAGAGCCCATCCCCCTTTTGATTGACACCGCATTCGACCAGCAGTGTTATGAAATGGCTTTTCCCGAGCCAATAATATCCAGAGAGCGACTTGACATGCCTGTATTCTTTCTGGAATATTTCTGACTGGTCAACTTGGAGACTAAATCTAAAGCCATCGATGTGTAGCTAACACATGTCCTGTCATAAATAGAAAAGGCATTTTGGGGTTTGTTTTGATTATTTTGGTAATTCTGACCTGAAACAAGACAAGGTTGGTTTGATTTAACTCCGGACAGTGAGAAAAAAATGTGCCTTTGTCTTCCTTTGGTGTATGTAAACTTCTGGTTTCAACTGTATGTTCCTCTTTCACCTTTTTGGCATGAATGGTGCTTCAGGGTTACTACACACCTGTGAAACACGACAGCATAGTGCATTAGGGACATTGCAGATTAAAGAAGTACATTTCTGCCAAAACCACTAAGACATTTTGAGATTACTTTCATAAATGGTCTAGAAAAAACAAGAAAATTTCTGTGCTTGAAAAGTAAAAAAAAAAAAAAAAATCTATAAAACCTCAGAAATTTTCTATGAAAAAACTTGGAAGTGTCTGAGTTGGACAAGCCAAAAATCTGACTTTTGGAGATTATCTGGAATTTACAAGTTTTATTCAAGAAGATTTCTGAGATTAATCTCAAAATTTCAGAGTTTTTTTGGCAGAAGTGTAATTTATTTCTTCTGTCTTCTGTCTCTAATACGCTGTCGTAGTGACAGCACCTCGTTCCAAAACAAGTGACTTTTAAAGAACTTCAGGGTAAACAGCAAATATGCTAAACGTTTCTCAGGAGACTGCTCTTAACGAAGAGTGGGAGCCATCTTATGTTTGATCTACACATCCACACAGCGAGTTGTTGATTGGACCGGATGGTTGAGTGAGTTGAATGCGCGACGTAACATCAGAGCAGAGTGTGTTTTCTGTGACTTTAAAGCCAGCCAGTCGGCCCCGAGGTTGGCTGGTTAGTCCTGATTTACTTTCAAGAGTTTCCGAAGGGCCCCTGTTAGATGTGCTGCTGCCACGGAGGAAATAAATTTATAACAGCAGAAAACAAGGTCATCCAGTCTCTGGATGTGTTCGTAGCTGAAATGAGGCAGGGAAGAAACCTGTCACACACGATGAGCTCAAAAAGATGAAAATGCTAAATGTCAACGGAATTGATTCTGAAGCTCTGAAGAACCTGACAGGATAAACTGCGAGTTGGTCGGAAACAAGAGCCACTAATGTGTGCCGCAGCTCTTTACTTTTCAGTCAGACGGCAGAAAAACCTTTGAAAAACTCTGGATTTTATTTCAGTATACAGAGGCTTTCACTAGGAAGTGTTCCCAAGACTGAGCAGCAGGCACGTGCAGAGGGGGGGGGCTGGGGGTGCTTGAGCACCTGCCCTTTTTGCTTCTTGCCCCGAAGTGTCCTTTTGGTCAATTTATTATTTTTTTTTAATTTTTTTATTTTTTTTTTGGTATTATTTCCTAAGCCCTCTTCTGACACATAATAACATGTACTAAAATTATTTGTAATTATTATTATTTTTTTTTTTGGGGTATATTTTGTACAACATAATAAGCCCTCCGGTCACCTTGATACCTTTTGCCCGTGACGCATGACGCAGTTGTCTCGCAGCTGATAAGGCGGCTAACTGCGGAGCTCAATGTAGCTGAAGTTCCAGATTACAGAACAGTTTTTGGTGAATTAAAAAAAACGTTTTTGGTGAATAAAGTGGAGTAGACTTGCTTCTTGTCAGATGACGGAAAACGTTAATGTATCATTTCTGCTTCAGCACGGAGTAGCGGTTTAAGCAGAGAAGTAATGAAATACAACAGACACTGACAGTCTGCCTTTCTCTGAAGAACTACTGAGTGGGAGGAGACAGCCAGGTAAGGAAAAACTGTTCTTATCTATCGATTCAGTATTTTTATCATACAGACATTAGGCGGCTGTTGTGCCATTAGCTAGCTGCTAGCTAACGACTTTACTAGCAAAGCTAGATAACTGAAAAGCTTCTTCCCTGTATCGTTAATGATATCAGTCATTCTTCAGCATCGCTTATGCAATAGGGGCACATCGCCTGTCCAAAACCTGTTATCTCCATAATGGATATATCTCCGATCTTCTAATTTCCTTTGCTGCATAATGTGCATCGCATTTATTCTGGCGTTAGGTAAATGTATCTTGAAGGAGAATAGCACTTAAATAAAAGTCCAACAAAGATATTCATTTAGAATTAAAAATAACTCACCCTGAATTACCATGATAAATATAATGTATGTAATAAAAGTGTGTCATTAATGAAGGGGAAAAACTCAATCCAGATTTTTAAATTTAGGGTCTGGTTCGCAGAGTATGAAGTTATTTTTTCCCCAATTATTCAATGAAAAAAAAAGACCTCAGTTAAGTAAAATAAAATTGTTAATAAAACTTTTGGAATTGTAATGATATTTTATTTAAAAACAAAACGTTTTGTTTAAAAAAACTTTTTTTTTAAATTAAATAAATCATTATTGTCCTGTGAACTTAAAAAGTTATTTGCCAAACATAAACTTTCATTTGCACACATCAGAAATCTTTTGTTGTGATTTTAGGCCCTGCCCACGGCGTCATGTGAGAATCACAAATAGTTTTTTCACTTCAGACAAAAATGTGTGATTTTCATTTTTTTTTAAATTAAGCAAAACTCACTAGGCTTTTCTCATGGTGACATGCATTAACAATTCAAATTTTGCTTTTTTTTTTCTTCTTTCTGCAGTTCCACCTTAAAGTTTGATCCAGCTCTGCTTTCCTGAATGGACCATCTTCATCTCCACTGCAATAGCAAACAGGCAGCTCTTTTTTAGATTACAGTCACTAAAAGGTTGCATTGGGCCCTTGTTTATATTTTTAATAGTGTAATTCTGTAAAGACAAAATATGTCTGGTGGTCTAGCTCTGATTTACATATCCTGCTAAATTGCGGGTTTGAATATTGCAATACTTTCCTATAACAAAATAGACCTGCAGAAAGAAATTAATAAAATATCTTGCATAGTAGTATGTTCTATATAAAGATTTTTCTTAGCTTTTATTGCAAAATGACAAAATTTTGTAATTTATCATTGTTTTATTAAACTCTGAAAACTGTGTGGCTTCAATATTCTGTCCTAGAATGCGGTAAGATGTGCCCTTTTTTTTTTTTTGAGCACCTGCCCCTTTAGTGGTCTCTGCTCGGCCCTGCTGAGCAGTTGTATTCTTGGGCTTTAACGTAAATGAAATCTGATCTTTATCAGTTTTGAAAATGATGTAAAATCCAGAATCAACATCCTGGATATTAGTTCCTACTTATAAATATCCTGAATAAATGTCCTAATGACACAAAAAATATGCATAATGCAAAATAAAAGACACAAACTAAAATTATGACAGTAAAAGCAACTTTTCTGCCAATCTGACCAATCACCTTAATCTGACCAATCACCTTAATCTGACCAATCACCTTAATCTGACCAATCACCTTAATCTGACCAATCACCTTAACATTACTTGTTTAGCTCAAAAAATAAATGCCTAGTTTGGAAAATAACACAGTGAAAGTATAACTTTGAAAAATGAAAACCCTTTTTTATTCTTTTTCTCTAAGACAAGCTTAATAAACCAAAAATACTGCTATTAAATTTTTACTGTGCAACATTACAAACGTCAACTCATAAGTATCCCACTGCAGTGACATAAAATATACTTAAAAGCAGTTTGATCTGCTGCTTCCTGACGCTGAGAGCATCATCAATCTGTTTCTCTCTCGCCCTGCATATTGGTGTTTCTCTTTTGCTTCATTATTTATAACTAGATGTTCTTCTTGTTGACATCTGGGTCATGACCACGGCGAGGTTCACCCTAAAAGCTTTCCTCCGTTCTTCTCTGACCCCTCTCAGCTCGGCTTTCTTTCACGTTTCATGCGGCTGGTGAGGAAATCCAGAGCAGCTCTTTATTTATTCATGGATTAAAAGCACAGAGCCCACATACCTGTGACAGGGCGTCAGACACACACACACACACACACACACACACACGCACACGCACACACACACACGCACACACCCACACACACACACACACACACATTTCTACTCTATCTGTGTGACAGTGATTATATTTACAGGTGTACACACACACACACACACACACCCTGATGACTGATAAATCATCTCCAATTCTTTTCCACATGTTTGATATTTAACTTGAAAAATTCAACTGGCAAACAAACACTTTCCATTAAGTTTAGAGAGATATTTGTTGGTTTTCTTTGGAAGAAAATTATTATTTATTGCAACTTTACTTCTTAATCTAGATTTATGGAAAATACATAAGATTTATAGAAATATCTAGGATGGAAGCAGCGCTGCTGCAGCTTCTCTCATGTTGCTCTCAGCCTCATGTCAGCATCACTTGTCAGTTTCCATCTCAGCTTTCCATCAACTTTGGTCAAATGTGAAATATTTATATTCACATAGCAGCTTATGATCGCTGGTTTTAGATGGTGACATTAATAGCAGTATTTGTGAGCAGTTTCCAGTCATTTTCTGGAGGTTTTTGGCCCTGATGAGCACCGGTTGCTCTGCTGAAGGTCGAGCGGTAATGAAGCATCCATGTTGTTTTGTGTGGTGCCACCAGACGCATCCTTTAACTTGACATTTAGCTTATGAGGCAATCAACAAAATGGGAACTCATTACTGTGGATCAATAGGCTGGTGAAGGGATCACAAACCATTCAGACGCAAATGTTTTACACGCTGGTCCCTGTAAATACCAGCATGTTCCGTGTTCAACTGACAAGTGAATTAAAACAGGATTAGTTTAAATGTCAACCGAGGGAGAATTATTTTAATAAATCTGGGATGAAGAAATATTATTAATAATATTAATATTTCTTCTGTTAACAAAAGCTGCAGGTTGAATCAGATCTACTGATGTAGCACTAAACTGAAATGCTTTCCTTGACTTTACTACTAAATAGTGCAGTTGAAAGGGTTGTGAAGGTTCTTTTATTTATTTTTGTTGTGTGGAGTACTTATGAGCAGTCAGTATTTTACCTGCAGTACGCAACAATTAGATTGATGTCAGGCTGGAGAATCTGAATTTTTAGGTGCAGAATTCAAAAAGGAGGTTATGTATACATGGATTGGGTAGTAAATACTAAACAGAATATATGATCAAAAAAATTTATTCAATTATTGTTCAATAACAGCTGAATGGAGTTTACTCCCAACTTATGCTGTCGCCATTTTGTGGACTAGCGTTAGCGCCACCAGGGGAAGCATGGAGAACTGTAATGTATTGACAGCTGATATAAACTGATAGTGTGGGGAAAAATCTATTTCACATCAGTTCACAAAGCTAATAAATATATTCATAAATATATTTATTAGCTTTAGGAAACAAATATATATAATTTCATTATGTTTTAGTCTTATAAATGCAAGATATAGTTATAGCTTTTCCCCATTAATTGTCATTTTTATTTGTTTCAGTTAACAAGTGTTTCCTCAATTTCAGTTTCGTTTTAGCTAATTATAATAACCATGGTGATTAGCTGTAATGTTATGGCTGAATGGTATATTTTTAGCCAATAGAACCAGAGAGCAGTGCAGAGAGGTGGTCTGCTTCACTAACACCCCTCACCCTCCTGACCTCCAGTGCCCCCAACCCACACCCCCTTTCTCCAAGGGGGTGTGGGTTGGGGGCACACCCCCTTGGAGACGAGGGGGTGTGCCCAAGACGACAGCACACACAGTCGTCTTTTTGTGTCTTGTGGGGACTTCACATTGACTTCCATTCATTTACAGCCTAACCCGTACCCTCACATACCTAACCCCTAGCATTTCTCCTGATAGGGACCAGGATTTGTCCCCATAACAAGCAGTGGTCCCCACATCGACAGAAATAGGTTCCCACAAGGATATAAAAACCTAGTTCACGCACTCACACACACGCACACTCACACACGCAGTCTGCTTGTGTGGCCACTCTCTGAAGACACAGAGTGTGAGGAGGGTTTCAATGACTTCTGTCTGCAAGCGTACTCAAACAGCAGGGTTTTCACTGAGCAGAGTGTCCGCCAAACACTTCACCACAGACACACTTCCACACATAGGTTTGTATTCCCGCTGCGTGCTTGTCAAGAATTTCATTGACTGTATTCATTCCCTAAGCGTTCCCTCTCTGACATTTCCACCTAATCCTGCTCTAATCTCAGCCCTAAACCCCACATCCAAATCTGAAGTGCCCTGAAGAGAAGGAGACGTATTCCGGCTGTGCCGTACTTGCCTCTCTCTTCGCTTTCTTTTCGAGGACGTTTAATCCTCACGAGGATTAAATATTTTCGCATGAGAAGACACTCGGCGTCCCAAAGCCGCTGCAGTTTGGAACCGCCTGTATGTTCCTTCCTACAGTCTCATCTGTTACTGCAAACCAAACACTGTTAACTGCTGTTAAACTGTTATTCTTTGTTCTGGCTTGTTTTGTTTTTATTTCTTTCCCACGTCTACACAAAATCTGTGCAACCTTGGATTAATTAAAACAAGGAAAATTAGAAAAACAAGGCAAAACAAGCTTCGTAAAAGATATATGTATATATACATATATATACATATATGTATATGTATATATATGTATATACATATACATATATATTGCTACTCACCTGAGTAGCAATAAAATGTAGCTGTGCAAAGTATTTGGATTGGACTGGAATTAACATATTTCTAGATGATTTGGAGCTATAAAAGAATCAGTTTGATGTCCTGAGGAGAATCTGTTGCTCAGTGTAAAACCTGACTGTCCTTCTCTTTTTGGCTCAGTTTAATCTTCATATTTCTACATGAGCAGTAGATAAGTACGCTTCTATCTGCTGCTGCTGCCGCAGCAAAGGTTAATGAGAGCAAGGAGAGGTAATTATACACTGAACGAGCTTAACCGCTATATACGAAAAAAGATTAATATAAATGTGTGCAATTACACATGTGGGTTAACATGAGTGGGCAGGAGCTCCATGACTCTGTGATGGTGATTTGATTTGTTGTTGATCTTAAAATTAACTAATAGAAGCATTTCAGTCGGTGAGCTAGTTCCATGGAGTAGATATGCTCACCGCTCTGAGAACATTCATGTATTCCTCTAAAGCTGGAATATGTGACTTTTATAAACACATTTTTTAATACATATTTATTAAAACTGTCTCTATATTCTGACAGTAGAACTCCTCTGACTTCTCCCTGTGGTTCTACTGCCATCTGCAGAAATGCACCGCTTGGTCAGAAACAACCAATCAGAGCCAGGAGGAGGGACTTAGTGCTGTCAATCATCCTCATTTATGCGCTGCTCAATGTGCTAATGGCAGAGAAACAACTTACTGTTACAGGAAAACTGTTTATCCACCGTCTTTGATGGCTATGCTAACTAGCTTTAGCATTTGTAGCAGGCTATGTTGTGGTGAGCCAGCTATAGCTTAGAGAGCAAGGGGGGAGGGATGAGCACGAGGGGTCAACACTACGACACTCCTCCTGGTTCTGATTGGTTGTTTTATTTTTATTTCCTTTACTTAACCTGTTAAAACCCCATTGAGACCCAGATATCAGTTTCAACACAACCAATCAGTTCCATCTGGACAGAAATACACCACTCAGTTGTTTCTAACTGGTGTGTTTTTGCAGTTAGTACTGGGAGAATTGGGAGAGGGCAGAGGAACTAAAATTAGTCTGCTCTCACAACAAAATGTTAATTTTAGCAGTATGTAAAAAATTTATTTGTTATAAAAGTAACATAGTGCAGCTTTAAGGTTCGACTTTGGCTCAGGCTTTAAAACAGTGGTCCCCAAACGTTTTCCTGTGAGGGCCACATAACTTTTCCCTTCTCTGGTGGGGGGCTGGAGATTGTTGACGGGGGCCGGGGGGGGTTCGTTTCTCCATTGATTTTTACCCAGAAAGCACATGGGCAAAAACCATGAGTGAAACGGTGACTGGGACTGACTAGTATGGGGAATGCAACTTTAACATATTAATTCCTCATATGTTAACATAAAGGCTCGTTTTGAAGTATAAGTTGCTACTTACAGGCATCGCTTCAACCTGGAATGCGGCGTTCATAACAGACACGTGTGTTCATCTGCTCTACCGCTAGCAAACAACCGTACTGATTAAATAACATAAAAGTCAAACAGTTCCCTAAAAGTCCAACAGATGGCAGCAATGCGCCCCACAGTTTACAGGACACACTTCCTGCTTAAAGAGCCCCCTGGTGGTTGAAGAAAAATCCACATATAAACTGGAAAATACAATAATTGAAAAAACACCTGAATACTCTCTGGTATTGTTCAGGGGGCTGGACTAAATGTGGAGGCGCGGGCCGTAGTTTGGGGACCCCTGCTTTGAAAGATGAGGAAGACTAAAAAAAAAGGGAAAGTTTAATGAAAGACACCAGGAAAAGAAAGTGTAATATGCTGTATATTGGAAGCATGACTCATTCAGGGAACTGAAGGGAATCCTTAGCCTCTGCTCTTCCTATTTTGACCCCTTCCTAACAAGAGTGGTTGTTTCCTAGGTGATATTTTTGGCTGAACATCCTTCCATACAGCAGAAAAATACTGAGCAATATCAAAGCAAAAGAGAAACAGACTTACCCAGTGTTAAATTCCAGTGTTGCGCTACAATCCATTACATGGTTGAGCAAAGTAATGCATTGTTGATTATTCTCACACTCTGCTCGGTTGAGAGGGAGAAACACAGATGTGTGTCTTCTCAGAGCAAGAAGAGAAGAAAGAGTCACAGGCGCTGTTTTATATAGTTTCATATATGTTAGTATCTAAGATGAATATGTGGATTGGATTGGAGTGAAGTGAGCACAGCTGCACCACAGAACGAAACCATGGATGAGGCCATCTGCTCATGGCTGGATGCTGAGGCACCTGCTGCAAACACACATACACACACACCCACGCACACGCACACACCCACGCACACACCCACGCACACGCACACACCCACGCACACGCACACACCCACGCACACACCCACGCACACACAGAGACATTTTTCTATCAGTTTAGCTAACATGAGTTAGCTGGCTAGCCTTTTCATTCAGACAGTGTTGCTGAGTGTCAACCATGAACTGAATCAACTGTTTCCTACAACGGGTACATTTCCATCAAAAAACTCTGAAATTCTGAGATTATTCTCAGAATTGTTTTAGAAGAATCTTGGAAATTTATAAGCTTGAAAAGTAAAAAAAAAAAATCCTAGAAAAAAAACAAAACTTAAACATTCTTTTTTTTAGAGATTAATTCATTAATTACAAGGAAAAATTTTGGAATTTCCTGAGTTTCAGAAGTAAAAACCTTTTGACTTTTGAAACCAGAAAATTTCTGAGATTTTTTTTTTCCAGAAAGATATTTCTCCTTTTTTTTCCATTTTCTATCTACAATCACCCCGTATGCCATCGTAGATTTTTTCGTCATGTTAGGTTAACATGACTCCTGGGATAGAACTAAAATATAGAATACTCTTAAAGAGTTCCAGCTGTATATACAAGTCACATAGCACCATCTGTGTGTGTGTATGTGTGTGTGTGTGTGTGTGTGTGTGTGTGTGTGTGTGTGTGTGTGTGTGTGTGTGTGTGCGTGTGCGTGTGTGTGTGTGAATGGGTGAATGACTGATGAGGTTCTTTGGAGTCTTCTGGTCATTTTTTCTAAATCTGGCTGCTTTAGTTGGCATGATCGTTGCTTTATGATCGTTGCTTTATGATCGTTGCTTTATGATCGTTGCTTTATGATCGTTGCTGGAACTGACTTGATAACTTCTCACTTGTCAAAATGTAATTGATTGCTGTCTCAAACTTTTCAAACTCATAAATTTCCTTTTTTGTTCTTGAATTTTCTGAGATTAATCTCAAACTTTAGAGGTTTTTTTCTAACAAATTTTCAACTTTTCAAACTCCAGAAAATTCTCGAGAGTCCTTGGTGTAAATTTACTCCACCTTCTGTTTTTTATTTACAGTGGACCTAATACGGCATCATGATTTCCTCCCCTCGCTACATATGTTGTTACTTTTTACGGGCTTCGTTCATATCTGCGAGGCAGAGCGATATTCTGTTGCTTTGTTTTTATCAACAGGTGTGTGGGAGTTGACAGGCTTTGATCAAGGTCACTGTTGAATTAATGGAGTGCAGATGTTTCTCTGTGTGGGGGCAGATTTCCCTTCAGCAGTTGCTTTACAGCGCCTTACCGTGGTTATCACCACAGAACCTGTGCAGGTCTGGAATGTTCCCCTCAAAATGTGGCTATGTGCTTTATAAGGCTGCATGTGAGACACCTGAAAGCTTTGACTCAAAACTGACAGCACTGGAAAATGTTCTTTTTTCTGCATGGCGTGACAAAACCCTGACGAGATTATTATGCAACAGCAACTGTACTTTTTAGTTTTCTACCTTCTTAGTCTCTCATTTTTCTATTCTACCTCCTTTCCTTCTTTCCTTCCTTCCTTCCTTGTTTCCCTCCTTTTGGTCTGTTTCCTCTTGTCCATTTTCTTCATTTTTGATCCTTAAGTATTTAAGGTAATGTTGCCAGATCTCTTGAGAGAAACAAGCAACCAGTTCAGTGAAAACAAACCTTATAAAATGTCCAACTGGCAACCCATCACACTGTGTAAAACAGAGGCCGCTCATAAACAGCATGAATTTATACATTTATTGTAAAAAAAAAAAGTGTAACTGAAATTAAACAACCAATTATCCAGTATATATTAAATAAAAATAAATGCCTTTATTATTTATTTACATAAATGTAAATGTATCTACATTTATTTTTTCACATTAAATGTAAACCTTGTACAATTATTGTAAAAAAAAGTTATAATTGAAACTTAGCAGTCAAATAACCAGTATTTATCCACTAATGTATTTTATAGAACTAATTATTGGTGATCAAATGATGATAAAAACTTACTGAACAGATGAAGTTTATGTATCCAGATCAACAAATATGCTGTTGAAAATATTGTATTTTTGATGTTCAATATTTTATTTTAGCTGCAGTGAGATTATGGTGGCTTTTCTTTTTTGAATGAAACTTTTTCATAATGTTATGCATGTTTGTGACCAATATTTGTGCATAACCATGAAGCCTTCATTTTTACTGTATTATTCTTACTATGCAAATATAATAACTCAGACCCAGCAGCCACATACTGTATATTAGCAGTTTCGACTAAAAAAGAAAAACTAAGCAAACAAAGTAATGCAGGTAAACAAAACTAATGTATTAATGTTAATAATGGTGCATATTTTCATGTAGTCACTATTACTGAATATGTCAGTAATAGTGATAGTCTCCACATCTGCTTTCCGAAGTGGAGAATTTTTTTTACTGATGACTTTTGTTATGATTGTTTACTAAAGGAACTGAATAAACTCTTTTTTCTTCCATTTCCAGAGACTAATACATGATGTAGTTCATTTAAAAGAAAACTAAGAGATTTTTCTTTTTTTGCATCTTCAGATAATAAAATGTGTTTTTCCACCCTTTAAACCATGTTTTCATCTTTCAGATAAAAAACCCTGACTTTTGTTAAAACTCTCTCTACTGATTCTCATTATATTCTGTAAGAAGTATGGTTCATAAATTCATATGGTAGTCAAACCTTACAAGCACCAGATATTAAGAGTCATTATCTTTTTACTTTGATGCTGGGAACTTTTCAAAATGTTCATCCAAACTTGAGAGGATCATTAACTTTAATGAGGCTTTATGGGTTTGACATTTTTTTGCATACACAACAAGCTGAAACAACAGCTCTGCTAATGAGCTTGTGTGCAGTGTGTGTGCGTGTGTGTGTTGTGTCTGAGGCTGCAGGTTAGGCGTGTCAGAGGGAGCTGCATGCGTGCGCGCCGCTCGGCGGTCGGTTCGATCGCTGCTCTGCTTTCAGTTTCAGGTCATTTCACCCGCTGACCCACTCTGCAATTCAAGCAACAATTTAAAGATAACATTGACCGGGGTGTGTGCATGTGGGTGTGTGTGTGCGTGTGTGTGTGTGTGTGTGTGTGAGTGGGGTGGGGGGTGTCAGCATAGAGTAAATCATTAAACCAGTGCAGTGTGCATTCCCAGCACCTCCATTTGTGATTCTGCTGCATTTAATATCCCAAACGCTGGATTATTACTGCAGCTGAACAATCCTCCACTTTGTTTACAAAAAAACAATAACTACCTAACAGTTGTTATCAGTAATATTACTATATGCACACAGGGACAAAATTGTTGGTGCTCCTCAATTAAAGACCAAAAAAATATATCACAGTGGTCACTGAAATACCTCAAAACTGACAAAAGTAATGAATAAGAAAATATTTTATGAAAATTAACCAACAGAAATAAGAGATTGCTTTTAAATTGTGTTTCAACAGAATTATTTAAAAAATAACCAATGAAACAAACCTGATCATGAAATGTCAATGTCAATTTATTAATATAGTACATAAAAACAGAATCTGACCAAAGTCCTGTACAATTCAATAAAATAAAACAAGACAACAAGAGCAAGAAAATTGTATTTAAACGTAAGATTAAAACAAAACACAAATATACTCACTGTCATTATAAAAGGAATTTAAACTCAGTTTTTTCATATAGTTTGAGTCATTCTAGAGAAAGATATTTACTTCAATATGTCAACACATACAGAAAACATACATGATCAATATAACACAATATAGAAGTGAGACAAATCATTCAGTGTTTTAAAGCTGTTTGAAATCGTTTCTTCTGATGAATCTGATGAATATTTAAGATGTTCCATGTGACCAGAACTATATAAAACTCCCAACTTCAAATAATGTGGACTTTTGGGAGTATTATTCTACCTTGGACTGCATGTCTAGTTTGAAAATCATGAACATTAAAAAACTTAAAAAAAATTAAAAAAAAACACTTTTGACTGTATATTCTTTGGCTATTTTGAACTTCTGATGTTTCTTATGAGTAATCTGAGACAAAACAAGAAATTTAATGACATTTATAACTATATTGTTTGCCAAAAATCTCAATAAACACTAAGCTTGTTTCTTTTAGTTTGTTTTTAAATTTGATTCTGTTGAACCATAAAGTCTCATTTCATTGGTTGTCAGTAAACAATTTTGTCTGCTCCGGGTTGTTTCTGTAATATTTTTTTTTCTGCCATAAGCAAGAGTACAAACAGTTTTGTCCAAATGTATATGATTATCATGCCCTGATATTTAAAATCCTTTATTTTATATCCAAACAGTCTGCCTACTGTGGTCTGAAAAAGTGTTAATGCTCTTAAAGTAATGCATAACTGACTTAAACTGACTTAAACAAATTTGCTAAAAAAAGAAAAGAAAAAAAAAAAGCCCTTAAATTATCTTTTCTTTCAGGACTGCTCTGTGCTTAGCTCCATTCATTTAGTTTGAATAAAATAAATTCTAACATGATTAATAATTTAAATACTAAATTATTAATCTCAGAACTCAAAATGGCATCTAAAATGAGATAAGTTTGGATTTAATCCAAATTACTAGACCAGAATTCTGTTTGCTAGTAAAAGCTGATATTATTCACACACCTGATATGATGCCTGACCTGCACATTACTGCAGCAGACAGCTACGATAGCCAGGCAGCATTCAGACAGCAAACCCCCCATCACACACTATGTGTGTGTTTGTGTGTGTTTATCACTGTGTGCATCTCCATGGAGAACTGACTTGGTCGACAGAGAATGTGTTCCCGATACTGTTGCTGCCAGTCTCAGCTCTGATAAAACTCTTTAAACAGCCACCAGCTTTTAGAATACAAATTAAGGGAAGTAACAAAGAGAACAAAAAGATTGTGATTTTTCCGTGTTTAACAGAATCCCTGCAGACACACAGAACCATAGAGGAGTCCGTTTTCATCGTCCCACTGAAATATTTTTGTTTGCGTGGCTCGTTGTGTCGGAGTGGCAGAGAAATGAAGCCGACCCTGGAGTTGGATCTTCCCTTCCCGTCACAACTTCATCCGCTTGGTGAAGTAAACACGTTGCTTTCCTCCAACAGTGGATGCTAAATGATCAAACTCAAGCAGAGCCTTTGTAACCTCATGGTGCCGATTCAAAACACTGTAAGAGGTTCTTCCTCAATGCGGCGCCTTGCCTAACACTGTTTACTCTTTATCTACAGAATTTTAACAACATATTTTTCATTAAGACTTTAAGCTTTTCGGAACTGACTACCATTGGAAAGTTTCACTCTTCAGCTGATTTTGGATAATAAATTCAATGGTCAATTAAAAGATAAGTCAATGAATTAGGAGATAATTATTAATGTACAGATTTACAACATATAGAAGTGCCAGACTTTCAGAGGGGCTGACGGGGCAATAGCCCAGGGCTTCAGGTTTTGGGGGAGGAACCAAAGACTTTGAATGTTTTTGTAATTTGCATGTTTTACATTGTACTTCATTTAAAAACTCCCAGGGCAAGATTAAGTGTTGTTTTGTTAAGATTGCTACATTTTGTTTAATGCTTGCAAAACTCAAACATTTGAATATTCTGAACTGAACATTTTGGGAGCCGTCCAAGTTAAAAACCCTGTTGATGTTTTTACAGCACAGTTGAACCCAGAGTGAGCGTCCTGTCGTTGTTTTAGTCTCTAAATGGATGTTCTTCGGGTTGTGTTGTGTTCTTTTCAGGGCTCAAATGAAGCTGCACACGCAGGTTTTCATTGCTCAATCATCTTATTGTTACCAGCCTCTTCTCAGCTTCCAGCCCAGACTGTTTACAATGGATGGTTGTTTGGAAGGTTCACAATGTGGATGCGATTTAAAAGGTTTCGTTTCAAACAACATACTCAGAGCCGCTGACAGAATGAGAAAAGCTGCGTGTCTTTTTGTTATTCTGCTTTGATTAAAAAAAAAAAAAGAGTGGGAGATAAAGTGGGTGGTGAGATCTGTCTGACATGTAGTGATGTTCAGCTTTATTTCTATCACTGTGCATTCTGAGTCAGAACCAGTCAGGAAGTCCATAAAACTATTCTCCAATAATACGCTAAAAAATCTCCTTACAGTTTGTTATTTGACAGAAATCAAGATGGAAATTTAACACAGTCGCCCAAATGGTCCAATAACCACTGAAAGATGTGATTAAGCTGCATGTTCGGGTTGTGCGCTGCTGGAATAAGGCACTCCTGAATCAGAATAATAGAGAATAATGAACTTCAGGGACGTCATGATGCAAGCAGGCCCAGTGGAAGAGGTTAGAAGCTGTAAAACCTCCACATCCAGACTGATCAAGATCAACTTCTGACCCAGTGTTCTTATGTTTGTAAGAGTTATAATCTGCTGCACTGAGAGAGAAATGTAGCTGCTATGCTATCATCCTCACCATCTGAGAAAGGAGTAATAAGCTTCACAGAAATGCCCTGATAAGCTGAATAGAGAGATCAGAAAATGTCATATCAGTCTGGTTTGGGGAAATAGGTGAATTTATCACCACATAATGCTGTCCTCAACAATGGGTGCTGATTGTCGCTTGCTGTTTTGGGAATATGTATTTTTATCTAATGGCATTTTTGTGAAACCAGACTGTCATGATTGCTTTCCTGTTTTATTTAGTTGACAATCACAGTGAACCAGTTGAAACATTTTGTGAACCTGTCTGGAAGTTCTGTGTTGCTGCTGCTTTTCTCTTTAAGACGAATCAAGGGAGGAAAGCTAGAATATATAAAAATTCCAGCTACTTTTTTTTTATCACTTTATTGCTTGCATCTCTTCTGCTTAAAGTTGTTGTGGATTTTCAATAAAATGCTGCAAATAATGCATAATGCACTGTGTTCAGGAAAACTTCTGAGGAGTGTCTTAGGAGGGACATTATTCAAACACCCAGGACAATGTAGGACAGCATAGTCGTGTGATGGAGATTTGTATCTAGTAGCAGCTATTGTAGTGACCTTTGACATTAGCATATTTTCCACTGCACGATAGATACGAATTTCATTTATACAACAAATTGTCATTGTTGCTGTTGTGAGTACAGCTTCTGAAGACATCAGTTAAAATTGCACAAAATAGAATAAAAAAATAAGTAAATTTGCTTAATGGCAACACAGGAACTGCAACAATACCTGACATTTTTTGTTAGATTTTTCACCAGGATGAGATGTTTTTTTTTTTTTTTGGCACCGACTCATCATCAGTACAGCAGATGTAGCTAAGTAGC
This sequence comes from Poecilia mexicana, assembly GCF_051168715.1. Taxonomy (NCBI): domain Eukaryota; kingdom Metazoa; phylum Chordata; class Actinopteri; order Cyprinodontiformes; family Poeciliidae; genus Poecilia; species Poecilia mexicana. The sequence goes on from NW_028263381.1 coordinate 2,343,824, forward strand.
TAATCAACCACTGGTCTGTTCAGATGATCACTTATTAATAATTGCAAAATAAACATCAATCCTGAAAACATTAAACTGTAAAGGATTGAATGTCCTGCTCCTTGTGTGGGAAACATTTTTTTGTGATTTTTGGTCTTTAACTCTGTTACACTAGTGGATCTGTTGTCAGTCAGTTACCATGGCAATGGCTCTATGTGTGGCGTAGCCGACACGAAGAGCAATAAAAAAGCATAAGAGTGGCTTTGATTTGTTCTTTAACGTTTTCTCTGCATTATTTTCTCCTCAACGTGGCTCGCTGTGCTGAGTGAATAATTCCGACATCTCCAGGTTGCATTCTGTTAACTGAATCGCTCTACCACGGCAAGTAAAGGAATCCTCTTTTTGCCCTCCATGCGCTAAATTTCTGGACATAAACGGAAACATGCAACGTGCCTGCAGAAATTCTGGGATGCTTTGCACACCTTTTACCTGAGTAACATATTATGTTGTAGAACAGACAAATGCTTTAGACATTTATGTCTTTTGATGAGATGATATGATTTAGTTTTTTATTTTACCTATCATCTGAAACATATGTGCGTTCCCTCTAACTTGTAGGGCGCTAGCAGAAAACCCATCTCTGATTATCTGCCATTCATCTCTGTCTGACCAACATGTGAAGCACTTTGGCTGCTGATAGATAAAAACAAAGCACCTTTCAATGCCAGGGGTGATTCACTGCTGCACACGTCATCTTAAGTTTCAAAATGGAAACTGAAGGGTTTCCATTTTGATGTGACAGCTCATAGGCTTGGAGCTTTGTATCTGTCAGAAGTGAGAAAGATGTAAGGCAAAAATATATTTTTTTTCCTCAATTTGACATCTTAACTTTGTTTTGTAGCCTTTATCCACATTTAGAATTAGAAGCTAAAGTAGAAATGTGGCTCTTGTTGTTTTCCGAGTAACAAGAAGAAGGTGGGCTGATCAGGTGGAATCCTAATGAGAGGCTTTTGTTGTCCCTTTTTTTAGACTTCCTTCATTAGGGCCACACAACAAACTGAGCCGCCCTAATGATGCTGCACAGCAGTTGGGCATTTTGTTGTTGCTGCCAGCATGCAGGCTGCTTTTGGACTTCCAGAATGAATTAAATTGTCTTGAAATCCGACTGATGTCCTGAAATCAACTTGACCTTCCTGACTATAATCACAGGTACATGTTCCTTCTGTTTTTTATTTACCTTTAAATGCACTGCTTCTGGTCATTACCAATGGTAAAAACACCAATGGAAGAAAAACATAACATTGTATTTTTCAGAGGTAAAAAAAAGACACCATCAAAGGTTTTTCTGAACCTATGCTTATTGAACTGAAAACAAACATATTTACAATAACAATAACATAATCAGAAATAACATTTCTGATTATATTTTAACCTTCAGTTTTTGTTGGTGGATGATCTGCTCTGTCAGCTTCCCCTTTGGGAAAGCTGACTGTTGGATTTAGTTCTGGACTCTGCATAGGTCATCCCAAAACTTTAAAAACCTTACTGTTGTAGCAATTTTTTTTCTTTGTTTTGGCAAATGATTTTTTGTCATTTTGCTGCTGAAAAATTAAATCCATCTTAATTTGAAGCATCTTAGCATACCTTTCTGTCTGGTATTTTGAACTGTTCATGGTTTTATTCTTATCACTGCCACACTTCCAACTGTTAACTCGGAGTGTGATTCTACCACCACCGTACTCCTGTGTGTGACGTTTTTATACCAAACATATATGTGTGTATATGCTACATATATACTTGCTCAATAAATTACAATATCATTGAAAATCTAATTATTTTCAGGAACTCAGTTCACTAAGTGAAACACATTTACACTGAGATTGATGTTTTCAGACCTTTATTTCTGTTAATTACGATGAATTTCCACTGACAGCTAATGAAAACGTGACATTTGTATTTGAATATTACAGCAGGCCATTAAAACATTTTTAATATATAAAGATGGGCTTAATTAAAAGCATGCTTACAGGTTGCCTCATTGGAAGGCATATTCAAATTTATTGAATATTAGAACTGTAGCTGGACCGTTTGTATTTTCACGTTTCTGGTACGCCCATAAATCTGATGCACAGGCGACATCCTCTAACAGCAACGATAGACCCCAAAGCTGTTTCTCCAGGTTCGCTGAGGGTTAATTTCTGCTCCGAAAAATAATCTGATTGGACACTGGAACAGACAATTGTTGTGTTCAGGTTGTGCTAAAGGTAGTTAGCCTATCAGTGAAGCTATTCAGACCTAAAGTAGCATCTCAATGCTAAACATGTCAGCATCCACAGTCCACATTTCTAAGGAAGGATCAGGGCTTCCTGAAAATGTTTTTTGATTAAAATCCAATTAATTGTGATTAATTACTTACAGACCCTGCAATTAACTCAATTTAAAAATTTCAATCAAGTCCCACCGCTAGGTTCAATAAAATGGATTTTAAAGGGAAAGAGTGTCCAGATGTAACACGGCTCTTAAAAGTAAGAGCAGGTTTTCCACCATGGAGGATACAGACGTCGGTGCTGAAGGTCACACATTGACATCTGCTGTGTGACACGTCCAAACAGAGCGGCTGTAAATCATCCGTCCATGTCCATGTGTCTGGGTTGAAACAGCATTATAGAAATACTGCTATTCATGTGAATGACTTGTTCATGAAGTGCATCAGAAAGGAACTACAGGCCCCAGTCTGCTGATGTCTTCAGGATAATGAAGCATGAAATGGTGTTTGGTTTTCAAGTGTCTACCTGCAAACAGCTCTGAATAAACTCCTGGATGAAGCGTCCCAGAAGGGTTACTGCTTGTTCCTGATGAGAGAGATGACTCAACAGCTAAGCAATAAAACGAGAATCTCCCCAGATCGGTTTCAGTCCAGAACCACCGACAGGGAATATCAGTGGAATCAGCTTCTCTGTTGCAGTTTGCCTACCGTCTGTAGCTTTTTTTGATTCTTGAGTTAAAATGCAGGTTGCTTGTTGCAGCTTTCACAAAACATGGCATAACAGCAGATAAACCTGTTGTTAAGCCCTGTGGGGGTTTCACTTTATCATTGGGTTTAACAGAAGAACAAATTAATAATCACCAGCCACTTCAAGAAACAAAACGCTGGAAAAATGCTGTTTGGTCCCTGATGGACTGATGTGATTCTTCATTTTTATCCTCTGTCAATTCATATTTGCTAACTAAGTCAGATGTTTATTAGCTGTGTTTCCATTGACCATAAAACTTTGAAATTTGACATTTCAAAAATAAATTTGCTCAATGGAAACACGGCAATTTCGCAAAAATGTGTTTTTCAAAAAAACGTTTTGGCGCTGGGATGAGATGTTTCTATTTGGCCGTATTGTAAATGGTGTATTTCGCAAAACTGCAAAGGAAAGACTTTTTTTCATCACACCAGTCACATGATCAACAGCCAGATGTTGCCATTGGCACAAACCATGAAGAAAATAACAGGAAGTGGTAGGAAGATCACAGCATGTTTTTTAATGGTAATTTTTTTTTCAACATTAGCAGAATATTAACAAAATTTGGTCTCATTTATGATGGAAATGCTGCTACTGTGAAGAGTTTTCTGCAATCTTTTTATGCTGTTGCTGATCATAGAAATTAAGGGCCAACGTAACAAAAGGTCCTCTAGCAATGGGTGGCATTTTGACAATATTCAAGTTCTGGTCATATAGAGGTGCTTTTGATTTAAAAAAAAAAAAAGACATTCACTTCCTCACAAGATCAAACACAGATGTGATTTCTGCCTCTATCTTCACTATCTTTTACCAGGATATTATAGGTAGCATCACAACAATAATCCTATCTTTGTAAAGCATCTCTGGTGTAACTGAAATGAAGAATCTGCAGCATGCAGTACAGAGAGTTTCTATTTTTCTCCCTCTTCTTGAACACCATTTGTAAGACAAGATGTCCTCAGTAGTTTGGGAGAATATCTCTCACCTCTCTGATACAATCTCTGGTAAGTTAGTAAAGATGTTCAATCAAATCCAATGCAACTAGAATGTGTGGTACATCCCAAGTCTGGACAGTTGCTCATCTGGATGACAGAAGCATCTTTTTGTTTCCACATAAATCTTAATATTAGTTATGGGACTCGAGTAAAATTGTTAATCGAGGTAATTGCAGGGTTTGTAACTGATTAATTGTGTTTAAATTGAAAACTGTTTATGGACAAAATTAACAAGATTTTAAATTTAAAAATTCCTCTTCTGCAAAATTATTGAATAAATATAGATATGAGCTAGAAACAAGAAAGATGTTGTTTATAATCTGTTAATTATGTCATTAAACTATCAAATTGGTGCAAAGTGCTGCTCCACCCATACAGCTTTCAACCTGATCATCATTTAGAAATATAGATGCTGACATTAGTGTTGGGGACACATGTTGCTACGTGGTTTGCACCGAGATGCTATTTTAGGCTAGAATAGCTTCGCTGCTATGCTAGCTCCTTTTAGTACAACTTGAACACATGGTCTTTTCCAGCGTCCAATCAGATCATTTACTGGAGCTAAAATGAACCCCCAGTGAGTCGACAGAAGCAGCCTTGTCATCCATCACTGCAGTTAGTGAATGTGCGTCACATTTACAGACGTACCAGAAACATGTGAACACCAAGGTTCTGGCCAGAAACCTATGTGAAAAAACATTTTAAATTCATTATGATTTATGTAATTAAGTGAAATAACTCCCAACCTTCATTAGCTATAAGTTTTTATCAAAATGATTAGAAGTCAAACCTCTCAAATCATCTCCTCGCACTTCCTAATAAATAAATAATTAAATCTCATTGAGCTTTATTATCTTCAAGCAGATCATAGTTTGGACTACACTTCAATTCAATTTTCTGAAATTTTTTTTGTAAAATAAATAACATAGCAGTCATGGAACTAAATAACTTAATCAGCACTATGTAAATATAAGTTTTACATAATACAGATACACAGATGATCCTCTCGTTCTGCTGAGTCAGCATGTAACTTCCTTTCCACTCGGGCTCATCATGTGACCATGTGCACAGGCAGATATTTGCAGAATAACAACAGTTATTCATGACATTTGCCATGTAAAAATTAGATTTCTACATGGCAAATAATGCAGGTGTAGTAGAGTGAATATATATATGTAGTCCTTTCCTATCAAGCTGTCTGATGTAATTTGCTCCCAGTCTCAAGTTATTAGCTTAATGTCTCTCGGTTGGTAAGTGGATATTTCTGGTAATTCGTTTATAGGAAGAAAAGTCTTTATTTATTTTTTATTTTTTTGCTCGGCGTTTATATCAGAGCTGCATTTGTCTTATCATCTCATCTCAGATTTGTTGCTGCTCCTTTCTAATTCTGCAGCCTGAGAGGTTTGTTAGAAGGCGAGCAGAGAGTGAATTTATTTCCGGCTTGATGGCTGCGATTGCTGCTATCAGTTCAACAAAGCAATTTTAATGAGATCCAAAGGTTTGAAATAAGATCTCAAACTCCTCTGATATTGTTTTTCTCTCTTTGCCTTTTAATTGGCAGACTTTTTGAGAGAGCAGAGAGCCCCACAACTCTTCTCTTCTCTTTCACCACACTCCATCATTCCTCTGTTGTTTTTCTTCCCACCACTAATTTGATCTCAGCTAAATGTTTGAAGACTCCAACTAAAATCTAACTCCTAACTATCTGTGAGGCTGCTCAGCATCTGGGCTTCGATTATTCATCTGATGACTGAACCCAGTTAGTCACGCGTCACTGAGGCTACGTGATTAATCGACACTTGCCTCGCCGTTGTTTGCATTGTGAAGTTCCGTCCTGAAGCTCATCGGTCTGAAGAGAGAGAGAGAGGAGAAAAAAGAATCCTACATTCGGTAAACTTCATTTTTGCATCATGGGGGGAAAGGCAGCAACATCCATCTTTTTTATTGTCTAATGATGTTGCAGCTTCATTTGTTTTGCACGTTGCAATATTAAAACCACATTAAAAGCTCATTTTGATTCTGTCTAAACAAGCCCTCCATCCGGCGCTGTCTGTCTGCGTCTGTGTGTCCCTCTCATTATACATCATTGTTATCTCGGTTCAAAGGCAGAAATATGGCCATAAATAAGGTAATTGGGATGAGCGCAGCAGCAAAACAAAGGCTCAGTAAATGCAAATGGACTCACACAGGAGACCAATTAAGGACAAAAGGATTGTCAACCAATGACTTCCTAGAAAATCCTGTCAGCACTGTAAAGCAAATGAGATCGCAGATGTAGAGTTCAGGCAACAAACTGACACCGCAGTCTGATGGGGTCGACTCACCCACAGTGGGAAAGCGAAGCGCTTTCTTATGTTTTTGGTTTTTTATCACGATATCTTGGAAAGCTAACTATGACAGTGTAAGGGCCGGACTATAGAGGGTGTTTTTTTGTTTTAAATGAAAGAAAAACGTCAGAATAAAGACACAAACGTACCAGAAGAAAGTTGTAAAATTACTAGAAAAAGTGGTTTTAATGAGCAAAACGTCAATAGTTAACATCTGTCCTGACTGGCTCGTCTTTAAATAGACTCAGTTGTTCGCTTTAAAGTTCTGATACTGATGATAATTTGATGATACTAAAAGATTAAACATGTCCCATGAGTAAAAAATACCAATCTATAACTTTACAAGATGTTTAGCTGTCCACATTTTAATTGTTTTAATTATTAATTCATTCTACTGATATTGTGAATTTATTCTGGTATTCAGTTTATTCTCATATTTTTAACTTTAGGGACATTATAAGTTTATTCTCATGTTAGTCTGCCTTACTGTTTTATGTCTTAATTATTGTATTCTGACTTTCTGCTCATGATATATGGACTATGAATTTATACTTATATTATTATGCCTTTTTTCCTCTTATTACGTATTAGAGGAAAAAATTATTATAATTGTCGTATATTATTATATGACAATAAAGTCATATTATTACGACTTTATTGTCATCGAACTTTTTTCTCGTATTTTATAACTTTTTTGTCTCATATTATGACTTTATTCCCATAACACTATGATGTTATCCTCCTTACGCTTTGTCTTTATTATTGTAACATTTATTGTGATCTAATAATATTACAACATAATTTTGATGTGACTTTTTTTGTAATTTTATGACGTTATTCTCATAATTTAACTTTTCATTTTCTTAGCCTGGCCGTAACAGTCTGTCACTAACACATGCATGGTTGTATCGTAATGCAGAATTTTTTCAGAAAGTGACTTTTTGAGGCAATGATTCCTGGTCCAAACACCATTCATCACCAACACTGTGAAAGCACTAAATCTCAGTGTTGTATTTGTCTAAAGACATTAACATCAGCCATTGTTTAAGTCTAACATCCAGATTTAAAGCAACAAAGAGAAAAATGCTCTCTGATTTGAGCATTCTCTGACCTTAGAGGGATAAATCATGAAGAACATTAGATCTGCTTGTTAGTTACAATAAAAGGTGATCTGAGATCTTATTTTTCAGGAAGAAGGGAAAGCTGGCAATAAAGATAAAAATGGATGAGATGGGCCCAGTCGAGCTTTTCTAAATTGCTTCTCTGTAGTCAGAATCAAACTGCTTAGCAAAGAGATTATAGCTCCAGTCAGCAGTTTGCATTGCCTCCTTATGGGTCCAGCGATGTAGACACTTTGAGTTTTTAATGGTTTATTAAAACTGTTTTTATACCCGGTTGAGATATATGCATAAAAATGAGTCTAAACTGATAAAAGTCTAATTATTAGAGGAGATATTGCTTATCAGCTTGTAGAGCAGGGCATAGAACTCATTTTCATTTTGGGCCACATCAAAAATCTGAATGTCCTTAAAGGGCCGGTTGTGCCAGAATGTATTGATAAAACCCAGTAAGCTGTGAAAATATTAATAAACAGCTGTTTGTTTCAGCATTCAATAATATTGAACATCTTTTCACATTGATTAGTCCATTCAGGATTTTGTGATTGTTTTTTATTTTTTATTTTTTTTGCAATCAAAATCACAGATTTTTTGGTGCTAATTTCTAAATGTTTGTAAGGAATTTTTCACAATATTTGTTCTAATGTGACTTTTTATTGATCACCTTATGAATCACTTGACATCAAGTAAGGCTGAGGCGGCAGTCATTTAAACCCAATGGTCTTGATCAATTTTCAGAAAAATTTGTAGTAAAATCAGAGAGAAAAAAAAGAGGGGATCTGTTGATTTTATGTTAATTTTATGTTAATTTTGCAGATAAAAAAAAACTGGAGTGGCATATTAATGTATTTGGAGTCTAGAGGGCCACTGAAAACCCTATGGTGTGCCAGATTTGGCCCCTGGGCCTTGAGTTTGACACATGTGCTGCAGAGTGTCATTTAACTGACAAAAGGTTGAAGATTCAGGAATCAGGTTCCAGGTTTTCCAAACTCAAATTGTCTTGATCCAAGATTAATTGGAGACTGACAGACTAGTCTTATTATTAATAATAAAACATATATATTTTATTAAACTGGTTTCAGGATTACTTTGGAACGAAGATCAGATGAGCACTTCAAATGTTTGCAGGAGTCAGAATGGTGTCACTCAGAGGAACTCTACATGTGAGTTGTGGATCTGTGAAAAAGGAGCAGAATCACAGAGCACAGCAATGAAGAGAACTCACAAAAAGTGTCAGGACTTTTTCTGAAAATGTTCTGCCACCATAAAGCTGGGTAGCAAAGTCGTGTAATCCGGCATTGTGTGGAAGTAGAGGACGAGTATTAATAGGTGCGCCTGTTCCTTGCCTCTGCACATCAGAGACACGTCGTGCGTTGAAAGAAAACCGCCATCACACTTTCATTAATCGGCCTAACGTTTCATAGGCATAGGGAAATAAGCTGCTTTGGTAAATAATGCTCCTGCATCTCCCTCTCTTGCAATTGATGCTGTAACATGCACCATTTGATCTGAAGCTAAGTGAGCCGGCTAATGTTTTTTCTTTTTATTGGTTGTTAAAGGAATATTAAAGAATTCCACATCAGAATGTATGTGAGGCACATATGGTGCAAGATTTATGCTAGAGCTACTCAGATGTTGCAGGATTGACCCAATAATAACATCACTTAACTGTCAGACGTTCTGTCCACAATGATTAGGCTTCACTCATCAGACAGATACTTTCTGATGATCAGCTCGAGTTGGTAACTCCATTCTTAAAATGGAGAAAAAAGTCAATAAAATGATAGCGGCAAAGTATCCCGCCCTGACTCTGGTGGAACACCAGCTGCGTTTCCAATTGTGCAAATTGGAATTATGAAAATAAATTTGCTTAATGGAAACGGAACAAGTTCTTATGTTAGGATAAGGTGGATTTCAGCTGTATTTTTTTTTTTTTTGCAAAACTGCAATGGAAACACTTTTTTTCTGCATCACACGAGTCACATGATCAACAGCCAGATGTTACTACCGGCTCAAACCGTGAAGAAGACAACAGGAAGTAGCAAGAGGATGATGGATTTAAAAAATAATAATTATTTTTTTGGTCAATATGCAGGCGGCTCCACCAGAGCTCTCACAGCATCACTGTTCATAAAAACTTGTGTGTTGAATCCACAGCTCTTCTGTAAAATGGCCGACTACAATTCCCCCAAAATACCTCATATGTACCTGCTCCCGAGTAGGCGGGGCTTGTCGCTCTAACGCCAAATAAGACACCGATTTCTCCTTTGATTGGGTGATAGATGATGAGCACTAGCACCATGTCTGAATTATGATAAAGCAGCAGGTATTTAATGTATTGTGATGCTAAGCTGTTCAGTGATTAAAATACTTTTCTTATTTTATAAAAGTCTAGTTTGGGCATGGCTCTGGGAATGGATGCAGTGTTGATGTGCAGATTAATGCTCTGATTTTCTCTGCAAAGAAGTTGGCAAATTCATGTCAGGTCTGTCGACTGCTGCAGATAAAACTCAAGTATTATTAATGTTTTTGTTTATGATTTCTGCAAAGAACATTTCCCTTGCATGTTTTCGTGTGGTTAGCTACGCAGTCTTTCTTTATAAATTTCATAATAAATGTGAAGTTGAGTTTTAGTTTAGTTTACGTTCAACAAAGTCGTCTTGCTGATCTGTTTGTACATATCTCCATGGAGACTTCTTCCTAACAGACAGAACCTTCACATTAATGGGAGCAATGATGCTTTAAATTTTAGAATGGATGTTATCTACCAGCTCATCCACATGGTTACAGTATCAGGGTGAGGAGGAAGAGTATAGCTGATTAAAAGTTTCTGCTGAAATAAACAAAGATTTGCACACATTTGTAATGGAAAGAAACTCAAGGCAGAAAATTAGTTATTAGAATCACCAGTATTCATTCACACTAATGGGTCTGTGGGATCTGAGAGGATCTAGTTTAGGATTTCTATGCTGATGTTTCCTCTATAGAAATTTCTTGTAGCTGTGGTTTTGTTTTTGGTTCTGTGGTTCTTTAAACGATTGGAAGTTGTAGAGGCAAAGAGAACTCATTGGACTTTACATACTCTGCTTTTATTTTACATTAATGAACAGGTCCAAGGTTGTTATTTTTTTAAATATATCTCTAGATGTAAAGGGACAGAAAAAGCTCTTGTTGTTGACAGCTCAAAGACATTTCACTGCATCTGTTTTAAAGCGACATGGAGAAAGCTTCTGGAGGTCTTAATGGAGTTTATGAATTGCATAAAACTCAACAACTCCAACCTTTTAAAAGCCTTCCTCCAGTTTAAGGAAGCCTGCTGTTTGTTGTTGTAGGGGTGAGAGGAAAGACGCGGGGTGTGTGTGAATGCGTACATACAGGAGGCTCGTGTGTGTGTGTGTGTGTAAATGCTGCTGTGTGCTGTTTTGAGCCAAGCTGCTGGAGATGGCATTTTAGAATGCACGGCAGAGCGGTTTCCCTGTCTATACTTTTCTTTTTCGGTTTTTTTTTTTACACCTTCTTCCTCCCACATGTGGGGTTGACTCCTGTCATGCTCTACTGCCTGGTTTCCGTGCTGCGCTGTGTGTGTGCGTGTGCATGTGTGTTTGTATGTATGTTTCAACCAGCTTAAACCTTTTGACTTTTTTGCATGAGTACAGCCACAAACTGCAGTGTGTTTTATGGGATGTTGTGAAATACCAACACAAATTGGTATATATTTAGGAAATTATTGAAAATGGTACAATGATTGCCCGATACTTTTAAAACCTGCTTTTGCTACCATTATGCATCCTCTGAGGTATTTCTCTACCAGCTTTGTACAGACGGACATTTTAGCACGTTCTTCTCTGCAACATTGCTCCATCTTCCTTGGACTGGATGCTTCTGTTAATATGTGTTTTTAAGTTTTGACCATATGTTCTTAATTGGATAGAGGTCTGGACTTTAACTGGACCACCCTGATGAAATTGCTGTGATCTGAACTGTTCTTTTGTAACCCTGGATGTATGTTCTGTTGCCATCCTGTCCTCCGACTCAAGTATTTTCCTCCTCTTACAGGTTTTATATCAGAGAATGCTTTGTATTTGGCTTCATCCATCTTCATATCAACCTGGATTAGATTTCCTTGTCTCTGCCAAGAAAAGCATTCCCACTGCATCATGTTCTTACTTTGTGAATGGGAGTGTTCAGTGTTATATGTCATGTTAGATTTATGCCTTCTTTAAAGTTTTGATTGTTGAACAAAAGTTTACTTTTATGTCTGATTTGATTACAGCATTTTCTGTGACTTGTGCCAAACTAGAAACAGGCTTTCTAATGGCTTCCCTTCTGTTGAGGGACTGCCTGGGATGATTCATCTGCTTAAAGACGAACTAAAATATGATTATTCTAAAACATGTTTAATCCTTTTCTAGGCTAAAGAAGGTTCTAATATTTCTTTAGCCTTCGAGAACATTCCTTAGCCAGCTATAACTTTCTTTGGTCTTCTAAACCTTTCTTTAGCATTGTACATCTATCTTTACCTTTCTAGAAAATTATGTAGCCTTCTAGAGCTTTCTATGACTTTCTTTAGCAGTCTAGAACATTCTTTAGCATTGAGTACTTTGTTGCATGTTCTTGAATGTTCCACTAATTACTAATTGGATACATTTCTCATGACAACTTCCTTCATTTCCCATAGTCCAGATGGGTGCCAACAAGTTTGACCAGCAAGTTTGAGCAGCTAGCTGGGCGCGTTGCTCTGTTTCGTCTCCACCAGGAGACCCACTGTGACTCTCAAACTGATCGTCTTGGTGTCGCATACAAAGCAGTTTGACGTGAAATCAGTTTGTCACTGAGCTGTTTCCTGTGTGAAACCATATGTGGTTGTAAAATTTTACTTTTGCATAAACCTTTACAGATTTATTCATTTTCCTTCACGGCTATGCACTGGTCTACCATCCAAAATGCTATGAAAACACATCGAAGTTTGTGGTTTTCACAGACTAATGTGGCTAATATCCAGAAGCTGTAATGGAGGTCAGAGGCACAACCACCCAGACCTTACTCTTCAAGACATTTTAGTTATTTCCTGTCTTGCCACTTGTAGTGACTCATCCTTTGATTTCCTTTTCTTCTCAGATAAAGAAGTCCCCACAGTCCCTCTCTCAATTCAGTCTCCAGTGTTGACAACAGCCGGTACAAGGGAAGATGGATCTAAAGGTAAAACTTCCAGCCTCGCAGCAGGAGGTTTCCTGCACTCTGTGCTGGCCCAAAGAGGACGCCTCGTCTCCAAGAAAGGGGAGGTCATCCCCTCTGCGCTGCCCCAGAATCTGCTTCCTCTCCTGGGCAGAGGACTCAGTGTCAACTCCTTCCATGGAAGCAACCCCCAGGAGCATCAAAGCAAGGGATTACCGTCAAGGGCAAAGTCCCCAGCATCAGCTGCGGCGTCGGGCCAAGGCAGCAGTCCAAGCCAACCGCCGTCCACAGACACACACTCTCAGCTGCCTCACACGAGGACACACACACCTGAACCGGAGGCGGAAATAACCACTGTACCAGACGTGGACACTGAAACGCCTTTATCAGGTATGTCACAGTTAAACTGACATTCTGTCTGAAATACTTAAATGAAATTGTATTTTTTTTTCTTTCAAGTTTTGGAAAATGTTGCGTCTGAATGTTTGTGTTGCAGCAATTTGTGCGCTCTTTATTAGCCCAGCAAACCTTAAGAACATGGAAGAGACTCAGGACAAAAGACACCGTTTGAAGTTAAATGACATTTTTGCAACAATAAATACCGTGGATATCTGAAAATGTTTTTGAACACAATTTTCTTTCATTCTTTCAGTGTTGGTTTTTCTATGAAGTGTCAGTTTGAATTTCCTTTTGAAAGAAACACAATAATATCTCCAGTGCCTTTCTAAACCTAAAAAGCTGTTTTATGCAGTTATTATCATCTTAGCATAGCTAATTTTTACTATTTACATGAAGAGATCCACTATTTAAATCTTGTGTTTTTAATATGGCGTTTTGGTTCAGTTTGTAGAGAAATATAACTTTTTTTTAACCATGAAAACAAACTGTCAGTCACTTTCTTCTTGGATTATTTGCTTTCAAATCAAAATTAGCTTTTCTATACTACAAAAAATATCTAAAATGTGCTAGTTTAAGTGCTACATTAATCTATACTACCAAACATTAAAATATATAATCAGTATTAAAATCTGTCTAAATTCAGTCCAAAGGATAATTTGTACTGAATAATCATCACTTTCCTAAAACAGTAAAAAAAAAAAATTCACAAAAAGAAAAAAGTGTTGATTTTTACTTATTTATTTATTTATTTTTTATTTACCAAAACCACTTTTGGCAAAAAATAACTTTTAGGAAGGTAATGATTAAGAATGCACCGATTGAAGTTTTCTGCTGATTAACGATCTTTAAAGAGCCTGACCTGCCGATTGTGATTTGGCCTTTTGTTTTTATCAAAATCTTTAACAAAATCCATTTACATTTGGTTAAAAATCTGACAAAATACTAAACTATTTAGCTTTTGACAAACACTGTATCAGTATGAAATGGAAATGCAATTTTTAAAAAATGAATGTTCCAGCTTAACTAGAAACAAATATAACTTAAGGTGTTTAAGAAAAGAACGGTTTGTAATGTAATAATGAAGTGAAGTGCAAGAATCCTAATAAGGAGAGAATTATGTGACTCGGTCCAGCATGGAGCTTCTGAAAAGCCTGGGAGAGAAGAAGAAGAGTGGCTATTTACCCTGAGCCTGTTAACGCCCCGGAGACCTGGCTGCACCTTTTTCCTGCATACTGCTTAAAATCCTTGTAATTTCTGTCTTTAATTACACACAGCAGGGATTTCCAGAGTGGTTCCAGTTAGAATGCCATTAAAAGGGATTACAAGCGAATTCAACAAGGGGGGGGGAAATAATCTGAACTCTCTGCTCTCTCCTCCAGCTGCATCCAGCTGCATGGTGAATTTCTCTGACCCAGAGGGATACATAGACTCCTCTGACAACCCGCCTCTGCCCGACGGCCTCTTCCTGCACTGCACCTACACCGTGACCGTGTACACCGGCTACGGCGTGGAACTGCAGGTGTGTGCGCGCCCCTCAGGGAAATCCCACGGCTGCGGAACTGCAGCCAGGCTGGGACGTGTTCGCAGCCCTCAACAGCGTCTAGGTATCACAACTAGAGCGGCTTTAATGGAGGATGCTGCAGTGTTTGTGCTCTGGTCGTTATGTTGGATGCCTTTAGTCTGGAGGCTGACTTCTGCCTCCTGGTGGCGGCTTGTCGTTTCTGAATCAGCCAAGCAAGGCGGGCAGAAACTGGAATTCCTCCAATGGAAACATTTGATGAAGGGAATCTGTAGATCCAGTTCGAATGTCACAAACATGAGTCATTTCTGACCATTTGTAAATTAGGTTTCCTATTTGGGAAAGGTTGACTGTTTTAAAGGGGCAGTATTGTGCAAAATCTTTTTTTTTTTTTTAGCTTTATATCATATTATTATGTTATTTCCTGTTGTCATGATTCTTCTGTGCATGTCTGAGGAATCCTTGAGTTTCTCATAGAAACCATTCATGGAGATGAGCTCATCATGTGAACTGTCTCAGTCTAACGCTCCTAAGAAGGTTATAAACTGACTGGAATGGCATTATTGCGATAACAAGCAGAAGGCCGAGTGTCAGAAAGAGCAGAAGCTTCTTAAAGAGACAGAGGCCCAATTTCAAGATGTCAAAATCAAATTTGTTTTAAGTCATATCTGAAATGTACAGCATTTTGGTAACAACTGAACATAATTCTGCCACTTTAAACAAAAAGAAAACGAAATGCTTTCAGTGTTTTGTTTTTTTTCCCCCATCTCCAATCATCTCTTATTGCTGCGGTGTCTGACTGCCTCCCCATTGCCTTCCTGCGTTTCCAGGTGAAGAACGTGAACCTCACGGACAGCGAGCAGCTGTCCATCAGGGGCGTGGACGATCAAGGCGCCACGCTGGTTCTGGCCAATCACACGCTGCTGGTGGAAGGTCAGGTGATACGCAGTCCCACCAACTCTCTGTCCGTCTACTACCGTTCGGCCCCAGAGGGGAGCATGGGCCTCTTCCAGCTGCACTACCAGAGTAAGTCGCCACGCCACACAGGCACACAAACGCAGCAAAAACCTAATCATGTGTTCATACAAACCGGTTATGGAATTATCCGACAGCCCTTTCATCGGGCTGTCTGTGCTCTCTAAAGTGTTGGTGTTAATTGCATAATCAAATACCTTCTCATTGAGTCACTCAGCACGGTGATTGAATCTGTCATGTGAATTAGCTGATTAGCGCTCTGATTAATCGTCTCTCGGCTCATTAGGAGGCTGAGGACACGGCGAGTGTGTGTGTGTGTGTGTGTGTGTGTGTGTGTGTGTGCGTGTGCGTGCGTGTGTGTGTGTGTGTGTGTGTGTGTGTGTGTTCATGTTTGTTTTCACGTGTGTCTGATGACGCGGTTCTAACATGCGACGAGCATCAGAGGGGACATCAGAGCGCCGGGCCCACCTGTGCTGTTAATCACAGCCGTCTCATCGTTTTGCGCCGCTCCTGTGATGGAGCTGACTCGGATCAAAACGCTGCATGCAGAGGAAGATTTGTGCGCGATCAAATAAGACGTGAGAAACAACAAAACCGAAATTAACAGGCGAGGAATATTAATCCCATCCAGCCTGAAAAGCGTATTAAGGCTTTTTCAGATGATAATGTACCTACAGGTGAATGGGGTCCTGTCAGTGATAAATAACAGGAAGATAATTTAAAGCATGAAGAAGTTAACAATTCTGAGGAGAGAAAGCAACATAGGAAGCTATAAAAAATCCAATGCCATCCTTGGGATTCTGCTTTTTACATATATGGGCCAATACAGAACCAGTATTTAGATTCAGTATTTTTTATTTATTTATTTGAATATAATTGTCAAAATTGTCAAAAGAAGAAAAAAAAGGTAAATGTACCATATTTGATGGAGCTTTCCATTGACACTTTTAACAAGTTTTTTCCTGTATTTTCTACTTCAAGTCTACAGCTGCGTTTCCACTGACCATGAAATTGCACAACTTGACATTTCAAAAATAAATTCACTTAAAGGAATGCGCAAGTTTAGGAAAAAAATCTTGTTTTTCCATAAAATATTTTGACGCTAAAAATATTTTAGCTGTTTCTAAATTGGTTTATTTTGATAAATAAGCCAATTTATTTGTTTTAAATAAATTAGAAACTTTTTTTTGCATCCCACAAGTCACATGAGAATGTGACTCATGTGACATACCACATATTGAGAATGTGGTATGTGCTGTTATATGTACATTTCCTAACAATCAAACTGGCACAACGTTTATATTTCACATATGGAGAAACGATGTGCAGGGGATCGCTATTTTGTGAAGTGAAAGCAACAAAAGAAGCTAAAATGAATTAAAAATCATATTTTTGGTTTTACGTTTGGTTTCTCTGGTAACCACAACACAGATCTGGTCAAACGTCAACAGTGAATCTTTTTCTGTCTCAGTCTTCAGGCTGAGTTGCTCACTTCCGAAGAGACCTCACTTCGGGGAAGTGTCGGTGCTGGACCTGCTCCCTGGAGGCGTAGCCAGCTTTCACTGCCACATGGGTTATCACCTCCAGGGGGAGCCGCAGCTCACCTGCATCAACGCCTCGCTGCCGGTCTGGAGCGGCAAGGAGCCGACCTGCAGGGGTGAGTACGTATGTGTGTGTAGATTCACAGCATTGACTCGATCCCAGGACAGTTTAAGGCGTTGGGTTAGTGTCCCATACTCCAGTGTGTGTAAAGCGTGCCCTCCTCCCTGTAGCTCTTTGTGGAGGGACAGTGAAGAATGCAACGGTGGGGCGGGTGCTGTCGCCGTCCCCCCACCACGGACCAAACGCCACTTTGGACCGTTCCTGCTCCTGGTCCCTGGAGGCACCGAAAGACCAAAGACTACATCTGCACCTGGAGAGGCTGGCCCTGGGGCCGACCGACAGGTAGGGGCCAAACAGGTGGGACCAACAGGTGGGAACCCGTTTATCCCAGGTTCATGTTGAGTTTGAAGTTGTCTAAGACCATGTTGTATCCATTTACAAACACCCTCTGCTCCTTTAAATGTCTGTTTTAAACAAGATGTGTTTACTTCACCTCACACCTGGTAGTGCGGTAGACTCGGTTTGATTGGGGACCAAAGGTGCAACATTTATTACAGTTTCAGTCGGTGCTGTTCTCTTTCACATTACGCTGTTAAGCAATCCAAACTATTAGGAAAACCTTGTTCCTCTCTTCACCTGTGATGGCGCTGCACCAAGAACCACTGAAGGAAACGACACAAAAACCTTTGAGGAAGACACAAAATATAAACAAGATGGAGATTTTAGCAGTTATAGGATTTCTCTTTTGTCTTTGGTACCAGACAATGACCTATTTCTCCTGCTGGTGCTGGACTCATGCCTCTGTTTTATTGCGATTTACCCAGAATTCCCTGCGCTGTAGTCCGCTTCCTGCTTGTGGAGCAGTTTCTGGTCCACTTGGCGTTCACATATGCATTCCAACCAGACCAGAGGTCACTGCAACCGAGACAGAGACCGAGGTTTTCAGGCAGACCAGAGTTTACTGTTTTGGTCAACATCAAAGTTCAATTATTCATTCACACCTCCACAAACAAACCGGGTCAAACCGGTTTCTAGGCAAACTGACAGGAGTTTGATTAAAGAGGACAAACCATGGCTGGTGTGAATGCAGCCTTAAGTTCTTCAACGGATGAGTCTGACACATTCTGCTGATCTGTTGTGTTTGCCTCCCTTCAGGCTGGTGTTGTGGAGCGGCCTGGACGCTGGCTCTGTGGTGCTGTTTGATTCAGGGCGGGGGGGGCAGATACCCTTTGAGGGGGTGATCAGCGAAGGTCCGGCTGTGAGGGTCCAGTTCATCACCGATCAGCCCAACCATGAGACCGGGTTTAACATCCGCTACGAAGGTAGAGGGTCAGAGGTTACAGATAAAACACATCACACACACACTGGCAGGAACACTGCTGGGCCCCGGGCACAAACATGTCCCACCAGTGCAGGTGGTTGATGCAAATAGAGGCTTTTTTCCCCCAATTTGGACAAAACAATGACCCATAGATTAAAATCATCTCTCAGAAACGTTGAGTACAACACAAAGTCTTCTCCATCTTTTACTAACCAAGCTTTCTGCTTTCCCTTTAATTTCATGGTAGACTGGATCACGTCTGTTCATTGACTTCTACACTAAAGCAGATTTTGGTGCCTCCAAATCTGCTTTTAATTTCAAATAAACATTGAGCTAAATCATATAGTTACTGCTGAGAATGCACTAAATCTGTTTCAGGTTTCCTTAACTGACCCTAACATAAATGAATCAAGTGGTTGCCTTTCTTTTGTAAAAACCCTCTTGAGGTTTTGGATCTACACTGATTTACACATTCCTTTCTGACAAAAAAAAAAAAAAAATCAGGCTATTTTCTTTGAATAAATAATTTCATGCCTAGTTTATTGTTGAGCAGGAAATAAATTCTGTTAAACATTTTGCTGAATTAGTTTTTAAAAAATGTTTTCTCTTTTGTCGCTTGAGTACTCTTGAGTTGACAATTTTTGGCTCACGCTGTGGAAAGTTTGGACACCCCTGGCTTAACGTGATGTTCTGCCAAGCTGCTTTCTGACGGACTGCCAGGGAGGGAGCTGCTGATCCGCAGAGGAGGAGATAAAGTTTCTGTTTTCTGGCAGCTTGATGTTGCCAAAGCATGATGACGTTTCCTCTACCATCTTAATCCAATCACTGGACATAAAATGGCTAATTAACTAAGACTCATATTTCCAGTAAATCAGCAGAGACATTTTTTCAGAATCACTCCCGCGCGCGCACACACACACACACACACGCACACACACAACCCCCCACACACACACACACACACACAGTGTTCCTGACATCCTTCTTTCTTTTTGCTGTTTCAGCTTTTGAGCGTGGCCACTGCTACGAGCCGTACCTCCAGAATGGAAATTTCACCACATCGGACCCCTTGTACGGCGTGGGAACGGTGGTTCAGTTCACTTGTGACCCCGGTCACTCTTTAGAGCAGGGCCCTCCGGTGATCGAGTGCATAAGCGCCAGGGACCCGTACTGGAATGACACGGAGCCACTCTGCAAAGGTAAAAGAATGACCTTCATGTTGGAGGATTTCATCTTTTTACTCTAAATCATAGTCTAAAACTCATTAGTCTGAGTAGGGTTGAATTGTTTGGTGTCAAACGTTGTGATTCCAGGCAACAACAGAAAGAAGGAACACAAAAAGCTTGAGAAAAAGAAAAAAGGCAAATAAAGATTGAAACAGAGACTTGAGATTGTTTTTTCATCTGAACTATGATGTCTGTTAATGCTGACATTATTCAGCAATGGTAGATACCGCTGCTAAGTGTTTTATTTCAGCAGTTTTGTTTCAGCTTAATCACTTATGATAAGTTAAAGTGACAGGCTAGAGTATCAGACAGAACTAGCAATCAGTACATCTGTAGTTGACACTGAGGACTGTCCTGTTACTAAATTGTCCTCATCTTCCTGTCCTCCGTCTGTCCCGCTGCAGCTCAGTGCGGCGGGGACCTGACGGGTCCAGGCGGAGTCATCCTGTCCCCAAACTGGCCGGAGTGGTATGGAGAAGGAGAGGATTGCAGCTGGAGGATACATGTTGGCGAAGATAAACGAGTGCTGCTTGATGTTCAGCTGTAAGGAAAACACATCGTTTACTTGACAGAGAGTCAAATGGGCACGTTAGTTAATTACTTTAGAAAAGAAATTAACTGTCAGTTGGAGTTTAACTTCCAGATAAACGTAAAACTCTGAGTTTAAGGTAAGAGAGGATGTAGCTGATGGTGGATGTAACACCTGTGTTTGCTAATTGCTGCTGGCTAGTGTGAAGGACAGGAGATTAAAGAAATAACATTACAATGTTATAACATGATGCAAACCTCAAAACAAAAAATCAATGTTACATAATAACATAATACTGATCCTTTCAGTGAAGCACATCCTTTATTTCCCTACTATCGGACAGTAAAGGACATTCTGGGAAGGTTGAATCTTTTATAAATCACAATATAATTCTTTAGATGGAGAGTTCAAGTTCAAACAGTTTGAATTGCTTCTTCACACAATTCAAACAAAACCCCATTAAAAACCTTTCAGCAAATGCAAAGTTATTTTTTGGCAGAAATATGTCAAAGTATTTCATTTTCCCTGTCTAACCTCGGCTCTCGACGCCCTCTGGGGGTGCTAAACATGTCAGACGCTCCCACAACATATTTCCAGACTATTTAGCATTTCCCCGTTAGCGTTTAGCTCAGGGCGTTTCTGGTCTGCAGTGCATTCAGTTGTCAACATCTGCTCTCCGAGGCCTCCTGACCAGCTGCGCTGTTTTCTCACTTGTGGCGATTCTTCTTCCTCTCACCCTCACCATCCTCAGACTAAACATCAGCGACAGCGACATGCTGACCTTCACGGATGGCGACGAGGTCACGACCCGGATCCTGGGGCGCTACGTTGGAGGCAGCAGCCCCTTCAAGCTCTCGTCCAGCACGCCGGACCTGACCGTCACCTTCCACTCTGACCCTGCCGGCCTCGTCTTCGGGAAGGGGGAGGGGTTCATCATCAATTACATCGGTGAGCGCTTAGGAACTGTTAGACCTGGACCCACATCTGATGAAGGAAGAACTTTTGCAATTCTTATCCATTATAAACATTTCAGTTATGTGTTTACTTCAAGACATGCTGATTTGTTTGCCAGTTTTTTAGTATTTTATATAATTCCTTTGTACAAAACGTATCAAATCAACTCCTAATACATTTTAATGCTGATTGTTATTTAGGAGTCTCAGCTCTGTAGTTTTGGGTTATCAGGTTTGTGTCTGAGCCTGGAGGAAGAGGAGTTGTTTCCTCCTGCTGCTTCAGAAACAGCAGGACTGCACTGCCTCTTGGAATGACTTTATTACAGGATTTGGTATGAAGGTTTCTGCCATTATTTATACGAATTCAGACAGATTAAAAAAGAGCAAACTAATAAATCCTTACAGGACGAAATAGCTATGATCATAATAAAGGAGCAAACGTATTAAATTTAAAATATCTTATCTTTTAAATTCTTTCTTAGAAGGAAATGAAAGTCTTACAAAGTTCTTCTTTGGCCTTTAAAAAAAAGAGGAACGTGATTAAGTGGATGGGTAATTACTATATAAGTATATCTACAATTTAAATCAATAAAGGCTACATAGAAAATATAAAAAAGCCCAAAACTTTGAGCTCAGAAGATTGCAAAATCTGACTCCTTCACGTTTTGTTCCGTTCAGATCCAGAAATTGCTATTACATAAAGTTACTTCAAGATTATTCTACTGTATGAAAATGTATAATTCTAAGTTCTCCATATAAGTGAATAATGGTGCTGGTGATTTTGGTGAATTCTCTGTGACTCTAATTGTGTTTCCATTAAAAATGTGCGCGAAGACATCAGTGTTGTATTCAAGTGTTGGAGCGACAAGCCCCGCCCACTTGGGAGCGGCTATATGTTATTTCTTTTTGGGGAAACTGTAGTGGACTAGAGGAGCTCTGGTGGAGCCAGCTGCAAAACAAAAACAAATCACCACCATCCTCCTGCCACTTCCTGTCGTCTTCTTCGTGGTTTTTGCCAGTAGTAATGTTGATAATGTTTCTGGTGATGTGAAAAAAGTGTTTCCAAGGCAGTACATCTATTTTGGTACGGTAAAAGAACCAACTCATCCTAGTGCAAAAACTTTTTCGCATTTCATCAAAATCCACTAAACAAATTTATATTCGGAATTTCTATTTGCACAATGTTCTTAGTGGAAGGGCAGCTATTGCTTCATCCTTAAAAAGGACCAGGAGGCAAGATATTTTCTTCCACAAATACATTTATTTATTAATTTGTATATTCAGGAGAAAAAAAATACAACTTAATTAACAATCTAAAATGTTAAGGTTTCTTTAAAAAAATACAAAAAGTGCAGAAAAAAAAGTCTTCACTGGAACACATTCAGAAATCTTTTAGTTATCTTTTAATTCATTTCAATTTTTCCTCAAGCCGCCTCTTCCTCCTCCTCCTCCGTTTTTCCATTTTCCCTTTTTGTCCCTCTCACATTCTCATTTGGCTTTTCTTCCACTTTCCCTCTGCCCTTATTCAATCACATCCTATTTGTTTCACCAATCGCACAATGACACTCGTTCACATACAAGTGTGGGCTTTCAGAGGCGGTGGCTTCCTCCACTCACTCGCCTGGCGTGATCGGCGCCGCGTCCCAGATCCAACACCTGACACCAATTTAGGCGCGCACTGAGACACACACGGTTCAATTTACTTGTCACCCTCTCGACACCACAAACTCCCATGCCTTTCCCAGAGGAGTAAATTATGTAGCCACAACAACACGAGGCTGCGCTCCTTGAATAAAAGCGAGTATGTGTGCGTGTGTGTATGCGCTCCAATAATAAATGACACGCCGTAAAATGTTCAGGTCGCATAGCAGAGGAAGACCAAGTCAATAGAAAAAAAAAGATAAATTGATACCGGAGCTTCAACTTCCAAATCCCCGCGGCCCCGTTAGGCTGTAAGCCAACAGTTCAATCATCTGATGTACGGCGGGAATAACGAGATGATTCCATTTGACCTAGACCAGGGGTGCCCAAACTTTTTGAGAGTAAGATCTACTTTTTCTCTCACCAGCCGCCTGAGATCTACCTCATGACACAAAGACATAAAAATGACAAATTAAACTCTATTGACTTATTTTGTATGCGAATATGCATCAGTTATAGCAGAAATAATAAAGTGACAGAAAACCTAACGCAGTTTCTTCCTCAGAGAGATTCTGACACTGGGAGCAGGTTACTGGTTTCTCTGTCAGAAGCTGGTTGCAAACCTGAGGCCAGTAGGTGTCGGTCAGTCATGGTAGATCTGAACTTTGGTTTGATGACCTCAATATGAGAAACTAACCAAAGGGTAAAGGCAAATCTTCGGAAGTCGGGATATAATTAATTTAATTTCACATAATTATCGTGGTGGAATTTGTTAAAACTTAATGAAATATATTTGTCCTATTTGATGTTTGTTGTGACGTATGCTCACAAACGAACGAGGTAATTAGTCCAAGTTTGTCATTTATTGAACGTTCAGAAACTACAGCAGGTGTGATGAGCCACAGCAAAGGTAAACAAAGGTAAAACAACCCGAACAGATGATCAAATCAAAACCACTCCTACCTTTGTACTTTCTGTCTCTTTGTAGTTTAAGCACACCTGTTGCCGTGGCAACCGCCTGCTCCTGCAAGCCAAGCAGAGATTACATTAAAAACACAACATTCAGTCCGTTACAATATCAGGTTTCCAGGCTTGATATTTATTCTTGAGTAGCTCATTTAAACTCCTGCTCTGCTTGTCAGTCGGTCTTTGAGTCGCCTTTTTTTTTCTGTTAATGAGACCGAAACGCACTGAATTGCGCAACACCTTGTTCAAACAATAATTACTGAGATTATTAATTTTAACACGTTTCGTTTATTTTTTTCTATAATTATTCTTTTTTAATGAAACTACAAACGTTTAGGATCTTAGTGAATATTTTTGATAAGCCTGTCAGAAGAGGAAGTGCTGCTCTCAGCGTCCTGGTAGCGTTCAGATTGTCATCTGCTGAGATCGATTCAAAACCTTCCGCGATCGACCGGTCGATCGCAATCGACGTATTGGGCGCCCCTGGTGTAGACCAAGTGTCCATGCTGGCAATGGAAATGGAAAGACCAGGGATGCACCATATTGGATTTTTGGTGGATATCCTATATGCCAATATATTAAGACTCATTTGGCCAATAACCGATACCAATACTGATATTTTTTTCCTATACCTACTTACTGAAACTATATGGCTTTCTCTACTGTGGAACTAAAATACTGCATTATCTTTGTCAATGTAGCCTGCTACCAAATGCAAAGGGGGAGGCTGAAAACGATGCAGCACTTTCAACTTACATCATGTTTAATGTCAGATTTATTCAGGACATCTGTTCTCTCTAAGACAATGACAACACTCAAACAGTGCAAATTTGTAAATCTTCACAAAACAAAACTGAACATGTTCCCAAGAAACAAGTGAAAAGCACATCAGTGCATTAATACCTAACAGTTTCTTATGATGCTGTGCTGAGCTGCAGGCATCATGGTTTGCTATCAGAACATTGCCTTTTATATCTGTGAATTATTTTGTCGGAGCAGCCGATGTTCGATATAAGATTTTACAGCTAATATTGGCCAATACAGATACCATTCCAATAATATTGTGCATCCCTAGGAAAGATTATGCAGAAATACACAATGTAAGTTACATAGTCTATAGAATAAATATAAAATTATAGATAAAATTAAATATGATTAAGGCATTTTACACTTTTTCTTTTCAGTTTTCTAGGGCCAGCAGAGAAGCATTTAGCACTGTTGCAACTGGAAGACTTTTTAAATATTCAAAAAAATTTGGGATATTTATTTAATCATTATTTAATATTTAATCAATCAGCAAAACAACTGAATGATTGAGCTCATTTTAATTTATCACGCTATTACTTGATTATAGATTATTTCCACAGGATCAACTCTTCAAAGCTCTCCACACAGAAGAGCAGCAAAAAAATCATGTAATTTAAAAAAAAATCTATTACAATTAATTGAAGATGGTCTTCAAATAGAACTTAGTCCAAACAAAAAAAGGCTTCCTCATCTATAAGATCTTTGTAGATGAATGATAAAGCTCTGTGTGTCTGCAAAGAGTGCTTCATGTTTTTTTTGGGTTTTTTTTACTGGGCAGTGAAAACATCTTTGAAGGAGCGGACTTTGTAGTTGATGGAAGTTTTTTGCCAGAAGAATATGAACTGAGACAAATATTTCATTCTGTTTAAGATTTATTGGTGTAATTTGCCAATTGAGGCAGTAGATGAATAGAGGGACTAAAACTCATCTCGGTGTTTCTCCTCGCAGCGTTAATCTACTTCACACCTGGGAGTTAATGGATCCCAGATTGACGATTTTCAAGGGCACCTTTAGAATCAAAGTAAAAAAATGCTAAGATTTGGGTCATGATTCATGTTTATATCATTTATTTATCAAGATTTGATTTTCAGACGTAGACTGAAGTAAAGTCATATACATCGTGGCCTAAATTACGTAGTAGATAATTATGCATTTCTTTATACACTGTAAAACACAAGTAGTTCTCCTTACTTTTAAGATATATGAAAACTTGTGGCCTCAGAATGTTTAGTTTTCATCAAATTAACTGATTAACGTTAATTTGTGCCGTTCTGGTGAGCATATCTTAACTTAATAAATCTATGCTCCCAAGTCTTATTTTTTGTCTATGTAAATAAACACCAAAGCTTTCAGAAGGCACTGTTCTTTTTAACTTGAAACTACTTATATTAAATGAAAATCCCTTGACTGAAACAGTTCCTGCTTGTTATTTCTCTACTCAAACTTTAAAATAAAATATGGAAAACTGTGATAGTTTGCTCCTTAATTTATTTAATTGAAGTGATTATTGTAACAAAAGTTAAATGCACCCAATTTACTTGATGAAAGTCAACATTGCAATTCACTGTACTTTGTTTCACAGCAAAACCTTGACCAAAGTCAAGTTAGACTCATTCATCTTTTTCAATTAAATATGATGTTACGATTTACAGTGTGGAGTAACACAAGTAAAAAATATTCACATTTGCTGCTTAATTAGTCAGGCTATCTGCTGCTGGCATCCTTAATTGTTCTTTCAGAAAGGTTAG
Source organism: Poecilia mexicana (assembly GCF_051168715.1). Taxonomy (NCBI): domain Eukaryota; kingdom Metazoa; phylum Chordata; class Actinopteri; order Cyprinodontiformes; family Poeciliidae; genus Poecilia; species Poecilia mexicana. Next base: position 2,370,115 of record NW_028263381.1, read on the forward strand.
TGTGATTACTACAGTGGAGCCCCGCCTACTCCTGGATTTGTTTCTTGGAGCAAATCAAAAGATTTAAAAACAAAATGTAGTTGGGGAAGTTGAAATACATAGGATCCATGCTACATGACGCGCTAATGGCTGTCGTTTGCAAAGCAGCCAATCTGAAAGTGCTATTTATTTTCCTTGGCACTGATTGGCTAGTCCCCCCAGAGGAAGACCGCAGCTCTTCCTTAGATATTAGCTAGATATTAGCTTCTGCTAATGGTTTCTGCTGTGCTTAATAATACATAAGGTATATTAATGTATCAACAATTAGAATAGGCAGTTATGAGCCTTTTTTAGACGGGTTCTCAAGTATTTATGGATTTATGGATCTCAAGTTACAGTGGGAGTCCACTGTCACTATTTTATAAACTCCTATTTCCAATATAGACATCCAATTTTGATTATATTATGACTATGTGTATAAATACAATATTACTTGATTCTTTCTATGAAATATGCAAATAGTGAAACAGTTAATGATCCTCAATTTCCAAGGCCATTATCCATTTTGTTATTTTCACTTTGTAAAAGTAATCAGCTCCATATTGCCATTTCTTACATGTGTGAAATTGAGGCCAGTTAATGAAAAACAAATACTCATCTATTTATTTTCTTGCTATATTTTTGCAACAAATAAAAAAGGATCTTGTCACTATTAGACACAATGAAACGCTTGTTTTAGTTAAGATCTTTGTTTACGCCAATTTGGTGACTTTGGCCTTGAAATGTTCTGCTTCCCTAGTAACAGAAAAACACATTGAAATCCTAATCTTGATAAACACACAAAAAAAAACTGTCAGCCACTCTCTACGAGGCCGTCCTGATGTGAGATCAGCACAGAAGTGATATTCAAAGATGGCCCGGCTCAGATGAAATCCATCACTCTGATCCGCGGTGAAGTAACTGCCCGATGAATCCATCCGTCTCCTCACCGCATCGTGTCATAATCAGCTGTAGCACTTCTGATCACATTGACTTTTTGACCCGCATTAATGAGATGGAAACGTCTCATTACAGGCAATCATGGACCTCGGCGGCTGACACTGTCAGAGAGGAGAGGCAGTTAATCATCCTGTTGTCTCTGATCTCTCGTCTCAGAGGTTTCCCGGAACGACTCCTGTCCCGACCTCCCCGAGATCCAGAACGGCTGGAAGACGACGTCGCACGTGGCACTGGTGCGAGGAGCTCGGATCACCTACCAGTGTGACCCCGGGTACGACCTGGTGGGACGGGAGACCCTCACCTGCCAGCTGGACCTCTCCTGGAGCTCTCAGCCCCCCTTCTGCGAAAAGAGTCAGTTCTTCTCAGTGTTCTAGCACATAATTGGTAAACCTTCTGAATTTAGAATAACTTTACCAATTCTCTAAAGAAAAAAATAGGAAATGTACTGATTTCCTATTTGTTCATCACACATTGATGAAAAAGTATTGTCTTTTTATACATTGTAACCTAATATCTACCTGAGTGAAGCTGGACCACCACCTTCTTCAAAACGGACAAAATTGGTGTCAAACGTTTCTGCTACGTTTGTGCAGCAAAAATTGTTGTTTGTGCTGCTTTGGGTTTTAAGATATCAATGAATGCTTAAAGGTCAACCAGGCCCCCCCACTTTCACTAAATCAAAACTTGAACTTCAAAGCCAAAGCAGCACAAACAAAAAGTTTTGCTGCACAAACTCAGTCGAGTTGATTGGCACCAATTTTGCCTGATTTGAAGAAGGTAGGAGGGACTGGATGACCTTTCGTGACCTCTGGAAACATTTCTTAATGTCTTTAAAACGATAGCGGCACAAATGTAGCACAAACTTTTACCACCAATTTTGTCTGATTTGAAGAAGGTGGGGGGTCCAGCTTCACTCAGGTCTAATACTGAGATTCAATAGTTTTCTTCCCCACTTGAAAATTACACTACTGCCATTTACCGCTGATCAAGTCACTGCTCAGAAGTTGATGTGGTTTTATTTCCTCCTCTCAGTCATGTACTGCTCCGACCCGGGTCACGTGGAGCACTCCACCAGAACCCTGTCCGACCCCAAACTGCTGGTCGGCACCACCATCCAGTACAGCTGCAGCCCCGGCTTCATCATGCAGGGCGGCGCCACCATCACCTGCTACGGCCGCGAGCCGGGGACGCCCGTGTGGACGTCTCGACTCCCTCACTGTGTGTGTGAGTATCTGACGCAGAGCGCCCGGGGCCAAACAGTTAGAGAGAAACTGTTAAACACGTAGAAACAAAACAGTCTGACCAGTGGAAGCCTGCACAGAACGGACAACAGAGGAGCTTTGGTTTCCTGCTGCAGAGCCATCTGACACGACTGGGTCTGTGTGAGTCCTTCTCTCTCTCTCAGTTTTTTTCTTTCTCTCTTTATTTTGCAGCATTAATGTGAGCCATAGTCGGTGCTGCTTTTACACTTCACCCTGGGCCTGATAATGTGTGGACTGTGTGTATTTTTCAGGGCTATTAATGTAGGTGTCAAGTGTTTGATATGTAAATGAAATGCTAATAGAGCGTACCAATCAGCCCTCAGCCACCTGGAGGAGGGGGTGGAGATTATCCATGACTCATGTCACCTTAGTCAGAGGCTGTCAGATCTGTCTGTGCTGCTACGACACACACACACACACACACACACACACACACACGCACATGCACACACAAAGAAAATTCCTAATTTGGGGTTGAGAAACACCAAAATCCCTCCTGCTAGCATTTGTCGTGTTTCTCTCCTCCAGCTGAGGATTCTGTTTCCTGTGAGAACCCCGGTCTCCCTGACAACGGCTACCAGATCCTGTCCAAGAGGTTGTACTTGCCCGGCGAGTCACTCACATTCGTTTGTTACCAAGGTTATGAGCTCATAGGAGAGGTGGCCATTAAGTGCATAATCGGGAACCCTTCGTTTTGGAGCGGCCCTCTTCCACTCTGCCAGGGTGAGATTTGCTTTTCAGTTTGGTCTTTTTGATTTTATCGTAATCTGTAGGTTTAAAGATGTGAGGGACATTTCCAGTTCTTACAGAACATGCCCTTCACATTTCCTGTAAAAACTAATTTAGGGATGCACTGATCCACTTTTTTCACTGATACAGATATCTGAGGTTCAGTATCAGATTGGACTGAGGTCATTTGTTCACCTTTAGGTTTTGTCACTTTTCTGCAGGACTATCCTGTCACATGAATCCAGTTAAATTGTATTTAAATTAAACTTAAATCGTTGATTTGTTTTGACCTTGCTTTTTAGTCACACCTGAAAGTTTAATCAAAGAGCAGATTAAAAACAATAATTGTCTTTGTTGTTCAGCTCATATGTCATTTTATTTACTAATTTAGCAAGAAGAAAGAGTTTTGAATTGAAAATTGTTATTTTTTTATTAGACCCTCCAATTAACTTAAGCATTTTAATCCAGTCCCATCACAAATACATTAATGTGGGGTGGTTAAATCCTAATGAGTAAAACATTAACTGATCATGTGTGGAAAAGTGAGATTTTCAACTGCTTCCATTCACTATCACAAAACAGTTTAATATCAGGCATAAAACAGTTTTCAGATTATCTAAGAGGGAAAATGCTTTATTGTAGTTTTGCTTGCAGTAGATGAAGATAAGTGACAAAGAAAATTATCAGTAAAAATTGTGTTTAGAAAGCACATTGACGTTTTCTCTGTTTTTGACTTAAATTTTTTACTGACTATGCAAATCAGAAGATTTGACAGGCATAGTACAAAAAAAGAAGACTGAATGTGAACCTGGAGGAGAGGCTTTGTTAAAAATACAGACTATAAAAAAGAAACAGTCTGTGTGATGTCAGTTTTCATATGCACTGACTGACAGAATGATGTTTTTCAGCTAACCGTGACTGCTTTGGCAACCATGCTTTGGAAGGTGAGTGTCTGTCTGTGGTGAGAAGTGAACACTTTTTCTTAGCAGACAGATAAATCAAAAGTCACAAAGAAAGGGGGTAAAAAAGTGTTTCAGAAAACCAGCATTCCTCCCTCTGTGTATGTTTCATCTACATCTACCGAGTTCATTTGCCATCTGTGTGTTTATCCCACTCCCAGCGTTTATCCATTTCATTCACCTGCATTTCCTGAACCCTCTTCTGCCTGACTCCTTATTTTCTGGAAGATGCTTTCTTATTAATCCTGCATCATTCATTTGTTGGGTGTTAGTTGCAGAGGCGACGGCAGGCTCCCCTCTGGATGGAGGAAACGTAGCGCTAGCCATCTTCATTCTGGTTCTGCTGCTGTCTGTGCTGCTGGGAGGCGCCTACGTCTACGTCACCAGGTGAGTCCAAAAACTCCAGGATGAAACGGCTCAGATAAACACAGGAAGGCTCCGGATTCAAGTTTCCCTTTTTTATCACCCAGGGCTAAGGTAAGTCTAAGACTAATGGTTGATCTTCTTATTGTTTATAATTCTATTGATACGTTTTATTATTTTAACTAGTTTTCATGTTTTTATTTATTATTTTATTTATCCATTATTGCTGGAGACTTGCAACGAAACGTTGTTCTGTATATACATTTTAAAGGTGCAGTTGAATGACAATAGTCTGTGTAAAATGAGTTACATTTTTATACAATTCATTTCTAATATATTTCACAACAAGTGTGACTATGCAAAGTAACTCCATAAAAACGTCCAGTCAGATAGATTGCCCTGCAAAAGTATTCACATCCCTTGAATTTTTCACATTTTGTCACATTACAACAAAAAACTTTTTTTTTCATGTGATAATTGTGAAGTGGAAGGAAATAGTTTGAAATTTGTTTTTCCAGATCTGAAAAATGTGCCACACTAAAGTTCACACACATTTTGACAAGCTGCTGTAAATCTGTAGATGTCCCAGGATGACTTGATTGGGTGTTTTGTAATTAAAAAAAAAAAAAAAAAAAAAAACAATATATATATATATATATATATATATATATATATATATATATATATATATATATATATATATTTGTAATGTTTAATTGCTGCCTTTAACATGTGGAATTCCTCCTATGGCCCAACAGGTGCAGATATCACACCAACCTAAGATTGCCGCTGATCTACCCTCACCCTTACCGACAGATCACTGTGGAGACAGAATTTGACAACCCGCTTTATGAGACAGGAGGAGTAAGTGTGCAAATGTGGAAATTATTATAAGTTAGAGGCAGAAAACATAAAAACCTTTTGTTTTTATTTTTTTATGTTCAGTTTTAATATTAAAACAAGTGTCATTACTTTTCTCAAAGCAGGTAAGTCATTTTTTAAAAGATTTCACATGAATAACATCTTTGGAACCCTTACCTTCCCTATGATAATCAGCTGCAGTGAGTCTGCTAAACCTTCTTGCTAAATGTGTAGCATTAGCTTAACGTGGTTTTTCAAATGACATGTTGAGAAAACTAACTTACAGAGTTTAAGCTGTGTGATAAACAGCGCCCTTGGGCCAGAACTGTAACACATTTTTTTACAAGCAAAAGCCCAAGATGGAACCTTTATATTCACATTTTCCTGATACGTCAGTAAAATCTGACGCTCAAGCAACATCCGTGAACAACAGGTCTGGACCACATTTTTTGGTCCAGACCAAACCAACAAACCAAAACACTTTCCTGGTGTTAAGTCAAAGCTAGTAGCCTACAACCCCAAACACGACCGAAAAAGAAAAGTTGTGAAAATGATGACAAAATAACGTTGAACTGTCTGGGATTTTGTTGAAGTAAAGCCGCCTCTATCACTCTGCTTCACTTTCAGCAGGACACTCGTGAATATGAAGTATCAATATGAAACATTTCTAAAGACACTTCTGAAGCAACCACCCGGCGCTGACACCTCATCATCCCTCCCTGACCCTTTCTACCCAGGAGGAGGCCATGTAAATACAAATAATGATGTCCAGCCCCTCCCTGCTACAAGACACAGTCACTCATCTCCCCCCTCCACCCTTTGATGTGATAGCTTTTGTAGACATAATGGGAAACTGAAGACGAACCTGTGAAGCAAAGAGATAGTGACACGAGTCGGTGACACATCGGCGGGAGGCAATATGGACAGGATATGTAAAGGAAGACGTCGGGGACAGGACGCCGTGGGAGGAATGTGAAATTAGAGGGTCAAAACATGTTCTTTTTGGGAGAACCTAGATTTCTAATCATTTTGTTTCACTTGTAACACAGCTGCTGTCGGACCTTTTTTCTGTAGAAGCCAAGTTCATGTATTTTGTAGTTACAGTACCTTTGTTACTGGAGGAGTTTGACATTTCTGTGCTAAATTTAAAACATTTACATGCAGGAAATTCACAGAAAACAATCATAATTTATTTCACATTTAAAATCTAGGTGAGAAATGTTTATTTTTTTTGGAAAGATCAAATTGAAATGTAAATATTAGTAGAGGGACATAAAATGCCACTGCAGTCTATTGCACCATAACTGTCAGACTATACGGGGCTCTGTTGTGCTGTCAGATGTAAATAATAGATTTAAAGGGGCAGTACTATGTAAAATCAACCTTTTTTGAGCTTTATGTCATGTCATAATGTTATTCCCTCATCAGAACCATACCTGGAGTATTGCTTTGATTCTTTCATGCATGTTTGAGAAATCTTTTAATCTCCCATGGCAACCATTCAGCTGTGCAAAGCTCTGCTTTACTTATACTGAATCAGCTGATGGGACAAAACTGATACAAATAATACATGTTTAAGGCACTCTGTTTTACCGCCAGTCAAAACATTTTGGATTGTTTCAAAGAGGAGAAATGAACTAAATCCCACTACAGTGGAAAAAGTTATTTTTGAATAACATTGCCAAAAAATGTCCCACAAGTACATTCAATATACACCAAAAAACAGGCAAATATAAATAAATTATATAAGATTTTACAATGGTATGAAAAAATACTTCCTCCCCCTTAGATTTCTTTTTTTTCACATGGAAAGAAAATGTCCTGCCATCAATTAATAACCTCAAGGGCAAATCACTGCAGGTCGTCTGCTGCGTGAGCCACTTAGCTGAATGAATCATCATCAGTGAATAATGGACTAAGTAGCACTAGTCATTGCTACATTAGCATAGCATTTACAGGCTGTAGCAGGGGAATGTACATGATGTGTCTCATGTCTGAAAATGTGTGCAGCCTGCTTCAGCTACAGCTCACATTCCAGTAGATGGTCAGGGAAATGATACTAGTTATTTGTCAAAGCTGCAGTAGGTAACTTTTATAAAACCAATGTTTTGTGTATATTTCTTAAACTATGTCAGGACAGTATAACAGACAAACTGGAAAAAATGAGCTCCTTTGTCTCAAAAATGCACAGATCAGAAGCAGCCAATCAGAGCCTGGGGGAGGGTCTTAGCGCTGTCAATCAACCTTGTGTAATCGTTTCTCAATATGCTAATGGCGGAGAAACAATTTACCTTTTCAGGAAAACTGTTTATCCGTCGTCATTGGTGATCCTGCTAACTACCGTTAGCATTCATGACAGGCTCCTTTGCACAGAAGAAGCAGTGATGCAGCAGTGGGAAAGAGGGAGGGTGCAAGCAACAGATACATGAGCCTGATTGACAATGCTAAGACCCTCCTCCTATCTCTGATTGGTTGTTTCTGACTGAGCTGCGTTTGTTCAGATGGAAAGAGGAACACAGAAAGCAGGCAGAAGAGGCGGATTTAAATATTAGTTGAGGGACATAAAATGAACTGTCTGGGATTTTGTTGAAGTAACAAAATCCCAGACAGTTCAATGTCTGGGATTTATGAAATGATTTATGAGAAAATGTTCTCATATTTTCTCATACGAGACAAATAACAGCTTTAACAAATACCTAAAATATATGTATATTTTATAAAAACTACATACTGCAGTGAATTTTTGAAACAAGAAACAGACCAACAATAGTGTGCTTGGATTACTAAAACCCAGACACAAAAAAACTCCTGTCCATCCGATTCCACTGGAACTTTAACATCCACATTTGAACATGGGCCTCTCTTTCAATGACTTCATTTATTCAGGTGCTGCTAACGCTAACTATCAAAGCTAACTGACAGTTCATGAGAACGGCGGGGGAATTTCTCTGTCCACATTGATGAGTCATGTTCTCTTCCCAATAACTGACAATACTAAGAAGGAAAATGTAGCGTCTTTTATTTTTTTAACCCAGTCGGCCTAACACAGAAAGCCTCCTGTCCCCAAGTGTCCACCCAGGGCCAATGCAGAACTCTTGTCTTCTTCTTTTCGCATGTAGCTGGATTAACAGACGTGCTGTGACACGGCAGGAGAGGCTGGTGGTCAGAGAGAGAGGTCATGACCAGGCTTCACTGCGAGACGTGAAATGCGTAGCTGTAGTTAATTGATCAGTATTAAAGTGCAACTCAAGCGATCCCAGAAGAAGACGTATTTATTTTGATGTACTGTAAATGTGATGTTTTATGCAGAATAATAAATGTACATTTTCATTATGATTGGAAAAATATGATCAGTTTACTTAAATAAGAAGTAAAACTTGAATAAAAAAATGTGAAAAAGTTTGTAAAGACTGGAGTGTTTTAAGGTGTGTGTGTGTCATGTTTTATATAGTAGGTTTGTTCTTTCAGAGATCTACCTAGAAAAAATATGAAAAATCTAATTTCTGAAATGAATGCATTCCCATCTCCTCTCTTGACCAGCCTTTTGTTTTCCATAAAATGCATCAGATTCCAGTAAATCTATCTGGATTGAACATAAGTCTTAGGGGAAGTTGAGGCATTATCCAGGATTTCTGCATAATCTTACTGTGGAGCATTATGCAGAGGTAGGAATTAAGATTTTTTTTTAGATTAAATTTCCTTTCTGTCCATCACTCCACCCATTCTCATATCAGTGTTTTTTTTGTTTGTTTGTTTGTTTGTTTTTTGTTATACAGACTCCATGTTTAGAATTTGACCTCCAAGAAGTCGGGCTTCAGAATTAACAACATATTCAAGAAAGTCTATGATTTTGACATTAAAATGGATTTTAAAAAATGAACAATCCTACTCTATAAAAGGGAAGTGAACTATAACTAAATGTTAACATTACCACAAAATAATGTTCTTATGGGTAAAAATGGACGTGAGTTGAAAATGTTTAAAATGAATAGATGAAAAGTCAGAATTAGACAGGGCAGCATTTCTCTGAGGTTTGAAATCAGTCTGATACAGAATCTAACCACAGTTTCTATTCAAAATCACCAATCAGATTTGAGCTGAGGTTATTGGACAAGCACATGAGCGAGCCCAGGACCAAGATCCGCCCCAAGAAGCCCAACCAGATGGCCAGCCTGTGGGGAATGCTGCGCCTCCTGGGCCGGCTGGGCGGACACACCGAGATAATGATGGAACAGAGAAGCCTGTGGGCTGCTATCATTAGCAGGATCCACTCAGTATTTATTTATTTTTTATTACTTATAAGGATCCACTCAGTATGACTGGCACAATGTGACAGATTATCTAGTAAACATTCACATTCTTTTTTTTTTTTTTACACTAGCAATGGTAGATCTCATTAACTGCGTTTCCCTTACAAATGTGTGTAAATCTTTGTAAAGGTTAATCTCTCAATAATCCTCCTCATTTTTTATCTGTCACCATCATCCCTACCTGGATCTCGCCTCCTACTAACTCCCCGTTGTTTCAGGTTCCATCTGGTAAACTCAAGAAAAGATATTTCTTGATGACCAAACCCCGACACAGAGGATGGTCAGAGTTGTCTACAATTTTCTTTGTTTTATGAGGAATCCTTCTTTGCATCATCATCCTCAGAGGTTTCATAGTCGTACCCAGAACAGAACCAGCCTTCTTTATCAGGTTATTGAGCCTTTTAGGTTCTGATGGCTCTGATGCTGCTGCCCCAACAGATGACAGCAGAGGAGATGATGCTCTCAACTACAGACTGACAGAAGATCTGCAGCATCTTGCTGCAAACCTTGAAGGATCTTAGCTTCGTCAAGAAGTCTAGTCTGTTAATTCCATTCTTATATAACAGCTTCACTGTTGCGTCTCCAGTCCAGTCTGTTGCCAACAACTGCAGAGTCTTTCTGTAGATGACAGAGGTCAGACTTGTGCTGGAAGTCTGAAGTGTAGATAGTGAAAAGGAATGGTGAGAGTACAGTCCCCTGTGGTGCTCCTGTGCTGCTGACCACCTGGTTAGACACTCAGTCCTTCAGTCTCACAAACTGTGAGGCTGAATGGGAACATCAGTTTTTAGAAGCACAATGTCTGAAACAAGACTCATCACCATCCTGATGTGATTTGACAGCAAAGCAACCAGAGCTGTCATACAGGCCACATAGAAAACTGTCTAATATCATAAGTGGACTCAACATTCCCACATTGTGATGGTTAAACTAATGGTAAAATTCCTTTGAAGAACTTCCATTCCTGTTTGTAGCTTTAACTTCCATTCTGCTTGATAAATGACTTCTCTCTATCCTAATGTTGTCGTCTTGCAAATATATAACGGCGTTGAGGCAAATTCTCCCATGCGGCTTTTCCCTACCTCCAGCCTCCTTTAATGTCCTAATGACTCTCTCTGTAACCAGCAGGAATTCTAATCGGAGTACAAGGTTTCCTGCATGGTAACAGTTTCTAGTGGCTTCCCTGCTGCGTTTAATTCATCTCTTGAGAAGCTTTTAACCAGATGCTTGATAATATCCGGCTCTCTGAGAAACCCACACACAGGTTTAATGAACCAAAAGACACTCGCAGAACCAGAATTACCACCTGCAGTTACTGTGTATAGCTGGTGGTACCATTATCCAGAGACACTCGGGAGCGCAGCGACAGAAAAAGATTCTTAATACAACAAAGAACTCACAGCACTGAAAAAAAACATGCAGTAAGAATCCATCAGTAATATTTGAAAAGACGCAAAAGAGGTATTTGCTCACTCTTCAATGTTATTACATTAAGGTGTAGATTGCTTCTGAAAATCTTTGTGAATTAAAGGGCCACTCTCAGTGAATTCCAGCATTAGCACTGTGATAGCAAGCCTCCTGAGTGTAAGTCCAGTTTGGTGGAATGCATGAATGCTAAAGTAGCCATCTTTCTTCAGCGTCACCATCCATGCTTCCAATAACCATGTGCAGTAATTGTACAATTTGAAATTTTGAAAATAAATTTGCTTAATAAATTCCCAGGTTTTCCCTTTTTAACACTCATGGAACCTCTTCAATCCACCATGATGCACCTGCATGAGAAAAATGCTTCAATTTTGGAAACATTGTAATTGTTTAGTTTGAAGGATAAAGGTGGTGATATTTCTCATTGTCTTACATAAGCACGTACAACAATCCTTCAAAACATTCACAGGTTCTCCAGTGACATTGTGAAGATGAAGTTTCTTCAGTTTTTGACTTCAATCTTGTGATTTTGCTTTAGAATTAGCTCAAGTAGAAGCATCTGTGTTGGTGCATTTCCATTAACCCTAAAATTGTGCAATTTGACATTTCAAAAATAAATTTGTTATTTTCTGTTAGTGCAATAGTTTCAAATTTTTTTATAGCAATGCAACAAAAGTACTAAATTTTTCAAGTGCCTCTATCTAGAAAGACATTTGAAGAATATATTGTAATAGCACTATTATAATAGGCAATCTTCTGTCTCTTGTATGATGTTGTCTAAAAATTATTTATTGTCAATTTCACTTCATGAATGGTTGAAGAATTTGGTATTTTTATGATTGACTTCCATTTCCCCCAGATGTTGTAAAGTTCTGATTAGATTTTTGAAAATTCTATAATCAATAATCAATTAATACCATAACTGGAACATATTTAAGTTGGGTTTTATGTCATTCTCAGACAACATTTTTTTCTCTCCGACTGTAACTTCACAGTTACAATGCATATATATATATATATATATATATATATATATATATATATATATATATATATATATATATATATATATATATATATATATATATATATATATATATATATATTGTCTTACATAAGCACGTACAACAATCCTTCAAAACATTCACAGGTATATATATATATATATATATATATATATATATATATATATATATATATATATATATATATATATATATATATATATATATATATATGCATATGTGTGTGTGTGTGTGTGTGTGTGTGTGTGTGTGTGTGGGTGTGGCTAATTGTCGTAAGTTATCATCACTTTTGTGGTTGCGCACGACCTTGTTATATAGTACCTCTTGGTGGAGCGGCGGAAGGATATAGGTTTGTTGGGTATAAATACCGCCTGTGCGCGAGTTGTCGTGATAATTTCCAGCCACATTCTGCCGGAGTTGAACCAAGTTAACAGGTGAGACAAGATCCGTTTAAATTCGTAACTCGTACGAACCTGGTCGTTTATCTATATCTCACTATTTTAAATTTATATTTAATATATGTTCGGGTTGTTAAGTGAAGTTATTAACGCAAATTGGCTTGACGTCACCAAACTACAAATTTATCTCTACTTCTGCCTTTTCTTTTCTCTGGTATATCAGCAAGAATTTTACTTGATGTCGACTTTTGAGTCAAAACAAGTGAATTCATGTCGGACTGTACAATCACCTAACGGGTTGTGAAGAGCAAAGGGACTCGCACTAGCAGGCTAAATGTAGCTAGTTAGCATAATCCACGGTACACTGCTGTCAGCGCTGTGGCGAGACACGGTTGTGGCTGGTTTGAAGCTGGAGCAGCCCTTTTCTGTGATGTATCAAAATTTGACTTTTAGTAAATTTGCTATTCAAGGAAGGCGAAAAGCAGAATAGCTATCAAACTGTTTCTTGACTTGAAATGGTAAACATGATTGTGTTTACAGCATTTAATTTGTCAAATGACTACTACCGTATCCTCTAGTGTAAAGATGCAGATTTTCGTGAAAACCCTCACTGGGAAGACCATTACCCTGGAGGTGGAGCCCAGTGACACCATTGAGAACGTGAAGGCAAAGATTCAGGATAAAGAAGGCATTCCTCCTGACCAGCAGAGACTGATCTTTGCTGGCAAACAGCTGGAAGATGGCCGCACCCTGTCGGACTACAACATCCAGAAGGAGTCCACCCTCCACCTGGTGCTCCGCCTGAGGGGAGGATGCTGAGGACCTGCTCACAAAGATGTTATGGTTCAGTTTTGAAGAGATGTAATCCTTGTCCACATAGTTTTCCTTTAACATATAAATAAAGTTGAAACATTCCTGACTTGAATGAGTTTAATTTCAAAAACTAGGTTCATTAACTAAATATTCACAATGGAGTAAAACTGTATTATGTTTTGGAGCAGGTCAGTTGGGCTTTTAAAAGTCCAAATGTGCCTCAACTATGCAGACTTGCTTATCTGGATTTTTTTCAAAGTCCAGTTGAACATTAGTCTAACTTAAGAATGGGTAAAAACCAGTTTTGTTTTCTAATCAAAATTAAAACCAAAACCTGCTTCCATTAGTAAACTTTAAACTTTAAATTGGGTTTTAAGTTTGCTGCTATGTTTCAATAATGACCTTTATGTTGACCTCAGCATGTCTGACTGGGAGAGGCTCGACTAGTCTAATCACTCTGTGTAGACCTCACCTTGAATTTATCCATGTTTTCTAAAACAATCATATGGTCAAAGACGGCATTGTTAAAAGTTCAAATTGAAATGCTTCAAATACTTCAGTCCATTTTAGATGACTGAACAAAACCTGGGTGTAAGTTTTGACTTTAGTCCAGAACCAAAAGGTTTTGAATATTTACCCAACAGTTGGGTCAGCTGTATATACAAGGTGGTTATATTTCTCGATCAGGGGTGGGCAATCCTGTCTTTGAGGGCTGGTGTCCTGCAACTCTTGGATGTCTCTCTGGTTCAAAGCACTTGAATCCAACAGCTGAATCACCTCCTAAGTGCAGGCAAGTTCTCCAGAGTCCTGCTAACAACCTCATTATTTGACTTGTGTGTAGAAGTAGAGACGCATCTAAAAGTTGCAGGAGACCGGCCCTCGAGGCCTGGAGTTGCCAGCACCCGTTCTAGATACTTGAGGTCATGAATGAAATCAAAACTAAAGCTGGCATCTCTCTGAAAAGCGTCCAGTGTTTTTTAATAAGGGAGCTCATTCAATCTGCTTAACTTAGTCCTGGATGTGACATTCTGACAGAGCTTCATTAAAAAATCTGTTGAGATAAAACTAACTCTTTTGTACTAAAAAAAAAAAAAAACTATGCAGCCTTAGAATTATTGCAGAGGAAACAAATTTAGATTTTTACTGGAAATGAATGTTGTGATGCCCCCACAAGGGAAGAAGCTGAAAAACAGTGAATATGACTGATCTGTGTAGCGTTCCTGGTGACAGTGGATTGAGCTTTAAACTAAACCAATGATTTTGCTGGCCTGGTTGATTCTGGGTAGTTTTGCTTTCACTGTAATGAAACTGCAGCAGGAGGGGATATAAAATGGATGATAAAACATTTCTTAGATGGAAAACATTGGCTTCTCAGCAGGTGAAGGTGATGGTGAGCCTTTTTGGTAATGTGGTTCACATGCTGGGAAAAAATTCCATGCAGAGGTTTTAAAGGGGCAGTATTATATTTTCTGGCTCCAGTATCATTTTATAGCATAATTAACTGTTGCCTTCACTTATAAAAATGCTATATATGAAATGTGAATATGTCAAATAGATACATGACATTTCAGTTTGTAACTTGGCGCCTTGAAACTGGGCCTCTCTCTCTAAGAGGTCCTCTTTCCAACACTCTGCCTTCAGGAAGTCATCACGTCGCTGTTCACCTTTTAACATCCATAGTGTTTTTCTGAGAAGTAGATCATATGAGCTCAGGTGATGTGCAGTTCCACCAGGTGTTTGCTAATTGCTGCTGGCTAGTCTGAAGGAAATGCTGATTTTACATAATACTGCCCCTTTAAAACATCATGGTCCTCAATCGTGTCAGTAGTTTAGTGAAATTTAGTGATATAAATTTTAATCACGCCTAATGCATAGTCATGTGGTTCAAGAATGACACTAAATTAGCTGTTCCTGTTCTACATTTATTATATTTGATCTCATTTAAAATGTTAAATTCAGTTTTGATTCCTGATGGTTTCTCATAATGGCATAATCATGTTTCAAGATGTCACCAGATTCATTTGAAACTAAATGTGAGGTGCAAGAGATGAAGTTATTAAACAGACCCTAGTGAATGACAATGTGATTTTAGACAGTATTATGTAATTTTAAATTTAAGGTGAGATTAGGCAAAGAACCTCCCTGATCAAATTTGCATTTAGACAAATAGAATTTAATAGCATTTTATTACAATTGTTGGGATGTGCTTTACACTTTACATTAACTCAGCATAATTCACATTTTGCTTACTCCTCAAAAACAATCAGCGTTCTTGGGGTAGGAGAGTTCATGCATTTATGTTTTTGGTTCACCTCAGGATCAACGGGTTCATTCACTTGGACAGAAAAGTGTTAGACATATTTTGTTTTCACGTTTGGCTGAGTTATACATGACATGTTTAAATTCACACACAAAGGAAGATCACAAGGTGCAGTTTGCTTTGTTCATAGAATGGTTTCTGTGCAGGAGTCTCTGAAGTGAGCGTGCGGTTTCCGGCGACAACCCCTGGGCGTTACGGGCGGTGGCAGGCTGGGGGCGGCATACGGTTTGCACCGCTGCTGTTTGGAGAAGAAGCCTGAATCGTCGCGGTCGTAGTCTGAATCCACGTGGATGCTGACCTGGGGCACGGGTTGGTGCGGTGGGCGCTGAGGCTGATTGTCCCCGGAGGTGAGGCTCGTCAGGGAGGGGGTGGGTGATGGGGGGCAGGAGATCTTCAGGTGCAGAGTGATGCTGGGGAGCAGCGGGGACACTTTTACTCTTCATCATTCACTTTCTATTCTCAAAGGTCAACAGTCTGGCAGCAAATCCTTTTTATTTTATAATTTTTTTTTTCTGAACATGTTAGAAACTGAAGCCACTGAATATGAATATGTTTAAACTATATTCATAAAACACAAGAA
This sequence comes from Poecilia mexicana, assembly GCF_051168715.1. Classification (NCBI taxonomy): domain Eukaryota; kingdom Metazoa; phylum Chordata; class Actinopteri; order Cyprinodontiformes; family Poeciliidae; genus Poecilia; species Poecilia mexicana. Next base: position 2,386,135 of record NW_028263381.1, read on the forward strand.
CTTCAAATATTAAGTAAACCCAAGGGGTTTGTAGCCTTCACAATCCAAAGAGCAATTTTTCCTGTCAGTCCAGCAATAACCAAATTAGAGCCACAAAACAATTTAAATTTTTTGATTAACTATTAAATTATTTTTTTTCATTCTTTTAAAGAACCACAATTTCATTTCTGTTAAGTCCACTCATAATTATCCATCATGCAGAGCTGAGATAGGTTTTCTACAGAAGATGATAAAAAAGAATTCTAACTTTTGTTTCAAAATTGAGATTTAAATCTGAATCCTTTTTCTTTTTCACTGGCCCTAATCCTCTCCCTCTTCCTCTTCCTGTTCCGTACGTACCATGGATTTAAGAGATTTTTTTACATGGCCGAATAAAGTCAGAGTTCTAAGAAAAAGTCAGTTTTTCCAGTGGCCTTAATCCTCTTCTGTAGTTTTCCTTAGTGCTGCAAAGAACTAAGGATGTCACCAGTTTAAGAACTATTGACAATATTCAGGGAAACAGATGAAGTTTCAGTCATGATCAAGTCCCCATGGGAATGCTAATACAGTACACTTCTTCAAAGTAAATTTAAATTTTTATAAACGCTGGGATGTACTATAGAGGAAGTGGGTTTAGAATAATTGGTCTAAAGCAGAGGTTTTTAAAGATTAGCTGCATTTCCACTGTCCAATTGTGCAATTTGACATTTCGAAAATAAATTTCCTTAATAGACACATGGCAGTTTTGAAACTGCAACAAAACTCTTATCAAATCATATAAGTCTCACTGGCACAAACCATGAAGAAAAAGATGACCAGAAGTAGTTGGAGGAAGTTTTTTAGCCACTTATCTTGTGAACAAACTTATTCAAGTGAGATTTTAATTGTGTTTCCTATTTAATGGAAACGCTGCAATTGTGAAGTTTTGTTTTTTGACATTAGTGGAATACTGACAAAGATTTGTGCACATTTATGATGGAAAAGCAACTTGTGAGTCATATGAAATATATAACACCATTAGCTAAGTTCGTCAAGCTGAAGGTTCAGACCATCTGTAGACATTTGATTTACTTCCACCAGGTGTTAGTGACTTAGTGCCTTACGTCTCTTAGTCATTCCAAAATTTTGCCCGTTTTAAAAACTGCAGTTGGTGCACTGATGCTTGATTACACTGACTGATCATGGCAGCATCCCACAGCTACCCAAAGGATGTGATAACGGTCCCTCTTCTATCTGATCCAAACTCATCACAGCATCATGTCTCTTTTATTGTGAAAAATGAAAGCTATCAAAATTCTCTCAACAATTAAAATCCTTACTCTGAAAAGGATTTTAATTCGACATCCATATATGAACACATGGTATAAGTAGTACAGCAGATATGTGTGTTTATGTTTCAGCTGTGTGTGTGTGTGTGCGTGTATGTGTGTGTGGTGTTGTGGAGGTGTTGCCCTAGCTAGGATAATCCATCAGCTCTCTGAATTAGACAGGCGGTTTCAGCACACAGTACCTGCGGTCTAGTTCATTTTGATCCGACGTGACTGTTGAGTAAGGGTTCATCTCCTGTAATGAACCACATGTACGTAACACCAGCAGAGAGAACGCGCACGAAACGACACAAAGCAAGCGCACACAGGCATGTACATGAAAACACAACACAAACACATGAAGGCAGAGTTAGAAAAATCAATTCCCAATAGATAAATATTTTAGATCTATTGGCGTGACGATGATTTCTCATTTATATCCAAAACACAACAAAATCTAGTGTGAGCAATATTTTCTCAGTTACATCAGTGTTGCACTTTGTCTACACTGATGAAGTATAACAGTTACATCCCGTTACATCAAAGCTCTGTTAACACTCTATGAACAGTCCAACCTGTCACACTAAGAAACAGCATCAATGATACAAACACTTAACACTTACAACACTTAAATTATAATGGATAAGGTAACAGATTCTGTTAAGGAAGAGGAAGTGGTTGGTTTACTCACTCAGAGGTTTGGTTTTTAATGCAGGGGTTAATCTGGGTGGGGTCTGACTCTGTGTGGGGGCCTACAGCCTCCATGTGAATCTTCACTGAGGATGGACTGATGGACTGAGGGAAACAGGAAACAGTTGGCATGCAGGTAGAACTCAAGTCTTTAAGGAGCATTAGACAGTTTTTCAACCTTGGATCTATACTCCTTTATGCACAGGTATAAAATCCTTTGTACGTCAACAGAACAAAGATGTACAGTAAAAAGTGCAGACACCCTCCGTGAGGGTGATGTTAAAATAAGGTTCTATTTAAATCAAACTGAGTAGAAACACACACCACATATTGTACGATGCCATTATTTTAAACATAAAACCAAAAAGGATTGGTTTGTGAAAATTAAAGTGTAGCCTCAAAACAGCCATTATCAAACACAGAATACCCTGAAAATTAGAACCACTTGGCCAGACCTCAGTTGAATTAGGTCAGTCACATTAAAGGAGATGAGAATTTATGCACTCACTTATGTCATGTAATATATTTCTATTTAATTGTTTTAATTTTGTAGAAATTTGCTTTCACCTGAAAAGCCAGATTTTGTTCATGATGATTGATTTGTAAATGCAGTAAAAAACAAAAAAAACAAAAGAGGAAATCATCCATGAGGGTAAATACTTTTCCAAAGTCATGTACTTAAGTTTTCTCCTAGTTGCAACAGGTTGATCTGTTGTGGATGCTCAGCTCAGAGATGATTTGGTAATAATTTAATATTTTTTTCTCAGATTTCTCCCCAAAAAAGAAATATAGAGCCCAGGTTAAAAGAAAAATCTGTCAGTGACTTCCTTCTTAAAGAAAAGCAGAATGTACTCCACATTGGTGTTACTGTCAATGAATGTCGGCGTTGTCAGAAACTTTGATTTCTGTCAACAATGTTGCATCAAATAACTGATAAATTTTGGTTTTACCTGTCAAAAGTTATTTTCTTGTGTTAATAACATATTTAATGTTTGTAAGAAGGTGAAACTATTTATGCATAAGACATATTTAGCTATTTTCTATCTTCACCGGTAACTGGAGGCTTTTTGGACATAGACACAAGACAAACTTTATGACACTATGAAAATCCAAAGCTATGTTTTTTTTTATTTTTTTATGTGATTTTAGATTTTTGAGTAATCCCTTCAAACTCATTCCAGAACAAATGTCTGTGAGCTACATTAGCAGTAACGAGATGCAGAGTACCATCAGCGTCTTCTATGTCGAACCAAAGACAAAATGGGCTTGATGAAGCAAACAGACTGTTTCTACGGTGCAGGAAAATGTGAAAGGAGATAAATCCTCTAAGATTAGGACGGACAGACAAGAAGACTGTAGTAAGTGTTATACAGTGCCTTTTCAGCAACACTGTGGGAAAGAGAGGAGAAACATACAGTATTAGTCAGAAAAAAACAAAGCCAGAAGCAACACACCCGCAGCAGATGGAGTGACGCACATGATTTCAATTTGAAGAAAAACACACTCACAGTTTTGGACATTAGAGTAAGAGTGGGTTTATCAGAGAAGACGCTGCCATAACGGCTCCTTTTTCTCACCTCCTCGTCGCTCTCCGGCTCAACGCTCTTTTTCTCTTTCTTTTTCTTCTTGTCATCCTCTTTCTTCTTCTTGTCTTTGTCCGGCAGGATGTCGTCCAGCCAGGCCAGGTCATGTTGTGAAAACATCAGGTCCAGTAGCTTTCGTACAACCATCAGTCCCAGGATCTACTCACGACGCAAGACAAATGAATAAAATAACAGAGGACAGTAGATTAAGTCTGCTGTCACACTGCTGTTACCAGCTCCGCTGGTAAAAATGTGCTTTACTTTGACTTTAAGGTCAGAAAAGACTTGAGCTTGTACCGACTAGGAGGTTTAGCACAACACAGTCACTTAGTCCAGTGGTCCATTTGCGTATTAAAAAGCAAAATAGTTGCAACTCTTGATCTGGTATGGTGGACCTCTGCTATTTGTGGAGGTTTAGGACAACAGTTGTCCATAAATGTTCAATGCATATTCAGATATGGAGTAGGAGCTGCTACAAAAGGCAGTTCTATGTGTTTTTAGAGGGAATCTCAAGCATTCATGGACTTTAATCTGTCCCTCAAGGATTTCACGATTATGATTTTTTTTGCTACCAAAATCACTGAATTTGTGCTTCCAATTTAGAGATATTTGCAAGGAATTTTGCAACGTTTGCATTTATGTATGATGGTAAATGTGATTTTTTTTTAATTTTGTAACTCGCCATCGATCAGACTATAATATGACACCAAGTAAACCTGAGTAGAGGTAAGAAACACTGCCACCTGCAGGTGAGTGTTAGCAGTCACTAAAACTCAATGTTTTGACAGTTCTGCGGAAAATTTACAATAAACTCGCAATCGTGCATCAAGGTGAAAAAATGCGAGGATCTGGGAATTTTCTGGGAATTTTTCGCAATCGCAGAATTGCAAAAAAGTGGATGGCGTGACTAATGTGCAAATTGACAACTGTGTTAGCATTGTCACCACAAGCTAATGTGAACAGTCTCCACTCCGGGGGGTACATCCAATCAGCAGCAAGGAAAATGAATGCTGCTTTCCATAGATGACTCTGGTTATAATGATGTGTATAAGAAATTAATATCTGACTTCCCTGTTATTGACAAGTTGTTTCCATATTGGAATGTATACTACCAGATATTGTCAGCCATGCAACTCAACCGACTGAAGTTAACTTGAAAAACACAGCTGTCAAGCAGACCAAAACGGCAGACATGAAACCCACCATGACTGGGAAGATTATGGCCAGGAAGGTGGACTTGAGGATCCAGAGGACGGCCAGACAGAGAATCTGGACAAGTGTGAAGAGATGGACGCGTCTCAGGGGGACGTGGCGCAGGAAGGAAAAGTCCGGCTGGTGTTTGGGCGGCATCAGATACAACTTGATGCGTTCCCAGAACTGGAACACAAAGATGGATGACAAGTTGCTACATGATCAGATGTTTATACCGAATCTTTACACCCAGGACACCCCATTGGGTGTAAAGACTAAATTTCATTGTTTTTAATTGACTCACAATTTTTAGAATTAACGTTTATATTGTTTTTTTTGTTTGTTTTTGTTTTTTTACTTACGATATTAAATAAAATTTTAACATAAAATAAAATAAAAAATAGCCTTTTCACGTACCTGAATGCCACTCAGTGATGCCACTCCCATGTAAAGGAAGACTCCGTACAGGACTGGCATTGGGATATACTGTACAGAACAGCAATGCGGTAAAGAGTCAAAGAAAAAGAAGTGATGTAATGATGGAAGTTACTCTCTTCATAATCTTTCCACTGACCTGAAGGACGGGAGCGAGGAAGACTGAGAGTCCAGTCAGCACAAACACCAGAATGCCTGTCAGCCGCTGCTCCCTACAAATGACCAGACATTCTTGTAATGCCATCAGAGACAAGTAGAATCAGCTTTCCTTCAGTTTTTGAAACATTGTATTTGCAGAGTTTTGGGAAGAAACGTACAAATTACAAATACAATCTCAGAAAGAGGCCGTTTTCACCATGAAAACTTAGGGATTCTGTGTTTTTCTCAGTGGCAGCATCAGGACGGTTTTACCTGACTCCCAGGAACTGCGGCTGCTCTCCGGGGGCGCTGCATTCGCTCTCCATCTTCAGAGAGTCGATGTGGGCGATGGAGATGACGGTGGCAGCAACATACCAGGGTAAGCCCATAAAGGAACACACAGCCATCAGCACACCCACCCAAAACAGGTCCAAGTGGTACCCACAGCCTTTCTGCAGCCGCATGCAAACACAGGGAGTTGGTTAGAAAAAATACATACTCTGCATTTTAATGGGGCTCAACATATCTGGCTCGTGCTGCTCCATTAAATAAATTGTTACTGTTCTCACTTTAATTTTGTTTTGACAATAACAGCAAAAATAATTAATACAAAAACTTTTTATATCAACATTTCAGAAATGTGAGGCTACAACCGCAGAATACAGTCTGTGAAAATCAGGAAATTGCTCTGGGTAACTTTTGCAAAAGTATGTTTTTTACATAAACATTTTACATAAACATCCAGCTCCTCTGTCTCCTGTCTGTGGTACAGTGCTCAGTCAGAAACAACCAATCAGAGCCAGGGGGAGGGTCTTAGCACTGTCAATCACACTCTTGTACGAACTGCTCACAGCCTCCACCTTGCTGCTACAGCATGTTTATGACCGAGATTGATAACACTAAGACCCTCCTCCTGCCTCCGATTGGCTGCTTCTGACCAGCAGCAACACATTTCCACAGATGGCAGTAGAACCACAGAGGAGCTCAATTTTTCCACAGATTATCTGTCTCTTATTGTAGTGTTGGGTCATAGTGACAGTTTTAAAAAAAATTGTAACAACTCTTTTATCATGTGACTGTGTGATGCAAAAAAAGTGTTTCCTTTGCAGTTTTGTGAAGTAAACAAATTTTGATACAAAAAAACACCTCAGCAGCAAAACTTTCATTGAAAAATGTGAATTTTTTCAAAATGAGTATGTTTCCATTGAGCACATCTATTTTTGAAATGTCAAACTGCGCAATTATATGGTTAATGGAAATGCAGTTATTGTTTCCAATTATTCCATCCATGTAATCATAATGAATAACATCTGCTACACAAGTGTAAGTGTGAAAAAAATGAAGGTTTTTGGGGGAGGAACAAACCCAGTTACATCTCTGCATTGTGATACACTTTCACTCTGAGGAGTGTGTGCATGTTGAGACCAAGAACGCTGAATCCAGAGTTAATTACCTCACAATCTTGTTACCAGACAGCATGAAACTGAGAAATGTTTCACCATGTTTCACATTTCTGGGATATCAAACTTTTAATGTTAGAAAATTCCACAAAATGGCACGCTTTGCTAAAACTCTCCATTCCTTTAATTTGCACAGCCACAAGGAGTCATGCCAGAGCAAAGTAATGCAAAAATAATGATCCAAGTCTAATCCATTAAAAAAGCATCACATGCTGTTTTCCCCGTCTTTCCACAAACATTCAGCTGCAGAACCAGTCGGATCAGATTTTAGCTCAGGCTTATGCTTGACACCAGGAAACTCCATGGAGAGAGAAGCTAAGCTCCTTTCAGTATTTAGGGTTTGTTTTTTCACATTTACAATCTCACTGACACTTCCTGCAGTTCAAATAGTGCGCTAGCATTCACAGTTTTTTAAAAATGTTTTTATTTTATTTTATTAGGATTTATCTTACAATCCAAAATAATTTTGGAGTTTTCAAATTCTCAAAAGTCACAGATTCTCTCTCTGTTCTCTATAAACCTTTGGTAGTCTTACTGACAGTTAAATATTTTCTAAGACTACTAATCCATTATTTATGTTCACATAAGGACTTTATATCACTTTGTCACACTAATGTTATTCTTTATATTAAACAAAACAACAAAAAAACTAATTGTTTGGCAACTGACAGGCATGAGAAGCAAAGATGCTAAGTAGAAATGATTTTTTGTAATCTAATTTGCACATTAGCAGTAATTAAGAGAATAAAATGAAAACAAGAACAAAACTGAAGAAGAAGACAAGCAACATACTGAGGCGCAGAACAGAGTTTAGCCAGAAGGTGGCAAATTCATCCATGGGACAGACCACCAGCACACCAGAGACCATGAAAAGGCAGATTTGAAAAAGAAGCTCAAGCATCGGTTAGAAGCAAACCTGTTATGTAACCATTCATAATGTTTTCCGTTATACCAGACTGTTATTGCATAGGCTCTGGTATATTTTCTTTGTTTTAGTTTTCTTTTGTTTTCTGTCCTGTAAATTGTATAAGAAATTGTTTACTTGTTTTTTGCTCACTTGTCTTAGGAGAAAGTATAAAAAGTAGCTATTGTGCTAAGTCCTGCATATTTACACTGCTATGACCTACAGTAATGTTGCACTGTCCTAATCAAATCAAAATAAATGTATTTCCAAATGCCAGATCTTTTTTGCCTAGTTCAGTCATGACTGAAATGCTGTCTTCTCTCTGAGGTTCAGGAGTGTCGGGATTTCAGACCTTCAGCTTGTTTTCCTTGCGGTTGACGATGACAGCGCTAATCTGCTGGTCCATGAAGATCAGGATGGTGACGAGGAGAGCCGGAACAAAGCTGGCCAGGTACCACCACCACGGGTTCTTACCGAACGGAAGCACGAACCAACCACGGTCCGAACGCGTGGGCTGTGTCACACAAATACATCCGAGAATGAAAGGTAAGCATGCTTCACTGATGGGAAGATCATTTGCAAACACACACATGCACACATGCAAAGAATCCTTTATTCCCTCACTGTAAGATGAAATCATAATAAGCTAAAATTTGTTTTGAAACAGAATGAAACATACATCTTTTTTATTCTGTTTTTCACTGTCTGGAGTTTAATTAGATCAAATGTCCATTATTTTAAATCAGTTAGGAATACCAAAAATAATTTCTATTAGCTAAAAGTCACAATAATGAGAGAAATAATATAACATTGCCTTTTAAACTTGATGTCTTGGGTTAACGTAGACTGTCCTTCCAAAACCTTCATGCAATAGTTTGCTGGAATTTGGCCCATTTGTCCTGACAGAACTTGTGTAATAATTGGGTCAGCTTTGTAAGCGGCTTGTTCACACATACCTTCTCAGATCTGCTCACTGATTTTCTTTCAGACTGAGTTCAGGGTTTGTAAAGGCCACCATAGAACAAGGACTTTGTTTTCCTTCCGCTACTTTTTAAATAACTTGGTGTTATACTTAATCTCATTATCCTTTTGGAAGAACTTTTTATGTTGAGCTTTAACTTCCTGGCCAATCCTTTTGTGCCAGATCTATAACAACACATCTATCCAGTTTAATTCTATGTTTCGTGCTCTGAGCGACATCATGCTTTATTATTTATTTTACATCATATTTAGAATTCCTAATTGCACTTTCTGAACAATTTGAAAGAAGGCTTGTTCCAGTTTATCTTTTACATGTTTGACCAAGCTTATGACATTATTGGTGTGTTTAAGTGAGCTGTATTGGTGGAGAGTTATCAAATAAGTTTGTAATTCAGTGCAATTATGTCTGTTTAAAAATAGAAACTCTTTTAGTCAGTATTGTTTTTCTGTATCGGATCAGCATCGGTCGATAACTCATATCTGTATCAGAAGTGAAAAAAGTGGATAATTGCAGATCACTTCTTCTGAGAACCATCTCTCTACTAAACACTGGATTTGCTGGGCATTGCCTTGGCGTGCATCTACAGTTTCTTTCCTGATGTCACTTTTGGTCTACCTAAGTGTTGAGGTGTTGCCTTAAGTAAATCCACCAGTATCAGAAGCTTACAACACTGACATCATCCTCATGGTTTTCCCAAATGGTGTAACTGTGTAGTACCTAGGGGCGGAACAAGATCTTGTCATACAAGATCTCATGAGACTGAAACATGAGTCACCAACTGCTAACTCTCACGCACAAGTCAGTTACGGTCAACATGATTCCACCTGATGAAGTTCTAATAGAAGATTCCCCAACTTCTTTTTAATTGTCTGTTTGGCTTCCAGTAGGAACAATAAATTGGCTACAGAGTGAAAGACGAGGCACAAAGAATATGTAAGCACTGCAAGTTGTTCAGACGTTGAAAGAGGCAGAAATCATCACTATGACAACCGACAGCTAGAAGTCTAGTGGTATGTTGTGTTACGTCACAATCACAGTGAACTCTAACAATAACAATTGAAAAACGGACCATCTGTAAATGAAGCACTGATCTAAGGTCTGGAGAGATAAAAAGAAATACATCAGTTGGTGAACTTGCATTCATTTAAAAAGTAATATTTACAATCTCTTCTGTCTCGTCTTGTGAGTTTTTGATATTGACAATAGCAGCTGATCTTATTGTAGAGCGACGACTGATTTTGAGGAACGTAAGGCACAGATTTAGCTTTTAGAGACGGTAAAGCTAATAACTACCGTAATCCTAACTGATCAAAAACAGAAAAAAACATGGCCGATTTTGTGTCAGACAGTGAAGAAACCATTGTTATATATGTTTTTATACAGACAGAGAGCCAGAGGTATTTGGATGCAGCATATCAAAATATCTGTTTGAAACACAGAGAAAAGTAATAAAACAGCAAGAAGGGTGGAAATATGTGCATCAACTTTTCTTACATGAACCAGAATTTGACAGAAGTCGATTGGAGGAAAACTCTGACATCGTAAATGACAACGCTAGACGTTGATCCAATCATTTTGAGAATTTATCCAGTAAAGGAACGTCCACCTTCCGAACGCTACAAACATGCACATATTTCAACTTTTAATTGAGCAAGAAAGAAATACCTTGAACTCTGTTGGAACGATTAGTTTGGGTGTGTCTAAGCCCATCAACATATCCAGACCCACAAAGGACATGATTGACATGAAGATGGCAAAATCACTGATGAGCTTCCTCATCTAGCAGTCCACCCGCAGGAGAACACACAAACACACACACCGGGGCAAGAGGATGACAGAGACGGGTGGGTAGCAGTGAGGATGGTCGATATGTGCCCAGAAAATATGGGAATGGGAGAATTCAGACAAAGAAAAGGAAGATAAGAAGTGACACAACATGTTCAAGAATTCTTCTGATAATGAATTAACATGAAAACAACCGATTAGAATTCTTCAAATCATTCATTATTAGGGAAGGAGATGCAACCACCATTCACAAAGATAACGGACAATGGAAGACGAATTGGTTGGGGGACGATCGGACCTTTATCTGGGTCGGTACGTGCAGTTTGGGAGTGTCCAGCTCCAGGAGACAGTCCAAGCCACAGAAAAACATGATGGCGAGGATGATGGCAAAATCACTTATCAGGCAGCGGAGCTAGAGGGCATGCAGGGAGAAGATGGATAAGGGAATAAGGAAGACATTGTGTTGTATTGGGTTCCTAGGACTGGGACTCATGGACAACAAGGAATGCATCAGCTCTAAACAGTGATCTGTTTCTTTAAGGGTTAAAAGCTGGTGATATTTTACATCAGAATTTTTGAAATGTGCATATTTTCGCGTTTTTCTCATTGCACACCCGTGTTAAAAGTAAGACCTGTGAAGAATGAGACGGTGATAAATTGCTTCCGAATGTTCTTGATGTTTAATGTTTTATATATATCAAAGGAAAAACAAATTAATCTTTGAGTGGAATTGTTACATGCATAAAGCTGAAATAACCAGTTTGTATGTGTGTGCACCCTTCACCTAACAGCGTTCAGTCCTCTTCAGTTTACATTTCAGTTCAGGTATCATTTATTGGTATTTTACTTGCAACCTTTATTTAAATATTCAGAGAGGTTTTAATGGATCAAAACAAATGGCTACAGTCAGGAGAAGGGTAGCAAATAAATCTAATGAATTGTACTGGACATGCATTACTATTCTTCATATCTCTAGACTATTTTACAACATAAAAATATCTTATGCAAATGTTATTCAAATTTATTTTTAATATGAACTGTTTTTGTTGCAGTTTTAATATTTTTTTAACTTTGTATTCAGTAAATTGTCCAGCACTTTAGTTGATTGAGTGATTGTTGTTGTTTGGATCACTTAACTTCACTTCAAGATCAGCTTTTGATCATTTCTGTCAAATCACCATGGCTAACTATTAGCTCCCTTCGACAGTGAATGACTTGGCTTTAAACAGTCATTTCTTTATCACTGGCAGTCCAAACTGCAACAGCACATCTATTAAGATGTGCTGGACTCTTCTCTAGTTTAGAATTATTTTTAAATGACTGCTTAATAAAAGTTTTATCAAAGGTAGAAGAGATAATTTTCTCATTCTCATTTAAATAAAGAGAAGTGTGTACAGTTTATATTCACTAGTTTCATTTCCATTACAAATGTGCATAAAACTTTAATATTCTGCATATTCCGCAGTATTGCAATTGTGGTGTTTCCATTAAATAAGAACCACAATTAAAATCACGTGAATAAGTTTGTTCATGTAATAAAACATTAACAAACACGGTGATATTAACAAATATCAGCAGCTTTATCCTTCAAACTGAACCACCACAAAGTTTCCAGGATTGAAGCATTTTTCTCATGCAGGTGCATCTTATTGGCATAAAGACGTTCCATGAGTGTTAAAAAGGGAAAACCTGGGAATTTCTCCATAAGTCTTACCTTTGTTGGGAAGTAGCGGCTGAATTTGAACTTTTTCAGAGAAACAGTCATGGAGTAGGTGCCGATGAAGAGGATGAAGGACATCAGGGCCAGGTCAGGGACATACTTACAGGAGCTCCCCACCAACGCACCACCGTACTTCACACACTCTTTCTTACTCAGCTGGCTCCAGTCTAGGTCTGTCAGGTTAAACTAGGAGGCGAGAAGGAGAGCAGGCAAAAGGAGAGATGGGGAGATGTAGACGTAGGATCGGGAGGATCAGGGATTCAGAGGAAACCAGAGGGAAGGACAGAGGAGGGGGAAAAGGCAAACAGAAGACAGAAGAAAAAACGGCGATAACAAAAGAAAAAACAGCAAAAAAAAAAAGTAGCCACCCTTGTATTCACAAATAAGATGGCAAACCACATGTGATGGAAAACGTTTGTGCCGTTGGTCACTTACCAGCAGAGTCATGTTATCATCTGACATAGGAGCTGAAACGTTTAAACCCACAGCAGACGCTGGAGAGGACAGACAGAATTCCTGTCAGTGTTGATGATTTATGTTTTCCATTATCAGATTCTTAGAGCGCTTCATCACTTCTCATCACATGGCCTGGCAAGGTGTGCTACTTACTCACATTTCCACACAGCGTCCAAAAATGAGGCAAAAAAAAGACAACAAAAAAATATACATACTGAGTAAAAAATAAAGATTTTATATCAACCACATTAAATGTCTACAGAAGACTTCTGTCTTGAATTTTGACTTTAATCTTTTGAAATCAAAAGTCAAAATTCTTTTTTTCTTCCTTCAGTGGCTCTGAAGAAAGCCACTGAAGGAAGTGGCTTTCTTTTGCTTCCCTTAAATTGTAATTTTCAACATGGTTTTCAGTTGACCCCAGAGTTTACAGACACTGTATCAGTTATGTATAACCTTCTCCTCTCAGAATAAACCTTTCCCATTTGTTTAGAATCCAGAGGTTTAGATATATTTAATAGATTTTTATTAGAAATTCCTTTCTTTCACTTTTTGACTTGTCAGCTGTTTTAGGTATTTTTCCATAGGTTTGCTGGGATTTCGCTCCACTTTGTAGGCACTTTGTCCCACACGCTTTTTCAATTCTACTCTGTAATTTTCTTTGGGACTGAAATCAGAGCTTTTTGATGATTATTCCAAAACATTGCCACTTTCTAACTAATGTGGCAGTAATTTTGGGTCGTTGTCATTCCTGACTATGTAATCAGACAGAAAAAAAGTAGATGCTTTTTTTTATGCTCGTCAGCAGCAGGCGGTGTCACCTGAGCCAAACTGTCTCATGCTTTACATTCCTCTCGTTGAGTTTTAGTCAAAAGAACAAACTGTGGACAGTTTGAAGTCTTACCCTGGTCCGGGGCCACACATTCACACTTGTAGGATGTAACGTAATCTGGCTTGAAGCCGCGGTTGATTGGATAGTATTTAAAGGCTGCGACCTGTGGGAAACAGAACATGTTTGTGTGTTCATAATGAGGATGTCTACAAATCTTCCATCATGCTGCCCACCATCTTCTTAATGGCGTCCGAGATGAAGATGAAGGAGATGAGGCTGGAGAAGCCCTCCTCTGTGAAGCGGGTCATGTACTTGATGATGTAACTGGCGTCAGAAACAACCAGCAGAAAACACTGCAGACACGAGTGCAGACCAATCCACAGCCGCAGCTCCATGTAGTCTATGCTGTTGTTCCTGTTAGGGCAGCCAATCAGAGCAAGACTAAGAGGAGATGCCGTCAGTCACAATGCACCATCTTATGTTCATTATTTAGCAATACTACAAGTGATTTATTAAGCTTCCTTGAACGGGTTAGGATAGGTTTCATTACATTTTTTGCACAAAATCATTCTTAGATAATGAAATCTTAGTTGTTTAAATGGAAGATGTGCAAATATGCAACTTCACATCTTTGAAAAACAAAAGTGGAGCCTCCTGCACAACCAACAAGACTGCAGCAAGTCAACAGGACGTAAGTCAACAAAACACTTGTCGTTTCCAGCAGCCACATTACAGCACAGACAGCGGTAAAACCAGCTGGGCAAATGGACTGGAGCTCCTCTTGGGTTGTTAGTGCTATGTCAATCAACCAATTTTATCTACAAAGCACCCTTTATGTTGGAGGCAGGTCGCTGGAAACACAAAATAAAGGGTACTTCTGACCAGGGTTTGAACTACCCAGGGTCACAGTCTGCAGGTGCAAATACCAGGTGCATAAGACTGACATGACACTGTCATAAACATGACATAACACCTGTCATGAACATAAAAAAGTCTTTATGAATGTTTATGACAGTTGTCATGAAGTGTCATTCGGTAAATGAAACTTTTAATGCAAAGTTGATTTAAAAGTTGCATTAAAAGTCCATTATAAATGCCAACTTTGCATGATTTTGTAAATTATGATAATTTAATGCAAAGTTGGCATTTTTAATGGACTTGTAATGCAAAGTCCATTAAAGGTTAGACATGTTTATGTACTTTTACCAATTTTTGGTTAAATTATTATATGCATTTTTCTCTCTTTTTGATTTCTTTTAAAAAGAAAAAGGAGGATTGCAAATTGGAAGAGACGGGAACATAATGCCAAAAAATGTCAAGAGCAAGACATTGTATAATTATGTTAATTATACAATGTCTTACACTTGATAATACAAAAAAATAAAAATTTGCATGCTAAAACTACTACTGATGGACTCCTGTTCTGCTTAGTTATTACCTTATTCTGTTACAGAATTTCTTTCAGTGTCAATACAATCCCAAGAGAACATTTTGAACCAATAAACTTAATGAAGCAAATGAAATATTTTCCGTCTGTCTCACTTGCTGAACTCATAAAGCAGTTTTTCGAAGATGAGAATGGGTCCGGTTGAACTGAGGATGATGAGAGGCTGTCCGCCGAACAAACAGAAGACGGTTCCTGCTAGAGCAGTGCCAAGAAAACTCTCCATCACTCCCTGGAAGAACGAGACAAGGATGATGGGTAGATCGTCAAACGTGTGCTGCAGTCAGTTAAATCTTCTGCTCTGTTACTTTCAGCATTAAGTAGGCATTACTCCTATTTACTAACCTGGTAATTGTCCGTAGCGTCTCCCAGCAGTCCGCCGAAGGTGATTGCGTTGGTAATGCAGCCCAGGTAGATGAAGAGCACTGCAGAGATGGATTGGATATGGAAGCCATCATAGATATCACTACAGTAAAAAGGGATCTTCCTTTTGATGTCCAGCCACAGGCCACCGCAAAATCTGGAAAACATACAGGATTAAGTTCAACACAAGTTCAATCAATCAATCAATCAATCAATCAATCAAATTTATTTATAAAGCAGAGTTCAGCAACAAGTTAATTCAAAGTGCTTTTCATCATGAAAACATCATAAAGTCAACAGCTGTGAAACCAGAAACAGACATTATGTTTTATCAAATGCCATCGTCAAAATCAACAACACACATAAAATATGTTGGTCAATGTTCTATTTATTATGGGGCAAAAGCAACTTTGAACAGGCCTTGATTTAAAGGAACTCAGTGTTTCAGCTGTTTTCCAGTTTTCTGGATGT
The DNA here is from genome assembly GCF_051168715.1 of Poecilia mexicana. Lineage (NCBI taxonomy): Eukaryota > Metazoa > Chordata > Actinopteri > Cyprinodontiformes > Poeciliidae > Poecilia > Poecilia mexicana. Next base: position 2,401,872 of record NW_028263381.1, read on the forward strand.
TTGTTATAGATTTGTGGTGCATAGAAGCTGAATGCTGCTTCTCCATGTTTGGTTCTGGTTCTGGATGCAGAGCAGAACCAGAAGACCTGAGAGGTCTGGATGGTTGATACAACAGCAGCAGATCTTTAATGTACAGTATAGGGCTGCTAAGATGTTCAGTAATTTATAAACTAACAACAGTATTTTAAAGTCTATTCTCTCAGTGGAAGGGTTACTGGGTGATGTGCTGTATGTTCCTGGTTTTAAAAAAAATGAATAAATCACATGTACATAAGCATTAAGTCTTTGCTCTTTATGTGTTTGGAGCACTTTACTTATTGTATTTGATGTTTTTAATCTTTTTAACGATTTCATCTTTTCTTTTTACTTTCTTTTTATTTTTCTTACTGTTTCCTTGTCAAACGATGTTTTGAAAATCATGTAAAGCACTTTGAAATGCCTGCTGCTGAAATGTGCTATACAAATAAAATTTGATTGATTGATTGATTGATTTACAGCCTCCTAGTTGGACGATGGCGTTAGATATGTCTCTACAAGACTGGCACACCAGTCTGAGTATGTTGTCTCATTCTTCTCAGTAGTTCCTTTCAGTCTCAGTCAGGTTGGATAGGAAGCTTTGGTAGGCGGCCATTTCTAGGGTCAGAGCTGTTCAGAGCTGGTCTAATCCAGGTCAAATACATATTGCTCCTGATTTCACTGATTTATTGTCTTGGCTGGATGCTTTGGGTTGTTGTCATGTTGAAAGATGAATTATTGCCTTAGCCTGGCATCCAGGACACTCTGAAGCAGTTTCTCTCAAATAATCGGTTTATTTTTGGCTGTTAAATCTCAATACAGACTATAGTCACTCAGTTCCTGCCACAGAAACAAATGAGCACATTGGAGCTCAGTGTGAAAGCATAGGCTATAAAACCTTATGTAAATACCTCCCAAAGACAATAGCTGCATTTTATAATTATGTCATTTGACATTTCGAAAATACATTTGCTTAATGGAAACATGCCAATTTAAAAAATACTCCCATTTGTCTATAAAACGTTTTAGCGCTAGAATGAGGTGGGTTTTTTCTTGGCTGTATTAAAATTGGTTTATCTTGAAAACTGCAATAGAACCACTTTTTTTTCCATCACACAAGTCACATGATCAACAACCAGATATTGCGACTGGTGCAAACCACCAAGAAGACGACGACCGGAAGTAGTAGGATGACGGCACTGCATGTTTTTCCAGCAGATATTGCTGCATGCTTACAGCCACACTGTTTAGAATATCCTACAGATCGTCTGTGACTATTTGTTCCAGACATTCCTTTTAAAGTTTTCTGCTTACCTCCCAGTGAACTTCAGCTCTTCTCCCAATTCATGCTGAACAGGAAGCTCGTCGTCTTCTCCACCGGCGGCCCCACCAGCCGAGCCGTTCATCTGACCCAACTCGTTCAGGTTGAGGACTGACTTCCTGTAACACCAGTGGTCAGTACAATTCGGTCTTATTCACCACAACAGATTCTTAGCCATTAGGAGATACTCAGACTGCAAGACCTATAAACTACAACTGTAAAACTATAATGATACATGCTGTAAGTGAATTATACTGCATAAAATGATCATGACCTACTTTATAAAACAAAATATCCAAATCTTGCTGTTTCTAAACACTATAGAGTCTATGGTGTCGTACTGAAGCCCCGGGGCCAAGTCCAGCCAGACTTTTATATATGCAGATATATACATAAATATAACCTTCAAGATAACAAAATTTACTCTTAAATATTACTTTATCAATCAAATCAAGGCATTTTGATCCGTTTGCTGCCAAATTACTCCCACCTGCAGGTGGCAGTATTTCTTACTTCTAATGTGCTGCTGCTTGAGATTTCCTTACAAGTTACAGTCTATACACACGTAACAAAAAGTCACATTTACAGTCATCAATTGCAAATATTGTGAAATTTCTTGCAAATATTTCTAAATTAGAAACAAAAACTGTCACGAAATCCTGGAGGGGATTGATAGATGGGAAAAGATTTTCAATATTGTTTAACCTTAAGAAGTACTTATCGAATGCAAACGCTGCTATTGATTCATATTTTAACAGTTTGTTAATAAGTCAACCTCCATGATGTTGATTCGACCCAAAATGTAAATGAACTTGACTCTCCTGCCCCAGACCAGCGGAATCGAGTCAAAGGTCTAATACCTGCAGCGGCTGAAACAGGTGTTATCCTCACAAGAACATTACATTGTTATAGAAACAATCTTCCCAGGACTTACCTCATTTCTGCTGAGGGAACCTTCTTTGGGGGCTCAATACGTATTTTGGGGTCCCATTCCCCTGGGGGAAGGACAATCACCTCATCCAGGAACTCATCAACTCCTGCAATCAGGTCGTCACGGTCCCGCGCTTTGTAGGCGACGTCACTGAACAGCTGATGGCAACAAGAGGCTGCAGTCACACCAATGATCAAATGCTTTTACTAGAAAACGTCTAACTGAGTTAGCTTCTTACATCGTCTACCATCAGAGTCGCGATGGCTCGGCCGATTTCATTGTAGGACTTAGTTTTGCCTTGAGGGCCCAGCAGGATAAAGAGGAACCTGAAGAACAGAGTGGTTAATAAACCCAGAACATTTGTCAGAGCGATGATGGAGGGAAGATCCTACCTGGTTGGCACAGGAACCTCAGTGAGGCCTCCCAGAGTGGTGGCTTGAGCCAAGCGTACAAAGGAGACAAACGGCTTGTCCAGAAAGTCCACCTCACCAATCAGCACGTTGGAAGCTTCTGCATCGCGAGGAATCTTCTTCATGAACTTATTCTTCAGCTGTAAAAAGGGAAGCAAGCTCTCAAAAGAGTGATGCAGTGTTTTTTCCCCTCAAATACCAGTATATCTCAAAGAATTTGAAGTAAAAGTGCAATTTTTCTTGCCAGTTATCTGAAAAAGTACAACTTGTGTTTTGTTCAGAATTATCACATGTAGCGTTAAAATTTTCCAAGCCTTTGCATTTTGTACTTCTGATGATTACGGCTTACACCCACACTCATGCTCTGTTTAGAATATCCTGCAAACTCACAGATAATGAAAAACCAAAATTCAGTGTCTCAGAAAATGAGAATGCTGTGTAAAATATCATTAATAGAAACTCATGGTGTTAGTTAATTAACTCAAAACACCTGCTAGGTTTCCTGAGCCTCTAAACTGAACTGTAGGCAGCTTTCACAGCAACATGGGCTTCCTTTACACCTACACAGTGACACAGGCCAATCTCCTCCATGCCATGGTGGATTGATGCCCCAACCAAGTACTGAGTACATAGAAATGAACATACTTTTCAAAAATCTGATATTTGTAGTTAAATATTTGGTCTAATGTGACATTTTCATTTTCTTTGGGAATTTTGGGTTTTCTTTACCTGACACTCATCATCATGAACATTTTAAAAAGTAAAATCTTGAAATATCTCGCTGCATGTGTAATGGATCTCTATAAAATGACCGCTTCACTTTCTAAGATGAATGGCAACAAATTTTGCACTTAAATAATATATACAATATTGTAATTCTTGAAGACGTACTAGTAAGTTCTTCTGACACTACAACACATTTTTGATCATTGGGAAGTAATTACTCTCATTAGTAGCAGTACTAAGCATACTGAAGTACACAGCCAGCTGCTCGGTTGTAGAGTGACCGTAACTCTTGTGTTTGCATTACTAAATGGGCTTTATGCCTCTACATTCCAACTGGGCTCTGTCTGCTTTGTTATTTCACAATTGCAAACATAGATACAGTAAAAAAAAAAAAATCCTGTAACTTTATGTTACAGCGTTGTTGTTGTGTACCCCTGTTTCTCTGCCAAAAAGCACGTGGCAGTGGAGCGGTGGGCGCTTAAATCAAAATCTCTTCATAATCTGTTAATGCTGCTTTCAGAGTCAATACACCAGCTGGTCCTCTTTCACTGCCCGCCTTTGCACTTTGGTCCTAAACAAACAGTACAACATATACACACACACACACACACACACACGCACACACACACACGCAAACACTTGGCCATATTTTTTTCTTCCATCTGCATTTATTCTTTTGGATATTTATTTGCGATGATTTGAAATGTTGCAAATATTTGATAGCACGTCCGCTACTTTATCCCGTAATTATGCAAACTATCAAGAACAAAGAAAACTCGGAGGTACAAAGCCAGCTTTTCAGAACAAATGCTTACCTCCTCTCAGTCGGTCACATGTGAATGTTTCGTTATTGCTGGCTTTGAAGTGTGTCCACATATTTCAAACACCACATGATTTCTGCTGCTAATGTAACAAGCAATTCTTGTGAACTTTGAAAATCCTCAAAGAACTGCCGATGTTTTTGTTGTTGTTGTTTTTTTGCCATGTATTATAAACTGATGGAAGTAGCAGTTATTTAAAGCTACAGTTCATGGTCACATCATGGTCTCAAATCTTTATAGTGAGAAAAGAACCGATCAGACTGAAAAAGGTCCAGGGAAAGGTTTCAATGGTTTGCAAACTGTTTAAATGTGCAGCTGTTTTGTAAGAGGACTGCACATTTTATAGTCTGTTCTAGATGTTTTAAATTACAGCTGTTTCTTTAAATGTTCTGAAGAAGTCAGAGTTTTTCTAGTAGAGCACCATCCCCGTTTTAATCTAGTTTTTGTCAGTTTTAATCAAACTCCAGTTCATTTGCCTATAAAGGTTCATTTGGTCGGCTGTGAAGGCATAAGGACCAAAAAGCCTAACTCAAACCTCGGTCTCAGTTTGGAGTGAACTCTGGTTCGGTTCAAATGTTTATGTGGATACCAGCAGGAAGCGGACTTTAGCGCAGGGCATTCTGGGTAAATTCAACCAAAGCAAATGTGCAAGGCCAGCACTAGAGGGAGAAAATGTCTCGTGGTCTTTTACCAACGACAAAAAAGAAATCCCACAACTACTAAAATCTGACACCACTCCAGTTTTATGTACATTTTGTGAAGAAGAAAGTTGTGCTCAGTGTCTTCTACAGAGGTTTTCATGTCATTTCCTTCAGTTGTTCTTGGTTGAGATACAAATAGCAACACTGAAATTATAAATGCTCATCAAATAAAGGCAATAAAAAATGGCAAAAATAAACGCACTAATTCCTTTTACACAAAATACAGTAAAACAACATTCACCTGGTCGGTACTCGGCGTGTCTGAAATATCATTCATGCTTCGGCTCTGGGCAGGATCTGTGGAGAAAAGAGCAGACTTATTCTGGCATCACAGAGATGTTCAAATGTAAACAGATCAACATTACATTACATATTGAAATGTGCCGAGTTATTACATCAGGTACAGGTAGGCCACCAAGGTTCTCAACAAAACAGATCAACAAATTATCAAGCAAAGGCTGTGAATACTTGCATAAATCTGATTTCTGTAACATGAAGTCTGTAATGTAAAATGTGGGAAAATGAATAATTTCCGGATGCACCGTAAATTATGTGAAGCACACGCAGATCTTTCCATGCATGCATATGGAAAGCAATAAGTGTTGAAATCATGCAGCAACCAGAGGTGGAATTTGTGGAAAAACGGTGTTGACTAAATCAAAGAACACATTCAACTTAAGAAACTGAGAGGTTTAAAAGACTGTGAAGAAGTACAATGCGTGTGTTATTGCATTAACATAATCTCACCTTGAATATTTTAGAAAAATCCAACCTTTCATTTGAGTACAGGTTTGTCAAATAACTGGAAAATTACAATTCTTTCAAAGTAAATGTAAACTTACTCCAATGAAACTTTACTTTTTAGAGTTTCTATGAACTTGAATTTAAAACCCATGACTTTTATTTGAATGATGTATAAAGCAGAAATGATACAGAAGTCACTTGGGGGATATGTTTATGCATCCCAGCATGCTCAGTGGGCAGGATAATAATAAGGAAGCTCTCTGCTGAAGAACAGCAGCAGAGTGCAGCATCGTGTCGCCATCCCTCCTCCATCTACATGGCAATCAGCTGATTCTCAGGCATCCCAGGAAAAGCCTCTGCTGTTCTCTTGGTTGAACGGTCAGCAGTGGATACAATCAAATAGAAAGTTGGAATTTCTATTTTATTTCAAGTGCAATATTATGTTTGCAATCAGAAGTTAATTTACCTCAACTGCTTTGTTGCTGAAATGTGCTATCCAAACAAACTTTCATAAAATAATCTGTTTTTTAAAACTTTCATTATGTTGTGACAGTATGGTATCCCTGTGCTAGCTACAGACACACACAGCTCAGTCAGAAACACCCAATCAGAGCCAGGAGGAGGGTCTTAGTTAGAGCTGCTCAAGCTCTCCCCCATGCTGTCTGCAATGCCACTGCTTCTTCTGGATCAACGCTAAAGCTAGTTAGCATAGCCACTGATGACGGCAGAAAAACATTTTTCCTGGAACAATAATTTGTTCCTCCACCATTAGCACACTGAGCAGCTTGTACACAAGCTTGATTGATAGTGCAAAGACTTTCCTCCTGGTTCTGATTGGCTGATTTTGAGCGGGAGCGGTGCATTTCTGCAGGTGACAATAGTAGCACTAGGTGGAGAAGCTTGATTTTTTTTTTTTCCCCACAGGTCATCTGTCTTATAATTATACTGCCACGATATGGTGACAATTGTAACAAATATGTAAAACTCCTATTGTTTAACAAAGCTATATACCGCATTAGCACCTTCCTAACATGGCTGCCAATTAATTTTACCACATCTGTATTTTTAGGGGGGTAGCAGCACATTCCAAATTTTATCAGTACAGATTTCATATTTCAGCCATACATTAGTTACTGTGTATATTTATTGATTCATTAAAGTGCCATGACAGTAGAGTGTTTTCTGCAGCACTCCACACCAAACCACAGCAAGAATGGGCGAGCTGTTAATTGTTTTATATTCCAGGTCTCTATAGCAACTCTGAAGAGATTAATAAATGCTGTTTAAGCTGTTTAACAGGCACCAGTAGCTCCACTTAATAAACACACCACGGTTTGTTTTCAGTCGGATAGCAGATATCATTGGACATAGCCGTTACACCCCTAATTATTTCATTTTCTTTCATACATGGCTAGAACATAAGCGTTTGTGTGTGTGTGTGTGTGTGGGTGTGTGTGTGTGTGTGTGTGTGTGTGTGTGTGTGTGTGCGTGTGTGTGTGTGTGTGCGTGTGCGTGTGTGTGTGTGTGTGTGGTTGAGACTCACGCAGGTGGCCAAGGCTGCTTGACTGCCGAGAGCGTAGGTCTTCAGTGGAGCGATGGATCCCAGAAGCTGAGCTAGTACTACGAGTCAGATTGACCTGAGGACTACGGTCTGACAGACCAGCAGCAGATATGGAAACAATGAACAGAGAAAAGCTGATTTCACAAGGAGAGAGGGGCAACTGGTGATCATCATGATGGCAGAATACAAGGGAAGCAGCATGATTGGAAATGATCTTGAACTTATAGACTTCTTTTTGTTGATTTGTAAATAAAATGTAAACGCTTACTGGAGGGTGTGTTGGAGGACTTTCCGATGTCTGCCAGCGAGCGATGGATTGGTTTCTTGGTCTGGTGACGATGCTTTCTGAGCAACACGAAGATGATTTTCTCCTTCAGATCCGGAGGAACAAGACCGTCGGCTATTTGACGATCCACAATCTCCTCTGAAGCAAAATGTTTATGCATTTAGCATTCAGATTATTTAGCAATATTCCCCCAAGAGAACATGAACTCACCGTCTCCTTATGGGAATATTTGGAGCTTTTACTCCACAGAATCTTAAGACTAAGGTAACCAGACACTGGCACTGGGTTGAACTTTTTTCCTAATCAGTAAATATCAACAACAACTTCTACCATTTACCAGTGAGTGCGAACAGGACTTATTGTCTTTTCCTTTTGTTCTGCAAATGTTCTGATCCACTTCTTAAGTTATCTGAATCCTTTCTGTAAAATAGAGCCTCACGATATATTGAGTCTTAATATCTGCAATATTTATAAGTGCCATGTCATAAAACTCTACTTTCTGGCCACAGTCAGAGATGGGTAGTAACTAGTTTCTTTTACTCAGTTACATTTACATGAGTAACTTTTAAAAAAAGAGACTTTTAATAGTATTTTTACTACGTTGTACTTTTTACTTTTACTTGAGAAATTTCATTATGAAGTATTTCTACTCTTACTTGAGTAAAACTTCTGGATTCTTTACTCACTGAATGAGAAACAAACATGTTTTAACCAAAAATTCACCAGACAGACACACACCTGTGTCTGCAGTTGTTGCTAAAGTTTCATAGGTTTTATATTAAAACAAACTGATTTGGAAACCTTTTTTTTTTTTTTTTTTTTTTTGCCTGACTTTATGTTTTTGTTACTTGTATGAATTATTGTCATTTTGATCCTTAAAATACCAAAATTCCCTCTTAACTTTATATTTTGATCCATCTGATGATGTAATTTTTCAGTATTAAAGTATTGACCAGTATTTGATCAGTTACTCAGCAGTTGAGTAGACTTTTTACCAAATACTGTTTTACTCTTACTTGAGCAATTTCTTGACTACTTTTGCTATATACTTGACTAAAAATGTTCTGAAGTAGTTCTGGTAAGTTCATAAAAACCCTTATACCATTTTACACTCCTTGGCAGAAACCTAAACTATCCTTTAAAGATTTAAACGACATATCTTGTGAGACTCACCCACGATCTGTGGCAGTGAGTAGCCCTCCAGGTCCAGCAGAATGCTTCCTGTCTGCAGGCAGGTCCGGAGCTCAAACAGGCTATGGAGGGTCAGCGTGGAGACGTGAGGCTTGCTCCATCTTTCTCCACCCTCCTCCACCTTCTCCTCAAACTTCACCCACCTGAAGAGGACCAGCTCAACTTAGCAAATAACGTTCAAGTTTTTATCTTCCGAGAGAGAGACAGAGAGATGGATATTTGTAGCCAATATCCATCTAGAAATAGATGGATATTGGCGAGCGATTAGTGTTTCAGTTAGCAAGGCTGATTTTCCCTTTGCTTTAGTCACATGAAGTGTTGGGTTGCTTTTACTCACTGGCCTCGAGGAACCAAGTGGAACCTTTAGGCCCTATAAAAGGTGACCTGAAATCCTAAAGCAACAGCCACCTTGGTCCTTTCCTGGTACTTGTGGTTCTGTGATAAATGTACCTGGCAGACTCTTTCCATTCCAGCTCTTCTCCATCATGCTGCAGTGTGTCCATCTCAGTGAAGATGGTTGGTGTTGGGGTGGTGTCATCCTCACCCAGGATGTGGCGGAGACGCTCAGCAGCTGGAGAAACTACAGATACACACAATCAGTCTCAGGTTTTATTTGCAGTCCTGACAGATTGGGTGCAAAGCTCATCCAAACCTAAATGGTGGACAGTGATTATTGCATAACGTTTATAGATCACCTTATTTAATCGATTCCGATTTTAATTTAGATAATTGCTTAGCTTTCCAATAAGGAGGTAAGATCACTTGACTAAAGACTCTCACATACTTCATCCAAAGTGCTGAAATTGGTTCTCATGGACATGAGACAAAAATGTAGTCATTTTGTTTGCAGGGAGACATTTGCCTTCACTTCTTGACTCCAGCCCTCGGTTGAACTGTTATGTGAATGTTGCTTGACTGGTCACTGGTATCTGGATAGCCTTCGAGGATGAAGCTCCTCCTCAGAGCTGCAGTTTCCAAGTTTCCTAGCTTGCCCCTCACAGAGCAGCTCTCTCCCTAGACTCCCCCCACGCAGCTCCTACAGACTAGCCAGCATCAATTAGCAAGCAGCTGGTGGAACTGTTCATCTGAGCTCATCATACGAACTACTCAGAGCAACACTGGTAAAAACTTTGTTAAAGGTTAACAGAGGAGCCATGTTGTGAGTGACTGAAGCCAATCACTCCTATATTGATTGCTAGGCAACAGACCAACAACGATCCAAATACGAAACCAAAATGTAGGCAAAACACAATTTTGCTTGATTTCTCAAACATACATGAGAAAAATCGAGGCAACACCCCAGTAATGACCTGATGTCAGTATGTTAGAAAAGTTAATTTAGCATAATACTGCCCTTTTGAAACACATTATTCATCTTTACCAAACAAACTTTAGTGTCTGTACTGATTATCTGGTGACCATGTGAGATCCATCACCCGACACCTCTTTCTAATTTTATTTTAGACAGATCAATCTCCATTACCACCCTGAGCCAGGAGGCTGTAGTTCATTCGCACGCCAGAACACACAACGTCCCTGAACATCAGTTTGTTCCTCTTGAAGGAAGTTACTGATGAACATGATGAAACGTTTGAATTAATTTTTATTTACAAAGGGTTTGTGTTGCATGTAACAATTACAGTATTTAGTATTTAGCAGTATTTAGTTCAAAACAATGTCCCCAACAATAATCACTGTTTCAGATACTTGGCCAGCTCAGAGTCTGGGTACCTATTTATGGCTGACCTCTGAGCAGCCACCATAATCCCACAGGAAGAGGGGGTAGGACGTTGGCATGTGTTGTTTTTGCAACATTTTGGGTCATTTTTTGTGGAAAAATGAGAAAGAGAACATCATTCTACTTTACTGACCTCACTGCAGAACTAAGCTATCAGTTCTAAAGAAGGAAAAACACAGTCGACACGTTCTGCCTCAGCAGGATGATCAATTCCATGTAACCACTTGATCAAATGATGATAGATTTCATAGGGGCATCAATTATACCACAAGCATGACTGAAAGTCTATAACAGGACTATTTTAGATTATGACAGTAAATTATTCAGCAAATATCTGGTAGGTTTTTTATGATAAAAATTGTTCTGAAAATAAAACAATACAGCAATATGTATTGTGTTCATCCGATCTGTAGTCTTCCTTCACCAACAGAGCCATTGTTTTAGTTATTCTGTTGATGAGGAACAGTGACTGTATCTACTAGCCTTAAATGACTCAAATTGGAATTAAAAACATAAATTTTCTCAATGAAAACATAATTTTGAAAAAAAACTCAAATTTTTTGATAAGATTTTTTGTGCTGGCATGAGGTGGTTTTATGACTACTGAAATTAGTGTATTTCACAAATTTGCAGTGGAAACCCTTTTTGGATCATGAGTTACATGATTAGCAACCGGATGCTAGTACTGGTGGAAAAGATGGGATCAAGTAGTAGTAGGAGTATGATGACGTGGCATATTTTATAATGAAATATCACATTAACTAACTTATTCAGATGCATACATTTTAGTCTAAACATAGAGAACCGTAGACCAGAATGTTTGGTTTGGTCTCAAACTGGGTTAAATATCAAAATCAGAGCTACAGCTACATTTAACAGTGACTCAGATGTCACTGACAAATACATTTAGCCTCTGCGTAGAAATCTGTTGAAGTCTAAGTTAATCCAGAATTTCATGCTAACCTTATCAAGTAGCTATAAGGAGATCCATGGTAATACTTTGCATAAATGCTTCCTTTCAAACTTTGAGCTGTTTGGAAACTTTCAGACTGATTCATTAAAGTACTGGATGTTTTTCACAGAAACAATGTGTACAAACTTTGAAAAAGTGAAGTTCTAATTGACGTTACACCAAAATGAAATCTGCATCCTCATCTGCACTGTTAAACAAATGGCATTTCTCTGTGTGGTGTGTTTGCATGAAAGACTGGGCAGACAGCAGGTATTAAATCATGACCTGAGAATTTAAAATGCTGGAGCTTAACAACAGGATTCTCTGTTTCTGTGCAAAACATTCCCAATATGGACAGCTTATGCTTTATTATTATCAAAACTACAGCTAACACTTTTGCATCAATCACTTGCCAAAGTGGAACCCACAAACATTGATGTATCCTTCAAATCTGCCTGTCTGAAATGATTATGTGGCCCCAAAAAATCAGCTTAAGCCACTACAGGGTTAAGCAACAGAGAACCACTAAACTCTGTTGCCACTAAATGTGGCAACAGAGTGTATTGAATAGCTCTGGCTTTCCAAGGTAATGAGCTCATTCTGCTATATTGATCTTGGTGACATGACAGTTTTTCCATGTAGCATAAGCAGTGGGTTTTAGTTTTCACAGTGGAATTATGGCCGACAAGCTGTGATGTTGTCTTAGAACAAAAAATGTTTCTGTTCCTAACTGTCGGTGCTAAGGTCTGAGTGCCTAATGAACAAGCAAACAGGCAGCAAAGCTTAACCTCACAGTCAGGACAAACGTCTGCACATTATACTTCTGACATTATAAGTCCAAAGACATGCAACCTTTCTTTCTCACTCGCAGCGTTTCCGTTAAACAAAGAACTGCACAAACTGAAATTACAAAAATAAATGTCGATGTCTAAAAAACTCACATTTTTTGATAAAAGGTTTTTGCACTATGATGCCATGTCAAAATAGATGAATTTCACAAAACTGCCATAGAAACAATTTTTTCGCATCACACTAGTCATGTGATCAACAGCTGGATGTTACTACTGGTGAAAACAATGAAGAAGAAGACAGGAAGTAGCATCAGGATGATGGTTTGTTTTTGTTTTTTTCAGACATTGTGCAGCTGGCTGCTCTCACAGCATCACAGTTCATAAAATGTTGTCATTCCAACGTGTTAAATTCACAGCTCTTCTGCAAAATCACAGACTACAATTTTCTTAAGATGCCACATATGTAACCGCTCTCAAGTAGGCAGGACTTGTCTCTCAGACACCTGAATGAGGCGCCGGGATCAGACTCCTCTGATTGGCTGATAGATGATGAGCTTTTGCACCATGACTGAATTATGACTATTTTTTATGTAAATGTTTAAATCCTTTGCTGCCATAATTTTTAACGACGTACTGCATGAACAAACTTATTCTCATGTAATCTTAATTTAATTTCTCATTTAACAGAAGCAACACAATTCCGAAATTTCGACATCAGCAGAATAGTGACAAAGATTTTATGCACATTTGTAATGAAACACGGCTACTTGTACATTGTTCCTTTTACTGAAATCTTTACCTGTTCTGGAGCCCGGTAAGGTCAGGTGAGAGGTCATATTTGATGCTCACTGGATCCAAACAAGATCCAAACGAAGAGAGACATCCACTGGGTCTGATTCAGGATAGATGCGTCTTTAGCTTCCTGTCCGCCTGATAAGACAGAGTCCTCAGCTCACGTCTCATTGAGCGGCTCAAAACGACTCACTGTCACACCTTCTCACGTACGTCCCTAATGTCGTCCTCCTCAGGGATTACTTCCAGCTTCGTAGTATCAGCTAGCAATAAATAGTTTGTTGTGCGGCTGCTCCGCCTTTCAGTCGATCAGGAAAGCAACAAAAAGTCTCCAAAGCAACAAGCAGCCAGAGGCTTTGAAGAGGGTCGACACACACCACAGGGCTCTGGAGGACTCTCCGCCCATACACTGACTGTTGGGCTCACATGTCACAAAAACACAAACTTCGTCAATGTAACTTGTACATGAGGCATCTGGAGATACATAACACACCTTTAATGCTGCGCACAGTTGGTGTTTATCTCTAACAGACCAAAAATATTTAAAAAGTTGCAAAGCAGGTCACTCATAAGCACTCACAGTAACTTCAGCTTCCAGGTACAAGCACATACTGTACTCCCCTACACACACACACACACGCACGCACACACAGACTCCGTTTGGAGTTCCTCAGCTCTAATCAGCTTACAGCTTTCAGACTTTATGGCCTCTTGCTGCAAAATATTCATACATAAAGGCGCTCCTACTCCCATACTGTTCACGAAAGTAGATCTGTGCAGATTAACGTCCGAACAGCAAAAGTCAGACCAGGTCATATGCCTCCTGCTACGGCAGGAACAGGCAGCAGGAAGGTTTGATTGTTGGTTTTGGTCATTCTGAACCGATGATCAGTCACACACTAAATAAGCAAAATGAAAAAGAAAAGAAGTCTTTCTGAAATTAAGCAGACTGATAGCATCACTTGATTCTTTTACTCCAGTTTGTAGCATACTGGTACAGTGATGAACCACACTAGATCCGGTAACGTTGCACTACAGATCCTTCCTAAAGTATTCACACACCTTGAATATTTTCACAAGTTCTTCCTCTGGCTCCCTGCAGCTCAGAGAATAGACTGTAAAACAGCTGATAAATCACTGCACCAACCTTCCAGACCCCTCAGGTCTTCTGGTTCTGGTTCTGGTTCTGCTCTGCATCCAGAACCAGAACCAAACGAGGAGAAGCAGCATTCAGCTTCTATGCTCCACAAATCTGGAACAAACTTCCAGAAAACTGGAAAAAAACGAAATACTGAGTTCCTTTCAATCTAAACTAGAACCCACCTGATGATTTCTGCCTTTGATCAGCAGCAGCTGCAACAACGATCAACGTATTTGATGTTTATTTCCTTGATCATTTTGATTATGGATTTTGACAAAATGTTTCACTATCGATAAATGTATGATGCTTTTATGACGTAAAGCACTTTGAACTGCCTTGCCACTGAAATGTGCTTGACAAATAAATTTGAGTTGACTCAACATTTCTTTGGATAGCAGCTAAATCCACTGTGTTGGTAACCCAACAAAGAGTACAGAGAAGTGGAAGGAAAATTATATTAGGTTTTCAAAATTCCAAAATGATGGATTACTTTTTTTGTACTTTGTGGAGTTTAAAACAGACTCAAGTAGCTTCACCTTATGCTCTGAACAACTCATGGAGGCCTGATCCATGAGTCACTATGAGACAACGCAATGAGAAAGGTAAAACTTCACATTGTTATGATTAGAGGAACAGCCCAGAGATCTACGGCAACCCAGGAGGAGATGTAGCTCATGTTTGACTAGAGTTCTAAAAGCTTAAACAAAGCTCTTGGATTTTATTCAGATTTCCATCCAGCAACAGAACAAGCCTGGCACAGCTCTCTCACTTTACTCTACTGTATGAAATAGTGAACATCAGCTACGTTTCCATTGAGCATGTGATTGCGCAAATTGAAATTATTAAAATAAACTTGCCTGATGGAAACATGCCATTTTTTTATTGAAAAACATGAGGGGTTTTTTCTTTTGAAGTCAATAGGATTAGGATGAGGTGGTTTTTAGTGGTACCAAAATTTGTGTATTTCACAAATAAAGTTGCACTTTTTTCGCCTCACAAGTCACGTGATCAACCACCAGACGTTACAACTGCCCAGCAGAAAAGACGAAGGAGATTACAGAAAGTGGAAGGAGGACGATGGCGTGGC
Source organism: Poecilia mexicana (assembly GCF_051168715.1). Taxonomy (NCBI): domain Eukaryota; kingdom Metazoa; phylum Chordata; class Actinopteri; order Cyprinodontiformes; family Poeciliidae; genus Poecilia; species Poecilia mexicana. Next base: position 2,417,080 of record NW_028263381.1, read on the forward strand.
GTGTTTTTTAATGACCGATCATATGAACAAACTTATTCACGTTTGATTTTAGTTGAGTTTCTTGTTTAATGGAAACACCATAAATGTAAAATTGTGTCATTTTTTTTTTACATTAGCAGAATATCAACAAAGTACATTTGTAATGGAAATGCAGCTGGTTAGAAGATTTGGACACAGCTCAGGTTTTCAAAACGGAATACTTCTGCTTCTACAGTGTTTACTGCTGACTACAGCTAATTATTTAGACAGCTGAAATGATAACATTGTATATAAATATAATTCTCTACTTTTCTATGCGACTCCAGGGGTAAAATGTCTCATCTCAGGAGGTTTTTCTTGGCATCTTTCGTTGCTTTTTGACACCAGAATACAACGTTACAGTAGAATGTGTACTGAAACATTTAGGATCTGCTGATCTGTGGTGACTGACCTGTGGGGTCAAGGTGCTCCTGCTGCTCTGTGCTGCCTCCGTCCTCATTGTAGCTCTCGTCCTTGTCATGGTAGTACTGTCTGTGTGAGTGTTCATGGTGCGCGTGGTGGTCGTAGTGTAGGTGCCGTGAGTCGCGGTCAGTGTCGCCGGTGTTGGAGCGGTGCCTGCGTCTTTTCCTTCTGTGGGAAACGGGAACACCAATGTAGAACGGCTGGGCTTCTGAAAGGGAACAGACAGAATATGTGAGCCGATGCTCTACTCACAGTATGTTAGCTTTCACTGTGAGCTGCCATGTAAGTTCCAGACACACGGAGCCATTTTACAGCACAAGTAACAATGTTACCTTCATGTCAAATAGGACTTAAAATATCTTTAAGAAATTCCTGCTCTTTCTGACACACCATCACAACATTTCTCTTTCAAGCGTTTAGCAGTGTTTTGTTACACGCCTCACTGAGAAGTAGTTTGCTAATTGCTGCTGGCTAGTCTGAAGGAGTGGAGTGGAAGCTCAGCTTGGAGACTTCAGCTCCAAGGGGGGGAGCTTTATCGCTGGTTTACAATACTCATCTCTGAACCCAGAATGGTTACCACAGGAGATTATAAGATTTCTCAATCATGCACAAAAGAATCAAGGCAACATCCCAGGTGTATTTTTGATGAGGGAATAACATCATAGCATGACTTGAAGCTCAAAAACGTAAATGTTTCAGCAAGTTTTGTCTTCGCGTGTCTTACAAGCCGAATTGTCAACAAGTCACAAAAATTAAGAGTTAACATGCTAATATTAGCTTTGCATTGTAGCAAGCTGCATGAATATATTGTCAGCTGGAGCAGGAGATAAGTTTTTCAAGACTGTAGATATAAGTTTCAGGTCAGATATGTCTTCAAAAAAAGGATAAATGCATGTTCTAGGCATAATTGGCTCTGATTGGTTGTTTTTTCTGCAGATGGCAGTAGGATCACACGGAGGAGGCCGAGGAACTTGATTTATTTCACAGATTGTTTGTTGTGTATTATACTGTCAGGACGTAGTGACAATTTTTACAAATATGTAAACATATTTCCCATGGTTTAATACAGTAGCTTTAATCTATTTAACCCCATGATGGATCATCGATGTCGGACTGTCCTGAAGAAAATATTGCTATAGGTTGTTTATTTAAATTATGTAACAACAGATATGTTGTCATAACACCTGCAGTTTCTAAATGTAGATCTGAAACATGTTGCTTTAGTTGTTGTCTCTTTTAACGCTGCTCACAGAAAGTCATTGTGTGACACTGATTGGTCAACTGATTGATCTAAATGGGAAAGTTTAGGCAGCTGCCCAAATTCTGTCCAACAGAGTTCCACGTTAGTCATTAGGTTTTGCAAATGTCAAGTAAAGAGTTCCAGGCACCGTGCAGAGCTGTTTTATAACTCACCAGATGGTTCACTTTAACAAAATAAATAAAAACAAACTGATGGACACATATGACATGTAGGCTAACAGTTAAATCTCAGACGGCATCAGTACATCGGTCTCTGCTCGCCTCAGTTGTTCCATTACAAATGTGGCAAAACTGTGTTAATATTACGATAATGTTGAAAAACAAAAACATAATTCTGCAATTGCAGTGTTTCCACTAAATAAGAAACATTTAAAATCAGTCTTGAATAAGTTTGTTCACATGATAAATCATTAAAAAACATCATCCTCCAACAACTTCCCGTCATCTTTTTTCATGGTTTGCACCAGTGGCAACGCCTGGTTGCTGATCATGTGACTCCTGTGATGTGATAAAAGTGTTTCCATTGCAGTTTAGCAAAATAAACCAATTTTTTGTAGCCAATAAACCACAACCGCATCCTAACACTAAAACTTTTTATAGGAAAACGATTTTTTGTTTTTCAAAATTGCCATGTGTCCTATAAGAAAATTTATTTTTGAAATGTCAATTTTCACAACCATATGGAGTTTGGTGTTTTTGTGTTCATCTGAGTATCTGTGTTTTTCAGCCAGCTCCAGTTTAAATAAATTAATTCAACCAAAAATTGAATCACAACAAAAAGCAACAGTATGTTCTGTAGCAGCTGATGAAACAAAGTGACAGCCGGTGACCTTCCTGTATCAGGAGCTGGACACCGGCCTCACAGCTTCATCTTGTCTCACCATCATCATCATCATAGTGCCTGTGGCCTCTACTTCTTCCCCTCTGCCAGTCATGGTGGTCCATCCTGAAAATCACATTAAAGATCACAGTGGAGGATTACGATGAAGAAATCAATGAGATGATGTCCCTGTCTTAACTCTGACTCATTGCTACAGCAAACCTCAAATACACAGTTTACTATTTTTTTTTTTTTTTTACATCATCTTTTGGCCAAAAAGTTGGGATGATTTTTTTTTTCCAAAAGTACTTTTAGCAAAACCTGACTCCATTATTTTGTCCTTGTTGTTATTTCTGTAGGGATGAATTTGGTCAGGGAATCCTCCTGGCTTTACAGTAGCTCTGACCGCATCACATGACCTGCAGGCCCACACGGCACCACATGTGCCATCACGACACCGACACGTCAATGGATGACAAAAGGGAAAAGTCAATGGAAAAAAACCCCCAACAACACTTTAGCACCATAATGCTGTCAGAAAGTAGCATTAAAATCAGACAAGTCAGCCGGAGATCCCAGCATCATTAACAGACTTAAAAAGTTATTATAGTTAAGAGTCATAACTATAAACCTTGACAACAGTTATAGAAACAGAAATCAATTTGTTACAAGGTCATTCCTGTAAATGTAAATGAACTGTTGATATATTGTAGAGATTAACTTTGAACCTTAAATTTATAAATGTACAAATATCTAAGGATCTCTAAGAGTTCGAGTTTTGTCAGTAACTTTGGTTTACAGTTATGTGTATTCGTATGTTTTGTATTCAGATTTCTGTCTTGTAATTTCATTACTTTTCATTTTGTCAGGAGTTTTATTTTGCAGCCAGTCTTCTCAGTTCCCTCTAACTCTGCACACTCAGTTCCAGATCCCAGTCCAGTGATCACCACCTCTGACTTCAGTCAGCTGTTTGTCAGATCCACCTGTCAGTTTCTGCCCCAGATGGATGAAGTGTTGCTGTCTGTTCCTATGGTTACATCTCTTTCTAACTTTGTCCTTTATTTTTCTAACTCAGACTTTAAACATGACATTGTCTACATCCTGCTGTGTTTAGGGTCTCCACCACTATTACTGATGACAACATGCATGTTTTATACAGTTGCTTCTCTTTAGTCTATAAAAACGGGCTTTCTAGGTTTGTTGACAACTGACGCTTGTTATTCTTGGTATTAAAGGATGTAAGAAATTTGCTCATCTTTAAAATAAATGAACAAATAGATAAACAATAGCGTTAGACATTTTTATCCTGCTTGCATTCATACCTGATTTTACATAATGGACTGTTCATTGAGTAATACAGTTAAATATCTACCTGCAAAAACGTTGATCAGTACTTAAGATTTGTCATGTTTCTTTGAGTCAGGTGGTTCAAGCAGACATCAGAACCAAAATAATTGGAAATAGGCATTAAAAATGAAAAACACACACAGTCAGATCCAATATGTGTGAGTTGAGCAGCTTCTGATTGTTTTCCTCCATAATTTCACACAAATTATTAACTACCTAGAAAACCAAACTGACTTGCTGCGGCTGGTCGAGTACAACGCTGTTTGTTTACTTGTATGAAATGCAATTAGACCACTTGTGAATACATATTATTGCTGCAATTTGGCAAAGGAGAAAATTGATGTCAAACAGCCTGAAATCCTGAGCCGTGTTGTTGTTGGAAAACTGGACGCTCTCGTCGCCTGATGACGTCGGTTTCTCTTCCTGAAGCCTGTTTGGGATTCTTTTCTAGGCTGATCAATACGTGTCATTTCCTATTGGTTCCTGCTTCCTGAGGCCTGATCAGTGACTGTGAAGGACAGTCACATGGTGCAGCCATGAGCCTCTGCACACACAGTAATGACAATCCGTCCATTGTGACTGCAACACTCCAATCCTGTCAAAATCGTGAACAAATTCCTGGATCATACGGCCTCATCAACAACTGACTTGTTGTTGAAATGTGTGATGCAAACAAACTGGATTCATCAAAAACGTCTTCTTAAATTATTTATCTAGCCAGACCTTTCATTGGCTCTCTGTCTCTCTGTGTCAGAACACTCTAAGTATCTAACATCACACCACCAACGCTGTTGAATTTATTTTGAGGACGATGATAAAATAACCCTTTATTTATACAAGTAAACCTCTTGAGACTCACTGTCTGATTTACAATAGAGGCCATCACAACAAGTAACATAAAAGCAATAGTAACATAAGTCAACACGTCTAGAAATCAATACAGATAACAAAACCAGAGCCTGTAGACACATTCTGAAATCCTTTATTAAAATGTTGAACTCCTCCAGCGGGACCAGATCACAGAGCTTCTGAATAATTTGGTTTGTTTGTGTCAATTTCCTTTAAATTTTAGATTCAGTTGACCAGAAGCAACATTTTAAGTGTTTAATGAATTATCCTCCGAACTGACATCTCTCTTTAAGCCGGTTGACATTCAAAGCTGATTCCACTCTTTTTTGTTTGTTTGTTTGTTTGTTTCCTGATGTATTATAAAAATGAAATTGTTATCTATGCTCTCAGGTGCTGTTTTGTGCCAGATTGTCTTTACAGATGATAAGATTGAAAATATCCCACAGCAGCTGCAAATCTTTGGATGCTAGACTTTGGACAGGTGCCACTGGTGATGCTACATTTTATGAAAACACCTAAAACTCATCTGACATATTTCATGTTTTGTCATATTACAACCACAAACTTACAAGTATGCAAAATCCTATCTGTGATAAAAACTAAACAAAAACAATTCTGCATGCTACCTGTTTGCTGCATGTTTTGTTGTTTTTCTGCACGTTCTGCACCTTTGAAAGAAGCATTATACATCTGATGATATTACGTTTTCCAGTTTATGCTCCTTGATGTAAAAAGCCCAAACGCTTCATGAAAACGCATCTTAAAATAGAAAATATTCTCAACAAACTGTAATTAAATTACAGGCCTTGAAAGTGTTTTAATAGATTTCTTACCTGATGTGAGCAGCAAAGTCGAGGAAACCTCAAGTCCAAACTGTCAGCAGGATCTTCAGACGTCAGAGCTGCCAGATGCGGAGAAGTGAAGTAGATTTCTCTCTGTGTGCACCAGGCAGAAACAAAACAAAAGTCCTGCAGTTGGACACAGACAGAGCCAAAGTGACTGCCCAGAAAATCTGTGTATTGAGTTCTGGATGTTCCTGCAGGGGATGTTCGTGTGTTCGTGTTTGTCATTGGAGAACCAGTGTGTGGATTCCAATCGATTCACTCAACTGGCTTTCCATTCACATTTTCTTCCCTTTTCATAATGAGAAAACTATTGATCCTGGAGGTAACTTTGCAAACTTTGATGCCTGAATTTGCTAAACAATAGAATAGAATAGAATAGAATAGAATATGCTTTATTTGTCCCTCAATGGGGCAAATGCGAAGCACGCAGATACACATGAAAATAGGAAAAAACTCGTTAAAATAAAATATAGATATTAATGTTTAAATAACATATTTTTCAGTTATTTGGAGATTTTTCCTACTGCAGTATTCGCCTGTGATTACAGACTATATTGGTTATTCAGCTGAAGATCTCCACCCCTTAGTTCTAGAGCGTCTTTTCAGAACTTTGGTCAAAAATGTTTAAGACCTGAAAGTTTAGTTCTAGCATTTTTTTGTGTGTGTGTATTTCTTTTGTTTTGATTTCAACTGCAAATATATTCTTTATTTCCATAAGCAAAGAAATGATTTTACTGTCTTTTTGTAGAAGTTTAACATTTTTCTTTGTTCTAAAACCTAAAATTCAACATAATTATTATTATTTTTTAATGAAACATGAACAATTCATACACTTGGTGATCATAAAACTAAAACTATGATCATGCAGGTTTTATGGACACATAATATTTAATAAAAATAAGAGCAAAAACGTGTTTGGATTGTGAATGTTGCTGACACTTGATCTAAGGTTTTGGGATTTTTCATGTTTTTTTCCAAATAATGTTGATGATGTAAAAATCTGTAAATCCTAAAATACATGAATGGATAAATAATGGTGCCACTCTGCTGCAGTTTGCACTCATGCCTTGCAAAAAGAAGGTTAATGTTAGTTAACTGGTTGCTCTAATTTGCTTCTAGGTGTGTGTGTGTCTGTGTGTGTGTGTCTGTGTGTGTGTGTGACTCCGTGTTATGGACAGGCGATCTATTCAGGATGTGCCCTGCTACCGGACATGCAGTTGAGACCAGAACTTTACATACGCTACAAGACACATACGCTTTGTTTTTTAACAGTGTCTGATATGAAGTCAAAATAAACTTTTCCTGTTTTAGGTCAATTAGATTACCATTTTCTTCTATTTGCTAGATGACAGAATAACAAGAGATTTTAAAGACAATTTGTATTACTTCTATACTAATTTAATTTCTTTGACAGCGTATATTAATCAACATGACCACAATTCCTGGCGGTGTTAGCTAAATCAGCTAATTGCTAGCTAAATCAAGAATTAGCAGAATAGCTAAATTTCACCTAACTTGTCCTAAGAGTAGTTAGGACAAATTAATTTATCATAACAATCTAATCCAAGATATATTTACTAGAATTATTTCTGTTAACTAATATTAAACAATTTTTCATTAGGAAACATGTCTTCACTCTTACAAGAGAAGAAAATAAACTTCGGTTTTTGTTAAATGTGTGGTGTGGAAGCTGAATTATTTCTCACAACTTCAGAGAAGTTTACAACTTGCATGTTTGCAACAGATAAGTATATAGTCTTAATACCACTTGCACAACATTTAGGAATATATTTAGATTATAATCAAGACTGTGTAACCTGCAAAGAATCATTTGTAATAATAATTTGTTTCTTTATTGCATGCCACAGTTTGGAGTTTTGCTTTAACATCTTTATAAATTACTTCTCATCTCTACAAAAAGACCCTCACTTTATGATGTGGGTCTTGGCATCATAACGTTTTTCTGTTGTACCTTGTCTGTGCACTAGATGGCTCCTCTCCCCTGTTGTTTTTGAGCAGATGGAGCTGAAAAGTCAAATTGCTAATCTTGTTGCCTTTACAACACAAATAGAACTCTGCTAACCCTTTTCTGTGAAATCAGACCATGGCCAAAAAAGCAATCATAAATGATTCACTAAAATTATTATTTTAGGCCAACTGAGATAAAGTGAGAGGAAATCAGAGTCAATGCTGAGTAATAATGTACTTAAAATGTGTAAGCCACAGAAGACACGTGCAGACATTACCTCCATCCATCAAATGCAGTTCAGTTTTTCAGTTTTGCTTCTAATGCAGATTTTTATTTGGTACAAATAATTCCTCTTAAAATGTGTGCAGGTCCCTCACCCCTAAATGTTTTATAATAGACTTTATTAAATTAAAATTTCAAAATGTTTTTTCACTGTGTGATGAACACCTAACCATGAACCAACCTGTATGTCCTGGTGAATGGGTAATTGTCTGGCGCTGATTTTTATTTTGTTGACAGAAAACAACTAACGTGATTTAGGAAAAAACTCACCGTTTTATCTAAAAGCTTTTTGCGCTAGGATGAAGTGGTTGTTCTGTTTCAAAGTTATTTTGCGAAACTGCAACTGAAACGCTTCCTTCGCATCACAATAGTCATGTGATCAACAACGGGACGTTTCTAGTGGCGGAAACGACGAAGACGACGAGAGGAAGTACGTTTTATTTCTTAATGACATGTGTGAACAAGCTCAGTCACGTAGGATTTTAATTGCATTTCTTCTTTAATGAAAACACAGCAATTGTGAAATTGTGCTTTTTTTGACATTAGCAGAATATTGTAAATGTTTTGCTAATGTAAACACAGCAAAGCCTTAGTCGTGTATGGTTCGTTTGTTGACAGTCTTGTTTTCTTTTCTCTTACTTGCTGGTTATATTGTTAAAGACAATCACAGTCACGAAGGCAGTAATGCTCACAATTATTATTACCGGTGCCACACAGAGATGTGTTTTCAGTCTTGCGAAGAAGGAGAAGAAGAAGAAGAAGAAGAAGAAGAAGAAGAAGAAGAAGAAGAAGAAGATGATGAAGAAGAAGATTCTCAGCCCAAAACAAAGACACGTTTTATCTTGGTGCTTTATTCTGATGCCTTTAGGTGTTCTGTCAGGGCCGCAAAAACAAATCCCTCCCTCATCCATCCATCGCCTCTTCCTGCTTATCCTTGCAGGGTTGCAGGGGGTTGGGGGAGTCTGGTGCTTATCTCCACTGTCAGTCCATCACAGGGCCAAAAATAAATTACTTTTCTAAATCATTCATTTCATCTGGAACTAGTAGCTCCTCCATTGTGTTTATTGCTTGTATTGTTATATTTTCTTCTGTTTGGGTTTTACTCTGTGAGCTAGGCGAACTCAGAGTTCATGCACAATGTCCATTAACGGTTGAGATTTCATAATGGAGTGTCCAGATTGCAGACATTTTCTGTGACAAATTTCCTCATTTCCATCAGTCCAAATGGACATTAAGTTGGATGAGTTAGTTTGGTGGCAGCGGTGCTTTAGCAGCTCAGGGAGGAGATGGAGGAGCTCAGGCTTTTCACAGATTACCTGTCACGTCATAATGATCATTTTAACAAACGTGTAAAAACATCATTTTGTGAAAGTCATACTGTGACTTTGCATCATCCATGTCTATTATATTTTTAACTTTGCTCACAGAAATAATTACATATTTTTGCCACGTATTTGTCTTAAATACATGGAAAACTGAAAAACACACTGTCCATACAAAGCAGGAAAAATATCTTCACTTTTTCACGATTTACATGTACAAACAAAAATACTGCATTGGATGATCTCAAAAGCAAAGTTTATACAAAAAAAAGTTTGTTCAGTTTCATATAACATCTCCTAGAGATAATCAAAGAAAGAAAGGACAAAACAGATACAAACAGAATGTAAAACAGAATTTTAAGAGTCGCAACATCAGCTCTGCTCCATCTCTTCATGTTTCAGGGTTTTTTTATTTTCATGTTTTTTAATTTTAAAGTTTCAGGTTTTTTGTATTTCCTAAACAGAAGTGTGAAACGTGTATGCATCTAAATACTTAAATAAAAGGCTTTTAAAATGTGATTCTGAGGAGGAACAGTCATGATGGAAAATAATACAACTAAAGTAAAAAATAAAACTATAAATATTATTATTATCATTATGTTGCTATCCCATTCAAATGCTTTAATAGCTCTCCAGTAAACAGTAGACAATATCCAGAAAAGAGTCACCTTCCACGAGATATATGGAATAACTAAACTATTACTAAATTAGAAGTTTGATGTGTCCTATAATCTATAACACACCAAGTAAACCCTTGTTCTGATTTCTGCTGCTGAGCTTAATGAGTCTGCTGATCTGCATATCAGACATGGAAGGCATGACGCTCCATTTGAAGAGTCCTGTGTGGAATAATCCAATGTGACTGTGTCAGTTTGGCTTCGCTCACACAGCTTTTCCTCTGTGATGTGAGGCGGCGACACCTCAGGGTGAAAGCCGCTGATTTTTCTTGTTTTTCTCCTCCCTGATCTGAGCCGTAAAGAAAGACACAATGAGATGCTGTTCCAATGAATTCTACCTAAAGGCAGTGGATTTAAAAAAAACAAAAACTTTTATGTATCATCTACTGTTAGATATTCTACAATAAATATTTTAAATATTGATGCAGCCTTGTAGCTCAAGGAAAATCTACTATCGGCCTGTACTGTGTGGCACGTAAGTGTCTACTGACATTTATGATTTATCTCAGTCTGAACTGAAACATGAAGAGGTGGAGCAGAGCTGCTGTTGTGACTCTTAAAATTACGTTTTACGTTCTGCTTGTATCTTATTTGTCCCTTTTTTTTCTTTCTTTCTTTCTTTCTTTCTTTCTTTCTTTCTTTCTTTCTTTCTTTCTTTCTTTCTTTCTTTCTTTCTTTCTTTCTTTCTTTTTTTCTTTCTTTCTTTCTTCCTTTCTTTCTTTCTTTCATTTTAATGTTTGAGTTGTATTGTTTAGATCCTTCAGGCTAAAAAGTCAGTTGTAAAGCCAGGACAGCTGACCTTGGACTTCTGGCTACAAGGACTGGCTTCAAGCCCAAAGGACACATAACCTCTATGTTAGTGAAGGAGGAGAGCTGCTGTAGGCTGGAGCTTTAAATGTCTGTCCTTAATGTCTGTTCTGAGCTTCTCACACATCCATCTTTAAGAGGCGCTGTTATGTAAAATAAATTATTTTTGAGCTTCACATCATATTATAGTGTTATTCCCTCATCAATTATGCTGCCATTCTTTCATGCGGGTTTGAGAAAACCTTTAATCTCCATGGCAAAAATTCAGCTGTGCAAAACACCTGGGTGGCCCTAGCTCCGCCTTCGAGACACAGCTCCTCCTCGGAGCTGCAGTTTCCAAGTTTCCGCCTCAGAGCAGCCCTCCCCTGTGACTCTCCCACTCAGCTCCTTCAGACTAGCCAGCAGCAATTACCAAACACCTGGTGGAGCCAGGAGGAGCCATGTTGTGATGTCTTCCTGAAGTTGGAGTTTCAGGAAGAGGAGATGTTTCTTAAAGAGACAGAGGCACAATTTCAAGGTGCTATTTTATGAAGTCACATTTCTTTTAAGTCATATTTGACATAATTTTTTACAACAACTGAAGGCAACCTATTTACTTGACTGGGCTATAAAATGGCACAGTGTGGCTGGGAAACACATCATATTGCTCCTTTGATGTACTTTTCAAAGATAATTCAAAAGCTAAATGAATAAAGACAAATAACGAGTTGACCAATTAGAATAATAACAGGGCCTGTTTCCCTGTCAGAAACATTTAAACTTTTTCTTAGATAATATTGACAACTACTTTGTTTTTCTTTTAACAAATTATTTTTACAAAAACTCTTAGCTTCTTACTCAACATTTATTTTTGCTCACTTCGTCTCCCCTCTTCATCAACCATCTGATGTGTTTCTTTTGTTTGTTTTTTTGCTTTTGTGAAGAACACAGATCTTACCCCCTGTCGCGTCAACACGTCCCCATTACCGACTTCACACTTTTTTTTTTTAATTTGAGTTTATTTCTGTGACAGCAGGTGCTCTGACAGATAAACAGACAAATTAAGGAGACTCTCAGTCACTCTCAGGTGAATCGTGCCTCTTTATTTTATTCCACATCATTTCTCCTCCTCTTGTTCAAACACGACCCTGCGCCGCGGCGCTGGGTTCGGCAGCTGCGAGGGGAGCAGGTGAGGAATGAGATTGAATTCCTGTTTTCTTGCTGTGGAGTCTAATGGCTCTGATGAGATGCGACAGAGAGACAACGAGTTGCGGAGGGGCAGAGGATCTAAACCTCCCCATCCAAGTGCTGCTCCACGCATCTGTTTTAGCGGCTCTGCCCAGCTGACGTGCTGTTCGGCCTGATTGGCTGATGAGGGGCTTAAAGAGCTGGACTCATTTACTGGACTGCGGCTTCCCGCCAGCACTGATCACATGATGGACATCAGCACATCTTGATTGGAACAGACAGAGAAAATAATAAAAAAAAAAAAACTTACTTTTAATTAGGTCTGTACAGACTGGAGTTTCCTGGCCGATCACTGATCTTTACACAGATTTACCAGCTCATTCCGGTTTTAACCAATAACATTTCTTTTTGTCTGAAAAGTTGCTTATTATATTGACAAAGTTGCTAAGTTGGAAACAGTAAGATGACTTTTGTTAACTCCCCAAATGCAGATATTACCTGATGGGTGACACTATCAGTCATCTCACACAGCAGACAAATGGGAACAGTTGGTGATTTTCAGACTTTTACACAAGTAAATAACATAAGTTTCACATGTAAGTATCAGCACATCGCCAATCTCTCAAAATTAAGGAAAACGGGGCTGATTTATCGGATGGTTGATACATCGATGCACTGCATATTATTGTTTCACCTACTAGAGACAAAAGAAATTATAAAACTGCATCATTACTTCAGACACTGGGCCATTTGCTTATCTTCCAAGTTCTGGTAAGGATCTGGTTCTAGCATGATCTTCATCCTGGGTAAATTTTTTGTTCTGCACCTGTGGAAAAAATTTCAAAACAGAAAAATATTTGACTTTTGGACATTTTCAAATTTAGAATCTCTCATTTCCTTGTTTTTTCTATAATTTTTTTTAGATTAATCTCAGCACTACTAATGATTAATTATGCATTATTGGCGGAACTGAACACCTCCGTTTTTCTTCTACAGTGATCTTTTTATGCAATTTTATTCTTAAAACATTTAAAACGACTTTTACATCTCCAGTGTTTTATTCATAGAAGCCTTTGGTATCCACACAGCCTTGTTCTCTAATGTATTATTCGCACATTTTCAGGTACGTTGTGTTTATTTCCGCCCGCTATTTCCTTTGCTTAAAAAGCAACATCATCAAATTGACCCAGATTAATCCTGCAGAGATTATAGCTGTCCATATAAATTAAGTTGGCTCACACGGTCATATATTAATAATTCGCCTGGAATGTGATTCTGCACATAAAGAGCCAACACTAATCATGATTGGTGAGTGGGGTTATAGGAGCTGGTGTGTGTGGAGATGAGGCAGACCAGAAGTGCGTAAGTAGTTGGCTGGTGTGCCGCTGCGTTTTGCGCTTTGGTATCGTTTGTATTTATTTTTTTCCATCAGTGCAGCGCTGTGTGCGCGGTGCGTAAAATGAGTGAAGACGCGCCGAACTACTTTTGCTCTCCAGGATTCCAGTGAGAAGACTCGAGCCTATATATTTTTTTAAAGTCTGGGATCGGGGTTATGCCCAGAAGATGGATGAGCTCTACAACGCCACCGAATGCAGCGGCGAAAACGGGACGAACGTCTCCGCGAACTGCAGCGGCGCCTTCAACAAGTTCATCCAGCCCGTGTGGCAGATCACGCTGTGGGCCGTCGCTTATTTCGGCATCGTGGTGGTGTCTGTGGTCGGCAACGTGGTGGTCATCTGGATTATTCTGGCGCACAGACGCATGAGGACTGTCACCAACTACTTTCTAGTGAGTTGTGCGTAAAAATAGGGCGTTTTGATACGGGAGTGAGGAAATTAGGCTTTTTATTGTAATACAAGAATTTGTCTATTTATACAGCGACGCAAAAGTCTGTGCGTACGACAAGGACTCTGTAGGAGCTGCGATCATATATAGAAATCAATCATTAAAAGCAAATCTCAACGTACTGAGTTTGATACTGACTTCCAGTCTCTGTAAATTAGAGAATAATCTGCTAGTTTGAAGGGAACTTTATCTGTTTAAGTATTTTGGTTGATAGATTATAAATAATAATAATAATAATAATAATAATAATAATAATAATAATAATAAAATATGACCCAGATAAATTAACTCTACAGGTTTTTTAAGAAAAAAAAAACAACAAACAGCAAACATCTTTCATTGAGCATAATTGCAAAATCAACTGATGTCTCAAACTCCAGCTGAGCTTCATTCTTCTTCTCCTTCAGTCTAAACCTTTGACCTGTCTGCTGCTTTCCCGTCTTCAGAAAACTGTTCCTCTGAGGTCTTCCTGCATTCATGCTCAGATTAAGTTACACTCAGGTGAACTCTGTTCACTCATTAGGTGTCATCTGAAGGCACCTGGTTGATTTTTGTTTAAAAAAATCTAATTCAGTTCCCACATTTTAGATTTTTCATTTGTGAAAACCTTTGAAAGCCGTTGTCGATTTTCCTCCACTATAACGATGTGTGCCGAATTGTTTATGTCATTAATGACATAAACTTCCAATGAGACACATGGAAGTTTATGTCATTAATGAGACAAAATGTGGAAGGCTCCCAGGGGTTGGATAATTTTCCTCAATGAGCATAAATCCTGAGATCTACTCTGATAAAGGAAGTGTTGGATTGTTTTCGGTGTTTTTCAGTTCCCAATCAGATCTGTCTCTGCCTCTGAACACTCAAAAAAATGAACTTAGGGGGTTATTAGATTAATAAAAGAATATCATGTACTTTTAACACAATAATTTCATGTTTTAAACAAAAACGTGATAAAATCATGTTGAACAAACAAGAAATTCATCAACTTAACGTTTATGAAATTGAATCATGTTGAGATAACACGATTCATTATAGTCAGACTGATCTTGTGCTGGAGGCGACGAGCGAGATCACGGCAGATCCCGCGAGATCATGGGAAATCACACGAGGCCCTGCGAGATGATTGTTTTTCGTGCCAGGAAAACGCCAGCTGCAGTTTAGAGAATACTAAATTTTCCTGGCAGGATTGTGCACATATCAGTGTTGCTATGTACACTGAAAGAAATAACTCTTTGGATTAACATAAAAAAAAACCATGGAAAGATTTTCCACCTGATTACTTTGCTTTATTTCAGCACTATGTAATTCTGTTACTTCAATTTAAAGCAAATGTGTTGGCTCAACTTAACTTTTGTGGTTGATTCAACTTATTTACTTTAGTTGGACCCAATGTAATTTAATAGAACCAGACCAACTACTTTGCAATGTTTTGGACCAAATAATTGACTTTACTTGATTAAGATGAATGCAAATTTAGTTGAAACCAACTTATTTAACAGTGATACCTTCACACTATGTAATTGATGTACTCATGTCAATGGCTAACATGTGTTAACATCACATGAAGTGATGGTTAGCTGGTAATTAATCAGCGTTTTTTCTAACATTTATTGCCTGCTTGCTCCATGCTTGTGTCAAAGCACAACTGAATTGAAGTGGTTATTGCATTTATAAAAAATAACATGTTTAACAGAATTATTTTATATTTCAAAGGCAAATATGACAAAATCACGTCAAATAAACATAAAATTCAACAACCTAGCGTTAATAAAATGTATTCAAGTTGAGACAACGTGATTCAATGTAGTCAGACTAATCTCCCGCCGAAGAGGGTCTAGCGAGACCCGGAGATCACGCGAGACACTGGCGAGATTACGGAAGATCACGCGAGATGCTAGCGAAATTAAGGAAGATCACGCGAGATGCTAGCGAAATTACGGAAGATCACGCGAGATGCTAGCGAGATCACGCGAGATCTTGTGTCTGGGAAAACTTCAAACTGTTCTTTCAAGAGAAGCGGGAAGATTCCTGATTTGGATCTGCTTAATTTGAAAAAGGTAAGATTCAGTCTATTTTCATCCGTCTAAATCAAAATAAAAATCGAAATAAAAAGATGCAAATTAATATCATCAGACTTTTTAAAAAAAACATTTTTTTCTATGTTCGGTCACGTTTCTATGTAATTGATGTACTCAAATCATGCTAACATCACATGAAGCAGTGTAAGGGTCACAAAGCTGCTGTCAAGACAAAAAACGGACCCCATAAATGTCACAGTTTTGCTCCTCCTCAGGTTGTTAAAACTCCCTGGAAAAAAGTTGGACTGATGTAAATTCAGCATCTGGTGCCATACAAACTCTGAAGTCTGAGGTTTAGTGGATTTTAAACACTGGGGCCAAACATAAGTCTATTTAAATGTTTTTTTATTATTATTATTATTTAATTTCAGTACTGTTATTATGTAGGTAAATGCAGAGTGGACATTGGATGCACACACACTTTTGTGGCTTTCTATCGTAACACAGATTCTTAATTTATTAATAATAAAAAGTATTAAATTTGAGTCAGAGGAACCTTTTTTTCTAACAGCATTGTTTCATATGCAGACAAAAATATTAAGTAACTTTACCTAAGATGTTAGTACTGATCTATTTGGAAATAACTACCACACATAGTCATGACATTTCCTCCATCCAGGAAATAAGACAGGTTCTTCATGTATAAGATGTTTGGTTTGTGTACAGTGTCAGGGCTTTGTACTTGCACATAAATTGGACTGGTTTAGAATGACAGTCTGTGTGGTGGATCCTCAGACTGTCATTTCAATTGAGGAGAACAGGCCACGGAATATGGGGCCTATTTGGGATTCATCCCTTCTCTTCATGTTTTTCCATATGAGACAATATACCGTATTTTCCGCACCACAAGGTGCACCGGATTATAAGACGATTTTTGTGAAAATGTAGAAAATATGGTACCTTTTCTAAATGGAAAATCTTACCACTGGACTCACAATTAACACAGACAGGTCTTTGATGGACCTTAGCTGTTGTTGAGTCAGCCAAATAAATGTAAAGTTATTTTTTTATTTAATGAGATGTGAAATCTCTCCCCCGCAATACCCCACCCATGTTCCCATCATCAAGGTGCACAAATGGCCGAGACCGTCTGTGGAATCTTCGTTATTCGACCGGAGAGTGCAGAGCCTGGCGATGCCATTGAGGATGTTGGGATTCTCCTGGACGGAGTGGAAGTGATGAACAACTTGGGCAATCTATCTTTACATGTTTTTCCAAAGACCGCAGTCGAAAACTAAATTTTAACTGTTACAGTTCGCAAAGTTGAGCGAATTTACTGACACTTTTTATGTTGTTAAGAATTTGATCTATGCTAAACACAGCCCAGTTTTTTTCTGGAAAAACAAAACTGACCTTTTGTTGTTTATTTCAACTTTCAACTCAGCTGTTTTTTGTGCTGTGTAAAAAGAAAATGGATAACAATTTTGAAAATACAGTTCATGTTGTACTTTTTCTCATTGTTGAGTGTTCTTTCTTCTTTCAGTGTGGTCTTAAAACACTTAATTTAATAGCACTTAAGAAAATGTCTTTGATTTAACATAATTCAATCATGGAAAGATTTTCCACACGATTATATAGCTTTCTTTCAGCATGAAGCATGTTTGTTCAGCTAACTTAATTTTCATGAGTTGGATCAACTTAATTAAGTAGTGTGAAGTTA
Organism: Poecilia mexicana; assembly: GCF_051168715.1. Lineage (NCBI taxonomy): Eukaryota > Metazoa > Chordata > Actinopteri > Cyprinodontiformes > Poeciliidae > Poecilia > Poecilia mexicana. The sequence goes on from NW_028263381.1 coordinate 2,434,449, forward strand.
TCAGTGTAAAATTAGTTAGGCTGGCTCTATTAAATTACATTGGGTCCAACTAAAGTAAATAAGTTGAATCAACCACAAAAATTAAGTTGAACCAACACATTTGCTTTAAATTGGAATAACCTTAATAAATTAAGTTGAACCAACACATTTGCTTTAAATTGGAATAACCTTAATAAATTAAGTTGAACCAACACATTTCCTTTAAATTGGAATAACCTTAATAAATTAAGTTGAACCAACACATTTGCTTTAAATTGGAATAACCTTAATAAATTAAGTTGAACCAACACATTTCCTTTAAATCGGAGTAACAAAATTACATAGTGCTGAAATAAAGCAAAGTAATCAGGTGGAAAATCTTTCCATGATTTTTTTATGTTAATCCAAAGAGTTATTTTTTTCAGTGAATATAACCCTCATCTAATAAGTTGCATTTTGAAAGATTGTGACCTTTAAATTTGACTCGGTGTGTTTGCTCGTTCTCATGAGCTTAATCTGAGAAACCATCCATTGCCAACATAGAAATGGAAAGGACTCTCTCTTTCAAGTGCATACAATGTCTAGGTTTAGATTTAAAATAAGGATATGCAAAATCATGTTAAGTTTATAAGTTGGATCAAAGTGAATTTTGTCTTTCCTCTGCAGGTGAACCTCGCTTTCGCCGAGGCCGCCATGTCTGCATTCAACACAGTGATCAACTTCGCCTACGCCGTTCACAACGAGTGGTACTTTGGTTTGGTCTACTGCCGATTCCACAACTTCTTCCCCATCGCCGCCATATTTGCCAGCATTTACTCCATGACAGCCATCGCTCTAGACAGGTGTGTCACGCTCTACCAGGCGTTTGTGTCTGAATCATGATCTGTCACGACACGAGAGTCTTCCTTTAAAACAACAGAGGTCACATTTCTGGTACCACATCTAGCAGATCTGGACATCAGGATGAGGACAAAGAAAGGAGGCTGGAGGAATGAGAGCAGGGATGCACCAATGTGAATATTTTGAGCCAAGATCAATGCTCAGTATTAGTATTGCTGATGACTAATATTTATTGATATATTTCTAGATTTTTCCTAAACGTTTGGCACCATAAAAATATACAAAACGGAAAGAAATATTAGTTGTTAATCTTGATCCAGTTTTCACTTACAGATACTGATATGTTAAAAATTGACTAACACAAGCCAATAATGATCATACAAAATGGGAATAATCTTTCATTGAAGCTAATATTCAGAAGATATCACCACCAACTAGCCTTAGCATTCACAGCATTCTCTGCTGACAGGAAGCTATAGTAAAGCAGAAAGCATGGGGGTGGGGCTAAGACCCTCCTCCTGGCTGTGATTGGTTGTTTCTGATCGAGGCAAAAGAGCATAATTTTTTCACAGATTTTCTATCTCATGCCAAACTGTCAAATCATAGTGACCGTATTAATGAATATGTAAAGGAAAAAAATAAATGCAAGTTAAATAAACCAGCGAAATGCTATGGCAAAAAGGAAGAAAAAGTCATTTATCAACTTTATTTTATTAAACACACAAAATGTAAAATATACATTGTAAAATATGTAAAATAGATGTAAAATTTTACATATGTTGTAAAATATGTTACAACAATCACAAAAGATAAATTTTGCACTAAAAATGTTTAGAATAACCAAACCAGTTTCAAGGTTGTTCAAACCAGAGTTATTGCACTTTTACAATTTTAGCCTAATTCATTTCATCTTTTAATTTCCTTTAAAATGCCTTGCTGCTGAAATGTGCTATACAAATAAAATTTGATTGATTGATTGATTGATTGATTGATTGATTGATTGATTGATTGATTGATTGATTGATTGATTGATTGATTGATTGATTGAAAACACAGGTTGTTGCTTAAAAGTTACACAAAGTTTCTGTCTCTGTTGAACACGAGCATTAACAATTATCCCACTTTGTTGAAAGCGACCCCAGACACAGTTGTTGTTGTCTGGGGTCAACATAACTGTACTTGGGCAGTACTTGAAAGGTCAATGCTGTTTGATTTTAAAAGTTTCAGTTTCTGGTAGATGAAGTCTTCCAGTATCCTTCAAGTGCAGAACAGTGCACACAGGTCCATATTAACCTGGTTATAAAACTCTCTTAGAAGGTCAAGTGCTATTAAATTAGAGGCAATAATTGTCTATTTAACTCTAAATGAGTCTCAAATCATTGTCAGAGTTGGTTAATTTTCATTCTGTGAGATTAATAGAAATCAGAGGCCACCCAGGAGGAAAATCATGCTCTTAGCAACCGTTGGAAATAATAAGAAGAAATTGCAATTTATAGTTGATTATCACGGAAAGTCCATTTCAGTGAAGTTGCTCCATAAATTCTTTTGTGTGTGTGTCCGTGTGTGTGTGTGTTTGCAGATACATGGCCATCATCCACCCTCTGAAGCAGAGGTTGTCATCCACTCAGACTCGGTTGGTGATCGGTGTGATCTGGCTGCTGGCTCTGCTGCTGGCCTTTCCTCAGTATCTCTACTCGTCCACCGCAGTGCTGCCCGGACGCACGGTCTGCTTCATAGACTGGCCTGAATACAACACTGTTGACTTCAAAAAGATGTGAGTAGCTGAGCTGGTGTTTCCTCCTGACCACAGTGTTGTCTTCCAACTTGTGAGAAGCAAGTTGAAATCATGTAATGATGAAGTTATTCCCATGTGTCTTTTTTTTTTTTTAATTCAGTGTTGAGATGACATTATCCTGAGAGGACAATTAGACAATTAGTAGACAATTAATAAAACATCCTTGGGCTAATTAGGCATTTTTGTTGTTGTTGGAAGTGTAACAAAACCTTTAGATTTTGAATTTATGATGGTCAAATCAAACATTGGACTTTATTTGGTTTCAAAGTAAAAACTGTCACCAACAGACATCTAAATATGGTTCATTAGCCAAGAGTTAGCAGGAATCATTTCTTGATGGTGGGACTCATAATTTTACTCTACAGATGTGACAAGTTACTATGGTACAAAATGGTGACTCAGGATGGATTCCCATCTAACGTTTAGTCCGTTTTAATCCAACGGATTAAAACGGACTGGATTTTCTGTTTGCCTAGAAAATCCAGTTCGTCTGGGAAGGTGTGAAGGTGCTCTCAGACTCTGATCCACTTACAAACGTAGGTGTTGGTTCGGTTGAAGTGAACTCTAGTTCAGTTTGAATGCACATGTGAATGCTCTAAACTCTGATGCCACTCCATTTTTGTTCACATTTCGTGAAGTAGTAAGATGTGCTCAGCGACTTCTTCAGAGATTCTTGTGACATTTCCTTCAGTGATTCTAGGTGCGGCGCCCCCACAGGCGAGGAGGGGAACAGATTTTTTTAAAGTGTTTGATTCTTTTGACACAGTGCAGTGCGAAAGCAAACCATCACCACCTGAACATTTAACAGATATTGCAATTTTGGTCCCTAATTGAACTGAGTCTACTGGACTAATAGGTGTGAAAACACCCTGAGTGTGTCAACAACTGAAATACACATGATATCCCTGAGCATATGGTGCCATCTGGATATGAATTCCACTTATGTCTTGAGGGAATGATCTGCAAAGAAATGTTGGTCCTTTTACACAGGACCATACTTTTAATGCACCATTTTGACTACATTCATAATCAATAAATTAAAATATGATGAGTATCATGTCAGATTAAAACCCCTTTTTGAAAATGACAAACCTTAAGCACGTATTACCCATACTTTTCATTAAGCACACATGTTTTTCATTGGTCTGATGTAATATTTTATTCATAAATATGTTTTTATTAGCTGCAAGTGGAAAATCATCATCATTAACAATAAAGTCTCGAAAACATCAGTCTGATCAGTCAAATGAATGTGTATTATGGTTTTCACTTACTGAAATAAATAGATTTTGGCTTTACATATTTATTTGCAAAATTTCAACTTTTACCTCAGTGAAGGAGAGGATTACTCCAATCCTTTCTGACACTCTTCACCATTTTTTATTCATAGCCAGTAAGCGCTCCAGGTCTCAATTTTTCCTTTTTTCTTTTTCTCCTCATCTTCCAAAATTATCACCAACTTCCAGCCGACAGGTTTCTGTCATGGAATCTGCATGTCACAGCGCCGCTGGCCTTTGAGAATCCTGCAGGCTGTAAAATATTCATAAATAAAGGCAGCCTGTCCCCAACACGTATAACTGCTACAGACCTGTGGAAAAGCTTTGGGGTCCATCACAAATGTCTTCTGTTTATTTTTAAAATGTTATTATTATTATTTTAAGCATTCAAATGTTGCTTTCATTTATTCAGGAGAAACACAACCAAAACCAACCAGGTCCTGTGTGAAAAGGTCAACTTACTAACTGCAATCAGGTGTGATAATAACAAGTATCGACTGTGGAATTTTGGATCAATCTCTATTTTTTTACAGAAATGTTTAATTCAGCTACAGTGGAGCTGAACTGTTTCCAGCACATTTTATAAAACGTCTGTAGATCTGAGTTATTTTACCCCCACTTCACCTTATCAGTCAGGTTCTATTTAAGTTCTTTCTTTCTGCTAAAGGTCAGGCAGTGACCAGGCCAGTGAAACTCAACTCAGCTAATCACAGTAAATTCATGATTCACCAGGTTTATTACTTTTTCACATAGAGCCAGTTCTGGTTGGCTATTTTTCTCTTTGGAAAATGAAATCATCTTTCCAAATCTGTGTTTTTTTCACTTAGGATACGGCTGTGATGATAATAACACATGATGTGAAAAAGCAAAACAGTGTAAACTGAAGACATTTGGAAGGGGGTGAATACTTTTCTCAGCACTGAAGGCAAACTGTGTGAGTGCAGAGAGATGGCATTTGGTATGAAAGGAGCGAAGTAAAGCAGATGTTCAAATGTCTTTCTTAATATCATAGTAGTCCATGTTGGAGCATTTTAGTTTTGATTTACTCATTCTGGAATCGCAAACATGCTTTACTTAAATTGCCTGTTTCCTCTTACTGGCACATTATAGTGACACTTTCAAAAAATATGTAAATATTCTATTCTTTATAAAAGTTCCATACTGCAACTTCGACTGCTCCATAATAGATTACCTGCTTGCGTTTGTGTTGCCGCAGCTACTATGTGTGCGTGACCGTACTGATCTACTTCCTGCCCCTTTGCATCATGGGATGGGCGTACATGACGGTGGCCGTCACCCTGTGGGCGAGCGAGATTCCAGGAGACTCATCTGAACACTACGCAGAGCAACTCATCGCCAAACGCAAGGTAACCCAGACAACAACACCCGAACCCGTCATTTAACCTGATGATTTTTTTAATCCCTAACATGTAAAGCAGCCGGAGAGATTAAGCAGGCATCACCACCGTACCTCCTCTGGCAGGTGGTGAAGATGATGATCGTGGTGGTGTGCACCTTCGCCGTGTGCTGGCTGCCGTACCACGTCTACTTCCTGCTGCACCAGTTCTTCCCCGAACTGTTTGAGGAGCGCTACATCCAGCAGGTCTACCTGGCCGTCATGTGGCTGGCCATGAGCTCCACCATGTACAACCCAGTCATCTACTACTGCTTGAACAGCAGGTGAGCTGCTTAGCATGAAAAAAAAGGCGAGTTGTCTGTCAGCGTGGGTGTTTTGCCATGAGTTGGGCTGTAATCTGGGTTTGTGTGCACAATCCTTTCCGCTTATTAATCCTTTCCCGCTGTGTACCACCCACCCCTCCTCTACCGGCAGGTTCAGAGGAGGCTTCCAGCAGGTGTTTTGCTGCTGTGCTCCCACCGTCACCAAAGAGGAGCTGCTGGAACTCAAATCTCCTCGTTACCTGCAAACCCAGGTCTGTGTAAGAAGGACGAGTCAGAACAACAAGCGTGTGTTCATTCATTCATTCCGTTCATTCATTCATCTGCTGCTTTTACCCGCCATGTGTCCCGACATACAGAGTAGCTGTGTTTCCATTATAAATGTGCGCAGAAATTTTGTCTGTATTTTGCTAATGTTTGACAAAAAAAAAAGAAAAAAAAACGCAATTTCGCAATTGCGGTGTTTCCGTTCTTAGAGAAGTGAAATTAAAATCACATGTGAATAAACTTGTTCACGCGATAAGTCATTAAAATCATGTAAGTGACCGATGAAAACAGGTACATTAGATATATTCATAATTCAGTGATGGTGCTAGAGATCATCATCTGTCAGCCAATCAGAGGAGATCAGGTCTCATTCAGGCTTTGGAGCGACAAGCCCCGCCTACTTGGAGCGGCTTCATATGCATCATTTTGGGAAAATTGTAGTCTGCAATTTTACAGAAGAAATATGGATTCAACACGTTTGAATGACACAACATTTTGTGTTGTGTGTCATTCAAACGTGAATGACCCAGAGCTGGGGATGATAATGCTGTGATTTATTGTATTGTGATGCTGTGAGAGCTCTGGTGGAACCAGCTGCAGACTGTCCAAAAACCCCCCCAAAACAAACCATCATCCTGCTACTACTTCCTGTCGCCTTCTTCAACATTTCTCCCAGTAGTAACATTGTACTGTTGATCAATGCACATGCAGTTTTAGATGTATATAGATGTATTTCGATGCAACCTGAAAACCACCTCATCATATGGCGCTAAAAACTTTTTACCGAAAAATGTGTCATGATCCGTGTTTCTGTGTATTTATTTGAAGGTTTTTCTGTGTTCAGTTTCTGTCCTGAGTCTCTGTTGTTTCTGCGTCTTCCTGTTGATTGCTTCCCAGGTGTGTCTCATTCCTTGATTACCCTCCCTGTGTATTTAGTCCCACCTGTTGTCTTTGTCTCTTGTGATTCATTTGCAGTCAGAGTGGAACTGTAAAGTCCTGTGTTGGTTTAGCTCCCTTCGTCAGTCCTCAGCTTTTCAGTTGCTACCGGTAATTAGCTGTGTGCTAACTCTCTGCCGTGCTGCCTGTGTTGGACTATGTTTGAGCTCTATTCATCAAATTCATCATTTTCTTCTACAACCTGGGCCTCTCACCACCACCACACTCCACCCATTGACGGCGAGTTTTTTTCGAAATTGCTGTGTTTCAGTTAAGCAAACTGATTTTCGTAATTTTTATTTGCGCAATTTTATGGTTAATGGAAACGCAGTTACTGTAACTGTAAGGACTTGACACACTCTCTTTGTCTATGTATTAAAGTCACTTGGTGTTAATGTAGAAGCTTTCGCTCCTTCTACTATTTTTAACCCAGCTGAACCTCTACACAGTGAAACCTGTTTGTTGTTCAGTATTCATGGATTCACTTGTTCACAGAATTTTTTTGAGGAGCATTATTCAATAGAAAATTCAGTTTGGAATGCTGATATTACTTGACACGCTATTGGCTGGTTTTGCAAAGCAGCCGAATCCTGGGGGTCAGCTCCACAGATATAAAGAGTTTTTATCAAACCTCATGGAGGCTGAGGATGAAAATGCTCTGATTTTTTTATTTATATCTACTCAAAGGAGGAACAGAACCGAAAAGAAAGAATGAAGTATCAGAAAATCAGTTCAGGTTTTGTTGTCTTTGAAGGATAAATTATCAGTACATCAGAATCTGTTGTATTTCTTGAAAACAAAACTCCTTCTTGTTTTCATCTCCTGCCTGCGTCTGACCTGCTCTATTGGTATCTGACTGAATATTCTTCTCCCTGCTGGTGTGCACAACCAGTGCAGTCACAAAAACCTTGATTGTACGTGGATGTCTGCAGAGAGTCTGAGTGGGTACGACGCTGTGGTTGAGTGGACGTTAGAGCGGACTGGAAGGTATCGGCTCGGCTTAAGACAATGGAGAGAAGTTGTTTTATAAATGCTGATGAAGACAGAATTTTAAGCCAAACAGTGACTGATATAGGTTTTATGGAGAATTAACGCTTGAGTTGAATCTGTCCTATAAAACTGTTTTGAATTGTTTTTCTCGTAGCTTTTTGTTGCAGGGTAAATAATGCATAACAGAGACTCTGTAAAAATACTGTGGCTGGCTAACCTTTGGTTGCTAACAATGCTAATTTTGCCATGTGTTTCGTTACCTAACCTCGACGGATGTTTTTAGAGTTCTAATGAGTCTGCGCCAACCGGTCTTTATGGGTACACCTTTAGAAATGCTTGGTATGGAGTCAACAAGGCATCTGAGACGTTTCTGACATTTTTATTTACATTGACATGATTGATTCAAGCAGCTGCTGCAAATCTGTTGGTAGGATGATCAATGGTTTCTATGGTAGTTCTATCTGACATGCTATTGGCAGTCGTTTGTAAAACAGACAATCCAGGTGCAGCATCCGTTTTCCTTGGTAGTTGCTGTACCCACTAAGAGTAAAGATAAGGAAGTCCAAGGGTTTCCTTACTGCACTGTGCACTTTAATGCATATTTGGTTATATTTAATGCATATTTGGTTATATTTTGGAGTTTAAACTATCAAAATGAGAAGATATAAGCGTTTTAGAGGGGGGCTGAAGTATTTGCTCATTTCTGTTGTACTGCTGTGAATACTGGGGAGCCAGTGCAGTCACACCTGAAGTATTTACCCTTTTATTCCCCATGTTGAACTTCAACAAGCTGACTTCAGCACATCTAGGTGTCTTCCTTTGATTTGGCTGATTTGCTATTTGTGTTAAGCATTTGAACTGGTGAACCTAATAAAGCGGCATCATTCCAGCATCAACTAGTAGATGCTGTTTTTTTTATTTTAGTGTCTGAACTTTCTTAGGTGTTGCATCTGTCCCATTGTGTCCCTGGTTCCAGATACTAAAATATGCATGAACATTTCACATGTTGTTTGTGCTGTGTCTGATCAAAAATGAGCTTAAAGTCATTTTTAAACCATTGCACTTTGGTTTTGTTTATATTTCACACAGAAACCCAACGTTTTAGGGAACATGGTTGTTTGGGTAGAATAGAGGTAATTCTGAGTGTAATTGATCTAAAGATGAACTCTGCCATCTGTCACCAGCCCATGGTAAATAACACAACTCTCTCAGCTAGGACATGCATCAACGACTGTCTGGACTTTATCTGCTCACCGAATTGTTGATGCTCTGCTTTCAGGTCAGCATATACCCCGCAAGCCGAACAGAGACCGTTGTTCCCGCCGCAGCAACTGAGGCGCCACCTGCTGAGTCGCATGTTTATCCTCACGTGGAGGTCGCGACGAACGGCTCAGTCTCTGACACGCTGCCCTAAAGCTCTCACGTTTCCACCTATGGGGGTAAAGAGTGGAGAGGCCCGGATGCTAATGCTGCTAACCAACCTGTGTACAGGTCACGCATGAGGTAAACGGCTGATACAACTACATGATAACATTGGATGAGGGCATCATCACAAAGTGACGTATGAGACTTGAGAGAATCTCATCCGTCATCACCTGCACGGCTCATTCTTGACCCACCATGTTCCTGACTTGGGGGGCTGGTTGAAGAGGAACTCCTGTGTTTGCTTAGCAACAGTGTCAATTCGTTTTTAACTGCGTTGTATGGGAGCTTGGGGAGTGCTTGCAGACTGCCTGTCTGTACAGAGCCAGCACCTGTTGGGCAGGATTAGCCCCTTGTTTTGACAATGTGTGGAGCCTGTTTGGGTTTGCAGCAGCCAGGTCACAGGCCCAGCTAAATATAGAGGTCCAGAGATGGGAGACAAGCCACACATAGCACAACCAGGGGGGAGTCTGAGGCTCATTGCTGCAGACATAAGGCGCAATTTCAATGTCACAGGTACCAGGTGTAGGTGTTTGTCTGGTGTGTCTTTGCCTTGTGATGAACTGCTGATCTGTTTAGATTGTAGCAGTCGCCATGCAGTCATAAAACAGGACAGTAGCTGCGTTTCCATTAGCCATGGAATTGCATAAAGTGAAATTATGAAACTAAACAACAATTTTGACAAAAACGTTTTTTGCACTAGAATGTGTTGGTTTTTCAGACGTATATTGAAATAGATGTATTTCGCAAAACTGCGATGGAAACACTTTTTTTTTGCATCACATTAGTCACATGATCAACAGCCAGATGTTACTAGTGGTGAAAACGATGAAGAAGACGACAGGAAGTGGACGGATGATGTTTTTGTTTTTTTGGATGATCTGCAGCTGGCTCCACCAGAACTCGGACAGCATTATGCAGTTTATAAGAAGTTGTGTGTCATTCTAACATGGTGAATCCGTAACTCTTCTGGAAAATTGCAGATTATAGTTTTCCCAAAATGCTGCATTAGCAGTCACTCCCAAGTAGGCGGGGCTTGTTGCTCCAATGCCTGAATAAGATGCTGATGTGTCCTCTGATTGGCTGATAGATGAGGAACGAATGAATTATGAATGGAACTCATGTATCTGTTAACATCTGTGCTTTGTCATATTGAATAGCAAGTTTATTTTAATTTAATCTCTTAACAGAAACTGCAATTGAGAAATTATGTCTTTTTGGACATTAGCATAACAGCAACAAATATTTGCGCTCTTTTGAAATGGAAACGCAACTAATGTCAGTTTGTAAACCAGATTGAATGGGCGGGTCATTCCCATTCATCACTACAACATTAACTGTTTATTAAAAGCTTTATGCTTTTTTGTTTCTATACACGCTGCCACTACTTCTCTGCAGATTGTTTTATTCATATCCTGGTCACAAAGCGACTCCTGTTTCTGCCTCCAACTGCAGTGTGTATATATATATATATATATATATATATGAACTGGAATTTCTCATAAAAAACAGGAAATTATTTGGTGTAGATGAAAAAGATGCCTCACCCATATCAGTTTCCTAGAAGCACAGAGAAGAATAGTTTCCTGTTCACTGGAAACAAATGTGTGCTGCACACTTCAATTCAGAAACACTTTATTTATCCCAAAGGGAAATTAAATGTTGTCATAACTCATGACAACATTTAATTTGTTGTCATGAGTTATCTGTAAAGAGTTGTGGATGGTGATGCTGTGGGCAGGACGAGTCTCAGGTAGCAGTCAGCCTTGTGATGAATTTTAAGAGGCCTGTGACTGAAGCCAGTGTTGAATGAGAGTCTCATGGCTGTCAAAACATGCTAACAGTTCAATGTCAGAACAGCAGATGTTGTTACACAGAAACATATCCTGGATGATACCATCAGTTGTTGGCTAGCACTGCTAATCCACCTCATTTGCTTTGCCTCTCCTTTTTAAACCTCTGTCTGGCTGGATGGCAGAGAGAGGATGGAGTAGGGGATATGATCCTTTCTCATTATGACTGAAAGAAGAGATGGTTTGAACTTCCTCCATCTCCATCTGCTCGTTGGTCCTGCTTCTTTCAAATGCAGAATATTGACAGACTTGAGAAGATCCTTAACATTAGTTTAAAAAATGTATTACAATTGTAATATGTATTAGCAAAAAGCTGTTAGAATCCATTTTAAGTCTTTTTTTCATAACCTCAGACAACCTCCTTCACTCTTTAGTAAAAATCTAAAAGTTTTGCAGCCTGGTGGATCCCATCTTCTCGATGTCCGTCAATGGATTCTGGAGTTACTGCAGTCAGTCCGAACCAGCCAATCAGGGCTTGGTGTTCCCAGCATCCCTTAGAACACTTCAAGACACAAATTTCTTTTCAGCTGATACCATCCAGCTCACCCTCATCTGAAGCACTTTGAACTGCCGCGGTGCTGAAATGTGCTGCGGAAATAAACTTGACCTGACAACTCAAACAGGTGACGATCCGCTGACCGCTTTTTATCTCGTCTCTCCCTGAAGAGATTGACAAGAAGATTAAAACAATCATTCACAAACAAGAGTTTACTTGTGAAAACAGTAACTGCATAAAGACTTCTGCAGAAGTTGTAACTTAATGACAAAGGTGTTTGTACTCAAATCTGTAACAAGAGAGGAGAAGTTTGGATTAAAACAGCATGAACAATTAATATATAGTGAAAGTTAAAAAAAATAAAACTATTATAACCTGAAGCATTTGGTTTCTAATTTTGGTTTCACAGAAAAAATTTTTACATCTTTGCCATCTCTGAGGCTATTTTGGACCAAATGTCATCTTTGTACTGTGAGATCAAATTGCAAATGTTTTTTGTGTTCAGTGAACTATGTGATTGTACTAACTTTGTAAAGATCTGTACAGTGATGATTATGTATGCAGTACTATGTTTTGTTTTTGTCGGACTTAAACGTTTTAAATGTTCAAACTGATTTTAACATCAAAAATAACCTGAATTTTCAATTAAGTTCAGTTTATTTGTATGGTGCCAATTAATGACAAATCTTCTCAAAGAACTTTAGGAGAAAAAGTCATTTTAACCCAATCATACAAACAGGTTCCCAGTCAAACAAACTGTCAGGTAGAGCTGTCCAATGAGCGGCCCGGGGAACATTTGTGACCTCTGGAGTGATTTTGTGCAGCCATGACTCCAGATCAAATACAGATTACCTCAACTCAGTGCAGGTGGTTGATACAGATGGAGACGTTGCCATTTTTCATTTTTAATCAGCGCAAAATTGTTGCAGGCAAACTTGAGCTTTAGTTTTCCTTTGATGGAAAGACAAATTTTCTCCAAATGGCTGATATGCCGATCCATTGATGTTGATTGAGGTCAAATTTTCTAGAATAAAAGTTTTAAGAAATATTTTTTACTATTTTTTTAAAATTATTATGGAACAAATCAACTGAAATAAACATCTTCCTCCAATACACACTTGGAAAACAATTTTTTAAATAAAATATGGGAACTGAAACTTTTTTTTAGTCCTAAATGGAAAAGATACACACTATCATTCATTTCTCTCAGCTTCTCACTTCTTGTTTCTCTCCTTATAAGAAGGAATATGATATTAAAGGCATTTGGAATATAGACTGGAAATGACATCACAGAAATCTAAAAGCAAGTGTGTGTGTGTGTTTGTGTTTCTGTCTTGAACATGTCTAGTTGTAGGTTTGAACACACTGACTGTAATCTGAATAAAACATAATCCATCACTGATTTTTTTTTGGGGTTTTTTTTTGTGAATAACAATTACTGTTGGCTCGATGAGCGTTGAGCAAACGGAAATCTCAATAAAGCCAGACTTCTAATCGCTCTGCATGAACACAAATCTGTGACATACATCTGCAGCCTCAGCGGTTCCGTTTACCTCTTAATGCAGCTTCCTTTATCATTTCTGCTGTCACACTTAGACAATCAGCTAGAGATCAAAAACATTTAATTAAGAGATTGCTGGGTGTGACAGCTTCCTCTTGTTTTTCCAGTTGGGATTTCTTTTGATAAAACACTTAGTCCATGCTCGAGCTGGTCAGAGTGAGACATCTCTCAGCCACTCCAGAGCTTTGAAGAGGAGGAAAGCAAAACGAGCTGCCAGGAAAATAATCCAGAGTGAGGACTTCACCGAGGCTGGATTTACAGAGCAGCAACACGGCCGTCTGTGCAGCAGCACCAAATATCAGGGCTGCACACTCATCTGTGTTGTACGCTTCAAATTCTCCTTTATCATTCACAGCAAACTGACTTCATTCCTGATTTAAGTTGAGCTAGAAAATAAATCTGTGTATATTTTTGTTTTATGATTCTCTATTATTTTTACTTGTGGTAATGTATTTTATTAAGATGCACCTTTATGTGAGTTAGTGTGAGTGAACTCTAAATGTATGATAGCAGGAAGAAGCCTGCCCCAATATTCAGAACACCTGGCACCTAATCACCTCATGATGGGTGGAGAGTATAAAGCGAGACTCACCTGGTTGCTTCATGCTGGCATTTGGTCACACGTCATTGGGAAGGTCGCTTGTGTGGTGTGCAGGTCTAAAACTCTAACATCAGTAAGTAATGTTTCTCCTTCTGTATAAGACCTACAATTTCAGTGTTTGACTTGAATTGTTTAAATCTAGAAACCACTGGAAGTCTCCTGCTTGGTACTGGTGTGTGGCTGCAATTCACCCTCCCCAGTGCAGTTTTAACATAAAGTGGGTATGTATTGTTTTATTGCACCTATAAGGCTCCATAACACAAAAATGACAGTTATTTATATATATAGAACATATTGGCAAGCCAATCCTCCCGCTGTGGGCTGGAAAGGATTTTCTGGTTGGGGTGGAGTCATCCAGCTCTGGTAGATGACGATGGTTTCCTCTGCCTTCCATCTTCTGTAAATCACCTATTAACCTTTTGATTTAATTCCAGCTCTGACACTGCTGCAGCTCGCTGGAGACCCTGCTGTTTTGTTTCACTGCTTGGTTTCATTTTTTTTTTAGTATACCTTGTTTCATCAGTTGACTTTTTCCATTTTTGTAACTGCTTTGTTTAATTTGTTTGGTTTAAATTTGTTACTTTGGAACATTCTATTGTGTGGCCTCCAGCCTTGCTGCAGGTAGCGGCCTTGGGTTCTTTTAGATTATTCTATTAAAGTATTGATGATTTTAATTGGTTATGTTGGCGTTAACCTCATTTTAGTCTTTGGCCAAGTTTAAATTGTATTTTTTTTTTTGTATTTGCTTGTTTAACCCCATCCTTTTGTCTCCAGGCTGAGAGCTGAAGGTAGTGGGAGGGGCCTACAGGGAGACTGGAACTGTGTGTTGTGCAAGTGGCCGGTGTTGGGATTTCTTCACGACTGAATGCCTGTTCACAAGTGTTTGGGGTGATTTATTTTGGATTTATTTACTTTAGGGACCAGTTCCCATTTGGACTCCCCTCGCCCTGCTGGTAGGCCTCAGTACTGTGCACCCCCTTCCTATTGTGGTTCCTTATGTTTTCTCTTTTTTTAAAAAAAAAAAAAAAACGTGAAACAATAAAATGTAATTAACTTTTTGGAAAAGTCTTGTTCTCTTTGGTTATGAACTTCGAGTGCCTACTGGCAATCTATTTCCTTGGGTGCAATTCCCAAGGTGGTGTTGACAACTTCTGGTTACCCTGTTGTGAGGGGCAGATATCGGATTTATACCCTAGTGTCGCCACAATAGTAATTCAGTTCAAAAAGTGAAATGATGTATCATGCTGCTGATTTTCAAATGTCTGACTCTGCTAGTTTTTGATAATTTTGCCTCAGCTGAAGAAAACATGACGTGCTATTGAATGTCCAGAAAACTCAGTGAACCAGCAGATGGCGCCGTAACCCGTCAAGCTGCGTTTCCATGACCATCTACATGCAAAATTTTTTTTTTTTTAGTTTCGGTGCTAAAATGAGTTTTTTTTTTTTTTTTTTTTTTTTTGGCTATATCTAAATTCATTTATTTCGTAGAACTGCAATGGAAACACTTTTTCCACGTCACATGACCAACAACCGGTCGCTGCCCCTGGCGTAAACTACGACGAAGAATACGGCAGGAAGTTGTTAGAGTATGATGGCGGCATGTCTTTTACTGCCTTTTATTTATGCTGTTTGTATTATTCTGTGAGATTGTAAAAGAAAAAAGAGTTGATTGTGCTTCATTAAATACTTAACAGTGTTTATCAAAGTATTTCACAAGATATGTTCTATGTTTACATCAACTTTTACTTTTGTACAAAGAATATGACTCTTTCAGTTGCCTTGATCTGCAACAGCTGGAGAGCCAGAGAAGAAACTAGCAGAATGTCACCTTCATTCCTCTCCTTCATTTTCCTTTGGTAATCTTATCAGAAAACCTTTGTATCTTTGGCCCAAGGCTTGACTCAAAACTGCGTCTGTGGCGCCACCTGGCTGTTAACTTCCAAAGTGTAACTGTACTGAATTAGTTTGCAGACGGACAGTACTGGGCGCTCAAACTATAGTCAAGCATATTGTTTTCAAAATAGGATTGTTGAGGAAAAATATAAAGCTACATAAAACCTTTTAACTTTTTTCATTTCCCTTGCAGCAGTAGAGAATAGCCCCAAATCTAAACGTCACACAAGCAGAAGAAAAAAGAACAATTTGGACATTTATAGATAAGTATGGAAAGCCACAAGTACCACAAATCAATCTTCTAAAAAGACTTTAAATTGATATTAAATTTGGACTGAAGCGTATATGGAAAACCACAAGTGCCACAATTCCTTCTTCTAAAACCCCAAAATTGATTTTATACTTGAGGATATAGCATTAACAGACTTTTAGGAATGTGCTTGAACCTGGGGTTCCAAACTATTAGAGCACAGGTTCCTGCTATTGTTAAAGCTGTTCAGAACCAGATGGAAATGTTGACACTTGTTATTCCAGTGAACAGAAACCTGTCCTCAGAAGGAAAATGTCCACATCTTTATGGGGGGCTGAAATATTCTGGCAAAAGAGGACAGATTTCCAGAATGTGAACATAGACATATGAAATGGATGCAACACTTTCACCTACCTTTTCTCCAACCTGTCAGTTCATAGCATTAGTGCTAATTCCAGGGTAGAATGATTGCTACGTTTAGATTTGCAGCTTAGGTTTTGAACTAATGAAGAAAGCTGCTTGAACACTGATTTATTAAAGTATGTGCTGCTCTTTTTTTCTTTCAAATCTAGAATATGGACAGTTTAATAATTATATCTCAATTTCATACACTGCTTATTATGTAATTATAGTCATGCTTTTAAGTTAACATGTTTTCATTATTGAAATATTAAAATAATTACAGTGATTCTTCTGTGCTGGATAATACTTCAGAGGTATTTTCCAGATTATAACAAATCTGGGATTTTGTGTGGAATTGTCTTTTTTCCCATCTTCTAAATGATTTTCCTTCAAAGTTACAGTCAGGAACTCCTCAAATTTGAGAATTAAACAGATACTGATGGGAAATAAGATTTGGTCAATGCGGTTAGTTGCTTTATTTTTCTTTACACTGGCTGACTGATTTAAGATGGGATTTTTTTTCTCTGAACTCATTGATGTTGATTCTTGCAATAAATCTTGGACCCAAACATGGAGATGATCTTGATGACACTCATCAAAATGGGACGTTTGTCACTGGTTTCTCAGTTGTTAGCTGCATGTTATAACTTCTTATTCTTGTGCTTTTATGGCATGAAGCGCCTTAAACTATCTTCTTGCTGAAATGTTCTATACAAATACACTTGACTGATTGATTTATGTGCCGCAAATCTGGAATAAACTTCCAGAAAACTGCTAAACAACCGAAACAGTTTATTTAAATAGAGGTCAAAACTCATCTGTTTAGAGCTGCCTTTGATTTAAGAAACTTGGATGTTAATATATTTGATGTTGATTCTTGTTGATTTTGAAGATTGCATTTGACATCAAAGAAAATAATGCTTGTTTCACAATTGGTTATTGTCATGATATGGTGTAAATCACTTTGAACTGCCTTGTTGCTGTAACGTTCTACGCAAATAAACTTGACTTTAACTCCCTGGAGGGAGCGTACACTCATCTTCAGAGGAATTGGTTTCATTGACTGTGTATGACAGTTTGATTGCTAGACTTTAAAGTAACTTATTTATACCACTTTTTTTTTTGGCCTTAAAGAAATGCATCTCTTCTAATTCACAGAACAAATTCTCTAAAATCTTTATTCAGATCATTTTATGAACATTTATTCCTTCCACAAATGAAAACAGACAGTGCATGTTAACGTCTACTGAAAATGAGAAGCCAGAGAGACTGAAGATCTCTGAGAACTTCAGTCTGAACTGATGTCAAACATCAGTGTATTTCTATGTGCATGTTACTCTTATCTCATCCTCTTTTTTTTTTTTTTTTTTACACAATAAACATGTGCTGGACATCAAACAGCGTTATCTGCACCATCCCGAACATAAACATTTAAACTCTAACAGAAGACAGTAGTACATAACAAGGAGAACGTCTCCTCTGCTCGACTCGATGATTGTCACAGCTGTATGTGCAAAACCGTGGTAAGGGTTAAAAACGAGCTCAGTTTAATCTCCAGACTCCTCAGTGCAAACAGACAGCAACAACGCAGGAGATCAACTGGACTCAAATTCCCATGATGAAGGCACATTTGTGGTTAAAATACAAAACATCTGGCTAAAAAAATTTAATTGGCTCCCTTGTAGTCAGTGCTAAAGCATTTTTCTAAAACCCAACTAGAATTACTGCAGTTTCTTTCCACTGCTGTCGTTGATGATGAAATGATAAGACATATAAAATAGCTTAGCTGAGACGACCACAGTGGGAAAAAAAATCTGCATATTAAAAAAGCAGTTGATTGTTTTAACAAACTTTAAAAAGTCAGTGACCATCTTTGGCTGAGTTTTTTATAAACCTTCCAGTATAATATTCCATTTTGTATCTTGTTCCATATTCTGAGCAGCTGAATCAGTGTCTCAGAACATAATATAGGTATTTTTATTTATTTTTGGGAGCATGTCAGTGTTGCTCGTCTTGAAGCAGAGGGGTTCGTTCATGACTTGAAGTGCTGGTGTTTTCCCTCGGTAAGGCGTCTCCTTCACATGTCTTTCTCTGTGAGATGAACACAAAGATAAATTATTCACCGTTCACATGATAAATTAAACGATAAATTACATGCCAAGATTTGCAAGCACTCCTCTGAGGTTCCATGTAAAAATACTTTGAACCAACTTTAAAGCTTTGATATATTATATATACACACACATATATATATATATATATATATATATATATATATATATATATATATATATATATATATATATATATATATATATATATATATATATATATATATATATATATATATACACACACATATATATATATATATATATATATATATAAAAATATAAAAGATATTGGGTCTCTGTCTCTGAAAAAAAATCTTGCTCTTTCTGAAACAAATGGTTGCCATGGGAGATTAAAAGATTTCTGAAATATGCATGAATGACTCCAGGCAACATTCCAGTTGTGTTTTTGATGAGGGAATAACATTATAGGATAATGCAAAATTTAAAAAAAGTCAATTTTAAACAACACTGCCCCTTTAACCATCCTTGAGATGAAATTTAAACACTAGTAGCAGAATAATTATTAGACCAATTAACCATTAAATAGGTTGGACCGCTATCAGTTGGGAGCATGTAAATCATTTGGCATATGGTTGGGATGAATTTTCATCAGAGCCGACTGAGACTCAGTGATGTTATTATCATTCTCTGTTGTTTTATTTGAGCAGGGGTTGCTTAATTTCCACAGATGTGACACAACAAGATTCAACAGGGGATCAAACTGAAGTATCAGATGTGTAAAACACTGATACTGCGTTGCCATCTACTCTTTGTACATCACTGAAACGCAAGGGAAATTTTTAACAGTGTGACAGCTGTACTGCTAATTTAGACCACAGTTCTACTGCTGTTGTTTTCCTGCTGACAAAGCAGACAATTCAGGAGCGATGTTTATGTTCCTTGGCACTGAATGGCTGTTACTGCTGAGAACGGAGATAAGGAAGACTGTGGATGTTTACCTCTGTGGTCATGCTAAGATTGTTTCAAACCTAACTAGGTTTGGCTAAAAACCTAACTAGGTTTTTTTTTAGCCAAGCGCTAACCTAGTTTGCGAATGATTAGGTCAGGTCCAGTGTTGCCCCCTGTGGAAGAACTACCATCATGCAAGAAAACAGACAGCAACAGTGACACAAAACACAATTGGGTTTTCGTGAAAAACAAAAGCAGACACGGTGTTCATTTCCTCTGCAGGTGTTGGACATTAGTAATCACTCCCAATGTACCGTTTGCTAAGTGTATGCCTTTGAATGTGAACCTACCTGAATACCTCATACTTTTGTCCTGTGCTTCAAAGCCATGTGAGTCTTTACCCTGCCCACTACTGGTTGCCTAAAAGATGATCAAATTGCCTTACAAACGGGCCAATTAGAAAATATCAAAGAAAAGAAATAGTGTTGTAATTCACATAGAGATTTCAGGGATTGTTCATGCATGGATTATTTTCTGTGGGTGATTGAGCGTGTCATGCAGTGAATTATGAGGGCAGGCAATTGGTTATATCTCAGGCATGATTAGTCGGAAGTCAGAAGGACTTCAGGCAGAGTGGTCGTTTGGAACAGTCTATATATGAATTATGATGCAACTCTGTATGTTAAGGAATCAACTGAGACATTTTGCTACATAAAAATTTCAGACACACTGAAAGAGGACACGTTTCTCTGAAATTGTTGCAGTGATTTAAAATAATTATAGAAGATATGATGCACAAATTCTATTGGAGGATCATTTATGAGATTTTTCACAGGCACCATGGATCCCCTCGGTGCTGCAGCCCCTTCCTGAGGTGACTTCCCCACTTTGCATTCTTACTCTTATTTTAGGTTCTTCCTGTTTTAGAGTACATCCTGTAATTTCTCCCAGTGTTTTCTAAAACAATCAAACTCCACATCACTCATAAAGATTTTATTTACAAGTATTCCTATACTTGTACTGTGGGACTGCTTGGGATATGGAAAAAGGAAATTATTCTTTTGCCATCTGTAACAAAGGAAATCTCTTGATGCATTAAAGCCATGACTAAATAATGCATGGGGGTGTTCTTTTTTTTTTTAAGGCCTCAGCAGAATTGTGCTTCCCAAAACAGCAGAGCAATAAAATTGCAGGTAAAGCCAGCCGGACTTAATCACAATTAGGCAGCAATTGTGGCTTCATTACTTTTCTTTCCAAACTACCAGGTTAGAAATACAAAGAGTTGATCAATTTTTACTGAGCCAACTTGCCAAATCTACTTGGGCTTAAAAGATTAATCGGTTTAATCGTGATGAATGGATTATTGCAATAATTGTCAACTAATTTAATAATCGATTAACTGTTAACTGGAGTTTACAGGCTCAAAAAATGTGTCATTTGCTGAAAAAAACAATACTTTCAGAGCAGCAAGTATGCCAAACCTGTACAATAAATGTATACATTTTTCATTTAACATGAAAAAATCTTTTGTTCTATCCAAAACCTCACAAGTGCCACAGTTTTAGCTTCGCTGGCTTCAAATTACTGTAAAAAAGCCAATTTCTCTTTTAAATAAAAGATAACATTTTATTGCCTAAAATGTACTGCAGTCCGTTAGTGAATGCTTGATCGTTTGTAGCAAAGGATGCATCTGCAGCACACATATTTTCTGTTCACTATTTTTTGGATTAGGCACCTTTTGCTGTCCAATTATTAAACAATTAATAATTGGACATTTGTGAATGTCCAATTATTCACAAATGTGAATAATTGGGCAGTGAAGCAGCCCTAGTTATTTGCAACTAGGGCTGCAAATAACAATTAATTGTTAAATGATAGATTAACAATTAATCTATCAATTATTCAATTGTCACATTCTGCAGATTTTAGAAAACTGATATCAGAAATAGCTACTTACTTAAAAGATTAAAATAAATATATAATTAAATTCCTTTTTCATTTGCCACATTATGTTTTGCTGTCATTTCTACCCAGATGCCTCTCTGGTCTATTTCTCACTACAGGAAGTATGAAAGGTTTAATAAACTAATGACTACTGTATTTCACAGAAGTAAGGACTGGCCATATTATTCCTTGTACAATACTGAAACAGAAACTAAAGAAAACCTTTTGGCACCACTTGGTGGAATCCTCACCCTGCTGAACCTGATAACTGTCCGTTCCTACTGGAGGGGAGGTTCAAACCCCAGTCCTTATGTTCTATATATACTGTTCATATTGTGAATAAGAGGGGCTCTGAAAGTTTATTGCTTCACAGTGAAACAAATATACATTTATAATATACCAAGCCTAATAATGGGGACTTCCAAGTTATCAAAAAGCTGCCATGGGGCCTTTTTTTCTATTTTACGATGTTGTCTTTATCCATTTAAAGCCCCAGATTAACTGACAATCAAAAACTGGTGCAATGATTTGGAAAGAGAATTTAAAAAATATGTTTCATATCAATTTGATCATTAAAGTTCAAAAGTCAATGTTTCTCAGTTTGGATGATTTGTATGAGGCGGTTGTACAAACCCAAGAATTCTCAAAGAATAGAGAAGTCGCAGCTCTATTACTAGACTTCTGTAAGCAAATGAAGAACCTTTGTCAAACATATTCAAATCTTTTACAGTTCAGTGTGAGATTTCAGTAAAATATTAGATTTCCATGCTGCTGGCTGTCTGCCACAAATACGATACATACCACAAAAATTGCAGAGGAAGGTAATCTGTTAACATTACACCAACTAAATTGGAACTTTTACTTATTAACATCCAAAGCTTTTTCATGTTATTTTACAACACTACACATGACTTGTTTCATAACACAAAGGAATGACAGAGATAAGATGGACACTTTACTGATGGACTCCATTAGCTCGTTTTGTCCGTTTTTGACCGTTCAGTAATTCATCAGTGATGATGTCATTAGTCTGCGCTATAAATTACTAAAACAACTACAAACATGTTCAGTAAAGAACACAATAACAAAGCAGAAGCAGAACCAAATCTGCTCTCATGCGTTTCCTGTCCGGCTATCAGCAGTCCAATCAGAGAGCAGCTGTGTGTAAAACACGGATGACTTTGGCCTTTCTGATTAACACTACTGCGTAATGTCACCCACTAATTTAGCCATAACTGATATGCTCTCATTTACGAGCTAACGATGATGAGATAAAGAGGCAGGAAGAGTAATCAGGAGCAGCTGGGGTGGGGGGGTTTAACAGCCAGCAACCCGGGAGAGATTTGGACTTTTTACTCTCCTTGTCAGGTTAGTCAAAGCAGGGTTCATAGTTCAACTTGTAGACCTACAAAGCATGATCCTGGAAGGAGCAGGAGCGACTGCACATCTTCAGTAACAGCTGTGATGGAAATATTTTCCTTTGTGGAAAATAATTCCCATAAATCTGCCTGTTCTTCATCTGGCTAAAATCGACAGATACACTAAGTTGCTGAAGACTTATACTGTCCATCCTCAGCATATCGTGCATTTATGAAAAGCCTAATTATTCCATTGAGCCTCAGTGTAGTCTCTCCTGCTCCTTTCCTCCATCCACTAGTTGGAAAACATGCAGCGAGCCACAGGCAGAGTATCAATGGCAGCAGCTGGCTGTGGGGGATTCTTACCCTGACTTTGTAATACACCAGGGCGGCCACTATGGTGGTGAACAGGCCGAGGGCTATGAAGATGTACTGCATGTACTCCATGACAGCAGGGAGAATAACCAGGTTAGTGTGGAACGTAGTGAGGATCGGTCCATCAATGTATCCATTCTGCAGAGGCGAAAAGGCGAAAAGGATGCAAAAACTGTTTTACTCTCGACTTGGCTCAGAAAAAAAAATATTTCTGGTTATTTTACCCATATTTAAGAAAGAAAAAAAGAAACACTAACGAAATAAACACTCTGCATCCTGGAACTTCCATTTACCAGCTCAAAATAACCAAAAAGAGATTTACAATTTCTGAAAAGTCAAAGCTTTGCTCCGTTTCTGTTAGACAGAATTGTGCAAATTATAGAAAAATAAATTTGCTTAATGGAAACACACCAATTTCGAAAAAACAAATTTTTCAATAAAACACTTTTGCACTGGGAGGAGGTGGCTTTTCAGCCATATCAAAATACATGTATTTCACAAAACTGTAATGCAAAAATGTATTTTGGATCACAGGTGGATGTTGATACTGGTGAAAACTACAAAGAAAACAACAAAAACTAGTAAGAGGAGGATGATTTGCTGGCTCTCCTGGGATTACAAATTTTGATTTATTGTTATCATTGATCAATTTCAGGTGCTGGTTATAAAAAAAAAACAAAAAACAAAATAAAACGGGAAGTATAATTGGAAATGTTAGTTTTACAATTTTCTCTACTTTTGTTTTCCACAAGAGCATCAATAAATATGACTAAATTCAAAAATATGGATAAATGCACTTACTGTGTGCAATTTAGTGATACAAGTCAGACTTTTTTGGCATCCTGAAGAAACATATTTGAAATGGGAAAGTTTCTCAACAACAACATTTGTGTCTGTGGGGCTATGAATGCTGTGACATGCATTCAACTGACATACAGTTACCTGAAAAATAACTAATAAATACCCTTTTGTCATAATATAGTTTTTATTGTTATTCCAATAGCACTACAAAATGTCATGATAACATTCTAGGTCCATGTCGCCCCCTCTACTTTCAAACATCCATCTATATGCAAATAATCTACAAAATGTGATAAAGTTCCTAAAGTAAATGTAAAATAAATGTGCTTTTTATAACATTCTAATTTATTGAGTGGATCTGTAGGCATCAGCCCCTCCAGATGCACAACATCAGCAGCTTACCTCCTCAAACCACAGCATGGGCATCACCACCTCAGAAATCTTTCCAGTTTCTCTACAAGGTCAAGAACATAAAACTTCAAACACCACTACAAAGAAAGCAGGGTTAAACTAGGGAGTGTTTACAATGATAACAAGACAGTAAAATAAACAATAGGTGATAAAATGGACAATGTGATCATTCATAAGTCTTACGTAATTCCTGATATTCTCTTCATGTAGAGGTTAAGCTGTAGGCGTATGGACACATTCAGAGGGACACCTGTGAGCTGTACACACACACACACACACACACACACACACACACACACACACACACACAAAACAGAAGTCACACAGGGGGGATAAAATTCATGTGGATTTTTCGTTATCAGTAATTATGCAAACATTATACATGCTAAAGGAAAGGAGGAAATCCTTATTGCAAAACTGGGATGGGAAACGTAAATCATTTTACACGGAGAGCTGCTTTCAAGCATGTGAACATGCTGTGAAGGGGGAAAGACGTCAGCAACGACCTCAGCGAAGCAACTATTGCTGTCTATCAAACTGGGAAACCATTAGCAGATATCTGGAGTTCATTATTTAGAGTAGAGAAAGACTATTCACCAGTGGAAAACATTTGACGACTGTTGTAAACATTGACAAGGCTCCTCCAATACTCACAGAAAAGAAAAGCCAAAGAGCAACAGCTCAGGCTTCACATGGCTTAGCTTCAGTGACGTAGCAAGCTGCCAAAGTTGTGGGGGGAATGTGGCTTGTCTGTATAACCTGCCTGAAAAGTTGTATTCATTTCTGATCATTATTTATTTTCATAAGTACCATGGGTTTCATCTTTATTAAAAAACTCATCTTTATTTTGAAGGACACTGGAAGTAATGTGCTATATCTATTCGAGCTAGCTTAACACCAACTCACAGACTGACCAATGTCATGTCTCTGGTTTCTTCTGTGTGGATTGAGGGGAAGAGAGACTGGAGAAGCACTTTTTAATATCATGCCTTCAGTTGAAAACATTTTCTTCCTGATAATTTTTTTATTTGGTGTGAATAAAGGCGAAGCTTCAGACTTATGACCAACAAGGTTAGTTATTGATCCAGTCGATGTTGAGCCTCTTAGTCAATCTCTGAGCCACCACTACACCCTTCAACGGATCATGTAGCAGGCTAGTGTTAGTTCCACCGCCTGACACCACTAGCAGCATTTCCACTGACCATATAATTGCTGGTGGCTATTTAGCCAAACCAAAATTGGTTTGTTTTGGAAAACTGCAATGGAAAAACATTTTGTGCATCACATGAGTCACATGATCAACAAGCGGATGTCGCCACTGATGCAACCTACAAAGAAGAAGACAATAAGCAGTTGGTGGATGCTAGCACAGCATGTTTTTTTTAAATAACATCACATGAGCAAACTTTCTCACATGTGATTTTAATTGCATTTGTTGTCTGAATCACCACAATTGCAAAATTGTGTTTTGTCGGCATTAGCAGAATGTTGATAAAGTTTGGGGTACATTTGTAATGGAAACACAGCTATGTAGAATCTATATTGTAAGCTTTTCTTGACTTGATAACAAATAGTATATCACAAAGTCATTGTCCATTAGTCTTGAAAAGTTAGAAAATCATTTCTAAGGTTTTGAAACTCCATTTAAATCAATTATCGCCAATGGAGCAGCCATCTTGTTAGAATTACTCCAAGAGAGAAGTGACGGCTCATCCAGAAGGTCACAAAAGAAATGAGAACAACATCAGAAGCACTGCAGGTCTCACTTGACTCAATGGAGGTTTGTGTTCATCAAAAAAAGGCCTCTGAGCAAACTCTAAGCTCCCAAACCCTACTGAATGAAAGGAACACACAGGCTTATCTAACATTCGCTAAAAAAAAAAAAATGCACTAAAAACATTCTGCTGACTCACGACAGAAAATGGGACTGTTGGAAACTGCATTGGTACACCTTCCAAAAACCCCAAGAAACAAGATTTTTATGACTTGTGACACTTGGAAGACAAATAAGTAAAATAAGACACAGTTATGATCTGGACATTTTTCTGGCAGAACAAATTGTGACACCTCAGGCCAAACTTCAGGCTCAGAACCAGACAACTGACATCAGCAAAATACAGGGCTCAGTCCTCAGACATGTGGTTCTGATAAAAAAGCAATATAAATCAGGCCAGATGTGGGAATGAGGGGAGGACGATTAGGGGTAAACAATAGGAATACCACTGGGAGCAAGTGACAAGCAGCACACCTGACAAAGTACACATGGATGTCCTGCTATAAGAGCTTTCATGCACTTTGGCACTGATTATACAACTTCCTGAAACATTCCGTAATCTATTATTAAAGGTGAGTACTTTCCATTGTAGTACAAATGTGTTTGTTTAAGAAGATGACAGACAAAATCTGATTTATATTCTTTGCATATGGGACCTGCCTCCAGATGGGTTAAAACAGAATGACACTGTCTACTGTCATCTGAGTGGAATAATTTCATAACTAAACCCTTAGAGAAACTTCTAGTGTCCATTTCTCTCATGTAAATGAAGCCAATGTTGAATTTTCTAGGAATTTAGTAAATTAGGAGGGAAAATATCGAACAAATCTTGTTGATCTGAGCACAAGCTTTCCAACTATTAATAATAGGAATACACAACACCAAAACAAGTGAGGAAGCCAACATCATGCAACATGCAGCAACTAAAACACAACAGTTTACTTTACACAGCATGCCCTATCTCAAGAGTACATCCAACTACACTTCTTCCTCTGTGAATGCTTGTCCAGCAGATGATCTCCCACTGTGAATAACATAATTCAACAACTCTAAGCCAAGATGTGGGGAAAATAAATATGACCCAGTTTTTCCCATCTGCCATGTCTTTGTAGGTTTATAATTGTACCGTGCTCTTTCCAAGTGGATTGAACAGAGCTCTGTGAAATGTTGAAAATATTGTATATTACTTTAGAACCTAACCTTGCTTTAAATCTCTGGTGTGTTCTTTGATCTTCATGAAACTGTTTATTCTGTAAGTCACCAGGGTTTCACGATTGCTTTTGCTGTCAAAATCACTATCTGCGTTTCCACTAACCATAAACATGCACAA
The DNA here is from genome assembly GCF_051168715.1 of Poecilia mexicana. NCBI lineage: Eukaryota > Metazoa > Chordata > Actinopteri > Cyprinodontiformes > Poeciliidae > Poecilia > Poecilia mexicana. Next base: position 2,461,704 of record NW_028263381.1, read on the forward strand.
ATTGAAATCATGAAAATAGATTTGCTTAAGGGAAACACTGCAATTTTGAAAAAGTTTTTCAATAAAAGGTTTTTGTGGTGAGATGAGGTGGTTTCTCAGCCACATCAAAATAGATGTATTTTGCAAAACTGCATTGGAGACATGTTTTTGCTTCATGTAAGTCACATGATAAACAGCCCAAAGTTACTACTGGCAAAAACAACAAAGGAGAAGTAGGAGGAAGTAGGAGAATGATGGTTAGTTTTTGGTTTTTTCAGACAATGTGCAGCTGCCTCCAACAGAGCTCTCACAGCATCGCACAGTTAAAAAAAGTTGTGTTATTCCAACAAGATTATTCCTAACCCATATCCTACAATATCCCCAAAACGCAACATACATAGGCACTCCCAAGTATAAGCGGCTTGTAGCTCCAACGACTGAATAAGACCCCAATGGCTCCAATGGCTGATAATAAGTGCTAGAAGCATGGCTGAATTATGACCTCATGTAACTGTTTACATGCCATGACTTTTAATGACTTATCGCATACTCAAAATTATTCACATGCTCTTTTAATTTCATTTCTTATTTAATGGAAACACAGCAATTGTAAAATTGGGGTTTTTTGTAATGGAAAAGCAGCTAGTGTTTTGTGGTGTTATTTTAGAAATATTTGCAAGGAGAAGCAAATGTTACCCAGAGTATTTCATTCATAACTCCAGGTCAAAGTAGAAGAGGAAGTTTTGAATAAACACTGACTCCATCTTCCAAGCTTTCATCTTTGTACATAAGCTGCTTTCTTATCAAAGACGGATGATTATCTTTTTATTGGAATCACAGAGTTCTTTACAACCTCACAAATAACTGCAATTAGAAGCAAATAGCCCAATTTCCAATTACCTTATCACTTTCCATGTCACTGTCAAAAGATAAGGTATATGAGGTTTACACGGGTAAGGTTGAGTAAGAGCAATAGCTGTGTTCTGCCCTATCAATCCTTGCATCAAGCGTCAGGTGAGACAGCAGTGTGACTACCAATAATAACCTGACTTGCAGGTTTATCAGCAGTAAAGTTTCATGTAATCAGAATCATTTTCCTATGACATGTCCATGAAAAAAAAAAAACTAATTAACTTTAAACCTCAAGTTAATTTAGGTCTAAAGTTAATTTAAACTTCAAACGAACTAAAGTTTAAAGTTAGTTTGGTGATGTTTGGTTTGGCTGCTCATCACCAAACTGCTCTCATTGTTGACTGGCTACAACACAACGGCACATTCTGATCATCAATAATTCTTAGATATACTGTATATAAAGCACATTTAGGGACAAGTGCTGCAAATTAGCTCACACTATAAGCACTAGGATACAAGCTGCTACTGTTCTATTTAGTCTATCTATGTCAATGTGTGTCTGTGTCAAACCTAATAAGGCTTGGAAGTTAGAGATGATGCTAACTTCTAAAGTCCTCAGAATGGTACAATAAAATCTTAACAATAGGATGAAAACTTTAAAAGGGAAACAAATTCCTTATCCATCATCTAAAGATTTTACTCGTCTTCAGCAGCAAAAACAGGCCTACAATTCACCCTGACAGGATTAGCCCATGATTGCAATCAGACTATCTTTGTTCAAGATGCCAGCAGCAGACGTCAAGGACATCAGAGGTTTGAATGTTTGATCAGCAGTTTGAGTTCATATTCTGGTAGCCTTTCTTACGCAATTCCACTCGATTCTCCTGTCCCTTTGGTGCTCAGTCAGGGATTTGTCCCATTAAGCCAGATCAGCCAATCATCAAACAAAAGGAGAAATTGTGAACAAAACACTGATTTTCTGTGCTGTTTTAGAATTGCAGTCTGCCAGTAGTCTTAGCAATGGCAGGGGAAAAAGTGAACAATGTCGTTCAATCTGTGTTGGTCACATTTCCGAATAGTGCAATTAAAGTTGGAGGAAAAGGAAGGTATAAGACATTTTATTATTGGCAAAGTTTCTCCCCAAGGAGAAAGTCTAATTTTCCAGCTGGCTCTGTTAAGAGCAGTGGAGGTGGTACCCAATAAGCTTCAGAGTTCACGATTGAGCTGGCACATTCATACGTCACAGCCAAAAGTTAGCGATTGGGTAAAATCAGTTCTAATTGTTCCAGGGTGAAGCGATCATGAGTTGCAAATCATGAGTTACTGAAGAAAATAAGGGTGTTTTCACACCTGATAGTAGACTGGGTTTGATTGGGAACCAAAGTTGCTACATTTGTTATATTTTCAGCTAGTGCGGTTCTCTCCCACACTGCACTGTGTCAAACAAACAAAACCTATGGTGGCCGACAGGTGCAAATGCGCAGCAACAGAGAAAACATGCAAACAAACAAAAAAGACACGTGCACAAATGAAATGCAGCAAACATAAAAATAGACGCAAACAAAAAGCAAATAAAATGCAGCAAACAAAAAAGAGACGCAAACAAAACAGAATACAACCATAAATGAAATGGAGCAAACAAAAGAAAAGATGCAAACAAAAAGTGCTGAAAACGGAAATGCTCCAGACCACTAGAGGGAGTCGAACAAAAAACAGCTGTGTCCAAATTTAGGGTCTGCATCCTTTAAATGCAGCAATGGCGGCAAAATTATTTTTGCTGTATTTCACTTAAAATTACACAAAATGATTTTTGTACAATGTTTTTAGGTGAGAATGTTGATGAATAGATCTCAAATATCTGCTCAGTTCATCAATAAATCACTTAATTACAATATGGCTCAGACGTTTTCGGAGATCTGCTCCCGCTTCATTAAGAGCCAACTCCTCTCTCCAGCTGTCAGCTGGCCTGGAGCTCCAGATTCAGTACACCGAGAGAGAACCCATGTCTCCTGCCAAATCGTTTTAAAAACTCCCGCTAGTTTTCCCCTATGAGTGGAGGTGAAACACAGATATTAAGCCAGGTAGTAGCTGTACAATTTTTTGGTTCACTAAAGTATTTAATTTATTCCTGAGCAAATGGGTTTGACTGATTAAAGCGGTGCCTTACCGCTGCTTTTCATTTGTTTGCGTCTCTCTTTGTTTGCTGCATTTCATTTGTGGTTGTATTCTTTTTTGTTTGCGTCTCATTTTGTTTGCTGCATTTTATTTGCTTTTAATTTGCGTCTATTTTTATGTTTGCTGCATTTCATTTCATCTTTTTTGTTTGTTTGCATGTTTTCTCTGTTGCTGCACATTTGCACCTGTCGGCCACCGTAAAAACCCTTTAAAAAGCCTGTTCCCACCCTCTCCTGTGGTGGCGCTGCACCAAGAACCACTGAAGGAAACGACACAAAAACTGAGACCTGAAGAAGATACTGAGAACAACTTCCTTATTCATGAAATGCAAACAAAAATAAAATGGTGATAGATTTTAGCAGCTGTAGGATTTATCTTTTTTTCCTCATTTCCCCTGCCAGGGCTGGACTCACACATTTGTCTTGGTTTTATTTACCCAGAATGCCCATGGGCTGTAGTCCACTTGCTGCTTTTAAAGCAGTCTCTGGTCCTCTTTGCTTTCCTATATGTATTCAAACTGCACCAGAGTTCACTTCAACCAAACCCAGACTGAGGTTTGTAGACAGACTAGAGTTTGCTTTTTTGAGTTTTATTACATGTTCACACCTTCACAAACAAACTGTACTTTCTAGGCAAACAAACAAGAGTTCTAGAGTGTGAATGCACCCTGAGTCATATTTTTATTGATTTATTGATCCCTGGCATGGTACCAATAGACTCAGAACCTGATACCAGTTTAATGACACCTTTCACTCCTCTTCTGGTATAGGTTTGGGTTTCAAATTGTTTTTCAGCTATGACCCGACATACAGTATTATCACTTTTAAATATAGAAAAATATTAGTTTTTCCAAACATTTTTGATGTCGTAATAAAAAAGCATGTTCTCCAAATGTTTCATTGTTCATTTTATTCAAGCTCCAAGGAGAAGTGGAGCCATCTGTGATGAGGTATTTGTGAGTCCTTTGCTGCTCTGTACTCCTCAGTAGCCAAGTAGAAATCCAGGCACATCTGAAAAGTTTTGACTCAAATCCTTCTGAGGATGTATTTATATTGTGGAAAAAAATTATTTCCAAGCACTGTTAGATAAAATCACTCAGTCAGGTTTATATGTTTATTGTGCACAATCCAGAGAGCTTGTGCACAATAATGGAGAAGACAATCAATGTTGGAGAAGTTCTGAAAGAAAAGCTCTACCAAGCAGAGTCAACACATGAGTTTAATACCCAGGATAAGGGATTCAAAACTCAGAAAACAGTCTGGTTATGCAGATGTAGGAAAACAACTTCCAACCATGTGCGTGTAGCCCAAACAGGTTCTTTTGGTGAGCATTCACCAGCATTTAATATAACAAGATCAGCAGATGTTAACTTATAATAATTTTCCCACCACAATTCATTTCCTGCTCAAATATCTTAAAATGCTTAGAACCACATAATAATAATAATAATAATAATAATAATAATAATAATAATAATAATAATAATAATAATAATAATAATAAAAAAGGATCCCCCAGCCTCTCTTCTTCTGCAATTTTAACCGTTTTGGTACAGTCTTGATGGGTTTCTTAAAAGTGGCGGCTTTTAAGTGTGGGTGTAAGTGGGCACTCACAGGGTGAATGTCAATGAAAAGGCCGTGCTCCTCCTCGGTGGGGTGAAGACCCAGCACGTAGTCCAGCAGCACAGGATCAGCATTAAAGAAGTGAGGATGAGAGATGAAGACCGGAGAGTCTAAAAATGGACAAAAACAATGGTGCAGTTATTTCTCTAAACCACAATGCCACAACAACGTAAATCTGCAGCAAATATGCTTCTTCTGCAAGAGCAATGTGCAGAAACCCAAACCAAATGTGAGAGCAAATAAGAATTTCAGCTCAAAAAATGTTTTAATGTCAAAAGGAGGAATCTACTTAGAACTCAAAGGGGAAGTTTAATTTAATTCAATTTATTTGATTAGGACAGTGCGCATTAGTCAACATTACCTCAATGTATGGCAGCGTAAATATGCAGGAATTAGCACAATAGCTACATTTCACCCTTTGTCCTAAGACAAGTGAGCACAAAAAACAAAACACTTAACTATACAATTCACAGGACGGAACACCGTACACACAGTTCTATTCAAAGAAGTAAAAAAACATCAACAAAAGAAAACATTTACACAAGAAACAAGTAACCAAAACATAGAAATGGATAAAAAACCCTTCAACATGAGGCATTAAGTAAGAATAACTTCCCCCCCGCCCCCCATGTAAATCAGCCTGGAGGTGTAAAGTTATTAATCACTAGCCTTCACTATGCTGCTGTAATTAAAAGAAAACAACAACAAAATAAAATTAGGCTTACTACTGCTTACAAAGAAAAACAAATGAAGCTGAGAAGGCACAGAGATCAGGAATGTCAAAGGTAAATCAGTGACCTTTGTAATGGTATGATCTGCCTGTACTTACTGTAGCGGCAGCTACTGACGTTGAGCAGCCCAGACTGCCTGCAGGGGCAGAAGCCTTCATTTGGAGGATAATCCGTCCCATTCGCAAACATGGTCTTGGGAGCGACGAATCGATACAGTGGGATGCCGTTCATCACGCCTGGTCGCTGATACACGAGCTCCAGAGACCTAAAATAACAGTGAAATTAAATACAGGAAATTATACAGGAAATTAGAAGAAGTTTCACGGAGGATGTGGGGAAGTATTCCTACCTGCAGGCGTCTGGACTGTAGAAAGGTAGAGTGGTCTCTTTTGTCATAAAAGGAGGCCACAGCTGCCCGGCTGTTCCATTGATCATGTTACACTGAGGTGTCCTCCAGTAGCTCAGCTGTTAAGGCAAAGGGAATCCAATCAGGTAGGAAAAGCATCCAGTCATTAAAAAAAGTTAAAAGGGTGACTTAGAGTGCTAGATCTAAGTCTAGCTGTAACATTTGTTACATTTTTAGCTGCTGCGATTCTTTTTCACACTGCACTGTCAAACAAACCAAACTGTTTGAAAAACCTGTTCTCCCCTTCGCCTGTGGTGGCGCTGCAACAAGAACACTGAAGGAAACGGAACCAAAACCTCCAAATTTGACACTGGGTGCAACTTTTTTCTTCCCAAAATGTGAACAAAAATGGAGCAGCGTCATATTTTAGCAGTTGGAGGATTTCTATTTTGTTTTCAGCAAAAGACCATGAGCCATTTCTCCAGCTAGCGCTACACAAGGTCTGGTTGTATTTACCCAGAATGCCCTGCGCTGGTCTAGTTCACAAAAGCATTCAAACTGCACCAGAGTTCACTTCAACTGGACTTTTGAGACAAATAACCTGTAGTTTGATTAAACCAGACTTAACAGAGCCGATGTGAAAGTGGTATTATTTTTGTCTTACCTCAGTGAGGCCATTCCAGGAGTCGACTTTGTGGACGTTTTTGATGTTATCTCTCCCGGTGTGGATGGTGAATAGACCAGTATTGGAGTTATTAAACTGATAAAAAATAATAATAATAAACACAAAGTCAGAACTAGAAAACAAGCGGTGCAAAGAGAATCGAGATGTAATCATTGAAAAACTTACAGTCAAAATGTTAGTAGCATTAGTGGGGGAAAAAAGAGTCCTAAACTTTAGCATTTAAAATAAAAGCCACTTTATTACTTTATACATTTCCTTTTGATTTTTTTTTTTTTGTTTCAGTACCACATCTGCTGTGAAGCCATTATCCTGTTACCAAAAGGTCAGGTTGTAGGGGTGAGATTAAGTCTTCCTTGTTACAAATCTGCTACAAACACTGAGTAATGTGTGATAGCATCATTTTTCAGTGCACCAGGGATGAACAATTCCATTTGAGTCAATTATCGCATGAAAAGTTGTGTGTTTGCACACACTTTTGCAAACAGACTTTGCAGAAGCCAAAGTGTGTTGGACAGTCCAACCTCCTGATGGGGTAATGCAAGGCTCAAGTCTTCTAGTGTCCTGATTATATAAGAGCAAAAACAAGAAGAAAAAGAAACCCTGAAGCAACGACAACATGGCTGGGATTCAAAGAGAAAGCCACCAATTGCCAAGAAGAACAATGCACTTTGTAAAATACAGTACGAACAAGTCAGAGAGGGTGTGGTAGTAGTGTTTTAGGGAAAAATAGATATTTAAAGTTTCTGCCTGTTTAAACAGAGATAAAGTTCTCTGCAGCACAACAGAATGTGCAGAAAAATGAAAGGAAAAGAAAACAAATACTCACCTCTGCAAAGAGGCCAAACTTTCCTGTGGATGGCAGCATGCCAGGGAGGTACTTGTTGAGGAACTCGACCAGTTTGCTGTCATAGCCCCACATCAGCTCTTCCACTGTCTTGGTCAGGAAGGGACCTTCCTTGAATGTCTTGAAGGTGGCGCTGATCAACAGCCGTAAGGCAAAGGGCAGGTCCTCCAGCATCACCGCTGCACCCTGCAAGCAAGGGTTGGAGTCAAAACACAAAGCTCTGAATGTGGGGGAAATATTAAGGGAAATATGAAAAGACTTTGGAGCACGCTCTCATACCAGCACCAACATGTTGGGAATGGTGATGACGTCAGACTCGTTCCCAACGGACATGGAGGGCTCAAAGAAGTATCTGCGGTACTCTCTGTAGGACACGGTGCTGTTGGGGTGAAACGTGATGTTTTCCTTCCTACACTGCTTTCTGGAACGTAAGAACAACACAGGAAGAGATCTAACTGGCAAATCTGTGAAAAAACTGAGCTCCTCTGTCAGGGGGGTTTTAGTGCTGTCAGTCATGTCCATGTCCCCAGAACCTGTCATGGCTGATAAGGCTAGCTAGCATGGTCTCCCATGGTGGTTGATAAACAGTTTTCCTGTAATGGTTTAAAGTAATTGCAATGAGTATTATCTTGAGCAGAATTTCAAGACTTACACATGATTTCTGACAATGAGCCAATCAAACAGCCACCAAAGGACAGGTTTTGTTATTTAAAAGCAGCCAGACGTTTCAAGGTCTTGAGTAAACCAATCAGGAGTTTGATGACTATTTACTTTAACTATGTATTCTGATTGAGTTGTGTTCCCAATCCCTGTTTTCAATGGTTAATTAAAAACCCACATAAAAAATTAAATTGACATCTTCAAACAATGATTATCTGAGTAAATACAAAAAAGCTGTTTTCCTACATTCTTCATTTTATTTGGTCAACCAAATCAACCTGGAGATGTGTGAATGTAACTGCTTCCTTTTTAAATGACTTCACAGCTTTTTGTGATCAGTTTTAGATAAAATCACTTGGAAATTAATTAAAAAAAAACATGTATCGCTGTCAAATATCATCCCATCAATGCATGACAGGAAGTCACTCACTCAGGAAGTCAGCAAAAATCTAGGTCACACAAGCTACTTTCGTTTCAAAGAAGTGTTTTTTTTTTTCAAACTCAAAATGTCTGAAAGTATCCAAACATAATCAAATGCAAAAATTCTCTCTCCACAAAGAAATCTAACATAAATCTCAGTGGATTATTTAAATTAAAGTGTTTATCAATCAATCAATCAAATTTTATTTGCATAGCATATTTCAGCAGCAATATGCTGCTGAAATATGCATTTGCATATGCATTTCAAGGTGCATTACATAATTAAAAAACAAAATAAAAACAGCATGTGACATTGAATAAACAGTAAGAAAGAGAAAGAGATTTTGGAAAAAAGAAAAAAAAAACATCCATCCATCCATCCATCCATCCATCCATTTTCTGCCGCTTATCCGGGATCGGGTCGAGGGGCAGCAGCTTCAGAAGGGAACATAAAAAACATAAAAACATAAAAAAGATAAAAACATACACTGCAAAAACCCAAAATCTTACCAAGTATTTTGGTCTAGTTTCTGATGCAAATATCAATACACCTAAAATGAAATTGATATACAAGTAACTTTTAAGCAAGTCAGTTATTATTTAATTTTGATGAAAACTGATTCCACTGGCAGATTACTTTAATTTATAACAGGAAAAATATGTTGTTATAAGTAAAATAATATGCCACTGGAAATAGTACTTTTTTATCAATATTAAGGAATTATTGCCAAGCTCTTACATCTTGCTGAAAAGTTACTTGTAAATTAGTTTTGTCTTATTTCAAGTGGACTAGACCAAAAATACTTGGTAAGATTTTGTGTTTTTGCAGTGCACTCCCAAGGAACAGCAGTTCTCATGCTCGGTCCTGCATTAAAAAGCAAGTTGAATTCCATGCATGCAACATGTAGAACTAATGGGGGGCAAAGCTGCAGGCCTGGAGGTGCAGCAGTTCTGTACCTGTACACATACGGTCCTCTCTGCTCCACCATAGGCTTTTCTCCCTTCAGGATCTCCTCAGGGTTGAGGACATGAAAAAAGTAGACGGACATGAAGAAGGGCACAGGGAGGTCCTTCCACATGGTGTAGGAGAGGTCATTCTTTGGATCAATGATGGTGTTCTGACATGACAAAAGAGAGAGAGGGAGAAGGTGTCATTATGGATAGAAAATGTATTTTAACACAATTGCTCCAAATCATTAAAAATTTTACTTTTTTGATTAATCACAAAAAAACACACAAACTGTTTCTTTAATGTAAGTTTTGATTATTATTATTACAGCAAATAAAACCAAAATATAGTTAATTATGTATTTATAGTGTCTCTTTTAAAATGTCTACAACATTCAATCAGTTGACCTAAGATGAAAAGGGCATTGTTCCCATGATTGGCTCTGATTGGTAACTGCCAGGAGGGAAAATCTACTCATTAAATATGTAAATGCACAAACCTTAGAGGGGAAAAAACAATCAAGATACATTTGACAAATACATAGGGATAATCTTGTGATTTCCTCATTTTCTGGTGGATTCAAAACAACTTCCTCTAATTCTGCCTGTGGGTTGAAGGCTGAACTGCAACACGTTTTCTTCTGAATAACTTTAACAGATTAAATTTACAGTAATAAGATACTCAACAACATGTAGACATACATGTACCCAAGTTTAGTTACTTAAGTTAACCTGATTTTTTTGTTTGTTTTTGTTTTAAACTGACTGTACTTGCTTCAGATTTTAACTCTGAAAGCAATTTTGCATCTTAAATCTTCATGTTTTCCCTCTTTTGTCTGTGTTTCTTCCTCCTCAGATCGCTCCAAATTAGTAATTATTTTTGCATGTACTTAGCATCTAATGTAAATTACGGTATTTCTAATCCTTATCTGACTTAAAGTGTTTATTTATTTTAAAATAAACGTTCTCCATAAAACGTGATAAAGTTTCCTTGTATTCTAATGTCCAAAACTCTAGACATTTTGTCCAATAAACTATGCATGCTTTGGCTGACAAGCATTATGAATAAATACCCTGACAATATACTCATGTATAATCATATTTATTTTGTTGTCCATTTGCTATGTGTTCCAATTATGTTTTGATATTAGAAATAAGTTACAAAAAATGTATATTTCCAAGTCCATTTATTTTTTAAATTAATAAATGATGGTGGAAAATGTCCAACACTGGCCAGTCATCTTTAGAAAAATCTTTTTTTTTCACTTACAGTGCCACTCACTCCTTTTTGTTGCTACATACCTTTTTGTTACAACAGTTTCACAACAAAGTGTTTTTGCTTGTAGACAAATTTCAAATATGGCTTCACCGTCAACTATGTTTTAACTAGAAACATGGCCAGACCATAATTTAAAGCATTTACATTTGTACAAATTTAACAAAAATATACTACTGTATTTAAGATAGTTTTAATTGAAATTTTCTGAAGCTGTCTTGAAAGTGAACTTTGTGAATAAACTCAATCTAAAGCTGCCTCATGTGGCCTCACAAAGCTCAGTTTTGTAACAAGGAGATCTTGACAGATGGCCTGATGATCTAAAACAGATCACATTTTATCCCCTTACGAAATGTTTTTTTTTTTTTGTCTTGGTTTTTTTTACTTACACATAGTCAGTGTTATTAACCATTCAATAGCTTAATTAAAGCTCACATTAAAAAGTTATTATAGTTAAACAAGCAAAATAAAAATATAAAAAAAACTCCATAGTTTTCACCCTGAACACAGCTTCATATTTCTGCTTTACTTTATTTCTTTATCTAAGCTGATAAAAGTCCTGCGTGCGCATGTTATCATGTAGAGGTTACGCGCGCGCTCTTCTGAAGTCCTTTGAAAATCAAACTTTGACTTCAAGTCCATCAGCAAACAGAAATACCGGCTGTAAATATGCTAAACATCAATGTAAGACGCTTCTTACCTTTACTACTTGGTCATCGATGATTACTGGCCCCACAAAAACGAGAACGATACCGAAAAACGCAGTCAGGACACCTACTACTATGAATCCGGCTGAGACTTTGGATTTATTAACAGCCATCCTGACACTGACAGCTTGACAGGGCACCACTGGTAGTGTTTACGGTACAAAAGTAGCTTTCTTTGTCTGCAAGCTGTTTAGCTGTGCCACGACACGAAGTTAGCTGCCTGTAAACGACCTTACGGTGTCTCAACATGAGACGAACAGCTTCGTTTCTGGTATAAAAAAAACCCCCTGATGTTTCACCGGCTCGCTCATTCACCTTTTTGATTAACGACTCCCATCTGAGACCACGTCCCAGTGTTTATAGTCTAATGGTGACACCTCTACTTCAGCAGCCGAGGATTCTGGGAAGCGTAGTTCCTGCTAGCTACGCTTCCAAATAGAGCTGTGGGTGTTTGCTTAAATAGGCTTTTGCGAGATCTGTCACAATAGCAAAATTTTCTGGAAGATATATTTTTGCCAGTAATTATTGGCAAAAATAAACAATAATATTGTTGTTTTGAGACCATTTTCAAGAAATATATTGATAATGGCATAATAATGCAAGTTCGCCCTCTCAAAGTCCACAGTACACACAAGCTAAACTAATACAATGAATGTCTCTGTAAACAAAAGTGTCCTTCAAAAAATATTATTTATTAGAATGGAAATCATGTGCTTTACATGAGTTAAAATGAAATACAAACAAAATAACAAACCAAAGGAAAGAAAAAAGAGGAAAGAAAACTAATCTAATGTTGTTCCACCCTGTTAGGTTCATGAACCTAACAGGGTGGAAATTAGGGTGAAAAGTAATCATTTTAAGTAAAATAAAAAATGTCAGACGATGGAATAGAGTTGCAGAGTAGTCTGAGGTATTAACAGATGTCTTTGCCATTTGTTGGTTTTCATTTCACTTGGTACCCCCATTGACTCCTGTGAGGGGAACAATGAGTACCTGTCATGGGAAAATCCACTACAGGGGATGTCCCCTGTTTTTCCCAAATAGACCCAGGACAAATACTCTGCCTATACTTGGACTTGAAAGAGGCAATTCTGCAACCAATGATGAAAATCGTCAAGATTTTAGAATTGAAGACATTGATTTTTCTACCCTGTTATGGGACAATCCACCATGTTATGTTCCATTCCACACATGTTTTTATTAAATATTGTTACAGAAACATTAAATACTGTGATTTTTTCTGTGCCATGTTGGGAATTGAAGACCAGTAAATGCACATATTGGTATAAGTTTTTAAAATTAACAATATTTTCAATGCTGTCAGTAATAATGAGTAAAAAAAATAACAGTTTACAATACAGACATAAATGATTTGTAACTACATGATGTGTTACAATTTCAAGAATAAAACATATTATATAGTAAAAGGGACACACTCTTTATAAGAAAAAGTTATTATTTTTCAAAATTTAAATGTTTAACTATTTGTGGTCTATATGTAAATGTTCATAACAGGGTGGAACACATTCAGAGACAATGGTGAAAAAAACACCTGTAGTTATTCATTTATCCAGTCCTGAGCTTGCCCATTATTTATTTCTTATTGTTAAACATGTCAGTGTTGTAACACAATATTTAAAACTTAAAACATTAATACTTTTTTATTTATTTTTTTTAAATCCTGAAGCCGAAATGTTGCCGCAAAAAAAGGAATCACCCATGAGTCGGTATAGAACTTAGCTTACCTTCACTACTTGGTTCTTCATAACTGTTGGCCCAATAATTGCAGAAATTATTCCAAACATGAGAGACAGAGCGCCTGCACCTATAAATCCAATGGCTACTTTAGATTTATCGATGGCCATTGTTTTGGCATCAATAATCAGCAGTGTGTGAGAAAATAAGTGCAATAGTGCTAGACTCTCTGGAAGGAAATAAATTAAGAGTGTTTTGTCTTAAGCTCCAAACATGAACAACAGTGAAGTCGAAGGAAACTGCTGTTGGGCTGTTGAGCTTGTTTTATACTCAGCGGACCCTCCGCGGGCCCACCCCACATCCTCAGCCACATCCTCACCCCATCTTCATTACAAAATCCATGCAAATTCATCCAAGTCACATTTTAGTCAGATGACTGCTGTAGCTGTCAGTGTCTGTTTTAGGCAACTTTGGGAGGTTTACCTAGCAGTGATAGAGCTGATGCTGCTGTGTGTCTGTTTGTTTGTCAGATGAACTTTGAGACACAAGTTAGCCAGTGGAATAGACCCAAGGAGACAGGAGATAACTTGAGTACACAAACAAGTTTAGAAAAGTGAATCAGTCAAACACAAGGGCAGATAAAGTAGATTGCAAATACTCAGACATAGCACAGCAGTGGGGGTTTCTGTAAAGTTGCTTTTAATCCTATGTATCTATTCCTGTTTGTTGCAATTAAAAAGGTAAAGTAGCCGTCAGCATGTATTTTCAACCCAGGAGTTCTGGGTATATATTCTGAGTCATATAATATGACTCAGGAACTTTGATTCCACTATCAATGCAAAACAACAGGCAGGAATTTACCCCACTCAGCAATCTTTAACTGGATTTTTCTAGCCTGTCAGTGGGATTTATCATTTTCAAAAACACTAGAGCTCAACGTCCCTGAAATCTGCCGAAATATTCCGTAAAACATCCCCTACCTGTGATCGTAAACATGAGAGTGGATCACTTGTTAGAGGACATTTCTACCATTTCTGCATGACAAACAATCCACAGGAAATAGACTTCTGAGTAATATGTCAATGTCCAGTTGTCCTTGCAAAGTCGACTAGTTTTACATGCACAGGGAGAAACTGCAAGCTTCATGCAAGGCAGTATTGCTAACAACTGCAATGCCATGCAGTCCCTCATACTTTGCATTGAATTGGGTGACTGTGGTTGCAAAGTGACAGTTCAGGGCAAAGTGGTAGATAAGCAATAAACTGTTGATGCATTCAATCATCATAATAATTTCATATGGGTTTGCACATCTCTATTTTATCGTCTGGACTCTGAACATTTTCCTTTAAAGGTGGTTTAACTGGTAGATTAGTGTCTAAAGAAGCATCCTGCATATTTAAGATAAGGTTGCAATATCAACAGGTTAAGCGGACAGAATAAGTGTGATTATAATTTATTTTAAAGTGAATAATTGCTTAGGATTGCGTTGACTAAAGTCTCTGCCTATGGGCTCTTTGGAACTACGCACTCATAAAACGATCATGTTTCTGATGCACACGGCAACAAATGCACAATTTTTCTAAAACAATTTTGATTCTCCTGCGACCCAAAATCCCAACAGAGAAGTTCAAGGTTCTTTGAAAGAGGATGCGTCATTTCATGTTGTAGCGCCACCGCTTTGAGACAGTCAGCAGTTAACCACATATAACCCACAAATATCACGGCTCCAGTCAAACTGAAGATCGCTTGAAAAACTGCAGAAGGAATGACGTCTGAGTTGCAGTTTGTGGGTTACAGCCACAAAAATGTTAATAAGTCCAAAAGACCTGTCTGAATATCAAAGAGATTTATTGATGGAGTTGATAGTATCAAGTTGAAGTTTTTGCCCCCAGCCATCACCCATTTGAGTAGGTTTAACATGACATTTAAAGTTTGTCTGTTTCCATTTCAGCTCACTCTCTGTCCATTAGATGAAGGTTCTTCCATTCCCCTGCAGGCTGGAGTTCTGCTGCTGCTTTGACCTGGTGCTGTCACAGATCATTAACTTGTTACAAACTGATATCTACTATCCGTTCAAGGTACTCTACAAATATATAAAGCATTTACTTGCTTAAGTGGGAATCATAATCTTAGCAGATTGTAATCTGGTTTGTTGCTGAGCTAAGCTAAACATCAACACTTAGGTTGGTATAGATCAGACCGGCCTGTTTTTCTTTCGATGTAAACCTTGTTTAAACAATGTTTGAAGAGATAATAATGTTGATAACAGGTTTTGTAAAATGTAAGATTTTTTTTTCTTACAATATAAGTTCATACAAATATATTGCTTTTTTTTAATTATTATTATTATTAGTTTTCTTCAGAAAAATTGAATATTTGAAAGCATGCATTTTTTAATGAATTGTTCTATTTGTTTTTAGGTGGAAATTTGTAACAATTTTCCTGACTTGAATAAAATAATGTCCATAGAATTTTGTGTCACTAATATAATTTATAATGAAAAAAAGACAATTTTAAAGTAAAAAAAAAATAATTAAAAATCAGAGTAAAAATTGAACATTTACATTATAAAAATGTAAAATTTTATATTAGGTCAACTTGATGTAGTAATGTAAAAACTTAAGTTTCTGTTAACCTTTAAGAAGTTAACAGAAAACTTTTATAAGTTTCTTTTAACTAATCATTTTTAGTTTAATATAATTGCTAAAGACGTATTACATATTTTTGAATTTGACACTTTAATTGAGTTGAAGCCACAAGGCTAATCTGACTCAAGTTGAGTGAGCAAATTTTATTCACACCGACTGTTTACAATCATCCATTATTTTTTTGCAGTTCAAAATAAGTTCAATCCAAGCATAAAATGAATGTCCTGAGCCCAAGAGAATGCCAACATGTTGGTGCTGAATTCAGATAAGGAACGTATCAAACCAAAGCTGTTTTCTTCTGTTAATTCTTATCCTGAAGACCTTTGTTTCATAATGTATTTGCTCAGCATGTCCAAATGGAATGTAAAACGTTCAAAGCTTGGGTCGCCTGCTGATTCTCAGAAACAACTATGATTGAACAATCATAGTTCAAGGAAGAGGGCCAGCTTCCTGTTTTGTCCAATCTCTCAGATGACAGATCCAGCGCCCAATGGTTCTGGAACTACGTCAGAGGAAGTTAACCACATCTCCTTTAACTTTGATAGTGTAGTTGAAAATTGGTGTTCACTTATATCTTGCCACTCTTGAGCACTTCCTTTTTCCTTTCAAAAACAAGCTACAGCTTTCCACAAAGCTTTTTTGACAAAGCATATGCTGATCCTAATTTGGTGGAGCCAACTGTGGACGCAACAACGTAACATGTGTTTTACTCATTGGACATTTTGTCACATCATCTCATCACATGCAGTTGTCCTTTTACATGGATTTGGAATAGCTCCATTGAACTGTCTCTATTTTGTTGTTTTCCAGTTATTACAACCTGTTATTACAAATTTGCACCCAACTGTAAAATGCTTTGTGCTTCTAATGTAAAAAAAAAATGAGAATAATCGCTTCAGAATTTTTATCACGTTTAAGGAAACTTATGATCAGTTCAACACAACTAAAAAGCAAAATAAGCATTTTTAATAGGGGAAAATTGAAGATAAAACCTCAAACAACCTGGTTTTCCAGGTAACTGGGGTGTATTCACAATTATCAGCAAAATTCAAAAGTGCTAAGTTGGAGTCAGCGTTGATTTAAAGCATCTCTGATTAACCCCATACAATGTTCAGCTGTTCCAAGTGTTGTGGACTTTTTTTTAATCACATTTCACTTGTGACGGTGCGGCGACAGGTTGGAGGAGTTAGCAGCGGTGGTTAGCCACTCTAACCCAAAACAGCAGGACGCACTTTTGAAGTATTCCACACTTTCAATTTATTTAACTTCGTCCACGTAAAGCCAGATCTCCACGGTACAAAACATTATATTTTAATACATGAGAAAAGTAACGTTAGTTTACCGCTCTGCACCTCATCATCACCTATGTTCTCTTCTACAACAAAATGGAAGACTAGTTCTTCTTCTGTATAATAGTACAACAAAAAAGGGGAATAAGCGCCCCCTTGTGGTGATACCTACTCATCTCTAGGAACCAAACAGCATAATGACCGTTACACACTGTAAAAGCCTGCATCCTGCAGAGAACATCTGAAATATGAGAGGGCATAATGACCAAAACAGATACAGTAAATCTGGAGAGGGGTACACTAGAATACTCATGCCATTAGGACAAGCCATAGAATGGTGAGGACGGTCATAATCTAATAGGGAAAACATGTCCTGAAACTGGCATAGTTGGGAAGTGATTTTCCATCCAACAAGGATGAAGTTAACCAGTCCAGGTGAGTCAGCAGCATTAAAGGAGGATCTGGAACTTCTGCCAAGTTCTGCCCACACTAGCCTGGCCATTGAATTCTCACGTAATTCCACTTCATTATGATCTCCCTTCACTGCTTCATCTGGGCTTTGTTCAGTTGAACTCGATTCCTCCAGTAGAATTTCAACCGGGCCAGTCGGCGAACAGAAGGCGAAGTTGTGAAAGATGTGCAGTTTTAATATTCTGTACGTAGTTTTAGCAATGTCAGCGGAGGAAGTGAGAAAAACTTTCAAACCAGGCAAAATTTTCACCAAAATTTGAAGGATATGTGTACTAACCAGTACTGCACTAGTGAAGTGTTGATTGGTTGCTGCTATGTTATGACGCGCTAGGTGGCTAATGTTGTACCTGTTGTGGTTTGTAAAAGTAAGCCTCAAAGGTCTTATTGAATTATATATTCACAGTTTATTCAACTAAGGTACAAGCAGGACCTTAGATCTGTGCGGCATCAGCTAAATATTTGTACTTTATGTAAAATCATTGCATCTGTGCATGTAATGCCTCTTAGATGGTGTGTTTGTGTTGCAGCAGAAAGACTTGTGGGTCACCTGATTTCATTTAATTCCAAGTTTGGTTTGTTACACTATTCAAAGATAAGAGCTTGGTAATCATATTTCGTGTAAAAAAAAAAAAAAAAAACATTTTTTATAAAAAGGAAACATGACAGACTCTTTAGCCCCAGAAAATAAAATGATTGTTTTTAAAGAGCTGGAAGTATTTGACATTCACTGCCATAATTTCTCTAGTCCTAGTTTCGATGAAACTGAATGAAGAGACTCTCTCTTTGTTATTGTTCACATGATCAAATAACATACATTAAAAAAAGGGGGGACATAATCTCTCAGACCAGACAGCCACCACAGCTGCTCATCTGACTGCTCTGTGAAATCTGTCCTCAAATGAATTCAGCTGTCAAAAGGAGTAATTGTATTCATGTGTGTTCAAAAATGGAACTTGAGACTTTTCCCTCACACACTTTCCTTCCTAACTGCTGATATATCATTTGGAGAAATAAGGAAGTCTCCAAAAAAGAAGAAAAACAGTCTCCAAAGGTTTCCTCCAAAAGACCAATTACTGCTGGTTAATGTCTGATTAAATTCACTGTAAAGTCTAACATTATATTTAATTGAAAAAACATGAAAAGGTGTGCTTACACTCTATCACTCTTTTCAGTCTAAGGAACTTTTGAATGTATTGTGAAGTTACCATATTGACTTTAATCAAATAAATTAAATGGGTTTAACTTGTTTTCATTTCACATAGTTGATGTAAAAATATTTTTAAAATCTGTTTAGTTCATTTGAATTAATGTGACACTGCCAGCAAGATATCCAACAATGCATTGCACCACCTGCAGCAGGAAACAGGGAAATTTAACGCACAAAAAGTGAAAACTGTTTAAAAAAGTTTTCACTTTTTGAAACAGTTAGGGCACCAAAACTGGCTCCAGGCCATTGGCTCTTATTCTTCTAAATCCAGTCCTGACTGCAAGTCATAATTTTCCTAATTAAAAAAAAAAATAAAAATAATCTTAAAATGATCACTGTGTGTAGTAGTGTATGTATTATGAGTTTCTCTTTTTAAATTGAGCTACTGGAATAAAACCTTTGATGCTAATTTACTGTCATGCTCCTGTTTGTACCGTGGATGTAAACCTCAGTTTAAAGCTCAGCTGTTCCTGCTGAACACATTGGTCAGTCATCTTCACTTCATCACGGGACTGGAGTTCCTCTTTTCTAATGCCAATGGAATCAGCCACATGATGGTCTTAAAAACTGTTATAGTCATGATTTAGTGAAACCATCTGCAGATTTTTTTTTTTTTTTTTTTTTTTTTTGTTACAGCTATTTGACAAACAAATCAAACAGAAACTGATGCTTCTTCCTCTCAAGCAATGTTTTTATTTTAAGGCAGGCAAGGAGAGACATATATACGGTTTGCACACTAGAATCAGTTTGTGTGGCAGGAAGCAGGAGACGCTTCCTGCTATAGAGGAATTCCACACAACTTGTTCATCTGTGAGGAGAAGGTGGAATCGCCGCAGCAAGAATATCACAAGGTGCATTAGGAGACATTTGAGACATGTTGGCTCTTCTGCAGTAACAACTTAGGTAAAAATTTCTTGCATCCTGTGAATATAGAAAGGAATTAAATCTTTATTTCAGAGATTAACGTGCACACGGTTGAGATAAGCTGTACTGATATAATGTGTCCACCAGGGGGCAGAGTTCACTCACTGTTTTAAACTAAAGAATCTGTTTTCTTCACAAAATGAAACGTAATGTCTGGTGCTACTTTTAGTATATCATTGGAAAACTGTTGACGGGTGCATGACAGGCATGGGCTGGTGCAAGAAAACAGAAAGTTAGCATAACAAATTTCAGCGTATTTACAAAACAAATGAAGTTAAGATTTAAAATGCTTGAAACAAAATGAGTAACAATCATTCCTACTACTGCTACTAAAGTAATAGTGTATTTGTTGTAAAAGCAATAAAAAAGAGTGAAACATCCAAGGGGATGAATAATTTTTAAAGGTACTTTAAACAGGCAGTCTCCCACTTCCTGATGCATGAATCATTCAACAAAGTCATAGAAATTGTCTTTTTCCTCTTCTCAGAAAGTTGCTGAGTCTCTGTACTGTAGCAACTCTACACCTGTACAGGAGAGGGCGCTGTAGGCGCTGATTCTCGGCGGGAGTCCCCGGGATGCTTCACAATCTACCTCTCTTTGAGCTAAAATTAATTACCTCAAAATAATGATGGCTCCTGTTATTTACTATGTGGGATCTTACTGCCAGACTGTCTGGTCTGAGAATTTCAGGAACTGCTGCTCTATGATGACGTTCACACACAACTTTCAGGTTTACAGAAACACTCTCAGAGAAAAAAAAAAGTTAAATAAGCAATTAGATCTGACTCTCAAACATTGTCATGCTAAAATAAAAGTTTCATTGCCTGGTTGACGTTAGAGGTCAGAGGACAATAGGTGGAGTGGTTCAAGATGAAGTTACATCTCTGAACAGTCAAGAATTTGAACTTTGAAGAGGAAACTAGAGGGGCTATTTTCTACGCACACTTTGGACAAAGATGAAAATCTGTTAAACGTCGCAGCCTTCTGGAATATTGATGCTGACTGTATCCACCTTGTACCATCTTCTAAAGGTTAATTAATTCCCTCAAAATTATGATTTTAAAGAAATGCACCAAAAAGTGCACCAAAAATAATCTCAAACTGGTTTCTTGTGCATGAAAATGAGTTGACTGTATTCGGTCCAGTTTGGGATGCGGTGTAACGAGTCGCTCACATCATGCATTTGGAGCTCAAAGAGCTGCAGCAACTGGGTGATGCTGTAATGTTAATATAGAATCTCGGAGGAAACATGTCCAGAAACCTTGTTGCATCAAAGCAGATCTGAAGACAAGGGACTATGTTTATTGTAATAACACTTGTAATGTGTACCTAATAAAATAGATGGTGAATGAAAATGCAAAGTATTTTTGATCTATGGAGAAAAACTATGTGGGAGGCAGTTTTTGAATAGCAAATTGATCATCTGTTTTCCAATTTAGTGTACAACTCTGTCCACAGTTTGCTGATTTATTTAAATGTTAAAATGTTCAATTTGAACATTTTATGAAGCTCAGATAGAGACCAGTTCTACAGATGGCGCCAGGTCAGAGAAGCATTTATTTCTTTTGGAGATCAGTTCTGATTTATTAGATGAACACTTGATTGAGTTTCACTTCTAGAATTAATTTGAATTATATGAGTTTGGGAGTGCCAACACATATCCATCTGTTTTTTTTTCTTCTCACTTGAATTCCTTCCACATTTCTTAGCCTTTGACTCGGACAGGTGACTGGTCCCTCCTCTGTGATGAGGGAGTGTTCCTGAGCGTTGAGCACACTGTCACAAAACAAGTGTTTCCATTTATTATTGAGTAACAGGTTAGACAGCACGCCTCATTTGTCTCAGCTCAGTTCCAGTCGTCAAGGTTTCTGCGGAGCTCTGAATCCTCTGCAGCTGGGAAGCCAAGGGCTGATGTGTCCCACTACTCTGGACAAGTTATCCAAGGACATATTCTAAGTCAAACTTTCCAATATGGACATTGACAACATGGTGCAAAACAGCGCTCTTGTTAGAGCAAGAGAAGGTAAGAAGGATTTAAAGTTTATCCTACAGTTGAATGTCTGAAAAATGGATGTAACAGAAGTGGAAAAAAAAAATCTATCCCTCCTTATTTAGAACAGATACATATGCATTTGAATATATGTTTTGTTTTTTGTTTTTTTTTTAAATGCAAGTTCTTTTTAGAGAATTTTTGTCCCTTTATAACATAATCCTTATTGGAAACCAAAAGTACTGTCAGGATATTCCTGCTTCCCTGAGGCGTTTTTGGAACGCTGATGAGACCCACCGCTGCAGTGTGTGTTTCCTTCCCAGGTGCCTCCTTTTCAACATCTGTACATAAAAATCCAAAAACACAAAAGACCCACACACTGGTGGTATGGTGACCATCCTGAGTTGATAAACAAATGAGTCTTGAGGAACCAAAATTCCTACTCTGAGTGAAAATTCCTACTCTGAGTGACAGCCTCAGAGTTTGCAATGTGGTCACACAGGCTCCACTAACCTGTTCCTGAAGCTAATAATAGTTCATTCACTGTAGAGCAGCATGCTATTGTTTAAAACTTGATGGACTAGGGAGGTGTGTGTGTGTGTGTGTGTGTGTGTGTGTGTGTGTGTGTGTGTGTGTGTGTGTGTGTGTGTGTGTGTGTGTGTGTGTGTGTGTGTGTGTGTGTGTTTATGACTCGTCAGCAGTAAGTTGTATGTTTCATTTTCTCTTCTGCTGATGTTTGCAGGTGGAGGAAGTAAAGCAAGGAGCTGGAGATGGAAAGAAATGCTGCGCTTTCCCCACATCAGCGAATGTAGAGATCTAGCAACGACCATCGGTGTGTGTGTAGGAGTGTGTGTGTGTGTGTGCATACTTGTTTATGTGACCTCAGTAGGACTTTTCCTGGTACCAAAGCAAGAAACAGAAAAGTTTTTATCAAGTAAAAGACCAGCAGCCGTGCTGTGGAGGACACTGCAAAAAACTGTTAGAACACATGACCAAGTAAAACCAGAAGAAATGAGTCAGAATTTATGCAAAACGAATGTAATATTTAATGAATAGTGAGGAAAAAACATTCTAAAAGTTAATGCTAAAAGTGCAACACCTTTGTTTTTATTTCACTGTTAAAGTAAAGCGCTGAAGGCACAATATCAAATTGTTCCAAGGGGATTGATTAGTTACTGTATCTATTCTAATTCATATCATCATAAAAAGTAGATTTAATACTATCCTTCCCATTAATGCTAATTTATTGTTAGCAGGCTGCTTTGCGGTCCTGGTGGAGTGCACCCCAACTTTTCCTTTAAATCATTTTTAAACCAACACACTTTTTTAGAGTGTCCAGTATGTGATGTGAAGACATTTGTGATTTATTTTTGTATTTCTGTATCTCGAAAATATTTTACACTTTTTAATTAGCTGCTCATTCCCATTCATATCATTTTCCTATTTCTGATCTTATGGTTCAAAATAGCAAAGACAATTGTTTTATAACAAGTGGATTTACTTAATCACTAATCTTGACAGAAAGAATGGCTTTTGTTATTCTTAACTTTTCTGAGAATTTATAATCTTTAAAAAAATTATCAAACAATTTAAAATTCTGCCATTACATGTCAAGTTATAAGAACAACTGTAGGTGAAGGCTAGTGGTCAAAGTTGGGTAAAGTGTCAGAGATAGGCACAAACAGGGTCACTAAAATGAATAGTCAATAAGTTGCTGCTAATTTTGTTCATCACATCGTGTTCTGTTTTTCTCCCTGTCAGAACGAGACTACTATGATTTATGTGTCTATCAGCCTATTGGCAAGAAGCTCTTTCATCTCTACTGTATGACTCGGCAAGAACTGCACAACTACATATTACTCCTGGATGCTTTGGTATGCTAAAGAAAAGTTCAAACTAATTGTGATCTCATCCTAGAATCATAAATGTTCCTCTTTTCTCCTCGAACGCTGGTTTGAGGAGGAACCAGTGTTCGAGGACTGGTAAATACTACTGAATAAGATTCCCATCAAGTGCATTACAACACAGAAAAGCCTCAAGTTCTGTATAGGAAAGTATACCCTCCTATAAATCCAACTTTTATGTATCAGGACATAATACTAATGATTTGGTCTTCATCAGGTTCTAAAATGATGGTCTAAATTCAGTCTAAGGTTTACAAAAACACATGACGTATATCATTATTTCATAATCAAAAGAAAAACCAAAGTAGAGATCAATCACTACTGCTTACAGGATATTTCGCTAAGAAAATTCACTTGATTACTTCATCATAGTCACTGTTACTATTTCTATGAATATTGATTGTTGGCTTTGTGCTGCTTTGCATCATCCAGGTGTGTGTTAACAAAATGCCAAGTGAGTAAGACATCAGCAATGGCCCTAGAGAAGATAACGTAACCGCCCTTCAGTCTGAGAAGGGTTACAAGGCCACTTCCAAACAATTTCAGTTCTATTGTTTGCAATGAAAACAATCATTAAAAAGGGAAAAAATATTTCAGATATTTGGCAACCATCCAAGGAGTGTTCAAATTCACCCCTAATAAACTCTATACAGTGCATAAAGAGATCTATGCAATGCTGATGAGCTCAATCTCTAACAGGCCTCCTAAATGTTAACATTTATAAGAGAATAATTAGAAGTAAGACAAATAAGTAATTCTTGCTTGGAAGAGTTACAGGAAAAAGTGTCTTTCCTGTAAAATATTGTGCTTTGGTTTAGATTTGATTTGACATGCTACCAGCAACTATTTGGTTATTTGTTAGCTAACCAAAACTTGAAAACGTAGTGACAAGCAGAATTCATCGTGTGTCTATCTTCTGCTCAATGTGAGCAGTAATTTGAAGACATTTCAGCTAAATCTCTTCATCAGTACACATACATGAAAATGACAAAATGTCATGAAATCATGTGGGGAAAAATTAGGATTCCACAAAAAATCTTCAGCTCATCATCATGAAATATTCACATATTCATATGGAATATTTTCTTATCTCTGCGATGAAAAAAATAATTTTGTTTAAGAGAAACACCAATAATCAGTCACTCAAATGCTTCTCAGTCAAGATCAAGATCTTGGCCAGTTTGTGGTGAATATTCTACTAAATTTTGGGTTTCTGATTGTTGCAAGAACTAGTTCTGTTTCAGCGTAAATTTCTTGTTACAGACAACCTCATTTTCCAGGATCCCCCGTTTAGATACACAAAAAATATTCTTGGTGGGTTCTTGGATGGTGAGCTGGTCAGGTCTGGTCTCTGCAAAGCATTCCCAAATCCACTTGCAGCTAAATGATTCACAGTTGATATGAGGTCATTTTCTGGAACGATCTCTTTGGTTTATGCCAAGCATGGGCTCTGTTCCGGTTTTCTAAATAATTCAATTTCAGACTCCATTTGTGTGTGCAGCAGTCTAAAACAGCAGTTCTGCCAATGCCAACATTCTGGAAAGGAAAACTGAGGAGGCCACTGCTCGAAAGGTTTTGCAGAAATGTTTTCAGCTGTTCGGCAGTTCGGGGACTCCTTTTCCTTTTATTAAAATGTTTTCTACCATTCCATAATTTTCAGTCGAGATCTGTAAGAATTTCAGGCACACCAGTTTAACCTCTGGTATTGCGAGCTATGCTGCTCCCCAGGTAAAGATGAAATCTAAATGGCATCATAATTAATTTAAAAAATGTGTTTTATACCAGGCCTTTTATTAAAAAAAATCCAGGTCTAAGCCATGAACACAGATGCAATCAAACTAATTAGAGATGCTGGATATTGAAAAGAGAATTGAAAACCAGCTATATTTTTAGTTCAATAAGTGTTAAAATACACTTTCTAATGAGAATCTAACGTCTTCAGTTTTTCAAACTACGGAACTTTTTTTTTTTTCATTTTTAATTTAAAATCAAATCATTTTGTTTATCTCCTCTGGATTCGTTTTCAGGCTCAATGCATTACGTCATATTCCCACAGATAAACCACCTCACTGTCTTTGCCTACAGATGACTCAGTCCATCTGAATCATGTTAAAGACTCATTTTCAATAGCTCAAACATTTTTAAATTGTCCAAACTTGACAACTTACCATCAGCAGTTGACATGCTAAATCACATTTCACTTCAGATAAAAACGGTTATGAATGACAAGAAAAAATAAGTTTATTTTATTTTCACATTTCCTGGGCAAATTAGGCAAAGTTTGTATTTCTCATCCTCCTTTCTCTTCGTTTCCTTCAGGAAGCCTTTGAAACAAAGACAGACGAGGAAAGGCATAGCTTTGGGCTTTACATCATCAACACATTTATCAGAAGTCAGGTCTGAAAGCCCCTGTTTATATACATACAAATAAATCAGCTGTGTTCACTTATTAAATACCAGGTGTTTTTCTTTCGTTTCTATAACTTCCTCTGTGTTGCGCAGGGAAACCATTGTGTGCCTTCTTTAACAAAGCATGAACAAAGCTACATCAACAGTTTGGAGTTTGATCCCTGTGGAGACGTCTTTCATAAATGCAAAGGGTGAGTTTATACATGATCTTCACATAAGTAGACCACATTATAACCACAAACTTCAATGTACTTAATTGAGATATTGGTAGATGATGTACAGATACATCTTAAGTTAATTAGAATATTATGGAAAAAATATATATATATTATTTTGACAGTCATTTGAGAACTTATATTTTAAGCCTTTATGTCTTGTAATTTTGATGATTGTCTCAGAAAATCAGAATGTTGCACAAGAACAATAAAAAATTTTTGTGTCTATAATGACGAACTGCAAAAAGAAGGAAAAATAGAGGGATTTCAATAATTTTGCACAGCACTGTGTTCAGCATGTTCATGCATGTTTTACCCCTAAAATGCTCAAAACTCTCTTCTTTTAGATTTCTGCATGAATACCTCAGTCAAGAGCCCTTCACACAGTACCAGTTCAGCATGCACTTTGACCGCTTTCTGCAGTGGAAGCATCTGGAGAGGTCAGTGCACAAATTTGTGATGCATATCAGTACCTGAAGGAGGAAGTGACACTCATAAAACATTCGGTTATTTGTAGGAGTACACCAAGAAATCGACCCAGATTTCCTTAATTTTGGGAGAACTGAGATCAGCACTTAGCTGACACTTACATGTGAAACCAATCTTGTAATCTGTTTCTAGTAGAGCCACTCCGTCGATGGTTACCCTTCACACACACCACCTTTGGGCAGACTGTTCTGTCAGTTAGTGGCGGTAACATCTGGAACAGTATTGCGGTCACTATAAGTGGGTGCCCACACTTACCTCCTTTAAGAGCCAATTAAGGGATTGGCTTAGGTTATTAAGTCTCCATTAGAACCCACTGGATCAAAAATTGCTCTGCTTTTATTTATGAAACATATTGTTTCTTGTAATTTCATTGTATAAATATAAATGTGGGATTTTGACTTTGTTGATTTTTAGGTTGGTTTTAACAGCTGTCAGAGGGACTACAGATGAAAATGAGCTTATATTGTAGTTCACCTATTTTCCCCTCTGTGCACCACCCAGGTCTGTTTACCAGTTTCGGGACCCGACCAAAACCTGTAATCAGTTTCATTTTGTTTATGAGTGACTGTCGCCAGTCTTATGTGATATGATTATGTAAGCAGCAGCTGTGTGGGTGTAGGAATCCATAGCACTTATTTTATCTAACTTGGGCACATTATGCAGTACAGTGTTGATTCATGTGCACTGTCCTTTGACAATTTGAAATGTGGAGCTCTACAAAGGTCTGAAAATCAGCCATTGTCCCCTTTTAGTCTGTCGTGACTGACAGACCTGACCACCAGGTCACGTCTGCATATGCGCAGTTAATAGTAGCCACCCCATTGTTGCCGACATCCATTCTCACTGTACTTAGTAACATTTCAGAAAAAAATTAATAAATCAGTATCAGCTAACATCTGGTGGTGATCACTAATTCTTTCCCGAGGTGAAAAAAATTGGCACCGATTGCAATTGGTGCACTCCTAGTTATTTGTTTGTTGAGGTGCTGGTTTAATCATTGGCTTAATGACACAAACTGCTGAAATAAGAAGTGGATAAGAAACAAAATCACAAAGACAATGTCCTTGTTTTTTCTCTTTAAGGCGGCCAATCACCAAAAACAATTTCAGAGAGTACAGGCTACTGGGGAAAGGAGGCTTTGGAGAGGTAAGGCTTGTTAAAGTTGATCCCTTCACTACCATACAGGTCTAAAAGGGGAAATTCTAATTTTACATGTCACAATCACTTTTGGACAGATTTGCCTTTCCTGCTACAGTTTCTGATAATTGTTGTTTCTACCACATAAATCTCTTCATAGTATTTCCATTTCAACCTGTAGGTTTGGGCTTGTCAGGTACGAGCCACAGGAATGATGTATGCCTGCAAGAAGCTAGAAAAGACTCACATAAAGAAATGGCAAGGAGAACACATGGCACTCAACGAAAAGGAGCTACTAGAGGAGGTGGACAGCCGATTTGTGGTGAGATTACTACCATGCTTGGACACTGGTTTCTGTGGATTGCTTTTAAACAATGAGAAAATGTTTTGCCTTCATCCCAGAACAAGTATGAACATCATATGTACAATGCTTTTCATATGAGGCAGTGCGAAGCAAACGGTTCAACAAAAAGAACAGAACACAACCACAGATGTAAACCCAGCAATTCTAATAGTCAAGGATGAAAGAAAAAAACATTAGCCTTCCTCAATAGCTGCACTTCCATTGACCATATTATTTTGCGATTTGACTATATACTATATGCTGCAGGCCGACGTTTTCAGACAAATACAATCTTCCAAAAATAATTTCTGTTTAGGTACAATGTCATCTCTCATTCATAAACATAGTTACTGCATTTGTCTTAATTTAACAGTAAAAAGAACAACAAACATCTAACGGCACACAGTTTTTTGAGACCCAAAAGTGCTTTAAACTGAACAATTCTGACTCTCTTGACAAAACTTTTTATAGGCCTGCCCTAAAATATGAAAAAGTAAATAGAGTTCATATTGTGGTGTGCAACTTTAGACATTTTAATTGATGAAAACTTTGAATCGTTGCCATAATTTCTTCATGGATTTGAATTGGGAGTCACAGTGAGTCTGGGGAATGAATACTGTTAAAACTCGTACACTTAACTGTCTTTACCGTTATAACACATTTGTACACTCCTTGTTAACATGTATGCACATTCAACTTCTCTCTCATACATCTCCCATTTTCTCTGCAGGTCAATCTTGCATATGCTTATGAGACCAAACACAATCTCTGCATGGTTTTAACCATGATGAGCGGTGGTGACCTGAGGTTTCACATCCACAATATGTCAAAGAACGGCTTAACCATGGATAGAGTTTATTTCTATGCCGCAGAAGTCTGCTGTGGTTTAATTCACCTCCACCAGAAGTCGATAGTTTACAGGTGAGCGTGTTTCCACGTGGATCTGAACACATCACTGCAGCATGATCTGCTTCATATGCTGTGATTTTATGTTCCAGAGACCTCAAACCTGAAAACATTCTCCTGGATGACAACGGTATGTCTGGCCACACCAAGTGCCTGTTTGTTTTTCTCATGAGGGTGCAGTAGTTAGCTTGAAGTCTACTAAAATAACTTTTAACAAGTCACATTCCAGGGTTGTGATTAGCAGCTATTTTTAGCTTTTGCATCAGATTTAAAACAGTAGTAGTTCTGTCAGACTGCATGAATTCTTCACATGAAACCTCAAGAACTCAATAAGGAAACAGTTTTAATGGTATTTTGACAAGCTTTCAAACAAAGTGTAAAGAGGAAGTTAAACATTGTGGGAAACAGGTTATATATATATATATATAAAAGAGTCCATCTTTTCTGGGTCACATGAGGCCTGTCTGTCTCACTTTGGTTAAAAACATAGACCAAGTGAGATGATGGGCAGTTGTAAAATTAGCTCCAAGAACAGGTTCTGCAGGTTCTGAAGAATGAGGAAAGGGAAAGTGCGTCAGTGCAGGAAAACTGAAAAGAGTATTAAACCTGTTGAGTGGATTTCTCTTTGTTTTTGTGCCAATAAGGACACATCCGTATCTCTGACCTGGGCTTGGCAGTGAAGCTGGAGGACGGGGATCTGGTGCATGGCAGGGTCGGCACATTATACTACATGGGTATGTATTATTCCTACTGAACAGAAGTCTCAATAAATCCACAAATGTTGCTCTTAAAGTGTGGTGGGCATTTGTGTTCAGCCCACTGAGTCACTACTTTGTGGGGACAATTGCTGCAAGTCAAATAACTCTAGCTCTAGTGTCTGTGATCAGTTTTCAAGACGTCAAAAAAGAATCCAGACTTAGAAAACCTTGTGCATGCACACCAGAAAGCAGTTTGACCATCACAGATCACAGGCTCACTAATGATTTGTATACCAGGTTTCACCACATGTTCTTCACTCTACATGCTCACATTCAACCATGAATAGTCAATGAAAAGTACTTCATGAATAGAGCTGGATGTTATGGCTTGAAATCTGTATCATGATATATTGAGCATAGCGATAAATGGACAACAACACTAAACCTCCACCGACCCCTGAAAATGAACCTGACAGGCCAGCATAAACACTTCACAACCAGGTGTATCGATGGTTTGATTTCCCTGAACCTGTTTTCCGCAATATTTTTATTGCCACTTTAAGAGACATTAAAACTACAGTGTCTCCAAATAAGAAAAGAAAATGTGTATGTTTTAGTTCTTAAGAGTTAACCCCAACCCTGTTTGCTACCTCTTCCCTACGCTGCTTTGGGCCAGGATTAAGGAATCAAGTAGTGAGCCAGCACATTGTGCCACTGAACATGTCAGTCACATAGAGGCATGTAAGACTTGCACATTAATAGCCAGGAAATCTTGATGATCCCTGAAAGGGCATTCCTTCTCTTTCTATTATTCTGTTTAATGCTGTGTAGAAGATATTCTCCTCCATAACTGTTCTCTCCTTACAGCACCTGAAGTGATCTGCAAAGAGGAATATAACACGAGTCCTGACTGGTGGGGCCTCGGCTGCCTGATTTATGAAATGATTGCGGGGAAGTCTCCCTTCAGGGAGCGAGGCGAGCGCCCCAAATCCTCGGAAATGGAGAAAAGGATCAAATCAAAACCTGTGGAATACAATGAGAAGTTCAGCAAGGACGCCATAGACATCTGCAACGGCGTGAGTTTCACTGCCCAACGCTCATCTAACGTAGATAATGCAACCTTAGAGATGTAGAGCTTTTCCTGCTGTTATCTATAGCGCGCATCACGACGGGCTCAAGACTATCATCCAAACTATAAACTTTGTTTTTAGCTGCTGAACAGGGATCCAAAACACAGACTGGGCTGCCGAGGATCAGGAGGGAAAGAAGTGAAGTCTCATCCCTTCTTCCAACAAATCAACTTCCGGATGCTGGAAGCAGGACTGGTGGAGCCTTCTTTCAAACCAGACGTAAGCCCAATATTTATTTTCCTAACTCTACAGTGGTGTGAAAAAGTGTTCACTCTCTTTCTGATTTCCTTTTTGCATTTTTTCCACACTTAAGTGTTTTTTTCATACGGAGGCCCCCAAGGGACATGAGGGGAATTTGTCTTGGCATTACCTAGCAAAAGTCTTTCATTCCATCACAATAGTTTTTGCGTTCTCTCACAGTAATATATACTAGTCAGTTCATGCAGCATCTTGAATACTGAACGTCTTTCTGCTACAATATAAGATTTTCTTAAGGTTCTTCCATGTATGTTAATGTCTCTTTTGTGAGATACCGGAAGTTTTAAGTTTTCTAAAGATATAAATGTGCCATAAACTTATGTACAAAATGCAAAAGTAAAGCAGGTCAAACATGGGCTTTCCATGTCTTTCCATTCCTTCTAAGACATAAACAGAAAAGACAGAAGGGAAAAAAGAAAGAAAAGATACATCCAAACTGGACTATTTTTGAGTTATTTTCACAGGCTAATTAAGTCATGTTACAGTTTTGATTGGTTCTTTTTCTTGTTGGCAGCATTAATGGTTAATAAAGGGCTGTTTTCATGTACAGTTCCATGTCAACCTTACACACATGAACACAGTTAACAGATCAATTTCTAATCAAAATCTAATCAGTAAATAAATACAAGTATGTTGTTTTCATCACCTTCAGCCCAGACTGGTGTACTGCGATGACGTGCAGGATATCGAGGAGTTCTCCGCACTGAGGGGAGTCGTTCTGAACCAGTCAGACGGCGAGTTCTACGCCAAATTCAACACGGGAAGCGTTCCGAGGAGCTGGCAAAATGAAGTGATTATACTCACAGCTTACATTAGCGTCTGATCGTGTACAGATAAAACCAGCGTTAATCCGTTTTTGCTCCTAGCTCATAGATACGGGATGCTTCGAAGAACTGAACATTTTTGGCCCAATGGGATCTCGACCTCCAGACCTGGACTGGTCCCTGGCCCCTAAGAGCCCCAAAGCCAAGCAGGGCCTATTTCGTCGCATGTTCCGCAGACATGAAAGAGTAAGTCCGGCCTTTGAAAGTGTGAACGAGTATCGTGACGGCAAAAGTTTCATATAATCGTTTCCTCTAACAGCACCACTCAGATCCAGCAGATGATGGTAAACATTGCCAGCCCAATGGAGAGGTCAGCTCAACTCTCTAAGACCAACACGCGCCCGAGCCACGTCCTCCCATCTCTAAAACAGTTTGTGTTTGTACAGCCGCAGCAGTGTAGCATTTATAAAATACTCATCTTTAAATAAACTGGGTTTTTTTTATTCAAACTGCTTTCTTTTGCTTTACTCAGACTGAAAAAAATTTGCATTTATTTTAACAAATATTCTCACCGTCGCTGAAAACCAGTTCACTCATTTCTTTTCCTCATCCAAAGGAAACAAAACAGGTCGGCTATACCGACATAAGATATAGTCTGAAAAATGTTCCTTTTTCTTGTTTTGCTTTGAGAAGTCAAAATGATTTGAGAGTAAAAATGGCTGCTTTTGCAGGATCCAGTACACTAGCTAATCAACGTTGGAGTCAGTTTCCTCCCCTCTTTGGTAGACCTTTCAACAGTGTTGCTCAGCATCAACTAAATACAGAAAATAAACAATCAGGAAAAAGTAAAAACGAGAGGAAATCACAGCTAGTGATTTCATCTCTGAAATGACTAATTCATGAAACTAAGTTTATCAGCTAGATTTGTAAAGACTGCTCAGTCTTGCTTAAAGCAATTTAAAGCCCAGTTGGTTACTGAGATTTACATTTTCCTTTCCTCATGTTCGCATCGCTATAAATTACTACCATATTCTCAGATCAATCAGTAGGAACTAATTAAAGCAAGCAACGCTTTCCAAAGCAAACTTCTCATGATTACAGGAAGTATTTTTGTTTTCTTAGAAAGAAATATTTTTCTTACTGCCATAAAAATGCTGAAATT
The DNA here is from genome assembly GCF_051168715.1 of Poecilia mexicana. NCBI lineage: Eukaryota > Metazoa > Chordata > Actinopteri > Cyprinodontiformes > Poeciliidae > Poecilia > Poecilia mexicana. The sequence goes on from NW_028263381.1 coordinate 2,494,588, forward strand.
ATTTTTAGCCTGGCATGCCATTCTTTGCTCCACACCTATAAATAACTGGCTCACGGAATCGTTTTTAGAAACGGAGGCCAATTATCACGAGTCACGTGATTTCAGGTTTAATGCAAGACTTCATCAAAAATGTCTGCAATACAAAAGCAGCAACAACTTCTCTTACCTATTATTTTGAAGAATGGGAATTCGAGGAGGCTGAAACCTTCAGCTAAGCCACTGCTACTTTATTCCTTCACTAAATTATCGCGTTTTATTTAACTTCACTACTCTGTATGGGTTTTCACAAACTGAACTGGATTTTTCCAGCAGAATTTCAACAAGTGTTCCAATTAGTTGGGAAAGGTGACATCAATTTCCTGCGCAGACTACTGAACTAACTGTTTCAGTAGTCTGCCTGTTTGTGGAGACAGTCAACAAAGCCGTTCTGTTCATGTTGGCCACGCTTCCAAATACTGACTTGGTGTCCCTCTTGTTTGCCTCGGTACTTCTCAGCATGCTGCCTGCTTGATCTGCACCGCATTATCCTTCAAATCAAGACAGTTCACACAAATGAACAGCTTTTTTCCATTAAACACATTTATTTTTTAATCCAAAGTATAAAACAGTAAATAACAAAAACACAGAAAACGCTATGGATTAAGGACCAGACTCTCTTCCCAGAAGGACTGTAAAAGGATCGACTGTTGGGTGGAACGTATGGCAGATCAGGCTCCATTATGATGATGTGTCAGAGCACCAGCGATCAGTTTATTCTGATGGCACATCTCAGAAGGGGATGGTTTATGCCACCAAGTCTTAATAATCACGACTGTGGTTGTAGCTGGTGGATCTAAAGAGGGTAAATTATTTACCTATGCTCCGTTTAGCATTGTTTAGATGTCTGATGGTGGAACGGCTTATGAACTGCTCTACATTTATCCCTCCCATGGCGGGCTGCGGCGTCCGTCCACCTCCGTCTCAACGTGGTACAGCATATCCGCCAGTGTATGCTCGATCACTGCACCCCAACCCATGTCACTCATCTGAGAGAGTGAACGGAAATACATTCCAACATGAGCAATCAGCAGGTGTGGAGTTAGTTAGGTCAGATTGGTAAAAAGTAGTAAGTACATAAGTGAAAAGCTCTCACCGGTTGGTATTTAATGTCCTTAGGTGGGTATTTGAATTGAGGCCCAAAGTTGACAGAAACCTGTGAAGAAGAGAAAGTAAAGTTTACTAATCTGGTTGTTTAAGGACAGAAATACGTGTCCTGATCCTGTACTGACCGTACAGCTCTTGTACAAGGAGATTGCAGGAAAGTAGATGCCTTCAAAGAGGTTCTCAAAGGCAACTCCTTGGTTAACACCGTTTTTATAGAACAACATCTGAAATACAACACTCCAGAGTCAACACCATCAACTTCTCTAACTTTATTTGCTCAAAGATGCCTTTGAGCATGTTTGCCTTTGAGTCTCCTCACCCTGCTGGGATTCACCGACTTCAGGCTTTTCTCCGCTTTGTCTACATAGTCCTTCTCCTCAAAGTACAGGTAGCTCTTGAATTTAATAAGCGCCTGGAGAGAGAGTCATGAAAACAACCATCAATCAGAGCAGCTGGTATGAACCAATCGACAGCAGAGACTCTAACCATTGTGAGGTGAGTTTTATGTATCAGGTGCTTACCTTGTCCTTGTATGTGTCTGGAAGAGCCTTTGCTGTCTCCGTTTCATCAGGCAGCTCTATGAAGAAGCCCAGTGTGTCCCCCTGACCGTAGCTTGAGGAGTAATGCTTCCCTATCGACTGGTGAAAGCGAGTCCCCTTCTTACTCCGCCAAGAGTAGCTGAACTTGTCATAACCCAGAGGAGCCTGAAGGTTGCCTGAAATTTGAGCATAAGAAAAGAGTTCATGAGTTCGATCTCTACTGAATCTCCAGACAAAAGGAACATGCTCCATACTCTACATGGTCAGCCTGGGCATTGCCTTTCTACGCAGTTCTGCTTGTTACCCATCTCCCTTCAGTGCTCCATCCAGAAATTCACCCACTGAGTTCAATTTCTCTGATTAGATTTAAACCAGATCAATCCGCGAACAGAAGGGGCCATTCAGTCCGAGTTGACCATGTTTCCAGGTACTGAGCAATTAAAGTCGGAGGAAAAGGAGAGCATAAGACATTTTATTGTTGGCAAAGATGTAATGTCCCTACCCCCAACGGAGTTGCTTACAGCGAACGCAATTTACAGTAAGTTTAATTGAGCTGGCACATTACATACATCACAGCCAAACATCAGTGATCGAGTAAAATCAGATTCAATCCCCGCCTCCAGCAAGTCGTCACTTCTTAATAGCCAAGGGTTTAGACCACAGACAGTGTCCTGCAACTTCTAAATGTGTCTGTGCTTCAAGACACCTGAGTAAAATAATCAGATCATTAGCAGAACTCTGGAGAACTTGACTGCTTACTCAGGAGGTAATTCAGCCATTTGATTCAGGTCACTGAACCACTGACACATCTAAAAGCTGCAGGATACTGGCCCTTTAGGTCTGGAGTTGAATACTCCTGGTATGAAGCAAAGCATAGAACAAGAAGCTGGTTTTTACCAGGCTACTACATAGTAAATGTTGGTATAAAGTTTACAGTTCTGTGAGGGAATACTGACCAAGCGGTTGAGACCAGCCCAGTCTAGCTGCCGTCTCTGGGGGCATATCATCCACAGTCACTTCAAAGTACCAGGCTCCTTTCCTCACGCCGTGTGAAGCCCGGACCATGGAGTAGCCCTTTTCCCCCGTCACCGTCAGCCGGTCGTCTGAGATCTTCAGCTGAGGTGCTGCGACACATCGGGTGAAACGTTGGGTCATGATTCATGAACAGATCCTAGTCTTGGAAAGTCTGGCGACGTTGTTGTACCTCTGTCATGTAAGGCCAGCAGCACCCTCTCGTACAGACAGGCCCGGTACAGATCACCAGGAATGGGTTTTCCAGCCCAGCAGTCCAGCTCCAGTTTCTCGGGGTCCGGAGCATGAGGGTCTGGCTCTGCCAGGATGTAGCGATAGCCATCTTTGTTGAATGGGTGTTCCAGTGGGTAACCATGAGGGGGCAGTCTCTGGGCTGAGAACAACGGGTCACTGTGTAACAAAGGGTCAAATGTGAGGAACAAACAGTGAGGCTGTTTCATCACGTTCTCACTCAGAGTTGTCCCAGATTTGTATTTATACGTCATACCTCCTGGTTCTCTTTGTTGCTCCTGCAGTCGTTCCCTCCTGCTGCTGCTGCTGTTGTTTACGTTTGGCCCCCCTTCCTTTTCCAGGGCCAGGGGCCAGAGCACCTTTAAAAGCACAAGAAAGTTAAAAAGTGCAATCAAAAAAAGATGTACCCAAACAAGAGCATGAGCATTCAGCAGCAAGGGCAGCATACACTCAGCTGACAGGGGACCACAGAACACACAAACAGGTTGAAGCTGTGGCTGCTCCATTTAAGCCTCCATTAATTAGTCCCTTCAGCATTTTGCAATAGTTTTTTTTTTTTTTTTTTGCAATCAAAACCACTGATTTTGTGACACCACTTCAGAAATATTTGCAAGAAATTTCACTATATTGTTTACTTATTAAACTACTTCCAAAATCTACCTAAAAATTATGACAAAACAAATAAGCAGACAGACTGGACACAAACATTTTTATTATTTAAAAACCTTAAATAGCTAGACTTTTCTTACTCGCAGTACCAATCACGGACTACAACCCGACATAAAATAGGGCTGAGGCAGCAGGGTTATAGAAGTAAGAAACACTGTCACTTTGCAGGTGAGAGTTAGTCACTTAAACCAAATGTTTTTCATTCATTTTGCAGAAACTTTTGCATTGAACTCACATTTGTGTGACAAAAATGAGGGGGGCTTTTGATTTTGAATGAATTTCCAAGGAAGAACTGGAGGGACTACTTGAGCCATTTTACTTCCACATTTATACTGGCAGCTTTTAATACATGTCACATATCCAAGAATTATATAAATAAATAGTAAATTTACTATTTATTTATTATTAACTTAATCACCTTTAATAACTAGAATAGTGCTATGATTAAGTTTTTGAAGCATAGACCTCTAGATATCCATGTAAAAAAAAAAAAAAAATATATATATATATATATATATATATATATATATATATATATATATATATATATATATATATATATATATATATATATATATATATATATATATATATATTTATTTATTGTTTGTGCAAGTTAGACCTGATCTCAAATAAGAACCCAAAGATGATGAAAGGATTTTTTTTTATCAAATGCTTTTAAAAACAATCTATAAGAGCAATAAAAGACATACTGGTAGTGTCAGTGCAAGTTTTCTTTTTATAACTTGGAAATATCCATTTATTACATTGGTGTGAAACAATGTCTACCACTTCAATTGTCATCATAAAACGACTAAAATACATAGATTTTGTGTCCTGTTCACATCTGGAATAGAAGAATATTTGCCATTGTTTTTAACTCTTTCCCATCAGCCATCAGTGATCATTCTTAGCTGATATCCAAGGACGCCCAGCTCCTCATTGCTAAGTCAGAATACATCAGTCAAACAGCTGCAGACAGACCTCAGACCACAGTCTCTGAGCGTTTCTGGAATAACAGTGAGCGCTCAACCAGCAGCAGTCTGAGCTGCTCTGTGTAGGTTCATAACACACAAAGTCGAATCGTCTGAAAAACGGTTTGTAGTGAAACAACAGGAGGTGAATACGTCAGACTGCCAGTGAACACATGAACACAAAGGCAAAGCAGGTTATTTGGCCAACATGGGTGAAAGACCAGGAACATAACAGCAGGAATTAACGTCACCTAACTTTCTGGGGGCCTACTGTTTTAATTTTCAATGCTTTGTACCAAGATGATTGTTGTTTTGTTGTTTTTTTTTATATATATATATACATTACCTACAGGATATTTGAAAGTACAGATGCAATGACCCACTTTTTTCCACTTCCGATATCTTCAGATATCTGAGGTTTTGTATCGGCCGATACCAATCAGATTGCTGCTGAATTGACCTAAAACAATTTTTTTTTAACAGACATAAATGTACTGAATTACAAATTTATTTGATAACTCCGCACCAGTACAGCTCACTTAAATAAACCCATAGCGTCACAAGCTTGGTCAACCATGGAAAATCATCTTTAATTTGTTCAGTCAGTGGGATTAGGAGTAGAACAGCCGATGTGAAATAAATGAGAAGGAAAGTGAAACTGACAGAAACAATGGTTTGACTACCTTGATCAAACATGTTCAGTATAAACTTTAACAAACCTTCTTTCAAATAGTTCAGAAAGTGCAGTTAGTAATTCTAAATATAACGTAAAATAAATGAAACAGCTTGACATCACTCAGAACACAAAGTACAGATTAGATTGAATAGATCTGCTCTTTTGGATCGGGAACGTCGTCACCAATACCCGATCTGGAATTTTTTCAATATCTAGATATCTACAGACATCAATATCAGATCAGTGCAGCTCTATTTGAAAGTGCTTAAAATAATAAAATATGAGAATCAGTAACAACTATACAAACTCAATAAAATAGATATAAATATAAATGAAACCATAATAAGGATATGACTACTACCCATCACTTGTCCTAATAACATGTAAAGTCCTCAGACCCAGAGAACTATTTGAGGAACAGGACTCATTCAAGGAGGAAAAAATGAGCTTTTTCTACCTCCGTTTAAAGAGAGGGAGGATGATGAGGCTAATTAGCATAAGGGAAGGCCAACAGCAACTAAAAAATGGCACTCTGCTCTCAGGTAGACTTCACCCTGGAGGCAGACTGTCATTTCACACAGGAAGCTTCTAAAGGACGTCAGAGCCTGTTAGCAGCAAGCCAGACATGTGGAAGCTACAGCGAATTGCAAAAGAAGTCATACCCCTGAAACCTTTTCTGATTTTGTCACATAACCACCAATATGTATTATTTTTATTGGGGTTTTATGTGACAGGCCAACACAAAGAGGTCCATAAATGTTACTGTGGGGAAAAAATACATGATTTTCTTTTTCTTTTTTCTTTTTTTACCAATAAAAACATGGAAAATGTGACTTGATGAATTTGTATTCAGAACCATTAAGTCTGAATATGATGCTATATAGAACCAAACATTGATGCATTTCTTTTGAATCACGTTTATCACAAAAAATCTTTGTTAAACATCCTTACACATACATTCTATTTCTCTATAGAAGTTGCAAAACACACTATTAGTTGTGCTTTTCTTTTTATTGCAATCTTCATCTTGTGGTCTTCTTACAACATTCCTTTCTACTCTCATTAATGAATAAACTATAAAATCCATCAATAAACTATAATATCCATTATTACTTCCATAAACAGAAAGTTTCGTTTTCTCATCTGACCAGAGCTTCTTCTTCCACTTGTTCCTTGTATCCATTACAAGGCTGGTGGAAAAATCACTAACTATACCTTATGGTTTTGTAAAGGTAAATTCAAAACGTTCATATTTGAATTTGTGGAAAAAATTTTTTAAATTAAAACCATAAATCATTTGTGCTTCCACATAATTATCCACTAGTTTGTGTTGGTCTGTCACAGAAAATCCCAATAAAACATTGAAATTTGTTGTTGCGACATGGAATATGTGGTACGAATACTTATGCAAGGCACTGTATGTTCAATGGTTTGGGGGTTGCTGCACAGAGCCGATGCAAAAAATAAAATAAAAAAAAAGCAGACAGGGAGGTTACATCAGCACATGGATGAAGTTGCCCACAAGATGCTTATTAGGAATCATGTTTTGGTTTGAGATAGCAGAGTAAAGGGATTTGAGGGATTGTGCTGGAGGAGAGGGGTCGAGGGGGGACTAAAACCTCAGAGCCAACTTCTATCCAGCAGATTACAAGACACACAAACACACTGAGAAGCTCCAGGTGTCAAAATGTAACATATTCACCTGAGAAAGAAGATCCACCTGGAAAACAATGCACACAAACACTCCGGTCATCATTTCTGGACACTGCCTGCATTCAGGCTTGGCTTTTTTTTGTTTGTTTTTGGTTTTTGTTTTTAACAAGTAACCTGATTATTTTTGCTGTTTGTGAACAAAATCCAAACTCCTTAAAGCAATCAATTATTGTCAGTTTTAAGTAAATGTGTAGGTTGTGTGAAAATAAAGATGACAAAGAATAGAATTTATTTTTGGACATGTGATTTTAGCATAAATATAAGGTCAGTAGTCAAATACTTCCACATATGCATATTATATATTTTCAGCAAGCAGTTTAGATAATAGCTAGTTATTCTTTAAATATAATAACCAACAGCAAATCCTTGTATAGATTTAACAACTCAGTGTTTCATGAGCATAATATAAATTCTGGGTTGGTTTATTACTTTGCTTCTAACATTCTTGAAAACTTCTCATTTTGAAGAGATCAATAGTTTCTTCAATGAGTGGTTTATTTCTTTTGTTATGTGTAATTGTCAATAAATAGTATCTGCACCAAGATAGTGATTCCATTCAGGTCTGGTATGAATGTCTGTTCTGAATATCTAAACAGTAACAGGACAGAACAACTCAAGGTGGAACAAAAACATTTGCTGCCTTCGTTTGCATAAGTTTAACCGTCTGTAGGCATGTATGAATACATGAAAACATTCTCAAACACTATGCTTCTTCTAGTAAAGGATGGCTCAAAAAACAAGCTGATCTATGACAGTTTCTTTATTTAACTCTTACCATTGAGCCCACCGGCTGCTGGGGTTCCAGTGGTCTGTTTCTGAGTGTCATATGAGGGTCCTATGCTTCCCAGGTCCTAAGCAGAAAAGAACACAAACCTTCACAAAACATTCAGATTGAGTTGAAACATGGTGTGTGTGTTTACATACTTAGCAGTAATTACCTGATCTAAAAGGCCAAACTTGGGGTACTCCTCCTCCGGATCCTTACTGCCGGGGTCAGGGTGTTCTTTCACAAGGAACACATCTCGCTCTTTGCTCTAGAAAATTAACAAAACAATACAACAATAATGGTATGCTTATTTGATGAATCCTGGAACTCAGAATGAAAAGAACCCCGGTGTGTATGGGGAGAGGGACGAGTGTATTCAAAGCGACCACTGGTCTCCAGGAACACTCTACGTTACCATTGTCTTCACTATGTTGTTGGGCCAGGTGAGCTTCCCCGGTCTCTGACGGGTCGTCATGCATTCCCAGTGCTTATCAATAAATGGAATGATATCCTGCAAAAAAAAAAACATGGAGGAATGTGAATGAAGAAAATAATTCTCACTCAGCATGTTTTTATTTTTTGATTGTAAAGAGCAGATTAGTGGGCAATAATAATAAGGAGCTGAATGGGGGTGTTACAGGGGAAGGGAGGCAGAAGTTCTAATGATGCTAGGTCCAACTAGGTGTTTTCCACATCTTAGTGGTTGCCATGGAGATGAAATGATTTCTCAAACATGCATAAAATAATCAAGGTCACACTCCAGGTATATTTTTGATGAAGGAATAATGTAGCTCAAAAAAGTTGATTTTACACAATATCACCCCTTTAAAATGTTTTAACATGTTGAAATCTATATAATTAATTAAAATTAACATGTGGCCCTAGTTTTAGTGAATCTCTTCGTATTTGACATAATAATCAAAATTGTAATTGGAAAAAAAAAACAGTGAGTTTGAGTTACACATTAAAATCCTTTCTTTATGACCACCCAAGGTCACCAGCACCTTAAAAAGATCCACTCCCACCTTATCTTTGGAGAACATGGTCTTAGGATGCTCATCTTGTGTTCTGGACCTCCATGTGAGGTTCGCCAAAGCTGTGAGGCACATTTCCTTCAAGTCTAACAAAACACACAGTGGAATAATTAACATACTAAAAAGGAACGAACCTCGATAGTCGGGTTTCAGCACCCAGAATACCTACTGGCTTGTTTCCTGAGGAAGTATGTGTTGCCGCTGTGATGGCAGACATTGCAGTGAAACACGTAATTGGTCATGAAGGGAAGACATGTCCTGTGGTGGAAACAGGCAGTTAACAGCTGCATGTGCATCAAACAGAAGCCGACACCTATATTCTGAACAAAACATACGCGGTTTCGATCCCAAACGTTTCCGCTGTGAACCACTTCATGCACAAGGCGCATTGCAGCTCCACCTCCCCGAGCTGCCGCCCGCTCTCCTCATCCCCGGATCCTGTCAGAGCATCGGCGGCTTCTGAGCCATCGCCAGCAGCTTCCTGATGAAAACACCGCCACACAGTCATAAAAACTAAACATCACCCATAAATAGCATGCACTGTTAGGTAGGGAAGCATTCTTTAAATATAACTTCTGACCAAAGCAGGAAGTTGTTAATTTTGCCACTAAGTTCCTTGTTGGAGAACAGCAGGATGTGCAGTAAGTACTGAAATATTCAACAGTAGTGGCACTACTACTGGCAAGAAGTAGTGCCATTCTTTGAAATGCTTTCAAAGAATGGCACTACCCTCTGTTGACAGCTAAATGCAAGAAACATTTACATGCCGTTTGTTTGATTACATAAAGACACCAGCAAACTTTACATTTGTGCTTTAAGAGCTCACACTTTCTAACTACACAAGATGTATTAAGATAAACAGCATGTTAAATGAGACTGAAAATAATTTAAAAAGTAAATGTTAATCTCAAACATATTAATACCAAAATGAAAATATTACCATCCCCTCTTTGCCACTTGATGACTCTGTATCCATACTGGGAGGCTGTTCCCCAAAGGAGGCATCCCTGAAATTCAGAAGAGAGACGAAAACATTTAAACATTTAGTTCTGCATTTTAGGCTTTTTTTTTTTTTTTTAGCAAAAAACAGTATGAGAGTCACTACCTATTCTGTCGAACCGTCTTGTTTTTCACCCATAACAAAGCTATTCTCACTTTCTCACTAAAGGCATTCTGTTCTGCAACCATTTAAGCTACTTCAGTCGGTATTCGCATGCAAAATGGAGCTTATGCAGCCAAACTTGCGGTAAATTAATACTTAGTACTATAAATGTACTAATTTAAAACTTGATTTTAGGGTGTTTAGAGAACGTTGTTAGCTATAATTTGAATGAATATTATTGAATGAGTATGAAATTCAAGTGAACAAATATAAACTGTCACGCTTTAATTTGCAGAGTTCGCATGCATGGTGCCAAGCGAAATGATATTTAACCGTCAGTAAATAAGGTGTAGGTACGTTTTGTGGTTTTAAAAAATAGCTTTGTTGTTTCATTTTACTCGTGGCAGTTCGTGTGCACATCATTTGTTAGCTAGCTATTCTGCTAACGGTCTTCCTCCTGAAAACGCGCCTTACATGTCTGCGAAACTTTAATATGTCAGCTGAATTACTATGATAACTTCTGTAATTTTCGGGAAAGATGGACACAAAACAGACATACCCGACAGCCAAGTCCTTTTCTGCTGCAGCTACGGTACCCGCTTGCAATTCAGACGCCATGTTTAGAAATCAATGAAAACAAAAAAGTATCGCGGGAGTGCGACTTCCGCTTTTTCTTTTTGATGAAAGCAATAGCGACACAGCAGGTTACAAAAAGAACTACAATTGAAGTCAATAGAGTGTTCTAAAACTTACATTTATTTGTTGTAAATTATAATCAAAACCGTGCAGACTTTGAAAGAGAGATGTTTTTTTTCCATAGTATCCAAGTTTGATTAAATTATTTTTTTATTTGAAATTTATGTCGATATGTAACATATCATTTCAAGTACATTGAAATTTGTGGTTATAAAGCAATAAAATATGTTTCCACATTGAAACAAAAAACTTTTTAACCCAATATATATAATTTTAATGAAAAGGGTGGTCTGAGGTACCAAAACTGTTATTTCCCTTTTTTCGCTCTTTTCATTAATATTGGAAAAGGAACACAAATGCTCAGCACGGTGTCACTCAGACTGTCTTTTTTGTGTCTGCTAAAAATCAATCATGTGAGGAGAAGTCCTTGTCTATCATAATGGACTCTCCACTTTCACAGTTTCTAAAGATGTTTGATCCAATGACTCTGACATTTCATTTTTATTCGACCAAATGAAATGATCTACCTCGTCACCCTCCCTGCAGTGTTATTTAAAAAGGTTTTTCCTGCTCTGTATTTTTGGAATTTGCGGCATGTCACTTTTAACACACATGGACCCAAGTTCTTTTAAGCAAGCAGCTGTTAAGCCATTCAGATTCTACACAGCGTAAAAATTACAGGCCTTTCTCCAAGATCCCATTTATATCAAAACTTATCTAAAAAATAGTGGAAGAACAGTTAATTGTTTATACAGAAAAACATAAATTTAGTCTGGCTTTTGTAAACACTCCACAGACACTGCTCTACTCAAAGTTTCTAGTGACGTGTCAGCTGACTCTGGAGCAGCCACTATAGTGGTTCTCCTGGATCTTACACACATTTTTGTCACTGTAGATCACAGTATTTCAGAGATGTGGTCCATCATGTCTGGCTCCAGAGCAGCATAGCTCCTACCTTGCAGAACATCAAGTGTTTTTGTAACCCAGACTGCATCTGACTCCCAGAGCCTCCTATGTGGGACACCACAGGGCTGAGTCTTAGGACCTATTCTCTTTTTTCCTCGCCAAGGCAAAAATAATCAGGCAGTTTTCTAATGTGTCATCTTTTCCATGCAGATGATATCCAGCTCCACTACTGAATATTCAATGTTGTAATTAACTGTTTCCATTACACTAAACAGTGGTAGTTACTTGCAGGTGAGCTCTTATCAGACCTTAACTAATTAATGTCCCAGAGAACAGAATTCAGAATATTACTTCACAGACTTGTCGTCACAAAGGTTCTCTCTCGTTACGCTCGTTCACCCCTTCCTTTAATTGCTTTCCACTAAAGAGTAACAGGAAACAAGGCTTTTTGTGGATGTAGGACCACCTCACACCACTTTCAGTTATTAAGATCTTTGCAGGGTTGTTCACTCACCAGCATGAATGCAACGAGCACAATAGCAAGTGTGCCAGCAGAGTTTGGACAAAGAAGCACTGGAATGCTGAAAACCTCCCCTGGTGTTGTCTTAAACGCCCTCAAGTGATTAAGGAGATAATGGCGGTGTGCTCTCCTCTTCTTCCCTCTTCTAGAGAAGACACATCTGTGACATTTGGATGAAGATGTGACTGTCACACTGTAAATTAAACCACATGTTTATTAATCAGCACATCATGCAATGATTTTATGAGAACATTTCCAGATTGTGGAAAGAGATCATCTGAAAAGGGATGTTGTGCATTTGTGTTCAACTCCTTTCCAACACTTCCAGCTGTAAGTCTTTGGAATATGCCTCTGCTGGATTTGCAAATGACATTTTTGCTCACTCACTTTTGCAAACTTACTCAAGCTCATTTAGACTGGAAGCAGAGACACAGAGCAAGTGATTTCAGGTGTTTTCACAGATTCTCAGGTCTAGATTTTGACCGTTTAAGCACATGAAAATAACTTGACATAAATAATTTCATTAACCTGAGAACTGCCTTAATTCTCTGTGGCATAGATTCAACATGGTGTCTCAGTTATATCAAATCAATCGCAAAATTTAAATAATGCAGGTTGGGAACACTAAATGCATGATTGTGAAACACTTTGTTAATCATTTCTTCTTGTTGTTCTGAGTCTATCCCCGACTCTCTTGTACTGAGAGATAAAGCCCAGGGTCAGAGAAGGTCAAGCCAACTGTAGACATCTGCTAATTGTCCTGGTGGGCCGGCCTGTCCCAGTCCAACAATACCAGCCGCTCTGTAGATGTCGGTAGCTGGGAGCGATGTGGCAGCTGTCACATTCAGGAACATTTACTCCAGTCCTGCCTCCCCCTCAGTGACCCTTACCTCCTCTCCCCTGCTGTAATCTGAATCCCCCCCATGATGCCGAGAGCTGCAGCCATTAAAGTTATTAGGAAACTATCAGCAGTAATGTGGGCTAAAAGGTGAGGCAGTCAGGATTAATTATAAAGGTAATGGAGATGTTCAAAGCTTAGTGGGGAGTTTAAATATAAAAACATGAGCATAGGGACTTACAGAAGAATTCACACCCTTTACAGTTGCAATGTTTTGTGATTAATTGGGATTTTATGTGACAGACTAATACAAACTACTTTGTAGAAACTGCTTTGCACTAATACAAACACTATATATACAGGTCCTTCTCAAAAAATTAGCATATTGTGATAAAGTTAATTATTTTCCATAATGTAATGATAAAAATTAAACTGTCATATATTTTAGATTCATTGCACACCAACTGAAATATTTCTGGTCTTTTATTGTTTTAATACTGATGATTTTGGCAAACAGCTCATGAAAACCCAAAATCCCTGTCTCAAAGAATTTGCATATTTCATCCGACCAATAAAAGAAATGTGTTTTAATACCAAAAAAGTTAACCTTCAAATAATTATGTTAAGTTATGCATTCAATACTTGGTCAGGAATCCTTTTGCAGCCTTCAATGCGGCGTGGAGGCAATCAGCCTGTGGCTCTGCTGAGGTGTTATGGAGGTCCAGTCACCTCTTCTCGTTTTGCAGCGTTTTCTGCCACACTTTTTCCTTCCCACTGAGGTGCCTTGATACAGCACTCTGGGAACAGTCTATGCGTTCAGAAATTTCTTTCTGTGTCTCACCCTCTTGCTTGAGGGTGTCAGTGATGGCCTTCTGGACAGCAGTCAGGTCAGCAGTCTGACCCATGATTGCGGTTTTGAGTAATGAACCAGGCTGGGAGTTTTTAAAGGCCTCAGGAATCTTTTGCAGGTGTTTAGAGTTACTTTGTTGATTCAGATGATTAATTCGGTTAATTGCTCGTTCAGAGAATCTTTTCATGATATGCTAATTTTTTGAGACAGGGATTTGGGGTTTTCATGAGCTGTTTGCCAAACTTATCAGTATTAAAACAATAAAAGACCAGAAATATTTCAGTTGGTGTGCAATGAATCTAAAATATATGACAGTTTAATTTTTAACATTACATTATGGAAAATTATGAACTTTATCACAATATGCTAATTTTTTGAGAAGGACCTGTATGTGTACATAATACTTGTTTTTCGATGCTTTAGCAGAAATCAAAAAAGTGTGAGATGCATTTATTTCTCTTCCGTTCCCATGGGACCAAAACTTTAGTGTGTCGCTGCAAGTACAGCTTTCAGCTCGGCTAGAAACACAAACTTATTTATTTGCTAAATGCCACAATAATAAGACAAAGAACATGTCGAGATTGATTTTTTTTTTATGTCTTCAAGATCAGAAGAAGCTCAGTACTTGACCCAGTTCCACCGGATCTGTCAGGAGAATTTTTTTTAATCTCTAAAATGTTCTCAACAGTTTTTTGGCATTTAGCAAATAGAAAACAATTTTTGTAATTCTAAATAAACTAAAACAAGAGAAGTTTGGTCTGATTTAACTTCAGACAGTGACAAAAAGAGTATTTTTATTTGAAGCAAACCTCTCGTTTCAACTGTACAATCCCAATACAATGCACTAACATGAAGAAATGGGAAGAGGTTCAAACTTTGATCACTTTTGCACAAGGGATTGCAAGAGAGTTGGAATAATGAGATGTTCTGTCATAAACTTGTCTTTGCCCCTCCTTTCCCCCCAAACACACACACACACACACACACACGCACGCACGCACGCGCGCGCGCGCACACACACACAAGCCACACAATAACAGGACAAATGGTGCTTTTGGAAACTGTAACACAAAGACGAAGAGGTTCCAACTTTCCCCTCCACGGGTCTATAAATTAGCATCACAACGAGCCTTCACCCGTGAAAAAATCTCCTATTTGCAAACAATGACAAGTCCGAGTACAAAAAGTAACACGGAGGGAATGAAAGAGCGCACATTTTGACCAGATGCCGCACAATAATTAACAAGCTCAGGGGGCCCTCCGGATCCTCCTCATTTACATTGTGAAGGGCCAGCACGGGGGTCCCACAAGGCCGGAGCGTGTCTGCAAAAGTTACGATTGTTCCTGTGAGCCGAATGGCCTCACTTAGAATAAAATGCACATCTGAAAGAGATGCCTATATATATATATATTGACTCACAAGGGGCCCGGGAGGCCCCAGAAGCAGACATGCAGCCAGTTACAGTCAAAGTACCACAGAGCCAAAGAACACCATTTTCAGTGGAGGATATCTTGAATCCGACTAAGTTTACCCGGAAATTAAACTCGACTGGGGAGGAATCAGCTGCAGGTGAAAAATCAGCTCAAATCTTATTTAGAATCTTTTCAAATTGTCGATGACTTTAACTTTTTTTCTCCTTTTTTCTTCTTTAGAAAATCATAATCCTAATGAGGGAGATGGAAAGACGGAGCACCATACGGTGGGTAAAACAGAGTCACTACCCCGGCTCAAGGTGAAGAGTCGTCGGATCCGCACCGCCTTCACCCCGGAACAGCTGCGGGTTCTGGAGTTCAGCTTCCAGAGAAGCCACTACCTGTCGGTGCTGGAGCGTCACACGATCGCCGCGGCCCTCCGTCTGTCCGAGACTCAGGTCAAGATCTGGTTCCAGAACCGACGCACCAAGTGGAGGAAGGAGACCGTGACTGTGCGGGGAAAGGAGGAGGAAGAGGAGCAGCGCGGCTTCATCCCGGCGTTCCCGTCCCACCCTGCGGTCTGCGCGGCTCTAACCTGCGGGCCCCTGTACCAGCAAGGCCCCCGGCTCCGGCTGGTTCCTACGCTGCCTCTCGTACCCTACCCATACTGTTACACATGAAACGTAATAGGAACTCCAGCTTGAAATGGGCCAGAATCAGAAAACTCCTCCAGAACCTGCAGCAACGTTTGGAGGAATTTGTTGCCAGATTGTGACTGTCCAGAAAGTATTTCAATAGGAGAAATGTGACATGTTTTCTACTTTATTTTTACTTTTTGATAAGAGTAAATGTTTTTTTTTCTTTAACTGATTTAATTTTATTTATTATTGCATTGATATTTTGTTAAGTAGAAGTTATAAGCAGCTTAATAAGACCCTCAAAGGTGTATCAGAATAATTTTATACTTTTGTGGACATAAAATATTTTCGTTTTGGTTTCACGTTTGTTTAATAAATTATCATAATGTGGAATCTCTTGTGGGTGTTTTTTTACACTTGAGGTCAGATTCTGTAAATTTAGAAATGTGGTAAAGATCAGAGTTATTATTTCCAGATAGGCTAAAAAATGGAAAAATGTTTGAACTACTTCATGCCGTTTCTTTACGTTACAAACAAGATGAACAAGAAATCTACTAAAAATGTGGTAAAAAAAAAAAAAAAAAGAATGCCTGTTCATCAACTCCTACACATTGTTGGATCTTAACTAGTTTGTTTTTAATTCAGATTTTTTTAAAAAGCTAATATAAAAGAAAAAAAAAATCAAAAAGGGTTCTCCATTCATACAGATGTGTATTTCAGTTAATAAAGCAAAAATAAATAAATAAAATGATTTACTGTACTTCAAAAGTTGTTAATCTAGAAATCAATTTAAGCGACTACAAGAAAAAAAAATAGCTGAGTAAAATTCGTAAATAATTTAAAAATAAACTGATAGTGTCGTTTTGGGCAGACAAACTTATGTTTTTCTAAAATAAAATTCCTAAACCAAAAGCATGAATTTCAATTTGTGTCGTGTTGATTAAAAAATTACTAAAAAAAAAAAAAAGTGTCGAAGTCAAAATTTTGGTAAAGTTTGTTTTTCTGACCAGTACAGAGGTGCTGCAGCTGCGGTTCTGACCAGTAGACGGCGACATATAACACATTCATACGAGTGGCTGATCTTGGAAGTAACCACCTATGTCCAGCAAACATTTCCATGTTTTTACCCATCAAGTAATGTATTATTGCAAATGTGAAATGTCAGCATCATGGGAAAACAGAAAATATTTTTCAGAGTGAACTTTAAAGACTTTAACTGCATTGCTTGTTCAGATCCACACATATAGTTTTTACTGAGATGCTCAATTCTTGTCAAACTGATGAATTTGTTACTTTTTATGTACAATAAAAAAAACAACATAAAATGAAACTCCACCACTGAATTTGGTCTTTTTGTAAAAAGTCTTTTTGACACACTTATCACAAACAGAAACAATCCTTCTGCGGCACATCTGCATGTAATTTGGCTCCCACTCTCCTCAGATGTCAGGCCATTTTTAACCCAGCAGCATATCCAGCAAAAACTGGGACAGAAACAAAGCACTGGTGCATTTTAAAGAACCATCTGGTGGCCTTAAAACCAATATTTCCATTTCCATTTCAGAAGCCAGCTAATTTTTCACTGAGTAAAGTTTGAGACCATTGTAGAATAAACATCATGGAGAGAGTAAATGGGGCATGTATCACATTTTTTAATAAGGAAGAAAAAATAAAATAACATCAGCAATAGTCCCTTCACCTCACAAATATGTACTTTGTGTTGATCTGTATCAAAAAATCCCAGATAAAATATATAATCATTTATTTTTGTGACTTGACATATATATGCAAAAGTTAAAAGTTAAGAGTTCTTTTTCACGGCAGTGTAAAAATTAATCATGAGATAAAATGCTGAGGGACCTTTAGATCCTGAAGAGGATGATGGAGTCAAACCTAAATCCATCTACAGCAGAGATAATTGTTACCAGATGGACAGGAAAGAAAACAGAGATAAAGAAGGCTTCTGATGTCCAGCTGGAAAATTAGTCCAGGCCTGAGTTTATTTTAGGTTTCTGTTTGATGATTTAGATAACTGGTACAATTTTGTAGCATCTGTTTACTGAGATCATTAGACTAAAGAAGAGCCTGCACTGCAAGCTAATGCTAAAGATACATATGTGGAGCTTTTATCGCAGAAAAAGCAATTTGCGTTGTTCAGTTTTATTCAGTAATACTTTCCTAATGTTTTGTGAAATTAAATGTTTTCATTAACTCATAAATGGGAATGACTTTGGACAGGAAGGGTCTCCTGTAGTGGTCTGTATTACAGCAGTTCTGAAGGAACGTCTGACTGAAGACAGTGTTATCATGAAGGGGACGCCCTGCTGTCCGTTATGTTATTCAGCTCATGAAGAATCCGACAGTTCTCTTTTTTAAGTCATGCATTCATGTAAAAACTCTTCTGCACAGGATTATCAGTGATCACTAAATATAGATTTCAAAAGTTCAAAATGTATACATTTCACAAGCATCATACTTCTGGGAAAGACTTGTTTTGCTAATATTTGTTAGCTCACAATCTCAATCACAATTGTGAGACGATGCGCTTAAGATGACAGTTTCACTTTTAAATAAAATGCTGTATAAAGTATGATTTAAAATAAATTTTACATAATTTGAAGATTTAAAATTGGGCCTCTGCCTCTTTAAAAACTACAGTTCTTTCTGAAACTCTGCCTTCAAGAAGTCATGACAACATAACTCCTCTAGTAACCCTTTAGCAACGATTTTACCAGCATTGTGCTGAGAAGTAATTCCTATAATGAGCTTCACAGATGCGTGGGTCACCAGGTGTTTGCTAATTGCTGCTGGCTAGCCTGAAGGAGCTGAATGCGGCGATTCTGGGGGAGGGCGGCTCTTTGAGGCAAAAGCTGGGAAGCTTGGAAACTGTAGTTCCTGGGAGGAGCTGCGATGCTAAGTCCACCCAGGCATTTTGCACAACTGAATGGTTGCCATGGGAGATTAAAGGATTTCTTAATCATGCATGAAAGAATCAAAGCAGCCCTCCAGGTATGTTTTTGATGAGGGAATAACATTATAAAATGATGTGTAACTTTTACACAATACTGTCTCTTTAAATCACCGAGTTTTGCACAGCAAACGGCCATCATGTTACTCCTCTTATTCTTCCCACAAGCGATTCCTCTGGCTTTGTTCAGTCTGAAATCAGTTTTTCCAAAGTTATAATTAGCCCCCTTATGCTCTGCCTGCATCAAGCAAACCTGAGAGTCGAGTCAATTTCTTTTGTGAAAAGCCAAACAGTCACCCTCCTACACTTCTTCCCCTTTTTCCTTCTGCTGTCTCCCTCACAGGAATGTCCCATGCATGACAGATGCTCCTCCCCTCTCCTGAGAGACGGGTGAGGGGAAAGAGGGGGTGAAGGGCTATGACGGATAAGTAAGAGGCAGCAGAGGAGGCGTGTGTGTGTGTGTGTTAAGTCAGCAGTTTTCTTCCTCAGCCTGTGCAGGCTCTCATTAGAGAGGAGGAAGCTCTCTAGACTCTTCCTTTTCATGTCCTCATCTCCAGACGCCTCTGTTGCATCTGCAGGTCAGATGTCGAGCTATCTCTGCATCTAGTTTTAGGATTTACCCCTGGAGTACATCTGCTGAAATTCACCCTCATGCTTTATTTCAGAGAAATGAGGGTCGCGGTGCTGGTGGTCTGGGTCGGGCTGAGCCTTTGTTGGGCTCTGGTCAGCGCCGAAGAACCTGTGGAGGAGCAGCAGCTGTCAAGAGCCAAAGCTCTGGCGAGAGAACCCCGGGGACTGATCGGAGACCGGGGCAGATGGGACGCTGAAATGTCAGACGAGCCAGCTGAAGTTACAGTAGAGGAGAAGGGCAAAGCAAAGAAAAAGAAAAGCCCTGAGGAAATCGAGGCCGGTAAGTTGAAGCTCAAGCAAAAAATGCATCTGTGAGTTTTCCTGACCTTTCCTGGCCTCTCATGTTGTCAGAGGTCCCACTTACAGCCCGCCGCCTTAAAGGAGTAGAGTGGAGTTGTTGAAATGAAGTTCTGTTAAAAGTATATTACATCATAACTGCAGTAGAAAATGCGCTTGGTTTCTTCACAGGGCTGCACAAAATGGAAAAATTGTGCAATAGCAAAACAAACATTAACTATAGCAATGACTACATCAGCTGAAATCCACATATTTTCCTTATTTCTCTTTAGCAATTCATTGTTGAAAAAAAATCTCAGTCTCTTGACCTCATTTGCTGAATGAGCTGGAGAACAAGCACAAGGGGGAGTGCAGATAACTAGTTTAGACAGACAAATAGGTAGACGGACAGGTTATTATTATTATGGATAGATAGCATTTAGCAGGCTGATACAGTCTTCATTCAGTATAGATCCAGATAAGTTGGTCTCAAATGCTGAAGCAAAAGGGACCAGAACCAAAGCGGATTTTTACAGTCTTAAAATGTAACTAACCACCTTAATAAAGCTTATCCTCACCCTTCACAAATTTGGAAACAAACCAGCAAAGTGGGTGGAGCCAAAAGACACCAAGGGGTGTAGCCAAGTGTGGGTGTTCAACAGAGGCTGGTAAGCAGGGCTGTGGTCAGGAGGAAAGATGCACTGTTGATTACTTCTAAACTTTGTCGCTATATTTGGGGACTTTTAAAACCCCTGTAGCGACTTCTTATACAAAAAACAAAAACAAAACAAAAAACAAGGAAATTTTTTTTTCTGTGTTGTTTGAGATTTTTATGGCAAAAGCACTCTGCTGTGAGCACCTCCCACTTCCTGTACTGCAGCATACTGTCACCAGTGATCAGAGCAGAGGAGAGTCATTCCACTCTGTGTCCACATTGCAAATACATCAAATTTGTAAAGCTGAGTAACACCATTGATCAAAGCTTGCTGTGGCCACGCTCACTATTCCAGCTACTGAGTCCTGATGACTCGCCATGTGTCTGAGTGAGATGCTTTTATAACTGAATGTGGAGCTAAACATAAAGATAGATAACGTATTTATAAATAGCTCTAGTCTCTATATGAATTTGAAAATCGTTTACAGAAAAGACCATTATTTATATGGAATATGGAGATAAGTGGTGGTGTGCCACCAATGACCTTCCTGTGTGAAACAAGTATTGTTAGCAAAATGTAAAGGATTTATGTTCAATAAAAATCCAAAAACAAATAATTTAACACTCATTTAAACTTCTAGAATAGCTTTGCCTTTGATACTGCTGAGTACACAAAGCAAATATGAAGGTTCACAAAAATGGCTTGCATAAAAGCGCCAAGAATAATTTTTGGATTTGGATTCTTTGAAACAGAAAACTATTTTTGCTTTTGTCCTTTTTCAGACCAGCTGTCAACCTTGGCATCCAAAACCAATTACTTTGAACTAATAATGAATGAAGAGAGCAAAGGAATTGTCTGCTTAACTGCTTCTAACCTTTTTAAAAGAAACACAATTTAAAATCCTGAAATGTCTCTTTAAATTTGAGACTCTGAGGCGACACAGGCGGGAAAGTCTGCAATCAATCTATGAAGCAGACAGCCATTTAGTTTGAGAAGAGAGAGAGAAAAAAAAGATGTGTCCAGACATTTATTTTGCTTCAGCAATATTCTTACCTCTCTGCAAATGTTTTCCAAAACAAAAGCAGATCAAGAGCTGCAGGAATGTTGTTTGGTTGAACATGCCTCTGATTCTGGGATGACTGGCCAGAATCTTGCAGTGATTCAGCTGGTGGCCTGACATTTTCCTGGCAGGACCACAACGATACGGCTGACACGTTATGCTTTCCCTGTATGTGTGCGTGTGTGTGTATATGTGTGTGTGGCCTTGCATTTTATGCATTATAAGGACAATGTTATGTTGTAGGGACCTCTTGAGGTGCTGTTTTAGGGTTAGAGGTTAAGTTTAGGACTAAGATGTGAATTTAGTTTAGGTTGGGATTAGGATTAGGGTCAGGGTTAAACTATAGAAATGAATACAAAATGAATGGAAGTCAATGTGAAGTTCTTGTGACGATGGACAGACATACTCTATGCGTGTGTGTGTGTGTGTGTGTGTGTGTGTGTGTGTGTGTGTGTGTGTGTGTGTGTGTGTGTGTGTGTGTGTGTACTTGTTTAGCTATTCTTTTTAGGACCATTTCTGGCATATTTAATTACCTTTGAAGAGTGATGGGCCTTATGGGGACCAAAGCCCCATAAGGCCCAATAAAGTGGGCCCCCTTGTTTAGCGTTAGAGTTTAGGTTTAGAGGTAAGGTGTGAATTAGGTTTTGTTTAAGGTTAGCAGTTGGAGAGGATTTGAAAAAATGTTCGGGTTTGGTATAAATGCATGAAAGTCAATGCAAAGTCCTAACATGGGTAAAACTACCCATTTACATTACGTATAGATTTCAGGAGCTGGTTTAGAAAAGCACAATGATACTAATGAGAAAGCAAGTTTTTTATGGGAAAAGGAACATAGAAGGCACATTTGTGGGGAAACCACACAGAATGACTAACAGCTGAAATCTTTCCACTACAATTTTCCATAAGTGCGGAGAAAGGATTTACAAGAGGC
Organism: Poecilia mexicana; assembly: GCF_051168715.1. Taxonomy (NCBI): domain Eukaryota; kingdom Metazoa; phylum Chordata; class Actinopteri; order Cyprinodontiformes; family Poeciliidae; genus Poecilia; species Poecilia mexicana. The sequence goes on from NW_028263381.1 coordinate 2,516,849, forward strand.
CCCACTTTCAGACACACCACTGCAAAGGAGCTCATGTTGTGACTCTGCTCCACATTCAGCTAAACCACAAACCTGGCTACCTGTGTTTTCCATGAGTAACAGTAGTTACATAAAGGTCTGTACTTGCCTTTGTCTGTGCAGTTTTGTTAATCCTTGCCAAGGTCTGAATTCCTTTATCTCCATTTTGCTAACACGAGCCGAGTGAAGTGATGTGATTCAGAGTCTTGGCAAGAATGTTCCTACTGGCTTCTTTCTGCTCAAGCCCAAGCTCATCTTCTGAATAACACTGATTTAATTTGATGCAGATGAGTTTTCGTTTTAGGGTAGTGTTAGTTTTTTATCTTCTGTAAAAATAATAATAATAATAATAATAAACCAACAACAACAACAACTGCACAACATAAGAGTTTAGTTTCAGGTTACAGCCTCAAGAAATTTCAAGTTATGTCTTTGAAAAACATAACTCCCTCCTGAAATGTTCCACATTTTGGAACAAATCACCTTTATAAGCAACTTAGTTAATAAATATTCATGTTTTATTCCCAGTACAAAACTCCAGCTGCGTTTGAAGAGACTTATTAGAGAAGGTTAGTGAACAGCAGCAAAGACATTAGTGGCTGCTTTACCATGAAAATGCCATCCTTAAAATTGCAGTGTGTAACTTACAAAAATATGTTTTTTTCCATATTTATTAATGGTGCATACTTAACTGTCACCATATTGTGTCAGTATAATATGAGATATATAATCTGTGGAAAAAATCAAGCTCCTCCACCTCATCCCTGACCTATTGCCCTCTGAAGAAATGCACTGCTCCCAATCAAAAACAACCAATCAGAGCCAGGAGGAGGGTCTTAACACTGTCAATCAACCTCGTGTACCAAAGCTAAATGTGCAAAAGGCGGAGTAACAACTTGTCGTTCCAGGAAACCTATTTATCCGCCGTCATCTGTGGCAATGCTAACTAGCCTTAGCATTCATGGCAGGCTATGTTGCGGTGAACTGGCTGTAGTGTAGCAGATAGCAAGGGGGGTAAGAGGGCGTGTGAGTGACTGACAGTGCTAAAACCCTCCTTCTGGTTCTGATTGGTTGTGTCTCACTGGTGTATTTTTGAAGTAAGTACTGGGAGTACTGGGAGAATTCAGAGGAGTTCAGTTTCTACACAAATTATCATTCATAACATAATAATTTTAATAAATATGTAAAAACATATTTCTTTAAAAGGTACACACTGCAGCTTTAAAGTATAATGGTGCATACATTTGGTTTTAGTCAGCACAAGTGCACAAATGTGACAAGATCAGAGAAGGAGTATACACTATTATGAAACATATTTAATTTATGGTAGGGAATGTTACGAATGAACTCATGTTAGGAAGGGAAGAAAAGGAAGAAGAGGAAAACTAGTGGACTGGGCTAAAGCCCTCACCGCTTTATGCAACAATATAAGGAAGAGGTGAATGGGAACCACAGAGGAGAACCAAACAGCCAGATGACTGAAACATGAGAAAGTGTTGTGATCTGAAAAGACAATGAACCCAAAGAGGAAGAGTGGCCAGGTAATCCGTAAGAATAACGTCAGGAGATGGCGGACAACTCCAAGGAGCATGAGGTGGGAGGGAAATGAGTTAAAGTGCTTCAGCCAAAAATGTTAGTGTGCGTGAATTTCTATTGTTTTTATTCAGAAACTCCAAAATTAAACTAAACAAAAAAAGAAATTTCAGATCTAAGTTATCTATTTTAATTTTGCATAAATTAAAATAGATAACTTAGTTTCACATAAAATAATATAGCTAACAGACCAAATAGCCATGGATGATTTGTCAATGTCCCTCTACATCTGCTTCTACACCTGCAGAAAGAGAGAAAACTAACAGGGATAGGACAGGTTCTAACACAGCATTTTACACTGGACCCAAACACACTCCTCTCCATGATGCATTTTGATTCTCTGTAGTGTAAAGCGGCACTTTGTTTCTGCACAGACTAATCTACATGTATTTGATGCAGCGTCTGCCCATGCTCCAGTCTGAACATGTTTTCTGATGCAGATTGATGGTTGCAGTAAAACACTTGCTGGCTATGTAGCAGTTAAACATCCACAGAAGTGACACAGCTGCTCTGTGTGGGCATCTTCACTCGCCGTGTTCTGGTTTCAATTAACGGATTATGTCTCTGTCTCCCTGAAGCCAAAGCAAAGAAGGCAGCAGAGAGAGAGGCTAAAGCCAAAAAGCAAAAAGCTCCAAAGCCCACCAAGAAACCCAAACCGCCAAAGCCCACCAAGAAACCGAAGCCACCCAAGCCCACAAAGAAGCCAAAGACGCCTAAAACCACCAAGAAACCAAAGCTGGTAACGACCACGGCGCAGCCGGAGCTCCGCCTTCCTCCACTGGAGGAGGAGGAAGTGGGCCTGGAAACAAGTGAGTTCACTTCAGATTTATGGTTTCAGGTAGGAGGAGAGTCAGGGGAGCAGTATTCAACTTGGTGATCTTTTTGCCAGAATACTCTGACTGTTACAGGCTGTTGCTATAAAATAAAGAGATTTCAGTGTGCTTAAAGCTTTGATCTGATCTTTACAGCGAATCAACCTGAGTTTCCAACGGAGCCCGTTGAGCCAGACCTGGGTAAGACGCCCAGCCCGAGTCCTCACAGAGAAGGAAATCCTTACATGTGTCTTTTTATTGCAGTGGCATGACCTCTGAGAAAAGGTTTAGCAAAATCTAATAATTTTTTATTATAAGTATTTAGTGGTGGGGAAAAAAACTAAACATTAAGAATTAAACTACATTTCTGGAAGTGTAATTAAACCTTTCTAAAACAAAAAAATGTGAAGCTATTTATGCATTTATTTACAGTTGAAACATAATATTTACATACACTGAATAAAAAGACAAACATTTTTTTCTCACTGTTAAATCTGACCAAACTTTTCTTGTTTTAACTTATTAGAATTACCAAAGTATTTCTATTTGTTAAATGCCAGAAAACTTGGCGAGAACATCTTTCAGACATTTTTTTGGAACTTTTCTCGAATTCAAAAGTTTAGATACATTTAATCAGTATCAGGTATAACTGCCTTTTAAACTGTATGACTTTTGGATTTCCTTTCACAAACTTCTGATAGATTAACAGACATTTGAGTTGATACATCTGTGAATGTATTCTGTGAAAACATTGTCAATTAACCACTGAGGTGCCAGTTAAAAAGGTGAATTATAACTAAAAAAAAAAAGCTTAATTTTAAAGTCTTTTATTAACTTTAATTAGGGCCTGTGGTTACTGGTCTATGCATTTTGATCCCAGTTTACTTAAAAAGGGAACCTGCAGAAATATAAAACAAAGCCCTGTTTCCAATTTAGTGGAAATAAGTTATTGCTTTTCTAGCCTACAAAGTAAACAAACATTACCATCCACATCTTAAATCAGGGATGGAATTACAATTTAGTTACATTGTAAAACTAATTATTCCTTTTTATTCAGCTTCATCTGCTACTAAAACCCGACATGGACCTGTGGGTTGCCAGATGCCGTTTTAATCAGCATCTTTGCTTCTGGAGCCAAAGCTTTTTCTTAAGCCTTTAACAACAAAGCACTGAGGTTTCTGTGGGTTGTAATTAGTGGTTGTACATATTCGCAGGAAGTGGAAAAATTCTGTTTTCCGCTAAACAGATCTGCAATTGTGATGTTTTCAAAGAGAAAACAAATGAAAACTGCACCACACTAACTTTTTTTAAACTCACCAGAAATGTGCGTAATGACACTTAAAAACAGCTGCAGCACCTGACACTAACTGATGGCTCAAAGGGTTTTTGCTTGTTTGAAAAGGATCAGAAACACTTCAGTTTCTCAAGCTGCGTTTCCAGTCACCGTATAATTGTGCAATTTGGCCTTTCGAAAATAAATTTGCTTTATGGAAACATGGCTATTTCTTTATTGAAAAACAGTTTTTTGTTTTTTTTTTCAATAAAGATTTTTTTTTTTTGCTAGGATGAGGTGTTTTTTTTTTTGGTCATATCAAAATTGGTGTATTTCGTAAAACTGCAAAGGAAACACTTTTTTCGCATCACACAAGTCACATGATCAACAATCAGATGTTGCCACTGGTGCAAACCATGAAAAAGACGACATCAGGAAGGATCCTGGCGCGACATTTTATTTTATTATCATGTGATACTTTATTATTACATTACTTTATGTCAAAGGTAATTGTGTTTTCAGCTTGAAGTGAAGCTCAGATGAGATGAGGTCAAAATTCAGTACAAAAGTTGACTGTAGATATAAAAGTCATCTTCATATATCTGTGATGATAATGTGATATTTCCAGACAAATGGATCAGAGGACACAAGAAGGAAGACACAACCACTGAGGTCATCATGTACATACCAGGTAGCCTTCGTCACACAGTGAATGGTTGAGATTTTATATTTGTATCTGTACTGTAGATGCTTCTGTGTTGATTTTGTTCCCAAATAACATCAAATTTATGGACAACTGTGGACATAATTTCACTATTCCTGTGGGACAAATTCAGGATTTGCTTGAAAATGAAAAGAAAGATACTGTGTCAGACACTTTCAATAATTTATGATATAAATGAAAAATTCATCTTTTTCCCAGTAACACACTTCGTGAAACACGTTGTATTGATTAATTATACACAGCTCGATGTTTTAAGACTATTTATTTGCCAACAGCTAATGAAAACGTGACATTTAGGATTAGAATATTACAGCAGGTTTGTTTTTATCAGATAAAAAGGGAACTTACTGTTGAGTATTTTTAGTAGTTGCTATTGTCATGAAGTAATTTTAATATGACAAACAAGCCTTACCATAATGCATGTTTTAATTTATTGAATATTACTGTAATTTTATAACAAAAACTCCCACTTTTTTGATTTCTGTATATATGTGTTTGTTTGTTTTTTTTAATGGCCTCATGTGAAAAGATCACTGCTGAAATATTTTTAACACAATATATCTATATCATTTCTTTCTTCTTGTTGTTCTAGAGGAAACCACGTCTGTTCCATTCGCTGGTCCCTGGTATGAAGAGTATGATTACTCTGACTGTACGTCTTTATCCAGCCGAGAACTGGACAAATATTAAGACTGTTGTCTTGATTGTGGCCGATGAGAGACTTTCTCTGTGTTTTTCCAGTGGCAGAGGCAATAGCAAAGAAACAACAAGAGGAGGAGGAGAGAGCCCGCAAAGAGAAAGCAGAGAAAGGTAACAGATGGAAAATATTGATTCTTTTTAAGGACAAGTCTGTTTAAATGAGGGATCGACAACCACATGTATCTCTATTCTCACCATTATGACTTCTAATAACCAAAAATGTAAAAGCATTGAGCTTCAATAAATGAATGAATTTCCGGTGGGGGTTGAAGGGGTGACTGACATTTCAGTACAGCCCATCCAAAGAACAAAAGTACCCAAACAATCAACATGGGACATGAGTAAATGGGTACAAACTGCAGCCCTGAGAGAGCCACCCTTTCGTTAGATGAGAACAAGAACATTAGTGTGGTTGAGGAAAAAAAAATTATATCTGCACATGAAAAGCAACATAAAAACACAAAGCAGGAAAACACAAAATGTAAAGATCATTCCAAAAAAATGGCAGGTTTAAAAAATTTTCTTAGGTGTTTTCATGAGAGAAATGGATAGAATTGTCACAAAGAATGAGACTAGTGGTGGAAGAAATATTATTTTTTTATGAAGTATTTTTTTTGTTATCTTTTTGTTCCAAACTACATACTTGTTTGAAACATTTTCAAAAGAGATGGAATGTTCCAAATATATGCATCAGTTTTAGTTTAATAGTTTGACAATTTCCTTTTTTTAAAAAAAGGAAATTTTCAAAATTCCCTTTGGAAGATTCAATAAAAATAAGCTGATCTGTGATTCTAAACAAGAGGACTGAGGTCAATTCAGGCTCCCGGGTGGTACAGGTACCGGTCCGGACCTCCGGCTTATACACTCCGTTATTGTTCTCTAGCAAACCTGAGGATGCATTTACACTCAGAATAAAGTACCAACTAGAAAGCAGCTGGTAGAACTATATTTATATTTAGGGTTAAATGAGTGAAAGGTTCTCAATAAAACTGTCACATATTTGAGATTTTTCTTTGTAAAAGACTTTTGCTCAACCACATGAAAAGAACATATCTCGGCATATTGAAGGATCCAATCTTTCTGCCAAAACAGCATCAACAAGTTAAGGCATGGCCCCGATTTTGTATAAAAACACATTAGCATTAGTAGGACAGAAAACGTGGAGCGTGATCCTCTGTAAATTGGTTCTGTTTGCTTTATAATCCCACAGCTGAGCGGCAGAGGAAACAATGGGAGGAGGAAGAAGCAGAGAGACTGAAGCAGGCGGCTTTTCCTGCTCAGCCAAAAAGTACGACATTTACGACATTGTTTTGACTTACATGGGCTGGTTTGATCCTGAGACATTTGGCAGTGAGATCTGGCGTGTTGTTGTCTTCGTGTCAGAGTGTCCTCCTTTGGGCTTGGAGTCTCACCGGGTGGATGACGACCAGCTGCTGGCTTCCTCTCAGTCTCACCACGGCTTCGCGGCTCAGAGGGGACGCCTCAACATGCAGGTACCCTGTAGAAGGAAACGATCTGAACACCTGATACCCCCCAGCTGAAACTTTACGATCACACTTTGTACATTGTATGATGGCCATAAAACAGCCAAACTAATGGGATCTAAGCATCTTCCTTTTGAAGGGGTAGCATTATGTAAAATTGAAATTTTTGAGCTTCATATATCATGTTGTTCTCTCATCAAAACATACCTGGAGTGTTGCTTTGATTCTTTCATGCATATTTGAGAAATCCATTAATACCTGAGTGGATCTAGCGCCGCTTTAAAGGCCTCCTTTCCAAACTTCCGTCTCACTGAGCGGCCCTTCCCACTCAGCTCCTTCAGACTAGCCAGCAGCAATTAGCAAAAACTTGCACATGAGCTCATTCTACAAACTACTTGTCAGTGAAACGCTGGTAAAAACACTGTTAACAGATTAACAGAGGAGCCATGTTGTTATGACTTCAGAGTTTCAGAAGGAGCAGGAGTTTTTAAAGAGACAGAGGCCCAATTTCAAGGCATCAAATCACAAAGTCAAGTTTTTGTTAAGTCATATTTGATGTTTATAGCATTTTTATGACAATTGGGGGTAACATAGTTACTTAATTATGTATTATGTACCTGGAAAAATACATCATACTGTCCCTTTAGATGCTCTGAACAAAAATGATGCATGATGAAGAATAGAATAGTCTATTTGCAGCTCTGGTTTGTGAACTGTGTTTGCAGAGCTCTGAAGATGAGGAGGACATGTATGGAGGTGCATGGTGTGCAGAGCCTGAGGACAAGGAGCACTGGTTCCAGGTGGACGCTCGGCGAGAGGTGGAGTTCACCGGAGTCATCACCCAAGGGAGGAACTCAGAGCAACTGTGAGTTTTGTTTCAAACAGCATTTAAAAAAGGTTTTGTTTTGGGGGTGGGGGTTCAATTGATCTCTTCTCATAACACTGGATTACATTTCATAAAAAAAACTTAATCTTAATTTCAATTTTATGGTTTGTGGAAATGCGGCATAGGTTTGAGCTATTTTGCTAAGAAAAAAAGGCCAGGACCTTCCATCTCTAGATCCTCAAAAGTGGTAAAAACAATACCCAAACGTTACAGTGAAAGTTGGTTGTATAAGGTTCTGACTCTTGCAGACTAAATACAAATGTACACAACAACTTTTAGGTTTGTATCTGTAGAAAAAGATCTCATTATCATTTCACTTTCAATTATTCCCCACTTTGTGTTGATCAGTCCCACAAAATTCCAATCAATGGCTTTGAGGTTTGTAGTTTTCTTGTGACAAAGTTTTCAAGGCAAGAATATTTTTCCATGACTGTTATTTTTATGACAATACAAGAGGAAATGTTTTGCTTGGAGGATTGTGGACTCATGACTTATGTTGTCATTTCAGGGAGGATTTTGTATCATCCTACTTTGTGGCCTTCAGCAACGACAGCCGGGACTGGACGGTGCTGCACGATGGCTACGCCGAATGGGTGAGCGGCATCTAAATGCTGTACTCCAGCCGGAGATTTTCAAAGAGAAATCTCAAAAACATAATCCCTCTCTCTGTGTGATCCCCCTCCTCAAGCTGTTCTATGGAAACGTGGACAAGGAAACACCCGTAATGAGTCAGTTCGCCACACCGGTGGTGGCGCGTTACATCCGGATCCTTCCCCAGAGCTGGAACGGCAGCCTGTGCCTGAGAGCCGAAGTCCTGGCCTGTCAGCTACCAAGTCAGTGCCACAGACAACAACTTCAGGACAAACAAAATGGGCTGTCAGGAGAACTGCTATGTTTCTTTACTCTAACACGCCTGAACCATGTGACTGAGTATGCGACCAACTTAACAGTCCATTCATTTAAACCAGGCACACTGAAGCAGGAAAACATATGAAAGGTCCTTAAAAGTACTGGCATAAAAAAACCATAAAATTTTATTTCATTGAATCAATCTATTGTTTTCTATACAACTGACTGACTCACTTAAGCTACACTCTGCAATTTGTAGGTAACATTAAAATAGCTAACGTTGGGATTTTAGGGCGGTGTATTTAATTCAGGTGCCCAGCTTGTTTCATAACTCTATTACTGAGAAGTTAATATTTAGAAATTTTCATCCAGGGTTTCCTTCCTTTGAGTTAGGACTTTCTCAGTCAACTTCCCCTGGAAAGAAAAATACTGCAGTTTGGCAAACATGGGCTATATTTACACACAGCTCTGGAGATATCCATTTCTTTAACATGAACTTCTAAGACGTCTCTCAGCCGTAAGGCTCAAATGACAGCTATTCCAACTGCTAGAAAAGTAGCAGCTTTACCAACACCAAAAAAACTCAAAAGAGGAAAATCAAAAGCTACAAAGTTAGAGATAAATTTCATTGACTGAAATTTAATTGATTTGAAGTACCTTTCCAAATAACTGAAAGAGAAATATTGAGTCCAAAGTAAATAAGTGCATTGTTTAAATGGGCCACTAATTATTTAAAAAGTAAAATAAAGATTTAATAATTAAATTAAAAATACTTTCAGTATGCTAGTAAGCTAGATAGCTAGGAAGCTAGTATCTAGCTAGCTAACTGGAAAGCTGCTATCCAGTAACCTCTCCAGCTTATTGAGTAGCTAGTCTTTATGAAGAAAGAAAGCTATCTCTCTCCCTCTGACTCCAATTTTATTTGAATTGTGGTCTGTATAAATAATGTATTAATTTATTTATTTCTGACATTATGGGTGTTATTTTACAGGCAGCTATCACAGTGAGAATGAGGTCAACGCGTCTGACGATCTGGACTTCAGACATCACAACTACAAGGAGATGAGACAGGTTTTGTACAAGACAGTGAAGAGGAAATTCTGGTCAAAATAAATTAGAAATAAATCAGCAATAAATTTGTTCCTTCTTTTATTTCAATGCTTTAGATGATGAAGGTGATAAATGAGGAGTGCCCCAACATCACAAGGATCTACAACATTGGGAAAAGCTCACAAGGCCTCAAGATGTACGCCATGGAGATCTCAGACAACCCAGGCGAACACGAGACAGGTCGACATTTAGACTTCAGAACATGTCATAACATCGCAGGCAGAGAGATTACTTGGGAAAAACTTCACTGACGTTACAACTTTACTTTACCCCATCTTCAGGTGAACCCGAGTTTCGCTACACAGCAGGTCTCCATGGCAATGAGGCTCTGGGTCGGGAGCTTCTCCTGCTATTAATGCAGTTCCTCTGCAAAGAGTACAGAGATGAAAACCCAAGAGTGCGACGCCTAGTGGACGGAGTGAGGATTCACCTGGTGCCATCACTGAACCCAGATGCCTACGAGCTCGCCTATGAGATGGTACCGTACCCCGAGTCACAAAGACATTAATAACATCTAAAGTTTAGTCTGTCTATTTTTAAATGGCTAGAAAATCCACCTAAAATGAAGATTAAAAGAAAGTACATCCTTGTAACAACTTTTTAAGTGTGTGGACATTAGAAAAACAGTCTGTCCATATAGGGTGTGTAACAAAACTAAACCCACTCCATGATTTCATAGCTTGAAGAACCATCTTCAGTAGCAAAAACACAAAGCAATTGTTTATATGTAGAAATTTTCCTGTCTTCCACTCAATTTGGAGGAATTTTAAACCACTCTTCATCTTCATCACACAACATTGCTTTATTGTTTGGATCCCTTAATTTGGGCAAAAATAAAGCCGTCAGATGCTCGGCTACAAAGTGCCCAAATTATAATTCCTCCTCCATTGTGCATGTCTGTTTCTATGAGGAGTTTGTACTAACATGGCATGGTAATGTATGTGCAAACATCTGTATTTTGTTTTCGTTTGGCCAAAAGACATTGTTCCATCATGATTCATCATGAGGCAACTTTGCAACACAGAGTTATGTCTTTTCAAATAAGCTAAACATGTTGAGTCTTTATTCAGTTGTTCAAACTTTAACATACTGGAACTTTGTTACAACACAGCTTGAAAGTGCTCTTCTGATTGATCTTGTTTACTTGCAAAAACAATCACTTCTGACTACTTTGGTATAAATAATGGTGTTCCTCAGGGACTGATCCTTGGACTACTCTTAATATCTTCATGGAAATGGCTCAAATTAAGTGTTGAGAACATGGTGATAATTTGACTTTATTTACAAAAAGGTTTAAATATTGTCCAATGTCCACCTTACCAAACATTATTTAGTTATTAGTAGTTTTTAGTATTGTTTAACATTTATTGAGTCCTTGATGCTTTAAAGCCAAAATGTCAGGCAAAGTGTTGCTTCTGTTTTAGAAAAGTGAGTCATTCATAAAATCTATATGCAGAGTTTCATGTTGTCCTTCTGCTGTCCTGCAGGGCTCAGAGATGGGAAACTGGGCGCTGGGTCATTGGACTGAAGAAGGTTATGACATCTTCCAGAACTTCCCGGACCTCAACAGCATTTTGTGGGGAGCCGAGGACAGAGGCTGGGTACCTCGCATAGTGCCCAACCATCACATTCCGCTGCCAGAAAACTTCCTTGGTGGCTCTGTAAGTGCGCAAACAACAGAGGCTGATTCTGTATTTACTAAACTTCCACAAATATATTAACAAGTATTTCTTTATGTGTCATTATTTTAGCTTGCAGTTGAGACCAAAGCCATAATTTCATGGATGGAGCGCAATCCATTTGTGCTCGGAGCCAATTTACAAGCAGGAGAAAAAATGGTGGTGTACCCTTTTGATATGCAGCGTCCTCCAATTTCTGTAAGGTTAACAGGATAAAGAACATCATGAATTATCTTCCAAAATGTACAATTATTGATTCTGTACCATCTCGCTTTGTTAGCTAACTGACAGTCGGCGTTGGAGGGTTAATGCTGAGATGAACGAAGAGACCTGGGCTCGTATTCAGAGGCAGAACGAAGGAGCGCTCAGAGAGACTCCTGATGACGCCATGTTTCGCTGGTTGGCAATGTCCTACGCACACAGCCATCTAACCATGACTGAGACCTATCGGGGATCCTGCCACGGTGATGATGTCACTGGAGGACAGGGGATTGTTAATAGAGCCAGCTGGAAACCAGTGGTGGGCAGTGAGTAGAAGATGGCAAATAGCCCAAAGAGGATTGGGCACGTTTTGTGACAAAAAAATCAAGACTGGTAGCACCATATAACCCTCCTGCAGTCTTAGCAGTATGCTCAGGAGGAGCGCAGCAGATGTCACGGTCAGACAGCAGGGAAACAGGGGAGGGTTGTCCCAGCAGACCGTCAGTTCTCAAAACCACACACACACACACACACGCACACACACACAAAACCTTGTAAAAAGATCATGGGTCCAAATGACCCAATCTCCTGACACCACAGGAGGGTTTAAAAAAAAAAAAAAGCAAACTCAGAGTAAGCACTAATATTACATCTAACCGAAAGGGCTAAGATGTGTCTGAGTTTCATTATTTGACAAAGAAAATCACTGGGTGTTCAATATCCAGGCGCCATTTTCCCACTGCATTTTCCCCTAAGCTTAGATATTTTCTAAAGCTCTGTTTCACATTCAAGATTTCTCCTAACCCTAGTCCAATAGATAAATGCATCTGCAATACAACTCTTACAAGATAATGTTAAGCTCCACAAATCTCCTCCACAGGTATGAACGACTTCAGCTACCTTCACACCAACTGCTTTGAGCTCTCCGTCTTCCTCGGCTGTGACAAGTTTCCTCATGAGAGCGAGCTGGCGCTGGAGTGGGAGAACAACCGCGAGGCTCTTCTGTCCTTCATGGAACAAGTGAGCACAAATTCAGTATTTTATGGGGAAGAGAGTTTTATTTCAGAATATTTATGTTAAAAAATGACCAGAAATTAAATCCTGTTCTGAGATGACTTGCCTTGTTGTCACAGGTGAATCGAGGAATAAAAGGTATAGTAAGAGACATGGAGGGAAACCCGCTGCCTAACGCCACAATAACTGTGGAGGGAATCCGGCATGATGTCAAAACTGGTACGCTGGCTTTGAACAAGATTTTATGTTTCACACAAAGTGGTGTGTGCTGTGAAATGGAGGGAAGACATGGTTTACAAACCTTCTCAGGACTTCTTATAACTTTCCTTCAGGTTTAGAGTGTGTACCACTACTAATCCCATTCTCTCATCATTGTTCTCCTTGGCTAACATACCAGTTTAGATGGATATCCATGTCATCATTCTTCCAGTTCACAATTGGATCCTAATTTGTGTCACTCTGTCACCTAAAATTCCATTAAAATACAGGGAAGTTCGTGGTTATAGCCTGACTATATGCTTTTTAAAAAAGAGGGTACAGGTATTTTAACAAGGTTCTGTACTAATTAAATGTGTCTTTCTAGCTGCCAGCGGGGATTATTGGCGGCTCCTGAATCCCGGTGAATACAAAGTAACGGCTAAAGCTGACGGCCACACGCCCCAGACGCGGCTCTGCATGGTGGGCTACGACACTGGAGCTACTCCCTGCAGCTTCACCTTAGCCAAGTCTAACTGGGACCGCATTAAAGAAATTATGGCGCGCAATGGGAACAGGCCCATTCGACTCGTCACCAAAACGAACAGGGTGAAGTCGACCGCTTCGAGCACCACAGCACAGCCCGCCATCACAGGGGAGGAGAGTCAGGCCAACTCTCAGAGAGCCGAGCGACTCAGACGGTTCAGACTGATGCGTCTACGCAAATTGCGCGAAAGGTTAAGAGGCAGAGTCACCACCACCACCCTTCCAACAACAACGACGACGACGACAACTACAACACAACCACCTGCTGCTGAGAGCACAACTTCCTGGTACGACTCTTGGTTTCCTGTGGACAGCTATACAGAGAACCCGTTTGACACCTTCATATTTGGCTCAGCACCTACACAAGAGTATAATTTTGAATATACCATTGATTAACAAAAATAAATAAATCATTATCTATCTGCACAACTCCTCAATAACCACACATTACAAACTACTACTTCTACAGTCTTTTAATGAGTTTTCTAAAGGTCTTTGTGAAGAGAGATGCACCAAAAAATTAGCAGTTTTTCAACTTGACTGATCCAGAGTAGTGACTAGTAAGCCGGGAACTTTAAATCTTATCAGTAAACGCACCATGTCTAAGAGCAGTTTGAAAATGCAGATATCTGTGGTGTGAAAGTGGTTGCTTAGGAAGACTTTCCAGGTCTCGGTACTTGTGCGCTATATAATATTAAGACAAAGGAAGCACGGATGTAAGATAACAGGAAGGCTGTTATCTTTGCCTGAGCAAAGAAAAAAAGTCACTAACTGGACTGAACTAAGCAAAGTGGAACAAGTCTCCTCGTAGATAATTATTGCATAATCTTTCAGCCAGCAACAAGTTATTTAACCCCAACTGATGCAATGTGTAAAAATCATTTTTAAAGTCACATTCTGTGGTAGAAGAAAAGATATTAGTCTGTTTAAGAAGGGTCAGTTTATTGGCATCAAGCAGAGAAAACATCTAAGGAGATTGCAGAAGCTTCTAAAATTGGGTTCGGAACTGTCCAACACATTAAAACCTGGAAGGGAAGGAAACCTGGGAAGCATCGTCCCCAAGGAAGAAATATGGTCGGAAAAAAATCCTGAATGGTCATGATCTGCGATCACTTAAGTGTTCGGTGACATCAAACCGAAGACTAACAGCGGAACTCGAAGCAATGTTATGTTTAATAACAAAAGCAAGAGCATTTCCACTCTCACAATGTGAAGAGAACTGAATGGGTTGGGACTGAGCAGCTGTAGAAAACTACTGACCAGGGAGGCCAACTGGAGAAAGAGGAGCAGAAGAATTGGACTCTAGAACGATTTAACAAGGTCAGGCAAGTGATGCATCCAACATGCAGCATTGAATATGATCTGGGGTTGCTGCAGTTCTTCCGGTCAAGGTTTAGCTGACTGCTTGAATATACTGACTGACCAGGTTATTCAGACTCGTCCCCCAACTCAACCACAGAATCCATTAAGAATCTTTGGGATGTTCTGGAGAAGACTTTGCACCGTGGCCAGACTTTCCCATCACCAATGCAACATCTTGGTGAAGAGTTCATGCAACACTGGATGAAAATAAGTCCTCTATCTCTGAGACGACTTGTTTTCAGAACCTCATCAAAAGGTTCTGAAATCCCACAATACATGCTGTAATCAAAACTAAAGGTAGTTCAGAGGTCCATTAGTCTGAGACCTGTGTTTTTTGTTGTTTTTTGTTTTGGCCAGGCAGTGTGATACAGTGACGTTGCCCTGTTCTGCCCTCAAGTGATCGACCTCTGTCTGTCATTGAACATGATGGATTTGGGAATGTTGTCAGAAATATGGAAATCTCCAAATTAGAGGATCTGAATTTTCTAGTGCAGGGTCTCAAACTTTAGTCGCCGAAGCCTGGTAACCTGTAGCGTTTAGACGCATCCCTGATCCAACACACCTGAAACAAAAGGGTATTGTCTCCCCAGGAAGTAGTCAAGTTCTTTAGACATCTGGTAATCACCTAATTATTTGACTTATGTGTGCTAAATAAAGCAAAGATGGATCCGAATGTTGCATTTAGCATGTTTTGAAGTGGAGTTTGACATCGGTGTTCTAGGGAATGAAACTGAAGATCGATGCCGACAGTCACAAATGATAACTGGACAACATAAAGTCTGTAATCAGTTTGATTGTTTCAAAGGTATTAAACTAACGTTTTAAAGTCCCTCCTCTCCCTAACACATGGCATGCTAATAGGAATATTTAGCAATCTCTCACAGTAGGAAGGGTAGAAAAATGTTTTGAATGCCATTCTTATTCCTGGCAGTTTTTCAGGAGAACTAGGAGTCAACTAAGATTGGAATAGGCAGGTAAAATCTTCACAAAGCCAGAGACTGAAAAATGGTCACAAAGCTCTGATCAGTGCCTCTCTTATGAATGAAGATAATGGATTTTTATGAGGCTTTCACTTTAAAGCTACCACTGAATAGTCTGCTGAGCAAAGACTAAGGCAGTTTGCTGGATTAGAGTCAAATCAAATTGAAAGTACAGGTACATGTTTAAAAAATTAACATGTTCAGTATTCTTAATTATTCATTAAAGAAAGTTAAATTCATTTACTGTATGGACTCATACATATAGTAAAATATTTCTAGTCTTTATTTTTGGTCATTTTTGTGATTATGACTTACAGAAAGTGAAAACCCAAAATTCAGTGTCTGAGAAAACTAGAATATTGTGAAATATTGGAAATCATGGTGTCACAGCCTAATCAGCTAATTAACCCAAAACACATGTAAAGCTGTAAAGGTTGACTGGCCAACAAACTCCCTTTCACAATATCCAGGTTTTTTTTTTTTTTTTTAAATGCATCTCTACATTCCACTGCAAGCAAAACAGAACAAGCAATGTTTTCACAAGTAAACTTGCACGTTTTGTTTTTGTATCATCTTTACTTTTTTTACACTGATTTCTTGTACTGGTTGAATGCATTAAGATAAAATATAAGCTGAGCTGTCATGGTTGGAGGGGAAACAATAAAGATTTAAATGTACAACCGTTTGTCATGATCAAACCTTCGTAATTAAACATTTTTATTTCCGTTCACCCTTAACATTTGAGTTTAAAATAAGTTTGTTTGCATTTCCAGTTCAGTGTTCCAGCTCTATGAGGGATTTTAGTAAACACTGCTGCTCAAATGGTAATGACATGGGAGCCCTCTATCATATTCCCAGCTGGATCCAAGATATTTCAAGCTCTCACTTGTTACAAAAACAGCCAAAACTGTTGTGAAGAAATTTTACTTTTAAAACATTTTCATATTAAGAAAACAGTGTTTTCATATGATAACAGGTCTAACGATGAGTTTGTCAGGATCCAGAAGCCCATGTTCTGTTTAAAGCGGTATGTCGATATACAGAGTCCATTCTGTCTTCAGTGAGTTCATGATCACACACCGTCCTCATAATGACAGTCTCTGAACAGGTGAAATACGCAGAACTGATCTCCCCCTCATCTGGGCTCCAGCAGCTATGATTTGCCACCTCTGGCTTTTTTGTTTCCTGTTCGTTTGTACTGGAAACTCTTCAGCGGATTCCTCCCCCGGACGTTCTTCTGCCAAGGACACAACGACTCATTTCAGTTTATCGTGATCCAAATAAAATCTGATTACATTATTCAGAAACAAGAAAAAAACAAACAAAAAAAAAGAGAACTTCGGAAGAGAAAAACATACCAACATATACTGAAACATGAACTAAATGTACACATTCAACTGAAACTAGACACTTCAAAGTTAATTTTACTGCAATCTAGGATCTTTTGTAAAACAAATATGAATTACTGCATGTTATATACCATTTAATCATGACGGCTCCCAGAGCCCAGGGTGACATTTTAAAATAAGCTAATTATGTTTCTTCAAATGCACAAGATGTTCATTTAGAAAAATGCATCAAATACAAACTGAATGAGGAGTAAAATACCTATTAATTTAATCTAAACTTACTTTTATCTGTAACTCCATATTAGTTAAAACTTTGAAAATGGAAGGTAGCTTATCAATGTAATACACTAAGATTAAAACTTTCCAGAATTGTTTGATCTGCTCTTCATAAACAAGACAAGTATTACTCTTCTCTGGTGTTCTGATCTGCAACCAACCTTGAAGCTGCTTTTCACCACTCCCTCTGGGGCTGGTTTTATCCACCTCTTCCTCTTCCTGCTTGACAGGGGATTCACTACGCCACGCAGAGTCTCAGGAACTGCAGCATAAGAGTGAAACTGATGTATTAGTCTTGGTGGACGCCGTCAGGCTGACGGAGCGCAGCCTGAGCTTCTGATTCTGTGAGGTCAAAATCTGTCCAATTGGAGTTCATGTTGTTAGGACATAATGAACAACATCTGGTCCTTATAAGGTTCCAAAATGATTTAAATCAAACATAAGGAAAACCTCACAACTGACTCCACCATGTTATTTATAAAAAAAATAAATAAAAATGAAAGAGCATCATGTGAAAAACTAAGTGCAACCCATAATTCAAGATCTTGTAGAACCAACTTTAGTCTATCGCATTAGCTGCGTTTTCAATCATTACATAATTGCGTAATTTGACAAACTGAAAATAAATTGACTTAACGGAAACATGGCGAATTCAAAAATAACTCTCGCTTGATAAAACGTTTTGGTGTTTTTTTTTGTTCCTTTTTTTGGCCATATCAAAATTAATTTATTTCGCAAAACTGCAATGAAAACATATTTTTGAATCACATTATCAACAACCACATGTTGCCAATGGTGCAATTCATAAAGAAGACGATGACAGGAAGTAGTTGTAGGATCATAGTCCAGCATGATTTTAATGACTTGTCACATGAACAAACTTATTGATGTGTGATTTAAAATTGTGTTCATGTAATGTAAAACTGCAAATGTGAAACTGCGTCTTTTCGACATTAGCAGAATATTAGTGTTTTGTTAGAATTTAGTCTTGAATTGCAGTCAGTCTCCACTTTAAACACCCCTGGTTTAGAATAGTGACTTTATTGGACCAGTAACAAGGAGTACGCCTGTCACAAACAATTAATCAATTAATCGCATAATTCATTAAAATAAGCCGAATTATTTTCATTCTGGTGATTGATAATTTCTGAAGGGAAATTTTGTCAACAGAAACATCATGATCCATTTATTTATGGTTTTGGCTGTGTGGTTTTTATTTCCGCTTCATTTATTGTTGTTGGTTGATATTTAAAATGTCTTCCAGTTCCAGGGTTAAGGGTTCTTTACAAAATTAAAGTTTATTGGTTTTGAGAAGTTGTACTTGCATTATTATGCCATTATCAAGATATTACTTAAAAGGGTTCTTGAAACAACAATATTATTATTATTTATTATAATAATTATTGGAACAATTTATCGTGTAGTAAAATGTCTAATGAGTCCCATCAGTGCAGTACTGTGTGTGTTGAACGTACTCAGATAGTCGGGAATGTTTTTCATGTGAGGCTTGATGACGGCAGGATGAATGTCTTTGTCGTGTCTGAGCAGCTGCAGATCTCTGGGGTTGTCTTCGAAATACGTCTGTGTGAGAGAGCAGAGTCGTCGGTTCCTACATTATCTGAACGTGGCCTCCTTTCCTCCAGACCGCCCCTCACCTTGAGCTTCTCCGAGTTGAGCAGCTCCTGTTTGATCTCCTTCAGTCTGGCCTCCTTCACGGCCTGCTTCGTCACGGCCCGCATGGCGTCCTGCCAAATGAACCACGTCTGTGAGCTCAAGAGATGACACAGGTTGTTCTGCAACCTGACGAGAAGCGACGAGGACTCACCCTGCACCTGTACCGGAAGCCTTCGATCTCCTCCATCTTAAACTCGTAAGGTTTGAGCGCCGCCTCTGCTTTATCTGAGAAGCACGCAGGCAGGCTCCGGTTAGCACCAAATAAAAACTAAAGAATGCTTCTGCAAACATGTTAGCAGCTGCAGGATCTTGACTTGGACATAAACACATTTAAGACAGAGTCACCTCCACCGAGGGCCTCCTCCACCTCTGCCAGGGCATCGAGTTCGGTGTGAGAGATGAACGACAGGGCGGTGCCTGGGTTGTCGGCTCTTGCTGTTCTGTGATCAGAAAGTGAAGGAAATGTCTGAAACGGCACAAAGGACAGAATACACAACCTGAAAACCGTCTGGACGTACCAACCTTCCGACTCGATGGATGTACGAATCAACAGACGTTGGGAAATCAAAGTTGATGACATTGGAAACGTTTTGGAAATCCACGCCCCTGGAGACGCCGTATTCCTTATCTTTGGCCCTGAAAATACCCGATCACAAAGAAACTGTCAACAACAGATGACTTTTAAAACGTTTTCAGGAACCCATACCACTGATTACTTCTTTCATCATACACAGGGCTTCTGCAGGATTCACCAACTCAAAATTAAGACTTTTTAAGACCTTTGTGAAGGAAATGTACAAAAGAAAATCAGATATATTATATATACATTTTGTTTGTTTTTGTTTTATAAGATGAATGTCATTCCACCAACTGGTGATAAATTTGCACTTACCCATGAAAGACGCAAAAAATCTAGTTAGCTAGTAAATGTATATTAGCAGCTAGTTAGCAGTAGCCTGAAACCACTTGAGTCTCAGAATAATGAAGATGTCTGTGTGCGATTCAAACTGTTGATGAAAAAAAAAATATATATATATTTTATATATATATATATATATATATATATATATATATATATATATATATATATATATATAAAAGACTAGACAGTCCTAAAATGTAAGACCTGTGAGTAATGCGTTTCAGGCCGGCTTACATTTTCTTCAATGAATTTAAGACATTTTAAGGTCTTGTTTTTAGACACAAATTTAAGACTTTCAAAGGGGCAGTAATTTGTGTTTTCCAGGCACATAGTGTAATTTTATAGCACACTCAAGTAACTATGTTAATTTCAATTGTTTAAGAAAAATATATCAAATATGGCTTAAAAGAAATGTGACTATGTAATTTAATGCCTTGAAATTGGGCCTCTGTCACTTTAAAAACTCCTGCTTTCTGAAACGCCGCCTTCAGGAAGTCATCACAACATGGCTCCTCTATTATTCCTTAACTACATTTTTACCAAAGTTGCACTGAGAAGTAGCTGCTATAATGAGCTTAGCATGTGCACAGTTCCACCAGCTGTCTGCTGATTGCTGCTGGCTAGTCTGAAGGAGCTGAGTGGAGGAGTCATAGTGGAGAGCTGCTTTGTGAGGCGGAAACTCGAAAGCTTGGAACCTGCAGCTCTGAAAAGGCAGAGGTAGATATGATTCTACATAATATTGCCCCTTTAAGACTTTTTAAGGATACACAGACAGCCTGATACAGCTGACAACATGGATTCTACATGTTTTCTCTAATCTCATGTGGCGAGACTCACTTTGCTGTTTTTGCTCTGCTATTTTTCTTCGTCTTCTTCCCTGAAGAAGACGATGCAGGTTCAACCAAGCTCTGTTCATCTGTGGCGATGATGATGTCATAGAACCCCTGGTTAAATTGGCTGATGATGTGGCACCTGCAGAGGAGCACAAACAGCACAAACAGCTCTTTATTAAATGTTCTACAGGAATCTTTCATCCCATCTTCAAAAAGAAATCAGCATCAGCAGCCCACCTGGACTGGACGGGCAGCTCTGAGTTCAGGACGCATGCTGGGATGGCGAACTGTTCCAGGAACAGTTTGAGTCTGTAGCTTCGGTCCACTGCTGCCACAAACAGCAGCGTTTTCCCCTGGACCAGCTGCAGCTTCAGCAGCGTGTAGATGAGCAGGAACTTGTCCTCCTCCTCACATTTGATGGTGTACTGCTGCAGCTGGCTGGTGTCAGGCAGCTGAGAGCCCTGGAGCTTCAAGGTCACCTGAAGAGACACAAAAACCTTTGAATTTGAGCAAACGTTACACATTATGTTTCCATGTGCATTTTTTTGAGTTTACATTTTTCGTTTGTATAATGTTTGCAGGATGAAAACATTTGACAGATTTGTTTGATGGAGAATGTTGCAGAGAATAAAGCGTAGCTTGCAAAGACAAGCTTTCAGGATGTGAAATGGATAGTAATAATAATAATAATAATAAAGAGATTACCGGGTTGTGCAGCAGCAGCTCCTTTAAGGCCTGAACATCCTCGTTGAAAGTAGCCGACATGAGGAACGACTGATAGATCTTTGGCAAATGGCTACAAAAACATGGAGAAAACATGTGAAAATGTGGTTTTGGTTTCATTTAAGGTCACACAAACAACACACAGTTTCAGTAAGCAGTCCCTCCAGATTTCTGTGATTTTGCAATTGCAGAAATTCACACAAAATCAATAGATTCTCACATTAACTGTGTACATATTTGCCTCCTTTTAAGTGCCTGACCTAATTCAACAGAGGTCCAGGCAATTGGTGCTTTGAGTCACATTTGTTTGCACTGATGCATAATTGTGCATTTCTTGTATATTTTCTGCAAAAATCGCAAGTAACACTGCTTAAATGGAGTTTGCAAAAACTACATTTATGTCATTTTTATAACTAGGTCAATTTTGAAACTGAGAACTGTTTTTCCTGTATAAAATTAAGGTCAACTAAATTTTCAACTAAAATTTAAATTAGAAATAATCCACAGAATCATACATTCATGTTTTCAAAGAAGCTAGAAAATAAACAGAAGCTTTCAGGCTACAACCAAAAACTTTTATGCTACAGTGTGCAATTGTCAAGTAACAGGAAAATGATGCCTTCTGTTGAATCTTCTTTTCTGATTATAAGTCTGGAAGGTGTGGCAGGTGTTAGTATTCAGTATATATATCGTCCTTTATGTATAGTGTACTTCTTGTTCTCACCACAGCAGGTTCTTTAGGTCAGACTCGAAGCCGAAGGAGAAGACCAAGTCGGCCTCATCTACAACCAGCATCTCCAGGGAAGAGTGGAGCGCCAGGTTCTGGGCGTTGAGGTGGGCGAGAACGCGGGACGGTGTCCCCACCACCACATCGGGCTTCTCCATTAAAATGGGTCTGTTCAGAAACAGGATCACACACCCACTGTTAACAGACAGGAAAACGTTTAGAGCATCATGTAATAATGCATTTTTCATTCCCTCCGAGATTTACACGATTATTTTTGGGGATTTTTTGCCACAAAATCAGTGATTTTGTGGCATTACTTTAGAAATTTTCACAAGGGATTTAGCGATATTTTTTCTTTATTATACGCCTTCAAAGATCTACATTTAGAAGGAAAAAAGGTGAGTATAAAATAAGAAAATGGATTGGTCATAAATATTTTTATTCTTCGACGAACTTAAATAGCTCAATCGTTTTGTTATTATCAATCACAGGCTATACTTGGCAAGTAAGGCTGTGGCAGATGAAGTAAAAAATACTGCCACCTGCAGGTGGGAGTTAGCCACTTTAGCACAACGTGTTTTTTTTTTGTTTTGTTTTGTTTTTTTTTACCATTCTTAAAGAAATTTTGCTATAAATTCACAATTATGCTTTCGCACAAAGAAATTCTGTGATTTGTCGATTTTGCGTGAATTTCGCAAAAAAACTGGAGGGACTGATTTTTATAACAGTCCCTCCAGTTCTACAATATAATGTTCTACAATATCAAACACATAGAACAAAAGTCACATGTTCCAAATAATTTTTTTTTTTAAAGTACCAATCTCTTTCCCAGACTTCATAAAACACAGAGAAAGCCCTTCGCAATCTGGCATTAAAAGCTTTGAGTACATAACTCATTTTCTGAAATAAGCTGGACCCAATAATAAACAAATAAATAAATAATAGCTTTAGTGAAAACAAAGCAGGTCATGTTCAAATATTGAATTTAGCTCTGAACATAACAGGGAAATATGAACTTAAATGTAGTGATAAGGTGTGCAAGCTCAGGTAAAAAGGTGAACTTGAACACTAACCACTAGAGGTGTGCCGATCGATCGGTCACCGATCATAATCGGGCCGATTTTCGTGAAAAAGTGCATGATCGGTGATCGGCGATCATTGGCTCTTGTTGCCGATACCGATCATCTCATTTCCAACCTGCCTGTGCAGCTGGTCTCCTCTTTCTTTCACTCTGCCCAAACGCGCAGCAACAAATCCTAAGCGATGTGGAACTATAACGCACTGAATGAATGGGGAAGTTTGCGTGTGGCGGCGGAAAATTGAAGCACGTCAAAATGCATCAACACAACGAAGCTAATACGACATAAAAACAATGCCATACTTGACGGAGTTTGGCTACATCGAGGCTCACTGCAGCAAAAAAGACATACGGAGGATCAGATAGCAGGTAAAGCAGCGCACAGCTACAAACACTCACCCGGATTAGCATGACGGTCAGAAAGCTAAACAAAAAACCCGCAAATTATTTAAGTCTTCGAGCTGCGATGTCAGACGCTGGTTCTGCTCTCCTGTTGAACCGCTGCTACGCTACAGGTAGTAATATTTCACAGACGGAGCTTCGCTTCTGCTCCACCTGGTAGTGACTCTCACACCGAACCTCTGCTTAAAGCTGCAGCATCTGACTTAAAAAAATACATTTTACATATGTATTAAAACTTTCGCTGTCCTAACATGAGACAGATAATCTCTAAAAAAAATAATCGATCTCCTCCCTGATCTGAATAATTACTCCGCTCAGTCAGAAACAGCCAATTAGAACTAGCAGTAATCAGCTAGCCGCCATGCTAACAGGAAGTTTTCATTCAGTAACTCTGGATTGTTTATTGTAATGGATCCTGTTTTTGCCTTTGAATGTTAAGTTTTATACTTAAATTTTTTTGGCAATGTTTAGAGGTTTTATTTTGGCTCTTTGCATTATTTAGCCTCTTCAGAGCCTTCATATGTTATCAGTCTGTTAAAGATAGTTTTATCAATAGCAGTACAATTTGCACAATGCCTGTTTTGTTTAGTTTTCTTCTTGAAAAAAGTTATTAGAAACAAGTTTTTGTCTAAATTAAGGTGAATTCATGGTTCCTTTTTCCACATAATGTAACCGGTAGTGTTTATGATAAAAAAAATAATAATAATAATTATGTGATCGGTATCGGTGATTGGTATCGGTGTATGGGCCCTCATGGGTGATCGGTATCGGTATCGGCAGGAAAAAACCTGATCGGCACATCCCTACTAACCACAGTGGATGACTGGAAAAATATAATACACAAATAAAATAAAAAGTTGCATAAAGTGACTAACATCTCACTCTCACATCATACAACTTCACCTCAAATCAAATTCCTATTCATATACCGGAATAAGACAAATTCAAAGTCAGCAACCTGCATTCCAATTTGGTCCTAGTTATCAAATATTGCAGTCAAGCTCAGCTTATTATTCCAGCTGGTAACATTTTTCTATTGATGCAAACCCAGAGTCGCTAACTACCCAGAAATCCCTTCTCCTGAACAAACCTGTAGCAACAGACCAAAGTCTAAAGCAGGATCAACAAAAACAACCATTAGATTAGCTTGACAAGCCAGAAGCAGCCTACAACTCTGAGTTTAAGACAACCAAAAATGGAAAATGGTTGCATTTAGCAGAGGAAACAAAGTATGTTCCAAAACCAAAAGTCCCACCTCTGCGTTGACACGTCGGCCTTGCCGGAGATGTCTGCCACCCGGACATCTCTAGAACAGAACGACGTCAACTGTCTCATCATGGTCTGAACCTGCTGACCGAGCTCTTTGGTTGGCACCAGGATGAGAGCTCTCACGTCCTGCTCACGAACGCTCTGAGGACGAAAAACACACAGGGAAATAACCACGGAAACGTCTCCAAGCAGGAGATGCTGATCATTAGTGTTTCATAAAACGCCATAAAGCAGAGTTACATTAAACAATGTGTGAGACGGGATTCCTACCCACCTGTTTGGAGGCCAGGATGCGCTGAATGATGGGTATAGCGTAGGCTGCAGTCTTTCCAGATCCGGTCCGCGCTCGAGCCAGAAGGTCCTTCCCCTCCAAAGCCAGAGGAATGGCCTTCTCTTGGATCAGGGTGGGCTGAGACCAACCCAGATCCGCCACCGCCTGAGCCAACAAAAGCAGGAAGTGAGTGCCACTGAGCAGGAGACTGGTAACCGTGCATTGATCCAATGACACACCATGAATAGGTTACCATGCCACTAATTTGACTTCATATTGTAACGCCTGGGTTGTGTTCAAGGGAGATAAACATTATTATGTTTATTTTGTCATGTTGAATAAATAGCAATATATGATGATCATAAAACTAGCAATTATTTTAGCGCCTAATTTATAAATCATTTTGACAATTAATAAGAGAAAAAAAAATAGCACATTTTGCAGATTTTTCTTTTAAGGCTTTACATGCAGTATTAGTACTATAATAGATGTAAATAAACTATTCAATTCTTTAAAAAAATAATTTAAAAAACGTATTTTGGCTCTTTGCACTCCAGTTAATGATTATTTGACTACTTTAGTAGAAAATTATTTCATCGATCGATTCATCTCGATTAATCGTTCCAGCTCTAGACAATGTGCACTAACAAACTGAGCTAAAACGTTAAAGCAAGCAAATATATAATTAGCATAAAAACTTGATGATTGATCTGTTTTTGTTCTGATTTTTCTTTGTCACACATTGTTTCACGTTATCAAACCCTTTTTAATATTAGACAAAAATGACGAGTAAACTAATCACAAAAACCAACAGTTGGTTGTGCTATCCTTGGTGGCAACAACTCCGATCCAGGATTTCTAATAACCAGAGCAATCAGTCTGACATGCGGAAGAAAGAAAAACTCAAACACAGAGGTCATATGTAAGGAGACAATAACTATTACACACACTAACATAGCGGCCAAACAAAACACACCATCACTTATGTTTTTCATTTTATTCCATTCGAAAGTTTAGTGTGTTTGTCACTCCGTTAGGGTGGTTCAGAAATTTAGAAAAAATTAAATGCATTAATATTCCATTAAAATTCAGTTTAGATGTTATTATTTCCCACGGCCCATATGTTTTAGCCTGACAACACGAGACACTATAGAAGAGCAGAGAGAAACCTCTCCTCCGTTTCTATCAAGTTTTTAACCGTATTCTCGGTTCTTAACACTTCAGCTAAAGACTGATAGTTTTACGAACAACTAACATTTACTTTCTTAACGATTTGTGGGGTATTTTTTACCTTCAACAGGCGGTCGTCTAATCCCATTTCATGAAACTGAAGCCTTTCAGCAGCCATCACTGCTCCACACTACGCTCACACGTGTGTCGAGGAGATTTGACGTCATGCTCCCTTCACGGTCTTCGGGAAAAGTCCAAATACATTAATATAACAAACGTATTTTCATTTCTCATTGAGTAAATAACACGATTTCCCGTGTAATTTATTTGTTGTTATATATGACTACATACAACAATAACAAGCTAAGCTAAAATTTAAAATTGTGCAAATTTATACAGTGTATATCAAAGTTTATAAAAGTTTGCAGTGTTTTGTGTTGCGTCTCATTTCTTAACTACGGGTCTACAATAACATTCAGTATTTCTTTTGATTGTTTTGTGTTTTGTTCTGTATGATACAACATAAGAAACTGAAAAACCCCATGTCGTTAGATATTTTAAAGCAGTTCGTATAACTGATTTAATATTAACTGCAAGTGTATTATTGTGGCACTTGGTAATATTTAGTAGATGGAACTTATGAAAGTTTTTATCACCTAAATAAATTAGTAGGTTACATATTTACTTAAATCTTTTTTTTTCTTTTTTTAAAATTTCCATCCACCCGTCCATCTCCTTACACCCTTGTCCCTAGAGGGATTGCGAGGGGTGCTGGTGCCTATCTCCAGCGAGACATTTCGTGCGAGAGGCGGGGTCACCCTGTAGAGGTCGCCAGTTCTTCGCAGGAATCCATTTTGAGACTTTGAGAATATCTGATCAACATCTCGTTCGATCATTTTAACTTGGCTGCAGTCTCTTGGAAAAGTATTTAAACCCGTTGGACAATCCCACATTTTCTCACATTACAACCACACACTGTTGTATTTTATGTATATGCTCGTTAGATTTAATTGTGAATGAAAGAACATTGATACCTGATTTTTCCAAAATTTTTGGGTTGGCTTATTTGAGAAACACGCCAAAAATAAATGAATAAATAAAAAAATTAATGGAAAAATCATGTATAAACTGGTTTGTTTGACAACAAACCAACATTTTCTTACATCACAACCACACACTGATATATAATCTGTATGCTAAATGTTAGACTTAATTGTGAATAGAATGATTTTTCAAAATTTGTTTGTGTTTTTGTTTAGGAACATTTGGGAACTAACAGAATCAGGATACCAGGTCAGTGACAAATAGGTTTTTATTTTTCATATACCATAATGTTTTTGGTTTAAATCAGTATGTTGTGTTATTGTGACTGAAATTCCAAATACTGAAAAGTCCTTATTTCCTTTTTAAATAACTTGTATTTAGTACTTAATCCTATTTTACTAGGGAACGTTATGTTTTTGCAATCACTGTTAATATTTCTTTGGAGCCCAATTTTGAAATTTCGTTATCATTGTCTTATTTGCCATTATTTCTATGAAAGTCCAACTAACATGCTTATATGCAGTCAAATGACACTACAGAAATGGAAAGTGATAATAAATCTACTAAAACTGTTTTTATAACTAGCTAAACTGAACTACTATCGAGGATCATGAGATATGATCGAAACATCCAGAACACCACGGGTTTTACAAAGATCCTATTTTTGAAGTTCTACCTTTTGGCCTGTAGATGGAGACAAACACCAACCGTCTGGGCGAGAAGGTCTCCCTCATACATGGGCAAAATAACTGTACAAATAACCTCCATTGTTTTCGAAGAAACGACGGAAACCTCATCACACGGGAGAGACAACGGACCTGTCTGCACTGCTTGAGTAAACATTACTTATGCTTCATTGGTAAACGGGAGCTGTGACTGTGGAGCGACGGTCTTAACGACGACTTGTTGCGAGGACGGGAGATGCGGCGGCGGCGGACGGTGCAGATACTGGTGGATGCTGAGAAGCGTCTGTAGTTTCATCACCAACCATCCTTCCTCCCACAGCAACTATATGAGTCAACATGGCCGCGGAGCAGCTCGACCTGCTCATCCTCTGAGCCGTAGAGCAAAACAATACTGAGGTAAAGAAAAATACACGGATCGTTTTATGCATACTCAGAAGGGCATTTTAATTATAAGACATGGGGAAACACGAGACAAAGAAAGTTTTTGGCTCCATATCTACAGGTAATATAATCTTACTGAACACGCTTGCATTTATGACTCTGAAAGCAGTTTAAATACAGCTCCGTGCGATAAATGGGCTCGTTTTCTTCCTTTTGTTCAGCATAAATGGCGTTCATGTCCCGCTTCTCTCGGTCTCGGAGCAGCTCCAGGTCTCCGAGCCGAAAGGAGTCTGAGCGTGACTCCCCGACACTGACGGTGTCCGAGCTGGAGAGGCTGCTGTACACGGGCAAGACGGCCTGCAACCATGCAGACGAAGTGTGGCCCAGGCTCTACATTGGAGACCAGTGAGTTGGTTTTCAGTGGAGCTGCTATTGCCAGAATGATGTATCAGACAGCAGAGAAGAGTAGAGTAGGTTCTTGTTTACACTCCAAACTATTTTCCTGAGCGAACCTCTCCCCACACATATAACACCACCTTGGTTCATAAGACTGACTACAGAGCTATCATTCTTGTAAAGTATTTTTCCGTGTGCATGTGTAAAGGGTGCCCAAATCGCAACTCTGTTTATGTCTGACCAAAAAATCAGCTAAAATATGACCAACATATTTATTTTGTTTTTAGTGTTAGTCACTTGATGCAATGAAATATCTCATATATACACTGCTCAAAAAAATAAAGGGAACACTCAAATAACACATCCTAGATCTGAATGAATGAAATATTCTCATTGAATACTTTGTTCTGTACAAAGTTGAATGTGCTGACAACAAAATCACACAAAAATCATCAATGGAAATCAAATTTATTAACCAATGGAGGCCTGGATTTGGAGTCACACACAAAATTAAAGTGAAATGTTCCCTTTATTTTTTTGAGCAGTATATATATATATATATATATATATATATATATATATATATATATATATATATATATATATATATATATATATATATATATATATATATATAAATCCCTGTAATGCCTGAACATTGGCTGGATTTCTGTAATATTTGTATGTATTTACAAAGATAGTGAACATAGATTGAGTGCTCACATGAATATGGGTCTTAATGTTATGGATGATGCTGTTTGAGGAGAGTGAGTAGAGTTTATTTATGATAGTCATTGATTTTTAATGGTGAGATTTTCTTGTTACTTTATATTTTAAAAGCATTGTTGTTCTATAGATCAATACTACAGTTATAACATACATATTGGGAATCTTAGTGCTTGAAATAAAGAAAACTGCAACCCCACACCTTACTCCCCAGAATGCACTCATTAGAAACAAGTGAACAAAAATACCTCCTCATTTCAAGTTTCTATTGAAGATATAGCAGCTTCTTCAAACTGTGTAACTCAGTAACCTCTGTTAGGAAGAGCAGTACCTCAATGACTGAAAATGCTGATACAACTCTCCTCTCCTCAGAAACATTGCCTCCGACCGCCGTGAGCTGGCCAGACTCGGTATCACACACATTTTGAACTGCGCGCAGAGCAAGTGGCGGGGCGGAGCCGAGTATTACGCGGGAATGAACATCACCTACCATGGGATCGAGGCTCACGACTCCCCGACCTTTGACATGAGCGTCAACTTCTATCCGGCTGCCGAGTTTATCCACAAAGCCCTCTCGAGTGGAGGTAACTGTAAATACGAAGGCATGCCTACAGATAGAAACCATTCATTAATGAAGGATTTACATTTTTATCAATGCTAATTCATAGTGTGCATCCGCAACAAAATCAGCCCAAACCACCTGTCATAATCAGACTGAGGCAGATTCCAAAGGACGAGCAGCTCTAAAACAACCAGAACTTACTGTTTAGTGTCAAAACACCAACTCTGCCATAACATCACTTCCACGCGAGATTAAAACTATGCAGATCTCTCCATGACCTGTTGGTATGACCTGGTTAAAATCTATTAAAGATTATTAGGATCTGAAATAAAGGAATTTATTACAGTAGCATAATCTGACATTGACCAGTTTTAGAAAAAAAAATCAACATTTTATTTGAGTACATTTATTAATTATGGGGAAAATGACATGATTAGCATTTAACAGTATGTCCAAATTATTAATATTCATGTAAAAGAAGCATAATTAAAGAAAATGGAAATTGCTTATTGTAGGAATGAGGATTTTTGAGGTAAATTTCTAAGTGGTTAGATTAAAAAATATATATGAAATTGATTGATTGATTGATTGATTGATTGATTGATTGATTGATTGATTGATTGATTGATTGATTGATTGAAATCATACAGTGCTTTGTAAAAACATTGTTGAAGTTTATATACACTGAATATAAAAACAAAATCACCAGTTTTTTTTCTGTCCTAAGCTAAATCGGATCAAACCTCTCTTGTTTCAGGTAAGTTGCTCCTATTTGCTAAATCCCTGAGCAATGAGAGAAAGTATGTGTCAGAGATGGATTCATTAATATGGCCGAAATTATATACATATGTAATCTCCTCCGACTGACCTAAAACAAGAGAAGTTTGATCTGATTTAACTTCAGACAGTGAGAAACAAAAGGTCTGTGAGTCAAAATTCTAATGAGAGACATTGAAGTTTTTGGTTGTAATGTGACAAAAAGTGCAAAAGCCCTGTAAGTCCAATCCAGATGCTGCATTTAACTTAAAAAGTAAAAAAAAAAAAAAAAAAAAGCTCTTCCTTAGAATAACTCTAGCATGTTGGAAACATAACCATTTAACACCAGCACATGTGTGTAGGTAAGGTGCTGGTCCACTGCACGGTGGGAGTAAGCCGCTCAGCCACTCTGGTGCTGGCCTACCTGATGATCAGGCAGAACCTGACGCTGGTGGAGGCCATCAGAACAGTCAAAGACCACCGAGGCGTCATCCCCAACCGAGGTTTCCTCCGCCAACTCAACGGACTGGACGGCATCCTGAGAGAAAGCCGGAAGACATCACCGCAGAGCTGAAAACCCTCCCACACACACAACCACACACCCAAGCCAAGGTAGCAGCCATACACACGAAACAGAGACAAATTCAGAGCAGCACGTGACTTTCTGACGCCGGAGGCTCTGAGTGGCAAAAGGTGACTGAATGTCAGACTCTTCATTTCTTTTTATCTGTTCAGTCCTTTAACATGTACTACTGGTGGTGCCCATCAAGGTCACAGATTGATTAGTGGAGGCAATGACAACCTCACACTCTTCTTTAAAGCATTCACACATTCATTCAACCTGTCATTTTTTTAACTGAAGAAAAAATCAGGGAAACCCTCAGGGAAACAGCTGAGGGTGCCACTTTCAGGTCAGGTAACTGGAGAATGCAACAATTGGTGCGCTTCCACCCTTCAGACCAAGTACTTTACATTTGGGATTTAGGAGTATTGACATTTTAAAGACAAAAAGTTACTGATTTGATGGAAAATTGGTAAATGAGCATTGATAGAACGTCACTCTGCGGCATGTAGGTTGGAGAGGTTTTAAAAGCACAACTCAAGTCCCAAAAATACACGAGGCAACAAACAAACCCACACTGAAAACAAAGAAGTCGATCCAGCAGAGTCTGTTGTACTGCGATTGCCTTTGTACAGGAAGTCTTGGTAAAATCCCAACTAGTTTCTGAAGAAACCAACATCTTCTTCCTTTTTGGTTGACCCTTGACTTTAAACTTCTCACATTCCAGAATACACGGGTGGCTTATACGTGCTCACTTTACCAATTCATTCCAGTTTACTCAATTAACAAGCCACAAACAGGTAAGTCTAGTTCATTGTAAGTCTTGTTAGGATTTTTTTTCTCCAGATTGATCTGGAAGACATGTGGGAACATTCTTTCTGCCCTGACGTTTAGAGGCAGGGATCTGAATCGTCTTTTTCTACAAAGAACCTTTTAGGAGACTAAAAGTTCTCCCATACTTCATCCAAAGTCTCAAAATCACCCGTCATCAAAGTAATCGCGTGACGAAAATTGCGACATATTTTTTACAGGGAGACATCTGCTTTCGCTTCTTGACATTAGGCCTGTGTCAAACTTTTTCGCCCAACATTTTGTCAGAAGTTTTGTCAGACGTCTGTGAGTGTGTGTTAAGCCGGAATGCGCTCGGACAGCAATGTTGAGTTTTCGCAACGACTGGTCCGCTTCCATTATCTGGTTTTTGTATCCACAGGCAACATGAACACTTTTCTGGAGCACTTATAGGATGTGATGAGGAAATACGTTCATTTGTATGATTCTTTGCTAAATACCAACCTACCAAATTACATGTTCATCTATGCCATGGCTTCTGCCGCTATGTTTTTGTCTGTCAAGAAGCAACAGCTAAATGCTGGGCGTGATGTATGCTGAAGCAAGAGGAGTTTTGCTAGGTGGTCTGCGGCGTGTATGAACCAGTGTGTTCGTATATTCATGGTCTGCAATCAAGTGACCAGGTGTCAACTGTTTGGCTTTGAAGGAATTATGGAAGAACCATCAGGAAGCTAGAGCTGTAGAACAGAGAAGGCTTACATGATATTCCCAGAGGCATTTTTTGAGGTCTTTGCTCTAGTACGTCGTTCCGGGGATTCTATTAAGGGTGTTCTGATTCTTTATAATGTTAGCCTCAGATACAGATAGAAGGGATCAGAAGTCAGTCCAGAGCCCTTTACATCAAGAAGAGTGGAATTGTTCTTGACTGTTTTTCCCGGCCGCAGGGTAGGTTATGAACGTTCTCAAGGGATGGTGTATTTCTTCTGTCTTCCCAGCCATGGAGAATTTCAGATTCTTCTAAGGGAACTGAAAAACGTAGCTGGATGTTTGGAATTTCTGATTTAGCCTACATGAACATAGTAAGAAGTATCCTGTGCATTTAAACCTGGAGATCAAAACCAGGGAGAGTGGGATGCACAACTCCAAACTGCACAGATGTACTGCAGTGTGAGCACAGGATGTAGCTATCTGACAGAGAAAGTCCCTGGTATCTATGTTCAGGTATTACCTAGAGCCAGGTTGAGAGTTGGGTCTGGTTCAGCTGCTGAGTCGATGTAGCAACAACTTCTGCGTTCACTTGGACGCTCTAGGACACCATCACCTTTCCTGGAGACCTAATCGGTTCAACTCAAATGCAAGGCGCAAGACAACATGTTTGAGCATGCTCCCCCTCATTGCCACCTTGCTCCGCTCTGCATCACTTAAACAAAAACGGGTTTGGAAGCAGTGCACCCCACCCGCTGCTTAACCCCTTAACTGTCAGGATGACACCGGTATCTTCATGGACCCACTGACTTACATGTAAGCATTTTGACTGTAACAGTTAAGGGTGTAAACAGCTTTATTCTGAAACATAGAGTAATATAGCAATATTTTATCACCTTAAAAGAAACAGTACACACCATCATGATTCGTTCTTGTCCTCTCCTTGCACTATGTTCCAGAACCGTGTGAAGGCACAGTTCCAGATTTACATTCTTCTGCCCACATTGACAGGAAAAGTGACGTTCTGTTGACAGCAATCTCCAATTACACAACCAGATGACTCTAAACTTATACACTGAATTTATAGACGCTGTTTTTACTACTCAGATGATTCCGTTTAATAAGTGCCCTGGCCTGAGCTATTGAGTCGTGCAGCAGTTGTAATATGGATCTAAACCAGCATCGCTTTCTAGCCGTTAGGTGTTCAAAATAACAACATAGATTTTTTTCAGTGTGAATAGAGTTTAGTTTTTGGTTTACTGCAGAATACTTTAACCGGCTCAGCCTTTCATCTATGTCCATTAGCGCTAGCATTGCGCTGAATTAAAAACTGTCCAGTCCAGTGTGTGTTTAAGTGTTATATTGACTGGAAGGTCTCTTGGTTTACATCACAAAATAATACCAGATATGTGCCACTGCAAAAGCTACTAACTGCCTGGCTGACAGGAAGTGTCGTACCCAGGGCGCTCTGGGACTTGTGCTAAGTGGGGCTTGTGCTTCCTAAAATCATTCTCAGTTTAAGCTTGCATATTAAAAGTCTTCTTCAGTGTTGTTGTTAAATACTTAAATTATAATGTTTCAAATATGCTTTCTGGAGTTGTATCGGCAAGACGAAGTTTGGGTGAGAAGACACACAGTTCGTCACATTACTGAAAATGTACATATTGGATATGAACGTTTGGATTCAATCCAAATCTCAGCTAATTTAGAAATATCATTTTAGGGAGGCTTATCCTGCTCTCATTGGTCATCTGCAGTAGCGTGGACAGACTCCATCCACGTTTCCATATTGACCCTTTGCGTGTGACATCACACTCTTCAGAAAGCAGCTCACATGGCTGCTTGGATGTGCATAGACGTCCAAGCCACCTATGCACATGTTAACTCTTGCAAAACTTGTCAAAAACAGACCGTTGGTAGTCTAATATGGTCAAGCCATATTCAGGTCAAGTTAGGGCTTTACTTAACTTGACCAAATATGGTCAAGTTTACTTTCCTGAAATGCTTACTTTCAGGAAACATTTGTCTTTGGACAGAAGTCCAAATGTCTTAATCAAAATTCAAGGTTCCATTTAGTCTCTTTAAGCAGTGGGAGCTTTTGATTTAAAAATATGAAGCAGCAGTCAACCAAAGACATGGAAATATATTTGAATGTTTATGTTGTCCAAATTTCCTGTGTCAGTGGTCCACCGTAAATACAAGAACATAATAGTCCCTGAAGATCATAACCACAATGCAGCTTTTGGTCGAGATTTGTAAAAGGACTAACAGCAGAAAGCTGCAGTGAGATCAAGCATTTGAAAATTATTGCTATTTTTGACCAATAAACACATTTAAAACTTGTGGACCAATAATTGTTCTTTTGAAACACAGGAATTTTTTTTTGTGGTATTATATTTAGTTTACATCAAAACTTGCTAAGTTAGTAACATGTTGTTACTGTGACATTTTTTTAACCCCCCAAAATGAAAAATATTCAGCAACAATTTTTTAACAATAAAGCCTGACACTCAAATGGAGTCTGATCCTCCTACGACCCGTTTCATGTTGAACATTTTAAACTTAATCTTTGAGTCATCAGCTACCACTGCTTTAAGGTTTAATATCACATTTGGCTGTTATGTCAAATCACTTTCATTATGAATACACTTTATAAAACATCAGGCTGTCTCAGCTTGGAAAACAAGAGAGCTGAAAGTGGACATTACACCAAACTCTATTTCTAAGTGTTATGCTGTGGCTTACAGATCATGGCTCCATTCCTTCACCATGTTGTGGCCCAGTTGATCACAGTGTTGCTGAGAAACAAAAAAAATAAATAAACTCACCAGTGTTATTTCCAAAAGAAAGTACCAGACCACATCTGAAGATTCCCTCTAACTGGCTGACAGACGCGCTTTAGCAGGTTGTATTTTGTATGTGCTCATTTTCTGATGCCTTCTGCATCTTGTGTTTTAATGTGGTCCATCTTGATGTTCGGTCTAAGCAGACAGCTTTACAAGGTTATTTAAGTGTTAACATTTTTGTGCAGGTTAGGCTAAACTTCAGAGGTCTGATGTTTCTTCTGCTCAGTGTTCTCCTCCAGACAGAGGAGCATATATGATGTCCTATTAACAGCATTACGTGCTGATCTGAATAAGCTAAGCTACTAACAGAGATGGCAGTCAAACAACAATTAAGAACTCTCTGAAAAGAACATGGAGGAAAATGTTTTCATTGTGACTTTCAGCTTTCCTGCGGTATGTTTTGTATTTGTGACGTTGTTGTGATGTGACCTGTTGTTCCCGTTTGTATCCCTGTGGTTCCTAGCAGCAGCCCTTCGATAGAAAGACTGGAATTCCAGCGAATTTATTTTTGTTTCACTCTGTCTGTGATTCCCCCCGAAAGGAGAAGTTCATGCCTTAATTAGTGTTCTTCAACTTGGTCTTTTTACGGTGAAAAACGATGACAATTGTCAACTTTGTTTAGAAAAATGTTGTACTCGGTCATAAATAAATAGAAAAATCCTTTGAGTTTTACCGTGTTTTTTGTATTTAATACCCCTACATTCTACAATGTGAAGAATAAGTCACAATCAGATAATGCCAAACATGGCAGAGTAGCTTAGCTTTGCAAAGTTATTCATGACGAGTGAGTGTGGCTGTACTTTGGAAATATTTTAAAGGAGTTTTGGAATACTTTTACAATAACTTTCCTCAAATCTCATGGAAAACAGAGAGATACTGCTTTGTTCCCTTCTTTGTGCTTATGTGTGACGGTAAATGTAACTTTTGTTACTTGCCATGTCTGTCACAGACTATGACTTCACACCAAGTAAGTCTGAGGCAGCAGAAACCCAATATTTTTGATAATTTTTGCAGAAAATCTGGAACAAAAACCCCTCACAATTCCGCATCAGTACGAAAAATTGTGGCAATCATTATTCTGCGTGAATTTCCACAATCGTAAAAATCTGAAGGGACTGTTTTACAAAGCAGTCATTTTGAGACTGATTGAGTAGAACCAATTAGCTGGACCTCTGTCAAATTACATCAGCCACTTAAAAGGTCATGAATATTTAAGCAATCTCATTTTTATGCTCATCAGTGTTTGTCACTTTCTAGAAATTGTATGTTTATTAAAAAAACAAAACTAAAACAAAAAAATTGATTATCATTGTTGATTTGTAAAAGCCTTATGATGTGCTAACACATCTTGGTTGGGTTGTTAATGGTCCACTCAACCCAACCAAATGAAGAAAATGGACATGTTGCTGGTTCTATTCAGGTGAACCGTATCTCTATCAGCAATTTGGAAGAAATGCTGGTCAGTCAGTATGATCAGGATTTTGTAGAGCACCAGTGTCAGGAGCCTACTGAAAGGTCTGCAGAAGACAAATAGTTCCTGGATGTTATGTCAAAATCAGCTTTGCTTAAAGATGGGCACTATTACCTGAAGTTACCCTTTTTTAATCCAGCAGTAAAAATGCCCAACAACAAACAGATGGCCCAGAAGAGGGCGCAATATCTGTTAAAACTTTGTCACAAGACAAAGTTTTAACAGACATTGTTAAAGAAATGCCTGTCCATTTGGAATCTGATCCAGAGGTTAAAGATCAGGTCTAACATGTGCAGCTGTGCTGAAATAAGTTTGCTCCACATCTAAGCTGCTAATGTACTTTTCCAGTTGGACAAAGCTAAAAAGATGTACGACATGGACTACTGGACTAAGTTGATGTTTTAATGAATTATGTGACAATAGAAAGATATTGAAGAGCAAAGTCTGCTAATGCTTAAATGTTAATATTAATAATACATTTGGTAATGGTCACTTATAAAGATATTAGATGTAATTCTTGTTGTAGATGAATTAGGGGCCGGGATGTTGTGGCCATTTATGTTAAATTTTGTGAATTGTAAGTTCTACCTATTTTGTTTTCTTCTTTGGGCAGTTAGAATATATTTTAGATTAGAATATAAATCTAATTCATTTTTATATTTGGAATTATTTAGATTACTTTGGTAACTTTTAGACCTTCCCATTTTAAGAACACAGGGTGTTTGGTGGAGATCTGTTGTTTGACAGATGTCTCATGTGATGATGGGAGGTTTATGTAAAATGATTTTTTTACCACTTTTTTTTAACTTGAAATGTCAGAGTAAGTTAACTTTCATTTTCAACTAAGTTGTAAGGGATTTTTAGTAGTTATTTTGTATAAAGCATTTATATTTCTTTCTAACAATCAAGTCAGAAGTGCATGCAAGAATCAAACCACTTGTCACCGTCCACGACATTTGTTGGAAATGTTTGGTTTTGGAACCTAGCAGGCTGCGACAGGCACTGTATGAAACAAGTAGATGTCAAGTGAAACAAGTGTGACCACAAGTGTTTTCTAGGAACGAAAACCTACACAGTGGCTGGATTTAATTTTTTATTTTATTTTTCTTAACACCAGTGTAATTTATGCTGATTTTCATAACAAGTGTTGTCCTCCAAAGAAAGATCACAGAAGTTACAAGATGTCCCAGCGTAAATCTGAACACAGCAGAAATGAGATCAAACAGGAAGAAGGTATTTCACCAAGGTTGACTCATTGACCTTACAGAGTGCAGGTCAAACGGCTGCCCTGCTCATAGCTGACCACAATCAGCAATGGTAACCTTGGCTTTTGTCCTGCCAGAAGTTGAGCCTTTCGATTCCATGATTCTGACAACGTCCATGCCCTCCACAACACTGCCGAACACCACGTGCTTGCCGTCCAGCCTGCACAGCAGAACAGCCCATCATCAGTGTGTGTAGCAACACCGAGACCAAGCTGAGGATCTGAACGAAACATCAGACTCACCAGGATGTCTTTGCTGTGCAGATGAAGAACTGGGAGCCATTGGTGTTTGGTCCTGAGTTCGCCATGGAAAGGATCCCTGGTCCTGTGTGCTTCAGCGTAAAGTTCTCATCAGCAAACTTATTACCATAGATGGATTTGCCTCCAGTTCCGTTATGTTTGGTGAAATCTCCACCCTAAATATTCAAGAAAATAAAGAGGTCTTCTGGAATCAGTGCTGCCATCCACCCATCCCGTTAGGTCAGAGCACGGACAATGGCAGTTTCCTGCACTTACTCTACCTGGCACATGAAGTCGGGGATAATACGGTGGAAGGTGGAGCCTTTGTAACCAAACCCTTTTTCACCGGTGCACAAGGCCCGGAAATTTTCTGGAAAAAATCATAAATGTCACTATTCCTCAGACACAAACATCAACTGCAACCAAGAAAAAAAAATTAACAGTTCAGAACCCAGTTTTTGGAATATAACTGACTAAAAGTGACTAAAAATATGAATATTTTTATTATCAACCTCAGTCTGAAAATAAAAAAAGCACTGGCACAGGTTATCTTTATTACATGATATTTGATAACCAGTACACTCTTTTTTCTGTTCTTATTAGAGTTTCTTTTTTTTCCTTTGTCGTTAATTTTTTTCTAAATCATACAGTTTCCTTTGAGTCACGTTGCATTTATCTAGAATTCATATCTTGGTGATTTTCTTGACAATATTCAGAATAAACTTAATGAATGAATAATAAACTCCTGAGGATTGACGTCCCATTTCCAGAATAAGGTGTGAATCTGTTTCAGCGAAGCAGCAGCAGCTCAGTTAGCTCTGAAGGAACCTTCAGGGTCACCCACCTGCAGTCTTTGGGACCACATCAGCTTGCAGCTGCCAAGCAAAGAGGAAAGCAAATAAGTTAGAATACAAGGTGATATCAATCATTTTAAAAATCTTTAAAAAGTTAATTAATTTCCTCAACTAGGGTCCTGGCCCCTAGCTAGCTAGACAACTGTCAAGGCAGGAGTCTTCCCTATGATTAAGGAGGTGATAATACTTATTTTTGTCATAATTAAAAACTCAATCTGTGCCAACCTGGTAGGGGGTGGGGGAAAGGGAGTGGCATGCTTGCAGTGTCACCAAAATCAAGTTATAGCCTGTGTTTCGCTCCCTAAGTCTAAAGGTCAGAGTTCACAGATGGCTCAGGGACAAAGGCTCACACTCTTGTTGGAAAACGGAGCACAAGGTGAAAACTTCTAAAAATGTACATTTCCAACTACACAAGTCAGACAAGTCTGCACAGCTTCCCAGTCATAGCTGCGGGGTGGGGCTCAGCACAGCAATGCCTCAACAACCCGGGCTGCGGAACAGGTTTGGTGGGAATCGTTTAGAAACGTTGAGAGCCGTTTTCTCACAGATCTGGTTTCCAGAGAGCCAGCATTCAAACTGGTCCTATCTTCTTCATTTTTGACGGGGGTTTCCATGTGTTTAACATCTTTGGAAAGCTCAGAATCTGTAAATAAGTCAAAACGGGGAGGCTTGTTCATGGCTTTACTGGGACCAGTTACATTTTGCTTTCAGCTGTTTTCTGTTCTGACAGCGCAAATTTTGGAAGTTTCCACTTAACCCTTTCAGGATTTCTTATGACCTGCACGCAGTTTTAGACATTATTATTGGGGTCAGTGGCGAAATAAATGACATCAGAATACATGACTAAACAAAAGCAAAGTCGTCAGCACAGTCAGTCACATGTACGGATCTCTGTCTTACTCCTGAACTCAGACTTACGTGAGCAGCTTCAGCTTACCTCCATTACGATCCTGCCAAGTGGAGCCCCATCAGCCGTGATGTCAAAGAAAACTCTGGGGTTTCCCATTTCTACAGCTCTGGAGGGATGAGACGGAGACGCGCGAGTCAAGACAACTCGCTAAGAGACTCCGTTTATTTTAGTTAAAAGGTGACGAAACGCTTTCTAACAACCAATTAATAGACCCGCACTACGAAAAACTTCATAATGGACCAATAGGAATCCAGATAGGCGTGTGCTTAACTAGCTTCATGATATGACAACTTTTGAAAGCGAGCCAGAGACCGCAGGAAAACATAAATCACCTAATAAAACTCATATTTTTAATAGGCAAAGTTTATTTTATTTGAAACTTTATTTTATTGTATTGTTTAATAAAACCCCCAGAAAGTTTTTTTTCCTTCATATTTTTTACATCAAAAATAATACTACAGAAGCTTTGAATGACAGTATATCCAGAGGCGCAAAAAGTGGGTATGCAGCGTATGCAACGCATAGGGGCGCAGCACAGAGGGGGCGCCAAAACCCCGTCTGGAGGGGGCGACGCGCCGATTATGTTTTCCCATACAGTTCAGCGCGCCTCACGCTCCTTCACCTCTCGCACATAAATGTAGCGAGTTTTACACTTCACGTAGCGTCGCCTCGGGGGGGGGGGGGGGTGGTGGTGTTGAGCGTCCGTCCTTCACCCTGAAGTTCCTTCCCTCGGGGGCGGGGGCGCCGATTTATGTTTTCGCATCCACCTGAATAATGTGCAGTTGCGCCACTGAGTATATCAAGTAAATGTAACTCAGCAATAAAAAGGGCAAGACAACTTCTTTTGGAGGAGTTCACGGTGCAAAAGCAGAGCGCTGTGCCCCCAACCCGGGGGTTCGATTCCCGACCCCCGCTACGCGTCTTCCCCTAACCCAGAGGTTCCCAAACTGTGGGGCGCGCCCCCTAGGTTGAGCGCCGTGCCATTGCAGGGGGCGGGAAGCCGTCTGGATGAAAAAACAAAAACATGAATGCTGTATCCGCTGGGTTTTTACCTTAGAATGGCCAACTCTCTGTTATTCCTATGTCAATTTGATACAGTAGAGGCTTCTACACTTCCCATATATTTTATCAGCAGTTAAAACTGTTTAATCCGTTGTTAACATGTCGTAACCTGTTTTTCCGAGCCGCCTTTAAACGCAACATGAGCGCTACGACGCTGGCGCTGCATTTACACCTGTGGAGACCTGCTGCTGCTGGGCGGAGCTACGTAGGTGTGTTAGAATCATGACAGCAAACCAGCAAAACGCAAAGAACTTTTCACAGTTTTCTCCCCAAACTAACTGACTGTTGAGTAAAACTGTTGGATGCAGGTAAAGGTAGCTACAAGATGACTAGCTTTTAGTCATCTTTTAGCTAACACCTTAAGCTTGTTAACATGTAGCTTTTAGGCTACTGGTGTTGTTGTTGTCTATGTTCAGCTACGATTCATTTTGCCCCCAAAAAAGTTGATTCCCCCCTTTGTTCGTCTGGAGCCGGGGCTGAGTATAACAGGGAGTCTCTAAGAATCCGCCCCCCGCCTCTCCCTCCTTTGCTGACACACATCGTTCAACCAGACAGCTATTTGTAAGCCATAGGGGGCGTTTGGAAACTACTGGGGGGGCCCCAAGAGAAAAAGTTTGGAAACCACTGCCCTAACCCATTCTCTGCCCATTTCCTCTCTGGAATAAAAAGCACAAGTACGGAGCCCCTGAAGGGATATTGAAGGGAAAAAAAACGTTTGCATTTATTTACAGTGATTGTAAAAACAAAGTACACCCTGTAAATAATATTT
The DNA here is from genome assembly GCF_051168715.1 of Poecilia mexicana. Lineage (NCBI taxonomy): Eukaryota > Metazoa > Chordata > Actinopteri > Cyprinodontiformes > Poeciliidae > Poecilia > Poecilia mexicana. The sequence goes on from NW_028263381.1 coordinate 2,558,991, forward strand.
TAAAAAGTCTCATTTCTGTATTCTAAAATTATTTAAATCTAATTCCGGATGTATAAAAATACAGAAATAATCCACTGCCGTTACTTCTAAAACAAAATAGCTCATGATTGAAAAGCCTGCAGAGCTTCCATTAGCAGCAATTACTGATAGTCGTTTTATTATCTGCCTTCATCATTGCTCTCATGAACCGAGTCTTCGCCATTCTGTAGGAAATGTTAGTACAGAAAACAATTCTCTCCTCCGCAAATGTCTGAAAATCAGCCTCTGTTCCCTTTCGCTTTGCTGTGAGAGGTCTGACAGGCAGACCGATCCGCCAGGTCACGTCTGTACTGCTCAATTAACAACAGTCGCTCAGAGACTTTGTCAATATATTTAGTGATTTTATAGCCAAAAAACAAAATAATAACAAAAAAAAAAAAAAAAAAAACCATCTGTCGGCCAAAATTACAATCGGCAGGCCAGACTTTATATAGCGATCGGCCAGAAAACTGCAATCAGGTGTTTCTCCCCAGAAGCAACTGTTGCTTCTCCAGGGCCGTTGCTTGCTCAAGTAAGCTCCACAAAGAACCGATTCAAAGAGGCTGTCGCACTTCCTGATGATGATTTGATGAAGTTCTTCTGATTAACAACACATTTCCAGTTATTTTGGACCGATGGGAACTTGGATTTTGACCGTTTTTAACTCCACCTTTGTTTAACCATTAATAAAAGTGTTCAGATTAAAACACTTCCATGCAGAAAGTCCAGTAACGTGCATCCCAGTCACACATGCCAAGAAACGTTTTCAATAAAGATGAAAGATCAAACAGTTTTTGTCAAATAAAGTGACTTTTAATTTAGATTCAGAGGTGGGAGGAGGGAAAGAGTGAAGGGGGAGACAAAGTAAATATGGGTACAATGATGATTATGATTAAAAAATAAATAGAAAATAATGGCAATTACAATGTGCTACAAAATATGTGGAGTAGTTTACATATTTAAAAAAGCTTTTTCTTCTTCCTTTCTAGCAAATTTGCAGTTAAATAGTCCATTGTTTCCAAATATAATATCGCTGTTGCTCAAATTGGCAAAGAACATTTTTGCTGTAGTTACCTCGTTAAGGCAACGTTGAACCACAAACGGTGTGGTTGCAAAACTGATCATAGAAAAAAAAACAAATAAACAAAACAATAAACTTCAGCTTTACAAAGTAGAATTAGGAACCAACCGTTGTCAGATGACTAGTTTCTGTCATACATGCGTCGTCTGCCTGTGTGTATGACACTGATAGTTTTTTCTTTTTTTTACAACAGCTTTATAGTTTTCTAACATATAGAATGTATACAGTGCCAACAATGATCCATTATCCAACTAATGACAAAGTTACCATGATTAACAATTCTTTTGATACACACACGTTCTCTAATGAAAACAGCTGATTATACAGTACATAAACCCGCGTCTGGATGGGTTATACATGTCAAACCATTTAAAAACATACAATGGCAGAAAAGGCCATCGCACACATAGCTCTGAAAGCCCCGACAGAGGGAAGGAACGGTGGTGGTGCTGGTGTGGCGGGGGATTTTTTATTTATTTCTTTTCCCACAGTGCTGAAGCACGTCACAGACACGGTGAACCTCAGAAAACAATGATGCTGCGATTGCACTAAGTGTCACCAGAACTGGTCTGTTTTTGTTGTTTTAGTGAGTCATTTTCTAATTAATGACACTAAATGCAAAACCATCAGTGTCATACGATGGAAATTCAAGAATGCAGCTCAGGTGGCTTAAAATTGCATTTGGAGTATAAAATGTATTGTTTTAGGACTATTTAAGCTAATGATACGAGGAAGTTACATTTTTGTTGTTCTGTCCAGGTTCCCAGTCCTAATTCTTACTCTCCTTCCTAATATTCAGACAAATGAAGAAATAAATCATTTAAAAGTAGACAAATAAATGATGTTGGTTTTGTTTATGTCTTTGATGAAATATTCTGAAATGCCATAAAAAACTAAAGATTGTCACACATACAGTTTACACATGATTCTATGAGGCGAGCTTTTCACAAATAGGCTTTAATGTTGTCTTTAAAAATATATTTCCTTCTCTCTCTTGCTGTGAGAGAATAAAAACCAACTCTGTATGACTGTCTGTGTGAGGAGCTTTAATCTTCAAATATTAGTGACATCACAGTAGCTGTGCTTCTGTTACAAAACTGTCAATATTCCACTGATGTCGACAAAAAACAATTTCGCATTTGTGTTGTTTCCATTAAATAAGAAACGCAATTAAAATCACACATCAATAAGTTTGTTCAGACGATAAGTCATTAAAAACACTTTCACTCCATCATCGTCCAACTACTTCCTGTCATCGTCTCCTTCATGGTTTGCTCTAGCGGCAACATTTGATTGTTGATCATGTGACTGGTGTGATATGAAAACAACGTGTTTTCAATGCAGTTTTGCGAAATAAACTAATATCAATATGGTCAAAAACCAAATCATTGTAACGGCAAAATGTTTTATCCAAAAACGAGAGCGTTTTCGAAATTAGCGTGTTTATTTTCGGAATGCCAAACTGCACATGATCACTGGAAACACAGCTACTGTTTCAGTACTGAGCTGATTTCTTTTGTAGTTTGGTTCCACTGATGTCTTTGCCTTACAGATGGGAACCTGCTCCTTTCCACTAAAAATTTCAAATGCATATGGCAGAGGTTCCCAAACTGTGGGGCGCGCCCCCTAGGGGGGCCGCCGTGTCATTGCAAGGGGGGCGCGGGAAGCCGTCTAGATGAAAAAAAACAACAAAAAAACATGAACGCTGTATGCGCTGGGTTTTTACCTTAGAATGGCCAACTCTCTGTTATTCCTATGTCAATTTGATACAGTAGGGGCTTCTGCACTTCCCATATCTGTGTACCCTGTCACTTTTATCAGCAGTTAAAACTGTTTAATCCGTTGTTAACATGTCGTAACCTGTTTTTCCGAGCCGCCTTTAAACGCAACATGGGCGCTACAACGCTCGCGCTGGGTTTACACCTGTGGGCAGTGAAGGAGACCTGCTGCTGCTGTACGGAGCTACGCAGGTATATTAGAATTAAGGCAGCAAACCAGCAAAATGCAAAGAACTTTTCAGTTGTTCCCCCACACTAACAGACTGAGTTCAGTAAAGCTGTTGGATGCAGGTAATGTTAGCTAAAAGATGACTAGCTAATATCAATACAGCACTTTAAGCTTGTTAACAAGTAGCTTGCAGGCTACCGATGTTGTTGTCTATGTCTAGCTACGTACATTTATTTTGCCCCCCAAAAAAGTTAGACAAGGAGTCTCTAAGAATCCTCTTCATCCTCTTCTACCTCCCCGCCCCCACACACACACAGAAACACACACGTCGTTCAACCAGACAGCATAGGGCATGGGGGGGGCCCAGAAAATGTTTGGAAACCGCTGGGGGGGCCCAGGAGAAAAAGTTTGGGAACCACTGGCATATGGCAACATGAAGCAGCTACAGTAAAGTTAACGTGTGCATCCTTCAGCTTCCATCATCTTCCTCATACACACCTCCTGCCCCGCCTCCAGTCTGAGGCTTGTGCTTGTGTTTGAAATGCTGGCCTGTGGAGTTGGTGCCTGTTAGGCTCCCTTTTTTTTTTCTTCACTCGCCGTGTTCCTTCATACAACTCCACACTGCACTGAAAGGACCTCAGAGTACAGTAGGACACTGAAAAGACAAGAGATGAACAAAAACACTGGTATGCACGCACACGCTGAAGCGGGTGCAGACGGGGGGCCAGGCGGACCTCTTCAGCGCCGTCCACACGTCAGTTGTTTTCGAACAGTGCCAGCAGGTCGTCGTTGCTGTTGTTCGGGAGGTCGGGGGGGCCCAGGTACGACAGCAGCTCATCTGGGTTGGTCAGCTCGGGAAGAAGCTGCAGGGCGGACAGAAATGGTGTGAGATGCTGAGGGTTCTGTACATTAGCATGACTATTTCTGTTTTTCATGGCTTTGCTGTTTCAAAGAAAGAAAAAAAAAACACTGATTGAAATTGCAACCTGCCTTTTAGCACAAAGAAAACACTTGCTGTGTTCCCCCACTGACCTTAAAATTGGAATTACAAAAATAAATGTGCTCAATGGAAACACACAAATAAAAACAAACAAAAAAAGAAAACTCATATTTTTCAATAAAAAGTTTTTGTGGTGTTTGTAAAAAGAGCTACTAATACCTGGACTATTCTACTTCGTTATTAATTAGCAAACAACATACAAGCTGAAAGATTCTGTTACTGCAAAACAAACCTGGATCATCATCCTGCCGCCATGTTTCATCCTGACCAAAGAACTTCTTCACAGTATTTTTCTTAAAAAAAAAAAAAAAATTCCCAAACAAGTTGTTCACTGTTTGTTTTTCCTTGTTCAGGCCTGATTGTCACTCACATCCAGAGCGTGATCGGCCCCCTCCCCTCCAGGGCCTCCCAGACCGAAGGAGCCTTCGCCCTGCAGCCGTGAGTTCTGTGTGGCTGAGCTCCTCTGTGCTAGCGGGCTGCTGGCCTCGCCAAGACTCTGGTTGTTGTGGACCCCCGATACGTGCTGCTGGAGGATGCTGCCGTGCGAGTGCTCCATTCCTCCAGAGTGGGTCGCCTGAAAGCAGTTATAATATATAATTTTGCAATTAACTATACAATCTATAGATTTTCTCCTACAATTATGTATGCTAAATCTGAGGCCTAGTCTACATGTATGTCGATATTTGGGAAAACAAATTCATTTTTATGTGTTTTAGCCTTTCATCCACAAGAAAACTCAGTTTAATATCACTGAAAACATTAATTTATAAAAACTCAGACTAAAGTGGAGATTTGAGAAAACTGCATTTCTGTTTGTGTGTCTACATGGAAAGCTGACAGAGTCCCATGCATTACAGCCTAACTTTCTGATCAACATCGCCTTGTGTTTTATTAAGTGTGTATTCTAATGCGTTATTTAAAAGTAGTTCAACCTCAATATCTGTCCACACAAATGGACCTCCTGGCACCATGTTGAATTTCTAACAGGAAGTTGTGATTGTTTTGAAGCAATCCGATTGGCTGACAAGTTTTAGCTTTACGCTACACTGCCCCCTGCGGGTTTGGCATGTTTAAAACAACACTCAGGTTCGTATGGATGAAAACTTTTCTGAAACCTATTCTGCTGTGCGAGTGCTCAATATTAGATTTTTAAACAATGTGGTGAAGATATTTGGTTTTGTAAAGAGCCGTTTGTTTGGCTTTAATATGTCTAACCTGCTCAGACTGGTAGGGGAGGGGGGGTTGCGGTCCAGAGGAGGTGTACTCTCCGAGTGTCGGGGTCCCAGGAGTGTTGGGGAAATCTGTAAATCCTGTTTGTCCGGAGAATCCCTGGCTTCCTGCAAGAGCAAAACAAAGCAGGCACGACTTCAGTTCAGCCTGCAGCATATCAGGGGTTTCCAAATATTTTAATCACTAGGACCAAAATTGTTGAGCTACCTGGCCGGCTGTAGTCGGGGGTGTTCCTGCCCCCTGCACTCAGACTCTGGTATGGGGACGAAGCGGGCCCCAGGGCCGCGATCATTTCCATCACATTCGGCAGGACCATGTGACTCGGACTGACTGTGCGGCAGCGCTTCAGGACCGGACCGTCGGGCTCCTCCTTTATGTGTAGGTCGGGCTTGATTGGCACGGGTCTCCAGCCGCACACCGGATCGATGGTGATCTCCTCGTAATCAGAACTGAGGGAGGGGAAACAGAACCGCTACGTTAGGATATAAAGCTCTTAACCAGTGGTGTATAAACATTTTTTTGTGCTGAGGACCAAAATCACCAAGTTGAAAAGGATTGAGGGCCGCCATGGAAAATATCATCAATATCATAAAAACACAAAAAGATTATTGTGAATTCTTTGTCTTTTACTCATGATGGTGTATTAGAGTCACTGTATATGGGGGGGGAATGTGTACATTTTCTAGAAAAGAAACTCAAAAGTTTTCATCTTTTGAAACTCAGAAAGTTCAAAGTTTGTTTCTAGTAAATTTCTGAGATTAATCTAAAAATTTCTGTTTTTAATTTTTTTTTCTATCTACCATTGCCCTAATGACCAGTTACATTGTATTTACTTGCACCACAATAACTTAAACATGTAAGATTTTGTAATATCAAATGTTCACCTGTTTAGCCTGTAACTTTTCAGACTTATTTTCTATTTTGTAGGTCTGTAAAATGGTTTTGGTTTATTTTCAGCGACAAAAATAAGGATTTTCTTCTACAACTGTTGCTGTATTTAGTGAAACATGGCCGGCATGAATCATTGGATGTTTGTGGCACCGATTGTTGGGAAATTCTTTGTATTGCACTTAATATCTTCCATTTAACAAGATACAAACATGTCAAGGAATATAACAACCTAAAAAATGACAAGTTTCAGAGGGCCAAAATGGCCCCAGGGGCCGCACTTTGAAAGCCCCTGCTCTACACTAAAAACCCTCAGGACCTTGTTGACTCGCTGTGTTTGAGATCAACTGAACAATCTGACATTGATTTATTTACAGAATCATCACACACATGTTCACTGATTCAGGTTTCAGTATTTTGTTAATCTAAAGACTTTTAATTTGAAAAGCCTCTTAATTCCAGCTCTGTCTATCCCCCATTTCAGTTCTCAGTCTGTTTTTCACTCAACATAATTTTTATATGGGTTGAAAAGTGTCACTTTTTCTAAAACAAGCGTTTCACAATTATGCGCTTTTTTTTGTTTTTGTTTTTTGTTACTTACTTCTGTATGTAGACCAGAATCCCCAGCATGTACTGGTCAACCTCCAGGCCTTCTAGCAAAGCTGTTTTACTGCAATCGAGAGGAGCAGCCAGTTGGTTCAGTTTCATGTCAGCAAAAGTAGATTTGATAGAAAAGTTGCCTCTGTACGTACTTGCACACAGGACACCGCCACGTCCCTCTTTCACAGTTCAGTTGTAAATAAGACTCCAGGTCAAAACACTTGAAGAAAAAAAACAAAACATGGCCTCTGCATGTTAAGTTGTGATTTGGAGCAGTGGAGGTGTGTGATGCGGGGTGGTGTGTGACCTCACCTGTATGTGCCTGCAGTCGTGGCCTCTGGCCGGCAGCTGGATTCGTCTGAATGTGATCGGACACTTGAGGGAGACTTTGATTGCCGTCTGTTCCACTCCGTCCTCTCCGTTTAGACCGGGCGTCCCGGGAATGGTGCCGCTGCTGAAGTTTCGTTTTACTGCAACAAAGGCAGAGCGGCGACAATATTTGACTACGCCACTGCTCAGGAAACACTCCAGCTGTGCGATCGCTCTGACAACAACACAGCAGCAGATAAATACAGAGATGCACCGGGACACTGGCTGGTGACCGGAATCAGATGATTTATAGCTCAACTGACCTTAACCAGCATTGATTAATCATTAATATCAGATGATAAACTCCACAACTTTCCTTTGCCTTCAAAAATGAGTAAAACCCCTTTGTGAAGAGACTACTTCCACATGTACAAACTGTTATAAATGTGGTTCATATAGTAAAAGAAGAGCTCCATATAACTTGAGTTTCTCCTCTCAGAAAGGAAGTTTTTGAATGTTTGTTCCTTCATATCTCTTTTATTATTGTTAAAGAGAAATCTGAAGCTGCTCAAATCGGTTTTGTTAGGTCAGATCAGAAATTGGCCAAGTTAGGATCAGTGCACCCAAGTTGAAACCAAAACGGAGTCCCAGCCCCTAAACACCCATTTGACTTTGTTTTGCCTGACAAACACTAGAAATACTCGTCTGAATGAAGAGCGATAGAAGAAAACAGCTGGAGTTTTTCCTGTCAGAAAATTGGCTACTTACAGGTGCTGGTCATAAAATTAGAATATTGTGATAAAGTTCATTATTTTCCATAATGTCATGATAAAAATTAAATTGTCATATATTTTAGATTCATTGCACACCAACTGAAATATTTCAGGTCTTTTATTGTTTTAATTTTGATGATTTTGGCAAACAGCTCATGAAAACCCAAAATCCCTGTCTCAAAAAATTAGAATATTATGAAAAGGTTCTCTGAACGAGCAATAAAAATAATCATCTGAATCAACAAAGTAACTCTAAACACCTGAAAAAGATTCCTGAAGCCTTTAAAAACTCCCAACCTGGTTCATTACTCAAAACCGCAATCATGGGTCAGACTGCTGACCTGACTGCTGTCCAGAAGGCCATCACTGACATCCTCAAGCAAGAGGGTGAGAAACAGAAAGAAATTTCTGAACGAATCGGCTGTTTGCAGAGTGTTATATCAAGGCCCCTCAGTGGGAAGTCAGTAGGAAGGAAAAAGTGTGGCAGAAAACGCTGCACAACGAGAAGAGGTGACCGGACCCTGAGGAAGATTGTGGAGAAGGGCCGATTCCAGACCTTGGGGGAAGCAGTGGACTGAGTCTGGAGTAGAAACATCCAGAGCCACTGTGCACAGGCGTGTGCAGGAAATGGGCTACAGGTGCCGCATTCCCCAGGTCAAAGGTCAAGCCACTTTTGAACCAGAAACAGCGGCAGAAGCGCCTGACCTGGGCTACAGAGAAGCAGCACTTTGGACCACTGTTGTTCAGTGGTCCAAAGTACTTTTTTCGGATGAAAGCAAACTTTGCATGTCATTCGGAAATCAAAGTGCCAGACTCTGGAGGAAGACTGGGGAGAAGGAAATGCCAAAATGCCAGAAGTCCAGTGTCAAGTACCCACAGTCAGTGATGGTCTGGGAGCCATGTCAGCTGCTGGTGTTGGTCCACTGGGTTTTATCAAGGGCAGGATCAATGCAGCAGCTATCAGAAGATTTTGGAGCACTTCATGCTTCCATCTGCTGAAAAGTTTTATGGAGATGAAAATTTAATTTGGTCTGGAATCGGCCCTTCTCCACAATCTTCCTCAGGGTCCGGTCACCTCTTCTCGTTGTGCAGCGTTTTCTGCCACACTTTTTCCTTCCTACTGACTTCCCACTGAGGTGCCTTGATATAACACTCTGCAAACAGCCGATTCGTTCAGAAATTTCTTTCCGTTTCTCACCCTCTTGCTTGAGGATGTCAGTGATGGCCTTCTGGACAGCAGTCAGGTCAGCAGTCTGACCCATGATTGCGGTTTTGAGTAATGAACCAGGTTGGGAGTTTTTAAAGGCCTCAGGAATCTTTTTCAGGTGTTTAGAGTTACTTTGTTGATTCAGATGATTATTTTTATTGCTCGTTCAGAGAACCTTTTCATAATATTCTAATTTTTTGAGACAGGGATTTTGGGTTTTCATGAGCTGTTTGCCAAAATCATCAAAATTAAAACAATAAAAGACCTGAAATATTTCAGTTGGTGTGCAATGAATCTAAAATATATGACAATTTAATTTTTATCATGACATTATGGAAAATAATGAACTTTATCACAATATTCTAATTTTATGACCAGGACCTGTATATGGGTTGAAAAGTTTCACTTTTTTCTAAAACAACAGACAACAGACCTTTCAACAGACAAACAACGGTGACCTGATGGATCACATGTACTGCAGTGAAACATCCGACCTGACATGGATTCACACGTGTGAATGCTTCATTTAAGAGTGCTTTAAACCTCTAACGATGGATACACAAGAATATTTTTATTTTAACTTGTAAGACATGCCTAAAACATGTTTTTTTCTAGAAAACACTTGTTTTGTTGTGTTTTTTCTAGAAAACACTTGTTTTCTAGAAGAAGAAAAAACACTTTTTTTTTTTTCAAAGCTAAGCTGGAGTTAGCTTTGAGGGATAACTCCAGGAAAGAAATGTTTAGAGATTAGGTCTTCTAAATAATAAAAAAAAAAAAAACTATAAGCTTCATAATAAAAAAATAAAGTATAGTAAAACAGACATAAAATACATAAAACAAATCCCAAAAATGTAATTAAAGCCCTCACTAACTTCCATCTCTGTTTATAAAAAGTTTCACATTCTACAGGAAAAAAATAATTTGTAATTTATTTATTCTGCCACTGATGTGTGGAATCAGATGAAAATATCACGTAGAAATGAAAACATTGTTGCAAAAACAAGAAAATCAATAAAAATAAACAAACATTATTTTAGCTTTAATTATGCTTTTATAAACCTTGATATGCAAAGAATTTGTGGAATTTCCGTAACACTTTTCCTTCTGGTGGCATTGTGTCACCATGGTTACGTGAAGCAGATGATCCCGGATGCTTGTGAGAGATGAGCAGAGACAGCAAAAGCCTGTTCCCGTTTCCAGAGTTCCTCAACAACATCAGGTGGATTCTGTGGCGGCCCACCAGGGACCAGACACGTCTCACTGGGACGACTGCAACTGCCACTAGGAAACAGTCCACAGCTGCTCTACTGGTGGCGTCCTCATTGTGCCATGCCGCTCCTCTTCTCTGCTCACTGCAGTCAAGCTGAATAGCAACTCTGGTCTTCTCAGAATAGTTCAAACTCAGTCGGACCGGTCTGGTCTTTGGATCTTCCACCATAGCTTACAAGAACTTTGATAAAAAGAACCAACTAAGAACCAACTAATGCAGCTGTTCAAACTTGTTTAGTTTTATCTGCTCAACAATAAACAATTTTTAGGAAATCTGTATATCATTAAATATAGAAAAAAAAATAAAAGGGCTTACTAAAAGAAAAACAGACATTTCCAAAATTTTGGGGGTCATTGGTTGTTTGCACTGTTCTTGACTTGTGAACAAATGACTCTAAAAGAACTAGTGAATTTTTTAAAACTTTGTAAGGAAAAACATTTACTTCAATTTTAAGAGCTCACATTGTACAGACATTAAGTGTATGTAAGTAAACTTTAGAGGAAATAAAATTTTTTTCATATAATTTTCCACAAACATCAACACCACATAGACGAAAATGAATCCATCCACTTTACTGTAAAAATATTGAGTCTCTCTTTATCCTTAAAATGTAAAAGGAAATAAAATGATGGTTCTCGAAAAATGAGAAAAGATTGCTTGCAGGAGGTATTAATCAAAATGTATAAGCGATGTTTTTTTCAACTAAATTATGTAACTTTTGTGGCTCTAAACATGTTTTATTCAGCTGCACTGAGGGCAAAATGGCTGTTTGGATTATAAAGGTTGCAGATCAAGCATAGTGCAAGTTTACTCACTCTTGGTGATGCAGTGCTCAGCTGGCAGTAGCCTCTTCTTCATCAGGCCCTGCAGGACAGACCTGACCGATGGCCGGTGGACCAACTGCAGCACAAACAGGTGAGACTGTGGACAAAGAAACAGGAGGGGACAAAGAGACAGGAGGGGACAAAGAGACAGGAGGGGACAAATTCAGCGTGGGATTCTGCATCCCTGTGATCCATGATCTAGTAGAGTGTCGCTGCGGCGACCGGACAGATGAGGCATCTGGACTTACGCAGCAGCATGCCGTCACGGTGATCTGCACAGTGTTGCGTCCCGGTTGACACACTTGCTTTAGGTACAGGGGCTTATGGGAGGTCTTGTTGTCCCCTCTCTCGATGGACAGAGGAGTTGCGTTAACGCTGACCTGAGACAGAAAGTTCAAGAAAAAAAACAATCAAGAATACAAATCTGTCGCCTTTTAAGCATGTCCCGATGTAATTTTTACACTTACGATACGATACCGATAACTCAGCTTTGAGTATTGACAGATACCGATGTTGATAAGATATTAGCAAGAATCATACACACTTTTATTGCTTATTTTGTAGTGTGGAATGTTGGAGCAGGCTTGATAAATTGATATTACTAAAACAGAGAACAATAGTCAACAACAACAGGTATGAGAACAAACTCATCTATTATTAACCAATGGGACTGTACGTGGGATACAAATGCAGAATGAGGTGATCCGATACTCGTTTCTGGCTGATATTGGACCACTCTCCAATAACACTTGTGGTTTTATATTCTCTAAACTGCCGAATCTTGTAATTTAATCGGTTCTGTGTCCATGCTTACATACCCAAAACGCTAAATGCTCAAAGTGCCACAATCTCTGATGGCACGTTTCTTTTTCTCCAACATAATTTCTCTTCCACAAATTCACCTCCTTGGATTCAAACTTAAAAATACATCAATAACTTTTTTTTTTTTTGCCACAAACTGAGCTTTATGCAGTTTGACCTGCTAAAATGTTCAACTCATGTAGAGATGAGAAAGAAAATCTGGCAGGCTGGAATTGAAACTGATGGCCAAAATATAAAAAGTTGAATAAATTTAATATGTCAATATATATTCACAAAGGCACTTATTGAGACCATAAAAACACCATAAATCCCAGGTCTTTACGCTAAAGACAACTCGCTAACATGTGACATCATCTCAGCTTAGAATATAAAGCACCAGCATGACTACAAAAACCTGAACACTGTTTACTATACGACTCTATGTACTAAAAATCAGAAAAGGCACTGAAAGAGATTAAAGCAAATGAAGTGACTTTATAGAAGATGATATTCCAATTGCCATGTTTATTAATCATATCACCATCACATGATTTTATATTATCCAACCATCGATACTGATAGAAAAGGAGCCACAAAACTCATCTCTACATGCTTATAGGAATTCTGGAATTTATTTGCCACTATGGCATTAGATGCAATAATGGGTCTAGAGACATTTTCTTTTCATGCTGCTGTTGCAACAGTTTCCTCCGAGACAGTCATTAATGAATAACAAAATAAGTATTTGTTCAATTTTGAAGGTGACAACAACAAAATAATAATACAAAAAAACTTACAATAAAGTGGCTGTACTGATGACCTGCATTTAGGTACAGTTAGTGATAACGGCAGCTGGCCCTGCCAGTGGGTGACTGCTGCCATTAGCACTGATGTCAAATGAAGAAAATATGCATAAGATAGGCAAAGAGCTGTTAATAATTATCTAGATTTATGGTAGTGAGCAAATCGCTGATTTTATCCTTTTAATTATCCATGTACACATATTGATTGTTGCAGATTTGAAATGGGTATAATAAGAGATTAAAACTGTATTTTTCTGATGTTATCAGTTTAAATTAGATTAATGGGCTGAGTAGGCTGCTAGCAAATGAACCGTTCTTAGGAAGCAGTTTTAAATTGTCCCAGGAATTACAGCCATAAACCATAATATTGTGGCATTTTCAAGTTATGTCAAGATAGTGAAATAAGAATGGAAGTACATCATCTCAAAGATCAATAAACTTTAATTAAAACCGGAACTGGAAAACATTTTAACTATTCAAAATAATAATAAAAAAATTAAAGATGGAAATAAAATCTAAACATAAATGAAACCATAAACAAAATGGATTATGACGTCTCCGTAAACAACACTGCCGTCAAAAAATAATAATCATTAGGTTCAGACAGGTAAGAGGCAAGACAGCCTAGAACATTTGTCATAATGGAGCTCATTTTCATTTATGATGTGATTAATTGATTTATTGCTTATTGCCAAAGGCTTAGTGGTTGTAAGAAGACAAAATGTTCAAAAAGAACTAAAAGAGCTCTTTATCAAATGGTTTCTGTGTTCTTACAGTTTCAGAACCAAAAGCTGTTATTACACATGTCGGCCTCAATGTTGTTCTTCCTGTAAGTCAGCTGCACTGCAACATGGCGGCCATAAAGAGCTGTCCCAACATTTCCACTGAGTCAAGATCAGTGTTACTAATTTAGTCAGACAATTAAAGGTCAAACACAACTTCACTGAGATAACTTGGCCTCAATCAGCTGAGTAGATTAATAAGGAGAGTCCACTTTAAAGACTTCTTTGACACACATAAAAGATACTTTATCGTCAGAGTAAACAGACAAATAGCTCATTTCAAATATATGAGATCAATGCAAAGTGTCTACATCAGTGAGTCAGTTTGGATTCCTTGAACATGAGACGAATCCACCTGAGAGCTGGATCCAGTGAAAAAGGTTGAAGGTGCTGCTTACCTGCACAGAGGCAGGCCAGTTAGTGTTCATCTGCCTGTCTTCATGGTGGTAACATTTGAACTGTAGCTCCAGATCTGGTCTGTAGGGGGAGACGCAACACAGTGGTCAAACAGACCCATAGTGGGGTTTCCTAAGCATCTGGGTCTGTTTCCTGTGTTAGATAAACAGCTTAACTTTCTGTGTATTTAATCAAATTCACAATACTTTATGATATGCATAAATTCAAGAAGCCAGAATGTTGTAAGCCAAATCAACAGTGGCTTCAGTGTTAGCTTAAGTATGTCTTCATGTATGCAACAGTTATTGCAGCTTTTTAGGTTTTACCTTTTTTCTTCCAACAGACTGATTTGTTTTTTTAGTTCAGTTCTTCATAATAATAGTCACAATATACTTGGAAAAAGTTCTGAAATTAATTAAAGTTTCCTTTTTTTAAATTAATTAAAGTTTCCTTTTTTTGCATCACAAAAACATGGTATTTGAATAGTGATGTAGACGTGCTGACTTCCCTTGTACATGACCTGAACAGCCACCAGGTGTCACACTAGAGTAGCAAAGTCACAGTGTTGAAAGCCTTCAATCATTTCTTTGATCAAGAGAACCAGACTCAAGTCTTTTTCCTTGATGGAGATCACATATGAACTACTTTATTTATATCTTCTCACCTCATCACCAGTGTTTTGTAGACCGAGTCTCGGAGCTGGAATGCATGGTTGCTGACAGCCAGGTTGTGCTCCAATCGGAACGGCTCCAACACCACGCCGTCTCGGACCGGGAAGGTCAGACGCAGGTCGTCGCTAGGGTTACCTTCAAAGGGAAACATATCTTAGTGCTGGAATCAGTAACAAAAGTTCAAATTCTATATCAATAAACTGCAAACAGATGCAACCAATAAAACTAATCAACTAAGGCAGCCTGAAGAGACCCAATTCCGATTTTTTTGACGTAAAGATCAGACCTGTATCTGATCTTTTCATGACAGACTGAACAACACATGTCAGATTCTTTTTGAATGCAACCAAGGCCACTTGGGTATCCAGTAAGTATCCAAATCAAATGCGACCTAACATCCAGGTCACATTCATCCAACCTGAACGTCACTCGTACTCGACAAATGTCACTATTCTGCGACCTGATACACGCAAGAGGGAAGAAAACAACAAGTGTTACGGACAATATGAGGATTAAGTTGTTAATATGCTGCTCTGGTCAGACAACTTCAAATGTGTAAGCTGTGCTCCACCGTTAGCATCCATGTTTACTTCTGCAAACACTGAGAACGCTGACGTTACGCTACTGCGCATGCAGGACACTTTCAGGTCATTTGCCCATTCACACTGCAGAACACATACAGGTGGCATTTATTTAGAAGTGTGAATGGCCACAGCAAAAAAAACAATCCCATTTGACAAGAAAATCTGAATTGGGCCACTTCAAGCTGCAGTGTGAAACCAGAAGTTTACATACAGTGGATAAAAAGACTGCCTGAAGTTAAATCCAACCCTTTATATACCTTAAAGAGACATTAATAATTATTTTAGTAATTGATTTTGAAGACATTAATAAATCAATCTCTGGCATGTTGTTTCTCTCACTATTATGGAATTAAGCAAATATAAATAATTTTTGATAATTCTAACTGCTCTCAAAAAGAAAAATTTACTCTGATTCAACTGTACGAACACTTCCATGAAAGTGGTTTCATACTATGAAAAATTCAAGTGTGTATCACGGCAGTGACAAAGAGGAAGTAACTTGTTGCCCATCAATCTGGGAAAGGTTAAAAGCACCTTCCCAACAATTTAAAGTCTGTCATTCTGTTTCAGGAGGTTATTCCTAAAGTGGAAAACATTTCGGACAGTTCCCTGCAGTGGATGTCACATTAAGTTCACCCCAAAGATGAAACAGTGCTCTACTTGGAGAAAATACTAACATCCTTAGATTGCACGGGCTGTGTTAGTGTTATAGACTAAAGATTGCAATGATGCAATTCAAAAAAGAAAGCAATGTGGGAGAAAGAAAGCAGTCTTGGGACCCTTCTAGCTGAGAAGGCTCCGAAGAGTAGGAGAACATTGGGTGGCTTAGGTTTGCAAAGTTGATATTTGAACAGAAAGGTTAAATGTGATGTTTGGCCATAAGAAACGATATGCTGGAGAAAAATCTGATTAAAAAGAAATCAAATGTATCTTGAAGCATTACGGCCAAACATCGGACATGGACCCTGCAAGTCATTGAGTCGACCATGACCTCTTTATGTATTCTAGAGCCAAATATGATAACATCTCTCTGTTTTCTATTGTTTTGCTGAAGTTGGATCCCGACACTCTGATCTAAATCCTGAAAAAGTGTTGCATGTCGGCAAATCTTAATGAACTTAGGGAACACTGTGAACACACTGATGATGTCACGCAGAATATGACCACCAGGAGTCACTGCAGCTGATGGCGCTTCAACAAAATCCTTTCACAGCATTTTGGCTCCATATAGTCCTCTAGGGACCACATATATGCTTTCTATATATTTGTTTACATATTTGTTAAAATTGTCACTATGTCCTGACAGGAAAATATGAGACAAGTAATCTGGAAAGTAATCCTCTGCCTTCTCCATTTGGCCCCATTGCCATCTGTAGAAATACACCACTCCCTGTCAGAAACAACCAATAACAGCCAGGAGGAGGGTCTTAGTGCTCTCAATCAAGCTACTCTCACACCCTGCCCATAACTCTCTGCTACACAACAGCTCCTCCCCTACAGCAGAGCCTCCCATGAAAGCTGAGGCTAGTTAGCATGGCCATAGATGATGGTGGATAAACAGTTTCCTGTGTTGTTGGGTATTTCTCCATAAATTTTTTTTAGATTATCTGTCTCACAGATTTAACAAATATGTAAAAAATATATTTTTATAAAAGTTACATGCTGCGTCTTTAATATCTCATGGGTTCTTGATCATCTGAGGTTCTATTGTTCTAATTCTAAGATGATAGAGGGTGTGGCAACATGTAACCCTGACCGACCTGTGGAGGGCTGCTGGGTGCTGATGTTGGCTTTAGAGTCCAGTGGAAGGTAGGGCGGCTTGGTGTCCTGGCCTGGAGAGAGGTAGGGGGGTATGGAGCTCCCTGGGGTCATCGGTGGGGTGGGGTTCCCTCCCATCGGGGAGCTGGGGTACCCAGGTATCACTGCACCTCGACCTGGCTGAGAAAGAGAGATGAAAACAAAGTTAGAACTTAAATTTTTTTTTCACATTGAAAGTTTCCATGCTTGGCTCCGCTTGTAGATGTATTTAGGTTAGAGTCTAACAGAAGGCAATAACTGAACACGTTGAAGGAGTCTTAAAAGACTTACCCCGTTGACTGCAGCCTGTGTAAAGGCGTTGTAGCCCCCTGCTGCTCCAGATGGTAGACTGCCCTGGCCATTGAAAGGCTCTGACTGGAAGCCACAGACAAGAAACACAACGTTCAGATAATTTCTCACCTATCTTGAGACAAAGAAATTCAGCATCAATGCTAAGAAGAAATCCACACAGGATTCCTCAACGATTCTCAAACATTTATTCAGGTTAAATTCTGAACATAATATAATTTGAAATATCAAAGGCAGGAGATCTGAATTTTGAATTGAAGGCTCCGTGATGTACTTGTTTCACAAGTTTTCAAATGAATTCAGCTTTAAACAAAATTCGGTAATAGTCAACCACAGTGAATCTGATCACCTTATAGAACTGTGGAGGATTGGGCTGGCTGGCACCAGGAGGGAACTGTGATGGGTTGTGGGTTCCAGATGTGTACGGCCCCATGTGAGGCATCCGACTGGATGGGTAAGAGGGTGACGGTGCACATCTCTGCTGCGGACCACTGGGGTACTGCACAGGCTGGTTGGAATACCCAGAGATCCCTCCGGAGCTGTACTGTGGCCCCGGAAACCCCTGGGAAAAGAGACGACAGTTAAAGAACCGCACAGGTTCAGCCGCAGTCGGAGTCCTAAATGTCAGTGATGATTGAAAAAAAAAAAAAGTCTAAACCTCAAAAGTGAAGTTAAAACCTCCACTGACCTCTGAATGGAAAGGTCGCTTGAGGCCCTGCTGTCCGCCCGAGAAGCCAGCGTGCTGGGGCATCCTCTGGGCCTGCGCGGGGTGAGAGGGATACAGCCCACCTGTGGAAGGTGGCAGTCCGGGCCTCAAGGGTACCATCCCGCCGTGGTTCATCCCTGGGGGCCCGCGGGGACCAGAATGAGACAGGAACTGGTTGCTGTAAGGGGATGCTCCACCCATCTGACCGGGGGAAGAGGGAAATAAAACAGGAGGCGTAAAAACAAAGCCTGCTGGTTCTTTTCCGCAGCCTGGTCGGCTTGTAGAGCACAGGGAGGGAAAGTTACTGATAAACTAATGACGCCAAGTTACAAGGAGGTCAAGAAAATGTTTTGATAACTTCTACCAACAAGAAGTCAGTTATCGGGACATCTGCAATCATGGGTTGTCTGGTTGCTAGGAAATGATGTTAAGGCAAGACATGATCTGGAAAACAAATCAAGAGCCAATAAAAATACATTTCTGTGAAAACAAAAATAAAACTTCAGCAAAATCTGCAGAGTTCAGCTGGCTAAGTTTATGATCACTAGAACTTACATTTAAAACCTACATAAGTTCTGTAAAATGACTATTAACTGAATAACTTTCCTACTCTGTAACTTAAAGTTGCCCGAGACAGGTAAGCATAAGTTGGTAATTTATCTTTACCTCTGCATGTGAGTGAATTTACGCTTAAAGCTGCAGTGTGTAACTTTTATAAAAATATTTTATATATTTGTTTAAACTGTCACTATGTCCTGATAGTATGAGACAGATCATCTGTGACAAAAAACAAGCTCCTCTGCCTTCTCCCTGTCGTCCCACTGCCATCTACAGAAATACTCCACTTGGTCAGAAACAACCAATCAGAGCCAGGGGGAGGGTCTTAGCGCTGTGAATCACCCTAGTCAGCCTTTTGGGTGTGACACCAACCAGCTACTTGGTGTCACACTGAATGTTGAGTTTTCATTATCTGTAAGTTTTCATTTTTAACTTGAAACCACTCCAGGGGTCACAAAGTTTTTTATATTTTTCCTTTTTTTTATAATTGCAAAAAACTATGATTTTTTTTATTTTCACCTGCTAAATAAACAATAAACTCAACTCACAACATTTTAACGAAATAAGCAAAGAAATCGGATTTCAGTAGACGAGGAATGCATAAATTATTGTAGAGTTTAAACCAAAAAACGGGTCTTGCAGGTTTGCCATATTAAAAGAAAAACATATCATACATTTTTTTGATTTTCTAGATTTATTTTTCATCTGTTCAGCAACAAGAACAGGATGTGGCCCAATTTTGCTAAGATCATGAAATGGGCATGCCAAAGCCAAGGGACGTTTATGGTCCCCTCTACTAATAAATAATATTAAATTGAAAACGAAAATCTGGATAAATACTTCATGTTGGTAGTCCAGTCACAATAATGAATTTTGCTGGACAATAAATTGTCCCAGAAGTTAAAATTATTGTTTTCAAACCATTTTCAATTAATGTAATAAACTTTAAATTATATGACTCTTTGACACTGAAACTAGAAGGCATTTCAAATAGTCAAAATAAATAAACAAAAAAACAGAAACAACAAATAAATAAATGAATTCTGAAGTCTCTGTAAACAGAATTGTTGTTGAATTAAAGAGACTAGCAGAGAGCAAAGCACCAGACTGAAGACTTTTGTCATCCAGTTTCTGGTAGAAAGAGAAAAGACAAAATAGAAAAACAATAAGTCATCATTAATTAATTTATCAATTGTTGATTGTGACAGGCCTATCTGTTGCATCTTACATTGTCCATTTTAAGATTTTACTTGTATCTTTTTTGAACAATGTGGCATAAGTAAAAAGTTCAAATTTAGGCTATTCTTGAATTGTGATCAAGGATCGCCCAAAATGGTTCAGAGGGCCGCAAATAGGCCCCGGGCCACAATTTGGACACCAAAGCAGTCCTAGTTCTTGATATTGCAGACACTAAAATTGACATTTGTGAATTGGTCTAACTTCTCATTGGGTAAGTGAATTTGTAACTGAATACTTAAGCAGCAAACATGGACAAAAAAAAAGAAAGAAAAAAAGCAAACATGAAATTCTAGGACCAGAATTGCCTTGCAACCACAGATTGAGTTCTTTCTGCATCTCAGCCAGATGTTGGGGGTTTTCAGCAGCTTTTTCAGCCAGAGGGAGAGATCTGGCAAAGAATCTGCTGGGACGTGGATTATACCATCCACGGAGTGAATCTTCCCAAGACATGTGTGGAGGGGTTGGAGTGTGTTTTTAATAACTAATACATACATTTAAATGTCTGCAATCTGCTTACATTTCATTTCAGCAGTTGCAGCTCACAGCGCTGGTGATTCAGTCTGTTCAGCTTCGACAGTGACTCATACAGTGTTTAAGTTTGAATGGCAAGCCAGTATCTAATTATGCAACGTCTCTGCTGGTAATCAGAAGCATGTGTCCTGGACTTGATGTGAGCATGAAGCAGAAAAACAGCTTCTGATTTCCAGCCCTGGAGCTAAAACGTTCCAACTAAAGAGCAGAGTCAGAACCAAGACGTTTGGAAACTTTCACAACCAACATCCCGGCTTGTGTGTGTGCATATGTGTGTGTGTGGAGCTCTTAGAAACTGTTTTTGTTCCAAGAAGTATGTGTGTGTTTTTTCTTTCTCCGAGACGTTTACCTGACCGTAGCTCAGCTCCTGGTTCTGTTTCTCCTGTATTGCTGCGACCGTTGCCGTGGCGGTGGCAGTGGCTGTGGCGGCAGCCGCGGCGACGGCGGCAGCTGCAGCCTGAGTGAAGTCGGAGGGGGCGCGGACGCCCAGACCCGTGCCTCCGCCGTTGCCGGAGTAACTGTGGCAAGAGGGGAAAGACGCGGAGATGAGTGGGCCGCGGTCTTAGTCAGCTGAGTGAATGAGTGTGTGAGGTGTCGTCACGGCGGTGAGTCACGGTGGTGGGTGACAGCAGCCACGCTGGCATATGTTGGTGTGGAACCCCGCTGCAGCAGAACAACAGCTCATGACATGCAGCATGAAAACATTACAGGCTGCAAAAACCTGCTCAAATCGGCCACTTAATCTGAGGGATGAAGTAAAACAGATGCCACAGCCCAGCTGCAGATTTTGCTCACCTTTAAAGCTGCAGTTTGTAACTTTTCACATTTGTTTTCTTTGCATATTTGTTTAAACTGCCTCTATGTTGTGACACCAAAGCATGAGACAGATAATGAACAAAAAAAAATCTGCTTTCTTCCAGTGCTAACTAAAACAAGCAATCAAATCCAGGAGGAGGGTCTTAGCGCTGTCAATCACCCTCTATTTCGTGCTTCTCATACCCACTTTCTCTCTGCTGTGCTACAGCTAGCAGAGTCTGTCCAATGATGGTGGATAAGCAGTTTTCCTATAATGGTAAGCTGTTTCTCCATGATTAGCACATTGAGCAGCAAGTACATTAGGATGATTGACAACTCTAAGACCCTCCTTCTGGCTCTGATTGGTTGTTCTTGGTCGGAGCTGTGCATTTATTCAGATAGCTTTAGTAAATCAGGAGATCAATTTTTTCACAGATAATCTTTCAGATTTTACCCTTTCCACCTACCACTTTTAAAGTGATGCTTCAAAATGTGTATAAAAATGTCGATGAAAACACGGCTACTGAGCAGGATGCTAAGGTAAAAAATCAGATTGAGATTTTCAGCGTAATTTAAGCTGGTTTGGGTTTGGACGATGTAAAGAGATTGTGCGCAGAGGAAAGGTCAAAGGTCAAACTAAGTATAATTCAACTTTGGATAACACTGAGATATTTTACAGTAGAGCAAAGTAGAACACTTCAGCCAGAAGGCTCTACTTTTGGGAAACCACAGGGAAACCACACTGGACATGTGATTTGTTTCCCCACAGAATAAATGCCCTCAAACCTACATTCAGTCTGAGAAAATGCTAATATAATGTAAGAAAAATATATATATTTCGATGATGTTTTGCTCATTTTTATGAGGGGTTGCAACAGATTTGCCTGCATCTGTAAAAATCTCCATTTTGTCATGAAAACACAGAGAGAAGAAACTGGAACTCAGAAGACAGTCGGGTAGAAGAGGATCAAAGAAAGAAAAAAAATCAAAGGATAACTGACAACACCACCGAGGAGCTCCATGAAAGAGCTTTCAGACAATATTAACGCTTGCTCTGTGTTGTTCTCCTCCAGGGACGATGGAACAAAGCACTGCAATTTGCTATTAAAGATGTGTTTAAAAATAAAGGTTGACAAAAAAGCAGCAGCTAATCTTATAAGAAATCGTTTTAAAAGAAGCTTGTTATTCTGAAACACGGTTTTAAAAAACAAAACTCAAAGAGATGAAGGTTTATATCTTTATGAGCTTCAGAGAAATGCCGTTAAACGCAGCTTAAAGCTTTCAGACATGCAAAACAGCAACATGTATCAACAGATCATTTATGATACAGCTTTATAAACAAGAAGTGGTTTTAAACTGTACGAGTGCTGTCATGTGACAACCACAAACTGCAATATATTTGAATGAATTTTATGTAATGGACCAAAAGAAAGTAGGGCATAATTGTGAAATGGAAGAATATAGATTTTTAATAAAAAAAAAAAAAGTCTGAAAAGTGTGGCATGCATTTATATTTAGAGCCCTTTAATGAAGGAATAGAGCAGAAAGGTCAAGTTGCAAGAAGAAATCCGTTGTTCAAAAAAATATTCATGAGTACTGCACCTTTCTGAATTTTATGTGTAAAAAAAAAAGAAAGCTAAATAATGCCCCACTTTATGGTCATGTGTGACAAAAAGTCTCCCCAAATACATCGCAGACTCTGGTTGTGATGGAACAAAATGTGACAACGAGGCAAAAAGAGTTTAAGTGCTTTTGTAAGGCGGTGTATAAAAAGTTACGTAGGCATGAAAACTCAAAGTGTTTTCCCATCATTCTAAGGCACTTAGCAATTAAATGTATTAAACTTTATATTGGATGTTACTAATACAACAGCACAGAATTTACATACTGTTAATGATTTTCAAATGAATAAAGTTACATTAAATTTTCAAATATAAGCCCTTTCGGATAACATCAGATGATTTATTAATCTCTTAAAACAACGGTCTGAAGTCGAGGTTTTCAAACATCCTTCAAACATCCCTATAAAATGCTGAAAGAGCCACGAGTCCCCTGTCATATTTACTATTTCTGACCAGAAGAAAGTGGCTTACCTTCCTCCATAGGCTGAAGCTGGGTTGTAGGCGGTGCTGGGTCGTCCGTACATGACCGGCTGGCCGTAGCCTTTAGACACGCCGTCCCCGTACGACTGCTGGCCCATGAACTGGGAGCCCATGCTGCCGCCCATCCCTGGGCTGCCAACTGGCATTATGTGACCACCAGAACTCTCGCCGGGGCCCATGGGTGATCCAAACACCTGCAGGTGAAATGGAGGAGGGCATTATGACCCTGGAGATCTGAGGATGTGGATTTCAAAGAGGTAAAAAAGTTCAAAAGTAAGTGATTGAAAAGACTTTCACATAAAAAGCGTCCACCCTGAGGTTATACTCACCCTTTAAAGTAAACCTGACATTAAGTAAAGTTTATTTTAAGAAAACTTTACTTATTAAAAAGAGTAAAATTCAGGGTTGCTGTATGATTTTAATGTCAGAATTGACAAACTTCCAGTAACATTCCAGGTACGTTTATGATGAGGGAATAACATTATTGCATGATGTAAAGCTAAAAAGAGTTGATTTCTACATAATACTGCCCCTTTAATAAGAGTAATAGTTTAGTTTCCACATTTTGACTCTCCATGTTTTTTTGCAATCCAGATATTTCCAGTCATGAAAAACGTGGACATTTGAGGTGTGAAAGCTAAAGTAGCGCCACCTTTCCTATGTTAGAAAGTTGTTTTAAATTTAAAGTAACACATACATTATTTTAAGTATTTGTGTAAATATTGTGCTATATTTACTCAAGGTTATCACACTACATAAATGTCAAATAAACCTGACAGTATGCTGGACATCTATTGACCTGTAGACTTCCAGCCTAGAAATCCACTAGAAATGTGTCACTGAGGAAATGTTTCAACCCAAAGCAGGTAGACAAAAAATATCTGTTTAACAAAGAATCAAATTAGCAAAAAATTCTCCACACAAATTCCTTAAGTACCGTCCTGAGACATACTGGTCACTTTAGGTTTAAATATTAACAAGAAAACGCACTAAATAAAGCGTGTATTAGTGAACACAAGAGGAGAACAATGTCCCCGGGTAGTGAGTCATGTGTTACCTGGCTGTGTGTGGGATTGGTCACGCCCCACACTGTGGTTACTACAGAGAGAGATCTTGCGTGTTGATTGGTGCCTGGTTGCCAGGAGACTGGCTCATTTAGGAAGGGGCCGTCAGTGCTGCAGAGGGATAAGAAGGAATGGTACAGCAGAGGCAGAAAGAGAGAGAAAGAGAGAGAGAGAATTCATCCAGATAGCAGTAATCGCAATAAGAGCATCACAGACGGCGTTCCATGGTTTCTTCCTGAAAACAAGGAGGCTTTATCTCCCTCTTAGAGTTCATTTGCTGTTCTAGCACAGAGAAACTCAGCTGAGTGTAAAGGTCACAAACAAATGTTCGCTTTGGGGAGCTAAAGATTAACCTGAGCACGGTTTATTCATCTGACAGTTGAGGTTAGCCTCAGTTTCCTCCTTCTGAACCATTTCCTCAACAGGAAGCTACCACAGCAGCAAGGCTGTCACACCACATCACTTGCAGATCTCACTGTCTGCAATACCTAATGTTGTTGGCAAGAAAACTGAAAAATAGGGCGATGTGTGAATACAAACACATCTGCATTAAAAAATAATAATAATAATTAATCAGCAACGGGAGCATATGCATTGCTTTGTTACTGTTAGCATAGAAGTGCAAACTTTAAAATATTTTTTTTTACTGCTGGAGAATAATACCAGACTGATTTGTGAAACATTCAAATGTTATTTTAAAAAAGTTGTTCAGTCAGGAACAAGAAAACTAGGGTGCACCGGTTGAAGTTTTCTGGCAGGTTATGCCGATTCTGATTTTGGCCGATAATTTTTTCTGTCTGAAAAGTTCCTGACTAAAGTTGCTGAGTTAGAAACAGTGGGGTAACTATTGCTAAACACACATGTGTAGATGTGAATCACCAACCTCCCAAAATTAAGGAAATCAGGAAAGTATTGGTGCACCCATAAAAAAAACCCATCCTATTTGAAGAAAAAATTGTCACTGGTATAATTGGCGGCAACCCCAACAATACCTAGATAATAAACAGCCAAAGCAGCTTTAACATTCTGTACTCTTTAAGAATAGTTCGAAAATTTATTAAGATTATTTTTTTCCCATTTGTTGTTCCTTGAACGCAGCGTCACAATTACAATTCTCAGATATCACCAGCCTGGATGCATCATCTCTCTTTCAAATCCCATGCGGTGAGCAAGTCTCAAAAGTCGAGAACGCATTCCAGCTGATCTGTGCCCACGTGTTGACCGATCCGTCCACTTCTGGTGATTCGTACATGTGCATTTGGCGATTTGTATTTGTTGTGTATTGCTACTTGTGCAGTGGGAAACTTGTACATTTGAGAATATACACATATGTGAATGTGGGAATCATATGGTGCACTTACAAGTCTTCTTTTATGCGCATGCATATCTTATTGCAAGCTTTGTGAATCTTTCAGAGACTAATTGAGCTCGATACAAAACATCTCACCATGTTGTAATCTAGAAAATTAAACAAGCCTGTCTGAGTTGTTGCCAACAATTTCTGGTGCTGTTTTTGCATTTTTAAAATCTAATGAAGTTTAATCTGATAAAACTCTTCAGAGGCGAGTAGTTTAACTGTAAAAAAGCATGAATGGTGGAATAATACAGACTGAAACCTGCCCGAGTGGTCTAGTAAAGACCAGCCGATTATCTGCATTGCTTTTTCAAATTATGTGTTGTGTAGAAGTAAAGAAAAAAATATTCTATGGAGAATTGCAATTCTTAGTTCTGGGAATCCTGAATCGATTCAAAATGCTCTTTATATCTGCTTCATTTTTTTAAATATAATTCTTTCATATTTTTGTATTGAAGAAAAAGCCAGGTAGCTAAGCTAAAGTAATCCTGGTAATTTTACACATAAACCTATTTTTGTTTAGATATAAACTGATGAAATTTGATACAGTGTGGAACCGTACCAGCTCGTTCTACATAAATGTTTCATTTGCTTACGCCATCTTCTCCTCCTGTCAGTCATATAACAAACAGAATCTCTTGACCGTTTGGAAAGAAAAAATGCTTTTGTGACGATTTTTATCGACTGGTAAAAATCGACTGGCAAGACACTGAAAATTTGCATCTCTAGTGTAGTAGTGATGACATTATTTCATTTCTTTATCATGACTAAATAATTTCCAGATCAGTTTCCTCCTAGTGGTCTAAGGTGACGTGACTTGAATTAGTCGTTTAAGATCGATCCTTGTGCAGATCCATCATCAAGTGGCATTGTTGCTTGAATGAGACAGTCACATACACCACATCATCTACCTGGGCTTAATGTCAGCACAGTGTGTGTGTGTGTGTGTGTGTGTGTGTGTGTGGGTGTGTGTGTGTGTGTGTGTGCGTGGGTACCTTTGTGGAGTGGGAGGCAGGGAGGGTTTCATGGAGTTAAGGGGGTTCATCGGATGAATGGTGGGATCATTAGAGAGCCCCCACTGTCCTCAAGCAGCAGCCCTGGTAGAAGGGACAAAAAAACAAAACAAAAAAAACACGTACATAAACAGACAAACCCTCACAGCTCATTTGCTGCACGGCAACCATTTATCATCACTATAGCCCACACTGTGTGCACAAAAGACATAGCGACCTCCCACTCTGTGCCACTCACTTTAATCTGTGTGTGTGTGTGTGGACTGCGCACTTCAAAAACGTTAGCCTATCACTGTCTGCTGCAGCTCTGATACCTCTGGAAGCGGGACGGGGGATGGGAGGTGCGAGCTAAATTTAGCTTGCTGATTTCAAAAGGAATTTAAGAGAACAGAGATGAGACGAGGCGAGCTCTTCTCTCGCCTCACCGACATAGAAGCAGTGACTCAGGAGCGTGCGCTGCTCTCTACCGCCGCTGACTAGAGACATGTTCTGGACCTTCTTTACGTTAATAAAAGTTCAACGTCTTCCTGCGTCATTCCCAGGAACACCCAGGACACACAAAACCACTCTGACTGTTGATCAATAAGTAGCTGATTAGACACGTGTTCAAAGTGTTTTCACTAAATTCACATCATTTCTCTGTTTGAACTTCATGAAACGGATTTTAGTTAAATGTCTGGAAGGTTGCTTTGGATCCTGAAGTGGATTTAAAGTAGACACAAGAGGAAAAAAAGAAAGGAGGCACGCCAGAGGTGCTACACATTTCCTTTCCTGTGTTGTGAACTTTTAAAGATTATGTGAGAAAATCTGCATTATATATATATATATATATATATATATATATATATATATATATATATATATATGATTGACAATCAAGCAGCAAACATTTGCTCCATCTAGAGTTTTGACAGTAAACTGATCATCTTCAGATTTTCTGACTCAGACAAAACAAGAAGTTTCATGCTGTTAGCTTAACATACAACTATAAATCTTCACTATATCCACAGTGACCTCATCAATGGCTCTGGTTTACATCAGTCAAAAAACCAGAAAAAAGTTAGGTGATATTATGGAGGCCATTACTGCTGGAGTCTTTAGAATATGAACTTTCTGACAGATGTTCTG
Organism: Poecilia mexicana; assembly: GCF_051168715.1. Classification (NCBI taxonomy): domain Eukaryota; kingdom Metazoa; phylum Chordata; class Actinopteri; order Cyprinodontiformes; family Poeciliidae; genus Poecilia; species Poecilia mexicana. The sequence continues at coordinate 2,586,771 of NW_028263381.1, forward strand.
TATGCATTCTGTATTTGCAAACTTTATGATGTAGAGCTTGTTTGTAGTAGTCTATGTTTTCAGCATTTTGCGGCTTTTAATTCTCCTTTATATCATAAAAAAAATTCCTAAATACATTTTGGGGGGATTTTTGCTTAAATGTGAAGTCATAAATCGCAACTTGATGCATTAGATATAATATGTCATGCATCAGCTTAGTTCTAAGTTCAGCCCAAACAAGTTAAGAATGTGTTCATTTCTGTTCACTAGTTAAACTTTCTGAGCAAGATTTACATTTCCAGTTCACACTCATATTGTTTTTTTTCTAAGAGTTACATTTATAGAAAAATATTAATACTATTCCTTGTGTTGTAACTTCCAGCATGGTAACATAAACTGCAGTAAAGCAGTTTGTTCTTGTGTTGTGACCAACTACATTTCTTCTTTTTGCTGTTTCAATAATCACATTCTTATGGGCATGCCTTTTGTCCAAACCAGACTTTAGTCACCGTGATATTGACATTGCAATCATGGGTACGATTCAATATCTTGTGCAAATCTAATTCTTATCTAAATTTTTTTGTATTTGCCTTAAATTTAGTGGCGATTCAGGCATCAGTAACAATTTTGTGGAGAAATTTTGTGCAATTTCCTCACCTCATGGATACTTGCACAGTTGTTTGAATCACGTCTCTGAAATTTATAGACAACGGTAAATAAAAACTCTTATTATGACAGGTTTTTTACACCAAGTGGTAAACAACCAATACGGTAAATGCCCACCACTATTTCAGTGCATGCACTTCTCTAATAATGAGTCCAATTCATGAATCAACCAATACAAGAGTCTTCCTCGAGACATGCTGTTCACATTTTGACACCAAGATGACACCTACCCATCAATCAAAGCTTAGCACTGGCCATGCCTGGCCAGTGTTAAGCTTCAAACAGGACTTTCTAGGGAGGAGGTTTCCACAGAGCTTATATGTCAAGTCATCAAACAGTAGCAACAAAGAGATGGTCACTTTCTACGCTGATGACAACTTCATTCCAAACAATGTCGTGCAGATCCATAATGAATGGACACACATTTAAGGAACTCAGAAGCAAGTAGATGCAACAGTTTATGGGGATTATGTAACAACACTGGCAAAGATAAAATCCCTTTGATCAAATCCATGCCATATGCAGAATGTGTGAAACTGAAAGTAAATCTCTCAAAACAAGAGGAACTTTTTTACACATTATGACTAAAAAAATGGAAGTAAAAACAGATCCATCTTTAAACCCAAAGCGCATCAAGCTAACAATGCTAATGATTCCTAACTCAGAAAATTCAGTCCAAGTACTAACACAAAAGACCTGAGATCATCAAAAGTCGAGTAGAATCAGGACTTTTGCGTCATCCATTGATTCATTATCATATCAAAGCAATCAAATGCAGTCGCCAAGTGCCTCAAGACTCCTTAGGAATCCCAATTCCAAAGTATTTGTGATTCAGTCTGACATTGTGACTGAAGTGGCCTATTCAGGCAACCTGCATTGTGCCCACTTCACTTCATAGTTTTTCATTTTTGATAAGATCCTGGTTCTGTTCAGAATTCCTCAGTGTCTAAAGTGTTGTACAGCCATAACTAACTCAAAGATGTCTGCAAGTTCACACATCTAGACCCGATGATGATGCTGATATATTCTACATCCCTACTTATGGTCTTCATTTAGAGAGGAGAAAGATACAAATAGAAAAATGTCTCATCTACAGCTCACAGTAAAAGGTTTCTCTTTAATCCCTGTTTTTCAAACAGGTAGTAATTATTTTATAATAAAAAGTTTGAAAGTTACTGCAGCTGTACTGTGTAGATGTCTTGCCACTGGAGAAAACACAATATGGACATCTAAAGGAATGATTAAGGTCTAAATTAGGTTTTTATAAACCAGCTTATTAAATATTACACCTGCATCTTCAGCTCCATATGTTCCCTCTTTTTCTTCATCCCTGCTCCATGCTGCTCCTCTGCCTTTACCTAACGAGTTCCTTCATCTGACGGTTACCAAGTGGCATGCTAATTCCCCAACATCAGAGCCCTGACATCCTCCAACCCCCTCCCTGTTTTTTTTTTCACTGCCACTTTCCTTTTTGTACTTTGCAGATTTGGGTCAGACATCCTGAATCTTGTGTAAAAAGACAGAGAGGGAGGGGTGTTACTCCTCAGATCACATGATCGCCACTCGCGAATTCACTCCTATCGAGTACCTTGGAACTTCCATCACAGCTGAGCGGTGAAACCACACAAAGGGAGGACGAGACGTGCGAGACGTGTGTGGCTGCATCAGATGTTCAAAGCGAGCGCACGAGGCGCAAACTGTACCTGTGGAGGACCCGTTGCTACACTCCTGTCTTTCTCTCTCCCTTTGCCTTCTTTGACCTCGGCGTCTTGACATTTTCTTTACCCTCGACTCTTCCTCTTCACACCACTCCTCGCTGTCGGATTCTCTTCTCGTTCTTTCCCTCTCGGCTCTCAGATCTTGCCATTGCACTGGCAGCTGAATCGCTCAATCAAACCCTCAAACTGCTCTGCTGCTGCTGGTTTACAAGGACCACATACAGTCATATGTGCAACAGCAAACGAAGCGGTTACAGTGCCTTTCAAAGGCACTCGTACCACTTAAAGGGTTCCACGCTTCATTTTACGTTGCAACCACAAACGTCATCCTATATTTAAAATAAGATTTTATGTCTCAGTGCAAACCCGTGAAGTGGGAGGAAAATGACACATTTAAAAAACACATTCCCAGATAAAATCTAAACCGATTACTATCAGATGTCACCTAATTAATACGAAGGATCCACCTATATGTAATTTAACTTAACCAAGATTATGTAATAAAGCACTATGCTCTTACAGAGCTTTGTTCAATCTATCACCCTAGAATGGAAAGAGTATGACACAACTGCACGATTGTCAACTGAAGATTAATAGGCCAGGGGAGGAGAGCATTAATCAGAGGAGCATGCAAGAGGCCCCACTCAGGTGGGTTAATGTTTCAACAGGATCACTATTAAGTCATGCACAACGGGGCTGCAACCAACGATTATTTTACTTATCGATTATTCCATATCAATTATTCTGACAATCGGTTAATCGGATAAAACAATTGGCACTCTGCAGATTTTTCATTTAAATCTTATTTATGTAATATTGGAAATACATTACAAGATGCAAACAAACAAATAATTCAAAACCTTTTTTTAATAAGAAAATAAACATTCCATTGACTAAAATGTAATAACAGTACAGGTGTGCGATACTGGATATTTTGGTATCAATCCGATACCAAGTAAATACAGCACCAGTAATGCTGATACTAATTTCAATACGTTTTATTCAGGTTTGATATATCATCACACATTTGATCTCTAAGTTTTTCTGTTTTAGAATTTTTTTGTTAAAACCTAGAACAGAAGTTGGACAAAGTTTATAGGTGTCTGCAAAATACTTTAACAAAATATTAACATAATGCATACAAAAATATAAAAACAAAACATACGTGCCTCTTTTCCTGCATAAACAATTCCAAAAAATATAATTTCAGAACAACAAAATCTTTTTGAGGCAAGGACAAAAAACTACAATTCCAAAAATAAAATAAGAAGTCAAGAGAGAATCTGAAACTAAGGTATTGATCTTACCATGCTAGTATCAATCTGACACCGATACCAACTTATCAATATTATTGATATGTTGCAGTGATCTGCCCACCTCTAAATAAAAACATTATTTTTGTGAACGCTTTATCATTTGTTGCAAAGGATGCATCTGCAGGTAAAAAAATGCTTCTAACATCAAAATGTGAATGGCTCAGATATTTCTGCTTGACTTAACATCAAAACAGTGTAAAACTGATTACTTTTTCAATTAACCAATTAATAACTGAATAGCAAAAGGTCCTTGATAGGAGATTTATTTATACAGAGAATTTAAACTAGGTGAAGCTGATTATCTTCTTTATGCAACATTGAAAATACAAGATGCAAATAAAAACTTGATGAATCTTTGATAGAATCAAAGCAATTTTTTGTATCTTAAATGAAAAATGTGCACATTTTTTGTATGGTTTTTGGTTTAATTACAGCTCTGATCATATTGTTCTGTCAGCAAATGTATTTTTGAGCCTGTGTACTCCAGTTAGCAATTAATCAATTACTAAATGAGTTAATGATCATTTTAATAATTGAGTCATAATGATTAATCTGATTTTTATTTTTTTTTAAACTTTATGTGTCTTTTTGTGTGCTGTAAAGTTTAAACTTCTGAAATGAACTGAAATTAAAAGTGTTCAAGTTGAAGTAAAGACATGAGTCATTGGTGTGAAAGTCCAAGTCAAGTCCAAAGTATTTTATGATATTCTCAAGTCAAGTAACGTCTTTAAATTTGTCACTAAAATCTGACTTGATTCTCAACCGCATTATTCAAATCCACACCTCTGTCCATACCAGAGATGTGGACAAAATAAATGTACTATTTATTAATAATAAATTTTGTTTGCAGTACAAAGTATAAAAGATATAAAATAGCAGAAGTCTGACCAATTAAAGTCTACCGTAGGCTTTGGTTTCTTGGTGCCATCACCTCCTAGCATCATCAAATCCATGTTTAGATTTTAGGATCAAATCTAAACATGGATTACATCCTATCATACTGCTAATAAGCCAGTGGAAATGCTAGTGGTATTTCCTTCTTCACAGAAAGAGCTAAACTGTTGTCAGAGGTGCAGAAACCTCCCATGGAAATAGGAAAATTTCATCCATTCAAGTAATCTTGTGTTGCAGTCTTAAACTTGCAAAAATAAAAAACAGTCATCTAGTGCATTACTGTGACAGATCTGCCTAACAGTTATTTTTACATTGTTATTTATACTTTCTGACAGATTTCCCAATTCCAGGAAAGGTGAACAAAAACGCTTACGTTTCCACACCAGAAATGGACGCCTCCCAATGTTTGCTTTGGCTTCACCAAAAGCCACAGATAACGAGTCAACACTAGAACAACTTACAGAACATTAAAAAAAGTAGCCAAGTTACTTCCCTTACTACCTTTTTCAAAACTGATTTAGTAAAACTCTTTACAATCATATCACTAATCAAGAAGAGTATCAGCTGCATTTCTACTGATTATAAAGAAAGCTTGACTTGCATAGTTTGTGCTAAAAGAAAAGTTGGGAAAATAAAGTTTTTAAATTTTTAAAATGCAAGTTTGAAAAAGAAAATCATCCTTTCCTAGCTGAGCTGCTCTGCTTTCGTCTTTTAAAAGCACAAATGAAGAGCCTCTAGTGATTTGAATGGCTAATCTTTTAACGTCTTAAAGCACGGCCAGTAAAAAGCGGATGGCAGCTCATGGTGCTGAAAAGATGAGAGTTTTTATTTAAGGGCACTATGAAAGCTATGAAAAAAGGAAGTCTGAAGAATCTCCTGTTTGTTCCAACACACACATTAGGTGTTACAGTTAGCTAAATAAAAAAAGGAGATGCCAGCAGTGATTAACAACCTTCCACTGTTTAAAGTGCAGTATTTTATTCTGAATTTCATTTATTTGTTTTTAAGCAGCTTGTTAATAGTGTTATAAGCTTCAGCACAATTACTCTGTCAGCTGTCCAAATTCCCCCCATCCCTCCCAAAAAAAAAGTAGTAATTTAACCATATTTATGTAAATTACTTATAGGTTTTGGATAAAAACTCTTGGCCTTGAAACATCATAAATACCACCCTAATGCATTTGCGAATAAAATGAATCAGGGCTGCAACTAATGATTATTTTAGTAATCGATTATTCTAGCAATTATTTTGATGATTAATCGATTATTTGGATAAAAATTTAAGCACATTCTGCAGATTTTTTGATTGACCACTTAAGCTCCTAGTAATCAATTATTCTGACGATTAATGGATAAAAACTAGCCATCTTCTGCAGACTTTTCAGTTGAACGCTTAAGTTTATTTTATACAATGTCAGAAATACATAAAAAATGCAAATAAACAACCAATTAAATTTCTTTTTTAAATAAAAAAATTCTATTTTTTTTGCGTAAAATACAGTAGCATAGTATTCCTTTATGTATGCTTGATCATTTCTAGCAAAAAGAATGCATCTGCAGCTAAAAAACAGACTTCTAACATCAAAGCTCAGCCCTTTCTCCTCGACTCAACATCAATACAGCGTAGGGCGAAGGATCTGTTTAATTTTTTTTCAATTAGTAAATGAACAGCAACAGGAGATTTTTTTTTTTACTGAATTTGAACTTGGTAAAGATAAAACTTTGTCACTTGAGGAATTCTGGGTAGAACACATTTACAGACAAGGAAGGAGGGTTTTTTATCGTCAGGAGGAAATGTAAACATTTTTGGACAATTTTGGATTAATAACTGCTCCGAGTATGTTCTTTCAGGAAATTGAATTTTTTTTGAGTTTGTATACTCCAGTTAACGATTAAATTAGTTAATGATTATTTCAATTCTCGATTCATTGCAATTAATACGATTAATCGTTTAAGCCCTAAAATTATTCATGGGATATTTAAGAAATTCTTCTGCTCAGAGGTTGATATGGATTTGGTGAATAATACAAACACAAAACCTTTACTATACAACTGTCTTCCTTTTGAAACGTTACTTGAACTAGACCTTTCCTTCTGTCACTCTGTATTAGAGCTGCATAGTACATAAAAATACTCCCGGCATCAATTTGAGAGTTTGTATATCAACACTTTCCTTTCCAGATCTAGATTCCTGTTTTCCACATTTCTGATCCCCTTTCCCAACGGTTTATGAGGATACATTAAAAGGGGAGTATGAATTTTTGTCAAAACTGACCCAATGTAACAGAGCCTGGCTTCGTGCCAAGTCGACATGTTTTTGTGCCCATGATACGTCCAGGAAGCCACGGCCAGAGAGGAAAAACAGGCAGTGGCTCCCTCACCTCAGAGACACCCTCTGACTCAAAAACAACAAGTCATGCTTGTTCAAATAACAGCTTTGAACCATCTTGTGTCAAATAGAAGTCATTTCTGTGTCCCATTGGCTGGAGGATAAAATTCAGACCACAACCTGGTACCTTATGTAAAACAACAAAACAAAAACGGCCACTCCAACTTTAATAGCTGCACTACAAAAACGAAATAAAGAAGCTGTCGCAGGGTTTATGAGGTTAGCGAAGTTTACTGATGTTGTTAGCATGTATTTACAAGTCACATTAAAGATTGTTGTATAAGCAGCACTGTGACCATGATAAGCAGAACTGGTGATCTATCCAGGGTGTAACCCGGTTCTCCCCTGATACCCGCTGGGACAGACCGTCTGGAGGAGGGAAAAAACAAACAAACAAACAAACACAGCTTCAATCATCTAAGACGATTGTAAATGTGGCTGGCAGTACCCCTGTGTTGCTGCTATTAGAGTTTACAGTATATAATGTGAATGAGTCTTTATTCCTATCATAGTTCGAATCAGTGCAAATCATTTCTGTAACATCCGATCATACATTCAGATCAGATCCCAAATCTCTACATGTTATTGGTTTATAAGCTTAGATAATATGTCAAAAGTTTACCTTTTACCCTTTGAAATCTTAGTATAAGCCAGTGGTTCCCAAACTTTTTCTCCTAGGCCCCCCCAGTGGTTTCTAACGTATCTTTGGGTCCCCCCTAAGGCTTACAAATAGCTGTCTGGTTGAACGATGTGTGTGAGAGAAAGGGGTGGGGGAGTGGATTCTTAGAGATTCCCTGTTATACTCAGCCCCGGCTCCAGACGAACAAGAGGGGGGGGGTAGGGGGATCAACTTTTTTGGGGGCAAAATGAATCGTAACTGAACATAGACAACATCGGTAGCCTACAGGCTACTTGTTAACAAGCTTAAGGTGCTGTATTGATATTAGCTAGCTAGTCATCTTTTAGCTAACTTTACCTGCTGATAAAAGTGACAGAGGACACAGATATGGGAAGTGTGGAAGCTCCTACTGTATCAAATTGACATAGGAATAACAGAGAGTTGGCCATTCTAAGGTAAAAACCCAGCGCATACAGCGTTAATGTTTTTTTTCATCCAGACGGCTTCCACCCCCCCCCTCCCCAGGGGGCGCGCCCCACAGTTTGGGAACCTCTAGTATAAGCAATGATTCAAGTGAATCCATGATTTTAAAAAGAACATCAAATTATAAATTATGTAATAGCACTTTTTTGTATTTTTTCATACCGTTTTGAAAAAGTGAAAACATTTGAAATGTTTGTGTACAATAGATATGCGACATCCCAGTCGAACATTTCCCTTGGCAACCAAGGAGTGCCTCAGAGCTCTAATCTTGAGCCACTACTCTTTATCATTGACATGATCCCACTTTGTCAAATCCCAAAATGTCATTCATATGCTGAGGGCATACAAACTTACATCCACACCTAATCGCACTTGCTGATCAACTTTCACATGGTATAAGAGTCTAAGTGTTTGTAAGTCTTCCTAACCTTAAAAAAAAACAGTAAAACACACTAAGGTTGAAGATGTCCTCTTGGAAACAGATTGCTACTAGATCTGTCCATCTTCCAAAGTCCACAACTTCCTCTGCTTTGAGTCACATTTTAAACCCTTCACAGAATCTGCTCTCTCTCACCTTAGATATGTCTCAAGAATATTGTCATGTCTCACTGATCCTGGGTCACTGCAAAATGGTCTTGTTTTGGTGTTAGGATAACCAGAAAAGCACTAGAAAGGTTCCATATGTACCATGCCTATAAAAAGTATTCACTCCCTCGGATGTTTTGCACTATTTGTTCCTTTTATAAATCAATCATGATCAGCAAAACATGACTTCAGCGACAATAAGATTCACAAAGAACTCTTTAATAAAGTGAAATCTGATCTCTCCTAAATGACAATGAAGCAAAAACATTAAACATAAAATACGATGCCACCACCTTGCACCACCTTGCCTCACGGTGCGGATGGTGCGTTTGTGGTGATGTGCAGCGTTTGTTATCCCCCAAACATAGCGTCTTATCTGATGATCAAAAAGCTTCATTTTGGTCTCATGAGACCAAAGAACTTTCTTCCACTTGACCGTGGAGGCATGTTGTCTTCTTGCTGTCATGGTAACCAGGAATTATTGATTAACCAATTAATGGATCTTTCAGACACAGGCTTTTCTATATTAAAATTACTTGAGACACTCGCTGTTCTCAGGTGAGCTCTATTCCATTCATTGTCAGATGGCTATTGGACCTCTGTCGAATTAGGTCAGTCGCTTCAAAGGGGGGTGGATATTATGTTAAATTTTATTACTTGTCATAATTTTGCAGAAAAACTTTTTCACTTTGACATTAAAGAGGTTTTTTGTAACTTTTTTGTCACATAATAAAGAAAAATTTTGTTGATCATGGTTGATTTGTAAAAGGAATAAAAGGGTAAACATCCAAGGGGCTGAATACTTTTATAGTATAAATACTATAAATATAAATACTTGTTTTCCTGTGCTGCTGTGCATTAAATTATGGAAAACACATTACAACTTCATGAAGTTCTGCTTTAATGTGATGTGTATTCATGCACATGAATAAAAATATTATGTAGTTCAGTTTAAGAATCCAGTTCCAATAAAATACTTATCTGTTGTAAATGTAAAAAATAAATTACTTAAATTCAGTAGTATGCCACTAAGGGTATTAATTATGCATTTACAACCAGAAATTACCTCAACAATCAAATCAGTACAACAAACACAAGGCTTCATCTGTGGACTGTAAGAGTTAGCTAGCTTTGTGTTTGTTGTCAGCATTGAAAAGACTCAAGCTAACTATGTGGAAAATGATGCAAACACCAGATTAGTGGCAGCATCATGGTGTGAGGATGCTTCTCTCCAGCAGGGACAATTAAGTCTAAAAAGTAAGGAAAAGTATAGAGTCATTGTGGAAGAAAATATGTCAATAGCTGAAGAAGACTAGAGATTGGGTGAAATTGATGTCTGCATGCACCAGCTGTCAAATCTGACTATGCTTGGGTTAATTTGCGAAAGAACAGTTCAAGTAAAAATTGAATTATTTAAATGTGAAAACAAGTAGAGAAACCCCCCACCCCACCCCCCAAAGATTTGTTACTGTCATTGCAGCAAAAAGTGTTTCTTTTTTTTTTGTTTGTCTGTTTGTTGCTTCACAGATTGAATCAGGAAGATGAATACATGTACACTCCACACTTTTCAGATATTTATTTGTATTCAGAATCATATGCTGGCTTATGCAAAACCTATCCAAACAAAGCATGAGATTGTAATGTGGCAAAATATGAAAAAGTTCAAAGGGCGCAAATACTTTTGCAAGGAAGATTGTTATATAAATGCATCACAGTAAAGGTCAGCCAACAAATGAAACACAGCACTGATTTTTTCCCTCCAAATATCTCTTCTCTCAACTGAGCTATATATATATATATATATATATATATATATATATATATATATATATATATATATATATATATATATATATGCATAATAGACATTGTCTCCCATTTACAGCGCGTTTTGTTTTCTCTGCAGCTGCCTTCTCCCAAAATAACCCAATCATTCCACAGCAGGTAATTCTTCCCAAACAGGTTTAATGATCTAATATGGCTGTAATATTAATGTGACACATATTACTGCTCATTATCTCAGCGCCAGACGTTTTCAATAAGCTGCAGCCCTTTCTGCAAACATGAACACCTTGATTTGTAAACGCATCTTGAAGAGTGTCACAGGAAAAACATGCAGCAGAGCAGAACAAAGCATTTCAGCAGTGTGCAGCACAGAGTGGATGAGACCAGCCTCTCTCTGTCTGTGTCCGCGTGTGTTCTGTGCGCGCGTGTTCCCCTCCGTCACTAAAACAGAGAATAGCAGCTGTTTTGTTTCAACCTTACCTTATCGGGCTGCTCGGGAGATAAAGCGCAGACGCTCCGGGTGATGAAGCTCCGCCGTTTAAAAAAAAATAATAAAAAAATACCCTATGCACAAACGTGAGGAAATAGGCGCAGGTAGTCCCGTTTTGAAGGAAATGGAAGAAGGCGCTGCGCTGACAGCCTCTCGTCGTTTTAAGTTTGGGTTATGTGTCGCTGTGTTAAGTGCCAGCAGAGGACTGCAATAGGAGAGCTGTCTGTGGAGGGGCTTTAACACGCTGCTGGCTGAGCCGCTGGCTGCCACCCTGAGCTAACAGAGCTACTTAACTCACACCGTTAACTTTGTGTAACACCGTGGAACGCTCCTTTGTACGGCGTCACTAAGCGCGAGCGACATTGTAACGAACGCTAGCTAACCGAACACCTTAACACACTGCCTGTTCTCTGCCCCGGAGCTTACCGTGGGTATGCTTCAGCTGGCAGACAATGAAGCTGCTTTATAGTATACAGTTATGTTAGCTTAGCTAAACGGAGATAAAGCTAGTGGTGCGTTCAATGACCTTTGAGAACTCGTATTTTTGTCAACTGACAATAAAATATAAATATTAAAACACAAGGATACAGTTGCATCTCTGTGATAATGTATTTCAGAAATTGAAATGAATAAGTGAAAATCATATGTAGGTACATTATGTGTATATTGTGGTGATTTTGAAGATAATTAAACATGAAAATTATTTCTCACAAATTAAAATATTGCATTAGACCAAAAAATATGAGATTTGGGGGGGCTTCTTAAAAGTTTATGTACTGTACTGTACACGTTTCATTAAATATTACTTGGCCCGGGCTCCTTTTTCATAAATTACTCCACCAGACAATATTAACAATAATAATAACATCACATTTTATTTGCATAGCGCTTTTCTTTTCATAGACACTTTACAAGAATCAAGAAAAATTGCAAACAGAACACTAGTACTTCAAACAAAATCATAAAAGAACATACCTCGTTAAAAATAGTCATACATTAAAAACTCTTCTGAAAAGGTGTGTTTTTAGATGTGATGAATAATCAGTCCGTGTCTGCTGAGGTATCATGGAAGCCCATGTTACTTTCAGCTCAGCAGTATTGTTGACTCTTATCTTCCTCTGGAAGCTCTTGTAATAATTCCTTCCTCCTTTAACTGCTTGATTGAAAAGCAGTCGATGCACCTGCGTATTACTTTATTTCAGGAGGGTAGGGTGCAATTTTTTTTAAGAACTGTTTGCATAAAGTCAACTTTTTTTTTTTAAACTCCGAACCATACTTTCAGGCGTGGGAGGGGACGGGGAAGGGAGATGTCCGAGGGTCATTAAACGCAGCATTATCTCTTCGTGTCGCAGTCAGGTTACAGAGAGAAGGCGATGCTGCTTGAGGACCGATGTGACCACTGTAGCTCAGCGGTACAAAAGCTTATGGTCTCTTTAAACTGCACTCTACGTTTACAAATGTGCAGCTACTATCACGATATTTTTGTGGCACTTCTTTTTTTTCTTCATTTAAAAAAATTAAATATGTTTTACAAATTTATATACAAAAAAGCAAGAATAATCCAGAGCTGTAATCCTAATTTTCCCACACAGGCTGTTGCAGTTAGTGCTTGCTTTCGCAGGTCATAACCTGGCAGCTCAGTGTGCCTTTCCTCATTGCTCAATAGCCCTCAATAATATATTCATGAGCTCACAGGGCTAATGTCTCCCACAGAGAAAAGGATGTTTCCCCTCCCTCCTCCTGAAGCCTACTGAGTGAATGACTGCAGATTAGAGCAGATCATTTTCGAGAAAAAGCAAAAGAAAAAAAACGGAAGAGGAGGAGCATGACGTCACCTGCAGATGATCACCATGTATGGGGGCGGAGAGGGGGGGGAGAGTGGATGGCATGGATCATGCAGCATGGCCCTGTGATTTCCCTTTACCTGCGACACACATGTGACAGAAGTACACTCTCTGACAGGAGGTATCGTCCCTTAAAGCCAACGTGGGCCCAATGGGAGACGAGGCCAGGGCCGGGGCCAAAGCTGGGGCCCAGACCAGAGCCAGGGCCTGAGTTATTAGATTCGTCTGCAGTATCTTGCCACAGGGCAGTGCAGCGTGGCGAATAAACAGTCCAACCTGCCTGTGTTTTTCAGACCTCTGTTGCCCTGGAAACAGGTTCCCGAGATTTCCCATTTCTTCATTTTTTTTCTTCTTCTCTATCCATCTCTCCCCCTCCTCCTCCTCCTCCTCCCCACCACCACCACCACCTCTACACTCCACGCGCTGCAGCTGTCTCGCTGCTTCCTCCCCCAACGACCTGCCGCATTCTACAATCACGTACAATTCTAATCTGCTGCAGTGTTTTCACAATGTCACAGGACCAGAGGTGACACGACCACGCAGGAGCAGCGGCCGAGGAGCGCTGACCCCTTCGCTCATGGAGCCGATCAGAGTCTGAGCGCCGGCCATCGCTGCTGCAGCAGCCTGACTTCCACAGGCAGAGAAAGGAGCAGGGAGGAAGGGAGGAGGGATGGAGAGACAAAGAGGGAAAACAAAGCAGGTTCAGATTGGTTTCTGGTTTTGATGGCGGCGCAGATGCAAAATGCTCCTCTGAAATGAATCATGCAGATGGGTGTAAACAGTGAGGTGAAAAGTATTTGCCTCCTGAGTGAATGACCGCACTCAGGAGGCAGTCATTCTCCTTTTGGAGATGTCACCTCAATCAAATGTTCAGAACATAAATAGATAAACCTGAGTGAAATCCAAATAGCAGTTCTCAAATGATCGTTTCGGTTATCAGTGAAAAGACGATAACTTTCCAAACCAACCTGGTTGTATGTGGAAAAGTAATTGACAAACCTAAAAACTGGCAACAATACTCCAATTAAAATAACAGACATCGAGTTTGTTATTGTTTAAGTTCTCCCACTTAGACTTTGTTGTTTTTTTTTATTTACATGTTTAAGGTCATGCCACTGTTAAAATCTGGACTTGGACGAGGCCACTTCAGAAGTTTCTGGACAATTATAACTGTTACTTATATAAGGTACTTGCATTTGGACTTAATAGTGTGTGCTGCTTCAGTTCATTGAGCCTGCTGTCTAACCCAAGGTCACTTGAGCTGCTGGCCAAACATTCTTCTTAAGGATTTTGTTGGTAGTGAGCAGAATTTATCGTCCATCAGTTACGGTCCTGAAGAAGCAAAGCAGCCCTAGACCATCATACTCTCACCACTTATTATTTTTGGAATGGTATTAGTTTTAGCTCATGCCTAACATGAGTTCTACTTTCATCTTGTCAGTATACAGAATATTCCCCCTAAACTCCTTGGGACCACCAAGGTGTTTTCGGTCAACTTGAGGCCCATCTTTATGTTTTTCCTGGTCAGCGGTGGCTTTGACCTTAAAATTCTAGGAACATTTGTAGGAAAAACTTTTGTCGAGTCTTTTTCTTGTTGTTCATTCACTGACCTTCAACCAGGCCAGTCATGTTTTGGCTGTTCTTGGTTTTCTTTTAGTCTCTTCAGTGAATTGTTGATGTACTCCTCCTGGAGTGACTCCAGTAGGCAGGGCACCGCTTTCTCTAGATAAGTGGTTCACTGCAGGCCAGGGCTGCAACTATAGATCATTTTAGTAATCAATTAATCTGATGATTAGTTGGATAAAAAAAATTGGCACATTTGCAGATTTTTCAATTAACCACTTATCCTTATTTTACAAAATATTGGAAACATGATTAAATAATGTAAATAAATAATTTTACTCCTTTTTTGTAATTTATAAAATTAACATTTTGTTGCACATAATGCAATTACAGTAGTAATTTAGTGAATGCCTTATCATTCAGTCTTGGCTTATCTACGACTCTGACTATGTTGTTCTTTGTACAAATGACATTGTTTTTTTTTTTGTTTGTTTCAATTACCAAAGTAGTTGATAATAATCAAATCATCACAATTAATCTAAATAATTGTTTCAGAGCAACTGCAGACAAATATGTGTCACATTTTTCCTCATCTGTTTTCAAATTTCTTTTTATACTCTGTTACTTTTTGAGATCTTTAGCCTACTTCCTGTTGTCAGGTTCTGTTTATGTAATTTTTTACTCTTTAAGGGCTTTAATTAGGCCTGTGTGAAAATATAACTCACTTGTCTTAAAATTGTAGTTAATCACTTTTCATTAATGATTTAACTGGGGCAGGCATATTTTCACACAGACCCATGCTGGATCAGATTGCTATATTTTCCCCTAATAATAAAGAAAATAATCCTTATTATTTTAGGTATTTAGACAGATTATCTTTGCTGATATTTAAATTTGTTTGGTGATACAAATTAAGTGGGCCATAAAACAAAAAACAAAACAAAACCTGAAGAAATCAGTTTTTTTCCCACAGCACTATATTTCATAATTGTGTTTTCCTGAACAGTCGAAACAAAAAAAAAGCCACATGGAAGAGGAGTGAGGAGAACTTAGCATGTTGCTCGTCTCTTCTTACTTTCAGTCCTTTTTAAGTCATCCTTGTGTTTCTGCAGTGTTATGTGTGCATTCCTTTGTAGTGACTTCTCTTTGGCAGCCAGCAGAACATTCCAGGGAAATGGCTGACCTAGAATAACACTTACACACAAACACACACACACACACACACACAGAGAGAGAGAGAGAGAGAGAGAGAGAGAGAGAGAGAGAGAGAGAGAGAGAGACTCGGGATGACTGAGGCAGTGAGGTCCTCCGCCCTCTCGCTGGCCAGGCTCACTGAAACCGCTGTTTACCGTTCATGTGGAAAAACATGGCTACGCCGCGCTGTGTGGATGCAGCTGGAGCAGAGCCCCACATGACTGTAATCACAAGAACACATGACAGCGTTCGCCCTCCAGCTCCGCTGTGACTCCACTGCCATGTCCTCCGGTCCTGCAGGACCTTCTCAGGCGGGATAAGTAGGCATTTTCCATGATGCAAGCCTGGACTCGGCTGTCCCGGAAAACAACGTTTTTTTTTTAAACAGAAACGTAAAGTTTTGTGATCATGAAGATTTTTATATTTTTTTTAAGAATCAAAAGAAAAGCTTATTCACACCCCCCATTTTGTCATCGCGCAATGCATTTTGTTGCATATTTTTGGAACAGGCCCACACATCCGGGCGTTCTCTCCATGTTTATGTGGGTTCTTCCTGGGTACTCCCTCCCATAGTCCGAAAACACACGACTGTTGCTGAAAATGTCCCTTTTAGTGAGTGAGTGTGTACATGAATGATAGATGTGTGTCTCTATGTTGCCTGGCCATCTGTCAGGGGTCAAAGTGTCAAAGTGTACCCTACCTATCCCCCCTGCCAGCATGCCTAGGTGGGCCCCATGTGGGGAAAAGGAGGACAGACCATATGGGTCCCATATGGGTTTGTCCACGGGTTCCACGATGGCCCAACATTGGTTTGCCCATGTAGGGCCACAGCCCACATGGGCCCTACATGGGCCCTATATGGTGGTGGCCCACATGGGTTTGTCCATTTAGGGACCACGTAGGGCCCATGTGGGCTGTAGCCCTACATGGGCAAACCCATGTGAGGCCATCGTGGAACCCGCGGACAAACCCATATGGGACCCATATGGTATGCCCTCCTTTCCCCCACATGGGTCCCACCTAGGCATGCTGGCTGGCTGGAACTGGCAATCCTGTATTTGGGTAGTTGGTAGATGGATTACAGGTAGATAAATGGGTGTATGGACCAATACCAAGTATAATTGAAGGATAATGTTATGTTTTTTTTTTTTGTTTGTTTTTTTACTAATTTAAATCTGAAAAGTGTGGCATGATTGTAAAGTTGTACATAACTGAAAACTACCCCATCAGCTTTTACATGACTCTCCTGAACGATACCTCTTAAGGTCACTGATCCAGCCAATGAAGGCTTCTCCTCACATCTCTTTACTCAGCTCCATTCACACCATCTGTGTGACCCTCCACTCACACAGCTGGTGTGAACACTAAACTGTTCACATAGTCTAACAGAGATTTGTATCCACCTCACTGCTTTGGAGCAGTAAGTGCCAATCCAAATAAATTCTTGTTGCTCTGGTGTCGCATCTGTTCTGATTTCTCTGAAATATACACCAGAGTTTAAATGAAATTGACCTCACATAGCTGAATTGATCCCAAAATCCTGAACAGTGATTATGGTAAACTACATCTACCAGATGTCAAAAATACTAACTTGTTAGGACATCCAAACCAACAGGGGCCCTCAACTGCACTGCAGTTCTCACACAAATCAGCTACATTTTTCTTTTCTTTAATTCCCTGTTTTTTCTTGTCTTTTTTTATTATTGAAATTGTTAGCATTGGGACAATATTTGTATGTGGATCAGAAATGTAAGTCTTTTTGTTATTGCTGAATAGGGAAAATATTCTACACCAAACTGCAGAGGTAGAGAAAAAAAAAGCTAATTAAAACTGTCAACATCAGAAAAAATCATAAATTTATGTTGATTATTTTTGGAGAGCAAAGTGAGTCAAGTTGGAGACTTGGTGGATACTTTCCATCCTTTATTCACGCAATATTACCAGCTTACCTCTTGAAACCAAAGAATATATTTAACAGAAAAATGTAAATTTTTTTCAGAACGTGAAATTCATTCCAAAAGTTAGAATAGGTGATGATAACAACTTAGTTACAATAATATTCAGATTTTTCTTCCCAGTTATAGCATTTAAGATTTTTCTTACTGTCCATCTTAATAATCAAGTAATAAAGAAATTGATCTATGTAAAAAGAAATAAAAAAAATAAAAAAAAAGTTGGAAAAGTTTTTAAAGTGGCTCTCTCTCTGAAATAACACTGTGGATGTATTACAACATCTCTTAACTTTGACTTAGTTAATTAAATGTGGAGTACCACAGGGACATATCTTAGAATCCCCTCTGTTTGATGTAAGCAAACATCCTCTAGATTCCATCTTCTGCAACCCAGCTTAGGAAATTTCAAATGAAATAAAAATAGCAATAAAAATCCCAAGCCATTTAATCCAGGTGACTCCACACCAGTAAGGACTTTCTGAAAAGTCCTTCAGGAAGTGAAATATTAACTGGTAAATTGTCTCTGGACAAAGTGGTTTGAAGTGCAGCCGATTCCTCCATAAGATTCAGTTTAAATTAAAAGCTTATCTCTAATAATACAAAGGCGATCTTGTGAAAAACCTGGTGTTAACTCACATATTCTGGCTCACTACTGCCATCCTCTGTTGAAAAGCAAACACAGCAAACTCAGTGAAATCTTTATGTTGTGTCTAAAAGAACAGCAAAAAACATTTTCATTGTTTTTTGCTGTTTTTTTAATTTACTCTATGATTATGATTAATTGTGAGGAGATTATGTCTAGTTCTTGAACAGACACAAACTAACTAACTGCTAATGTATTTCACATCTCATAATCCATGATGTACCATGCTTGTTTCAAGGATTATTTTGGTCTAACTCTACACTAAAATTTTATAGTATGTTTGTATGTGTGTTTGTTATTTTATTAGTAAATCCAGTAACTTCTCGTCCATTTCTCTGGGCAGTTTTTATAAGATGGAGGTCAAAATTTAAAGAGTTTGCCAAAAATGTTCTTATAAGTCATCTCTGCATTTTCACTCACTTACCTTGATATTACATTCATAGTCTATTGAGTTAGATACAATGTTATCCCACCCTTTGCAGCTATAACAGAACACACCCGGGATAATTTTTCACAAGTGTTAGGAATACAATTCTGTAATTCTTTGAACTTTATTCCAAGACAGCATTTGTGAAGTCAGATTCGGATGTTTAAGAGAAAGTCAGTCTCGCATTAAATTTAAGTTCTGCCACCACAAACTTGCTAATCCAATGTTTTTAGTGATTTAACATGTCAAAGCAAAGCGAGGAAAACTTTTTAATATTAGTTTTCTGAGGCATTAGTCTTGTTCACACACTGGAACTGGACTGAATTATATAAGATAATTTCTAGAGATGTGAGGTGTTTTACATGATGGTTGGGTCCTCAAAACATTCTTAGTTTTCATCATCCGATAAAACTATCAATGTTTTATCGGATGATAAAACATTCCAGTACTCTCCACATATGACCAACTCCAAATTTTCTTTCAAGGTTGTGCGCAGCCGCAGTTGGTTTCAGTTCACTTTCGTTTTCGATTCTAATCTAAAGTAAGCTGAACTGTTTTCCTCCAGTCCAGGGGGCGTTCACATCGAGGAAGACAACTCTTTTAGACAGAATTACACGACATCCGAATAAACCCAACGCAGTCTTTGACTAAAGGTGAGTTTTATAGCAGAATGTTTGCTAAATTAAATATATTACCGACGGCTACATGTGGGCACGCGCCTGTCTTTCGGAGTTTTGATTGAGGTCAATGTTTGGTTCGGAAAAATAACCTCGACCGTAAAGCTAAAGAGGTCAAATTACACTGGACTGCTTTATCAGTTCACCTCCAGCCGAATGATTCCCGTCACTGAGATGCTTGAGCTTCGACTTGTGTTTTCTGTCATTATCCACATGTGCATAGACTTTCAGTTTCATTATTGCTTCTTTGGGAAATTTCTTTATTGTTTACTTTATTTCTAGTCTTAGTTTATCGCCTAGATTTGGTTCTTAGTTTGTTGTTGTATCTCATTTTGTGTTTCTTAAGATGTTGGCGTTCTTAGTTAATGTTCTGTTTTAATTATTTAGTTTTTGTTCAGTCAATTAGCTTTCGTTATTTATTTAGCTTTTAGTTCCTTTGATTTGTTCCTTTAGTTTTATAGTTTTTCCTTCTTCCCTCTGATAGCCATAATGCTCCTTTTTCCAGTTTTCCCCCATTTCCTCTTCTCTAGCTGTCCCCACTCATGTGTAATTAGCTCTTCTGATTCCTTCTTCTCTTCCACAACTTCCACAGTACTTAAGATCCTCTCTCCTTCAGTTTTTGCTGGATTTTTTTGGTTTGCTCTGT
Source organism: Poecilia mexicana (assembly GCF_051168715.1). Taxonomy (NCBI): domain Eukaryota; kingdom Metazoa; phylum Chordata; class Actinopteri; order Cyprinodontiformes; family Poeciliidae; genus Poecilia; species Poecilia mexicana. The sequence goes on from NW_028263381.1 coordinate 2,606,640, forward strand.
TGGTCTGTTGCTGGGTGTGGGGTGTATGCTTATGCTTTACTTATATCTCAACATTCCAACAACTGAGAAAGAATTTGGCTTACAAAGCTATTCATGAAAGATGACTTACAAGATTAGTTTCTACAGAAACCCCAAAAGTAGAACCGACATTTCACTGGCATCAATGAGAAGTCCTAAATGAAGTAAAAAATGTACCATGAAGAAATTTGCAAGAAGAAAGAGACGATGTAAAACAAAGGTTACATGAGATTAACTTTTATAAGTAGATATGCTTGAAGTCATCTCAACCTAAAACTGATTTGAGGTGACAAACATATTCATATTGTTTATTCTAGTTGAAGAAAAAGTACTTATGTAAAAGAAAAAAAAGTATTTTTTTAACATTAAAAAACTATTCAAATAATCTTGAACAATTATTTCAAAATTGTTCAAAATTTTTAAATGTAACCCTGAAATGTACAGTTTTAATAAACAACTGTGCATTGTTTACAGTTGTATCATAGGTGGCAAAAAACCCAACATTTTCTGCCACCTATGATACAAATTAAGTCTTTGGATAACTCCACAAAAATATTCTAGGAACACAAAATGGAATAATTTTACTCCTTTGTTCACAGTTGTTGATTCTGATTCAGAATATTCTATATATATTGAATACTGGACATTCTATTAGATATTTATTGATATTAATCACATGTCAGATTTAGTAGATAAATGTCTTAGAAAGATTTTATTGATACTTATTACAAAGAGATTTGTTTGTCAGTTAAAAACAGGATCAGTGAAGGTGACAGACTCCTAAAATTTTTGTCGCAACATAATTCAGAAAACAGACCTCAGATCAAGAAACAACATAGAACTGAACTCCTTCCTTCCTGTTTCTAGTCTGAAAACTTCATACTTTATGCACTGAAACTGGCAACAATCATGTTAATAGACACTATATGTGCTAACAGCTTCAATAAGAGACTTATTATATCAGAAGTTAAAATAAACAGCTTATTGCTACTGTTATCATTGTTATTAGTACATGTTGGTTTTTGAGAAATGTCTGACTGGGAATATCTTGGGATTAACCAGAGAACATAAAACTCCTGATCACCTTCTCTTGTTTCCCGCAGACATGGAAAATAAAAACCATCGCAATAACAGCTCCCAGGTCAAAGAATGCATCTTTAATTCTCTGCACAGTGAAAAGGAAAAGCCCAAAAATGAAAACCAGCAGAACGGCAAGGATGGCTCAACCCAGGCCAGCTCCCCTGATCCATCCACATCTGGACACAACTACATTCAGAACACAAGAAAGACAAGCAAACACGATGGAGACAGCTGCAATGAGGACGCAAGAAAGACAAGCAAATGCGATGGAGACAGTTGCAACGAGGACGCAAGAAAGACAACCAAACGCGATGAAGACAGCTGCAACGAGGATGGAAGTAAGACAGCCAAACACATGCCTGTGGGGACGGCGCATGGTGAGGAGCGCAGTGAAGTCGGCTTGTCGTGTTGCCAGCTGGATGAACTGAAGATGCTTCCACAGTGTGACATCAAACTGGGAAAACTGACCTTCTCAAAGTCTCACACCGTCCTCATAGATGTGAGTTGTTTCTGCCTTTCTCTCTGTCTTTTTTGTTCTGAACAAGGAATAAGTAGGACGTCTTCATTTACATTTACCTGTTGGAAAAATATACAGTGGTGTGAAAAAGTGTTTGCCCCCTTCCTCATTTCCTGATTTTTTGCATATTTGTCACACTTAAGTGTTTCGGAACATCAAACCAACTTAAACAATAGTCAAGGACAACACAAGTAAACACAAAATGCAATTTGTAAATGAAGGTATTTATTATTAAAGGAGAAAAAAATCCAAACCATCATGGCCCTGTGTGAAAAAGTGATTGCGCCCTAAACCTAATAACTGGTTGGGCCACCCTTAGCAGCAACAACTTCAACCAAGCGTTTGCGATAACTTGCAATGAGTCTTTTACAGCGTTCTGGAGAAATTTTGGCCCACTCATCTATGCAGAATTGTTCTAATTCAGTTACATTAGAGGGTTTTCGAGCATGAACGGCCTTTTTAAGGTCATACCACAACATCTCAATAGGATTCAGGTCACGACTTTGGCTAGGCCACTCCAAAGTCTTCATTTTGTTTTTCTTCAGCCATTCAGTGGTGGACTTGCTGGTGTGTTTAGGATCATTGTCCTGCTGCAGAACCCAAGTTCGTTTCAGCTTGAGTTCACGAACAGATGGTCGGACATTCTCCTTCAGGATCTTTTGGTAGACAGCAGAATTCATAGTTCCATTTATCACAGCAAGTCTTCCAGGTCCTGACGCAGCAAAACAGCCCCAGACCATCACACTACCACCTCCATATTTTACTGTTGGTATAATGTTTTTTTTTTTCTGAAATGCAGTGTTGCTTTTACGCCAGATGTAATGGGACACATGCCTTCCAAAGAGTTCCACTTTTGTCTCATCGGTCCACAGAATGTTTTCCCAAAAGTCTTGGGGATCATCAAGATGCGTTTTGGAAAAATTGAGATGAGCTTTAATGTTCTTTTTGCTCAGCAGTGGTTTTCTTCTTGGAACTCTGCCATGCAGGCCATTTTTGCCCAGTCTTTTTCTGATGGTGGAGGCATGAACGCTGACCTTAACTGAGGCAAGTGAGGCCTGCAGTTCTTTGGACGTTGTTGTGGGGTCTTTTGTGACCTCTTGGATGAGTCGTCGCTGCGGCCTTGGGGTAATTTTAGGCGGCCGGCCACTCCTGGGAAGGTTCACCATTGTTCCATGTCTTCGCCATTTGTGGATAATGGCTCTCACTGTGGTTCGCTGGATTCCCAAATGGCTTTCTAACCCTTTCCAGACTGATAGATCTTAATTACTGTCTTTCTCAATTGTTCCTGAATTTCTTTGGATCTCAGCATGATGTGTAGCTTTTAAGGATCTTTTGGTGGACTTTACTGTGTCAGGCAGCTCCTATTTAAGTGATGTCTTGATTGAAAACAGGTGTGGCAATAATCAGGCCTGGGTGTGGCTTAGGGCTGTTGTAAACGAATATTTTAGTAATCGAGTAATCTATCGATTATTCTTACGATTAATCGAGTAATCGGATAAAAAAAATTACAAAATGAAATATTGGTAAATCTGGCATAATACCGGTGTTACTATCAGATATCAGTATCAGTCCAATTTTTCATATTTGAGCATCCCTAACAGTTGCTTTTTTGTAGTTTAGAAAACTAACCTGTAACAATAATAGCTCACTTTCTAAGTTAACCAGAAGAAAAGTTATAGAAAAATCTGAAACTATATTGAATTTAATAACAAAGAGGCAGGCTCACAAATATGCTTATAAAAATGTCTACAATCCAGCTTTTAGTTTAATCTTCAGTGAGTTTAATAGATTAATTAAACTCACCTTGCCACCTAACCTGTCACGCTTTGGGTTTGAAAATACGGGAAATGCCGCCTGGAGTGGGAGGAGAGGGCGAATGAACGAACGTAAGATGGGGTGGAGGGGAGGAAATAGACCAGCGGACTGACGAACCGTTAGACCGGGGGACGAACACGGGGGAAGCAATACGGGATATTTACGACACCTTCACTGGTCACACTCAGAAACTCATCTACCAGCCATGTACGATGCGCTCCGCCACCCGTTTCTTCAGACCGGGATATGAAATTTATTGTGCGGTTCGTCGGTAAAGCTACATTTACACGGTAAGCATCAGCTACTCAGCCACCCGCCCTGTTCAGTCTATCCGCTCACCTCAGCGCTCTTCCCGCCGTTCGCTTTCAACGAGCAGCCCCGGAGGAGAAATGCTGCCGTACTCCAGGCATTCCCCCAGTCATTTTAAGGATGCTTATTGGTTCCCCAAAAACGATAAAAAGTCGGGCATTATCATCAATCAATAAAATCCCCACGGGCCAATCTTGAAGACTGGACTTTATGCCGCTGAGACTTAGCTTTTGTCAACAACTCAGAGGCGGAAGTGAGAGCTCCGCGCAACGCAAATGAAGTCCCGGCCGGAACACGTGCGCTAACTAATAAAACATAAATTAACGAAGCTTCGAGGCAGGTAAATTTTCCTCGAGGAATTTTAGTAATCGAGGTACTCGAATCATTCGAGGAATCGTTTCAGCCCTAGTGTGGCTAGAGAAATTGAACTCAGGTGTTAAAAACCACAGTTATAGTATATTTTAATGAGGGGGGCAATCGCTTTTTCACACAGGGCCATGATGGTTTGGATTTTTTTTCTCGTTTAATAATAAACACCTTCATTTACAAATTGCATTTTGTGTTTACTTGTGTTGTCCTTGACTATTGTTTGAATTGGTTTGATGTTCCGAAACACGTAAGTGTGACAAACATGCAACAAAACAGGAAATGAGGAAGGGGGCAAACACGTATATATACATATCCAAAGTAGGGCGGTGACTATTGATTATTCTGTTGATTATTCTGACGATTCATTGGGAAAAATTGGGTTACATTCTGCAAATTTTTCATCTAAGCCTTTTTTTTTATGCAATATTAGAAATACACTAATAAAATGCTAATAAATATACACAATAATGTTTTTAAATAAACTAAAATGCAAGAAAATCTGATGATATTTTTTTAGATTAATCAATAATTGGGTAGCATTTAGATAGCTTGTTAGATTTTTGTCACAGAATTTGAACAAAGTGAAGGTAAACCTGTGCTGCTCCAGGAGTTCTGGGTACAACATATTTACAAAGAATATTTTTTGTCATAAATGCAAAATGCAAAATTTTTGGCTCATGTAGTTTTGGCTTAATTACTGCTTTGATTGTGTTCTTCTTTCATCAGTTAACCTTTTTAGTGGGTCTGTATAGTCCAATTAATGATTAATTTATTACTAAATTAGTTGGCGATTACTTTGGTAATCGATTCAGCATGATTAATTTGATTTATCGTTTCAACTGTAATCCAAAGTAAAATAGTTATTTTTTTAATAAAATCTTTTCTTCATAAAAACACACTAATTCCAAATGTAGTGATTTTGGGTTGGGGACCTGACTGACTGGGAATAGCTTAAATTGCAAATACTTGACACCCCATATGAACATGTTTATAATTTCCTAATTTAATAGTTTAAATACCAGACATACCTTAATATGCAGTAATGTTGTTGAAACTGCCTTAGCACTAATTTGGAGTTATGTTTCCTAGAAAAATCCCCGAATAATGAACTGAGGAGCGGCTGGGATCCACCTTACATAACATCTCGATCAATAATTAAGCCATTTAAAAGCATTTATTAAATGCTTTTTGAAGCCTAACCTTCAATAGAGGTTAGGCTTATTGCATAATAATAAAACCGTGTTCCAGACAGAATCATTTCTCTTCTCATGTTTGCTTTTCAGGTGGCTTCCTTCAGTTGCGGGGCGATTGTTCCTCAGGATGGGAGAGACCTGTGGCTCAGTAGCTTTGTTAAGATGCCGTGTTCACCATCGAGCGTCTCACCGAAACCAGACATACAGTTTGGTACCTTTACATTCAAGGTGAAGAATTAATGAAATCACATTTAGACAGTTTCATAAGGTCATCCAGACTTTGTACTTCTAGTGTTTCAGAGTAAAGACAAGGTTTTATGACCTACTGTGAAGGGGTTAAGAGACGTTTTGCTGTGCAGCAGAGCTTCTTCTCCAGATAAGGAATATTTGCTGACACCGGGGAAAGAACAAAAATTCTAACACATAAAAGAAAGGTATAGCAGGTAAAAAGTCAAATCAAAGATCCCAGAAATCAGTCTCTTTAAACAATCAGACTTTTCTTTTTTTTACTGATCTTTGTTAAACTGATCTTTGCACTTATAGCATCTGGACTTAAACAGATAGTTTCCAGCAGTTTCTGAAAATAAATGGTGAAGGTTCTAATGTAATGTTGAATTTAATGAAAAACACCTTCATGTTTATGTCTGCATGTAGACCTCAAAGGGACGGTACCCGTTTTGTACTTCTTTCATTTACTCACTTTGTCATTCACAAAACAACCTTTTCACTGACTCTAGTTGTAACAGCAGCAACTAGTGCTCTTGGAAAAAGTTTGACTTGAAGGAGTTTGAAGTGGTAGAAATCAGCTTGTATGTTAGTTTGACTCCCAAATGAGAACTTTTCCCTGATTCTCCAAACTGATATTGCTCTGACTGATTTCTACTACAGGTAAGATACTGACAGCTCATAACTGCAACACATAACCCTGCAGCTTCCATGAATTGAACTGTTCTATGAACACAATGTATTCTACTACCTGATTTAGCTTTAAAATAATAAAAAATAGGAGCAGGTCTTGAAGGAGCCGGGTTATATTTTGTCCTCAAATTTCTCAACTTTTGGTGAAATAAAGCAGATTTTTTAAATATGTTAAAAATGTAAAAAGTAAATGATGTTGCAGAGTCATTCGGGCCCAGTGTCGAGGTGGAGCCTGATCTCTGAGCAGCTCCGTGCTGTGGCCAAGAAGAAAGCAGCAAAAGCCGAAGAGGTGCAGGTATGGTTGAACTAGGGACGTCACTAAAGATTGCTTTAATAATCGATTAATTCTGATGATTAATCCATTAATCAGATAAAAACAAATTGACACATTCTACAGATTTTTCATACAAACCTTTTTCAATTCAATGTTAGAACTATATTAGAAATAATTCACAAATAATTCAATTCCTATTTTAAGTAAGAAAATCATAGTTTTATTTCCTGAAATAAAGATTTTCTTCAGTGAATTTGAACCAGGTGAGGCTAAAACTGCCACCTGAGGACTTCTGGGTATAACGTATTTACAGACAACACTGTGTTTCTGTCTTAATTGCAGAAACACACATTCAGATGGATGGATGGATTAGTTGACAATTATTTCACTGATGGATTAGTCATTATTAATACTATGATTATACTAACTCTCTGATGTTTGACTCTGGTTACTTGTCTCCCATCAGAAAGCCATCCTCAGATACAACCCCAGGTATGAACGAGAGTGGTCTTTTGACGCACTTCCCAGATACGTGAAGGTCAGTGGTCACCTCTTAAAACTGACCTGATGAGTTTTATGACTGATTAAAGCCTCGGGTGATGAGAAACGTTTCATGCTTTGCTTCTAGAATGATATCGAAAACCTCTACGAGAAGCTGTTTCCAAAGATTGCTGCTTTGGCCTTGATGCTGCCTGATCAAGTCAAGAAGGTACCAGTGGAGGCGTCGTTAGATGACTCATTACCAAACAGACAGGGAAGAGTCAGAGGCCTAGACTGAAATTGTACTGAACTCACAAAAACAAAAGACTTCAGTTCTGGATTGGACTCATACTTTAAAGACTTTAGACTCGACTCGGAATCAGTTAACGAGGATGAAATTAAGCCTGGAAATGTAGTTAATTGAGTTAATGGTCAATTTTGTCGCTTCAGTTCTGGTCCAGCAAGATTAATAAGCCATGTTAACTGGACCTAAAGCTAAACTGCTCTTTTGTTGCTACGTTGCTATGCAGTAAAACTAAGCCGTAATCTGAGAAGAAAAAAAATTGGCATGTGGAAAGAACCAAACAAAACAAAAGTAGCCCTTCATGCTAACATTAGCATAGCATGATAGATATAAAGGTAAAAATGAAGAAGGATGTATTTCTGCTTGTACATAAAACACACAAAATAAAGCTAATTAACAACTGTACAAGCATGAGTCCATATGCAGTGTAGGAGTATCCCATTCAGCTGCATTTTCATCTGCTGCGACCCTGTAAGGCAGCCAGACCCGCCCTAGTGTTTGCTTGTATGGAAAAGAAAAAGTACAGTGACATTCATTTTATGTTTAATGTCATTGTCCAAATGCCATGAGTGTAATAGTTTGTGTCTGTGTCCAGCCCATCCCTCTGCTGCAGCGCCACAAACCAGCCTCCATCACTTTGTCCCAGGTTCAGATTTCCTGTCTGCTCGCCAACGCCTTCTACTGCACCTTCCCTCACCGCAACACCACCAGCTCCAACGCAGAATACCACAACTACCCGTTCATAAACTTCAGCAGGTCAGCAGGCGCAGCGTCGCCGCTGCTCCTTACTGCTGCTCTGTCTTTATTTAACATCCCCACTGATTCTTCTGATTCTGCTCAGATTGTTTGGAAACTGGTCAGAGCGGAAGAACCAGAAGTTCAAGGCCATCATGCACTACTTTAATGTGATGACAAACGAGAGTGAGTGCAGACCTCGGACCGTGAACGCGTGTTCGCGGGGTACGTACGTCGCAGGAGGTTTGTGACAATCTGCTGATTTCTCTGTAGAAGCTAAACCAGAAGGCCTGGTGACGTTCGAGAGGCGGTGGCTCAGCGACGCAGAAGCTCCGGACTGGGGAAAGTAATGTCTGATGTTAATTAATACAAAAAACGAAAACATTCTCACATCAGTGATGCTGTTACACATTTCATTACTTTTGGTAGCATTGATTGAAAGAATTTTATTTTTTAAAAAATCATAGCTTATAAGTCAGTACTTAGCTTTGATACTTCATAATTTCTGGAAATCATTCTGGAAATCTACCAACTGATGACCCTTTGTCGCTATATTAGTCTCTTTTGCACAATTTTTTCTACTGCTGTTCATCTCGTCAAACATCCTGAGAGGATATAAGTTGTGAGTTGACGGTATATAAGTGACCCGAATTGACCTAATGGAAACGGATGATTCATTGTGGTGAACACTGAACGGGAAACAGAGGAAGAAAACATGAAGACTTGAGGTTTCCTTGTCCTATTAGAATTTGCTACAGATTCTCCTAAGAGATTAACAAAGTGAATCGACATGTATCTGATGCTTTTGCACATTCACATCTGAGCAATGAGAAAATTAAAAATGCAGAGCTTTAAAGTGTTTACAGGTTACACAGGTAAAGTTTTATGGGATTAAAATGGAGGTCTTTATTTAGGCTGGTTTTGGATTAGCATGTTGTGTATCTGTTTATCCAGAATGAACTTTGTCAGCACTGATGAAGATCTATGGGCCAAAAATGCTAAATGTAACAATAACATTCATAATTTAAACCAAATTCAGCTGTAGGTGATCACATCTTAGGGTTTGTTGTACACAGATTCAGTTCATGTGTTTTATAGAACTCCACTTCTATTAAAGGGGCAGTGTTATGTAAAATCCACTTTTTTGAGCCTTACAACATGTCAAAATATTATTCCCTCATCAAAACACATTACAAAGTCAAATGTCTTTTAAGCCATATTTGCAGCATTTTTATAATTTGTATAACAAAAACACATAACACTGCCCCTTTAATGAGAACCACTAAAGGAAGAATATATTGAAGCAGCCGTATTGTTTGTGTTTCTGTTACACTTTAGAAACATGGAACCAAACCTGTAGACCTGGTCAGCTCAGGCTGATCCACACTGCTGTGTTTTCTTGTAGGTGCCCAAACACCCTGCACAAGCTGCATGTTACATCAGAGGGCCGGATCGAGGGTGAAGGCGCACAGTTGCTTCAGGTGAGAAGGAGCCTGCAGCTCAGAGGATCCAGAGCTTCTTCAGTCCACAGCTGAGGCCTTACTGGATTCTGTGTGTGTGTGTGTGTGTGTGCAGGTGGACTTTGCTGCCAGCAGAGTAGGTGGGGGTGTCCTGGACTCCGGCCTGGTTCAGGAAGAGATCCTGTTCCTCATGAACCCGGAGCTAATCGTAGCTCGTCTCTTCACAGAGAAACTTGACAAGAATGAGTGTCTCATCATTACAGGTAGAAATGAAACACTCAGACCAGTTGTGTGTTGTGCAACTATAGGTCTAGGTTTGGCTATGAATAATAAAATGATTAATTCAGATTAAAATGACGTCGAGGCACCACATGATTATCAGGAGACGGTAGCCAAATAGTTTTCAGTCTCATTTATTTATTTACATTTAACACCAAACCTCATCAGGTAACCAAACCTGTAGACCTGGTCAGCTCAGGCTGATCCACACTGCTGTGTTTTCTTGTAGGTGCACACACACCCTGCACAAGCTGCATGTTACATATTATAATAAATTTTTTTATATGAAAGATTAAAACCAACAACCAATAAAAATTATACAATGATACCACAGTTCAGTATGAATAATGACTATTTACGGTCAAGTTTATTTTGAGAAATTTTGCAATTATGCAGGACTTCCTGCTGGTCTGTCACATGAAGTTTAAACAAAATAAATGAAGGATTTTGCCACATGTTTCAGCTATTTAATTTTTTTTTTATTTGTAAAAAAAAAAAGTATGGATATTGTGTATTATGTGACAGATACATATCCAATATACAAGTTAAAGGTTATTAAACGTTTAAGCGTTTTGTTCGATATGTTTTGGCCATAAAACAGAAGCCGCTGCAGGAAATGTACAATAAAACTTGTTCATACTCGAGGATAAATTTATTGGGTTCTGATTGGTTCTCAACCTTTCAGTTCATTTGCTGTAAACATGCACATTCTCAAGACACTCTCCTAAACGTTAAACCTAAATTCCAAGACGTTTGATCAGACCAGACCATAGCCGTGTCACATCTCACATGCTGTCTCGTGTTTTTCCTGTCTGTTCCTCAGGTACGCAGCAGTTCAGCTGTTACTCTGGTTTCAGTGACAGCTTTCAGTGGGTGGGCCCTTATGATGATCACCTTGAAAGGTGTGACATGTTTAAAAAAACAAACAAACAAAAAACTAGAACGTTTTCAGTTTGTGCTGGTTTTCTGATTTCTTTTAACTTTTTCTGCAGAGACGAGTGGCGTCGGTTGAAGCGGCAGATTCTGGCCATCGACGCCTGTCACTTCAGACATCCCATGGAACAGTACAACATGGAGAAAGTTAGACGGGAACTGAACAAGGTCAGTCACTGTGCTGACCACAGTACTCTAATATCCCGTTTGGAGCTTTGGGTTGTGGATAAATGCTACACTGGTTTAGTTCACATCTGTTGGATAGAACTTTTCTGTGTTCGTTCTGAAAACTTCACCACCTTTTTCCTCAGGAGTTCCTCAAGGTTGAATTCTCAGTCCTCTCTTTTTTTCATTATACCTTCTCGTTTTAGAGTTGATTTGAAGATATCATGGCATCCCTTTTAAGTTTTATGCATACGACTCAAGATTTATTTCTCCCTATTTCCACCCAGGCTCCCTTTAATCTCAGAGCCTTGAGAACGTCCTGGTCTGGATGGCCTTGAATTCTCTGATCTTTAATGAAAAGAAAACAGATGGGGTTTTCTTTAGTCCTAACAGATACACACACAAACACACACACACACACACACACGCACACACACACACACACACACACACCCCTATTCCAAACCTATGTTAAACATCAGGTTAGAAATCTCAGCGTAACCATGGATTCTGGTTCAATGTTCAACAAACAGGTCAGCTCTGTGTCAGCAGTCTTGCTTCTGTCTTTCTATTTCAGCAGTTTTAGAACTTTGGTTGAACAAGTTGTTTCTTAAACGTGCTTTATAAATAAAGATTAATTTAGATTTGTTCGACTGAATGCAGAGGAGGTTCCGATCACGTAATGCAAAGTGTGTTTCTTGCTGGTATAACTTAGCTCAAATCTGATCGAATGGACTTTGCCATATTAGTTCAATGTTTTTACATTTCAAGTTGTTTTTTTGTTTTTTTTGCCTGTGTGTTTTCCTAGGCTTACTGCGGGTTCAAAGGTCACCATGGTCATGAAGAGCCAGACATCGCCACAGGAAAGTGGGGCTGTGGAGCCTTCAATGGAGACCCAGAACTCAAAGGTAAACTCTGTTACTCTAAAATTGGGTCTGTATTATTATTATTACAATTCCCTGAAAAGATATTCCACCTTTAAGCCCGGAGCTAAAACAGGGAAATATTTTCTGTATTTGGCTGTTTTTTTTATCTGACACAGAGTGATTGAGTGATGTTGCTATGTGTTGGTTTGCAGCTGTGATCCAGCTGATGGCAGCAGCACAGGCCAGGCGGGGTTTGGCCTTCTTCACGTTTGGAGACCACCATCTGTGCAGAAGGCTGCAGCAAACGTACCACCTGCTGGTCACACAGAAAATGACAGTTGGTGAGACATTTCATGACAGAAAGCCAAGTTGAAGTTTTTGCTGAAGTCGTTGTCATGACTATGAATGGTGTGTGTGTTTACTTTGAGACAAAAAGTGAAAAAACTGCTAAGTTTAATGAAAAAAATAAGTACAAGTTTATCTTAATGACAAATAATAGGACAACTACATTGGGAAGACATCAGTTGAAAACTGGAATAATTAACAAAACAAAGGCTGACCCTTCAGATGACCTTTAAAATCAACATTTGTCTCTATAAAAAATGTCAGCTTCCCAAAGCTCACCGTACGGACAATAAATATATTGAAACTAGTTCAATCTGGGGGTGCAGTGGCGGTCCAGGGGTTAACCACCACCCACATAAGGAGGTCTTAGACCTCTACATGGCTGTCGCAGGTTCTGTTCCCGGCCTGGTGGCCCTTTCTGTAGGTCTTCCCTCTCTCTCATTACCTACTTTCCTGTGAATCCACTATCAAATAAAAGCCACTAGAGCCAATAAAACCTTGGAAATATTACATTTTTTTAAAAGCACACCATTCCCAAACGTCAGTAGCAAAACATGCTAATCATTTCAGTTGATATGTCTCATTACAGAAAACAGTAGAAAGTCTGAGATTTTGTATCACCGTCAGAATTGGGAACAACACCGCCCTCTGGTGGACAAACATAAAAATAAAAAAATTGATGGCTAGAATGAAATTTACACAAAAGTACTCATTTTATTCCCTGAAAAAAGGTAAGGTAATAAGCTGAAATTCTTTACTGTTGGTGTGTTATATTTTCTGAAGACCTTCTTAAATAATAGGTCATCACTTTCAAAAAATAGGAAGGTTTTACACTGATACAGTTAAGATCAAAATTATTCATACTGGCATATTTAGGTTTAAATTAATCTTAGTTTTACTAGGAGTTTTTTTTCCCTTGATGTTCTGTTAGCAGAGTTTCAAAGATCTAAAGTGACAGTAAAATCATGCAAAAAGTTGAACAGTAAGCACAAGAAAAGTTTGATGTTTGATTGCTATAGTGTCAGGAAAGATTTTTTCATTGATTATTGGAAAAGGTATAAATAATTTTTGATGTGCTGTTTTTAAATTTAGAATGTGAAGAACATTTTACGTCATTGTATCATTTTTATTTATTATTATTATTGTTTTCTGAGAGATTTGTGTTTCATTTCCTATAAGAAACAAGCTTCTTGGTTGAATAAAAATAATTTAAAATTATTTTTAAACACAAACCTTTAGAAAAATGTTCCAGCCTCTCAGAGTCAGTAGTATTCGTGTTGCTGTTGCTCTTCTCTTGCACACCTTTCAGTAAATTATTTGTCATGTAGAAATATAATTTCTTTCAACCAATGATAGTTCTGATTTAAATTGGGACCACTTTTATTAAGGTCAAAAGTACAAAAATATAAACCAATTATGCAAACAGTTTGGGTCACGTTCCCCACACTGGAAAACTAGAGAATAGTCAGATTCATAACTCAGTTCTCCATACGCAGGTTTATTTTTGATGGGATTTGATTTAAATGTTGAGATGTTTCTTCACATAGTTTACTATTTACTTCAAAAATGGTAAAGTTAATAGTACTGGCAGAACTAATTTTTTTAATCTACTTCATGTTCTGTTTTTTTTTTATTTTTTTCAGGCCAGCTGTACAGACATCTGGAGAAGTACTGTGCTCTACGTAACAAACCCAATTTCCATGAGGGTTTGTTCGACTACCTGACAAAAACCCAGAGTCAGCTCTGAGGCATTCTGCTCTATGTGCAACTGAAGGAATTAGTTTATAATGAAGAAACCAGTAATTCTGAAATATGCTTTTTGCACATTTTGACACTGTGATTGAGAACAAACGGTAACGCATCAGGGCGTTAAGCCAGTCTAAAATGATTAACCAATCAAATTATATTCATGGTTCTTAGAAGCTGCCAGAGCCTGAATGACCAAACATCTCATCACTGAATGTTCGCTCCTGATAAATGGAGCTTCGTTTTTAGTTCTATTTGTGTTAAACGGTGAGTGTTCTGTAGTATTATCTTATCTTATCCAGATGTTTCTGGACCAGAGAATTTGCAAAATAAACCAAACTAGAATAATTTTTTTGTGTGTTCTAACAAGTTTTCTCTAATTCTACTCACTGTCTGGATTACACTACAGATTTCATTTACATTAGTTTTGCTTCCTCAGTGAAATAATTAAACATATAGTTATGTTTAACAGCACTGATAGAAATCCTTTATTTTTATTAAAAACATTAAAACAGGCAGCAACAAATGAAAATAAATACATGCTTTAATTCAGAGGTTGTGTGTTTACTGACATATCTGCATGAATTCTGTGACGTTTCCATAGAGACATGCTATAATCTGGTACAAGTAGACCTTAAAGAGTGATGTTTTGGACTGGAAAAAAAAAAAAAAGCAATAAGAAGCATCTTCAGCTCCTAAGCTTGACTTTGTAACTCAGAGGCTGCTTGAGATGTTGAACTTCCAATAAAACTTTATTTATTTATTTTTTTACCAAACATTCTTGCGCTATATTAGCTCATAGCTCAGTGTGTCAAACAATTCCTGATGCTCACTGTTGCATTTTTATCCAGAAACCCTCATCTCATAGTTAGCTGTATGCGTGGAGCAGTAGATCTTCCCATGAACGTTTGATGATATTAACAAAAAACATTTTCAAATAAAAATTGAAAAAAATTATCTGACTGCTTTTATTCATAATAAAACAGCAACAAAATATCCTCTCTGCTATTAAAATGATATGTAAATATTAATTAGTAGTGTTATCTATAACACATACCGGTATTTGATAGTTTGATCCATGACACAGATAACCCATATATCGGTTTCCTTTAGCTAAACCAGATATTTAGAACTTTAAGGGTTCAGTCGTACTTTTTTCATTTGTGTTGATATGAGCAGATCATTTTAACGGCTCTTTTTAAAGCACATGAACAGATTAGTTGAAGACAAACTGTAAAATGAAAAAGTGGCAGTTTTAGTGTTTTCTTTTTTAAATAAGTGAACTTATTGTGCAAAATGTCATCATTTCTTTTCCATTCTGGAGTCTACTGAGGAGATGTTAGCTTGCTAACATGTAGCTGGCTGCTGCATAGATGTGGAGTTTTCAAACATTTTCAAATAAATGAAACAGTTTTTACGCAGTAAGAGGGGAAAAAAAACCCTACTGACAGCACAGCAACAGGTGAGGGAGGGGGAAGTACAGTTGAATACCAGTCATTCCAACACTGACATTTCATTATAAGACTTTAAATTGCTTTGTCTTGAAACAGTAAAAGTTTAAATCCGGGAATCTTGATTTCAAAGTCCAGTTAAAGGGTCGGTGTTATAAATTTTCCAGGCACACAGGATCATTTTATAGCACAATCAGGTAACTATGATACCTTCAGTCGTTATAAAAATGTGACCTCAAATATGCAAATATGACTAAAAAAATTGACTTTGGAATGTAACGCCTTGAAGTTGAACCTCTGTCTCTTTAAAAACTCCTGCTTTTTCTGATACTACGTCATTTTGCATAATACTGTCCCTTAAATGATTAGTTGGCAATTTTTCAAAATAATTGAGTATAAATCAATTCCGTCTGTCCAAACAGCCTCTAAAATTTCTAAAATATTAAATGTCATTTTCTTCTGATTTTTCTCAGTCAAATTCCTGTAAAACCATAATTCATATTTTTGCTGGTTGGGAGGCAAACAGTACAAACAGAGAGGCACACAAATAAAGGTTTTTACCGGGTTACCAATTTGGCTGTTCTCTTTTCTTAGTTTCTGAGGTTTAGATTTTCCTTGTAATATTTAAATATTCTTTAATTATTATTATTCTGTGTGCCAGCAAATATTTCACCAAAATCATTAAATGAATCAGAGGTCCTGTAGTTTTCCTTCGGCATCGTGTCTCACTGTGAACACACGGTCTTCATGGTAACGGTGTAAACAGTCCGGTCTGGGCTGTGGCGTTCTGGGGCCGTTACAGTTTCCCTGGGGAAGTTTCCAGATCGAAGGCTGCGTCCAGTAAACGCTGAAGCTCCGTCAGGTGAGTGTGTTTGTTTCCAGTGGCTGGAGCTGCAGCGGGCTCACGGCCAGCATACCTGCACAAACACACAGGCACAAACGTCAAAACAGAAACTCGAGTTTTTTTTTTTTTTTTTACATCGACCTCGTCTTGATCAGCCCAACATATCTAATGAGGAGACTCTTAAGAAACCAAGATACTTCCATAAGTGGTTCTAAATCAGATGCGTATCGGATTGTTTTCAAACAGCCTGGACAGTCATGTCGCATTGGATCGACGTGACGCATGCGTCAGAATTCTGCACCAGAAGAAACCAGAAGTGGTAAATCCAAATTTAAACAATGGCTGAAAATCATAATTATGAGATTATGAAAAAAGTCTGTTCCACTACAACGGATCACATATCAACCCCACAACTAATTTTGACCATTATGACTTTCCATGTGAAGTCTTTCAAAAGTATTGCGTAATGCGATACACAGTTTACTGGGAATGCATCTTTGAGTGTCTGAAAATGTGCTGTAAAGATTTTGCTGTCTTGTTCTCATGCTCTCAAATAGCATCAGCATTTTAAAATGGATTTTTGAGTATTTTCAGTGGATTCAGGATTCCCAGGACTTGGAATTCCGATTCCATGTAGAATCAATTTTATTTTTTGCACCTTTTCTGTTTGTCCACTAACAATCCTCTGAGGCCAAGACAGAGCAGCAGCATCCACACTGAGACACAATGGTGCACCTGGGTGCTATTTCCTCATTATGTGACTTTTACATTTTATGCAGTGGTTCAGAAAAAAAAGAAAAAAGGAAATGAATGCATGCATGCCACACTTTTCAGATTCCCATCTGTATAAACAAAACATTGACAACCATGCATTTCCTTCCGTTTCAGTCATGCATCACTTCATGTTAGAAATACCCCTGATGCTATTGCTAAGCACTACATCTTGTATCATTACTTCTACCATTCTTGCATTGCTTTGGTGTAGAGAGCTTCACACCAGGTGACCTTATGTAAAACTGACCAGATGGGGCGCGTGCGGTTCATTGTCGTACGGAGGCGGGGCTTGACGTAGTCGTAGTAACCCTGGTTCTTATGCTCCTCCTGACACCAAACCAGATCGGCGTTCTGGTACTGATCAGCCTCAGCTTTCACCAGGTCGAAGGGGAATGGAGACAGCTGCAACATCACACAAACACAACTTAAAATCTGCTGCAGCGTTGATCCAGGCCTGGATATGAAGTTGGTTGGATGAAGCGAAGGCAGAACCAATCACCTGCTCGATGCGGACGACGGCGACGGCATCCTCCAGGCCTCTGCTCTTACGCTCTCTGATGAGGTCGTAGTAAATCTTGCCTGTGCAGAAAACGACCCTCTTCACGTTCTGGGGGCCAACAGCTGCGGGCCCCTCATCCGGGATGAGGCGCTGGAAGTGGGTACCTGGTGGGAGAAAATATAGCATAATATAAAACCAAGACTTTATTTCATTGATAACATTTCCTGGATGTTTTCTTTTTTTTTTTTTTAAATCAGTTCTTACCAGGCAGCATGTCATCAAAACTCGATTTGGCCTCTGGGTGGCGCAACAGCGACTTTGGTGTAAACACGATGAGCTGTTGTTTGAAAAGCAGAGAAGAGAAGCATGTTGAGCTTTAGGAACTGCATCGGTTTGAACTCTGAGCTGCGGTTCATGGTGGGAGTCGCTCACAGGCTTCCTGAAGGGCAGCAGGATCTGCCTGCGCAGGACATGGAAGTAGTTTGCAGGAGTGGAGCAGTTCACCACAATCCAGTTACAGTCATAAAGCTGATGCACTGCAAAGTCCCCTGTGACTTTCTAATAATAATAATAAAAAAAAAGTTTCAAAATAATAAAAAGCTGATTTCACCGCTGTGAAAAAAAAACATTTTCTAATGTTGATGTCAGATCTCTGTTTAATTTATGCAGACAATAGTTGACATGACTTTACACCAGGTTAAAACATTAGATTATGTCAACATATCCGGTATTTAGTGTTCTTATATAGGGACACAAACTTACAGGAAAAACATCTGAGTCGTCATTGCACATCTGTAGGAACCTCTCAGGACGGGCAGATGAATGCTCTGGACCCTGGATGTGAACAAGAGACACAAAGAGTAGAATACAGAAATATTGTGTCTGCAGAATATTTATTTAATTTCCCTTTGAGATTGATAAAGTCTCTCTGAATTGAGCTGAATATACCAGCGAAGAAGAAAAACGCAGGATGTTCTCAGGCGGTGTTTGTTTGTTCCTACCATGCCCTCCATGCCGTGTGGCAGCAGCAGCACTATGCCGTTCTGTCTGACCCACTTGGCCTGTCCGGAGCTGATGAACTGGTCGATGATGCACTGGGCCGTGTTGTGAAAGTCTCCAAACTGGGCCTCCCACAGAACCAGAGCGTTGGGACTGGCCATGGCGAAGCCGAGCTCAAAACCTGCACAGATGGGATAAAAACAAAAGTCACCGTGTGACTGAAGGAAATCATGTTTGATGTGGTGTGAGTTTATGGGGTAGGAGTTCATTAGTTTCTTACTTCTTCCTTCTCCTTTACAAGGATGTTAAGATTATTGTACAAAAATAAATTTTCTTTGCATTTCTTGCTCATGTGTGTGATTTTATACTTCTTTCATGTTCGAAATAAATAAAGAGTCAGATGTGTAATTGGTGACTTTTCATGGCACTGCTGGTCGGTGTGCCACTCACCCAGGACTCCGTACTCAGACAGGGAGCTGTTGCACACAGTGTAGGGAGCCTGATCAGGGGAGATGGAGTTCATTGGGATGCAGATCCTCTTATCCACATTCTGGTCGTGGAGAACGTGATGTCGATGGCTGTGAAAAACAGTAAAAACAATTTGATTCATTTTTCTAACAGGACATTGTGGCCAAAGATACAAAATATGTTTTAGTTGAAGAACGAGAATCTATGTGCAACTTTTTCTTAAAGAATATACAAAACATACTTAGCTTTTTGCATCTTTACAATCCTGTGTGCCACTTTGTGTATTTAGCATACTTTCATTGATTAGCATTTTATAAAGTTCTGAATTTGATTGCTGGTCAAAGAATCAGATTGTCACATAAAACAAAGAAATCTAATCAGAGTGATATATTGTGATGTAAAATGTGTGGCCAAAATAAAATCCACCTCCAACCAATTTAATCAGTGTGTATATTTTGCACTGATCAAACCCAGTTACCTTTAACTAGTGTAGTTCATCTACAAGCAGCAGTAAAACATGTTTTCCCTGAGGATAACACTCTACTGTATTAGCCTGGCCATTGCATTCTTGTCTAATTCCACTTGATTTTAATCTCTCTTCACAGCTCAGTCTGCGCTTTTTCCCCATTCACTTGGATTCCCTCTGCTGATTTCCACAATCAGTGAAGAGAAGGAGGAATTGTGAACGGTGACATTGATTTTCCACATTGTCTTAGAATTGTAGTCTGTCTGTAGTTTTAGCGATGGAAGCAGAGGAAGTGAACGAAGACGTTTGTGTTAGCCAAATATTGAATTAACATTAACAGATGCCTCATTCAGCTTGACACTTCTCTCTTCACAATGGAAGATGGTTGCTTAAAGTGCAGAAAATTTCCAACAAGCTTCATAGCATCAAACTGTCTCATGACACACATTATGGTCAAACGTTAGTGCGTGGGTAACGTTTAACCCTTGTGCGTGCGAGGAATGAAGCAAATGTAGAGGTCTATGGAAAATGATACAGGTTTTATGTGTGTGGGGTCGGTTGGACCCCATTTCAACATACAAGGGTTAAAACCTCGGGAGAGTCCATGATTCCAGGAAGCAATTGTTTCTCAACAGCCGAGAGTCCAGACCCTCAAAGTGAAGCGCAGAACAAGACGCCATTAAACATGCTGTTTTGTTGTTACCTGAACGTCCCCCTCTCTACATCCTGTCCACTGAGACGCACGTGGATGCCTTCTTTGAGCAGAGAGCCGAAGGCCATGTACTCTCCGAGGGCCCAGTCACACACTCGCTTGCTCACCATATGTGCACGTCCCTTCAGAATACGGCTCAACCCTGCAGCATGATCCAACAAGCAGAAACAGGAAGGCTCAACACGGCTAATTAATAGCATTTTCTAACAATCCTAATGGAGTGGTGGAGAATACCTCCATGTATCATGAAATCTTCCAACGGGACAGAGGCTGCGACGTTTCCAATGTGACAGAGCTCATCTTCTCGAATGCCAGTGGAAGGACAGCTCATAGTTTTAGGTTGACCATCCAGAGTGAAAAAACCTAAAGATTTTATAGACAAAAGATATAAAAAATAATAATAATTCAGTGGTGGAGTGCTGTAATTGAGCGATACCATAAATACCACACCACTGCTCCAAAACCTCACACTTACACATGTTCTACTCAAATGTCGCAACAGCGACCTGATGCTAACTTTACTTAAACCCATGCTACACTGTGCAGACACCCTGTCTGCGCTGAGGAATATCCACTCACCACAGCATGCCGAAAGCTTGAGGTGATTCCAGCAGCAGTGGAGTCCGACTTGGTTTCTGATCATTTTAACATTTAATTATCTGACTATTTGAAGATACTCATATAGCATGCAAGTTTCAGTGATCATTAAATACGAAAAAAGACAAAAAGAAAGTAATTTTCTCAGTTCAGATGCATTAGCAGACTACATTAACACTTAATATACATGTAATCTATACAAAACATGGTTATTCATTTTACTGTGAAAAAAAAAAAAGACAGAAATCAACATTTAAATGATTCCTAGAAACAAGTTACCTGGCCAGGGAGAGTCCAGCCAGTGTTTGATGTGGAGGATCTTCTCGTCTTTGGAGTGAGCAAAAGCGTCCTCACAGATTTTGTCGTATCGAGCCACTTCCTCCTAAGAGTCAAAAAGGTTTGCATTTCAGTTTCATAAATGAAAATGTGGAGTTCAAACCTAAACACTCGATTTCAGTCTTTTTAAACTTCAGGATAGATAAAAATTAGGGATGTGCCGATCAGGTTTTTTCCTGCCGATACCGATCACCCATGAGGGCCGATACACCGATACCGATCACCGATACCAATCACATAATTATTATTATTATTATTTTTTTTTATCATAAACACTACCGGTTACATTATGTGGAAAAAGGAACCATGAATTCACCTTAATTTAGACAAAAACTTGTTTTTAATAACTTTTTTCAAGAAGAAAACTAAACAAAACAGGCATTGTGCAAATTGTACTGCTATTGATAATACTATCTTTAACAGACTGATAGCATATGAAGGCTCTGAAGAGGCTAAATAACGCAAAGAGCCAAAATAAAACCTCTCAACATTGCCAAAAAAAATTCAAGTATAAAACTTAACATTCAAAGGCAAAAACAGGTTCCATTACAATAAACAATCCAGAGTTACTGAATGAAAACTTCCTGTTAGCATGGCGGCTAGCTGATTACTGCTAGCTCTGATTGGCTGTTTCTGACTGAGCGGAGTAATTATTCAGATCAGGGAGGAGATCGATTATTTTTTTTAGAGATTATCTGTCTCATGTTAGGACAGTGAAAGTTTTAATACGTATGTAAAATTTTTTTTTTTTTTTTAAGTTATATGCTGCAGCTTTAAGCAGAGATTCAGTGTGAGAGTCACTACCAGGTGGAGCAGAAGCGAAGCTCCGTCTGTCAAATATTACTACCTGTAGCGTAGCAGCGGTTCAACAGGAGAGCAGAACCAGCGTCTTACATCGCAGCTAGAAAACTTAAACAATTTTCCAGGTTATTTGTCTAGCTTTCTGACCGTCATGCTAATCCGGGTGAGTGTTTGTAGCTGTGCGCTGCTTTAGCTGCTGTCTGATCCTCCGTATGTCTTTTTTACTGCAGTGAGCCTCGATGTAGCCAAACTCCGTCAAGTATGGTATTGTTTTTATGTCGTATTAGCTTCGTTGTGTTGATGCATTTTGACTGCTTCAATTTTCCGCCGCAACATGCAGACTTCCCCATTCACTCAGTGCGTTATAGTTCCACATCACTTAGGATTTGTTGCTGCGCGTTTGTGCAGAGTGAAGGAAAGAGGAGACCAGCTGCACAGGCAGGCTGCGAAGTGAGATGATCGGTATCGGCAACAAGAGCCAATGATCGCCGATCACCGATCATGCACTTTTTCACGAAAATCGGCCCGATTATGATCGGTGACCGATCGATCGGCACACCTCTAATAAAAATCATATCCTCAAAACGATAAGGCGTACAGGCATGCTGGTGGTGTTACCTCGTAGTGTTGTGTTGTGATAACTCCTTCAGCAACGAGCTTCTCTACAAACTTCTGCAAGACTCCTTTCTGCTTCTTTATCTGCTTGTACATCAGCGGCTGGGTGAACATCGGCTCATCCATCTCATTGTGGCCGTTACGCCTGTAGGAAACCTGCAGCAGAAACAGTCGATAACATCCCTGTCCTGATATAGGACTGTGAATTCTCAGGATTTCTGTGTTAATGTGTAATGATCTAAGGATCTATCATAGTAATATTTACAGTTTGACAGATCCACAAACTTCATTTCTGCCATGGCACGTATGCAACACTTCTGACTTGAACTTTCAGGTTATTAAAGATTTGTTAATGGCTTTTCTTACCTTTTCCTCCAAACTACAAGTTTAAAAGGAATATCATTTTTTTAAATGTAGACATTTACTTAAACATTTACCAGATCTACAACGACGTCCTTATGGAACGTGTTCCTCCACTCTGCCGCTACGTTGCACACAAACATCACGGCCTCCGGGTCGTCTGCGTTGACATGGAAGATCGGTGCATTCACGACTCGGGCCACGTCTGTTGGGTACGGAGATGAGCGGGCCATCCTGGGGTCTGTGGTGAATCCAATCTGCAGGAAGCAGAGAAGGCTGTCAGGTGTTTTCAGGTTTCTGCCTGGTTGACAGCTCTGCATAAACTGATATGGTTTTATTTTACTGGCTTAATTAAGTTTCATTACATTTCTTCAGTCCAATGAGCATAATCATACACAGAGTATAAGACACCAAGTACTCGGGGGGAAGGGGCACCAAACATATTCATGCTCATTAAAAAAATAGATCAGTATAATCATAGTAATCAATATAGTGGTGTATTTAAAGTAAAAATATGTCACTATTTTTACTGTGTTTTAAATCATTGAAATCCTCTTAAACCGAATAAAAGCCTCATTTCTCCACTGCATGTTTTCTGGTGAATAACCTTCTTTAACTCGTTCAGAGTTCACAAGTGAATACCTGGTTGTTCACCACCACATGGATGGTGCCATGGGTGGTGTAGGACGGCAGGTCTGAAAGGTGGAACGTCTCGTACACAATTCCCTGGCCTGCGAACGCAGCATCTCCATGGAGCAAAATAGACATCACCTGAAAGTTTCCAAATTCAAAACCTATAGAAACATTTACCAGAAAACTGTCTTTTCATGAACTCGTTAGGCCACTCACCCTCTTCCCCTCGGTGTCTCCAGAGTAAAACTGCTCAGCTTTGGTCTTCCCTTGCACCACTGGATCCACGGCCTCCAGGTGGGACGGGTTGGCCACGAGCGACAGGGTGATGTACCTGTCACTGACTCGGTTCATCCTCCTGTGATACATGCCTAAATGATATTTCACATCTCCTGAGCCCTAAACACAGATGGTAAACGGTTACAGCTCATGTGTTTAAGCCACTGTGATCTAAAAGTCAGCTAAATGTCTAAGTGATGACTTTGTCTCTTTCAGGTTTTCCAATTTGGAGGAACCATTTCCTCTGATGAAATTTGTCCTTGTGCTAAGATGCATTTACATTTATTTATTTTTGTAACAAGTTGGTTTGAAAGTACTACAATATGGGGGAAGCTAACTGAGTTGATGTCTTAATCTAAACCAGAAGAACCAGAGATTCCTGATGTTTCTGACCTCTATGCAATAGAAAAATAAGTATAAAATGGTATTTTTCATGGTTCTATAATGACACATTTTAGTGTTAAAGCCATGATAATTAGAAGAAATCAGTTTGTCTGCAAACATTAAAAGCATGTAATTAGTTGGCGTCAGTTTCATTAACGTTTGCACAGACGTGTGTGAGTGGTTTTGTTGTGCAAACCTCGTCAGCAGCCTCCAGCTTGGAATCGAACTGACAGAAGATTTGGTCCAGGTCTTTCCGGATAACATTGGCCAGAACGTTCAGCCTCCCTCTGAAGAGAATTATGGGGAAAAAAACACATGAATGAGAATACTTTACTGTTTTCTACCAGCACAGTACCCATACCTTTTGAAACATTTCACATTTTATCATGTTACATCTACAAACTTCAATGTCTTTCATTTTTTTTAATTTACTTTTTTTTCTTTTTGTTTTGGTGAAAGACCAATACAAAGTACATTCTGTCATGGCATGGAAGGAAAATGCTACATAGCTCTTGAAAAAGTTTTTGCTGAATTTGCAACATTACAAAAAAAAAAAAAAAAAAGAAAACATTATACTTTACAAACCATTTACAAACCATCTACCATGAGTTACACTTAGAAACATCATATAGTGCCTCTAGCATTATTTAAGTGAAGAATCTGTGAACATGAATGTCATTTTCATGGGTGGGGATTTTTTTAAGGGGAAAACTGTTTTTTTTTTAGCAAATTAAATTTGCATTTAGAGGTTCCCCTGTACTTGTAAAAGATAAAAAAAATTTAAAACCATGAATCACTTCAAAATTATGCACACATCATAAAATGCATTGACAGTTGTTTCATGACAAAACATGAAGAACTTCATACTTTTTTTGAGAGTGTATGAAAAATGCATTCAATTTCTTCTACAAGCTTCAGCTTGGTGAACAGCAAGAGAATAAAAAGTCACCTTGTGTGCTAGAGAACACCAGGTGTGTCTGTCTGTACCTGTGAGGCATTCCCAGGATCACGCTCTCCACTCCGCACTGACTGGACCGGTCGATGATGGTCTTCAGGGCCGGGATGAGCGACTCGCAGCCTTCCAAGCCGAAGCGTTTCTCTGAAGACCACTTCCTCTGAAGGAACTCTTCAAACCTGCCAACAGTTGTGACCACTTTGACGCTTCACAGAACTCTGGTTCCATTACCTCTGGACTCAGAGCGTGAAGAACCGACAGACTGACCTGGTGGAGCGGATCATCCTGCCCAGCAGAGTCCTCTTCTCTTCCAAGGAAAACTGCATGATTCCTGGAGTTTCAAACTTTTGCCGGATCCACTGGCACTGCTCCAAGTCATTTATGAACATGAACTCCACCCCGATATGCTGACAGTAGGCCATCTACACGACACAGACATGAACATGTATTGGTTTGAGTCAGAGCTGGGTTATAGGTAAAGGGTGGATGGATACTACAGGATTGTTGATGGTTTTTTTCTTTTCTCCTGACTTTCTGAAAATAGGGCTGGACAACAAATCAATAACAATACATGTCGCGATAGACATATGATCAATGTCAATAGATAATATGTCCAATAATTTCACTGAACTCCAATCCAGAACTGAACAGCATTCTGGGTGACGTAGGCGGAGGAAAGATTTTAGCTGCTCAAACTCTCACATCGAGCTAACTAAGGTTGGTGGCATCAACTAACTAACTAACTCATTGTTTGGTTACCTAGCAACAATGTGTTGAGTAACTTGCACAGCAGCAGTTTCAGGTTTGGCTGTGGTGCCTCATAACTGCTCAAAAGTAAACGGAGTGAAAACTAAATAAAACAAGAGAGGTCACATCACCAGTTGGGCAGTAATTCAGATATTTAAAACAAAAAACTAATCAATAATCATTGATCTTGATTGATATAAAATGTTTAAATCATGATATGTTTTTCAGTCATATTATCCAGTTTCATCTGGAAGCTCCTCCAAATTCTGCTGGATCATTTTTTGCCTTTAGTATAAAAATGTCCAAGTTGTTTCTGACAGAGACCTTAAGGATGCAAACAAAGCTGTTTTAATGTGTGTGTGCACTTATCAGAGCTCTACCTCAAGGCGGCGAATAATCTCTCTGAGTGGTAGAGCGCTGTCATTGCCGCCAATGAAAGTGCTGGCAGGGAGCCGGAACACCTTGTCCAGGTCACCCTCAGTCAGGCCGTACAAACCTGCAGCGAACAAGAGGCACAGGAAACAGAATCAAACTGAATCTAAACCAGATCAGTGGAGCCATGTGGAGTGGAACTGGTCTAAAGAAGGATGGCAAACCTGAGACAGAAACAGAAACAAAGAACAGATAAAAGTTTAGAATTTCTGCCTTTATCTTATCTAGTATTGAAGATAACATTAAAGTGACTCCGTACAGGAATAAAAGCCACATACCCCTCCAACCCCCCATGTGGGGCCAAAGTTGCACCATTCTTGAATTACGGTGGACCACACAGACCTACAGATGTCCCACGTGAAGCACTTTGGACACCCTGATCTAAACTTTCTTTATCACACTCTGAGATAACTCACTTAACAGGGAACATAAAGTCCAGAAAGTCAGAGTTCTATGATAATTGTATATTATTGAGTTAACAACTCAAACATTAACTTTATGGTTCTGCGGGTTCCTAATCACATTCTTGAAAGTTTCCTGGAAAGCATGGAATCATTTACCATAAACTGGAGAAGCAACATTCAGCTTCTGTGCGCCACCAATCTGGAACAAACCTCTGGAAAATTGTAAGGCAGCCAAAACAATGAGTTCCTTTAAATCCAGACTAAAGACCCACCTGCATAGGGTTGATTTTGAAACATTATAAGTGAAATATTAATCAACATTTTGATGTGTAACCATGGCACTTGACAAAATGTAATGTTTCTATTATTCACTTTGTAATTTTGTGATTTTACGATGTAAAGCACTTCGAACTGGCTTGTTGCTGAGAAGCTAATGGTGGCTGTTGTTTAAGCCCACCTATTTCTAATGAATCTGACTTTCTTGAAATCTTTTAAGTAGCTTTGAACAAAATGTCTGAAAAGTTTCTGAAAGTTTTTCTTCAGACTTTGGAAACTTACTCACATTATTCCAATGCAGTGTTTTCTAGTTCATCACCAAACCACTAACCTTTGACATGTTAGCTAGGGGAACATCATTTTTAACTTACATCTTTGGACACTTTATTTCCAACTTATTTTGTTCAATCTATGAAAATCTTTTACATTTTCATATTTTAAGCACAAAGAGATACAAGTCACTCTGTGGGCTAAAATTCACTAATCCTAAATTATTGTCAGAATATTATGGAATATTTTCTCACTGGGTGATTATTGGAGAAGATGGGCCACACGCTGAACAACATCCACCAATCAGAATGCATGAATCATTCAGGAGGCACAAAGTGACAAACACACAAACTGCTGGTTAAGGATCCAGTAGAACGCCACACATTTAATTTCAGGGGTCAGATAATGCAGCAACCTACTGCTGACCTCAGTGACCCCTCTCACTGACAATGAACAAAACCACAAGTGAGCATGGAAACATCCAATCAGAGGTCAGAACAGTCAGCAGCTTGTGAACTCAGAGGCACCAGGCTTTTTCATGGGGAACAATGACAACACTGAACAGCAAACACACCTTTCACACAGTCAGGTGGATACTTCCTGTTTACAGTGCCAGTTTGCTTTTTTTAGGAGCAAACTGTAATATTTCTCTCTCATCCCAACTTTGGTGAAACTGAAAACGCACAGTCTTGACAGAGGCAAAGCGCTGTGAGAGGACACACTGCACAGCTGTGCTTTGACTGAACTGCTGACATCATCATGATAACATGCTTAGCCTATCAGGAGCCAGAGCATCATAAAGCAAGTAGTCTTATCTCATAGGGAACATGGCTTTCTGTACAGGATGTTCTAAAACAACTGCAGCAGCACGAGTACATGTGATACATGAAAAAATTAATGATAGCATCACTACTACTGATAATAATCATAATGACAACAAGGAGT
Organism: Poecilia mexicana; assembly: GCF_051168715.1. Lineage (NCBI taxonomy): Eukaryota > Metazoa > Chordata > Actinopteri > Cyprinodontiformes > Poeciliidae > Poecilia > Poecilia mexicana. Next base: position 2,634,690 of record NW_028263381.1, read on the forward strand.
AGTAGCTTAGGTTGATAATGCATCAGGTTTTGAGTCAGTGAGGAAGCTTGTGTTTATCTTTCTGATTTATCTGGGTTCCATAAAATCAAATTAAGGGTTTATAATTTCAGATAGGTCATAATCTACAGTAATTAATGTTCTAAAATTATTACAACCACACCCAGGCGGTATGATAGATCATGTGTGCTCTCTATCTTCTTCTTCTGCAAATCACCTAAAAAATTTTGATTTCCTCTGTAAAAATTGTTTTTAATGGAAAAACAGGAAACAGTTTGTTGTACTGACACTTTTTGGGATTCACTAATTACTGTTGTAGTCAAAGGTTAAATTCTCTGACTGGATCTTTGTTGAGTGTTGAGTGACAGACACAACATTTATTTTGTGTCTGTCACTCAACCAAGATCCAGTCAGTCAGATCCAGTTTTTAATCACTCAATTAAAAAACATGTATTTCACAGATAGTGTGAAATATTTTACTTCATCATTTTTCTCATCAACTGAACATTTTCCCTTTCCTTTAGGAAGAAGCAGCATCCCCACAGCCTCATGCTGCCACCACTATGTTTTTACCTTGGGGTGATGTGTCAGGCTGATACTGATAGGCGGTACTGTTTGCATCACAAACAGAATTTTAAATTTAGGTAAAGAACTAAAATTTGGGTGGTCTTACATTATTTATTAAAATGTTAGCTACTGTAATCTCTGTTCCCATGAACACAGTAAACTAATAAGACTTGTAATGTTCAAAGTCAAGCAAAAGTAATGAAATTTCACTAGCTTCTTTATTAGTGGAATTTCACTTCATAGAACACAAAGTAGAGGAAGAAAAATTATACATATTTTAATAATATTTAACAAAAACACATCCGTGTGTGTGTAATATATATATATATATATATATATATATATATATTTTTTTTTTTTTAGCCCCCCTGTGTAAATGCTCTGTAAACCATCTAAAGATGTATGTGGTTCTAGCAAAACATGCATTTTGCTCATAAAAAATAAAATACTAAATAAATTAAGATCCTAAATATACTGCCCAAAATTCAAAAGGTAATCAGAGAGACGCTAAGTGAAGTGAAATGTAACACGGATGGTGCAGGGCTGTTTTTCTCACCAACATTTTGAAAGCCAACAGTACACGGAGCGTCATCGAAGTCCACACAGCTGATACCGAGGGGGTCCAGCTTGGCTATGTGATGGCCCCGTACCTGCAGACAGGCAGACAAGGGTTGATGAGGTTAGAATATCTAAACTCATTCCAGCAGGTCACCTTCATGATGTCAACACGCCTGGCCCAGTTTACTGTCCTCATATCAGAAGTGGGTTAAAGGCTTTAAACCAGCTGCCTGTTTTACCCGGAGACAGCTTTCTGCCTGAACAAAATACTTTCAATTTGAAAAGTTTTCTGTACATCTGATGTGTTTGCCCAGATGAAAATGACCTTTATGCAACATTAAGACTCACTAAAAGGATGTTTAATTAACACAAACCGTGTGAAAACTAGGAATTCACTGATTTACTTTTTTTTTAACTTCCGATATCTGAGGTTTATTATCGGCTGATACCAATCCGACACAGAAAAACAGCAGAATTGACTTTGTCTTTTTTTTAAACAGACATAAATGCACTGAATTACAAATTTATTTGATAACTCTGCACCAGTACAGCTCACTGAAATACACCAACAGATTCACAAGTTTGGTCAAACATGTAAAACCAACTTTAATTTTTTCAGTCATTGTAATTAGAAGTAGAACAGCCAATGGAAAATAAATAAAAAAGAAACTGAAACTAACTACAAGAAACTGCAACAAATCTTTAGAATGATTCAAAAAGTGCAATTAAGAATTTTAAATATAATGTAAAATAAATAAAGCATGATGTTGCTCAGAGCACAAAACAGAGAAATAAAATGAATCAAATTTTTTGGAATATCGGGACCGATACAGATATTAATATTGGATCTGTGCATATCTAGTGAAAACATAAGTGTTAATACCATAATAATGTTTTGTCTTTCTGTAAGTTATAAAGCCTTAATATATGTGATTATTTATTATGATGGAGAAAATTCTGTTATGAATGTAGTAGAAACAGCTGTAAATATAAGATACAAGCAAATTTGATAATGATCTGAAACAACATTTATCATACGACAGTGTTTGTTGTTTACCTGGTAGGCTCTAATCAGTGACTGCACTGCCAGGTGGTCTTTCACCAGTTTTTCCACATTGGGCTGAGCTCCAACCAGCGCCCGGACGCCCATCGTTCCGTCAGAAGGCCCGCTGAGTGGCGGAGGGCTTTGGTACGCCGCACCGGGAGGCGCTCCAGCATTTGCATTCCGAAAGAAAATATCCCAAGACTGTGAGGAGGAAAAAAAAAAAAGATGAACTCTGTTGTTTTTCTACTCATCTCCTGGTGGTAAACAGTAACTGGAAGTCTTTGTTTACTGCCAACAGGCTTAGACTGCGTCTGAAATCAAGACACAAGGCAGGGGGACACAGCTACTCCCAACCTCAAAGTCTGTCATGGTTGATGTACATTAAGATGATATGTTACTTTATGACAGTGGTTTGATCTGACTAAATCTATCACACACATAGTGCTGTATAATTTCTCTATTACGTTAGTGTTTCAGTGCGCAACATGCAGACATATTATTTTGTAACACAATTACCACTGGTTTTTCCAACTCCAAACTGGAACACAGTTAAGTCAGGGGTGACAACATTCCTACATCCCAGTTTCATCCTCTGAGGCAATGAAACCTCAGAGGATGAAACGAGTTTTGTCTACGTTTTTGGATTGTTGTAGAAGATTTTTTTGTTGTTGTTGAAAATTTATAAAATTTCACTTGCAAAAACAAAATTAAAGTAGATTTGCATTAAAATCAAAAGTTACATGAACTGTAAGTAACACCATTAACTAATGAGCATTAACCTCACTCTCCACCTAAGTTTCTAATAGGAGCAGGGAGTAATTAGATTATAGGAGTGAGAAGCTTTCAGGATCAGCTTCTCTGTGCTGGATGTTAGCTTACAGTTAGCTTGGCGCACGAGTTACTTTACAGCTGTACTCAAACTACAAACCCTGACAGCAGACAGCTCAGTTTGTTAGCTGAAAACAGATTGCAGGTCAAAGCCTGTGTTTGAACCTTTTATGAGGTACAGTTCCCCAACAGTCAGTAAAAGTCTGTTCACTGACTGTAGTTTAATCCATTTAGTGGAGTTCATGAGCTAAGTGACAGCTAATGTTTTACCATTCTACTTAAAGTAGCACAAACAGAGTCTCAAGTTCTAGATGTGATAATTAGTTGGTGTTATTTGTAAATCTCAAGTAATTATGAGACAGACATGAAAATCTGCACTGATGTTTTTGCCGTCTTGCTAAGCATGCGTCATAATAACATGGTTCATGTCACCTCTCATTTTCACCAACACAACAAAATGTATTGTTATAGTAACATCATTTGAGGTATTACCAAGAAAGATGATCTTTTAACTAATAACTGTTTTCTTCAACAAAGAAGCTTCAATCCTGTAATAATGTTAATTCTGAGCTTCTACTTAAAAAAAATGCACTCACTAATAATCAGACGGAGGATCAAAGTCATTTGTGTAAACTTTAGCCCACTGAATCCTGGACATTCATCTGTTAGTCCCCAAAATCTCAGTTTGGTTTGCATGCAATCAGTGCAAAGGGCTCAGACTGGATGTGATGACAAATATGCATAAGTGAGCAGATCCAGGGCAGAAGGTCATTTGCTCCTGAGAGACAAGCATTCCCTGAATTTTGCCTGTAAGGCAGACACTGCTAACAGAGAAGCTTCCAGACAGCCAGCAGCTGGAGGAAAAGTCAAAAGGACAAACATTCCTGTGATTAAGCAACGCATTTCAGTACTAATGTGTACAAACATGACCCCTGTGTATCATTTCTTTTTAATCATCTTCTATAATATACCATAAAAAGCTGCAATGCTTCAAACATTATGTCAATTAAGTACATGGTAATATGACTGAACTTCAAATCAAGACTCAGGTAGACCTGTCACAACAAGCAATAAAGCAATTAATTGCATGATAATTAAAAATAACTCTATAATTTCCATTTGCATGATGTACTATTTTTCTCTTTTCTCCATTTCTAAAAAAACCTGGATGATAAAAGTCTTCAGTCTAATACTTTGGTTTCAACTAGACCCTTTTTTGAAGGACAATTTTGTTTCTAGAGACTTTATAATTCATTGCATTTGTTGTTTCTGTTGTTTTGTTTATTTATTTCAGACAATGTCTTCCAGTTCCAGTGTTAAATGTTGATGAGAGTTTAAAGTTTATTGATCTCTGAGAATGAGTTTTTCCATTATTGTTCCATTGCCATTATTTTACTTGAAAATGATCCCAAAACAACAATGTTATTGTTTATCTCAATAACTTCTGAGACAATTTATCGTCCAGTAAAATTTGTTAGCACAACAGGCCTAGACTCAGTTTTCTTTATCACAACAAACCATCTTTCACTCATTCTGTAAAGTACAGTTTGGTCAAAATGACAATCCTCCCTATCCTTGACTGTGGTGATATCAGATCTGCATCTAAAACTCTACTCCATAAGCAGTAGAGTTAAATAAAAAATAAACAATAAAATAAAAACTATATTATTATGGAGCTACCTCACTTCAAAGTTTTGCTAACCTGTTTGGCTAGCTTGAAGAAAAAAACAATCTACTCTGTCACAGTTTTGGACAGTTTTGGACAGGGTAGACATGGAATGTCATTTTTTGTCATTAGCTGCCATCTCATGACGCCTCAGTACCTTATGCACATTCCTAGGATCCTCCAGCCAGGCGTAGTACATCTCCTCCACATAGTTGGAACTGGTTCCATTGAGAAAAGGTTCAGCAGCTACAGACGCTCTCAGGCTCCTCACAGGCTGAAACGTCCTTGTGCCTCTTTCCAGCGCCAAGAATTGGGACTGTGGCGCGATCTGGGCTGTCTGTGCAGCAGCTAAAGGCCCAAGCCTCACAACTGTAGTCCTTAAGTGGTGCATGGCCGCAGGTCAGCCACGGTTCCTAACGCCCCAACTCTCCTCTTGGAAGAAAAATGCAGCAGAATGTGGGCAGTAAGGAGACCCTGTCAACATGAAGTCTTCTCCCACTCTGTTCCTGGAGATGTTTTTTAAATCGCTGGTGCTAGAATTCGTCCAGATGTTGCTCCTCACTCTTTCCACAGGTTGCAGTCGAGTCTAAAAAGGACACAGGTTTATTAAACTCTTCTAAAGAACAATAAAAACAGCAGGGCTGGATTAATACAGATGTCACTCTTCCCACATTGTTTTCCATCATTTTTGAGTTCACTAATTATCCCAAGCTGAAGAAACTGCTGACCAAATAATGGAATATAGAGCCACTGTAGATAGAAAAAAATAGATTTATGCCAAAAAACTCCCAAATTTTGAGATCAGCCTCAGAAATATATCTAGAAAAAACAAGGAAATTTCTACGTTTGAAAAGTCGAAAATGTGCTAGAAAAAACTTTGACATGTTTACATTAATCTCAGAAATGTTAATGTACTAAAAAAATCTGAGAAATTTCTATGTATTTTTCTAGAAAATTTCAGAGATTTGTTTGGTGGAAATTTACTATCAATTAATCAATCAATCAAATTTTATTTGTATAGCACATTTCAGCAACAAGAAGTTTCAAAGTGCTTTACTACTTTTTTTTGTTCCATCTGGTTCTAACGTGCCATTGTCAGAAACAGAAATCAATAACATAATGTCATTTATTAAACACACCTTTTGTGTCAAAATTAGAAATGTCCTTCTGTTTGTAGATCTTACTGAATTTGTGAAATTTTGCCTCTGGGGCCACAATTACCACAATTACCAATTACATCAGTGTCCTGATGTGACCACTGAGTTATGACACAGATGTTTGGTTTTATAGTAGCAGGTTGGTTTTAGGCATGATTCAATAAAGAAATAGTAATAAAAAAATATTGAAAAATATTTTGGTTTGGACAGCAGTAAGCAAAGTTTTTAATTTCTGAAAATAATTCATTTCATTATGTCCACCACATATACAGCCAGAGATAACTCTGGTCACTCAGGCACTTCTTTCTGGCTTCTCTTTAGAAGACTTAGAAACCACAGGAATGGGATTTCAGAAAATCTTAGATGTTTTAAAACTGTTTTGAACAGAAATCAGCCCATGCCTGATTTCTAAAAGTTCTAAAAGAAGACCAACTGGTCATTTTTTTAAAATAAGAAATGTCATTAAGTGCAGCAGAGCTAAAAGACAATTAAATTAATAACTTGGAGACAAACAGTGTTTGGTTTCTTGTTCAATATGTTTGGAGTGTTTTCATTTAATCAACTTTTTCAAACCATTTCTTTCAATAATAAACACATTACAGTAGTGTATAAAATCATCTCTGCTGTCTGTGTTAATGTTCACATCTCATAATCCCGATAAAGATAAGACGAGCATTTGAAAAAGTTATGACTATATGAGTGTTGGGGTGCTAAAGAATAAATCGTTATAGACGAATCTAAACATTAAAAGTAAAAATAACATCCATGTATTATGATAGGTATGTCGTATTTAGTCTGAAAGGGACAAGATCCCGAAATTATACAGCAGATGGGTCAAATATGACCAAACCTATACCACAACTTTGCTCGCGGACCTGCAAACAACCCGGAAGGTCACGAGGAGGAAACTTTAAACCATTCAAATAAGTTAAACTCAAGCTGAAACCTGACGCGGACGTGTTCGTATATTTCGGTTTATTACCTTTATTTCTGTTGGTTTCCTGGCGCTTCTCTCGGCCTCTCGCTCCGCTGCTGCTGTGAATTAGGAGCAGCGGGTCCAGCGCGCCGGTGCATGGGTGCGGGCGCGCGCGTTTTTTGTGTGGTAAATAGCCGCGTGCGCTACGGCTCAATCACTTCACCTCTAAATTGCGTCATGCGATTATGTCAGCACGATAAGACAGGTTAGGGTGAAAAAAGAATAAAAAAGGAAAATCCAATGGAAAGGTAATGAAACACGTTCCTTTGTCAACAATTCCAATTGTATGGAAATAAGCTGCTTAGATGCATAGAAGTTAGTCTAAAAAGAAAACATAAAGTAAGATAAATTAAGCTTATACGGTTTTATAAAAGAAAAACAGTTCAAACGTAAAAAATGAAAAAAAAAAAAAAAAAGATCACTTTCTTCTTAAATAGCAAGCGTTTGAGACATTGACAACCTGGGGGAAGAAACTACTTCTGTGGTGGCTGCTTTATCCAAATGAAAGTTTACATTGCAACAGCTTGTCTCCAGGATGTGGGGGGTCTGCAGACATGCTAGTTGTACAAACTGTCCGTTGTTGCAGAATTACACAGTTCAGGAGGTCCAACACAGTGGAGGAAACTTGTAAAAAGTAATATTTGAGTTAGATTAGGGAAATCAAACAGCTCCATGTCACTCTGAGAGGAAAAATCTTCCACTACACTTCTGAGAGACTGAAATGTTTTACATTACAATTAGACATGTGTTTCCCAAAATGCTTTAGAAAAACTTCAGTTTGGAAATGAACAAAGACCGTCTCCTGGAAATTTGCCTCCTGTGCCAGTCATTTTCATGCTAATGTGTATTATAATGAAGTTACTGTTTTGTCAACAAACCCCAGCTGAGATGCAAACAAAGTCTTTGTAATACGAGAGGTTGACAGGCAGGAAGACAACACTTCAGTGAAACACATTCCAGTCATTTCTTAAAAAGTGAAGCATTTGGATCTTTGAGCTGCAGTGATGAACAAAGAGGGAAACAAGGAAAAAGCAGGAAGCCTGACTTCCAACATTAAATGAATTTAATATGTTGGTATTTAGGCAGAACACTAAACTCTACTAAATGGGGGATATTAGTGGTGATAAATAAAATAAGTTAGTGAATATTTAATTTTTCATCAAATGTAGTGCTGATATGTATCAAAAAATAAATTCATTTTTTGTAGGCTAATTTTGATAAGTCTTTGTGATTTAAAGATATTTTGCTCTTTAAAGTCTATACAGGGCATAAGCCATTAAGGATAAAAAACCAAAAACAGCCAAGAGACACATGGAAACTGGAAAAAACCAGTAGTGGAGAAAGTACTCAAAAAATGTACTTAAGTAAAAGTACAAATATACAGTCAAAAATGTACTAGAGTAAAAGTCAAAGTACCACATTAACATTTTACTTAAGTAAAAGTAAAAAAGTACTGGCTTTTAAAAATACTTAAGTATTAAAAGTAAAAGTACTTGCTGAATACATAATCTAATCGCTAATATCATTAAGTGAACTGATCGTATTTAATTTTAATACATCAGAAATGTGCCATTTTAATGAACAATGTCACAGATTAAACATGTTCTTATTGTGTTTATTCTCTGTAACAGTTTATACTTAGATACGTGATTCTATGAATCATAATTTCAGGGATGGAAACATCTTGTCTCCTCCCGTAACATAGCATGAACTTCATTAGTGACATTTATTTATAAAGAAATGCAACAGAAAGGGGATGGAAAGAAGGTGGGTGAGGGAGAACATGCAACCAAGGAGCCACGTAGCAGAGTTGTAGTCAAGACCACCAAACCCGAGACCAAGACCAGCGCCCTGCGCTACATGACACAATAAAATTAAGTTTATCAAAATTGGTTCTCAGATTGATCTGCAAGACCCACATTCCCATAAAAACACCTAGATGTTAAATACTTAGAGCTGAAATGTATTTAACCAGTATCAATTAAAACTCATTTCATTCTGTTTTGCTTTCATCGCTGTGCTACAATTTGCAGAGGTCTCCTGCTATCCCTAGAAAAATAACACCCTGGACGGTTGCCCATATTGCCCATGTCAGAAACCACAACTGAAACATCGCAATTAACGGTAAATAATGTTCAACTATGAACACTGTCCAACGGTGCAACAAGAAACCAAGCAGAAGGAGCACCGTGACTGTTCTCATCCTCCCTCCCACTGCGATGTTTGCCACCATGACAGGAGACGAAATCAATCAATGAGCCTGCTCTGTGCTCATACGTTCAACTTTTACTTATTCGGCGATTAAATAAATGTGTGTATGTGTTAGCTACTGCAGTGTACACAAGAACAAAGAACGGCTCTCAGTGAGGCTTCAGTCCTTAGGACTTAGTAAAGATCCGTCCAGAAGAATCGGATCGTTCCTGAATGTCATATTACTATATTGCACTTTGGTCACAGCGTTGTCCCATATATGCGACACCTCAGTCAACACACAATGGCATGAGTGACAACTTTTTTTCATCGCAGATGCAACATGTGTCTCAGTCAGTACAGCTAGCTTTGCTAGCATCACGTCCACAGATCTTACCTTTATTTAAGCTTTCCTTCCAAGTGACGCTAAAAATTGGACGAAGTCCCCACCGTCTGTGAGAGCGAAGCGCTGCTGATTTTACATGTCACCATATCTTATGGTTTATGCAGCGCTATTATATTACTGACGATTAGACGGATATCCACCACTGCGCATGTCTGGAGCTCCGCGTGCGAGTAAAGGTGGAGGCGATGGGTGACAACAGACACTAAGTCATGTTATTGCTTGGATTTTACGGCGCCACCTTAAGACCCTGAACTTCATATTTTAAAGGAAAAAAAAGTGCAACGTGACTTGGATGTAACGAGTAACGCGACCATAGACATAATATAAGCTTATGTTATGTTTATGAACGCGACAGTTTAGTAGAAATGTAGTGAAGTAGAAAGTACAGATACTTACTGTAAAATGTAGTAAAGTAAAAGTAGAAAGTACCCATTATTAAATCTACTTAAGTAAAGTACAGATACACAAAAACTGTACGTAAGTACAGTAACGAAGTACTTGTACTTCGTTACTTCCCACCACTGGAACAAACTGCAGAGATTCACAGGTTAGGTAGGGAAAAAAAGATAGACTAAATTAGTATTAGTCATCCACCGCAGGAAACAATCTTTGCACCTTTCCACTCGAAACAAAGTGGTAGCAGCTTCATTCTGTGACCATTCTCATCAGCAACAGTGAAGGAATATTTGAAGAGAACGATTGTTAGGAGGTTACAAAGCATTTGAAAGACAGCTGGACAATGACCCTAAACACACGAGCTACCATTAAACGGCTTAGATCAGATCACAGATCAGATCAAAGTCTGTCATGGTGGAAGCAGGACCAAAACACAGACAGGAACCTGAAATAATCAAAATGAACTGGATAATAATAAACAAGAAAATTGATGGGTCTCACAATTGAGCATCATGCAGTGAAACAGACAAGGACACAAATAGTAGCTGCATTTCCATTGATCATATAATTGTGCATTTTGACATTTCCAAAATAAATGTGCTTAATGGACTCAAAACTCTCATTTTTCGATAAAATGTTTTGGCGCTAGAATGAGGTGGTTTTTCAGCCCAAAATTTGTTAAGTTCGCAAAACTGCAATAGAAACAATTTCTTAACATCAAACGAGTCACATGATCAACAGCTGGATCTGTAGGGTATGTTAGATTATCTCTAAGTTAGAATGACCAGAGGTGCACCCAAGAGGGGTGGGGGCCGTTATGGCCCCCTTTTGAAAAATCCTGACCACTCCACATTATTTATGTCTTCTATTGTTTCTGGTGCTTTCTAGTGCAGGATGGAATACTTTGGACATTTTTTTTCATCCATTCTATGTCCTGAAAAACAATCTCCATGGCTACTCTCCATGTTACTTATGATTTACTGCTGGCAGCCGTTTCATAAAGCATGTCTGATTATTGGACCAGCAGCAATAATGTATTTTGCTTTGGAAGAGTTCAGTTTAAAATATAATTTCATGAGCAGAGAGAGGAGATAAGCTTCCAAAACAAATTGGCTTTTGCTGATTCAATCCTGCACGCTCTCCAGATAAGACACCGTGGGTGATGTGTGACCTGTTATACTTTCACATCAAGTACATTTGGACGTTCAGATTCATTGACAGGCGGCCTCACTTTATTCACTGCTACACCCAGAGCGGAGCAATAAATGTCAACCTTTGTCCTTCTGGCTTTGGCTATGAGAACACAAGGTAATGACCCTCACATTGACTCAAGGATGCACTCAGAGTAATCATTAAACTGTGCTGAATGGAGATCGCTTGTGTGAAATAAGTGAAAGTGTCAACACAGGATTCTGCAGTATAATGTGATATTTACGTGGAATTTTGTGACTCTGTCAGTTCTGCTGCATTCATAAGACGAATTGAACTGCAGTAGAGGAAAACAGGAGTGTTTTGCTCTCTCCAGCTGTATGACAACTGACCTTATGAAAGTGCAATTAAGCTATTTTCAGAATTATCCCAATTGTTTGATCACAGAGTTTATTCCACCAATATCTACTTAATGTGTGATGAAAGTTTAAATAACTTGTCTCTTTAAATATTTTGTGTATTTTTGACTCCAGTTAGACAGTTAGTGCATGGGAGTATTATAGAATTGTTAAATTGAATTGAAGTAAAATGAAGAATTTGTATCTACATCTATATATTGTCACCTTTGTGTGTGTGTGTGTGTGTGTGTGTGTGTGTGTGTGTGTGTGTGTGTGTGTGTGTGTGTGTGTGTGTGTGTGTGTGTGTGTGTGTGAAGGGGGGAAGGGGAATTTCGCTGCAAAGCTCTACATTTAATATAAAGTGTAACTTATAATGCATAATCTGTAAATGCAAACAAGAAAACACAAATCAAATGTGACTTAAAATCAAATGAAAATCTTCATAAGTGGCAAGAAAATGTCACCTTGTCCAGTAACTCGCTCTTAAACGCTGAAAAGTCACCGCGGTACATTGAGGAGAAGGTGACATTAAATACGGACAAGAAATGATTCCAAGAAGTGAACCACAAACAAATGTCTGAGTGTTCTTCCGACACTGAGTCAAGATAAAAGACAGAGGAAGTCTCTACTTGACCAGTTTATTTATTCATACACTGATTATGTCACAGGACATTTTAATATTGACAAACGGCATAATAAGCTAGAAACATTGCTTTGTTTAACATATACTAGGTAGGTTTTGCTCTTACTTTTCTGACCTTTAGGAAAATAAAATCTTTAAATCAGATCTTTTTCATCAGTACCAACACCTCGACTTCACAAGATAAATCAGTCTTCCACATCAGAGGAGAGACTGGCTTCCACAGAGACCCTCAATCTGATTAAAAAACTAATTTTATAACCTTGGCCTAGATAGAGAAAGGGAATCCGTTCTGTCCTATTGCTTTTTTTGGGGTGGGCTAAATGGCACAAATGCTAATAAAAAGCTGAGAATCTGCAGAATGTTTTTGAAAATAACCTTGAGACAATAGCATGTCTATCTCTGCGAGGCACACCTGGAACTGAGATCAATGATTTCACACAGATGTACTGTGGGTTTTACACACATTTCACAACTGGATCTTAATGTGATCATTTTAGTCACATTGACATCATGCATCTTCTAAATTATTGTGACATCTTGATTATTTGGTAAAAATTGTTTGAGTTTGAATTGGAAGTTGGACCTTGGATCTGGGGACAACAACCCCAATTTAAATGTTCTAGAGCTGTGGTAGAAAACAGGTGACAGTCACTTTTTGTGACTAGATAGGCTCAAATCCTATCCAGGTTAGCCTATCAGGCTAACCTGCATTAGGAACATAAGCTAATAATTTATTTCTCTGCATTTATAGACTTGACACTGAAGCAACATATTCTCAGACATATTGAAGCAAACAAAGAATTTATTACTATGTTTTCATTACATAACAGCCATGTTGAACGATGAGGGAGGGGTTGGTCATAAATATTTAGTACTTGTAAATCAGACTGTGTACTTGTGAATTTGCATGTATGTTTGTGTGTGTTTGAGAATTCCTGATCTCTCGAAGGAGCATTTGTGAGGTCAAACACTGATGTTGAGCAAGAAGGCCTGGCACACCAAGCTTTTATCTCCAGTTGTTTTTTTTTTTTTTTTTTACACTTGTCCGACTTTAACATTGAATTGTACTTAATTGAATGAATTATCTGAACTTAACTTGGACCTTGTTATATTCTATATAATTAGGTCTGAATGGCCTGCGTTTGCATTGAAAGGATCATGAATAAAACATTTCATGTGAATAAAAGATATATAAATAGAGTAAATAAAGAAAGTATTTCATGACAGAGCAATACAGCGTGTCCATTTCCAATAATTTGATTTAGCATAGCATGCTGGAGCAACAGTACTTCTGTTATGCATGTCATTGTGGAAACAAATCTGTGCAGAGATAGAGTGAATACCTTTCAGTCATGTGGAAAATAAAAACATCCTCTTTGCATCTGTGTTAAAGCCGCATGTTGTTTAAACTTTACCAGGAAGATGTTTTCCTCACTAAACAGGATTATAAATATGTGGCCCAGACCTGTAACTCTTCTCTGGGTATTTGTTAAAACTGTCACCATGTTGTGACAGCATGATATGAAACCAATAATCTGTGAAAAGATGGAGTTCCTAAACCTCCTCCATGAGCTACTACTGCCATCTGAAGAAATGTATCAGTTAAAAACAACCAATCAGAGCCAGGAGGAGGGTCTTATTGCTGTCAGTCAACCAAATGAACAGACTGCTAAATATGCTAAAGGCAGAGAACCAACTCACCATGACAAGAAAACTGTTTATCCACTGTCATCAGTGGCATTCACTGCAGGCTCTGCTGATGGGGGGAAAGCTGGCACTGTTCAAATGGGCATGATTGACAGTGGTAAGACCCGCCTCTTGCCTCTGATTGGTTGTTTCTAGCTAACACTGGGGGAAGGCAGAGGAGCTTGATTTTTCTTTTTCAAAGATTATTTGTGTCAAGCCACTGTCATCAAATAGTGACAGTTTCAACAAATATGTAAAAAAAAAAAAAAGTTGTTTGTAAAAGTTGCATACTGCAGCTGTAATATATTTACTAGGATTCGATAGTTGAGAAGCTGCATATTGTTTGAAAAGTTGTTACTTCCAAGTTTTATGTTGGCTGAAATGTCTCTCATCAGAAGGAATTATGTGAATAAATCAGGGAACTAATATTCGAGTAATTTTCCCAAAAATCTCAGTGCTTAAAAAGCTGATCAATCCATTCATTACCACTTCACTTGCTCCGCTGTGTTTAGCAGCTTCTTGGGTTCCAGGTGGGCGGGGCTTCATCATCTGTCCTGTTTGATCTCATCCTTATGAATTTCTGATGAAATCTTTGTGGAATCATTACTGAGAAAGAACCAGTCAGTTGGGATTATGTGTTAATCCGCAGAATGTAGGACAGGATTTGGGTGAATGAGTTTTATACGTAGTGTTATATTTCTCATAAGTGTTTACAGAAACACAAAGCGACATGTGACAAAGTTCTAGGAGAGGGGGAGATATTCAACGCACTAGCATACAGAAGGAAAAGGAAAAATTTAAAAAGTATTAAAATGCAGCTTTCAGTCTGGTTTGTAAAAGGCAACAATTATTTTAGGAGTCAAACATCATTATTAGAGCTCCAACTATCTATTATTTAAGTAATCTATTATTCTATTAATTATTCTAACGATTATTCGATTGATCGGATAAAAAAATTGGCACATTCTGGAGATTTTTTATTTAACCACTTAAGCTTTTTTATTAAATAGTAGAAATTCATTCTAAGATACAAATAGACAAATTAAATTATTTTATTTTTAATAAGAAAACATTTAAATTTTTTCAGTGATTCTTGGTCATGTGTAGGAAAAGATGCATCTGCAGCTGAAAAAAATACATGTTCAACAGTTTTTATTTAATCTGTTGATTAATTTTTGGAATAAGTGATTAATAATCGGATAGTGCAAGATGCTTAGTTTTTTCTTTCACATAATTTGAACCAGGTGAAGCTAAAACAGCCACTTAAGGAATTTTATACAGAACGTGTTTGCAGAAAAAAGATCTGATCTTAAATACAAAATGTGTATATTTTTGTACATTCTTAGCCTAATTACTGCTCAGTACATAGTTTTTTTCAGCAAATGGGTTTTGTTTTGTCTGTAAACTCCAACTAATTAATCGATTACTAAATTAGTTGACTATTATTTCAATAATCGACTCATCACGATTAATCGGATTAATCCTTTCAGCCCAAACCCTTATTTTAGGCTTTAAAACAGTTTTTTCCAGTCACATTTGCTTTGAATCTTAAACACCAAAAATACTCAACCAGGAGAGGATTTTTATTATTATTTTTTTGCTTAATAAACAGTAAAGAGCCATTCTTACTCTGTTCAGGAGCCAGGAAATAGTGAAAAAAGCTTACATCCATTTTTTTTCTACACTGAACTTAGAACAGGACCTGCAGTTACACAGCCCAGGAAACAGATTAAAGCTCACCAGCAGTATCAGTCCATAGGAGACAAAATTCAACAGGAACATCCAATTTTAGTGATGCATTAACTTGGAAATATCATGCAAGTAAACACCGGCACAACAAAACCCGGAAATATACAGTACATGTACAACGGGAGGGTGTGAATCTCAACCGTTTCTTGCCATCCAGCAAGTCAAACATGGAGGAAATCTTCAAGAACAGGGAATACTGTAGCATGCTGCATGGGGTTTCCACTGTCTCACAGAGCAGCTCGGAGGGACTCCGGAGGGGTCCGGAAGGGCTCCGGGGGTTTATAGGGGGGACACACGGAGGTGTCGGTTCGGGGCCAACAACAACACTCCAGAGAAAGAGGATTAAAAACAACAAAGAAGTAACAAAACACGTAGTTAAATACACCCACACACACCTCTCTCTCTGCGAGAGACATCAGCTCTGTTTGTTCGTTTCACAGGCAGCTTTAATCGTGCAGAAAAAAAAACAAAACAGCCACAATAATATTAAGAGTACAGGTAGGTAGTCATGCTTGTCATAAAAAAGAAGAAAGAAAGGGGTTAAAATGGGTAATAAATATACTATACAGTAGAAAGAGCACAACAAGAGACTGCAGCCATAATAACATCAAGATTCATATCTGTATAATAGCGAAGAAGGAGAAAGCATCGATGGGGAGCAGGAGAGGGGAAAGGTGCAGTCTGGGTGTTTTGGCCGCATGCAGGCCAGCTGAAGTCGAGGCGCAGGCAGGCAGCGCTTCCTGCTCACGGCTGATATTGCGCCCCCTGCTGTAGGTGTAGGTCGGGTTGGGTCTGCTGTTGTCGTGGAGAGAGAAGCGCTAGGTGGGTGAGCAGAGTGCCCGGGGAACGACCCCCGTCCCGGAAAGCCTCAACCTCCTTCCCACACCCTTCCATCCACCTGCACATCTCTCTCAGAGTGGAAGCCTTTTCTCTGATCGTCGGCTCGGTTCTGTTGGCTTCATGTCTCCTTCGGCTGGCTGGGACGGAAGAAGAGAGGGAAATAACTAATCAAGAGAAGACTAAAGACAGGAATCTATGTTCAGCTTGACTATCAGCTGTGTTTCCATTACAAATGTGTACAAATCTTTGTTGATATTCTGCCAACGCTGAAAAAACAAACTGCGGTGTTTCCATTAATAAGAAATGAAATTAAACTCTCTAACTATCATCCCAGTACTACTTCCTGTCGCCTTCTTTGTTGCTTTCATCAGTAGTAACATCCGGTTGTTGATCATATAACTCACATGAAAAAAGCAATTCCATTACAATTTTACAAAATACATCTATTTCGATATGCCCAAAAATACACCTTGTCCTACTGTAAAACCTTCTTATCAGAAAACGTGAGGTTTTTTTTTTTTTGTCCGAAATTGACGGATTTTCATTATACATGTGCTAAATCTGGCATTTGAACTGAGCGTTGTGGCCTCTATTTGTCGATGTTCAACCCATTCCGCATGTGAGCTTTCCGTTTGGCCGTACCTCATCCCTGCAGCGGTGCGGCAGGGGCTCCCGAGCAGTGGAAGTGCACATTTTGCCACCGGCTGTCTCGGCGGTGCCATACTCTAGTCTCCTCTGATTGGCTGGAGCGAGGACGGCCCTGGCCATCTACAAACTGCGTCAGGCGAATGTAGGCGATACAGGCCGCGTCCTCTCCGATCATGTGCACGTGAGGGTTGAGGATGGTGGTGTGGATGGGTTTGCTGTTTTTGGAAAGGACTAAAGAGAGGACGAAACACAGCGTCAGGATGTAGATGTTCAGAAAGAAAGAGATAAAACGTTAAGCTGTGATCTTACGATTGTCAAAGTAAAATCTGTGGAAGTCCATGCCCTCTACTAGATTTCCCAGCCCCTCAGGCTCAAAGGAGGTAAGACCGGGGTCGCAAATCTTCCTGCAAAAAAAACAACAAAAAGACACAGATTTAGCTGAAAATGGCAAGGAATGTCAACGATTAATCATCTTCCAAAAGTCTACGATATTTCTTGAAATCTTATAACTTAAGACCTACATAAACTTCTTAATCAACAACTGGAAATAACAGACAGACTTTACACCAAAGAGTTTTATAACCACCTCTCTGACTTCATCACCAGAGCAGAGTGACATTGTCAACAAGCATCCCAAGACTCAGTTTCCTCACTGGCAGGATTGAAGAGGTCTTCAAAATGTCTGCCCACTGACCCACACCATCCCAAGTTGATGTTATCAGCGCACCATCCTCACCATAGATGTGGTTGGTGGTGCACTGCTTCCCCCTCCTGAGTTGCCAAAAGGTAGATCAGAATCTCCTTAAAGCCATGTGGAAGTCTTTCTCCATGGTCGCACCAAACTTCTTCGATGCCGGAGGTTTCGCCTTGGTGAACACTTGAGCTCCATTCTGCTCAGAGAGCTGGTACCTATTGGGTGCTTCAGGGGTCCCAAAGGCCAAACAGGCCCAATATGACTCCAACTTCAGCATGGCGAGTGTCCACCAGTGACTTCAAGGTTGTCGCCACTACAGGTACCAACCACCTTGCAGGCATAGTTCTGGTCAGTTGCCTCAACCATGGAGGCATGGAACATGACCCAGTTAGACTCAATGTCCCCAGGATGTTTTCAACGTTCTGCTGGAGGTGGGCGATAAAGCTCATTCTGACAGGAGATTCCAAAATATATTCCCAACAGATTCTCACAATATGTCTGATTCATCCTCCTCCAGCAGTCAACTCACTGGAGGAGGATGTGATCAGGTAGTAATCAGTTGACAGTTCTTCCCATCTCATCACCAGAATGTCCAAGATATGTGTCAGCAGATCAGATGAAACAACCACACTGTCAGTCATTGAACTGCACCCTAAAGCATCTTGGTGCAAAGAGCACATATGGACATGATGTTTGTTGTGGGCAATCCATGGCTGCCACAGAAATCCAGTAACCACTCATGTTCAGATAAGGGGAGCTGTTCCTCCTCAGTTGGTCATTGATCCAGGTGATTGACTCCATCTGTATCTTCTGGAGTTTCAAAAACAAAACAAATCAGGATGAATTGTGTTAAATGCACAATTCAGCCTGAATTGTTTGTCAAATGAAATCAAAGAACATGATCCTCACAGTGCAGCTTGCTTTGTCCAGAAAACAGTGCCTTTGGTGAAACAGGTGTATGATTCAACTCCATCTCCATCGCGATAAGCAAACTGCAAGGGGTCTTGATATGAGCTTGTCTGCTTTTCCAGGTTGGCCAGTAGGAGTCTCTCCAGGACCTTCATGATGTGGGATGTCAGGACAACAGGTCTGTAGCCACTGATGACTGATGGGTGAGTTTTCTTCAGTATCAGAACCAGCCAGGATGTCTTCCACAACAACCTTCTCTTAGGTCAGACTATTGTTGAAGAGATGTTGCAGAATCCCACAGAGCTGCTCTGTAGTTTCAGGACTTCAGGACGACACCATCCGGACCTGCAGCCTTGTTCCAGTTCAGCCTCTCTGGCTGCCTCTTCACCTGACTTCTAGATACAGAAAAGTGGGAGGAGGAGGCAAAGGGAGCATCTCTTGATGTGACTGAAGACAAACTCGTGGAAGCAGAAGATCCCTGACTGAAGTGGAAGATGAAACATCTCAAACTGAGGTTTGAGAAGAAAGCTGTGGGTCAGAGGAGTGTGGGATGTCTGTGTTGCTGGGGGCAGGAGAGGAGGAGGATGAGCTTGTTCCTGTTGAGGCATGTGTTCAGTTCTTCAGTCCAGACATCCATCTATCTGATCCTCTTTTTGCTTTAAGCCTGGGGTCTTCTTCATCCCCAACCGCACATCTCTGATATTGTTCCTCTGAAGCTTGCACTCAGGCTTCTTCCTGTACTTTTCCTTGCTGTCTTTAATTTTGACTTCAAGTTGCTTCTGTGTACTCCACAATAATCCCTTCTCACTCCTTGAAGATTCTTTAGAAAAAGACTTGAAAAGGGTAAAAGGTGGGGAAGATTTTTCAAGCTACTTTGATGGAAACATATAACTTAAAGAGTTGGAATTCCACCTGGACTGTAACAGGAAGCCTGTGGAGGGAGTTGGTGGGATTAGGGTGATGGCAAAGAGCCCCTCCAAATTGAAAGACTTGGAGCTCCTCACCAAGGACGAATCCTCAAAATGCCAATGGAAACACCCAGAAAGCTGGTCGGCTGGCAAAATGCCATATTGAGAATGGTATAAATAATGTTTGCCATGAAATTGTTTTAACAAAACATGAATGAAACAGACACATTTTTAAACCGATACTGCTTTTACATTTACATTACTTTATTGTCTTTTAGAATTTGGCTGTCTCATTTAGTATCAAAAATAAACTTCTGGTATGAAAAAAAGTTTGAGCTGACACTGAAAATAATATTGAGTGACATTTACTTAGAAAAAGCTAGGCAGGTTTTTACACTTAGAAATTCTTTGTAATGTTCACCAGAAAAGTCTGAGTGGTCATTTTTACTTGAGTGTTACCAAATGTTGAAAAAAGTCAGGTTGTATTCACTCATCTTTTCCAAACACCGTTACATTTTACAATGTGTTTGTCATTAGTCTACCACGTCAGGTTCATTCCTACTATTGATTTTTTTTTTCATCACATTCATTTTTCGTATGTTATCTCCCATCTTAGTGGAACTGCGCTTCCATTGCTGAGGACACACTAAACCTTCCCGTCCCTCTCCCTCAATCTGCCTGGCATTATTCTTAATTATACAGTAAGCGGGGGAGATGAAACAATGAATGTAATTACTCTTTAATCTTTTAATACAACACATTTTGCATGTCAATCAGATTAATGGTTCTTCATGGCTGATAGAGAGCTTAAATGTTCACTTTACAGGATGCACTCTCTCCTGCTGCTGGCCTGAACTTTTAAAAGCAGTAAAGGATGAGGAACGGGGGAGGGAAGGA
Source organism: Poecilia mexicana (assembly GCF_051168715.1). Classification (NCBI taxonomy): domain Eukaryota; kingdom Metazoa; phylum Chordata; class Actinopteri; order Cyprinodontiformes; family Poeciliidae; genus Poecilia; species Poecilia mexicana. The sequence goes on from NW_028263381.1 coordinate 2,654,997, forward strand.
CTCACGCATAGGCCTCGAAGTCTCCGTTGTTGACGGCTTCGATAAGCTGCTCCGTGATCTTTATGATCTCCTGTTTGCGAGCTGCGGAGAGGAAGGAGATAGAAGGATGTGACAGTCAACCTCCCAAAAAAAAAAAAAAAAAAAAAATCCAACGGCTAAGCCAGAGTGAAAGGCTCTGAGGACCATCAGAGGCTGAGGCGAGTCAGAGCTGATCAGCTTGGTAGAGGTCCGGCTCCTGATTCCATCTTCTCCTTGAACTTTATGCACAAGCACATGCACACGTGCACACACACACACACACACACACACACACACACACATATACACATGTTTGCGTGGCTATCTTTGTGGGGACTTTCCATTGACTTCCATTCATTTCTACAGCCTAAACCTGACCTTTACGCTTTTCCTAACCCCATCCATCACATACCTAACCCTAACCCTAACCAAAACTCAATTCATACCTTAGCCCTAAATCTGACCCCTGACCCAAAAACAGGGTCTCCTCTTATGGGGACCAGGCTCCGGTCCCCACGAGGAGCCTGGTCCCCACAACGTAGTATATGTCAGGAAAATCGTTCCCACAAGGTATTACAAATAAACGCACGCACACACACACACACAAACACACATACACACACACACACACACACCGTACAGCGTACGTACCCCCCATTGTGTGTCTTGGCACTTGGTTGTTCCTCTACCTCCATTCATCATCCATCATATCTCTGTTGGACACATGAGGCTGCTGGAGCTCATGCTGCTATTCTTGTCCCCGGCCTTTGGACGAGATTTACCCTGTCCTCCTCCCACCGCTTCCTCCCCACACTAAGTGAAGGGCTTAACTCACTCGGATTGTCTAGTTTCCTCTCTCTCTCTATCTCTCTCTCTTTTGCTCTCTCTCTCTGTCTCTCTCTACTTTTTGTACCATTTTCGATCATGAAAGCACCTCTGTGCTTCGTCTACGTGCTCTCCTGTCACATAGCTGCATGTCACATAATGAAAAGTCAGTGAAACAGAGACGTCAGACTGCATCCCTCTTTAATGTGCTTAAAGCAACATTTCAGTTTTAATTACAACAAAGTCCTGTCCCACAAAATTTCCACTGCTGGATTCTTTTGTCCTTGTTTCATTACAAATTTATACAGTGAGACATTTGGCAGCACTTAAATAAAGTGCAGATGGATTTGTCTTTAGCTACTTAGAGAATTAAAGGTTGAAGATGCATAGTTTCATTTGATTTCTGGGAAAGAAAAAGAAAATACTAAAAGATACGTTTGTAAAGATAGAAAATGGAAAAAGAATATGAAATGACATTTATATATATATATATATATATATATAAAACCTAAGTGTTGGGTTATCAGGTAAATGATTTTCCCGCTGTCATTGATGACCTCATTCAGGGCGGAGCCTGTTGCAATTAATCACCTGTGTTGCAAGTTGACTCACCATTAGCTGCATTTTCATTACAAATGTGAGCAAAATGTTTTCGAAATTTGCCTAATGTCGAAAAAAGCAACAAGAAAAACTATTTTGCAATTGTTGTATTTCCATTAAAATAGAAATGTGATTAAAATCACAAGTGAATAAGATTGCTCCCGAGATAAGTCATTAAAAATCAAGCAGCACCATCATCCTCCAACTACTTCCTGTCGTCTTCCTCATCTTTTTCAGCAGTAGTAGCACCGGGTTGTTGATCATGTGACCCATGATGTGAACTGAACTGTTGCTCAGTGATCCAGAGTTCTGTTCTTAGATGAAATTAAAATGTGCATTTCTTATTGGAAATAAAGGTCTCAGCGTCTGGAGGAAGAGTGGAGGGGAACAGAATCCATATTGGTTGAAGTCCAGTTCAGTCAGTGACGGTTTGGGTCACCATGTTGTTTGCTGGTTCTGGTCCACTGGGTTTTCTCAAGTCCAGTCAATGCAGACGTCTACCAGGACATTCTGCTGATGAGCTGAACGGAAAGGCTGATTTGATTTTCCTGCCCATGCAGCCAAAGGTACTAAAAGACGATGGCGTTCCTGTTCCTGATTGGCCAGCAAACTCCCCTGACCTTTAACCCCATAGAGAAACTATGTGCTGTGGTCAAGAGGAAGATGAGAGACACCAAAAGAGCCCCAACCAAATACTGAATGCATAGAAATGATGCTTTTCAGAAGTCTATTTCTTGGAACAGGCGAGCTGCTGATCTGCCCAAAGACCAGGCCAGCACAGCTAAATGCCTTTCAGTTTGTGAACTTTCATTTGTCTTTATTTATTTTTGAGAGAAGCCATCATGAGAAGAGCCCGATCAAGCTTTCTCAGTTTGTTAATCTCCTTTCGCCATCGGCAGCACTGGACTGTCCTTTATGACAGAAAGGAGATAATTCTGTCCCATAATCCGAAGCTTGGACTGCCTTACCAATAGACTTTCACGTATTTAAAACATACGAGGTCGTGATCGGGACTTTGGGCAGCTTACATAAGCAGCTAGTGATAACATGTTCATGTTCTGTGGCTTTTTTTTTTTTTTTAACCAACCAAATAATCTAATATTTTACAAGATATATTTTCATTTGCTGAGTGTAGCATGTGATGTCTCACTGAAGCAATGAAATAAGAACTGATGAGTTCCCATACTATGCTTTGACCTACATCACAGTGCTGTCAAGGTGCTTGGTGTTTTATGTTGTAGAGGTATTGTTCCTCCTTCGTACAAATTTCTACCCATCAAATTTCCTTAACTTCACAATGCCCTTAAATCAGGTTAGGAAAATTGCTTAGGAAAGGGAACTGACAGAATTTTTCTAAGTTGTTCTGTGTTGGCCTTTTTCCCCACTGTTGTTTTCAGTCAGTATAGGTCATTTAGTCCATCATTCTTATTCTTAAACTGTCTGAATTAAAATCAAGATTTTCATTTAGATTTTGACCTAAAGACAAAGCTAAGCAATTTCTGCCATATAATGTTTTCCAGGTTTTCCAATTTTTTTCTTTCCCTTCTTTGAAGACCAATGAAAAACGTGAAGAGACCACATTATCTGAAATCAACATTTTTGAGTTTTACCTCATGTTACAATGTTTTCCCCTCATCAAAAACATACCTGCAGTGTTGCCTTGACTCTTTCAAGCATGACTGAGAAATCTTTGCATCTCCCATGGCAACCATTTGGCTGTGAAAATCCTTTGGTGGGACCAAATGCCACCTTCGAGGACTAAGCTTCTATTTGGAGTTGGAGCTCCAAGTAGACTCAGCTCCTTCAGACTAGTCAGCAGCAATTAGTAAGCACCTATTAGAAGTGTGCATTTGATGAGCTTGTTATAGGAGCTACTTCTCAGTGCCGTGTACCAGAGTTGTGTGGGAGATGGAACTTGGAAACTGCAGCCCGGAGGTGGAGTTTCGTCCTTGAAGGCGGAGATAGGTCCCTCCAGGCATTTTGTACAGCTGAATGGTTGCCATGGGAGTTTCAACAATTTCTCAAACGTGCATGAAAGAATCAAGGCAACTCTGCAAGGTATGTTTTTGATGATGGAATATTATAACAAGATGTGAAGCTCAAAAAAGTAAATTTTACATAACACTGCCCCTTTAAAAGAGAACAAAACCAAATGCACACCCCGCTTTTCAAATTTTTACTTGTCAACATTTTTATAAACTATAATGCTTAACCGGTCTGTTGTGTAAAATTCTAATGAAATACATTGAAGTTGGTGGTCATAATGTGACAAATTTGGAAAATTACTTCCAAAACTCTTCCGAGGCACTCTAATATTCAGCAGTTTTTAATTCAAGCGAGCCAGCTGGGTGTAGCTGTGTAGTCGGGGCCTACCTTTAACATCCTCATCTTCAATGGTGGTGTTACTGCTGTCGGACGATTCCTGAAACAAAAAGAACACGGAGCGCGTCGATGATTGGAACCATGAAACCAAATCAAACTTGGCTGTTCGTCCTGATACAGCATGCAGACCTGAACACAACACACTTACACTTCAGCCTACAGCTCCATCTTCACACAGCAGTTATGCCAATAATACAAAAAAGAAACAACAAAAAATAAAAAACACAACACTGCACCCAGTCCAATCCTCTCTGCGGATTGAGCCCATCTCCGTGGAAACAAACGCAGACACAGGTAGAACGCTTAGCCACGTTTAGCACACAGTCTGAGTGGAATGAGTGTTAATCTGGCTGTGTTCCTGCTGACACACACTGATTTCTCAGAGAACTTCACTCATCTGAACGCAGTGAGGCAGCATAAGACCACAATATAAAAAAGCTCCACAGGTTCACGCCCACACACCTCTCTCATGCAGAGAAAGAAAATCACAAACTTCACAGTGTAAAAAGTATAAAATGAAAAAAAAGACCCTTTGAAAAACACTCCTTAGCCGACAAGGGGAGAGGAACAGAGTAAAGAGAAAGGATGACAAATGACGGGGAGAAGACGAGGAATAAGGGAGATGGAGGGAGGAAAAGAGAGGATATACCTTGATCCCATCTACTGGGTTATGGATAACAGTAGTCTGAGGCTCCTGGAGGAACAATGGAGAGAAAGAGGGGGAGGAAAAAAAGAGAAAGTGGGAGTAAATGAAGTCAAAATGGAAAATGAGTTATGACCAAATGAAAGTCAGCAGACAGTAAGACGAGAGTAACACATGGAAACGGGAAGAAAGTTCTGAACACGGGAAGAATCTGGGACAAACAGTGACAGCAAAAAAAAAAAAGAATGTAGTCATGTAGTTATTCTACTTCGTCTCGTTTCTTATGAAAGATGAAACCTAGCAGATTGTTTTTCATTGTGCTAGGAGTTAAGTCCTTTAAAACACACCAATAACCCACCGAGGGACACTGAGTCCATCAGAACTTATTCTGCTGGTCCGAATTCTTCCCAGAGTTTGATTCAAAGCTTTGTTCTTTTCAGTAGCTGCATTTCCAGTGCAAATGTACACAATAACTTTGTCAATATTCTGATAATGTCAAAAAAGACTCAATTAAGCAATTATGGTGGGGTTTTTTCCAAATAAAAAATGCAATTAAAAGTAACAAATTAATACGTTTGTTCATGTGAAAAAATCTGCCATTTTGTTTTTCTCCTACCACTTCCTGTTGTCTTCTTCGTGGTTTGTGCCAGTGGAAACATCCTGTTGATCACGTGACACTCGTGTGATGTGAAAAAAATGCAGTTTTTCAAAAACCAAAAACCATAAAATGCACCTTATTCTAACACAAAATCTTTATTCAATAATAAAGACAATTTTTATTTAGTTTTTAAAAGTCAAATTGTGTAGTTAAATGTTCAATGGAAGCACATCTAGTGATTTAGGTCAGTGTTTCCCAACCCTGGTCCTCAAGGCTCACTGCCCTGCATGTTTTAGGTGTTTCCTTGCTTCAGCACAGGTGATTTAAATGAGGAGGTGTTTGCTGAACTGCAATCAGCTGAATAAGGTGCATTAAACAGGGAAATTTCTAAAACATGCAGGACAGTGTGCCTTGAGGACCAGGGTTTGGAAACACTGATTTAGGTCCACTGAATGCAACACAAGTATTTCTCCCACTATGCAAAGAAAAAAATAAATACTACAGTTTCCAAACGTTTTTCCCTTTAACATCCAAACATAAGTGCAGCTCTGGTCACTAGTTTAAATACATTCCTCTTGGATACGACACTTTAAAATATGAACGTGAGGAATCTTTTTTCTCCCCAAGAGTGGAATGACGATCAAAGGTATAACTTCACTCAGTTTTAAAAAAAGGAACAGGTTTGAAGGAATGTGTTTTTCTATCCCCCTCAGGTTAAAAATTAATTAGTAGGAAACATACATTCCTACTAATATTTCATTAAAGTTGCAGAGAAGCAGTGGCGCCCCCAAGAGGGGAAAACACGTTGGTCACCCGACAGGAAACCTCCAGAGAATCATGTTGAGTTTATTCAAAGGAATACAGCCACCTTCAATCTGGACAGAAACATTAAACCTAATAAATAAATAAATAAATAAATAAATATGAAATAATAAATATTAATAATAACAATAAATAAGATCACAGACAGACAGACAGACAGACAGACAGACAGATAGATAGATAGATAGATAGATAGATAGATAGATAGATAGATAGATAGATAGATAGATAGATAGATAGATAGATAGATAGATAGATAGATAGATAGATAGATAGATAGATAGATAGATAGATAGATAGATAGATAGATAGATAGATTTCTGCTTCAAAACGATCCTGTCTCAGAGACATTTCCTTTCATGTCATTGTTGGTGTTTGACCTCTGACCTGCACTGTCAGCAGTGGGACCTTATACAGACAGGTGTGAGCCTTTCCAAAGGGGAGATGACTACAGAACCCAAACCTCTAGTCAACCTTTGCATCGACAGACATTTCTCGTGAAGCTGCGATTCAAAACTTTATTATTTTGCAAACCCACAGAAAATACACATTCTTTCACTCACACACACACACGTACACACACACGCATACACGCACGCACACAGGCACTCTGTGCAGAGTAGATGTGGTCCGGACAGACAGACAGGACACAGAGCTGCGTACCAGTGCAGCAGAAGGGACGTTGCCTTTGGGACTGGTGACTATGCTGTTTCTGGTGCTGTTTGTCTGCGGCTGTGACGGAAACACAAAGTGGCATTAATGCTCAGAGACAACGCAGACAGGTGCCATCTGCTGGCTGGGAGTGGGTGGGGACTGGAAAAAAATAGATACACAATGTAATCAAGGTAAATATAGATAGCAGAGGACAACTTAACAAAATAACACTAGGAAGATCAGACGGAGTGTTTTTACGCAGGTTTGGACAAAAAAAGGGTTTCCACGGTGATTCCAACAACGTGGATAGAATTTCTTAAGGTTAAAGGGTCAGTTTATTATTATAATTTGAGCACACTTGGTTTGCAATGGCCTAATCAGAGGATCTAAAGAACAAGGCTTGATTGCAGTTGTTGTTGCCAAGGATGACACAACCAGACATGAGGTTTGGAGGGCAAGTGTGTCGTCAAGGCCAGGTAGATTAGGAGACTTGTATCTTTGAATAAATACAGGCTGGTGGTTTCACTAGTTTTGATTACAGATTTTGCCTTTTGATATTAAAACACAAACATCAAGCAAACTTTGGGACTAAATCCTAGTAAAAAAAAACCTAAAAATAACAAAGCAACACATAGCTGCTTCGTTTAGCCGGAGCAGATAACGAGACCCGCAGCACTTCTGACAGAACTGTGAAGCATAACAGGCAGTTCACACACACCCACACAAACGACATAACATGCTAAATATACAGTCGCTCTGTTTCTTAAATAAGTAGCGAGAATGTAAGTGCATGTTCTAAACCAGCATGCAGAAACAGTCGACTGCAGGCGTGACGCACACACACCCCACAGAGGAACGCTCCGTTTTCCTGCTGCTGAAAGCCGAGCTGGGGCACAAAACTGGTTGCAATCATTAATTTTATACGTCTATATATTTAGCACCTTAATACTGAGGCACATGAAGTGGTTATATTTATGGTTATAAAGGTACGTAACCTGGAGTCAAACAAACTCTTCCCCCGCTGGGGAACATTTCAAACTCAACTACGAAGCAAATCTGAGCGATTTAAATGTTGTTTGTGATAATCAAAAGAAAACATCAGCAGGGATTTGCTGAGTGGAGCGCTGTTAATACAGCAATCACTTCAGTAAGTAATTTTGTTGCTTTTTCAATAACATTGTGAAAACATTTGAAGAGCCTTTTTGTTTGTTTTTTTAAAATGGAACCGGCATATTCTGTAATTTACTACATTTATACGCAGAGTTTTGTTTTCCTCTTCAGTCAGTTTTAAATCTTTTGAGACTTACATTACCTGGAATACAGCTTGAACTCTGTTGTGTTGTGTTCCACCAGGAGCTCATGTGAGAGGAAGTGAAAGTTTTCCAACTTTAAAAACAAATTCAAATCTGAAATTTGTGCTATTTTTGCACCATAAAGCTAAATCAACAGTGACATTATCCAACAATAATCCATCATTCTGTTTAACTTTTTCTTTAGTTTTAGTCTATTTTCCACATGTAACAAAATCGCAGCTGACAAAATATTTTCCATCCCAGTTTTATTGGACGAAGTCAACCCTGCCCAGTAGAGGGCGCATGTTTCTGGATCTGAAACAGGCCAGGTAAAGCTTTAACCTTGGCCTGAGCTTCTCCAAAATATATTCAAGGAGTAAAAACTTCATTGGCAGGTAGAAAAATAGACACAATAATGTGAACCCAGAATATTTCAATACCACTGCCCTCATTATTTAAATGAGAGAGAGAAAGACAAAAAGGGATGTGAAACAGAGTGATTTAAACTGAGATGTTGCTCATCATAAGGTTTTAAATCTTCTAGTCTTAAGATAAAGCTACAGTACTGAAGGATAATAAGACATTTCCCAGGTTGGCTGCCTTCCTGTGACTTCACAGCACAGATCTGGCAGGCCTGTGATTATGTAATGACAAATTAATCATCTGGTGGGAAATAATCTGAGATTAGCATCAGGGCGCTCCACGCCAGCAAGGGGAGGGTTAGTCAGTGATGTGGGAAAGAGAGACTGGAGGAGACAGAAAGAGGAGACTGGAAATCTGCTTTATTAATAAAAACCGTGGTGGAATCAAGGATGGTTAACTGGATGCCTGATAGCAAAAACAAACATCTCTGTATCGGGTTATATATTCTTACATTTTGGTCCCATCAGGAAGTTATTTTGTTCATCTTGGTTTCATTTGGTTTTCTTCAACAGCATATTAAGGCCATTGTAAATATAAAAAAAGCAGAGGAGTAAATTTGTGAGGAAAAAAACTAATATTTTTTAGATTAATCTCAGGAATTTTCTATAGAAAAAGCTTCAAGAACATTTTTGAATTTCAAAAGTTGAAAATTTTCTATTTTTGAAACTCAGAAAATTTCCAAAAGAGGATAATGCTTGACTTCTGAACCTCTGAAATGTCCTTTTTTTTCTTTTTCTTTTTCTTTTTTTTAGAAAATATTTAACATTTGAAACCCAGAAAGACCCTCAACTGACAGGACCTACACAATGTAAGTCTCCATCAGGATGACAAATAGCAATACAGTCATTTGAAAAGTCAGGTATTAATAATATTAAATGTGGGTGGAAAAACAATGTGGCTTCATATTTTCATCTGGCTTTCAGTTCAGCCAATAACAGTAAGGCAGATAGAACTGTAATTAACACAAAGCTTCTGTCTGTTCCAATCATTTAAAATGAAAATGTATTTCTAGTGGGTTGTTGAGGGTTCTGTTGACAAGCTGCAAGTAGCAGGAATCCAAGTAATTGTTGTATAATTACAGCAGATGAGTGAAGTTAACACTATTAACAGCCTCACAGTGTTCACACCTAACAAGCCCAGATGAATTAATAATTACACCATGTCATTTTATGGTTAATTTGACACCTAGAAAGGATATAAAATGCTAATAATATTAATTATGTGTTTGATATGGTTAATTTACTGTACATGAACATTTTGAAAGCAATTCTTCATTTGTTTTAAGCCTGGCAGGTCTTATTAGCCTTGTTGTGACAGAGCAAATCTGCTGGGAAACTCAAGTTAAGGCTGTCCTACACCAGCTTCCATGTTCATTTAGACAGAAAAGCTAACACAGAAGTTAGCATTTGATTGCAGGCTTCCAACTCAAGAGTTTAGTCAGTGAATAAGTCAAATTTTTCAATTGTTGACTCAAGCTATAAACCACTAGTTAATTTCAGTTCCTAACGGCAACAAAAGCTACTGGCTAACACTTAGCGAAACTGTAACCTGAGGAAAACGTTAGAAAGCTTAGCATGAATTCATCTGATACTATGTGTGATTTAATAAAGTAACTCTGGTGAGAAAGAATAACAGTGAACTAATTTATTCATGTACTTGTTTTGAATCAACTGATGGTGGAGTTTGGGAGGTCAAAGTGAAAGCAGGTTCATAGCAGCAGGTTAACTTTGTGTTTTTGTCATTTGTTCGGCTTGCAGTTGTGCGTTAATAAGATTCGTCTTAAAGGAGCAGTTTTGTGCAAAATCGACTTTTTTAAGCTTTACATCATGCTATAATGCTATTCCCTCTTCAAAAACACACCTGGAGTGTTGCTTTGATTTTTTTCTTGCATGCTTGAGAAATCCTTTAATCTCCATGGCAACCATGGAGCTGTGCAAAACGCCTGGGAGGCCCAAGCTCCGCCTTCGAGGCAAAGCTTGTCGTTGGGGCTGCAGGTTCCAAAAGTAGCCCTCACCCAAAACCCCCCCACTCAGCTCCTTCAGACTAGTCAGCAGCAATTAGCAAACACCTGGTGGAACGGTGCATCTGCTGAGCTCATTATACTAACTGCTTCTCAGTGCAACACTGGTAAAAACGTAGTTAAAGGGCTTATAGAGGAGTGATGTTGAGATGACTTCCTGAAGGCGGAGTTTCAGAAAGAGCAGGAGCTTTTAAAGAGACAGAGGCCCAATTTCAAGACGTTAAATTACAACATTTTTTTAAGTCATGTTTGATATGTACAGTATTTTACAACAACTAAAGTTAATATAATACTGGACTGTGCTACAAAATGGCACTATGTGGCTTGAAAATACTCATTGCTGCCCCTTTAAGCATTGTGGCTGACTTTCACAGAGCTTCCATCCAGAGAACACACTGAGGCTCCCACTGACTCATGCAAACACAGCATGCTTATACAGCACACACAAGACACAGGTTTCCAACAGAAGTACACCGCGTACTGCAAACACACACACACACACACACGCACACACACGCACACACACACACACACACACACACGCACACACACACACACACACACACACACGCGCACACACACACACACACACCCCCACACACACACACACAACAGAAAGCAGCAGACTGCAATCACTTCAGACTTTAGATGAAATTACAGCAAAAATAAGCGCAGCAACACCATCAGAACCCAAAAAATTACTGCACATTCAGCATCTGAGAAGTCTATTCGGAGAGTTGAAGCATGCAGAAATTAGTTCTTTAATGAGATTCGCTTTGGCACTGAGGGAATATTTTGAGTGAAAAATGTCTGCAGCAAAGCTGCGTAGTGTCGGCCAAGCTGAATGAAGACGTCTGAGAGAGCAAACAAAATGCAACTCCAACTTAAAGAAAATGCAATGATTGGTCATAGGTTTTATATACATAACCTTTATTTTACCAGAATAAAAAGCCCATTGAGATTAAAAACATGCCAACAGAGTCCTGACCAAGAAACAGCAACAAATACATCACACAAAATCTAATTAAGTTACTCCACATTAATTTAGTAAGTTTATTAAGTTGTCAAAGTAAATAAGTTCAACAAACTTCATTCAACTGCTTGTGACTAATTAACACATTCATCTTTTTAAAATTGGAGCTGTATTCTCTTTTTTTCAGTAAAGTTGCAGAGAATCAGATGTAGATTTCAAAAGGTTTAAAGAAACTTAAAAAAAAAAACATTTTTTTCATGTGAGTCATGTGAGCATCAGTGGGTTTGTGATATCGAACACAAAACTTATACCAAGTTTTGAGTTTGATATGATCATAAATTAACCCAATATGCCATTGTACAGGCCTCCTTCAGGCTTAAAGTGCACTGAAAAAAACCCAGGTGATCGAACTTAAAAAAAAGAATCAAGTTAATTTGTTACAAGCAATCAAATTAAGTTCATCCAAGAAAATATATTAAGCTTATTAAGTTGTCATGTTGAACAAACCTTAAAAAAAAGTAAGCTTGACAAGTCTCAATTTATTTAAATTGGAGCTCCATTCTTTTTTCTTTTTTTTTTCAGTGTACAGGCAGAACGAGGTCTGGCATTTGCCTTTTGATTTTCAACCGGTAGAAATAAAACTTCCTGCAAAACAACGACTCATGCTGTGCCATTAAGGCTAAAACTCTGCAGTACTTAATGTAACAAGTTTGGCATGAATTAAAAAAAACAATAAATATGGAACAAAACAGAGACGGAGCGGATAAAAACTGGACCTGGCCTACCTTGACGTCTGCCTTCTTGTTGAGGAGACTCTTGGCTGCTGCAGAGAGGCAGAACGACACACCCTCAGACGGAAGAGTACACATCATAGCAAAACGTTCAGACCACCACCACTCCTAAAAATCTGCTCACACAAAACACACACGCACGGTTATTCATGCATGCATGCAAAATAAATAAATAAATAAATAATTAATTATAAAAACACTCCTGCTTGAAAGCAAGCTGGAATTATGACAAATAAATGTAAAACTGATCAAAAACATTCCCTTTTGTTCAGTGGTAAACATTAAAAACTGGCACTTCCGAACCCTGATTCGCTGTTCAGAGCATTAGATAAGCAGAGGGCATCAGCCATGAGGGGAGGAGGGGAATGAAAAAAAAAAAAGTCTAATTCTCCATATAATCCAAACACACAGATGCACACACAGCCACCGCTCCACGGAGGGGGGATTAGGAATGGAGCTGTGGAGGAAGTGGAATAGAGCTGCAGGTAAACGATAATGGGTCGGTTAATCTCAACAGTAGGCTGGATTACTGCGGTCCGTTGACGGCTGCAGCAGGAAGTGAGGGGCAGGGAGTACAGAGAGCGCAAGCTCTGGTGCCGGGATACTTTCTGAGATGTTAAAAACGAGACGAGGAGCCGACATTAATCCCTCATCAGAGCGACACTACAGCTCTGCGTGAAGCTAACCCTTTCTTTCTCTGCCCCCTCATATTCTAAATACCACATGCACTACAGATTCCTATTACCACAGAAGAAGAGATGAAAATTAATACCCTCTTCTCACAAGCTGCGTTTCCATTCACCATATGACTGCGCAATTTGACATTTTGAAAATAAATTTGCTTAATGGAAACACTCCAATTTTGAAAAAATAAAATAAGAACTAATTTCTCGACAGAAAGTTTTGGTGATGATTTTTTTTATTGTCGTATCGAAATTAGTTTACTTCGCAAAACTGCATCACACCAGTCACATGATCAATAACCGGACGTCGCCACTGGCTCAAAACATGAACAAGACGGCAGGAAGTGGTGGCCTTTGTCAAAGTTTTTGCGCAAGTTTCTAATGGAAACGCAGCTACAGAGGAGCGATGAAGCTGCTTACCTTGGCCGATATTTAAGGCGCGTTAAAGGCGAACATAGTGAAAGAGAGAGAGATTAAAACAAGCAAATAGTGTGTGTGATGTGCAGATGTTCATGTAACTGAATCAGTTTAAGGATTTTCCAACCCAGAGGGAGGGGAGGAAGCGGGTTCACCTTGTTCCACGATTCCAGCAGTGGTTCCTGCCACCCCGCTGACGGCAGCCGGAGCTGTGGTCTGTCGACCCACTGAAACACAGCAGAGAGAGGCGAGACTATTGGACAGGAGAGAACCAGGAACTGGTCATGGAGTGCTTTGGCAAAATATTCATACCACCCTGAACTTCACATTTTTCAATGATACAACCACAAATGTTAATTTATTTAATGCAATTTTAGTTAGTTCTCTATCATTTTTAAGTGTTCAAGAGCCATTGTGAGCCACAGGTTGGAGACCCCTGGGTTTGATATAAAGCTGCAGTGTGTCACTTTTATTTTTTTTTTAAATATTTTGTTACATATTTGTTATCATATTGTGACTGTTATGAGACAGATCATCTGTGAAAATAACCAATCCATTCTGCTTTCTCCCCATGCTAACCAGAAACAACCAATCAGAGCCAGGAGGCGGGTCTTGGCACTGTCAATCACCCTACATATGGTGCTGCTCATCATCCCCCTCTGCCTCTCCGTTTGGCGCTGTGCTACGCTGCAGCTATACAGCTAATAAAGCCTGTCCTGAACGCTAGGGCTAGTTAGCTTGGCAGATAAATGCTTTTCCTGCAACGGTAAGTTGTTTCTCCACCATTGGCACATTTAGCAGTGAGGGAAGACATGGAGGAGATTGGTCTTTTCGCAGATTATCCGTCTCGCATTTCACTGTCATGACATAGTGACAATTTTAACAAATGTGTAAAAAAAAAAAAAAACTTTTTAAAAAACTGTTTTTAAGCATGTCTGTGTGTTAGAATGGCCAAGTCAAACTACACACTCAAATCTATTTATAATCTGCTAAGACTTGAAATCACAGGGAGTTTGAGTGAATGAGTTTAAGTGACAAGATAAAAGTTTGTTGTTCTACTAGGGAGCATAAAAATGTATATATTAATGTATAATTGTAATTCTAGTTCATATTTTGGTTGCTCTATTACATAAAATTCTCAATAAAATATATTAGAGTTTATATTTTTGATATGAAACAACCTGGTTGTATTGTAATGGAGCTTTAGCAGAGGTTCAAGCTGGAAGACTCCGCCCCCTCCGTTCACCCATTGACGTCATGCTCATCCCCGTCTTCAGCCTGGACCTCACCCTGCACGTTCAATCAGCAATCAGGCTCTTCATAAGAGGATCCACACCCAAACCGTCAGACGCTTCCCAGCTGCGTTCAATCCGTTCATCTGCACGTCTCAGCTCCTCCACAGCTTCGTGATTCCCCGTCCTTCGACTTCGCATCCTGCGTTGGTCCTTTCTTTTAACCCTCAGACGCTCCCCGGATGCAAGAGATTTCTTCCGGCCCCAGCCTCGATCATTTCAAGCAGCTTCTCCCGCCTATCTCTCACCTGTCTAGAATTTCACTTACTCCACGATCCACCTCCGAAAAAACATAAGCCCTCCGGTCACCTTTTTTACTTCGACCCCTTTGGCCCGTGATGCACGACGGATTACCTCCCGCACAGTCGTGAGACAAGGTAGCTAACTGCGGAGCTCTACGTGGAGGGAACAGCCTGTTTAAAGATGCCACGTAAAGAAAAACGACAGAATCAAAAGGGAGGATCTGATGGAAGCAGCAAAAGGCTTCTTCCTTCGCCCGCCAAGCTTCTCTCACTTCCGCATGTCGTCATGGTCAGCACCCGGATTTCCCCCTCTACGCCCGTCTCAGGCTGTCGGGATGCTCCTCAGATGCAAGAGATTCCTCGATGATTTCATGTAGCGTCTTCCCCCTTTCTCTCTCCTGACTGGGATTTCTCCATCTCCCGCTCCCTCGCCACCTACTCCACGATCCACCTCTGGCAAGCAGACACGTGATCCCACTGTTTCAACCCGCACCGTCGTCTTCACACCAGTGCCACGCTAAGGATCAGCATGCCTACGATTTCCCTCTCCTGCATGGTCGCTGTCAGCCCGCTCAGCAACACCTCTCTGGTTTTCCCTCACTACGCCTGTTTCAGGCTACCAGGGTAAGACGTAGCATTCTCATGTCTCATTCGAGTCTCGCAATACTTCGTAACGCAGACACTTTTCATTAGTTTATCGCCTCCCGAACACTTTGGCCGTATATACATGCGCCACTCAGGTTCTAATGTTCAAGGACTTTTATCCGAACATTGACTTAGCTAAAACATCGTCACCTGTTTCTCCGAGGCGCCTTTAAACATAACATTGGTTCAGCAGGTGACCAGTTGTTGTGTAAGCGCTGCAAGGCGTATGTCAGAATCCAGTCAGCCTTGGAGGGATGTCTATCGTATAAATAGCAGGCATGTGCACTCAACTGCGAGCAGTGCAGCCCATCGTTAACGGGTCGTTTGGTCACCGCAGTTATCTATCTGCTTCACATTAGTTATTCGTCGCTAGTCAGCGCAGTATTCTTTGTCGTCTGAGCTGTATTATAATTTATGCTACCCAGGCCCGGCAGCACGGGCGGACACTTCAGTTGTGTCCCAGCTGTTCTGCAAGCCCCGTGTTTTACCTACATGGCCAACTCTTTTATATTCCTGCATCGATTTGGTACCGGAGTTTCCTCCATCTCCCTTATCGCGTCCTCTGCAACCTTGTTCTGCAATTAAAACAGTTTTTTATGCGCTGTTAACATCATCTATTTCAAACGCAACTTAAGCCCGGAGACGTTCACACCAGTCGCCAACGGCGTAGGAGCCGCTAGTATAACGCCAATACTTTCTGTAATTTAACCGACCGAGTAGAGTAGTGCTGCTGGATGCAGGTGATGTTAGCTTAGTTATGACTAATTTCAATACAACCCCTTAAGCTCGTTAACAAGACGCCCGTGACCATTGTCGTTGTGCGTGTTCAGCTACGTAGATTCATTCTGCTTGTTGTAATTTTGGAAAATCTCTGGCTCCATCTTCTTCTCACGGATCCCAGGTTCTCCCGGCGGCCGAGTTAAATCACACAGAAAATGAGTGTAGACATCTCAGAATTAGAGTTTAATCCAAAGAAGACGCACATGAATTTACAACAGAACTGCAGAACAGAGACATGCATTAATTTACCTGAGTCGAATGGAAGAAGGAAGCAAAGACGTGCTTAGACGTCTTTGGAGAATTACAAGAGCAAATCCGAGTAGTTACTGCTGTGTACAAAGTTTTATAGTAAAGGCGTATTCTAGACTTTTATTTATTCTAATAAGGCGTAGCTTTGCTCATCCAACCAGGAGTTGTCTCTGATCCTCTTTAGAGTTAGACACTCCCTGCAATTTGTTTTCAAGATCAAGCTCAAATTGTCACCTTTATCTAAACAAGTGGGAGCAGAGCTTCTCCTCTACTGGCCTGGACTCCTGCTGTTTCAAGGCTTTTCACAGATCAGTGTGAAAGCTGGAACTTCTCCTGATTTCCCACACAAAGGGCAGTTCAAAAGATCTCTGCAAACAATCTACTTTATCTACAGGTAACATAAAGGTTAACAGGACAGAATAAGTTATTAATCTGAGAACTATAATTAGGCTTTCCAATAAAGACATGGCAGGTTTTTAAAATTAGCATATTTTAAATTTACTCCTTATCATGACCTAACAGTCAATTCAATCAGCTAATCTCGTCTGGAGCAGGGGTTCGCGTCTCGGCTGGCCTTCTCATACCGCGGCATGAGGCATAAATTGTCATTCACCTAATTGTGGACTTTTACCCTGTTGCGACGCAATACGTGTAGTAGAGTGGCTTGCTAACGTAACATGAAGTCAACTAATAATTCCTCTTCAGTTCGGTTGAGTCTGTCCAGCGCTTCTGCTAATTATTAATCGGCCTTAAATTCTTGTTGACGAGGGCATTGTCCAATCATTGTTTCTTAAAAAAAAAAAAAAAAAAAAAAAAAAATTTTTTTGCTCGTGTCCATTCACTACTTATCAAAGCAACCTTAAATAGAACTGGTTTAGTCTCAATGTAAGACGTGGTTTTTTTTTTATTTAAAGCATTCGATTTATAGGTATTTTCCACATGCGCAATGTATAGTGGTTGTTTCATATTTCATTCCGGTAGCTCAGTTCAGAACAATCCAGAGATTTAAATGGTCTGGCAGTCGCTATTCCAGCAGGTGATCCTTTTCGTAGCTCAAGTTTTAGGTTTTTCTTAGCTGAACTCTGGATATTCCTGGTCTACTTGCTTCGCCGCTATCAACCAAGCTGTTCCATATTCTGATGTGTCCTGTTCAAGTCCCATGGGTCGCTTCTCAGTTTTTATCTCAAGATCTCCCAGAATCGGCAGATTATTTCCCAGGCCATCCTGCCTCTTTCAGGCTATGTAGTGTTAAGAGAGGAAAAATTCTTGAACTTTAAAACCTTTTGACTCGTTAAATCCTCTCTTATGCCCGGGTTCAGAAAAATGCTGTGCGCAAAGACTGAGATCACGCAGAGATAACAGCGTCACAATAATCAGCATTTATTCAAGACAGATGCATACTATCACCAGACAAACACATCACAAACCATCAGAAACCTCAGAGCACAAACAACACATGAATTTACCTGAGAGAGAAAAAGACAAAAGATGGAAACGACAAACAAAAAGCAAAGACGTCTTTGGAGAAGTTGCAAGCGCAAAATCTAAATTGTTACTTCTGTGTAGAAAGTTTTATCCTCTTGTATTTAATTTATTCAAATAAGGCGTACCTTTGCTCCTCCAACCAGGAGCTATCTCTGACCCTCTCTCAAGCCAGAAACCCCTGCCGTGTTTACGGCCTTTCACAGATGAGTGTGAAAAGCTACAACTTCCACTGTATTGTTTTCTCACAGACAAAAGGCAGTTCAAACGATCCTAGCAAACCATCTGCTGTAACTACAGGTAAAATAAAGGTCAATAGGCCAGAATAAGTCACTGATTCAAAACCACAATTTAGGCCATTTGAATCAAGACATATTAAGTTTTAAAACTAGCTTATTTTAAATTTATTTTCTCAACAGTAGTCGGGTCTTTCACTTACCCCGGTCCCACACTCAAATGTGCTCTTTCCAGTCTCACTTCTGGGCCAATAGCCTTTAGACTCTTACCAGTCATTCTTGTGGGTCTGTCACTACGGCAACCAGCTCTTGCAGGTATCCTAAAGCTCTCAGCCATTCTAGTCTAAACTCCCAACCCCATTGCCAGGTCCGTGTAGTTCATTCGAGTGGCACATCTCTACACGTCAAAGCTTTTTGATGAGTTTAGATAGTATTTTCTTTCTATTTTTCATTTTAAATTCAGTCTGTCGGGCATGGCCCTTTTTTGGGGGGGGATCTCCTATGTAGTTGGTTCAGCTTCACCTTCATTTCAGCAGCTCGAGTTTCCAGCTTTTTACGAAATTTTTCCACAGCCATAACCCGTTTCCTGAGGGGCTAACTCCGCAAGCAATCCCTAATTGTCGCTCTCATCAGTCGTGGGTTACTATAAAGCTGAACCTTCACCAGTCCGTTTCATGTCATCAACCGACTTTAATCTTATCTGTTTTTCACCCATGATCATTTTGACTGTTGTTGATGAGCTGTCTCCACCTCTGCCCAGTTCAGTTCAGCCGTTAAACGGCATCGCTCATTTCATGTTTAATCTCAGGTCTCGCTCTGTAACTTATTAGCGAGGGCTCCCTCAGTGCCTAGGTGAGCACTACGCATTTCGCTGGTGGTGGTTGGTCTTTTCTTGCCTAAGCAAGCATTCTTATCCAGTGATTTGTACCATTTTCCTTCTCACGCCTCCATGCTCCCACCTACATGTCGCATCACAAGCACTCTCCTTCTACCGCATCCTAAGTCTTGTGAGTCTCTTTATCATCTCACTGATTACTTCCCCTCTTGACTTTTCCTTCTCTCTCCATTGCTAACTCTTTTTCTGTTTTTTGGCTTTTCCTCTGTCCCTGCTGCTGGCCCATGTCCCAGCGTCTCCTGCCCCTGCTGCTGGCCCATGTCCCAGCGTCTCCTGCCCCTGCTGCTGGCCCATGTCCCAGCGTCTCCTGCCCCTGCTGCTGGCCCATGTCCCAGCGTCTCCTGCCCCTGCTGCTGGCCCATGTCCCAGCGTCTCCTGCCCCTGCTGCTGGCCCATGTCCCAGCGTCTCCTGCCCCTGCTGCTGGCCCATGTCCCAGCGTCTCCTGCCCCTGCTGCTGGCCCATGTCCCAGCGTCTCCTGCCCCTGCTGCTGGCCCATGTCCCAGCGTCTCCTGCCCCTGCTGCTGGCCCATGTCCCAGCGTCTCCTGCCCCTGCTGCTGGCCCATGTCCCAGCGTCTCCTGCCCCTGCTGCTGGCCCATGTCCCAGCGTCTCCTGCCCCTGCTGCTGGCCCATGTCCCAGCGTCTCCTGCCCCTGCTGCTGGCCCATGTCCCAGCCTTTCTCTCAATGTTGGCCCATGTCTCAGTTGGTTTTCTTTTCCCTCATACTTTTCAGTGTTGGCTCCCTTACAGTGGGCACCTATGCCCCATCATTCTCCAGTTGATGTCATCTAGCTGATCCTATCCCCAGCCTGGCTCCACACCTTCAACTATCTTCACTCTCACACCTCATATTATTTCGGCCCCTTCTCTGAGCAGGCCTTCATTCTTCAGCTGTGCATCATGATCTCATGAAAACCCCTCTATCAAATTTGATTACTCCTGCCAGCTTCTCTCCTTCTGGTCTTCTGCACTCCGTTAGTCTACAACCATATTGTACTTTTCTCCCTGCATTCTCAAGTCAGCACACGAGTTTTAGGTCTCACCTTTCCTCGGGCCTCGGCCCCGGCCTCGGCCCCTTTTTTGGGGGGAGAGCATCCCTAATCAGTTATCGGGATGTTCATCGAGTTCACATCAAATCTCAGCTCAAATCAGCTGCCGGGGCCCGAGCGCCAAAGAACTTTTATTCATTGCTGTCATTAAATCTTTTAATTGTTTCTTGTTCTCGTCTGAGTCTGTCCAGATTGAAATGGAGCTTTAGCAGAGGTTCAAGCTGGAAGACTCCGCCCCCTCCGTTCACCCATTGACGTCATGCTCATCCCCGTCTTCAGCCTGGACCTCACCCTGCACGTTCAATCAGCAATCAGGCTCTTCATAAGAGGATCCACACCCAAACCGTCAGATGCTTCCCAGCTGCGTTCAACCCACCACCTCCCCATCTCCACCCTCATCCTTCGGTTCTCCAGGATGGAACCCTTCCTGACCACCACCACCAGTGTCGGGCCCCGGGGGAGAGCATCCCTAATCAGTTATCGGGATGTTCATCGAGTTCACATCAAATCTCAGCTCAAATCAGCTGCCGGGGCCCGAGCGCCAAAGAACTTTTATTCATTGCTGTCATTAAATCTTTTAATTGTTTCTTGTTCTCGTCTGAGTCTGTCCAGATTGAAGCTTAAATATGCTTTATGGTTTAACCCAGGTACTGAAGGGGTTTGAATACATTTTCAAAGCACTGCATTTGTAAGACATGCTCTGTCATTCAGCTGTCTCTGAGTCACTCTGCTGATTGGTCTAATTCTGTCACATGACCTAGCGGTGCCTTTTTTGACTGAAAAACTCAGACCAGATGGGATGCTATGACACTACCGGACGCTTTGGCGGCCATGCTGGTGAGGCTTACGGTTCTGGACTCATCAGACGGATATTAACATTTCAAATGTTTGTTCCTCACACCAGTTGTCTTCTTCTTGGTGCGTCAGATCGTACGTATCTGTGTGCCGACTGAACTCGGAAGCAGAGGCTGATCTCTGATTAAACACTCATCGGAAATAAAGGGAACTTCCTTTTCTCCTCATTTGGCTGAGTAAGTGGCCATGAAATTCATTAGCTGCAGTTCCAGAATGAGGTTTTTCCTACCAGCACTACTGCAACACATCACAAGTAATGGTCTATTATAATTAAGATGTTTAGACAGAACTGTAGGGAGCTAAAAGTGAACAGGATGAACTATATGGTTTTTCTTCGGCTTTCTCGGCCATGCGTGGAGAGATTTTTCACATTTCTTCTGTACTTTGCCATCATATGCATAAATGAGTGTGAACTTTAGTGTGGGTGTGCTTGTGTGTGAAGGACAGATGGCATGTCACCCGTCTGATCAGAGCACAGTTCTTACCAGAGAAGTTCCTGGAGACGAGCATGGTGGTTAAGATGGCTCCCTTTAGTTAGAGAGAGAGAGAAAGAGAATTAAAAGCACCAATTTTGAAGTGCTAATACAGAAATAATTGTGGCAGATTTTTCAATATTTGCTCTTATGCATAAAAAGAGAAAGGTGGCATCTGTCTAGCCAGGCTTTTTGTGGATCTGTAACCCTAGAAAATTCTGTGGACTTTTATTCTGAAATTTGGACTATTATTGTGAAACCGCTTCTTTTATTACATCTCTGTCTCCAGGGAAACGGACTCTCAGGACTCACACTCTCTTCCACATTTTCTCCATTGGGAATTCATTCCCAAACTTTTTTTAAGCCCCTTTTCCTCCCAGGGATTTTGAATAAAGGAAAAGGAAAATCTGATGTTTTTGAAGAGTTTCAGTCCCAAATAAGAGATTTTTTTTACAATGCTTCCCATTGAAAAAATATGTGAAGGAAAGCTGCATATGTGATCAAATCACTCTGGATAAAACTAATCTCTATCTTTGCATATTATTGTCTTTGTGTGAATCTACTTGCCTTGATTGCCTGTCACTTTGCTGATCTCTATTTCTATAATGCTGCTGAGTGTGTAAAATAAAATGTAGAGCAATAGAAGAAGAAACAAAATGTCTTCGTGACATATTTAGTGTTTTCACACCTTAAGTTTCCGCCTGGCGTTAAACTTCTTCAGGCACTCGACCGTCTCCTGTCTGTGCATCATGGAGGCCACCGTTGAGCGTTGCTGTGGGGAGAGAGAGACAGAGAGATGCTGAAAATAAAACATAACAGCAGAGCAGCTTTGGCACTGACAGATTTATGTGGGCAGAAGCTGCAGGAGAGCCTCTGCTTTGCACAAGACATTTTGTTGATTCTGAGGCTCCCGAGGTATCAGGCCTAAACAGATTCATGTTGCTCTTTGTGGATTCTGGCCAAAGTATTTTGAGTGCTTTGCGAGGTTATGGAGCAGAGCCAGCCGTCTGTAAACACAGCAAACTGAACTACAAAGGCGAAATTTATTCAAGGGGCGATATTTGACCTCAGGAAGCTGCTGTTTGCAGCTGAATCTCAAAGCTGCTCAGAACCAAATAGAAGAAGTAAATCCTTCGTACAAACACTTAATTTTGCTTCACGATAAATTCCATCCCATCTTGAACTCTACGGTTGTTTTCCCACCTGATAGTCTGGTTGCTTTGGTTAAATTGGGGACCAAAACTGCAACATTTGTTCCAACTTCAGCTGCTGAAGTTCTCTTTCACACTGCACAGGGATAAACAAACCAAACACTTTGAAAAACCTGTTCTCCTCCTCGCCTGTGGAGGCGCTGCACCAAGAGCTACTGGAGAAAACGACACAAAAACCTCTGACGAAGACACTGAGCTCAACGTCCTTCTTCACGAAATTTAAACAAAAATGGAGTGGCGTGAAATTTTAGCAATTGTGGAATTTCTCTTTGGTAAAAGACCACGAGTCATTTCTAGACTAGCTTGTTTGTTTTGGTTGTATTTACCCAGAATGCCCTGCGCTGTAGTCCTCTTCCTGGTTTTGGACGGTCTGCGGTCCAGTTGGCAATCACATATCATTTCAAACTACACCAGAGTTCACTCCAACCAAACTGAGACATAGGTTTGCTTACAAAACCTTCATCTGGGCTTCCCACAATTGTTCAAAAGCTCATTTCTGAATATCAAAAATATCTAAGATGTCTTTCACCCATTACTCTGACATTTAGCAAACAGAAATTATTTGGGTAATCTTGACTGACCTAAATCAGAAAACGTTTAGTCTGATTCATTGTCTTCTTTCATACAATATGTGTAAATATCAAGTTTCAACTGTGCAAAACCTTGTCAGAGAGAAGTCACACTTTAGTATTTCTTTGACACTAATTGTCCAGAGAAAGCCGGGCTGGTATCTGCTCCAGTCAGGGATAGATTGCATGTTTGGGAACAGATGGTGGGAAGGCTTGGCAGCTTCCATCAGATGTTCTGAGACTCCCAATTAGGCCTTTACAAATTAGTCAAAGTGGAGGCGACGAAATATTGTTTTCTGTCAGCAGCAGCGGGGTTCTGGATGTGCGAACGCCACTTACGCAGACCCACGGGTGTTTCAGAGCCTCTTGGGCAGTGATTCTCTTGGCAGGGTTGATAGTCAGCATCTGGTTGATCAGATTTTTAGCCTCAGGAGTCACCGTGTCCCACTCTGGAGAGGGAAACTAATCAAACCCATACACACACACACACACGCACACATACACACACACGCACACACACACACACACACACCCCCCCACACACACACACACACACACACACACACACACATTCAACAAATATGTAAGCAGCGATATTTTTTCCATCTCAAGTCAGAGAAAAGCGAAGGAACAAACAAGCTCACATCGTACGCTCCGGCTTTGATCTGCTGGTAGAGCTTGTGCTGGTCTTCGTCCCAGAACGGAGGGTACCCGACCAAAAGAATGTAAAGGATCACGCCTACACACAGGAATACATCTGTCTAGAGTGACGGGCTAGAGAACAAGGAGGCGGCAAGCATGACGATGTAAACAAAGAGCTTACCACATGCCCAGATATCTACAGGTTTACCGTATGCCTCCTTCCTCAGTACTTCTGGGGACAAGTAGCCAGGAGTTCCTGCAAAGCCTGCAAACAGAAAAGAAGGGAAAGTAGGATGCACATTCTTATCATTTTAGATGAGATATTTATACAGAAGATACTTTTTTACAGGTACGTCTCAAAAGATTAGGATGTTGCATAAAAGTGAAAAATGTCAGTCACCTTGGTAAAGTGAAATGGTTCATTTTTATCAAGATTCACAGAACATAGAGTTAACACCGTCACATATAAATCAGCTAAAAGATTCCTTAATAAAAACATTTACAGGCAGATGATTCCTTGTCAAAATGAGTCAGAACAACCTTAAAGACATTTAGCGACATTAGCATCTTTAGCTTCATGTATTTCTTGCAACTGGTTCCTTGTGGCCTGGAGGCGATCAGCCTGTGGTTCTGCGTAGGTGTAATGGAAATCCAGGCTGCTTTGACAGCTGAATGAAGGTCATCTCTTGTTGGGTCTGATGTTTCTCATCTTGCTCTTGACAGCAGTCCATAGATTCTCTAAAGGTCAGGGGAGTTTGCTGGCCAATCAGGAACAGGAACACCATGGTCACTGAAGCAGCTTTTGGTACCTTTGGCATTGTTGATCGGTGCCAGGTCCTGCTGGAAAATCAAATCTTCTCCATTCAGTTCATCAGCAGAGGGAATCATGAAGTGCTCCAGAATGTCCTGGTAGATGGCTGTGTTGACTGGACTTCAGGAAATCCAGTGGACCAGAACCAGCAGATGACATGGTGACCCAAACCGTCACTGACTGTGAAAACGTCACTCTGGACTTCAACCAAGATGGATTCTGGTCCTCTCCACTCTTCCTCCAGACTCTGGGACATTTCACCAGCTGTTTGCTAATTGCTGCTGGCTAGTTTGAAGGAGCTGAATGGGAGGAATCGCAGGGGCAGATGTTTGTGACACACATGCATGAAAAAATCAAGGCAACACACCGGGTACGCTTACATATTAATGCCCCTTTAAGTGAAACAGGTATTAGTGTGCAAAACTTTCACCTGCAGCTAATTGGATCAGTAGTATGAACTAAAAACAAGTACAGGAGATTAAACGGTAAAGGTTGGTCTCTTATTCTGTCTCCATTTTTTCTGTATTTACTCACATTTCTAAATAAATTTCTTTCATAATATATTAAGTTATTAGCAAGTTGATTAAATTACACAATCACAACTGAACCACATCATTATCCCTTTGACTTGCACGACAGTTTCACCTCGGGACTGTTTAATAAATCATATTTAGCACTCTCCTTCTTTCCAGTGTTTAACTGGGATTGTGCTGCATTCCTCCAGAGCTGGAACCTTTCTGCCGCCGTCTTATCTTTAAAGATTAAACGATCTGGCTGCCTTCGCTCTCAGAGGCAAACTGTTCCTGGTGAGTCTTAATGAGTTTCCTCCACCTACCGGCAGCTTTACAACTCCAGCTTCCTGCCTCCGCTGGATCAATCAGCAGAAACTGTTTCACTTTAACCTCAAATATTGACACGTCTGGATTTCGTCTGGTTTGTCTCGTCGTTGAGCTGATTTGGAGATGGCGGACAAAGACATCTTAATCAGTTTGCTGGCAGCT
The DNA here is from genome assembly GCF_051168715.1 of Poecilia mexicana. NCBI lineage: Eukaryota > Metazoa > Chordata > Actinopteri > Cyprinodontiformes > Poeciliidae > Poecilia > Poecilia mexicana. Next base: position 2,680,571 of record NW_028263381.1, read on the forward strand.
ATATTTGACAGAGGAGAGATTAGAAAAATGGGACTCTCCATCTGTCTACAGAAAAAGCTAGCTTTCAGTGTTTTAACACAGAGAAAACCGGTGATGAATAAAAAAAGCTAAAAAAATAAAATAACAACAATAATAATAATAACAACAATAATAATAATAATAATAATAATAAACATTCCCACAGCAAAGAAAGTGAGTAGAAATGCTTTCCACTGCAGCTAAGAAATGCTTCAGACAATCACAGCAGTGAGTGCTGTTCAAAAATGCATGACATCCAGGCAGAGCTTTTACTTTGGCGCAGCCTCTTTATGCATCTTTGCCTTGGCTCTGGACTGACAGGAGGAAATGTAGAGCACTTGTTTCAGTCTGTACAAGCACTTTTCATCTCTGCAACCCATTTAGGTTTGCTTCCTGAACAGAAAACCACCAACTTTGTTTTAAAATTCTTTCTTATTATTCTTTAGGTAATATAAAGAATATTACCTAAACCAAGCCTGCTGGTCTCCTTGAACCTCTATAGCCAGTCCAAAAAAGAAAAATACTGTGCAAAACAGAAGATGAAAGGCCTCCAACTGGACCATTTGTTAAGAGGAGAGGAAGAAAAAGTGCTCAGAGGAGGAGCTTGGTCCTAGAAGGCGGAGCTATGCTCACCCACACGGCTGAATGGTTGTCATGGAGATTAAAGGATTTCTCAAACATGCATGAAAGAATCAAGGCAATACTGCACATGTTTTTGATGAGGGAATAACATCATGACATGATGTAAAGCTAAAAAATGTTGATTTTACGTAATACTGACCCTTTAAAATATTAATAATAGTAGTAATAAAAAAGTTTTTGCTCTCATTTTAGTTTTGGAGTAAATAGTCACAAATATTGAGCCACTTTTACTCTAGCTAAAAAATAACCGATTAATGATAAAACATTAGAAACTGTGGACCTGTCTTGTCGTTTTCTGTTTTGTATTTATGATTTAAAGATCAATTTTCTACAGATATCTGACAATTTAGTGGATTTCAATGAAATCTTCCATCTTTCCTTTCATTATTTACCAGATAAAATAAAAATGCCACAAGAAGTTTCTCTTTAAATGCATTTTCTCTAAATATTTCATAAAGCTGCAATATTTAACTGCTCATTAGTGACTTTCCGCATGAACGAACTAAGCCATTTTAAATTAACTTCTTATTTAATGGAAACACAGCAACTGTGAAATTGTGTTTTATTGATATTAGTAGAATATAGACAAAGAATTGCACACATTTGTAATGGAAATGCATCTATTTATAAAATATAAACCAGTGTTTTTATGACTTCACCCTTTTGGATGACTTGTATGCGCACACGCGCGCGCGCGTATATGTGTGTGTGCATGCGTGTGTGTGTGTGTGTGTGTGTGTGTGTGGGTGTGTGCATGCGTGTGTGTGTGTGTGTGTGTGTGTGTGTGTGTGTGCGCGTGTGCGTGTGTGTGTGCATAACTTACCAAACCAAGCCTGCTGGTCTCCTTGAACCTCTATAGCCAGTCCAAAGTCAGCCAGCTTCACAGCTGCGTTCTTACACTTGCTGGCCAGCAGCAGGTTCTCAGGCTGCAGGCGTAACAAACACCACAGACAAACAGTCACATCAGTTCTGCACCATGGAGCAGAACGTTGGCTTTGCTAGCAGAGCAAGGCTGGGATCTGAGCAAAGCAGTCCACTTTGACCAATGACCGGGTCAGGAAGGAAAAACTCCCTGAAGAAATCAACAACCTAAAGAAATCAGCGTGGTTTGATGGCGAATGGGCGGTACTTTTCCACATTCTGTCACAATAGCCACAATGTTTAGTGTGAACTTCAGCATTTCAGCATTTACAGCAACCCACTGCCTTCAGAAGCCACCTCTTATTTATTTTTTATTTTTAGAAATGGTAATGTAATAAATAGCGCATTATGTAAAGTGATAAACTATCACAAGGCATTGTGTTGATCCTAATCATCGTACTTCTAATAACAGTCATGGTGTAGAACCCATATATGAATTTAAATTTATGTTTTGGTGAATAAACGCCAGACTTTTGATCATTTAGTCGCCTTTTCAGACTCACAGCCTGAACCCTGGTCTCTGAGGCCCAGGGTTCAGGCGATTCAAAATGCATTCAGGGGTTTTCTTACATTTTGTGTCGATTATTGCATGATGCAGGTTCAGTGATGTTACATTTTAAAACCCTGCTTCATTACATTGTTACATAATGCAGCGGTACGTCGGTGTGTCTTTTGTTTTGTTTCTGTGTATTTTAGTCTTTCTTTGTGACTTTCTCTCTCTTTGGTCTCTGGTTTTATACCAAAACATGAACTATTTATGTCCTTCGTGTCTATAGAACACCTCCATGTTTGTTTTGCAGGTTTGTTCTTTTCATTTCTTCCAGTGTGTAAAACCTGATTCAAAATTGTAAATATTTTCTGTTATATAATTAAAGACAACACATTTACATTGATAAAAGAAACTATCCTAGTCTGACCCTTGCGCCCCCAAACTCCTGCCCCTTATTGTTTTCATGGCATTAAAGGAAGCTGGGTTATTCCAGCATGTGAGGTCTAATAACAGCTGTGGATGCTGCAGACTGACAGATGGCGTTTAAAGCTTTTTTGCTGTTTTCTTTAATTCAGGACGAACAGAAGACAGCTTGTCTGTTTGAGGTAGTGGTGTCTGTGCTGTTCTGATGCGGAGTTAATGATGAGGCAGAGGAAAGACACACTGACTGTTCTGATGAGTTAAACAGTAATCTGCCTAAAGAGGAGCAGCTAGCTGTGTGTTTACCTCCAGCTGGAGCACAGACACCACGCCACCTGCTGCTGGCTGATCTCAACACTTAAGACAAAAACATTCATTCTTTCCTCTTCAGTCAGCTGCCAGCCAGTCTGCAGCTCACTGAGAAGGTTTCTGTTTAAAGGAAGTTGCTCCTTTCTACTCTCACCCTGTGCTTCCTCTGTAGCGTCAAATCTAAATTTTCATGCAAACTTTTGGTTTTATTGGAAAATGTTTTAATTTCTGGAATCTGACTATATATGACAATTCACCACCAAACACCTCAGTGGAAATCAGAAGCACCTGTTTGGGATTGTAAAGTTACACAACTACAGTGAGCTTTTAAATCTCTACATATGGTGCTGGTTTATTAAGTCTTCATTCTCTTTCTTCTGACTTCTTGCTCTTAATCAAATCACCAAATAAATCTTGACCTTATGAACTCACACTGGTGCTTTGCTCTCACTATTTTTGCTGTTCTGTTTATTTGTCACCACTGTTCTGCAAACTTTGGCTGCATCTTTGGTTGCTCAGGTTAACTCAGGATTCAGATGTTGCCAATAATAATTCAGTTTCCACTATTGATCACAATAAATCTATTTTTATAATTCATAACTCTTATTCCTTTCTGCAACGTAAAGAGCTGATCGATAAAGAGAATCTAGTCCTTCTGATAACTGATCATGAGTTGTTACTATGTTACTATGGTAACATGATGGAGCTCATCGAGCAGAGTTTGTAAAACACGAGAACTTTCACAAATCAAAGACACAGCATTCCTTCCCTGTCTTTGACGTTTACATTTCCATGTAAAACACGTTTGGTCCCCCAGCTGGGGTTGTTTTGACAAGCATTAAAAATAAATGTGACATCAACGTTTACAACCCACTGTCAATTTGATTATTAAATGAATTTTTTTTTTATTATCAGGTTGCTCAGTAAACTTTAGGACTAACTTGATAAAAACTTGTTGACAAATTTCCTCCCATGTCCAACAGTGATGTTATAGTTTACTGACACACCCTTAATTACAGCTCTGTGTTGCTATGGTAACATGACATTTCCATTTGCTTGTCGTCTGCTGGGTAAAAAAAAAAACCATGTTATTAAAAATGAACGATGTCTTTCAAAACAGTCTGTTTGGTAGGAAACATGCAATCCAATGAAGAGCATCCACAATAACTCAGATTGTTGGCAACATCTGTATTTTCTGTATTTTCATGCATTCGGGCCCAGAGACGGGAGCAGACATGCTGACTGTTGGACACGTTCACTACACTTACCACGTCTCAACATCCAGCACCAGTCAGACAAGGTGGAGAAGGAAGGACGAAGGAAGAGAGTCTGCAAAGTTTCAGCCCAGCTCAGTTAGCAGGTGACTGCTATCTGAAATATCAGCATCCATCACCAACTGGCACAGATTTCTGGTTTAACAACAGATTTAGTTGTGTTTTATTTTGGATTTTTAAAATGTCTTCCAGTTCCAGCATGGAGTGTTAGTCTGTACAAAATTAAAGTTCATTAGTCTTGCACTATTACGGCATTTTCAATATATTAGTTGAAAACTGCATCAAAATGAGGCAGCTTTGATGCAGTAATTATTGCAATTATTGTTTATCGCAATAATTTCTGGGACAGTTTATCATCCAGCAAACTTTGCTATCGCGACAGGCCTGGTCACCAGTATAAATAACTTTTCTTCAGCTGAATGAAGTTAGAAAAGGCACAGACGCTCTTCCTTTGTTCAACAACTGACTCGCTTGTCCTGAACTGAAAACAGTAGTTCATAGTTCACGTCTCCTTTTTTTTCTGATTTCAAAATTAAACAGCACACACACACACACACACACACACACACACACACACACACACACACACACACACACACACACACACACACACACCCACGCACACACACACACACACACACACACACCCCTGCAGGTGACTCACCTTGAGGTCTCTGTGTACCACCCCCATCTGATGACAGTGGAGCACGGCCTCCAGGATCTGCTGGATGCAATGACTGCATGCAAACAGCAGGGGGAGCAGGTTAGTCCAAACACACTCAGGCCCATCTCATCTTGGTCACATTCATGCAGAGGCTCCAGCCAGCCACCAAGATCCCCCAACAACACACATACACGTATTGCCACTGAGAAGGATCACTCTCAACACACACACATACACACACACAACCTGCCTGTGTGAAAAAACTCAGACAGGCGACACACAGTGAGACTCTGCGTGGGAGACCCTCACTCTAACCTGCGTTTTTCACAGTAATTTATTCACAAACAGCCGCAGCGCCACATTTGACTTCCAAGTTTCAAATCTCTGCTTTTTGAAAATCCCTACCTATACACCCTCTCTCTCTGCTCTCTCTCTCTCTCTCTCTCTCTCTCTCTCTCTCTCTCTCTCTCTCTCTCTCTCTCTCTCTCTCTCACACACACACACACACACACACACACACACACACACACACACACACACTGTCTCACACATACTCACTCTCTTTTGGTCTGGGGCTCAGCAGGTCCTGTTCCCAGGACCGACAAGAACTGATCATTTGGGTTTAAAGTAGTGCAACAAGAATCCCAAAAGCAAAAAAAAAAAAACCCTGTCTGCAGACGCACACAGAGGCAGACAGACAGACAGACAGACAGCAGGCACAGGCAGATTGTTTTAAAATCACAGGCATGTTCCAAAGACACAAGCATGTAAATGCAGGGACACGATACGACACAATGAGACACACACACCTTGAGGTCCCTGTGCACTATGTCATGTTGGTGGGTGTAAGACACACTGTCTAGAATCTGATGGATACAGTGACTGCGGAGACAAAACGACAGGGTGAACAGCAGGTAAAAGAGACGACAAGGAGAAGGACAGGGTGGGAGGAGGACGGGATTGGACAAGGGGGTCTTCAAGAAAGAAAAACTGACACAGTAACACACAGATTACACTCCACAGGGATTTAAGCGTCCAGCTCTCGGCTCTTGCAAAGTTTTCAACAAAATATAGATAGGCTTTTGCGGCTGCACTCTGCATTCTGTTGACTGGACAGAGATTTCATTTGTGTTTACATAAATGCTTTTTGGTTCACATTTTTGAAATATGTGTACAATTAAGGAAATAAGAATACTTTTTTTCTTGTTTTATGCTGACACACAAAATGGTGTTTGACATTCCAACTGGTACAACAACGAGAAACTATTTTCCTAGCCAATAAGTATTCCTTTGGATGATGTAGCAACCTGATCCAGAAAGCTCAGGAACATTCTGAGCTCAGAACATTGTTGATTTACCCAAACTGGGTTTTGTCTGACAATCAAATTTTTTTCACCCTATAGACTAGTAATGATAGCAAAAGAGAAAATTATTATCTATTTCAGGTCATGGTTTGTTACTGTCATGTCCAGCACTGCAGAATTTGTTCCGATTCCCAGAAGTCCTGATGAGATGTGCCGAGCACAGATAAAATACTGATCATTTAGTTGTATGACTATCAACATAAATGCATATGGCCCTAATACCGCCCCATACATCATTGCCATCATACATGCACCAGCTTGCAAATAGCACTAGTTGTTCATGCTCAACTTTTTGTCACAGAACCTCCTGACAAGAATAAATATAAAAGATTTTCTTGGATTTAAGTGAACAGAATATATAATTTTGTCATTTGGGTGGACTGAGACCTCAGCAGAATGCAAATGGAACACAGGAAAGAATTTCAGTGAGAAACTTTGGGCAGGAATACAGGCAAGTTCTTCACGCTCCCACACACAAACATCCACTGACACTTACACAGTTAACATAGAATGAAGGAAACAACATGGGTGACACATGGGAAGATCATGAAATGCAGAAATAATGCCCTTTGAAAGAAAGTAACCAGTAATCATCATCTGTTTGCATCAAGATTCTGCTGACTGACCAGTTTATATTTCTGATGTTCTGTTGGAATAACTTTATCTATAATAGTTCTAGTCAGAAGCTTGTGTCCTCTCGACCTCAAGAGTTGGATGGATGAGCTTGGAAAACACCACAGATTCCAGGATTATTCATTCATGCTAGTGATACAAGTGCATTGCATTTAGGGTATTCCACTGAGTTTGGATATGATTTTTATGATGTCTTGGTGTATTATCTGCAGTACACAGGATTCTGCACTTGTACTGTATGGAATAGCAAAGAGTACTCCAGGCATATTCTCTGCCCCCTGAGCTCAGGTATTGATCTAATATGATAAAATACCAATTAGACACTATAGTGTACTTCATGCAGACAGTGCAGATAGTAGAACAGAGCTTTTCCTTCACAAAATTCCTGAGGAGAACATGGGAATAGGATTGTCAGGTCTTCATGTCTTCCGTGGACCTGAAGAAGGTTCATGATTATAATCCTTGAGGTATCTTGTGAGGGTTGCTGCGGAGCCTGCTTCCTGCCTGGTTTTCAAAGGGCTTCCCTATCCTTTTATAATAAAAGTTATAGTAAAAGCTGTGTCCACATCCTCAGCATGAAGTTGAGTTTGTTCCCACCGCAGGAAGGACTAATTCTGTCAGGGTTGCCTCTTTATCACTGACCCTTTTTTGTGGTATTCATGGACCGGCCTCAAAGCGTACCTATGAATACAAGGGTGTCTTGTTTGGGAATTTTAGGATCTCATCTTTGCCTTTTGAAGATCTTATGATCCTGTTGGCCTTAAAAGCCATGATCCTCAGAGCATACTGGAGGGTTCACACACAAATGTAAAATTGCTGGATGGGAGAAGAGTCAACTTCTTTGAGTTTGAAGATTCATAATTGGAGGGCAGTTTAGAACTAAACACTTTGGTTTGGGGGTCAGTTTCTGCTTCAGGATTTGGAGTTTTGTTCAACAAGACAAGTGAGTAGAGGATGGGGTGTGAGATAGATGGACAGACCATGGCCTCTTCTGAAGAAGTGAGGATACTTCCTGGGTCTGTCTTTGTAAAAAACAAAAGCTCAGACAGAAAGTGAAGCTCCTGATGTACTGATCCGTCTGCACTGTCAGCCTTACTTATTGTCCTGATAAATGGATCATGACCGAAAGATACAATCTCGGAAACAAGCTACTGAAATGAGCTTCTTCTTTAGGATGGCAATGATTCAGTCTTAGTGATGGAATGAGACGCTCCTGCTCCTCTGTACTGAGAGGAGTCAGTCAGTGTCTGATGCCACTGGGGCGCCTTCCTCTAGAGCAGGGGTGTCAAACTCCAGTCCTAGAGGGCCACTGCCCTGCAACTTTTAGATGTGCCCCTGCTGCACCACACCTGAATATAATAATTAGGTCTTTAGCAGGACTCTGGAGAACTGATCTACACATGGAGGAGGTAATGAAGCCATTGCATTCCAGTGTTTTGTACCCGTGGCACATCTAAAAACTGCAGGACAGCAGGTCTTGAGGACTGGAGTTTGACGCCTGTGCTCTAGAGGTATTCTTGACAGATGCATCCCATTGGGTGAAGACACTGGGGCAGACCTAGAACTTTGTAGTCTGCAAGTTCTACTTGCAATACTTTATTGTCTTGACCCAGCTGACTGACTTGAACTTGCAAGACTCTTGAAAGTTCAACTTCTAGTGATTTACGTAGAGCTAAATCACTCAAATTGATTTAGGTCTACCTCCTGAATGGCTACAGTATGAGCATATTCCATATTACGTGTAAAGGGTGTTCCTTCTTCTATTCCTTCCAAAATAAAGTGAGGCTGAGGTCAGTGTTTCCTTATCCTTGTGACCTGAAGGCAACTAATGGACGGCTGAAGGGAACATTTTGTGTCGCTGCTGTAACTCTGGATCCTGACTGTACACGGATACTCCTGCTGTTAGAATATTTGATTCAGGGTAAAGTATGATCTGTAAATTTAAAACCAGCAAAGTCACTCTAAGAATGACATTACCTTTCAATAAATGTGCTTTTCCATTAGAATGAACAAAAACGAGCCAGAAAATGTGGCAACAGGTGCGAGGAGTGACAAGAAGGCGAAATATGACATATATTTATGGGGTTTTGAGAATAAAGCAGCTAAAATCTCTCATTATCCCTGCTTCTCTGTTCCTTTCAATGCTCCTGTCCCCTTCTATTCTTCTTTCTCGCCTCCACAAACCGCCTCCTCGCTCAAATTGATTTAGGTCTACCTCCTGAGGGGCTACAGTGTGGGCGTGTGTGCACTTTTTGTTTTTTTGTTTCGTATGTGTGTGTGTTGTTCTCTCTGTAAATTCTGAATCTGGGTGGGGGAAAGCTCCCTTCGACCTCCATTTGCAGTTGGGCTCACGTAAAAAAAAAAAAAAAAAAAAACTGTGCAGAGGTGGGATCCATCAGAGATCACAATGCGCAAAAACAGGAGAGGGAGACGTCTACGCGCAATGTGTCAAACATTTTCTGCCTAAACGAGAGGAGAGCAAACTCTCCGGGCTGCTGGAGGACTGCAGAGGCTGGAGGAGCGACACATGGAGGGGAAGGATGCAGAGGAGAGGGAGCGGAGGTGTGTGGGTGGGGGGAGGAAGGGGGCGGGGTGTTACCTGGCGTCTGCTTCGCTGTAGTACTCCCTAGCCACGATGTCCTCAAACAGCTCCCCTCCTGTCACCCTGAGAGACGGAAGGGATGGAGTTTGAAATTACACACTTCTGCTTTATTCACACACACACACACACACACACGCATTCACGCACACACACACACGCACACACACACACACAGGAATAGGAGGGGGATGTCCTCATTAGGGGGAAACCCCGGCTGCAGGATTCTCTCTGACAGTGTTGCCATGGAGACTAGCTCCAGTGCGGGGGAGTTGTGGCTGCACGCATGTGTGTGTGTGCGCGCGCGTGTGTGTGTGTGTGTGTGTGTGTGTGTGTGTGTGTGTGTGTGTGTGTGTGTGTGTGTGCGCGTGTGTGTGTGTGTGTGTGTGTGTGTGTGTGTGTGTGTGTGTGTGTGTGTGTGTGTGCGGGAGCCGCAAGCAGTGAGGGGAGGGTGGGTGTGTGTGTGGTTATGTAATGTGAGAGGGGAGGTAGAGCGAGGGAAGCGGGGGGGGGTGGGGGGGGGAGAGAGAAGGAGAAGGAATGCAGAGATGGGGATGTAAAGTAACGCATGGAGGTGATGGAGGGCTGAAATCAGTGCAGAGCAACGCAGGGAGCAGGTTTAGAGACTTACAGGTCAAAGATAAGGTAGTGGAAACCTTCCTCTGAGATGCTGTCATGGAGACGAACTGCAAAAGAGGCATAAAGATCATCCATAAACTGAAGCACACATCATGTCTGTCTTCTTTAGAAATTAGAGACACACCGATACAATATGAATATCTGTATCGGACCCGATACAACAAAAAAAAATCTGAGATCAGGTATCGGTGACAATGTTCCTGATCCACAAGGGCAGATCTGCCCAGTCTAATTCTATGCTTTGTACTCTGAGTGTTATGGTTTATTTATTTTACATTATATTTAAAATTCCTAATTGAAATTTCTGAACCATTTGAAAGGAGGTTTGTTACGGTTTCATTTTACACGTTTGACCAAGATAGCCCACCTATTGATTTTGTTAGATTCAGTTTCTTTATTATTTATTTTCCATTGGCTGTTCTACTCCTAATTGTTCTGATTGAACAAATTAACGTTGTTTTACATGTTTGACCAAACCTGTGAAGCTATTGGTGTATTTAGGTGTGCTGTATTGATGCAGAGTTATCAAATACATTTGTAATTCAGAACATTTATGTCTGTGTTTAAAAAAATAAGCATTTTTCTGTATCGGTATCAGCTGATACTGAACCTCAGATATCGGTATTGAAAGTAAAAAATGTGGATCGATCCATGTCTGTTAGAAATCCTCTGTATTTACATCAAGCTGCTCTGTCAGTCGAAAAGCTGATGAATGTTTCTGAGATTAGGCTGAGACATTTCCTGTTTCCATCAAACGCCGATCTGCGAGTTGTCGCAGGTTGACACATACAAAACCCAAATGTGTTGACTCTGTCACAACTACGCAATGGCGCTCGTTGCAGTCTGAAAACCCGACTCAAATGGAGATGGACAAACGATGTGCCTGCAGGATTTCTGAGCTGGATCCTCCCGAAAGTCTCACGTCAGCTTTCACTTGGCTTTGTGTTTCTTTAATAAACATGGACAGGGTGGAATCTGTTAGATCATTTTATATAGACTAAAGATAGATTCAAAAAGAAGTACAACCCTAATTCTTTTTTTTTAATTAAATCCTGATACTCCAGATCAGGGATCTGCGGTCTTAAAATAAAACAGTCAAATAAAATTCACAAATGTCACACAACTTTTTGGAAAATGACCACTTATCATTTTCTGCCATCATTTTTAAACAACCAACAATTTATTTCTATTTTTAGGATTTAAAACAAATATAAACATAGCATTTAGCAAAACGAGGATGGACTTTTTTTGTCTTTGGGATGGAAATGGTTTAAAAAAACATTAAAAAGCACATACATTTCAACCTAATGACAATAAAAACATACCTAAAAACATATTACTGGTTCAACGCAGACATTGCAGAAATAAACTTGAAAACTGTTAAAACCTTGCATTTGTTTTTAGCTGTTTTTTTGTTTTGTTTTTTTTTTTTTTCATTTTTAGTCAAAACTATTGATCTCCATTGTGGAAGAGTCACTTGTTACTTCTTTTTGGGCAGCGACAGTACAGGTAAAGGTACACTAAAGCACAGCTTAGGACCGGATCTTTGTCTTCTTCAAATGATTTTTTCCGTAAAGTTGCTCCTGTTCAATTAGGAGGCAACCTTGAGATAAGAAGCAGATATAGTTTGTCTTTTTATTTTACCTCAACACATTTAATGTTGGCATTAAATGTGATGTCTTATTGGTAAAAGAGCATAGCTTCTAAATGATCAGGATTTGGAAAGGCTCACCGATGTTGGGGTGTTTGAGCAATCTGCAGATCCTGGCCTCTCTCTCCAGCTTCTGGTGGTCTGAAGGAAGAGAGCAGAACAGAAACGGTGGATGAGAAGCAAACAGCAGCCCAAGGTTTACTGCGCTGAACCGATCCGGTTAAATGAAATGATGGCTTCAGGTAGTAAGCTTGGTATTAGTGCTGTTTATATTGTTGTAATTTTATGACTTTGTACAGTGATTGCAGACTGCACAAGGACTTTTAACGTATGTTTATGATAATAGTTGGCTTTATTAAGTTACGTGCTCGGCTTAAGCTAGATATGATACAAAGCATATTTTATTAATGTTTTTTTGCACATTGCCCCTGTTTTAAATCGACTAATAAACTAAACTAAGAAAGAAAACACAAGATGACTCAAACAGCTACAGACAATTGGACAGGGAATTGAATCAAGTTTTTATACATTATCCAAATTTTATGATTACATTCATGTTTATTAGTTCCTGAATGCAGCTGACTTCAGATGGAATTACAACTACACTGCAAAAACACAAAAACTTAGTTGGTCTATTTTCTAGTGCAAATATCTTAGAACACTTAAAATAAGACAAAACTAACTTACAAGTAACTTTTCAGCAGTATAAAGCAGCTTTCTAAGTCAATAATTCCTTAATATTGATGAAAATGTACAAGTTCCACTGTCAGATTCTGCCACTTATAACACAGGAAAAATGTCTTGATATAAGTAAAATAATCTACCAAAGGAACTAGTCATTTTTAAGTAATACTAAGAAATTATTTACTTAAAACAAGCTTCTACTTCTTGATAAAAAGTTACATATAAGTTATCTTATTTTAAGCATCCTAAGATATCTGCACTACAAAGTAGACCAACAATACTTGGTAAAATTTTGTGTTTTTGCAGCCAAAAGAAGAAGAAAAAGAAGAAAACCTTTCAAAACAACACAGAAAAACAGGGAGATTTGAGGAACACTAGAAAGTAAAAAGTGTCAGAAATGAAATGAGGAAATAAAACAAGAACCAACATAACAGACAGAGCAGAACGAGGTCAGAAAGGACAAAAAGGGAACCAAGAAAACAGCAGAAGTAAAAACAGCCTAACACACAAAACAAAGAACAGGAAAGAAAGCGAAGGAAGATGAGGAAGCAGAAGAGGAAGAAGAATAAAACAAGAAAACAAGCAGAAAGAAGAGAAATAGAAAGATGGAAAAACAAATATAGGCAAAAGGTCAAAACGAGGCAGAGGTGAGGAGGAGAGAATCTTGAGGAGATGTGAGGTCGAGTTACCCCCCAAAAATCTGTTTTTTACCCAAATGACAGCTGGTCCTGCCCTGCAGCTCACACACACACACACACACACACGCACACGCACACGCACACACACACAGAAGAGCGTGCACATACACAGCTGTTTCAGCCACAAAATGAGAAGCAGTAAAGGACTTCATCCTCCCAGAGCAGAGGCCAGGACGGAGAGCAGCTGTCATGTCTTTAATAAAGGTGCCATGACTCAGCTCAGTCTCTGCTCTGAGTGTTAATAACACCACTGCTGCTATTTTCAGAAGTTCTCCGAGGCGCTCGTTCATTATTTGATGAGCATTATATGAGTGGGAGAAGAAAAAGCAGATGCTGCTTCATCACAGTTGGACTGACAGGGATGGAATTACATCTTAAAAATGAGGAAAGAGGAGAGAAATGTGAATAAAATCGGATACTGTTTGCCTTACATGCCATGCAGTCCTGTGAAAAATGTTTAGCGCTAACAGGTTTCTGCTGTTTTTTTGGGGGGAGGGGAGGCGGTTTGCTTTTGTTTGTCTCATTTAAATGTTCTGGATCGTCACATAATACAAAATATAGTTTTTGAAAGATTTAATTTCTTGGGGTGGGGAAAAGCGACCCGAACAAACCCTTATGTGAGAAAGTAATGGTCTTCTAAGCTAATCACTGGTTGAGCTAACCTTGGCTAACGTCCAGCGTTACCTTCAACTGGAAATATGGACATTTTGGCCAACTGTCCTTTTCGTTTTCGTGCATGAACAATATGTTTAAGATCAGGCTGCATCATCTGAATCATATTTAAGTCCAGGCTTTGAATAGGCCACTCCAAATCCTTCCTTTTCTGTTATCTCGGTACTTCAGCGGTAGACTTAGCTGGTGTACACTTGAGCAAAATAAAGATAAAAAATATCTATTGACAGCACTGTAACTACTGTCGGCTTGCAGTTTGTTGTAAAAAAAAAATATGGCCGTGGAGTTTACATAAAAACTATGTAAAATAACAACAGAAAAATATTGTAAAATGGAAAGCGTATGTTTTGTTTAATTCACAGTAAACCTTTGTAAAATGTCAAACAAAATGTGTGTGTTGTTTTTACAGAAACAATATGTGAGTATAATCAATTGTATCTGTTAAAACGACAAATGGTGGTTAAAAAAAGTCATAACAAAACAATTCTGTTAATATAACATTCAAATATTGGAAAAACTAAGAAAACAATATTTTTTTATTGTGTATTTTTCACTTCATAAACGTTTTCAACGTTTATGTAGAAAACTCGTATGCAAAATTAATATTTAATTTTTGTAAACTGAACTGATTGTTCATGTAATTCAGCTGCCATTTCAATCACTGTAAATTCATTCACGTTTTTTTAAATAGAGTTATTTACTTAATATCTGTGATTTTCATAGGAAAACTCTGGTAACCATGGCCGTGAAAACGACTGTTGTTTCTTTTCTTCTTCTTTTTTTAACAGCGTATGTACCTTAAAGCTTTTCATTTTAAAATGAAAAATGAATCTGTTGTGTTTTCTGTGGAACAGACGTGGAGGCTTTAACAAACAGGTGCTAGAATATGCTAATGTGGAGCTTTGAGGATCCAGGACACCGACTGACGAGACGCTGCTGCGTCTGCGCAGTCACCGCGTGACTTTTCTTTTCCTCACCTCTGGCAGAGAGCTTTTTGGTGTTGATGATCTTGGCCGCGTATTCTTGGCCTGTGCAGAGTTTGACACAGCGTCGTACCACCGAGAAGGCCCCCCTGGGAGACAAGAGACAGCACAAAGGAAGGAAGAGACGGGTCAGCCGCCGCTAGAGCTTTGTCAGCATAGAAACGGCCGTCTCAGCGGTCAGATGCTGACCTGCTGGGCCCAGGGGCGACGTCAACAGGAAGCCCGTGAAGGATGTCAACACGCCCTGATCCAGGAGTCCAGTCCTAATCTGTCCCTCGGTTTGCTGGGCCCATCCAGATTTTAACTAAAGTCGCTAGCTGTCACTTTTCTGACACTCACAAGTTCCCTCTTGTTCTCACTCTCTCCCTCTGCCCAGACACATCTCGCTCCAAAAGCAGAGAAGAGCGATTTTCACAACCCTGCCACTTGTGATTGATTTGTTGTAACTCTTTTCTTTTTGGGGAAAGTAGTTTAAAAGTCTGCTTGAACTGTATTGTGTGCTGCTTCTTCCAAAGTATCAAAGTGAAAAGGTGTGCGTCCCTAGCTAGAATTGAATGTTCGGAGGACGTCTGTGAACGTTGTCTTGAGCGTCCGCGGATTACGTTTGGACGACGTCCAAATAAAACTCCAAAAGACGTCCGGAGGACTTTCTATTGAACGTCCACCGGACGTTCGGGAGGACGTTTCCCAACTAAAAACTGACCACTATTAGACTTTCAGCGGACGTTCAGTTAAATGTCCGCCGAAAGTCCGCTGACAACTTTGTAACTGCAATTCAACCTGGAAAGACTCATATACACACACACACACACACACACACACACACACACACACCCACACACACACACACACACACACACACACACATACAAACAGAGAGTGTTATTAGAAAGTTTAATTGACAAATGAAAGTCTTTGGCGCTCAGACCCAGGAGGAAGACAATGCGCTGATAACCGCTGTCAGAGAGAATGAGCCGCTGTGTATGAAAATTACAAACATCTCCCCTTCTTGGGCCCGGAAACTGGTGGTGGAGAGGATGGTGAAGACTGAATGGGCATAGAAAAAACCACACCTGAAGGTGGAGGAAGGTTGAAGCTCAGTCAATGAGCAGAAGCAGATGAACAGCTGGGCCTTATCAAAGGATAATGATTGGAGGAGGAGACCATCACTGATAGGTTGGAATCAAGGCACATGATGACATCTTTGGTTGGGCAGGTTAGATGAATAGAGTCTTCCATTTGAATTTACGCCTAGGCTTCATAACTCCAAATGGTTAGACAAGCACTAAGTAATGACATTTGTTTTAGACTGATCAGAGAAAGATCCATCATATAACCCAACCAAATTCACCAGAGTCAAGATTCCTCAAGATTCAGACATCAAAAATTGATTTATTTGTCTCCTTTAGATCACGCAAACCTCCTAATCCCTTCCAAATGTCCATGTTGGACTTTAGGTCAACTCAACTTTCCAGGGGGTGTCCTGATGTCAAGATGTGTCTGAATGTCTGACAATATGTGTCCAAGTATTATGCAAAATATCAAATTCACAAATGATATTCAAAGATTTGAATATCATTACCATCCTACAATAACAGCCTGTCATTTTTTTAGGAATATGATGATGTTATTCACAGCCTTAAATATAAACTAAAGTGTGACCCACGTACAGTATGGAGGCCTCTGGCTGTCATGGGTTCGAGTTCAGGACAGATGACCTTTACCGCACATCTTCTCCCTCTATTCCTGCTAAAAAATTTAAAAAAAGGCCACTAGTGCCAACAAAATCTAAAAACAACAGACTGCAGTAAAACCTTGAATGTAAAACTGGCTTATTTCTATAAAAGTGTTTAATTTTTTTGAAAAAACATTTATGTCAAAAACAGTTCAGATTGTTGACCTTTCTCTCATCCCTTCCATTTGGTGCATCTGCTGCCACAACAGAAGCGGATCACAACAATAACCCATAAACTACGAGTTACAGAACACTTTAGTTGGTTTCTGTTCGTTTATGTCACTATTTCATGACTATACTCACACTGAAAAACAACCTGATACACCATGGCTTCCATCCATTCATCCGTTCATAGACAATGGATGAATGGATGATCACTACTTGATTACATGAACTAGAAGCAGTAAGAACTTCAACCACTAAAAGTTCACAAGTCTGGCCTTTAATATGAATTTTATTTTTTAAACTGTGTTTCTCAACGAGAAACGGAGACTACTAAAAGTGGAACAAACTGAAACAGTTCAAATCCACATTATTAAATCTGTTTTTTCTTAAGCTGTCACATAGCAGTCACATTTTTTTGCTTAGCAAGCCGAGAAAAGTGCTGAAAAGGAGGAAATTGCTCCAAGCTTTTGATCTCCTCAACAGAATCCTGACCTCATTCATTTTACACTTTCCTGCTTCAGATAATATGAGGAATCCTGTTCATCTTTAAATCCACCCGTTTCGCTTCACTTCAAAAGTCGGCTGCTGCTGCTAGCTGAACTACATCTCCTGAATAATATCCAGCTTTGATGAATTAAATCCTCTCTGGGTTAATCAAAGTATAACGTGATTATGGAGAAGGAAAAAATGTTGCATTCAGAGGTTTAACTCGCACTGCAGAATTTAATTCCTGCTCACTTTAGCCAGTTGGCTAACTAGCTCCTTTGTTAGCATGTAGCTACAGTATGATACCTGATCCTTCTGAAGCTCCAGAAGAACATCAACACATAACACATGCTACACGGCTCATGTAAGTAGATGATATGTGATGTCCTGATGTAGTTCTCCAGTAATACTAGAAACAAATGTTTTAATATTTAATGACAGTCTGCTGGAAAATCAGGAAATGCAAAACCTCGTGTAACCCAAAAGATTTTTTCTTCCATTTTACAACTTGTTCCACCTTTACTGTGACTTTTCATCTTTTCAACTGAAAAACAGTTAAATGTTTAACAGACAGACCAATCTGTTTAAAATAACATAAAACCACATATAAATTAAGAAATCTTTAACAACATGACTCCACAGAGTGCAAACACTTCCACTAATACTGAAGCACCAATTTATGCATTAATAAGGGTGTAAAGATCTGATGTTACTCAGAATTCCACATTGGACTTGGTGATATTTGTAAAAAATTTGCAAAGGAAATATTTAATCCACAGGCAACACCCCCATAGATTTTCCCTCAGATTTAGTTTGAAGCCTTCCCCAAAACTTGAATTTTCTACTGGTAAAGTTGATCTTTTAAAGATTCTAAGTATGCTTGGGCTCGCAGTGAGATTAAAAATAAAATCTCTCCTCATTTTGAGGCTTTATAGCAGACATTTGCAGGGTTTTCGGCCCAGTCTGGCTGGTTTTTAGAGATGTTTATGTTTACATCCACCTGAACAGAAAGTCTGGCTCCATCTGAAGGAACCTCTTCAGAGCCTGGTGGGGTCAGACTGCTCTGTCTGCGATGCCCAAACCGAACACAGTGGTTTAGACTTTGATTTCCGCATAGTGAGTATGCAGTACTCACCGTGCGTTACATTTATAGCCACCTACAATCATTTGAATCAACATAGTCAGCTACTTTAGGAAGTTGGGAGATTTTAGCCACACTGTAAAAAATATACATTATATTACAATAAAGTTTATAGTAAATTACTGCCAGCAGGTTACTGTAATCTGTAATTTAATTACAGTTTGTACTGTGATGTCATTACATGTATAATGAAACTCTAACAATTTTATGGTGATTTGATTCAATTTTTTCTGTAATCGAATTGCAATAAAATTTATTTTATTTTAGTTTAAGAAGACTTCCTCAAATTTCACGTCGACAGTAAAAGAAATGCCTTTGGCTTTTGCTAGCTGTTGAAAGTTAAAACCTCAATATGCAACAATTGACTTACCAATAAATGTCAGTCATTTTTTTCTAAGTTCAGGAAATAAGAAAACTATACATATTAAACACGTTTATTATTTTGTCAATTGTCTATTGTCAAGTCTGGGTGGTTTTTGTTGGGTTATTTATTTATTGATTGATTTACCTATTTATTATCTGTAAGATAATTCAAAAGGCTTTGCACTCTGCAATATTTTTGGAACATCTGAATTGTGTTTTGAATTCATTCTCTGTGTTTGATAACTGATGAAAAACTGAACGCAGGAACTGAATCAAAAAAAGATTCAGGCTGTGAACTTTTTCTGTATTAACTTTAAATAGAATCGAATGCAAATCAAAGTTCAGATTCGATAAGTTGATTGAACAAATGTTAACGTTACATCATCGCAGCCGCCTGTGACACATCTACTGTATATTAATAATCCCACTTTGAAGTAAGGTACAGATATTTTACATCTGCTAAAAGTAGTATCTAAGCAACAGCAGCAAGCCTCACGGTCACAATGTGTCTGATGTATGATGACCAAAATAACTTCAGTGACATCCGGAGCTCCGTTCTGGGGGGATAAGCATCGCTCTGAAGCTCTCAGGATCGCCTTTGTTCTCCATATCCTGCAGAGACCGACGGAAATAACCACCTCTGTCATCCTGAGCTAATTTTATCCCACCTCAGCATTGTTACGCAATGAGACACTCACACTTCCCCCCAGAAGCCCATCTCTCTCTCTCTCTCCAGCACCGCATACATTATGAGGAGACTGGGTGAGTAAGCACGACACACGCTGGCTTCCCACCGCGGCGTGGAAAACAGGCAGCAGAGCCTCTGCGTGGCGGGTTTTCCACAGGCCAGGTGGGAGGCAGCAGGAGGGCCCAGCTCTGGGGCCAAAACCCTGGATTAGTTCATCTCCGAGCTGGTACCTGATCTCTACACAGCCACAAAACCCTCCCTAAAGGCATAGCGGATGGTTAATGTTGTATTTCAAAATGTTAAAAAAATAACCTCAGCTATGTTTGGGAAGCTTTCCAGGAACAAACATGACTGATGTGTGGTGGTAGAAGAAGTGATCCAGTCTGACCTGTTTCGGTGCTTCAGCTATAAATCTGCTCTCAGGCTCCACTCAGATGAAAAAAAAAAAAAAAAAAAAGGAAAGGAGTGAATTTCCGCCAAAAAATCTCAGGAATTTTTTATATAGATTAAAAGAAATAACTCTGAAATTTCTGAGTTTGAAAAGTCAAATGTTTGCCAGAAAAATCTCAGAAATTTTCTAGAATTTTTTTTTATTTTTTTATTTTCTGAGTTTCAAACGTCATAAATTTCCGAGTTTCTTTTTTTTTTTTTTTTTGGCAGAATTTTTAAAAGTGTGTGTGTGATTATTAAGTGACACATCTCATCATCAAATGTGAAGCCATATGATGACAGAACTAAATTATGCATCTGAAGCATTTGACATGCTGCCTCTGTGTTTGTGCATTTTGCAGGTGGTGCAGAAACAACTAGATAAAATACTTCAAACATTCTAGAGAAATTTATGTTTTCCTAAAATGGTTTTCAAAATTCTTGTTTTTTTTTGTTTGTTTTTTTGCATCAACTTGTTGTAATGGGTTGTTATCACCACAAGGTGGCAGTAAAAGCTTATAACTTTAATTCAAACTACAACGTAAAATAACGGCCTTTTAACGCCGATAAACAGTAAAATTGTGACAGTAAAAATTCATAAGCTATAAAACAAAAACTATTACTTTGATATGAAGTTGTGAATAAATTAATCTGTGAAAACAGCGATTTGCACGTTTTACATTCATGCTTTCATTTAATTGGTTGTTTTCATTTTCATTTTAGGGAAAAATATATTTTCCTTGAGTTAAAAAAAATTACAGTAAAACACTGACTATAGCATTATTTTTTGCCATCTAACCATAGGAGAAAAACATTTCTCTCCAGTGCGACATGTGGTGGTGGCAGCATGATTCTGTGGGGATGTTTTCCTTCAGCAGGTCCAGGAAATCCAGTCAGCTGACGGGAAAACAGACAAACAATACACAACAAGCCCCATAAAGCTCCTGTTTAGATCCAAGCATGGCCCAGTCAAAGTCCAGAGCTAAGTCTAATTTACAGACACCCTCTAGTCTGACAGAGCCTGAGCTTTTTCAGAAAGTAGAATGAATAAACATGTCAGTTTCTTAAGGTACAACTCTCATAGAGTCACACTGCCAAAATATTGCTGAGTATTGACTCAGAGGGTTGGAACACAAATGCACACTACACTTTTCAGATTTTCATTTTTTATTTTTGGTAAATAATAATAATAATAATAATAATAATAATAATAATAAGTAAATAAATAAAAAAGTGAAAAAGTAATTTATTTCCTCCCATCTCACAATTACGCTCAGTGTAGGCATGGGAATTTGTCATATCGTATCGTTCATCATTTATCATGATAAATTTCACATTCGCTGTTGTCATTATAAATTACAATTAATGATGTTTAAAATCCAGCAGAAACTGTCATTGTTGAAATTACCCATTTTACTATTTTGTCCAGTTTGTCATATAATAGCTGTGCCATGCAGTCACCTAAAAGTAACTATAAATAGTTACTTTTATCATTATCGCAATAGAACCGCAAAAACACATTGCGATAAAACTTCCGAGTCTGCCATTTGAAATCCAGATATATAATACATTTGGAGTTTGGGACTGGAATATGACAAAAAGAGGAAAAGTTTGGAGTCAAATAAAAAAGTCAAGTCCCAGAGAGAGATTCACCGTGTCAGAGAGGGAGTCCTTAATAAAACCATACACAAGCAAAGTGGCAACGAGGATCTGCAGTCAGCAGGAGCAGCTGCAGCCTCTCCAGCAGATCCTTTTGTTTCAAACTTATCTTTCCTCGTGTGACTGTACACAGCCACCATAAACAAAAAACTGCTAAACTAATCGTTTAGGGTTTAATAAAACAGAGATCTCAACTTCCTTCCTTCTCTCTGTGTGTTTTTTTCCTGCTGTGGAATAAATGTTCCTGTGAGGCAGACATTGCAGAGAGATCCTCTCTACCCACGCACAGCCTGACAGAGACACTGAGTCCACTTCGCATCTGCCCACTGAGGCACCCATCGCCCTCTTCAGACTCTCTCGTTTTGTCTGCAGACACATGTTCCAAAAAACAAATGAATGAATAAATAAAATAAAACCACAAGGCACACCTCATTAGACTCCCAGCAGATCATTACAGCAGCAGCATCGCTCTTTGACTTCCAACACATGAAGCTTTTTTTCCCCCTCTATATCAGGCCTGTTTGTCCCTAATTAGCCTCTGGGCATGGGGAGCTGAAGAGGAAGAGGAGGAGGAGGAAGAGGGGATGCCCAGGAGTGATTCTTGCTTCCTCGGGCACATTTGATGACTCTCCTTGAATTTCTTCTACGTTTTAAAGAAGTCCAAAGGCAAAAAAAAAAAAAAAAAATTAGGAGCTTTTTAGAACATTCTGGAGCCATCCCTGCAAATTAGCGGGAGGTGGAGGGGGGATCTCCAGACCTCCATCCCTCACGCCCCGTCCGCGGCCAGGACAGGGTCATGCAGGCGGGCATGCAGGACACACACAACGACCCGAACGCGGACTTACTTGCCGAGCTCCTCGTAGAGCTGGTACTCATCTGTAAAGCGCGTACAAGTGGTGGTGGCCATGATGCCTTGCTCCTCGGACGGACTGGATGCGTATGTGTGTGTGAGTGTGTAAGTGTGTGTGTGTGTTTGTAAGTGTGAGTGTGAAGGAGGGGAGTCCCGAAATGCTCTGGCTGCGGACCTCTTTTTTTTTTTTTTTTTTTGGTGGGTGGGTGGAGGGGGCTTCAGTCTCCGCCCACCGCGGCGCTCCGGACGGCTGAGTGGTTGAGCTGCAGCCCGGTGCGCTCTCACGGTCCCCGGCTCTCTCCGCTCCGCAAAGGCGAGCAGCAGCGCGGACGCTTTAAATACCGGGAGGAGACGCTCACTACATGACGTGATCCTCCGGAGAGGGAGGAAAGAAAGTGAAAACACGAGGGGAAAGCGTGGAAACCACGGAGGAGGGAGAGGACGGGGGTGTTAGGAGCTGATCTGGTTAAATGTTTTATTTGATCATCGTTACTTTCACGATAATAAATCAGGGGCTGAATCCAGAACTCTCTAGATGATGGCGATTTCGCATCATTGCAGCGAGGCTGATGCAGGGGATCTATTTTTAGGAAAACCCTCAGAGTTCACCAGAGGATCTTCAGATTCTCCAGGAACTTTCTGCTTCATTATGTCAGTTTGAAGAGGACAGACAGTGTTATGTTTGTTCCTGTCACATGGTGCAATTTTATAGCACAAAATGTTGTTACATTCAGTTATAAAAATTCTATTACAAAAATCACAAATTGGTATCTGTCTCTTTAACACATACCCAGCTTTAAGAAGCTCCTGCTCTTCAGCACCTGGATGAAGTTTCAAGTTGGCCTTCCCACTAAATTCAAATCCATTAGCGAAAGTTTACAGAGGTCATCAAATGTGGACAAACCCCTGGCCAAACATTTACAGAATCAAATACATTTGGTGCCAAATGTGACACAAAAATCTCCTGCTGCACAAACAAAAATGGATTTATATCAATTTCATTTGATTTTACGAATTAGCAGAGGGCTGATGTTTGGTAACTTCTGGAAACTTTATTAAAATCTTTTTTAAATTGAAAAATAAAAAGTCAAGATTTAAGGGTTTTTTTTCGTATTTAACATGTTTTTATTCAACAAATCATTTGAAAAGCACTAACCCAAACAATCATCCCATCAGGCCATCCCTTTGCTGAAATGTCTGTCAGTGTAATGTTGTCGGCAGCTCTTTGTCTTTCTTTGACTTTTAAAATTAGACAGAAATTGATGAATTGCGACAGAAAAAACCTTTATCTCCATGACAATTTCCAACATCGGTTCCACTGATAAAAGCAGATATTTGCAGCAGGACTGGGTTGAATCTCCCGAAACTTTGGTTGAGACTTTAGCAGGAAACCTGTTGTACAGATGTTTACCAACAGGGGGAGCTGGTTCTACAAAATCAAACCAGAAAATAAAGAAATAGGCACAACGGATCTCAATAAATAATAACCAAACAAATAAAGTCGTTCACTCTGCCAAACATCAACCTGGTGTTTGGCATCAGGACGCGTCTGTCATTATTCTCCTTCCACTCGTCTCATTCGATCCTCTATGTGCGCCGTCTGACCGTCCTGCAATGCGTCCTGTAGATAAAAGTGAGTCGGTTCGTCATTGGCCCGGTCCGAGCTACCTCTCAGAACTGCACGGCGCTGGGCGGGATGTCAAACATGGACGGGTCGAACTCCTGGCCCTTGAAAGGTGAGCCCTCTGCGTCCCAGCCTTTCTTCAGCATCTCATGCACTTTCTAGAAGCAAAAAGAGAAGCAGATGTTACCCTGCAGACCTGAGTTAAAAATCACTTCATGATTTGGTTTTAAACAGAATTGAGGTCAAGGTCCACTCTATCTGTTTAACCTCAGCGTTAATGTGTTTACTGCTTTTCAATGGACTATAAAATTGCATGAATCAATAAAAAAAGTTTGATTAAAAGTATTTGCACTAAGATGAGGTAAATCGAAATTGGTGCATTTTGCAAAACTGCGATAGAAACATTTTTCCGACTATTTAAAGTAATTAAAAATCCTGGCAGCGACAGATCAGACTTATTCATAACTCAGTAATGATGCTAGTGATCATCATATATCAGTCAATCAGAGAAGATGTCTGCGTCTTATTCAGGCTATGGAGCGACAAACCCGCCCAGTTGGGAGAGTGTTGCATTTTTTGGAAATTGTAGACGATGATTTTACAGAGGAGTTATGGATTCGACATGTTAGAATGACACACAACGTTTTTATGAACTGTGATGTTGAGAGCTCTGGTGGAAGCAGCCGCACTTTGTCCAACAAAAACAAAAACAAGCCATCATCCTCCTGCTACTTGCTGTCGTCTTATTTGTCATTTTCGCCAGTAGTAACATCAGCCGTTGATCATGTGACTCACATGATGCAATTGTAGTTTTGTGAAATACATTTATTTTGATAACCAAAAAAACCACCTCATCCCAGTGAAAATTTTTTTAATCAAAAAAATGTAAGGTTTTTTTTAAATTGGTGCGTTTCCATTAAGGAAATTTATTTTTGTAATTTCAATTTGCACAATGCAATGGTTAACGGAAACGCGGCTATTACAACATGTGTTGATGTTCCTCACCATTTCGTGACTCTGTGGTTTCCCCTGCTGCTTCTGGTGATAGTCGAATGTCAGCCTGTCCAGAACAGCGTGCTCTTCCTCATCGACTGTTGCCATGGAGCGCTCGCGGTTGATCTGGTTGATGTCAATCTCCTTTTCGCCTTTCAACACCGCGTTCCACCAGACCTCGGACGTCTTGTTGAGAGAAAGCTGCAGCGGGGTACACCTGCCGGTTAGCCTGACTCTGACGCGCAGTGGCGTCAGACTCTTGCGAACGCCGCACTCACCAGCACGCACTTCCCAGGCTCCAAACTCCACAGAGAGTCTTCGGTGTTGATCTTATGCGTGAACTCTCCCTCCATCAGCGTTCTCTCCTCCGGTCCGTCCCTCACGCTCACTCGCAGGCCGCCGCTCTGTAGGCCAACGCTGACCTGAAGGACGGCAGTGGGCAGCAGTTAGCAGTTAGTGCCATGACGACAGAAGAGTCCAGTCATTTCAGGAGGTTGAATGAGCCCAGCTCACCTGTCTGCCCTTCACCACCGTCTTGGGGACGAACACGCGAACCTCCACGTCGGTGTAGTCCTGGGACCAGCTGTAGTTTTCACGCACGGCTCCATTGTAACTGTCCGGGTTGGACTGGAACTCATTCTGAGGTCTGAAACAAAATAATGCACCTAAACATTTGATACAGCGCCGTCTTATTTAAGCTAAGATTGAACAATTACCTTTTGAACAAATTTTGTCTGCCTTCCTCAAAAAGCATTTTTATCTGTTATAGCATGTTGCTACCACTTGAGGGCAGCATAAGACAATTTAAGAAACTCAAGCTCTGCTAGGAGATTTAGCTTTAACATTTGGCCATGTTGTAGAAAATCAGTTTACAAAACATATTCACCAGTCGCATTAGTAAATTATTATCTTTTTAATAATTATAGAAAAATAAATATTTTACCATTTGTGTAATTCTGTTGTGCAACTCTACATTGCATTGCCTGTCGGTTTTTCAAATGGCTTTTAAGTTCTTTGTGGGGCCATGGCATAGCAAAGTTTGGGAACCCCAGAACACCGGAACATGGTGGGAACTCACCTGTCTTCTGCTGCTGCTGCTGCTGCTGCTGCTGCTGTACGGCTAGCCGCTGCCTGATCCCCCTCACCTCCTGGTCCGCTGCTGGCAGCTTGCGATATCCCAGAATCTTCAGAAGCTGCAGGAGCGGAAACTTGGCCCGCGTCAGAGGAAGCGCTCTCAGTCCGCGATGGCTCCGCGCCGCTCTTCTCCTCCGTGGCCTGGCAGAGCTCAGAGGACACCTCCACCTCCTGGGCAGGAGGGGGAGCACGCGAGCTCTCCTCCCTCTTTCGCTGCTCGCTCAGCGCTCGCTCTCTGTCGTGTTCAGCCAGCTTCTCAAACAACCCGAACGTCTGGAGAAGATGAAAAATCAGAGCATATGGCCTTACATTACTAATGAGAATACCATTAAGTCTTTATATTTAATATTAATTCTGGCATTACTGGAACCGTAAAAAATAAATTCTCTAACAAAACACCATCAGAGCTAATTAAAATGACATAGACGAGACCTTTATACATTATATATCATCAATTATAGGAGGAACAAAAGAAATTGTAAAGTACCATTTACAATGTATACATGAGAAACTTAATGGAGCAAAAGTCAATAACGAACAAATGAATTAGGTTCACAGAAGAATAACAAATCTGGTTGTTACAACCAGGGTTGTTAGACAGATAGAGAAAAATTCACATTTTTGCTTTAAGGTGCCATATGTTATTCTGAGAGACTTTTTGTTGGTAGAGTCCTATGTACAGGAAAAAATAACATAAAACTATTTAATCTATCAAGGTGGAAATTTTCTTAAAATTTAGAGTCACTGAGAACAGCTCTGAAAAATACAGTCAGTGATTACAGAAAATTTGAGCTGACTGTCCAGGAATGACCCAAGGTATTTAAAATTAGCCACAGTTTTAACGAGTTGGCCATCGAGAGAAACTGGAACCACTTTCAGCTCTTGTTTACGTCATTTAATTAGCTCCTTAAGAAAATGAAAAGGTATGGTGCTTTGTAAGGGAATTTATCTTTTACGGTTCCAGTAATGTCAAAATGAATATTAAATAATAAAGACTTAATGATATTCTGATTAGTAACATAATTATATTAGTTGTGTTACCATCCCCACGCCACTAGAGGCAGTAGCATACCCGAAAAGATGCGACTAAGGAGCAGATTTAGAAGTACACTAAAAGCTACAGAATTTGTTAAAAACTGTGAGCTTCGCTGAAGTAAATAAAAGAGAAATTCAAATACACGCTGAGAGTGAAAATCCTTCCTAAATATGAAGATATATCACAGATTTCAAAAGAAAATAAAAACAGGAGACCGTGGAAAAAATAGGAAATGGCATCCCCTTCACTTCCGGAGTGCAATGGTTCCATTTCCAAATACAGTATGAGACTGACAGTGATCAGCTCCCACCCCTTTCTGTTAGCTGCAACTATGGCTGCAGCAAGGTCCTTCTCAAAGTTTCAGGCAGACTACAATTCTAAAACAGCGCAGAAAATCGACGTCATCGTTCACTACTTCTCCTTCTATTCACTGATTGGCCAAGTAGAAATTCTACCAGAGAAATCCAGGTGAATTGGAGAAATTCCAAAATGTAAAGCGAGATTTGAACTGAAATTGGGTGGAACTGCAGCAGAAGAAAGATATAAAATCACAAAGTGTAAAAAAATAATAATAATTCAAGTTCAAGGACTAACTCGGCCTGTAAGTACAGTTTAAATAAACATTTACCTGTAAACATTATTCATTAATGTTGATGTAATGTTTATTCCTATTAACTTGTCTAAAATGTGAATTATTTGCACGATTTTACCAACATTTTAATAATCAATGCAACATTTTTTTTTTAAATTACAGAAAGTAATTTGGGTTTAAAGACGTAAAATTCAGATTTAATGACAGTTTTCCAGGTGGCTGTTGCCACGACGCCTGTGTACCCCAACCAGCTAAACAGGTTGACAAATCTTCACCTTAAGCACCATCTTCTCCGCCACTCCTGGAGGGAAACCCATCCTGTCGTTAGGACCAGACAGGAGCCGGTAAAAGTCCGTCTTTCGGTACAAAAAGCCAAAGTAGATCTGCAGAAAGTCCTGAATGTTCCCAACGTGCTGGAGAATCCCCAGCAGAGCGTTGTCATACATCTCTGTCATCTCCAGCGGCGACGCCATCCCACCGTTTAATGATTCCGTCTGTCAACAAACCTGAGGACTATTCAGTCCGACAGCCAAACACCGTTAGGACAGAGAAATTTGAGAATAAGCAGGACGAGTTGAGCTTTCTTTACGAATGTTTTCCTCTTTCCAGAACAATACACCTTGTTCCGGTTATTGGGTTTCAAAATAAAAGTTCACTATGCCCCAAGAGCTGATAAAGTGATTGCTGCCAGGATGTGGAAACATATGTTAGACTGAAGACAACTAGGTCAGGGCTAGCTACAGCTGATACAGCTTTAAAAAGTTGTGTGAAAAGCAGCGAGTCTAATTTGTAGAGGTGGGCAGATCAATGCAAAATATTGAAAATATCAATACCAATCAGTATTAGTATATCTGATCGATAAGCGTGCTAAGAACAATACTATAGTTTCATGTTATTTTATTTTTACATTGTAGTTTTTTTTTATTTATTATTACTTTACCTAAGAAGTAATGCTTTTCTATGATTGGACACAACTAAACACATCAAATAAATAAATAAATTTTCGTATTTGTTTTTGCTAACTTACTTAAATTAATAAGTAGTTCATATTTTCTGTAGTTGACTAATCTCATACATATTATGGTGCGTTTTTGCTTCATCTGTGCCCTACGTAGGTACACTTCAGGCACTCATTTTGATATTTTCCCGAATGACTATGCATTGGGTGAATTTAAAATAAAGTTAAAACTACAATTGGACCAACGTGTATTTAAAACAATTGAATTAATTACTTGTTCAGTGGAGTTCAAATGCAGTTGGTAAGATAAATTTCTTGCGAATTAATTTATGTCGGGACCATCCAACATTATAAATGGAAACAACAAAATCAACATAGTAACAACATCAGTAAAATGAATATTCCAACAGACATAAAAAGTAATGACAAATCTTTCTGTGTTTATTTTATTTTTATCAATAGCAAAACATATTTTTGAGAAAAACTTTTAAACCTCGTAAATTATTTTTCGTTTTGTTTTCATTTTTACTGTTACTAAAAATGTATACTTTGGTAACAGTTTTTAACCTGCTTTATTTTTTGCATTTCCGGTGGGTACAAGCTATCTGGGGGCCGGTGGAAACCTATAACCACCGCGTGAGTTCCAGTTCCAGCTCCAGGTTGGCATTGCAGCTTTCAGCAAGAATGAATATTTAGGAAATCTTTCACAAGCTGTAATAATCGCAGCGTCCAAAAATCGATTCCACCATATCTTAGTAACTGTTCCGGAGTGAGGAAATAGTTTATTTCCCTTTAGTTTACGGTTTGTTCACAGGAAAACATGGCGGCGTCCTTGAGTTTCACAGGGAGCGCGAGGCTGCTGGTAAGAAAATGATTGAAAGTGAAATGTTTGGAATATTAAAACATTATTTCTGTTGATAATTACCTTTTAGTAAGTTTAATATGTGCCTACCTAAACTCAGTGTTACCTCATAGCTTTATAACTTTGTTAAAAATGTGTTTAGCTTTTGAGTACGTCTTTTTTTTCGAAATGGAAAAAATGTTTTTTTTTCTGTCCTTAGCCATTGAAATAAAGATTAAAATAGCGAATGGATGGATGAATAAATAAATCCGTATGTTTCTGTAAAGTTAATATCCCTAATAATAATCACTGTAAAATCGCTAATCATGTCAGTTATCCCAATTTAATACAGTATACAAGTTACTAAATAATTCTCTTTGTGGTTAAAAACTTCCGTTACAATTTGTTTTAAACTAAGACCATTGTATTATATTATATTATATTACATTATGTAGACAAGTCTTTAGCTTGTCTGAATGATGTAATTTACTATGAATGTGATTTTGTTTCCTGAAACTTCCTACAAACATCATCTGAACAGTCTAGACTCATTATGGATTTTGGTTTTGTTTCCATGACATTCTTCCATTTTTTTCAGACTGCTTTGGCCCGATCTAGTGCACTGTACAATTCCTTCGAAAGCAGAAGCTTCCATGCAACAGCAGTGTGCTGCAAGGTAAACATGCATCCTGTTGCTTTAGGTTCCTTTTAAGCTATTGGAAGATATTACAACTCTTTTGCTCTGTTTGTTTTAAAAACTGTACAAAATTTTCTGCAGTCATAATGAAATGCTTTTGTTAGAAACCCAACTGGGTTATGTTACCTACAATTCAGTACCTGTCATTTCTTGTTTTTCTCATCGGTTGTGACTAAGGCATGTTCACTAAAGGAGGTTGTGCTGATATAACTCTTTAAACATTTGCTGTTTTCCGTCTCATCTCCCTCTCCTGTCATTTTGTAGAACCGAGCGGCTCGGATCCGAATTGGCAAGGGAGACAAGCCACTGACGTACGAGCAAGCACTTCATCCTCATCAGATCGCTCACCGCAAAGGATGGCTGTCTCAGCACGCCAGTAAGGACGACCAAAGAAAGCCCAAACACAGCTTCACAGCACAAATCCACAAACTAAACATACTGAGATGCATATTATCAGTTCTGCCACGTTATATTCCTGAAATATGGGCTTTGAATTTTAGCCAATTCAAAGCCCTTTTTCAAACCCTCACATTACCATTTGGTCTCTTCCTCCTTCCATTTAGTTTCCAGGTTATAAAATCATATTCTATCAGTTTATGGTCTTGGTAGTTATTCATTTTCAGCATTTATGGAGATAAGTAGCCATAAAATGAGCAAATATGTCATACATGATTTAATGCTGTTTTATCTTATGAAAACTTTGATATCATTTATTTTGTTTCTGGTCCTGTCAAAACGGTTGATTTATATGAAATATGACAGATTTAAAAAATAGCTCCAAGTGACACCCTGCAGACAGATATTAATTACTGGAGTCATAAACTCATTTATTTACAGCAGACCAAGTGGACTATGAGAAAATCCCATTTGACAAATACTCTGCCCTCTAGAAGCAACTAGCAGCCACGGTTTCCAGATTAGAGTTATAAAAAAATTTAAACTGTAAAATTTCCATTTTAGATAGTTTAATAAGATCATAACTAAATCTATACAAGGTGTCGATAATCTCAATTTTCAGTTATTGCTAAACAATCAAAGACTAGCAGCTTTTTGAAATATTTGTATGTCATTTTTAATTTTCAAACATTTACACATTTTAATTTGTTGCAGGTAAAAATTTAAGGTAAGCCACCAAATATAAACTGTTTCAGGAGGAGCCAAAAAAAAAAGTTCCTTCCATCCATACATGGCTCTTTAAAGCATTAGCTTACCACAGTATAGCACTTTTTCTTTTTGCTGATCTCGTATATTTGGCTCTGGCAGGTAACTTGAAGGGAGAGCAGGGTGCGGCGGAGCGGACCGTGGAGGATGTCTTCATCCGGAGGTTCATGTTCGGGACCTTCCACGGTTGCCTGGCCAACGAGGTGGTGATCAAGCGTCGTGGAAACGTGCTTGTCGTGTGTGCGCTGATGCTGCAGAAGATGCCGCCTCAGAAGTTTTACTTTTTCATTGGATATTCAGAGTCACTGCTGTCCCACTTCTATAAATGTCCAGTGAAGTTAGAGATCCAGACGCTGCAGGAAAAAGCCGTGTACAAGTACGTCTGACAGAACCAGCTTGTTGTTTTGTCTTTAAATAAAAATGTTTAAGAAAGGAGCATTGGACAAAACTGCCCAATGATGTATTAATATGTCTTTTTTATTTTTTATTTTGTAACTGGAGCATAAACCCTGTTTTTATGGCATCTACATTAAATCCAAAATGTCCAGACTGAGATATCATTTTGTACAGTTTATGCAAATTTGTGCAATTAAATGCTGCATAAATTTGTTAGAAATGAATGGAGATGTAAGCATGTGAACTGCTGTTATGAATCTAGAATATGAACAGATTAGAGTAACATTAAAATCCAGGTTTTAATGTAATTTTTTTTATTTGTACATTGTGACCTTTTATGCTCAAAATTGGCAGAAACTCATTATTCTGTAACTAGTTTATATTGCCGACAACTTTTTAAGATTATTGTAGAACTCTAGCAGATTCATATTAATTCACTGCAAAAAGAGCTTTAGCTAAAAAAGTATAATTCTGTCAAATAAAAACTAAAATACTTTGAATTTTTATATTTTTCATTCAAACTGAACTTATAATCAATAGCACAAATAACTGTCCACGTAAACATGTTCAACTTTCTATGTTTATGTAGTGTAAATTTGGATTCCTGTCATATTTTGGCAACATTAAATATTTATTTTTGTGTTGAGATAAAGGAATTAAAAAAAAAATTAACCACCAGAACAAATACAAATATTTACCCACATTATGGAGAGTAGAGTGCCACGTTACAATAACTCCTAAAATTAATTAAATGTCTTAAAGTTTTGAAATATGGAAATAGCAATAATTTAATATAGGATTAATTTGAGCTATGCTAAATGTATTGATTTAATTTTACAAGTAGACATATTTATGATTTAATGTCATGTTCCTTCTGCCATAGCACTACATATGGATGGGCAGTGACTGTCTTGCGAAGCCATTGTCATTAGGGAGCATGTCAAAGCCTAAATGTTACTAGTCAGTTTACTTTTGTTTATTTGGCGGGTTGGCGCTTTTTCTGTAAGCTAAAAATGAATGAGCGGAGTTTGATCCCACTTGTAGTTCTAACAGCGGTCGTTTGGATCCTGGCCGAGCTTTTTACCGTGTGCACGGTTCTGGTGGGTCACCAGATGGCAGACATCTGCCGCTCCTACTGAGCGCCTCAGACTGCGGGTTAAACAATTTAATCTAGTCGAAACGTTCCCCAAAAGACTAGAAATCAAGCAAACAATGTAGCATCACTTTCTCTTCCTCTGGACGTCTGCAATAACATTAGCCTTTATTATCTTTTTCTCTCAGGTTAGGGCCTGAGAGAAACACAAACATTAGCATTTCACTGCTCCCCACTAGTGCACTGGGACTTGGAGCTGTCCTTCAACAAGAGGTGGACGGTGAAAGAAGACCTGTGGTGTTTCTGAGTCGGAAGCTGCTTGATAGAGAGACAAGATATTCAACAGTGGAAAAGGAGTGCTTGGCCATGAAGTGGGCTACTGAGGCCCTCGGGTATTATATTTTAGGACGTCACTTTATTTTAGAGACTGACCATCGTGCCCTCCAATGGTTAAGACGAATGAGGGATGCCAACGTCCACATCGCTGGATGGTACTTGTCGCTGCAGCCATTTGACTTCACGGTCCAGTACAAGCCAGGGAAGTCTAATGTGGTTGCCGACTGTTTATTCAAAGTGTCAGAGGACTGAGGTACTGTGCTCTTGAGAGGAGGGAGGAAATGTAATGAGAGCTTCATTACTGGGACTACTTTTTACTTAAGTCGCTGTATAGCACTTTAAAAGCACTTTTTGCACTTTATTAAGCACTTTATTTAGCACTGCACTTTAAGCAGAGATTTGCACATAAATAATTTGCACACCAGAAGTTTTAATTGTATTTATTGAGTATTTTAGTAATTAGCATGTAGCCTTTTATTCTTCTCATTGAGAAGTGAGGCGGTTGCCTGTGGAGGGAGGATAACTTTTACTCAGAGCAATGAGTTACTGGTGGGTAAAACTGAGCAAATGTTTGTATATAATCTGTTAGGTGTGGAGTGCTGATATGAAGTGACTCACCTGTCTTTTCTGTGTCCTCTCCAGGGTGTTTGGACAAATACTACCCTGGGGGTCCAGACACCATTTATAGGTTCCAGGAGAGGCCATTGAAAAGTGTGGGGGGGAAGAATTGTTTATGGGTTTTTGTGGTGTTTTATTTGGTGTAAGATAAAACCTAAGATATTTATAAAAAGTAAATTTAAATGTTTATATTTAGTAAAATGTATTTTATTTAAATAGGTGGAGATTGGTTAAGTGAGATCCCCCTGTGAATTGAAGGTAATTGGGTCCATCACAGCTGAGACTATTTAAGCCTGCAGTTTCACCTGTGAAGTGTGAGTGTGTGTGTTGATGGTGTGTGAAGAATAAACCACTGCTGTTTCCACCTGACTCTGCCTCAACTAGTCTTCCTCACTGTAAAATCCAGCCACAAAAGGGCACCTTGTTACAGATAAACTGCCAGCCTAGATAATATTTTATTTAAAAAAATGAAACTTTTTTAAGCACATTACTACAAAGAGACCTTTCAATATTTGGAAGAATTTTACTCTCAAAAATGGAAAGTCTATCAAGACTCATTTATTCATTTTATTCCTTAGAAATTTCAGATAACATAATTTAAAAAGTTAATCAAAATCATTTTAATGTCATTTGGAAAAAGAAACATCACTACATTAGAAAAGACGATATAAAATCACTGGAAGAAGGAGCCCTCAATGCACTTCATTTTGACTCGGTAAACGATTGCTTAAAACTTCGATGGTTACAAAACTTTCTTAAACATAACGAGAGCTTTTGGTTTGGCCTCCCTGCTAAAATCTTTTTAGACTTTGGTGGGGTAGAATTCCTTTTAAAATGTGACTTTGAAATTAATAAACTTCCTAGAAAACAGCCAGGAATCTGGAAAGTGAGCTGGCTTTACTGTTGCCTAGCAACATAGCATACATTGCATATTCCACTGATGGAATCAGATGATGTCAAAGTGTTGTGATGTCATAAGAAACAAATGCCTTGAATGTCCTTGCAGAACTCAAGTAGCAGCACGGTTTTTCCATATTGGATTTAATATTGCATTTCTTCGTAGCTTTTCATCGGTCGGACAGTCAAAATGTCGCAAATTGACACTGATTATTTAAAGTCACAAGTTAAAGAAATGACTACAGATGAATTGGTTACCTTGGTTATGGATTGTTTAAAAATGCTTAAGGGAAGATGTGAGTTACTGATGACAAACACACAGAAGGAGGATTTGGAAAAAGCTCATAAACAAATTGAGCTTATGAACAAGAAAATTGATTCAATCTCCAAAGAGCTAAATTGGTCTTGCAAGCCAAACAAACACCTGGAATCTCAGCAAATCCCAAAGTTAAAACACCAGGTAAAACACTACAAGGATAAAGTAAGTGAGCTTCAAACCTCTTTAAAAGTCCTCGAGGCGGTTTCACAACTGCGAGATGAGAAGGCTGAGAAAGAAAAAAGGCAAATGATGTCTGAAATCGCAGCGTACAAAGTAAAGGTTAAAAAGTATCAAAGTGAAATGAAGAAACTTGAGTCTGAGATGTCCCGAAAGATCGACGACATCATCATGAAGAATGAGATTATGAGACAAAAAGACAAGTACAGCCTTCTTGAGGGGAAGGTAGAAGCTCTGGAAAAGCAGTTGAAAGAGGGAGAGAAGGAAAATGAAATTCTTAAACTTTCAAAAACTCCAATGGAGGAAGCCATAGGTAAAACTGAGCAAGAGATTAAAACCAGGATCGATTTAACTGAGGAAAACACATTAGCTGAGGAAAAACAGCTAAACAAGATTTTAGTACAACATCTGATGAGAAAAGAACGGCAGATGAGTAAACTCATGGAGCAGCAGAGAGAGGCACAGAGAGAGGCAGAGAGAGAGGCTTTGGCTATGAGAGAAAGTTTGGACTACACAAAATCTGAGTGCAGAGACCTGAAGAAAGAAAATGAGTCCTTAAATTTTCAGATAAAGGTTCTAACCAAAAACAGGCAGAGGGAAGAAAATCACAGTAAAGTCGCCGACCAAGTGCTTAATGTGACAGAATTGTATAACGGTGAGAAGATAAAACACAAGAATTTGAAGGACTCCACAGAGAGCAAAGAGACTTTGGAAGGACCAACAGTCAAAACACAAACCAACAATCAACAATTCAGACCTCGACCACCGATCCAGAAAAGAAAATTCCGGCTACCCAAAATACAGCCAGATCATAATCAAAGATTTCTGCTTGTAGGTGAAGGCAAGTCAGAGCCAGAGTTTAAAAGAACACAACCTAACAACACAAGAAAATTTCAAACCCCTTAGCAAAACGAAGCCTGAAAGGCCGCCTTTTAAACTGGCAGGCAGGAAGATTTTTGTAACGGAAATTGAGAAAAAATAGCCAAAACTAATTAGGCTAATTGGTCTCTCTTAAATTTACCTTTGTCTCTCGCTCACCAACTGTTGGAGACGCTCTTTAAATGGAGACACTCTAAACTAAATGCATAGGTTTTCTCCGGGTGCTCCGGTTTTCCTTTGAGAAAAAAAGTGATTAAGTTAATTGATCTCTTAATTTTACCTCTGTGTCTCACTGAGACTGACTCACTGACTGTTAGAGATATGAAGAATATGAACTTATCTAGTTCTGTATTTCCTGTCTCCTTAGTCGTCTTAATTTTTAACTGGTCATAGAATATAACCAGTCTCTCTAAGATGGAGTGTCTTCCTGTTAAAAGGAAGTTGTTCCTCTCCACTTGACTGCTCAGGATTAGGGACAGTAACAATTATCAATTGGACAATTGGACGGATGGATGGATGGACGGATGGATGGATGGATTGATGCAAAGTTTTTTTCCGGGTGCTCCGGTTTTTTCGACTATTTAGGAAAAGAAGTGTTTAGGCGAATCGGTCTCTTAATTTTACCTCTGTCTCTCACTCACTAACTGTTGGACATACAAAAAATCTGAACTGAACAAAACAGTGTTTCTTTCTAGTACAAGCTCATTAATGGCCTCAAACAATGTCCTTCCACCCTTCCACTTTGATTTGAAATGCAGGGCTTTTTGTTTAGTTTTTAACTAAACAAAAAAAAGTGATTGTGTCACCAAGCTGAACACAGCAATTGCATTTAATCATATTTTCAATTTTACTGATATTTATTGGTGCTCTCGTGGAAATTACTGTGGTGAAAATAGAAAAAAATAACATCTAATAATACTATCAGTTTTGTGGTGTTTTTTTTTTACCATCATTGACTGAAAATTAGTGACAAAAATAATTAAAAAGTCTTATCATGATCAATTTTTCACAATAAATGATAAACAATATGATAAATGTCTACCCCTAGGCTTTGCTCAGTGACATCTCCTGTACAAACATGAGCAGAAAGGCCACTCAGTGAGGAAGAAGCCATTCCTCCAAAAAGTAAGATTGCAATTTGCAAACGCACACAGAGACAGTGGCATGTGAGGTATCACTAACATCTTGTCTTACATCGACTTCCTCCATTCAGTGTGCGAAACAATAAATAAGAAAAATAGCTAAAAGTTTATTTTAGGGAAAAGGCTACTTCTAATGCACTAAGGCTAATGCTAATGCTAACACTAACAGGGGCAGAGCCCCTGACATCTGATTGGCCCTCCCAGGACCCCCTCCCCCGCCACCCCTGATGGTAACAGCACCAGGTAATTCCTATACATTATTTAGAATCATTCTAAGCCAACCTAATATCTAAAGAAGAAAAACAATAATAAATATATGAAAAGAAAATGTATAAAAGTCCATGTGATGACATTTATAAATAGATTTATATCAGGCTCGATACCAGCCTCCTTTATATTTGTACTCATAATAACAATCTGAAATTGTTCTCCTGGATGTTTCAATTGTGCTGCGCTGTGGTGCAACTCAAAGGCTGAAGCACAATTCATACCTGGTGGTGGTGGTAAAACACCAATAAGTTATTTACTGATCCTCCGCAAAAAAAACAAACAAACAAACAAAAAAACGAAGAGTGGGGGGGTATCTGTCAGACTTCGTCAATCCAGCATACTTTATGGTAATGCGCATGCGCACATGATGTTACGTTTCTTATAAATCCGTCATACCTGTAGTTTCATTTTGTGTGTTTTATTTCTCAGAAGTTTTAGGGAAAAAGAAGAAATAAAATAAGAAAAATCTAGTTATTTCCACGCAGTGTCCAGAAAGAGGTGTTGTTCTGCTTGTTGCCTAACAGCTTCAGTCAGCATCCATTGTTATTCATGTGCTTTTATCAGGACATATTCCGTGCAGTTTTCTAAAGAAGTATTAAAATATTAAAAAGGTAGATTAGCGATAGGGACAAAATATCCCGACCAAATTTGTAGTCAAACAGTATTTGTAGTAATAGTGACGCTAAACTGGACTAATGTCTTGTTTACAGTATGGTAACGACATTGGAAACAGCAAAAGTCATTTATGTTAATATGTTTGATTAACATAGCAGCTTAATTAAATAAAATTTACCGTAAAACTTCTGAGAAATAAAACACACAAAATTTAACTTCTACAGGTATGACGGATTTATAAGAAATCTGCTGAGTAAGCAGTATGTGACGTAACATATATGTGCGCATGCGCATTACCACAAAATATGTTGGATTGACGGGTATGACAGATAGTCAGAACACCTGTTGGAGGAAAACCCCGCAGAAGAGGATCAGCTGCGCTAGAGCTCTGGTCCGTTAAAGCGTCCCGATGATTCTCTGACAGAAATTGTTCTTCTTATGATTAATAATGATCTCCGCGATGTTCTCTGTGCGTAAAGTTGAAATTGTCTGCGCACCAAGTGGTCAGCTGCGCTTTATCACAGTCTGGACACGAAACCAGTGGACTGCTCTCTGTTCTTATCAAGACGAGGGTGAGGAGGGGATCTGACATATACTTCAGTTAAGTTTTTACTGGTTTCGTTTTTAGACCACCATTAACATAAGCAGTGTAACTGTATCATGTGTGACTAATTGGGGCGTAACGGTGGAGCATGCGCATTTATTGTCCAGCGCACTGGCTTGTTGTCTAACGGACATCTACACTTTAATTTCTTTCCTTAGAAGCCCGAGCCATCGTCAGGCAAATAATTCTGGTCCTACACGGACTATCTTTACCTGTCAAAACATATTAACATAGAATATATAGCCGCATTTTTATCTCTGAGGAAAAGGCTTCGGCCGCTACATCGAAACCATTGTTTAGTTTCAAAAATAATGACGTCAGGTACAGCTTCGATGCCGCCTTCAGTTATATGCAAACACAACAGGGCTGCAGTTCGGGTGGAACCGGACCGAAGCCTGCCGTTCCGTTCCTTGCAGTGCGAAAACGGCTTTAGTTTTCCCCTTCTCTTTCCTTTTAAAGCCGTGCTTCAACCGTTGCATCGCAGAATACCTTAGGTTCTGGAAGATGACCGTTGAACTCATAGGTTAGCTTGTTAGCTGCTAACATTTTATCGTCCTTGATCGCAGTCTTAGCAACAATGTCACTCTTGATCAGGTTGAACAGAACAAAAAATAGAAGTTACAGACATTCCTAGATCAAAAAGAGAGCATTATGTTGGCAAAGAAGAGTGAAAATTGAAATCTGTGTCTCAGCTACATCACACACCGACTGGTCCGGTCGCCATCTTGGTCCCGACACTCATCAATGTGATGTGCAGATGGCAGCGGTTACGTTGGGAAAAATGGCACAAATGACATAAAATATATTTTTTGCCTCGTTTAGCTCTCGGCACATTTGAACCACTAACTCCATCAACCGTCACCTCACGTCACCTCCAATGTAATCAGTGGAACATTACATTATTCCACTGATGGAATCAGATGATGTCAAAGTGTTGTGATGTCATAAGAAACAAATGCCTTGAATGTCCTTGCAGAACTCAAGTAGCAGCACAGTTTTTCCATATTGGATTTAGCATTGCATTTTTTCATAGCTTTCCATCGGTCGGACAGTCAAAAT
Organism: Poecilia mexicana; assembly: GCF_051168715.1. Taxonomy (NCBI): domain Eukaryota; kingdom Metazoa; phylum Chordata; class Actinopteri; order Cyprinodontiformes; family Poeciliidae; genus Poecilia; species Poecilia mexicana. The sequence goes on from NW_028263381.1 coordinate 2,720,189, forward strand.
GTCGCAAATTGACACTGATTCGTTAACAAAGTCCCAAGTTAAAGAAATGACTACAGATGAATTGGTTACCTTGGTTATGGATTGTTTAAAAAAGCTTAGAGAGAGATATGAGTTACTGACGATAAACATTTGGAAAAAGCTCATAAACAAATTGAGCTTATGAACAAGAAAATTGATTCAATCGCCAAAGAGCTAAATTGGTCTTGCAAGCCAAACATCTGGACAGCAGGGCCGAGCGCAAATCGTGACACCGCACCTACTAATGGCACTTCCGGTGACAGGTGTCCTTATGTGCCACAAGTGCCACTGTTTTCGGGGCTAGCTGCCAGTGTTGTCACTGACTTCGGATGACTTCGGCTGACCTCGGCACCTCGTACTGGCACTTCCTCTGACACCTGCCATTAGTGTCACTGTTTTCGGGATACCGGTCAGTGTTGTCACTGACTTCGGATGACTTCGACACCTCATACTGGCACTTCCGCTGACACCTGCCGTTATTGGTCACAAGAGTCACTGTTTTCGGGGCTAGCTGCCAGTGTTGCCACCATGGTTGCCACTGGCTTCGGCAAATGGACTACATATCCTATGATGCTTCTAATAGAAGAAGAACTTGAAGACAGACGAAGAAGAAAGAATTTTCCAGGGGTTTTTTCGCAGAAAGACTTATGTTAGCTGAATTCCTACACTTTTTGTATATCGTGTATGATTCGTTCATCCTATTTATTAACTAAAGTTCATCTGAATAATCCAGCCGAATACACAACAGGTATCAGGGATGCCATTGGTTTCGGCACCTTTGGAACAGCTGAGTCTGGCTTCCACTAGAGCTGCTGTTAGGTGTCCAGGATGTTTCAGAGCTGTCACAACTGGTGCCGATGTTTTGGGGGATGGCAATGCCAGTTTTTGGAAAACGTGTTACTTATTTTGCCTGTTTATAAATTTTTATTTCAATGGTAATTATATTGGTTAATTATCCATTTAACACCTTGAATATTTTTGACTTAATTTAATTGAAGGAAGATGGCCAAAGTAATTGAATCTACCACTGTCACTATTACAGTGGAATCTGTTGAACCCTGTTCGGTTGCCAGATAGGGCTTTGGCCGAGATGGAAATACGTAGTAGTTGTGTAAAACGTATATTGTAGAAATTAATAAAGCTTGAAAAAAAAAAGTAAATGTAATGAAATATTATAATTTCTCATGGAGGAATAATGTGTTATGTGATCCCGATGTAGTAAATTCACGTTGACTAAACATTGAATTTTACAGAAGACTTCAAATGATTTCAGAGAGGGATTTTATAATACACAAATATTTTAGTTCTTGGCTATTGAAAATTTAAATCATATGTTATTGCTGTTTAAAGTATTTACATACAATGGCTAATAAATATTGACAAATCAATTACTATGCATATACTTTGTGACATAAACTTTAAAAAATGTTGAAACATATCTGCCAAATGAAATAATATGTAAGCAGCACAATTTTCTTTGAAGAAAGCATTTGCATCTTAAGTATAATCCAAAGTAATTTTTATTTCCAAAAATATGTAACAATCTTGTTCTTAATGCTGCTTAGGATTCACACATTGTCAAAGTTTTTGAGGTGTATGTACTTTGTGTTTTGACTTATCATTATTCAATATTAGTGTAAAAAATTTGAAGGTGGTTTAACTTGAAAGTGAAAGTCCTCCTGCTGCCTTGAAAATGCTGTTGAAATGCATTTTGTAGCTCAGATTTTAGTCATTCTCTCATCTTTGAATAAGAAAACTTTGAAGACAATGAACAGAACCAGAAACAAACACAGAGAAGCAACCTTCATTTATGCCACACAAATCTGGAATGAACTTGACAAATAATGAAAAATAGCAGAGATTAAATGTATTAAATAATAACAAGTAATAACTCTTTAAAACTGGTTAACAGGCATTTTTGGAAAATTATGATAACATGTTTTTAAGAAAATTGCATTATCTTAAAAAAAACACTGAAAGTTATTGTCATAAGGTGGGGCTGAAGTGGTGAGGAGAGACACCGAGACCCAGGTTATGGTGATGATGATGATATTTAATGATGAAAATAAAACTCAGTCCAAAACAGGCAGCACGGCAGAGAGACAGGCACACATCCAAATACCGGTAGCAACTGAACGACAGGACTTCGTGCGAGCGAACACAAACCAGGACTTAGCAGTACAACTGGCGCGACAAACGACAAAAGACACTGACTACGATAAGGACCCGACGAGGAACACGGACAACAGGAGGGTTTAAATACACACAGGGTAATCAGGGGGATACGACACACCTGGGGAGCAATCAACAGGGAGGACAGAGACTCACAGGGAACAGGACTACACAGGGAAAACAGGACTGAACACAGAAGAACTCAAAAATAAACACACAGAAACCCAGATCATGACAGTTATAGTGGCTGCCTGGTCTATTAAGTAATAGACCAGGCAGCCACTGAAAGTTATAGTGGCTGCCTGGTCTATTGACCAGGCAGCCACTATAACTTATGACATCCTGTGAACTGTCATGGAACCATGCTGAACATAATGGGCTCTTTGCACCTACGGCGTTGACGTCACATCTCCAGGAGCTAATGCGGCTCACTTTTTTCCGCTTTGAGTCACCATGACTGGTAGAAAAGACTAAGTCGTATTTCAGATGCAAAAAAACAATACTATTAACATTGTTGTCTTCCTAATATAATGGGCTTTTAAGTTTTCGTTAATTTCCAAGCGATCCTGAATTAAGAAGATGGCTTGTAAATATCTGTTGCTACCAGCTAACGCCGCACAGCAAAGTTTGCAGCCTTCACTTCACTCCGGATCAGCCTAAAACTACCGGGGACACGGATGGTAAATAAAGGAGCCTCCCTGAGTTATTTCCGTGGAATCACTTCTATATTCAGCCTGAAAGAGTTTATGGGAACGAGAGAGCAGACCAGAGCCAGACAGCCGAGCAACTGATCCGCCTTTACATACTGCTGTAAACACCGTCCTATCTGAGCTCTTCACAAGAAAAATGCAAAGGTAATAAAACGAAATAACACGGAGACATGAAGCAACACGGTCATATTTTTCTAAAAGCAGCAACTTTGAACCTGAACAGCTGAACCAGATCTCTGACACCAGAGCTGCGCTACTGTCAAGCTATGAGGCTTGTTGTGCTTCGTCAGGCTTCGGAAGTAAAAAGCCCGAACCATAACCTCCCCGTTAGTCTGTGACACTAACGACAATAAACACACATAATATACTTGAAAATAAGATAAATACATTGTCCGTTAGAATGTTTAGATACTTAAATAGCACATTTTACAAGAACAATGTGCGAGAATATTGCCTACTAGCATAAGCTAACGTTAATGTTAGCCACAAAGTTTAAGTAAAACTCACCTTCGTGTCAGTGAATGTATAACGAGGCGAACATCTTAAAACCTTTCTCCAGCTGACTTGTTGGGGCTTCGGATCGATGTACAAACCTTGGCCAAGCACTGCAAGCACCTAATGTAAATGATATTTGTATTGGATCGGAAACAATCGAGCCGCTTTACCCCGAACGCGGAAGCTGAGGTGCAAAGAGCCCATGTCACTCTGGAATTGTCAATATCTCATGTTGCCACTGTCACTAATATTAACTAATCAGTCAATATTAGTGAACTTACCCGGTTTAATAATCAATAGCATTATATTAAGGTCATTGTATGAAAATAATTATAATCCGGACCTGCCAGGAGCTTGTCAGCACTGACATACCATGGCGACCTAATGTCAGTTGTAGTGGTAGGTACCTAGTGGTAGCTATTATCAGCTGTCGCAGAAGAGGTCCCATCTGACATGGATTCAGTGCAGGAGTTGTCTTTCTCTGTTAAGTCTGAACACCGGCTGTATATTTAAATATATACAGATGTTTTAAGTTTTGCGTCTTTTTCATGGTACAGATCTTGCAGCTTTGGCTGAAAACAATAGGAGCCAGCAGGACCCGGAACCAAACTATGTGGCATAAATTAAAACGGAAATACGTCACCACCTCTCGAGGCATATACCCCATTGGTTACCTTGGTTATGGATTGTTTAAAAATGCTTAAAGGAAGATGTGAGTTACTGATGACAAACACACAGAAATAGGATTTGGAAAAAACTCATAAACAAATTGAGCTTATGAGCAAGAAAATTGATTCAATCTCCAAAGAGCTAAATTGGTCTTGCAAGCCAAACAAACACCTGGAATCTCAGCAAATCCCAAAGTTAAAACACCAGGTAAAACACTACAAGGATAAAGTAAGTGAGCTTCAAACCTCTTTAAAAGTCCTCGAGGCGGTTTCACAACTGCGAGATGAGAAGGCTGAGAAAGAAAAAAGGCAAATGATGTCTGAAATCGCAGCGTACAAAGTAAAGGTTAAAAAGTATCAAAGTGAAATGAAGAAACTTGAGTCTGAGATGTCCCGAAAGATCGACGACATCATCATGAAGAATGAGATTATGAGACAAAAAGACAAGTACAGCCTTCTTGAGGGGAAGGTAGAAGCTCTGGAAAAGCAGTTGAAAGAGGGAGAGAAGGAAAATGAAATTCTTAAAATTTCAAAAACTCCAATGGAGGAAGCCATAGGTAAAACTGAGCAAGAGATTAAAACCAGGATCGATTTAACTGAGGAAAACACATTAGCTGAGGAAAAACAGCTAAACAAGATTTTAGTACAACATCTGATGAGAAAAGAACGGCAGATGAGTAAACTCATGGAGCAGCAGAGAGAGGCACAGAGAGAGGCAGAGAGAGAGGCTTTGGCTATGAGAGAAAGTTTGGACTACACAAAATCTGAGTGCAGAGACCTGAAGAAAGAAAATGAGTCCTTAAATTTTCAGATAAAGGTTCTAACCAAAAACAGGCAGAGGGAAGAAAATCACAGTAAAGTCGCCGACCAAGTGCTTAATGTGACAGAATTGTATAACGGTGAGAAGATAAAACACAAGAATTTGAAGGTCTCTACAGAGAGCAAAGAGACTTTGGAAGGACCAACAGTCAAAACACAAACCAACAATCAACAATTCAGACCTCGACCACCGATCCAGAAAAGAAAATTCCGGCTACCCAAAATACAGCCAGATCATAATCAAAGATTTCTGCTTGTAGGTGAAGGCAAGTCAGAGCCAGAGTTTAAAAGAACACAACCTAACAACACAAGAAAATTTCAAACCCCTTAGCAAAACGAAGCCTGAAAGGCCGCCTTTTAAACTGGCAGGCAGGAAGATTTTTGTAACGGAAATTGAGAAAAAATAGCCAAAACTAATTAGGCTAATTGGTCTCTCTTAAATTTACCTTTGTCTCTCGCTCACCAACTGTTGGAGACGCTCTTTAAATGGACACACTCTAAACTAAATGCATAAGTTTTCTCCGGGTGCTCCGGTTTTCCTTTGAGAAAAAAAGTGATTAAGTTAATTGATCTCTTAATTTTACCTCTGTGTCTCACTGAGACTGACTCACTGACTGTTAGAGATATGAAGAATATGAACTTATCTAGTTCTGTATTTCCTGTCTTAATTTTTAACTGGTCATAGAATATAACCAGTCTCTCTAAGATGGAGTGTCTTCCTGTTAAAAGGAAGTTGTTCCTCTCCACTTGACTGCTCAGGATTAGGGACAGTAACAATTATCAATTGGACAATTGGACGGATGGATGGATGGACGGATGGATGCAAAGTTTTTCTCCGGGTGCTCCGGTTTTTTCGACTATTTAGGAAAAGAAGTGTTTAGGCGAATCGGTCTCTTAATTTTACCTCTGTCTCTCACTCACTAACTGTTGGACATACAAAAAATCTGAGCTGAACAAAACAGTGTTTCTTTCTAGCACAAGCTCATTAATGGCCTCAAACAATGTCCTCCACCCTTCCACTTTGATTTGAAATGCAGGGCTTTTTGTTTAGTTTTTAACTAAACAAAAAAAGTGTGATTGTGTCACCAAGCTGAACACAGCAATTGCATTTAATCATATTTTCAATTTTACTGATATTTATTGGTGCTCTCGTGGAAATTACTGTGGTGAAAATAGAAAAAAATAACATCTAATAATACTATCAGTTTTGTGGTGTTTTTTTTTTTACCATCATTGACTAAAAATTAGTGACAAAAATAATTGAAAAGTCTTATGATCAATTTTTCACAATAAATGATAAACAATATGATAAATGTCTACCCCTAGGCTTTGCTCAGTGACATCTCCTGTACAAACATGAACAGAAAGGCCACTCAGTGAGGAAGAAGCCATTCCTCCAAAAGAGTCATAAAAAAGTAAGATTGCAATTTGCAAACGCACACAGAGACAGTGGCATGTGAGGTATCACTAACATCTTGTCTTACATCGACTTCCTCCATTCAGTGTGCGAAACAATAAATAAGAAAAATAGCTAAAAGTTTATTTTAGGGAAAAGGCTACTTCTAATGCACTGCTAAGGCTAATGCTTAACAGTCAGCAGTCAGATGTCAGGGGCTCTGCCCCTAACACCAACAGGGGCAGAGCCCCTGACATCTGATTGGCCCTCCCAGGTGGCCCAAATAAATGCATCTAACTTTTTCTCCGTAGTGGCCCAAATGATTTATAATAAATTAAGTTGAAGACTCCACTTAAAGCACTTCACCTGCTGTGGTCTGAATGCACAGGCTCACAAATTCCTCCTGGTCATATCTCCAGAGAAATCTGCGCTGGTTCATCAGTCAGTTGGATCTGTCTGATCCATACCGAACAATTGAACTCTGCGAGTTTGTTTGTTTTTTTTTTACCATGTGTGCGGTTCTGGTGTGCATTTTTTCCAAGGATTTATTTATTTATTACGTGGTTTCGCTTCTCCAAAACAGACAGATGTTATGTCTGCTGCTCTCCCTCTGGGCGCGAAGGGTAACATCTTCACCTCCATTTGCTAAAACCGCAGGGTGAGTTAAGTTTAATTCTTTGCAGCGGCTGAGCCGCATCCGCATTGGTTGTGGAACGCAGTGCGCATGGATCTAATTAACTTCTGCACCTTTATTACCTCAAAATAAACTCCTGGCTCCTCTGTTTAAACTATAAATGGGTTAAAACAACGGTGCATTCTCTTTAGTTTTCTCTGTTCTGTACTAGAGACTGGAGTTAAAGGCACCATTTCAACTAAAGTTTGCAATGAGCTTCCTAACCAAGGTGTCTTCAACACGCTGTCAGCTCCTGGTCAGAAAGACACATTTAGTTCAGAGTCCATGAGATGATATTCAGAAAGGATTTTTTTATTGATTGATTTTAGTTGCCTCTGCAATGAACTCTTTGCGTAAAGTCTGTAATGTCTGCCTATGTGCTCCAGTCAGGGGTGTTAATTATAACCTATCAAATGACAAAGGGTTTACAATTTTCCAGTCGTTTAACCGAATATTTGGTTATTTTTTTAATGAGACATATGTCTATTTAAAATATAATCAAATATGATTAAATGCGCATGCATATATATATATACATATATTGATCTATCGACTAGATAGATAGATCAATGTATAGATGTATACACACATCATTTTAACTTTTGCCACGCCCCCAGAGGTAGCCCTGGCACCCCCAACTTTAAAAGTCTAGCTCCGCCCCTGCCAACAGGACCTGAATTGACAGTGACAGTAAAGAAAATACTCCCATGATTATAGTAAAATGATCTTTATTTTAATGATCAATAATCACAGTGTAAATCCATTCACATTTAAGGCAATTTACACATAATCTGTGCAAAAACAAAAAGGCACACAAGATTAAAGGTTAAAAAAAAATCCCTTTCCAGTTATTCAGAAATCAGAGAAGACATTCAAGAACACAGGGAACATCCTTCACCTCCAAAACACAACATGGATAATCAGAAAAAAAAAAAAAAAAATCGTATAAAACTTTTGTATAAAATGCCAATTTTTCACATCTCAAGGCACAAGACGGGACTGAGTGTCCGACTCCAGGCAAACTCTGTTTTCATTTGTTTTCTTCAAAGTGCTGCAGAGAATAAATGATATAAAAAGATCTGCATGAAAACACAGATGACTTCTACAGTTTACTGTGGCACTGAGTTACACTACACTACACATGGGTGACAAACATGCATCATACCAACTGTCTAATGGTGGCTGGTGTATGAAGTGGGAGACATCAGATCCAAAAAGACAAAATAAAAAAACAACTGAAGTCTCATTTAGATCAACAGAAAGATGGCCAGAGTAACGACAGAACGGACGAGGCTTTGGCTGGACGTCACCATCAGAAACAAATCGCTGTTATGTCTGATAGCTTCTTATGCTTATGTCTTAGGTATAATCAAACATTTAGAAGGTTGAACATTCATAGTGAATGTTACATGATGCAAAATGTCACAGCATGGATTTCAAAAAAAGAAGTGTGCTTTACAAGACAAAAAGAACGCTTTTAAAAGGACGAGATGACCAGGCACTGCTCAGAGAGGCGGCAGACATTTTGATTTATCAAGCGCTAATTAAAGCTTTTTTAATGAGGCTGAATGTAAAACCTAACTGTTTATTCATTCCTTTGTCATGTAGGTTGTTGCTTTTGAGCAGAAGAACAAAATATACATACTGTATATGTTTTTTTTTTCTTTTTTTTGTTCCGTTAGCTGCTCTAAGCTAGGCTAGCTGTTGCTAAGTTAATGATCTGTTTGCCTTAAAGGTCAGAAAATCCAGCAGAACTAGGCAGTTGTTTTGCTAAGTGAGCTAGCTAACTGCTATTAACCAGAAATAGCAATGCATTTATTAGCATTTTATGCATTCAGACACTTTAGAGTTAAGGTCACAGGACAATATTTGTCACTGGTTCATCTCAACACCATCAGATAAATAAACCAATCAATACTGCAACTTGTTTATGTTTCATATGCATGGCGGCCATATTGGATGACCCCCAGCTTTCCAAGATGGTATACAGACGACAGGAGTTTCACTACTCAAAAACTCAAAGATTTTTAAGAACTATTAGAGTGAACCATTCCCATCAGCTCTGAGTACAAACCTAAGAGAAAACGAGTTTTCTCCTCTGAACGGTGGCATCCAGAAATATGAAAAGTGAACAACAGCAGGAGCCTGAAACTGACGCAATTATGAACGGACTTCAGCCGGGACTTCTCTTTTATTTCCTCTGTAAGCCAATCAAAATGTCTGTCTACCTGTCTGGACACATCAGAGCGCTTGGCGTTTCCCTCTGACCGTGGCAGGACGCTCGTCGTCGCCCTCTCTACTTGATGTTACGGCAGCTGTCCCCCATGCAGGACTGCAGCTTTATGAGCCGCTGGTTCATGTCTTGGAGGATTGACGGATCCACCTTCTTCACGATGTTCTCCAGCTGGTGTGGGTCTGAAGTCATGTTGTACATTTCTACAAAAGACTGCAGATACCAAACAAGTTTAAACACTGTCTCTGTTCACATACACCAGTCCAAGGTTCAGGTCCCGAGTCGCCGTTACCTCGCTGTCTGCGAACTCGCAGTACTGCAGGTCCTGCTTGCCGTCGAGCGTCCGCACACAGGCGTACGTGTTGTTGAAGGCGTCCTCACACACGCAGTCTGGGAAACATTGCTGGAAAACGAGTTAAAGTTCACTTGGTATGCACACATTTGGAAATCAAAGTGACAACAGATTTCTGAAGTGAAGTGTTGAAAACAACGGAGCACTTCTCTTCCACTTCCTAATTACACGTTAAATTGCATTGGACTCATATAGAAAATCCCATTAAAATACATGATACATGTCCTGTTTTAAACACGTTTAGAAAAAGCTCACAAAATTCAGTGAGTGTTTAGATTACATTCTTTCTGCATGCCATGATCAGTTACAAAAATTTTACTCATCATTTTACCTGGAACTTATTCCTTGTAAATTCCAGCATCCAGGAATGGCAATTTAAAACACAGAAATATAAATACACAAAGAATCCTAAGTCTGGAAACAGTTCTAGTGGTCCTAGTGAAAAATCATAAGATTTTTTTAATTCTAAAGTTTTTATTAGAATTTTATGGAGCTCATCTGGTGACAATACAAAAAAAAAGAAAAGAAAATTTTGCTCCAGACTTAACTCATGGAAACAACTTGTTTAATTTGTGGACATGGCTCCGTATCTCATGGGAACAACTTAGTTAAACAAGTCACGGTGACGAATTGAACAAGTCGTGGGTTTGACTTATTAAGTTATGGTCGTGGCCACAAGTTGGTTTTTTCCCACCAGATGGGCTGCACTGAATTTCCCCTCTGTAAGATGAAAAGTGTTCACAAAGCTCTTTAGACAAAATTCTCAGCACATTTAGGAGGAACCTTTAGAGAGGCTGAAAGCGTCTTACGCAGGGAAAATGGAAAAACCAACAGAGTGGGGACGGACAGCGCCGTGGCAACAGCAGGTTCTGCTCCCATTTGGTTTTTGCTTCCTTTCCTTTCCCATGTCATGTTGGCCGTTTTCCAGATCAAACAAGTTTACAAAGGCAGGAAATCACAGTTGACAGGTGTTAATATCAACTAGATGACGTAACATTGCATTCACACTTCCTCAAACCAGTCAGACTTTTTAGGCTGAGTGGAAGTTTGTCTATAAATCTGAACAAGTGAGAACTAGATCCGAGATCATAAGGATCTCTGTGCGTACAGGTCCTGGTTTTTAGATCGGTGATGTTGTAACCAAGAGCAAATCTCTCTAGCGCGTTTTTGAAGACGTCAGCATTTGCTTACAGACACTCCGGGGCCAAGTTTGGGGCAGGTCGGGTCCTTGGTTGGATTTCCCTCTCCGGTGTATTCAACGAGGAAGAACGGTCGTGCCGTGCTGTTTCGCAGTGACGGGGCCTGAACAGAAACCTTAGTCAGGATTTAAGGTGGACTCGAAATAATAAAAGGAAAACATGTCGGTGAGCGGAATGAGGTAGCTGACCATCTGAGCGAGGAAAGACTGTCCGTCCACGTTGATGGTGGACAGGTTGACGCCAGAAATGTCAAGGAAGGTGGAGGCGAGGTCGATGTTCAGCACCGGACCCTGAAAGAGAGACATAAAAAACACAAAAAAACAGGAATGTTACAATGACTCATATGAAAGAGCTGAAAATCAGTGTAGGTGGAAGATGGTTGTGACCTTTATCATCTGGTTTGGTTTGATGCCAGGGCCACGGACCAACAGTGGTGTCCTGATGTCAAACTCATACAGCTGCCTCTTATCGATGGGCAGAGAAAACTGACCTGGACAGATCGGACAGAAAAACTAAACTCAAGTGTAAACACACAAAACACAATGTGAAGCTGCTTATTTATGTATTTATTTTGAAAAGATGAACGTCTGTTGCAGCTTTAAACTGTTGTTTCTGTGTTAACCGGATGTGCATATTTTTTTGAAAATAAACTAAAATCTCACGAGACACAAACGTCTTTTTTAAAAGATGCTAAATGAAAGTTGAAGACGCTCTCAGTGGTCCGCCGGAGCAGACCTGTGTGGTAGCCGTTATCTGAGGTGTAGAAGATGTAGGTGTTGTTCAGCTCGTTTATACTGTCCAGTTTCTTCACCAGCTTCTCCACCATGTCATCCACAGACAGCAGCGTCTGCCACCTGCAGGAGGGAAACATTTTACTTTAGTCTCAACACAACAAAGCATCATGTCTGGTCAGAGAGTCGGATGAGGAGAGTTTTGAACAAAATGCAGAAGGGCAGGTTCAACACAATTTTACTCTCGAGTGTTGGTCAGGGTGATAGAGGGGGGCAGAAAGTGTCACTGCTGCAGCTGTGGTCTGAAGGTAAAACACTGAACAGTTTGTGTCCAGGTTGTGTGGGGTCCGCAGGAATGTCAGCTGCCACAGTGAGTGAGGTGATTCTGATCAGACCTGGACCAGTCAACCCACATCCAGCTCAGCGCTAGCTGTGTTTCCATTGGCCATATATTTGCACAAGTAGACATTTTGAAAATAAATTTGCTCAATGGAAACACGGCAATTTAAAAAAAAAAAAACTCGTTTGTCAAGAAAACGTTTTGGCACTAGCAAGAGGTGAGTTTGTTTATCTCGCAAAACTGCAATGGAAACACTTTTTTCCACCTCACAGGAGCCACATGATGTTGTTGCTGGCGCAGACCATGAAGAAGAAGAAAAAGACCGAAAGTAGTTGGATTGTGGCGCTCCATGTTTTTTAATGATTTATCTTGTGAACAAACTTACTCATGTTTGATTTTAATTGCGTTCCTTGTTTAATGAAAACATTGCAATTGTGAAACTGGGACATTAGCAGAATATTGATAACGTTTTCCATGCTTATGTTCCGTCAATTGAAGGAGACTCTGCTCTGGTGCTACATGTCGCCATCATCCACAATCGATCCCACTTTGTTGTCTCACCATTGACGGCTGACTGCTGAATATTTCATAGCAAGGAAATTAAACAGATGGACTTATAATTTACTGGAGGTGACACATTTGTTTATAAATGGTTGCAGAAGCATTCTGGTGCAGAAAGGGCTGAAAATGTTGCGTGTTCCAACCGGTTCTACCAGTTCCAAGGTTGTTTTTTTTTCCAGTGAACGTTGTACATCTGCATTTTTGTTTATTTTGTGTTTGGAGATTTTTCTTTTTTAAGCACAACTCCATCCCACTCCACCTGTTCCTACCTCCTCCTGTAGGCATTATCCAAGAATGTGAGGGAGCTGTTAGGCATGGGGTTGACAGGCTGACGCAACAGCCAGTGTTTGTCCTGGAAACAGCAAACAGAAAAGAAAAGGACATGACAGGCGTTCCATAGAGATCCAGACTAGAAGCAGGCCTCATGTTGGCTGACACACCATCCATGTTCTTACCTTCCCTGGTTTGTCAAAGCTGCCGTCTCGGGGGGCTTGCACGTTGTTGAACTCCTTCTGGTACTGCGGTGCTGCCGTCCACGGGGAGTGAGGCGCCGGCGGCGCCAGCATGATGAAAAAGGGATGCTGGGGGCTTCTGTCATCCAGGAAACTGAGTGAACGGTTCAGCTGAAAAGAGGACAAAACAGATTATTACATCAATATAGCACATGACAACAACAGATGTTTACCCAAGGGCTGTGCAGTTCAATTAAATAAAGCAAAATAACAAAATACAAATATACGCCATATCTGTCATTATAAAAGAAAGTCAAACTCTGAATCAATAGAATAAAAACGGGTTTTGATCAAAGATGTAAAAGACTCAACAGTCTCAGCCGTTCCATGCTGACAGACCTGTCAGCTGTTTTTCAAGCTTGGTTCCCTTCAGCTTAACTCAGAGCTCATTAAGAAGGAACCTGTTGGTTGGATTTGGACTTTGCAACATTTAGTGGTTTAAAGAGGTTCAGGAAGTGGCATAGTGGTAGTCTACACTGGTCCTTCACTGTTCTACATGTTTTTAGGCGTTTCTTTTTTGCCAAAAAAGTACATCTTTATGAACAGTTCAGCAACAACCTTCTTCCCTCCATTGTCTTCCTACAAAATTCCGCTTGATTCTCATCTCCCTTCACACCATAGTCTGGGCTTTCTACCATAAAACTGGATTACTCCAGTGGACTCTAAACCGAGCCAATCAGACAACAGTGCTTATTTCCTCACTGCTTAAAAACACCAATATATTTCTGTTCAATGTCCTTTGTATAATATTCATATGGACAGACTGGAGTAGATTCAGTTTTTATTGCTTTTTCTGAATATCTTTAGCTAAGAAATAAAACCAACTCTGACAGGCTCGTCTGTGTTCCCTCATTCTTCATGTCTGTCAGTTAAAACCAAAATAATAAAAATTATAGAGTGCAACAATTAACATATTCTATTATTTTAGTAGCACCAGGAATAAGTGTTGCTTCTCAGTTTGAAACAAAAAGCCTTTCTGTCATGTTATCAGTTATAGTTTAAAGGTTTAGGTAATTCTGTCACAACATGTCATTCTGTGAGAACGTCTGCTCTGATGTAAAGTCAAACTATTAAAATGAGGCTCTGACCAGAAACACAGACGTTTGGTTCTCAGTATGCGTTTCACACAGGAAGATCTCTGGTGGTGCACCACCTTCCAACATTCATTTCCTGTGTGAGTAAGCATTGGCTCCTCTGTAAATAAGTCTGGATTCATCCTCTTAACAAAAATAAATAAACTAAAATTAAAATGTAATTTTTTTAAATTTTTTTTTTTACCCCCTTTCAATTTACCTTGCCAACTTCAGCCCACGGCAAAAAATGTTTGAACACATCTGCACTAAAGGATCTTTATTTGGCAAAAAAAATTATTGATTATGACTGATTTGTAAAAGCAACAAAAAGGATAAAAACATCCAAGGGGGTGAATACTTTTTATTTTAGCATGTTGCATTTCTGTTCGTGATATTACTGATTTAGTTTGCACCACACAGCACTTCCTTCTTCTCAGAAGCCAAACCTCCGACTCACCGTCACGAACCATGGTGATTTGTTTTAGTATTTCTCTCTTGGTTAAATTTAACTAGCCCTCTGAACCGGTTTGTTTGGCCGTTAAAAATCGGTGCATCTTCACTTGTAGAGTGGGACTGTGTGGAAGCAGAGATCTGCGTTGCCCTTTAAGAGTCTGTTTTAAGTGGCTTCCTGGAGATAACAAGAACATTATCTCGTTATCAGGAGATAAGGGAGCGTGACTTCCTGTGATAACAAGATACGCATCTGTTTGGTTTATGAGCTGACAAGATTATTATGGTTCTGGTTTAATCGTCAAGTGCTCTGATGATTTGGACCAGCTCTGTAGATATGGAAACCAATGATTAGCAAACCAATGTTTTCATATCTGTAACATTTTCATCATCAGCCCGTGTCGACATGCCAGGATGGTCACCGCTCGCTTAGAAAAGAACGGAAGCCATTTCTGCTGGAAATCATGTTCCTCGTTCTACAGCGTGAAATACCATTCACATTCTACTGATCTCAGTTTGTGTGTTACAGTGACTTGAAGAGAGAAGAGAGACACACGCAAAATACACAAGGGAAGTTTAGAGAGCGTGATTAAAGTAACATCCTCATTTTTGGACGCCAGGAAGGAAGCCAGGGATACCCACAGAGAACATGCAGAAAGCTGAGCATGCTCCATCCACTGACCCAGTCAAAGTCCAGGCCGGAATCAAATTAGGAATCTGAGGTAGGAGAATTCCTATTTAAATAATTTCTCCAATCTGACAATGCGACATATAACCTGGTCTTTATAAAAAAAGTTTATATCTCCACTACATTGTTTTAAGAAAATAACATTGTACACTGGATTAGTTTCAGAAGAGTTTTCATCCACATGAATCCGCACAAATATGTCTTAAACATGCCAAACCCGTAGGGGGCAGAATAGCACAAAGCCAAATCTATCTCAGCCAATCAGATTGCTTCCAAACAACCACAACTTCCTGTTGCGAATTAAACATGGTGCCAGGATGTTAATTTGTGGGGACAATTATAAAAGTTAAGCTACTTTTAAATGCCGTTAACATGTGAACTAGGTGTGAGATTGAGTTATTTTGCAAAGATCAATAGGCCAAATGTCAGCCTGTAGGTGTATGAGGCTGATTGGTGAGACATTCCCTAAAAGCCTCACATCTGAAACTGCAGCAGAAAAAGATGATTCCACAAAGTTCTGGATCGGGGGTTGAAAACAATGGCCTTTCAGATTTAGAAAACCATGTGTTATATCCATCAACTTCAGTTATACACTCACTCATTCAAGTTGGTGGTTGTAGCATAGCAGAACATCAAAAGGTTAAAGGGATGTGGAAACCTTTTATTTCTGTCGCTTATGCTAACAGCATGTTAGAATGTCTCTGTCACCTTAGCTCTGATTGTTTTTTGTTTTTAACTTTCAGTGTTCTTGGTTGAGGCGTTGCATGTTTGGACAATTATTCCCACTGGTTTTAGACGCTGTGCTGCTGGAAGAATGTTCGCTTTTACTTTTTGTATTTTTGGAGAGTTGTTACAATGTGCAACCGTGGCAAAAAGGTTTTGTTTTCACAACTGGTAGTACGAGATTAGCATCTCAAAAGCTCAAATAACAGCTGAACTATCACCCCAAACCCCTCAGGAGTTGAAAAGGAGGAGGTTGAGCCCATCATATCCCCTACTCTAACATCTCAATGACTCTTTGAAGATATTTGGATATGAGCTGAGCCAATGGCAGCAGCCCAGGGCCCTGACTGTTTGGGAGAAACAAAGATTTATTTATTTTTATTCATTTTTATAAATGCATATTGTACAAGCAAACTCAAGGTGTTTTAATACTGCTGATTTAAAAAAATATATTAATAATATAAGTAATTAAGTCTATAGAAATTTAAGAATGTAAAGCTATAGCACATCCTTTAGCATGTAGCCATCAGCCAGACGCTTTTAAATCAACAACTCATTAATTCATACCAACAGGCGGGTTGGTCTACCTATTAATGTACTGTAATTTCAATGTGTAAAATACATTACAAAACTGGCTCTGGATGCGACAACATTTCATTTCCTTTTGGTATAACTAAAGTATTTTCTTTATTTAAATGCACAACCAAGAAAGAATGAAAAGTGAGGCTGCTGTTTGACCCAAACCAGGAAAAAGGATCTGAAAAACAGCAGCAAATCAACAGAATGTCTGAAAAAGTAAAGAGTCAAAGAGTTCATAAGGTCAGTGAAGGTCAGGCTGAATGAAATGGAGAGAACTGGAAAAACATGAACACATGAGGTTTCATTTAGATGGTTTTAGAGCCAAGTAGAGATGAGTCCTGATACACAAACCCAGGAAGTGAATTAGGGCAAAAAGCAAGCCTCCCACAAAAACAGATTCATTCTGCTCTTTAGGAGCACAATTCCTTACATTTTTTTACTTTTATATATATATATATATATATATATATATATATAAATATCTAAACTGCCGATTACAAATTCTACGTTATTCTGGTTAAACCAAAGGATTATCAACCATCACCTGATGAGGAAACCTCATCACTACATAAAGACGTCCAACATGTTGAGTAAGCTCAGTAAGCAACTGCTGCAACTTGTTTCTCTGGCAGATGATTAACTTCACACATCACTGAGCTTTTTATATTTCTGCGTTGCAGCAGCTGATTTGTGCAGCTGTGCCGTAAATTCTTGCGTAAACAGCCACTGATTTTATGAAATGCTGCCGATCACAAGGCTGAGTGTGAGCAGGAGTCACAGGTGTGTGGGTGTGACTGTGACTCACGATGAGGTCGGTCAGGTAGTCCTTCTCGTAGCTGTCCCCGTGCTTCTCCGCTTTGCCGTTCACAGACAGAGTGTAGTTGTAGTACTGGGAGTTCCCCACCTGCAGCGTCACACAGCGCCGGTGAGGCGAGAGCCGCGACGGACCGCAGGACAAACAGACGATTTAATGCAGCACTCACCAAGGCGTTCCACTGGTCCCAGCCAGGGGGAATGTGGTCGACGTCTCCAGCGGCTTTGGTGCCGTACTGGTGAAAATGGAGCACACAGCAGGAGTCAGAGGTTACTGCAGCGGTTAGGGCCAGCATAGACGGGGGAGAAAAAACAGCAAGGAAGAGTACATTTCTGCCAAAAAAGCTTTTTGAGATCAATCTCAGAGATTTTTTAGAAAAAAACCTTGCAAGGTTTTGAATTTCAAAACTCGAAAATGTTCTGCTTTTGAAACCCTCAAATCTCTGAGGGTTTTTTTTTTTCTAGAAAAATTTCCACTGTACTAGTTCAGAAAATTTATAGAAGAAAATTCAAATTTCTGAGGTTCATCTCAAAATTTCTGAGTGCAATTTGGAGGTTAATGCAATGGCAAAGTAAGGCCACTATAGACAGAAAAATATAATAGGAGTAAATTTCTGCCAAAAATCTTTTTGAGATTAAGCTCAGAAATATTCTAGAAAAACAAGAAAAGTTGTTTGAAAAAGTCAGATGTTTTTTTACTTTTTAAAGTTTTTTCCAGACAATTTTTGAGATAAATCTCAAAATTTCTGAGTTTTTTCTAGCAAATATTTGACTTTTCGAACTCAGAAATGTCCACATTGTTCTAGAAAATTTCGGAGATTAATGACAAAATTTCTGAGTTTATCCCTAGCAAAGTTTTGACTTTAGGGGCTCAGAAATGTCCTTGTTTTTCTAGAAAAATGTATGCCTTATTTGTATCTACAGTGTCCCTAATACACCACCAGGTTAATGTAGTCAAAATGACACACATAGGCTCAAATATAAAAATAAAGGCAATCAAACATCTATCTGTGTGTAATTAATCCATAAAATGTGTTTTGTGGTTCTATTCTGTTAACAATGAAAGTGACGATAAGGACGTCTTTTTTAGATAACTGTATGGCTGTGACTGTAGCCCCACAAACACAAACCTTATGACCCCAGTCACATAACAAAAGTGTGATGTGCATCACCAAGCTGCTCACATTAACTGCATTTAATCATATTTTCAAATGTATTGATATGAAATGATACTCTCATTGAATAAACAGTGGAGAATTTACTGAAACAAAATGGATGGCTTTGGGGTTTTTAAACGTCATTAACTGGATTTATTGTGACGATAAATCTAAATTCTTATCGCGATAAAAAAATGTATAATGATAAATGATAAGCGATACAATAAATGGCCACCTCTAATGTGAAATTACAAAATTCAGCACACAGAACAGCCATCGGTGAGCTTGTTTAAAGCTTTTGTTTTGTTCTAAGACTGTTTTGTTCTAAGTCTGGATAAATCAGGACGGGAACCCAGACCTGGTTCAGGTATTTCCCCCCGAAGAACGTCTGGTATTTCTGCTTGCTGAGGTAGACGGGGAACGCCTCGGCTTCAGGTCCTTTCTGCCACTGAGCGCTGGAGCAGTTCCCGGACAGGGAGTTGTTCCGCACCTCGTGGTTGTGGGGGTACCGACCTGACAGGATGCTGCTCCTGCTGGGGCAGCACAGCGGCGTGACCGTGAACTACACAGGAGGAGCAACGAGAAAGAGAGCGACTCAGCATAACCCAAAGAAGTAATATGATTCAAACATTTTATTTCTAAGTTATTACATGCATCGGGCATTTAAATTTCAAAATATATATTTCATAATTATCTCAAAAGACATAAAAGTAGATCATTTGTTCATTACAGTTTCACATTTCTCTTCTTTTTTTAAATCAGTTGACTTAAAAGTCATAAAGAAACAAACAGAAAAAAAATTAACATACTTTTAATTCCCTTTTTACATTAAAGCAGAATTTAAACTTTCACTATTTTTTAAAACCTCAAACAAAACATTTTAGGGTTAGCATATTCTTCAAAGTGTTTCAAAGGATTATTCAGCTCGATCATCCTGAATAATCCTAAATATGACAGTTTAGATAAATATTTTCCCTTTTTGTCCCGAAGTAACTGAATCATTTAATCGATGTATGGCCACACACCTACTGCTCACGAAACAAGACATCTACTGATTTAACTCACACAAATGACTATGTAGATAAATAATAAACCTCTACAGAACATTTTCATATTTTGTACTATCCATATGCTTTTCATGATGCCTTTTACTGCAAGGTGACTGAGTGCTCTGAAAGGCACATGTGTATAAAAAAATATTTCCTCCTCTTTGGGAAAGGAGAGTGAAAAACAGCAGAAAAAAGGATGCATCACTAAAATGGACAATCAAGCTATCATATTGAAACGGGAAAAAAAGGCAAATACTGAGATTTTTGTGGTTTTGGTTAAACTAATCACACACTGTTCCTGCTGAATTCAAATGAAAAGAGACATCTTTTGTAAGCTTGTTGATTTACAAAAACCAAGTGAGCACATCTGTGAGACTTTGTAGCTAAAAGGAAAAAGTGGTTTTCCTGTGAAAAGGACAAACAGTAAAAAGACTGAAACACTCACAGCGTTCACAAAAGTTGCTCCTGCTTCTCCTATTAGTTCTTTCGTTTTCTTCATAGGCGTCTGCCGAAATGAAACAAGAAGTGTGAGACACGCAGAGCTGCTCGTGTCCCAGCATGCAAACAAACTAGAAAGCTGACAAAAGAAGTTAAAGATGCAGCAATCAATAGACCAGACATTGGTATGACTGGTGATCGGCAGGTCAAAAATAAATAAACCTGAACTTTTTTTCCCCCATCAAATTAACTATAACTATTGATATTTTTTTGCTCCATAAAAACAGATGGTGTACGGGGTGAGGATAATGTCAATTTTAAAAATGTATGCGTAGGAGTTTAGATTTGTAAATTTAAGTCAATAACACTGGAAAGATGGATGGAACGTCATATTGTACATGCATTCAGATCTTTCTTCTTGATGTTAATGGTGGTTGGCAAACAACAATATGAAGCATCACTGCCACCAACCAGAAAGGAGTGTATCATCCATCTTTGTGCAAGAATTTAGCCTTTTAATGAATACACAGTGTGATGTTTGATCGATTTTCCACTGTTCCTTACTGACAGTTAGCTCAGCGGTAAAGTAAGCATCGGACACTTACTGTTGATGTACCAAGTTTTAAAATGTTACCGTTTCCGAGCAGCTTAATGGCTAACAATTTAAAGAGAGACCAGTTTCTGTTGATTGAAAAAATGGCTGCTATGGTTTTTTTGTACATCTTACAACAAATACAAATTTGTCTGTTTAACAATATTTATTGTCCCAAATGAAAAAAACTGAGTCTTGGTGAGGAAAAGAAAGTAATGACACCTGCCATCTTTAATGTAGTTTCAACACTAAAGTTGGCTAGCTTTCTGCTTTAAATGAAAGTTACAAGAAAAAATTAAATCTAATCCAGTGTTTTTGTCTAGTTTCTAATGTAAATATCTTAGTACACTTAAAATATGAAGATAAAACTGACTAACACGTAACTTTCCGGAGGATACAGGAGCTTGCTGCAAGTCAGTTTTTGAATAACATTTTTTTGTTCATTTAAAATGGGGAAAAAATTATTATTAGTCTCATGTAATATTCAAGGATTGTTGACTTAAAACAAGCTCCTATACCTTGCTGAAAAGTTACTTGTTAGTTTTGTCTTAGTTATTTATTAATAATAATAATTATTATTATTATTATTATTATTAGTAGTAGTAGTAGTAGTAGTATTTCAAGTGTACTAAGATATTCAAACTAGAAAAAAATACTTGGAGAGATTTTGTCTTTGCAGTGTATGTTCTGGGTTATTTTTAGATTTAGTGTAAATACCACAATAGTTTGACATTGTGGCAGTTTTACTTATGATTACCATACAATGAGAATTTCCTACCGGGCCATGCCTAACATGCAGTATATACACCGAGGCATTACTTACTTATTTATGTATTTAATTAGTTAGTACAAATCCTGCAAACATTAGAAATATGGGCTTTGATTACAAGATAGAAAAGCCATCATCAAAAACTGGCAGCACTTTTTTTTTCTTTACGTTTGGTCTTTTGGGGGGAAAAAACATCGTAATCAACAGGTCAGACCGAAACGAAACCCACAGATCGGTATATCGCTGGAGAGAAGCCTGATCGGCGCATTCCCCAAATGCACTCGTGTCAGAGTGTTGTAAGATTATATCAGTTATCATCTCCATTTAAATGATGATCAGTTAAAGGTGTGACATTTCTGATCTATACCTGCATAAACATCTGCTCACAGCGAGTAGCATAATAACACCGTCTGTACAAGTAGTCGCGGTTAAAGTGATTAATCATTAATCACCAAAACAAAGTGGGTAATTCTTATTGATAACACTTAGAGATCATGTGATTACATGACTTCAGACCCCAGAGTAGCTATAATATCATTGCACTTTAGGATGTTTATGTTTGAAGCTCAAAGTGTTCGTGCAAAGTTTTTATGATGATGTCACACCGCTGTCACGAGCTCTATCAGGATCAATGCAATCAATAAAGCATGTGGTTCCGGGTGCACCGACTCACCATCCCCCCCAGCACAACGTCCTGGTCGTCCACCAGCACGAGGACGATGTTGCTCGGTTTGACGCCCTCCGCGCACCTGACGCAGCAGGTGAGCCACGCCGTCAGCAGCGTCAGGGCTGCGGTAGCGGCGCCTCCTCCTCTCCGCCGCCGGTGTACCGCAGCTCCGCCGCCCCTGCCTCCGCTCATGCCTGTCGGGGGAACCTCGAACCGCTACGGGAGCCTCCGCGGTGCAGCTCCGGGCCTTGCTCCTCTCGCAAGCTCTCACACCGGCGCTGCCGTTCAGATGAAGGCCCCGTTCAGGTTCGTGCTCCGGGGAGAGCGAGAACGAGCTGCACGCGGTGCCTGGAATCCCGGAGTCGGACTTTAAAGTTTGAGGAAGTGGAGTCAAGAGTCAGCTGTCATATGACTGAGACCGAGGGGGGAGGAGACAGAGAACAACAACTGCTGACCAACTTCACACCTCACCAAATTCAGTCACACTTTACCAAGCTAAAATAGTCCGATCCAGTTTCTGTTGCATTTGGCCTATACAAAACTTGTCTGTCTTATAAATATAACAGAATGTCTTCATAATCTCCCGAATACATTTTCACTATATTTTTTTCCGCCACATTTTGCCATGTTACACAACCATAAACATCAGTGTATTTTATGTAACAGAATTACAATTGAGTGGAATTAAATTTTTTTGGTTTTCTTTTTCCTTTTTTAAAAAAAAAAAAAAAAAAAAAAAAAAACAACATATCAATCTTTTCCAGCTTGTAATATGTTTTCTTCCAGGTTTTCCTGTAATACTAGGGTCTGAAACGGTTAATCGGCTTAATCATGATGATTTGATTGTTGAAATAATCAATGGTTAATCGTTATTTAATTACGATTAATCCATACGATTAATCGTAATTACAATCATTAAATGAAGTCTGCAGTTGACAGCATCCCTTTACCCCCCAAAAATGTATTTTCTGAGAGAAGTGTATATATATATATATATATATATATATATATATATATATATATATATATATATAGCATTTTCTACTATTGACTTGTTGACTGGTTAATAAAAAGATAAACCCAACACCGTACAACCAAGCAGAAAGGGCCAAGCTTTTCACATGTTGAAGCTACAAATATTTTTTATCTGCATCTACATCCTTTGCTACAAATCAAGCATAGACTAAAGGAATGCCATGTTATTATATTTTAGGTAATAAATTATTTTCTCATTTAAAAAAGAAACTGAATTATTTGAGGGGTGGGGTGAGGGGTTTGCCTTTTTTAAATGTATTTCTAATTGTACAGAAAAAGTTTAGGTGGTTCAATGAACATCTTTAGAATGTGCCATTTTTTAGCTGATTTATTGATTAATGAATAATCAATAGTTACAGGGAGCCCTACTATTCAGATGATCTGGGAATATTTCAGGAAGATGAAATTCTATCACAAGACAAAAGTGAGAATGACATAGCTCAGACATCTGATCACTGAAATGTTGAAACGATGGTTCTCTAAACTTTCCAGATCCTAAGTCTCATAAAGAGCCTGCAGTCAGTTCTCAAAAAGCAACAGAAACAGAAACTGACAGATTGTGATTCAATCCCAGTGTTAAATACACAATGGGTCACTATGAGTCGGCATTTTAAACATTAGAAATCCAGCATGTTAGAGTGACAAAAAGTTCTGAAACATAACAACATAATTTTGAGCTATTCGGTCAAAACAACTGCTGAAACTTTCAAAATGCTTTAAATTGTTCTTTATCATACAAGAACATAGGGAGAGATTTTTACATATTTAAGACCCAAAATACAATGCTAATGATTTTATTCATACACTTTTTGTATTTTTAAATTAGTTTTGAAAAGTTTGTATACAAATTTTGTCGTATTTTGTTATTTTACAACCACAGGTTTTGATTTGTTTGACTGGGAATTTTTGCCTAGACCGTCATGAAGTACTCCATAATTTGAGGTTTTACGAAATTAAAACGTTGTAAACATTTTTGCAATTAAAAATCTGAAAAGTGTGGTCCACATTTGCATTCAGACCCCTTCTTTCTGCCACCAATTGTCTTCAAACGCTGTATTAAATATTGGAGACTTTTGTTTAATTTAATCTCAGATTAAACACAGATTTAATCTCACTATCCCAATGATGGCAGCATCATGCTGTGGGGATGTGTTTTTTATGGTGTTGACAGGGAAGCTGGTCTAAGCAGGCATTGAAAAAGTGGATGGACCTAAATCCAGGGTTTAACTCACATATTACATAGACTTAGAATGAAATATTTCAAGCCTTCTTGTAATTTTTAGCATGACCTACAGAAAATAAAAATAAAAAATCTTAGAATTTTACACAAATTCGATAAAAAAGTGATCATATAAACTGAAATATATGATGATTAATATATTTTCAACACTTTTTGATCCTTTGTGTGAGCCTGTATGTCTGGGATCTGGTTTTCTAAATGAAACTTGAACTTTACTGTCTTCTCAGTCCAGTTGCTCTCCTCCTCAGCCTGGGTGACTGTAGTGACTCTTCTTGGTGCCTTCACTCCAGCTATAGCCTGAATGCATTTTGCCTAATAATCCTCTCAAGGTTGAAATTATTCCTGTTGCTAGTGAACCTTTTCCTACCAAACTTATACTATATTTCCCCACTTTTCACAAGGACCTCTGTCACTTCTTCTTATGTATAAATAAGAAGTGTAACTGTATCATATGATAAACAAACTGAAGCTATTGGAAACTCATTTATTATTATTATTATTATTATTATTATTATTATTGTTGTTGTTGTTGTTGTTGTTGTTGTTGTTGTCATTTATTTATTTATTTTCTTTTACTTTTATTTACATATTTATTTTGGTTATTATTTTTCTTTTGTTGTTGTTGTTGTTTTTTACCAGTTATGTATAATCTCGTTTGTTCCTTTTATTCCGCTTATGTGTGTGGGTTTTTTTTAAGCACCCTATTCTACTTTTCTTCAAGTTCATATCTGATATCGATGCCACATTTCTTATGCTGTTAATGCAAAAAGATAAAATAAAGAAAAAACATTTACGCGGCACAGTTTGGCTTTGCGTGCTGTTTCCAGTCGGAACTATTTTGGTAACGCTCCGCCGGTGGTGCGACACTCCAAGCGCAGCTGGATCTGCTTACCCCCTCTGCTCTGAAACATTGCGGGTATTTCTACCTGCTGGAGGGATGTTGGGGCGACAGTCGATTTTATGAGACTCAGTGACTAAACTACAGTCATGTGTTCTATTTATCGTTTTTGTTTGTTTGTTTGTTTTTGCAAATGTTTATTTCAAGACAACCGCGCTCGTAATGTCCGCTTTTATCAAATAATAAGTTATTAAACTTAGGTTTTTGGGTCAGGTAAAAGAAAAATGGTTCCTTTAAAGCGGAGGAAAGTCGCCAACTCGGGCACTCTGAACGCTGGTACACACAATAGCGCAGCAACACAGCCAAACAAGTTCCCTCAAGTTATTTTATTCTTATTGGAAAGGAAAATGGGAGCCAGTCGAAGAGCTTTTCTCTCTCAACTCGGACGGAGGAAAGGATTTCAAGTGGAGGAACTGTTCAGGTGAGGGAACACGCACTGACGGTGACAAGAAATAAAATAGACAACTTTCTATACTAATTTAGTGCATTGAAAAGGTGTTCATATTTTACATTTTGACTAGTCGAACTTCAATAGACCAACACAAAGTAGAACATTGATATAAAATTAAATGAATAAAATATTTTCAGCTGCAACTTGTCAGCACAACGATATTTACTGGCTTTTATGGATGCGTGACGATGTCTTTGAGAGGGCAAACTTTTATTATGTCATTATTAACATTCTAATACTAATAATATACTAATTGAAAATGGACTCGGAAAGATAACAATATTATTGTTTATTGCAATAATTTCTGGAACAAATTATATCGTCTGGCAAAATTTGTTATTGTGACATAGGAAACCAATTTTGTATGCCATAGTGGCAGGTTTTTACTTTCTAGCAGAAAAGTGAAACGTTTTTCATCAAAGCATGTTTTATGAGTTACAGCGGTCAAAGTCTAATTGACTATCTGTGGTAAGACCTGTAAATTGACCTCCACAGCAGGTCTCAATTCAATCTGACTTATTATTATTTAGCAAAGAAAGAGAGGATGAGGACCTTTAGGAGGACCCTAAAGGTTTACAACTGCAATTAGTGGCACAACACAAAATATTAAAACAAATTCAAAACCTTTCACGTTTTTACTGACAAATAAAATAGAAAACCATACACAAATATCATTCTACATTAAAATGAAGCATTAATTTGTGTCAGCCTGTCTCCAGTTTGTGGTTGTGAGATGAAAACCGGTTTTCACCCCACAGTAAAAACGTGACGCACGTTATCTGTGAGAGCAACACTGCACAGGAGGCCAGGATGTGGCTGGAGGCTCAGGGAGCAGGGCAGGCAGGGCGCCACCTGCTGGACGTCAGCTGGTACACAGAGAGCATGCGTGATGGACACCCAGTGGAGATACTGGACAGGCATAAGCTACAGGTGCAACAACATTTTCATAAATGCTCAGTTTGTGGATGAAAGCATTATTTAGGTCATCTTGTAACAGACGGGAAGAAATGATTACAATAGGTTGATGCAAACATGTTGTCCAGATAAATTGGACAAATAAATATTTCAAAAATTCAGTTACCTATAACATTAAAATTATTTATATTAGCAAACACCTGGTGGAACTGTCCATCTGTTGAGCTCATGACAGGAGCTACTTCTCAGAGCAACACTGGCAAAAAAACTTTATTAAAGTGTCAATAAAGGAGCCATGTTGTGAGGACTTCCTGAAGGCGGAACTTCAAATAGAGCAGGAGTTTCTTAAAGAGACAGAGGCCCAATTTCAAGGTGTTAAATTGCAAAGTCAAATTTCTTTTAAGTCGTATCTCTTATGTACAACAATTTGTAGGTAACAGTTCCCTGACTGTGCTATGAAATGGACTCTTTTGCCTGGAAACACAAAATACTGCCTCTTTAATATGTTGGTCGTGTGTTTTTCAGGAGTTTGCAGTGAATGACTCTGAGGTTACTCCCTTCACCGTTCCCAGCTACGCCTGTCAGAGGAGGAGCACCCTGGAAAACCACAACGCTGTCCTGACTGTAGGCGCCTGTCCTCAGCTAACTCAGGTCATGTGACTGTTTCCTGAAATCTCCATGTCACATCAGAGCTGTGTTGTGTTTTTTTGTTGTTGTTGTTGTTGTCTCAGGATGCTCTGTCGCTTCTGGCTGAAAACGCAGAGCTGAGCGACGAGGACGGCCGAGGCGTGGCGTTCCGCAGGGCGGCCGCCGTGTTGAAGGCACTTCCCTCCGCTGTCACTAATATGTCCCAACTCACAGGCCTGCCCTGCCTGGGAGGACACTCACTCAGAGTAATCAAAGTCAGTGGATGCATTTCTTTTTATTTCTTTCTAAATGAATAGAACTGATTTTACCATCTCTTATTCCTGCTGTTTTTCAGGACATTTTGGAGAACGGAACATCAAGTGAAGTTGAATCCACTAAGGAGTCTGAGCGGTTCAAAGCATTAAAGGTGTGTTAGCGTATGGAAATGAAAATGGCACTTTTTGATGGATAACTTAGTCTGCTGAAGAACTGTTTTCAAATAAAACGTCATGCTTATGTCTGTGAAAAGCCTGCAATTGTGATTTTAATGTTTTCTTATCAGCTCTTTGTAAAGCTGTATATATTATGGTTCGTATTTTGACCCTCAAGAAAAATCTGAAAGCCCACTTACAAAAGTAAAGATTTTGTTACAGATGCAATAATATTTAATATTTGTAAGTGGAGCTTTTTTATGTGTCTGGAAGAAGTATATTATGTATATCAAGATAAAACTTTAAGTCAATATTGCCGATGCTTATTGATGTTTAAATGTTTTGGGGAATGATCAGACCTCCAAAAGGTGCTTTATTTGAAACAGGAGTAGCAAAAATTATGATAAACAATTTATCTTCACAGGGCCTTTGCATTGCTTTCATTATTTGAGCCTAATAAAATTAGCTGAGTAATGCAGTTCTTTTAAAAATAAATGAGTAATACACGAAGCTGAAAACCATTAATTCAATTTAACAGTGATGTATGAGTTTTGTGTAATCATTCAACAAAATTAGCTCTACTAGTTACGCTGTACCAACCGTTTTATGGTGTGTAAATGCAGCTTCTGCTGTGCTTCAGGTGCTGACGGGTATTTTTGGAGTCGGGTCAAAGACCGCGGACCGATGGATCCGAGAGGGGATCCACAACCTGCAGCAACTGAGAGACTCGGGGCAAACGCTCAACCGTGCTCAACAAGCAGGTTTTTACTTTCTACCACTCAGGAACTGTGAACATAATTTTGTCCTGTTTTATATTTGATCCAGTGCAGCTGATATCTGACTTGATCTGGTTCTCATAGCAGATGAGCTACTTGTGTTTTCAATTTGTTCTGTTATTCCTTAGATCTTATTTAATAAACTCTAATGGTCCTCACATCACTCCCAGACCAGAGTACAGAATATTAAGGATTAAGATTCAGAGATATTCTTATGTAACATGACTCCAAATTATTACCACTTGACACACTTTAAGTAACTTTAATTGTGTAAAAGTTACTTTTTGGAAGTTTATATCATGTTATAACGTCATTCCCTCATCAAAAACATACCTGCAGCATTGCCTTGATTGTTGATTCATGCAGGTTTGAGAAATCCTTTAATCTCCATGGCAACCATTCAGCTGTGCAAAATGAATGGGTGAACCTAGTCCCACCCCCGAGGGCAAAGCTCCTCCTCTTAGCTGCAGTTTCTGAGCTTCTAAGCTTGCATCACAGAGCAGCTCTCCCCCTCTCAGCTCCTTCAGACTAACCAGCAACAATTAGCAAACACTTGGTGTAACTGGTCATTTCAAGGCGTTAAATTATGATGTCACATTTCTTTTAAGTCGTATTTAATATAGAGCTCTGGAAAAAATTAAGAGACCCCTGCAAAATGATCAGTTTCTCTGATTTTTTTCATATGTATATTTTTGAGTAAAATGAATATTGCTCTTTTATTCTATAAACTACTGACATCTTTCTGAAATGCCAAGCAAGAATTTAGTATTTATTTGCAGAAAATGAGAATTGGTCAAAATAATGAAAAAGATGCAGCGCCTTCAGACCTCAAATAATGCAAAGAAAACAAGTTCATGTTCATTTAGAGACAACAATACTAATGTTTTAACTCAGGAAGAGTTTAGAAATCAATGTTTGGTAGAAAAACCTGGAGGTTCAGGCTTCAGGTTTCTTCATTTTTTCAGAGCTGTTTATCCAGTAATTTAACAGCAACTGAACGTAACATAGTTACTGGATTGTGCTATAAAAAGTCAAACAATTGCTGCTCAAATGTTAAAGCAATTCTCCAATAATAACATCAAACATCATGCTATCCTATGCAGACGCTCAGTCTGCACTGATGAAGATTTACTCACCTGCTGGATTTACTTTTTGATTAATATGGCTAATATTTATCTGGGTCAGAGCGATCATTAAGCAGTGGACTTTCATCTTCAGATCGACAGTTGATAATTAAATATGAAAGAAAAGCCAAACAGGAATGTTGTGACAAAAGTAACACTCAGTACCTGGTCCTGACCCAGCAGAACACTGAGTTCTACATCCTTCATCACATTATACACACTATGTGCATAATGTGTGCATCACACATGCTTCAACATGTGACAGGATTTATGTTTAACAAAATTAGGTTTCATTTTTTTTCTCATTGAGACCCAATTAAGTCATTGTTTGATATGCCACCACAGATAGAAACCAGGAGACGGTGTGACAGTAGTGCAAGAGACAACAAGACTGTGGCAAAAACGAGCAAAAGTGATTGAATGCTAGCAAAGTAAAACAAATGGTAAGCCCACTGAGGAAGAGGATAATCAACAGTTGATGGCAATCAGCAACTAGGTGTGAAGGAGGTAATGCTAATAGCAAAGAAAAACGATTCGAAGTGCAACAAAAACAGAAATGGTGGAAAAACAGAACCAAGGAGATATATATATATAAATATATAATTTTTTAAAATATAATTTTAAAAAATTATATTTTTTAAATTATATTTAAAAAATTAAATATAATTAGAATTATATTTAATTTTTTAAGTGTGGCATAAAAGCAAAAACAGAGGAAACGTGTCAAGGGGGCAAATATGTTTTCCCACAGCCCTCTATGCTGTGGTCCTGCAGGTCTGGAGCACTACGACGACATCAAGCAGCTGGTCAGCCTGGCGGAGGCTGAAGCCATCAGGGGGATTGTGGGAAGAGCCGTCGCCTCCGTCTCACCAGAGGCTCAGATCGTTCTCACAGGAGGATTCAGAAGGTCTGAAATCAGCAGCTTTATCTGATGACACATTCAGGAGAATTTCATATCGAATACAACCTAAAAACCAAAAATGAAATCTGCACTTCAATCGGGATCGCGGGTATCATGGTTTTTTGTCCTAACATTTTGCTGATAAATGTACCATGGAGTATTAGGGCTGGTCTTAAGATGAAAATAAATCCGTAGTACTACAAGAATAAACGCAATATACTGAGAAAAAAGTTATATGAGAAAAAGTCATAATATGAGAATAAAGTTACAATATTACAAGAATAACATCATAATAAAACAAGAAAAAAAGCTGTAAATTGTGATATACAAAAAAAGTATTTGCTGTCATTAAAACAATCTTGAGTAATTTTATGACTTGCTTCTGGTATTTTTGTTTTATTCTGGTAATATTATGACTTTATTCATAAAATTTAAAAAAATGAAATACTCGGTCGTATAAATGAGATGTAAACACTGTGTGTTTTGATTTTTTCCCAGGGGGAAGCAAACGGGTCACGATGTTGACTTCCTGATTACTCACCCTGAGGAGGGCAGTGAGGTGGGACTGATGCCCAAACTGGTGTCCTGGCTGGAGTCACGGGTATCATGTCATCTCCAAAATGTGCTTTTAATCTGTGACGTTATTTTAATTTGTGAATTTCCCAAAAAAAAAAAATAGCAGGAGCGAATAAAGAGGTGTAAAATAAAACTACTAGCTTTGCATTGCAGATAATTGCTATTTACTGTAGCCAATGAGTAATGTTTGCTTTGTTTGTTTTGTAGATTTAGTTTATGCTGCTTTATTGATAAGCAAACAGCCTAAAATGATTGTCGTTATGTTTAAATCCATTGTGACTTTCAGTCAAATTCTGTTAAATGTGATCAGTGGCATTTTTTTATACGGGCAGAAATTCAGAGCGGTATTGGAAATGGGTGGGTCGACCAAGAACTAGAAAATAATTTATGCTGAAACGATGAATCAGTTTCTACAATAATCACCAGTAATCGATTAATCATTAACTGGAGTACACAGACTTAAAAAAACAACAACTATTTTCTCAGAGAATAACTTACTCAGAGCAGTAATTAAGACTAGTAATCGTTAGTCACAGCCCTAATCTTCTATGACCAAGTTTGCTTGGAGTCTAGGTTACCTGCTTTCACTTGGAATAAAACAAACAAACTGATAACTGCATGAATTTAATTGTTTGGGGGGCGGGGCTTGCCCAGGACTGCATTCCTGTTAGAGCCACCCCTGAACTTGATGCATTATGGATCCTGACTCGGGATCATCAGCAAGTCCAGGAAAAGCATCAAACATTTTAGGTTTCCTCTCATCTAAATAAAACCTTTTCCTGCTTCTTGTTTGAAATGAATACATTTCTACAACAACTTAGATTTCCAGACATGAGCCTGATGCTGTCTGCCTCTCTCCATGAACAGGGCCTGCTGTTGTATCAGAAGACCACCAGGAACTCCTACTTGGAGTGTAGCGAGGGTCCGGGCCGGCCCCCCTCCAACATCGATCGCTTTGAGAGATGCTTGTCCATCTTCAAGCTGTCGGCAGGACAAACAGGAAGCGGTGTCCAGTCAGAGGAAACCACAGCGTCTCCATCGGCCACAGAGAGACGGTGGAGAGCGGTCAGAGTGGACCTGGTGGTCTCCCCCATCAGCCAGTTTGCTTTTGCTCTGCTGGGCTGGACCGGATCCAAGGTGGGCATCGTCACTCGCCCTCCGGGGGTCTCCTTTACTCGCCTTCTGACCGACATCACTTCCTCCACAGCTGTTTGAGAGGGAACTGCGGCGGTGGGCGGGGCATGAGAAAGGCATGTCTCTGAGCAGCCACGCCCTGTACGACAACAAACAGGTGAACGGATCAATGACCTCTGCTTCTGCCATGAAAGAAAAACAATCTAAATTAATCAGTTATCATGTTTGCAGGGTCGATATATAAGAGCTTCTTCAGAGGAGGAGATATTTGCTCACCTTGGTCTGGAGTTCATTCCTCCAAATGAAAGAAACGCCTGAAAACTCCCTGCAGGAGCATCAAGGAGCGCTCTGCTGACGACTGGAGAAACTCCAGCTGATACTCCATGATCTGTGATCCTGCTGCTGGATGCATGATTGTGAGACAAAATGTTTAAAAAATCATAAATTTACAAGGATAAAGTCACAATGTTACAAGAAAAATGTATGAGAATAAACTCACAATAATATGAGAGTAAAGTTGAATTATTACAAGAATAAAGTCATAGTATTACAACTTTACTCATAATATGACTCATTTCTCGTATTATAGCTTTATTCACATATTCTTAATTCTCATTGAATTCAACTTTATTTTGCAATATAATTTTATTCTCTTGTCATTATGACTTTAATGTCATATTATTTCAACTTTATTCTCGTAATTGTGTTTTATTCTTTTTCTCTGTATGGCCCCAGTACTATGTGGTAGTTATCTGGTCAGCTTGAGATTTTACACTTGAACAGTTTGAAGCCTCAGATCTCAGAGCTTTAACATACAATCAGCTGATCATGAAACAAATAAATATAAAAGACTTTTATTGCTTTTATAAAGCTGTTAAAACATGCCATCCTCAAAAGAACGAGCCTGGCATGGCTTGCAGCTCACCTTAATCATGTTTTTTTTTTTTTTTCCAATAGAAATGAAAAACAATAGAATGAAAATGTCTGACATAATAGATTAAATCATCTCAGGATATAAATTCTAATGCTTTATGTTAGCTTTATCAATGTTCATAAACATGGGCAGCATTAGTTTTTAAAAATGTGGAGTGACTTATTTCATTTAAAATTAATAAAATGTTTTGCAAATATATTGTTTCTTTTGTGTTTGTTTTTGTAATTAGTTTTAAACGAAGTTGAATTGTGTTTTATTGTATTATGTGGTTATAGTAAACATTCCCAAATTCCTCTTCAGTTCCCAGCATCCTGTGGCTCTTTGACTGTTTTCTCTCCCTGAAGTGTTTGAACAGAACATTCTAAATCCAACTACAGTTTTACTAAAATATCCCTCAGAATAATACAGAACTGTCTGACATGTAAATAGCTTTGAATCTGGGCAGCAAAAAAATTCTGAAAATCTTAGTATATTCCATTTTTCACCTCTTTACTTCTGCAGAAATAAACTGAAAACTACAATTCGGCAGAGTAACAAGCATTCATAGTTCTGTTAAGCGAGGATTTTTTGTGGTTTCAGTTGTTTGGGGTTTTTTTGGTGCACTTCCTTGCTATGCATGTAAATGTTAACATTTTGCTCAGTTTTAGTGTATGGAGGGTTCCGTTAAGTGACTCTCCCCACAAACACACCTGTGTCACACTGACATCCATTCAGGACCGTTCTTATCAGTTTATCTGCACAGAAACCACAACACAGTCATGACAGTTCATTCTAATAGTAAAACTATTGGTTCTTCAGAGGCATCATGCACCAGATTAAAGTCAAATATTGTCAGCCTGCTGCATTTGACAAATTAACTACATAATTTGGATGTAGTCTCTGAATGACGCATTAACAACAAATTTAACAAACTTCTATTAAATATTCTACAGAGTTTCATTAAAATTGCTCCAACATGTAAGATAAGCAGATGTACATACATGTAAGGGTATCCCTGGAAAACATGTGGAAAAAAATTACATTTTATTTTGTGTGTCTATAAATGTTAACACAATTTTTATTTTTATTTTTTTAAACAAGCAAAGGCTCTGGCCAGAGCATCTGTATTTGCATGTTTCTGGTAGGCTAGTAAATCTGACCCACAAGCTTCTCTTGGCCCACAGGGTGTTAACTTTTGCTTCAAAAATGATATGACTGGAGGCTGGAAAAGACTGTTGTGTTCAAGTTGTGCTAAAAGGAGTTAGCTTGTTAGCGAAGCTATTAAAGCCTAAAGTAGCATCCCAAAGCTAAACATGCAAGGATTTGTTTTATCCAATTAATTGATTATTTGTGATTAGTAATCGTTAGTCACAGCCCTAATCTTCTATGACCAAGTTTGCTTGGAGTCTAGGTTACCTGCTTTCACTTGGAATAAAACAAACAAACTGATAACTGCATGAATTTAATTGTTTGGGGGGCAGGGCTTGCCCAGGACTGCATTCCTGTTAGAGCCACCCCTGAACTTGATGCATTATGGATCCTGACTCGGGATCATCAGCAAGTCCAGGAAAAGCATCAAACATTTTAGGTTTCCTCTCATCTAAATAAAACCTTTTCCTGCTTCTTGTTTGAAATGAATACATTTCTACAACAACTTAGATTTCCAGACATGAGCCTGATGCTGTCTGCCTCTCTCCATGAACAGGGCCTGCTGTTGTATCAGAAGACCACCAGGAACTCCTACTTGGAGTGTAGCGAGGGTCCGGGCCGGCCCCCCTCCAACATCGATCGCTTTGAGAGATGCTTGTCCATCTTCAAGCTGTCGGCAGGACAAACAGGAAGCGGTGTCCAGTCAGAGAAAACCACAGCGTCTCCATCGGCCACAGAGAGACGGTGGAGAGCGGTCAGAGTGCCAATGTCAGTGTCCACAGTCCACATTTCTAAACAAGTTCCTTGAAACACTTGAAAACTGAATAACAATAGTGGCTAAAATAGCAATTTGCACCAATCTGATGGTTGAATAACCTGAATAACACTAAGATAATAAATATTTTAGTTGTTGAGCTTTTATTCAATAATTAAGCAGCAAAAAGGGTTATTGAATAATATCACATCATTAGTCCTACAGTTACTGATAACTCTAGCATTCACTTTAATTAAATGTAAACCAAGTATTTTTTTTATGTGTTTTTACATTTGAGTTGATCAGAGGGTATACATATGATGGTCATGAGGGTCATTTTAGCTATTTTAAAAATACTTTATTGACCCCAAAGGAACATTAAATGTTGTAACTCACATTAATGTAGCTTTAGATGGCTCTGTGGAGATTTTTTTAGTGATGCAACCTTTCTAACCTAAAGCAGCATTTTTCATTACATCTCTAAGAACTAACAGCTGCTTTTGCAGCACCTGAACTGTCCAGCAAACATGTAGAAGCTCTAAGCCATCATCTGGTTTACAGTGGGACAAACAGTCAGTGTGATGAGCTCAACAGGTGGCAACGTAGGTTCCAACATATCTAGCTTCCATGTACCCTGCTAGCAAGCAATTTGACATGAAAAAGCTGTTTTGCTGTAACATTTTTTTTGCACCCAAATCAGCTGATTAAAGATTTTAAAAAGTCCTTTATCTGCATCAGCCACCTCTCCTGGATGAGTCAGATTTGTATCCTTTTTTTATTTCATTTTGGAGGGACTAGAGTGGCTCCCGGGCCACGTTTCGGACAGCGCTGTCTTAATGTTTTGCTACCAGCTTTCACCGGGTTTCTTCCAGCAGACTTCTGTCAGTTCCTCAGTTTCCTGAGAGCGTGTTTTTTGGCGTGAGTGTGAACTAGCAGGCGTTTCCTTCTGCTCTTTCTAACAGCCTCATTATCCTCTAAATACCGGTTTGACATCAAAGGTGGCGTCACTCCTCACACCTCCATCTCCTCTGGGTCCACACACTTCCTCATGCATGGACCGGTCTGCAGAGGCAGGTCCAACGTCCCTCTGCGGCTGTAGGAATGGTGACCTTGGTGGTGGCAGGCTGGACCAGGGAGAGAACCGGTTTAAAAAACACTTTCCTTCGATGTTCCTGGACCAGACGTTGCATGTGACTGTCTTTGACTCTGAATGTGTGAACAAAAGGTGACTAAGATCAGCCCCCATCTCTCTGATGCCAAGCAGATGAAGTTAGAGTAAATATACATTTATTTTATGTCTATGAAGTACACCAAGATCATAACTCAGTTCAATAAATTTAAATCTGCCTTTCAATGAGGCTTGTTTGTCAGATTAATTAGCAACTGTAAAGCAGGTAATAAACATGCTTTCATTAAGGTCATATTTCTGCTAAAAATGTTTTTTTGTTTGTTTGTTTATTGGTCTTAAAATCTTAAAGGGGCAGTATTATGTGTTTTCCAGGCATACAGTTCAATTTCATAGCACATTCAAACAACTATGTTAACTGCAGTTGTTAAAAAAATGCTATAACAAATATGACTTAAATGAAATTTGACTTTGTAATTCAACACCTTGAAATTGGGCCTCTGTCCCTTTAAGAAATTCCTGCTCTTTGTGAAACTCCGCCTTCAGGAAGTCATCACAACATGGCTCCTCTACTGACCCTTTTACCACTGTTGGACTGAGAAGTAGCTCCTATAATGAGCTCAGCAGGTGTGCAGTCCCACCAGATGTTTGCTAATTGCTGCTGGCTAGTCTGAAGGAGCTCAGTAGGGGAGTCAAGGTAGAGGAATGCTTTATAAGCTTGGAAAATGCAGCGCAGAGGATAAGCTGCATCTCGAGGAGCGGAGCTAGGTCCACACAGGTGTTCTACACAGCTGAATTGTTGCCGTGGAGATTATTGCTTTATGCAGACATGCATGAAACAATCAAGACAACAATCCAGGTAAGTTTCTGATGATTGAATAACATTATAACATGATGTAAAGTTCAATTTTACATAACACTGCCCCCTTAAGGGAGGCAAAATCTCAAACTGTTATAGCTTTGTTTCAAGAAATTACTTCACTAACTCAGTTATCAGATTAAAAGACTGCAAGACATTGAATAAATAAATATGACTCAGTACATTTTACTGGGTTTTTCCAATTTCTGAGAAACAAACTCACTACAGAAATAATCCATCAAATTCTGAACAAAAACTGAATATTTCAGCTATGTACAGATTAGCTTGTCATCAGACTACAACAGCTAGCTTCCATGATGAAGGACCATTTAACCAAAGTGACTGCAGGGTCTCTCCGCTATCAGCTGGGGTAATTGGAGGTGTTCCCCAGCCAGCCGGTTCTCCAGCCCTGCAATCACTGCCTAATATTTAAATGCCCCGCTCCATCCAGCCCCATCTGATGAAGGGAGTCGCAGTGCCTGCTCATCCACTGGGACCGGTCTCGCTGGCCCCCATCAAAGCCCAGGGAGCCTTTGATGAGGTTGATAGGGATCAATGGGACGAAGGTAGAGGCCTTAACTGACTGTGTTACAGACGGGGCGGGCAACTGCTGGAGACTGCCGGCAATGGAGATCAATGATTATTAGGCGCCATCAGCGCCTTGATCTGCATAGAGGAATCCATTCAGCATCAAAGGGCCATCTTCTGAGGTGTTTGGCAGATCCCAGCTTTCTGTGTCAAAGGCCACATCTTGGCCTGTTTTTTTTTTCTCCTCCCCATTTGTTCTGTTTATTCTAAACGGTTGATGCAAAGAAGGGTGACACTGTACTAGTTCTGGGAGTGAATCTGAAGATCTGTTTCCCCACTAACAGAGAGGATAAGTTTCAATAATCGTCTGGGATAACAAGCTGCTGAGCAAATTCTACCAAACAGGAGAGTAACGGTAGAAACGTGGCTGGTTTTAGGCAACCTGAGGAATACATGGATTAGCTGGAACAGTGGAAGTAGAAGTGAAAACTACCACAGGGTATTAGGGCGATTGTAGGCAGAAAAAAAAGGAGTACAGTTCCACCAAAAATCTCAGAAAGTTTGAGGTTGATGTCAGAAATTTTGTTGAAAAAAACTTGGAAATTTCTGAGTTTCAAAAGTTAAAAAACCTTTTAGGATTTTTTTTCTAGTAAATTTTTGACTTTTTAAACTCACAACATTCCCAGTCCTTTTTTTGTAGAACATTTCTGAGATTAATCTCAAAACTTTTGGGGGGCAAAAATTGACTTTTTTTTTCTACTGTGGTCCTGGTACATTGTCATAGATAACTCTGAAAATGGGGAAAATGAATTAATCAATGGCCTGAGGATCAGACTCACGTTATGGTCCCTCTGGTCAATAGTCAGTCACATACCGCGTGAACATGGCCATTGAATGACTTTGTGCTGTTTTCACATGTTATATATAAATATATATATATATATATATATATATATATATATATATATATATATATATATATATATATATATATATATATATATATATATATATATATATATATATATATATATATATATAATGTATATATATATATATATATATATATATATATATATATAAATGTATATATATATATATATATATATATATATATGACATATATATATGACAAGCTTAGATTGTCATATATATATATATATATATATATATATGTTTACAGAACTTTTCGATATATATATATATATATATATATATATATATATATATATATATATAGGTTTAGCTTTCCTATTTGGCGAGAACAAATGATAATTGTCGCCCCACCAGATTTCTTTACTGCCTCCTGGAATCAACCAATGAAAATACAGAAACATGTAACAAACGGACAGTTTCCCATCTTTCAAATCAACA
Organism: Poecilia mexicana; assembly: GCF_051168715.1. NCBI lineage: Eukaryota > Metazoa > Chordata > Actinopteri > Cyprinodontiformes > Poeciliidae > Poecilia > Poecilia mexicana. The sequence continues at coordinate 2,758,877 of NW_028263381.1, forward strand.
TAATGAAAGATATTGGAGTGTTTATTGAAGAAGAACTTGACTGCATCAGAAAGTGTAGTAAAGCGTTACTAATCATTTAAAAGTGTATCAGGGGAGTGGTTGTGCTTGAAGCTAACAACTAAACGGGGAAGCTTAGATTGTCAGATTATTTTGGATCCATCAATCCAGAACATTCACATTCACTTGTGAATAAAATCCACAAGTGAAAGATGACCTTTTAAATAAGGCCAATATTCGTGGATTTATTGGGAAATTATTAAAAAAAAAAAAAAAACAGATTTACCTTTGAATAACCCTACAGTTTGAAAAGATGTGCAAAGAAACTTTTTTTTGGCACAAATAACATCTTAAAGGAGTTTCTGAGTGGGGTAAGATGAACTCGGAGTTGAAAGCTGCTGACTTTAAAGCGTTTTTGAATCGGTTCATGGAGAGGAGGAGTCGAGGTGAGATTATTCTGGCTCAGTTTGGGGAATCACATGAAGTGATATGAAGGAGTCAGGGACTGCGATCTGTCGGGACATGCGTCCCCCTCCCAGGCTGAGAGAGGGAGGGGCGGCCGAGGTCCGTTTGTGTCCATAACAGAGCAGCAAACAGGCCCATTAGAGATGAAAGACTCAGAATGGAGCCAATCAAAGAGGGGCCCAGCAGGGGGGTCTGTCACCCCGCCGACAGCGGTGGCCTGCGACCGGGTCCAAAGGAGGATCAATGTCCCCCCCCCCACCGACGTCACGGATAAGACGTGCTCACACACAAACACACCACTCACAATCTCACTCACAATCTGTTACCATTCAGAGAAGAATGTTAGCCATTCACCAGACTCCATGTTCCACTTTTGAGGACAAGGCAACACGTAAACAAAGACAGCTGCAGCCAGACAACTGCTGGCCGTTAGGGAAATTTCTAGTTGTTATTTTGTGAGCAAATGTTTCAGGGAGAAGTAGCCGCTTTCTGCAAGACGTTCTAGTTTTTAGTCTATATTTCGAAATGTATCTGATACCGAGTAAATACACGGCCGGCAACACCAATACTGAAACTGATACTGAAACTGATAACGATACTTTTTATTTCAGTTTGATATATTCTCAAACTTCTGACCTTCGGGTGTTTTTGTTGTTTTTCCTTTGAATTATATTCTTCAAACCAACAGGACATAATTTGGACAAAGATTATAGGTGTCTGCAAGACACTTTATTGATATATTAACATGATTTGTGTACATTTTTGCTTGACAAAGTTGAAAAACGTTATCATTAGAGAGCAACTCAAAGCAAAATATTTTTTGAGGTGCAGCTACAATACGAACTAAAAATTCACAAGGTAATCTGAAACTAAAAGTATCAAACTTAGCACGCAACAATTGATCCAAATGCTGATGCTGACTTGGTATAGATATTATCAGTATTATGGATCAATCCACCCAAATGGTTCTGAATGGTTCAAAAACATAAAATGACAGTTTTGGCATGGACTAGACAAATCTGGAATTATTATTATTATTTCACAGGGGTAGTATTACGCAAAATTGACATTTTGAGCATAACATCATGTTATAATGTTATTCCCTCACCACAAACATACCTGGAGTGTTGCTTTCATGCATCTTTGAGAACTCCTTTAATCTCCCGTGGCAACCATTGAACTGTACAAAACGCCTGGATGGCCCAAGCTCCGCCTTCAGGGATGAAGCTCCTCCCCTGAGCTCATTATACGAGCTACTTCTCAGTGCAACGCTGGTAAAAACAAAAGGTGGAGTTTCAGGAAGAGCAGGCGTTTTTAAAGAGACAGAGGCCCAATTTCAAGGCATTAAATTACAAAGTCAAATTTCTTTCAAGTCATATTTGATATATGTAGCATTTTAATAACAACTGAAGGAAAAACAGTTACTTGATTGTGCTCAGTGTGCCTGGAAAATACATAATACTGCCGATATAAGATTTTGTGACACTAGTAAACATTATTTATGTTAATCGGTCAGGAAATGGGCAGAGAAATACAGAAATGGTCAGGAATCAAACCTCTGATGGTTGTGGTGATGACTAGTAGTTTTTTTGTTTGTTGTGTTATATTTGTAGATTAGTCTGGTTTTCACAGATTCTTTGTTGAGTTTAGAAACAGCAGAAAGTCCAGACCGTCTCCTGTCCTGTCATCTGTCTCTGCAGTCCTCAGATTGAAGAGTGGGAAGAGGGAGAGGAGGAGGCTGATTATCAAACATCCACCCCACTTTACTACATCATCATCATCATCATTATCATCATCCAGACAGACAGACAGACAGACAGACAGACAGACAGACAGACAGACAGACAGACAGACAGACAGACAGACAGACAGAGCCAGGCAGCAGTGGAGGTGATAGTGAAAACCAATCACCAGCAGTCCTTTGAACTCTAGACTGAACCAATCAACAATCTGCAGCTTCCTCTGTTTTGTCATTTCTGGTTGACGGTGAAGGTAAACACTGACAGAAACACACAGCCAAGGGATTACTTTGGGATACTTTGGTCAAGCTTGACAATTTAGATTTAAATTCAAAAATGCAACCTGCTGTAAGCCACTTTGGACTCTGAGTCATTCTAGAATGACTCCTTACACAGTGAAAACAAAGATTTAGAGCATATATTATTATCTTTTTTTTAACTTTATGACCAATGTCCAAACGGGTCATCTTGGCTGTTATCAGATGAAAGCCCATAAATCTGGCTCTGTTACTGTATAGGGAGAAAAAGTGGGAACAATATTGCAGAAACACACAGATAAAAGCCACCCTTTGGTGTTAATCACACCAGAACATTGGTATGTGAATAAGGAACTACTTGTCGCATTTTTGCCCTTACATCTGGCAGCAGTAAGACTGAAACAAGTGGTGACAAAGACACTGATAACAATACAAATGTATTTATACGGCTATTTAAATGTTTCAGTTTCATTTTAATTACAACAGTATTTCCTAAGAATTGGAAGAAATTTTTTTCTCATTATTATGTCTGTTATTGACATAGCACCTAATAAATCATATTTCTGCAACCAGTTTTACAGGGTTTATGGAAAACTCTGGACCCAGTTCTCTAAATAATCAGTGGACAGATTTCTCACAACAATCAAGCAATTTTATAACATTCATTCATAAATATTATTTCTGGTTATCTTTTTTTTAACATTATTTTTAATTGTTAATAATGCCAAAACAAAAATGAACGAATATATTGTATTTGAATCAATCTGGAATCAATGTACAAAATAGGCTTTTCAGTTCCTTAATGTTGAGGGGTTTTAAATGTTTTAAATCAATAAATATACGAGCCCTAAAAAGCCCTCAGATTTTTTTATACCTAATTATATTTAATTCAGTTTACAAAATAATTCATGCACAATCCAAAATAAATGAATAAATAAAACATGCATTCATAAAAAATTATAATGAAAGAAAAATATAATGAAAGAAAAACTGTAAATAATATATGCACAATGATATTATTAATATTATTTATTTAATAACCTTACGGGATCATTTTTTTAATTGAAATATTTTCGTGTGTTAATTTTTTTATTTTTAGGTTTTACGTCAAACGCATGCATTTCCTTATTTGCTTGCTTATTTCATAGTTTATTTCCTGGAGCGGGAAATATGAAATAGCTGAAAGGATTCTTGCATGTCCAGTCTCAGACTTACTTTCTGAACATGATTGATGATTGCGTCTCTCCCCCTCATCCCGCCTGTTGATAACAAAGCGCCGACTGCCTTTGAAGTGTCCCGGTAATTACTTTTTAACACCAGTCAGTTCTCGTTTCATCCTCGCGCGCAGATACCGCGCGAAAATATATCGAGAGCCTAAAATACGTGACTTCTTACCACGCGCAGCGCCCGACCTCGCATGTTATCTTATCAATGGCGGCAGAGCCTGTTGTTTGACTTTAATATACCTTTACAATCGAACTACATGTTGAATCCACTCAGCATTTGCGAACAATACAGCGTCGCCAGGCCAGCTAGCTTTTAACCGCAATGAACTCTGCTCAGTCATGGCGGCGAGGTAAGAGTTAATCAACAGCTGGGATCATCATCAGTAATTCAATCAATTAGAACACTGAAAAGCTAAATAGTCAGTTAAACCTATTTCTTTTAGTCTAAATGCAGGGATATTGTCTCTGAAATGTCTACTTGCTTTTTCCAGTAGAGGCAGTAATATAGCTTAAGTTTACACTTTTCCCCTTTTCTTTCGCATTTCGTATAAAAAACACACAGAACACAGAAAACTGTTAGAAAGTGATGGCAGAGCTCATTGTTTTATCCCTTTTGTTTTGCCAGTTTCTGAAAATTTGCTAGAAAACTCCTTCGACTTTTGACACTTCAAGATTTTTCTAGAAAATTTATGGCATTAATCTCAAACTTTCTGAGCTTTTTTTTGGTGGAAATTTACTCTTTCTTTTTTATTTCTATCTACAATGGCCCTAGTACGCCATCGTAGTACTAGTTGCTGGTCATTTCACCGCATTGTTGTTTTGGACATTTGCAGTTTTTGTCTATTTAACTAGTTTAACAGCAAAAAAAAAAGGAAAAAAAGTTGGTTTGGGGTGTGTGTGTGTGTGCGTGCGTGCATGCGTGTGTGTGTGTGTGTGTGTGTGTGAAGGGGTGTGGGTGGTGTGTTTGCATGAGTAATATCAGTCTTTACAAAGTCTGCCTTTAATCTCAGGATGATCTCTGGATTAACTCTTGTCTGTATGTTAAACCACTCACTGCTCATTATGTTGCTTATTAACCCGATGACTCCTTCTCACTTGGAGATGCAGGAAGCATCTTTCTAAAGCAGCTGATCCGGATTTACTGGCCATGATGACGAGCCGCTTGACACCCGCTGATCATCTAACGGTCATTATTTTCTCTCGGGTTAATCAGCAGGAAATTCTGCATGATTCTGCAGTTAAAAAAAAGTGATTAACTTTAAGAAAAAAAGTTAAGTTAGGTTATTAAGGGTTAAAATAAACAGAGGATAATTATATTGTCTTATGAAAACAAAGAAAGTGGGAAATATTAGCTGTCACACCTTCTAATCCTCTCCCGGTTTTGTTTGGTTATTAATTATTATTAGATTATGGAACTTTTTTATTTAAAGTGCTTTTCTCCTTGTATACTATTTTAAAATTGTGTTATGTATATCTATCTATCTATCTATCTATCTATCTATCTATCTATCTATCTATCTATCTATCTATTCATATATATATATATATATATATATATATATATATATATATATATATATATATATATATATATATATATATATATATATATATATATGAATAGATAGATAGATAGATATACTCAAAAGGGCCAAATCAGTGACAAAAAGCACATTTTCTCAAAACAGATGCAACATTAATTCCATTTGAGGATGGTTTGCATTAAACCAGAGTGTTGAACCCTGACTCCAGACTACTTCAGATGAATTCGGTGCTGTACCTTTACGCGCTTCCACACCGGTCCTGAGCGGAAACGTCTCCCCGGCAGAGAATGGCCGCTCCGCGTGTTTTTACACGGCGCGGCTGCGGCTGTAGAGGAGCTGCAGACGGTCTGGGGTGATGTGAGTCTATTATCTGTTGCAGGCAGGAAGGAGGAGGGTGCTGGAGGACAGAAGGGGGTCCTTCCCAGACTCACTGGAGCCTGACTCTAACAGCCTCATTGAGACTGAATGGGACGTCTTAATTACTTCAGTTGTGAAAACTGAAGGAGGGGATGCAGCATACTTTGATCTTCAGGTTGGGGACGGCTGCTATAAATGCGGCTCCTGCTTGGAGATACAATCATAACTCTCTGACCTTTTGCAAGTGACCGTCCTGAGGAGAACTTTCCTCTGACCTGAACTCTGAGCTGAGCTTCACTTTTTTTAAATTTTCTTTTTATGAAACAAAAGGTTTTTTTTTTTCTTCACTGAGAAACTTTAACCTTCAGTAAGGATGAAGGGCCATTTCTCCATCGAGTGGCTGGCCCAGAGCAGCAAGCCGGCGGGGCCAGCATCTGGGCCGGCAGCTTGGGGGACGCATTCAGAGAGCCTGCCAGGTTTTTACTGCAAACCAAAACCTGAGAAGCTTCCAGGACCGGAGCAGCAGCAGCACATCGACACCATCAGTCAGGAAGCTCCTCAGCTCCGAACGTGTCCCAGGAATCAGGGTGAGAGTTTCACTCTGTAAACAGTTAAAGGTGCCAGGTTCAGAACTGCTATCTGCTGCTTTTTAATGCACTTTATTGGAAAAAAAAATTCCACTGACTCTTGTCCTAAAAGTACTAATAAATATTGGATTTCAAATTTTAAATGTCAACATCAGGATAGTTAAACTGTGCGCTTTATTTTATTTATCAAATTTCGGTTTTAAAACTTAAAGCTTTATATTTTTGTTCACTTAACTTTAATAAATAATAGTACAATTAAAATATACAACTTACTGATTTTACAATTTTTCATTTATTTTATTATTTATTCATTTTTAGGCTGATACTGGTTATGTATGTTTCTGCTATTCTTATAGTAATCAGTTTCCTTTTGCTTTTCACTTTTGCAAAAACATTCAATAACTTTTATCTTAGTTTAGTGCAGAGGTTCCCAAACTGTAATGGTAGTAATAGCACCCCCCACCCCTTGCAATGGGGGGGGGGGGGGAGCCGTCTGGATGAAAAAAAAAGAAAGAAAGAAAGAAAACATGAACGCTGTATGCGCTGGGTTTTTACCTTAGAATGGCCAACTCTCTGTTATTCCTATGTCAATTTGATACAGTAGGGGCTTCTGCACTTCCCATATTTGTGTCCTCTGTCACTTTTATCAGCAGTTAAAACTGTTTAATCCGTTGTTAACATGTGGTAACCTGTTTTTCCGAGCCGCCTTTAAACGCAACATGAGCGCAACGACGCTCGCGCTGCGTTTACACCTGTGTGGCAGTGAAGGAGACCTGCTGCTGCTGTACGGAGCCACGCAGGTGTGTTAGAATCATGACAGCAAACCAGCAAAACGCAAAGAACTTTCCACAGTCTTTCCTCCAAACTAACCGACTGAGTTGAGTAAAGCTGTTGGATGCAGGCTAGCTAAAAGATGACTAGCTAATATCATAATATCAATACATCACCTTAAGCTTAACAAGTAGCCTTTAGGCTACTGATGTTGTTGTCTATGTTCGGCTACGTACAGTCATTTTGCCCCCCAAAAAGTCGAACCCCCACCCCCACCCCACCAACGTCGTTAAAAAAAGGCAGCTATTTGTAATCCATAAGGGGGGGAGGGGGGGCAGAAAATGTTTGGAAACCACTGGGGGGGCCAGGTGAAAAAGTTTGGGAACCACTGGTGTCTGTTCTTGTGAACTAGTATAATATGTTTTTTTTTTTGGTATCAGCTGGAACAATTTAAGGACTTTAATATTACAAATTAGAACTAAAGCACGTTGGTTTTCACTAGTATTTAGTTTTATAAGATAATGCTATTCTCTATATTTATCTGCAAAGCAATAACTATGAGATAATTATGTCTCTTTCTCAAAGGACTACACAAATACGTCAACATGTGCTTTAAAATTTCAAAATTTTTCTTTGGGGTGGCAAGTCCAAGTCCAGGTAAAAAAGTTGCGGGGGGCAAAGGTGAAAATAATAATAAAAAAATATTTAGAATGTATTTATTGGGTTTCACATTTATGCTTTGATTGAGGAAGATGACTGTCTTTGTATGAACTGAACATGGTTCTCTAGGGGGCAATTCCCACCCTCTGGCGCCCCCTTGTGGTCGCCGCTGAGCATTCCTGTGAATCTTCGCAGAAACAGTGGTCCATGCGTTTCCCTTCATTTAACACCACCAGCGGCGCTCAGCTCTGTGTCCGCTCGTTGTTAAGGTTCCCGTAAAGTCCTGTCCTGCTTGTCTCTGGCAATAAGCAGGAAGTGAGGCCGGTTTCAGCAGCTGCACCGAGGAGGAGACCTCCGGCTACGAGAGCGAAGGCGGTCAGCCTCATTCCCCCTCCGCCCCCGCCGTCAGCGCCTCCTCCAAGTCTCAACCGTCGCCCCCGGTGGGCAGGAGGCCCCGCACGGCCTTCACAGCGGAGCAGATCAGCAGCCTGGAGGGGGCGTTCAAGAGGAACGCGTACCTGGGAACGCAGGACAAGGCGGAGCTCTGCAAGAAGCTCAACCTCTCTGACAAGCAGGTGACTGTCCTCAGTCAGCTTCCACTGCTGCTCAGCAGACAGCTTAAGAAAAAAATCAGATCATTTCCTTGTTCTGACCTTTAACCTTTAACAGACATCAATTCTAAATGTCTTCAGTAATTATGCACTGGAATTAGGAGTGATTAATACTTTAAGTTCAATTCATGATTTTTTTAAATGACCATTTGGAAAATGTGTTTTAATCTAACAGAATTCATTCTTTATGTTTTACATTTTGTTTGTTCTCTATTTTAACATTTAATAAAGTAGCTAAGAACTTTCACGTTTTCATGTTACTTTCATAACCCTGGAAAATGACTTTTTTTTTAATTACTTTGATCTTAGTAGATATTTGGGTTGTTTTTTAGTAAAGCAGTCACTGTCTGGAACTCGTATATTACTTTTTAAACCCTTCCAAAACTTTAATTTTATTTTAATTTCCTCACTTTAAACTTGCACTCCATATATTGCAGGTTATTTTTGGCATTGATGTCTCCAGAAATCTTTCATCACCAGTTTTGGTCAGGGTGGCCAGTAAAAATTTTAGGGTGGCACAACTAAAGACAAATAAGATAGTAACCAGGTTACAAGTGACTTCATAATAAATCAGGGTGAAAATATCTTGTAAGTTGTCGAAAGAACTACTTACTTTCATCTAAGTTCAACATCCTTTCTTGTACCTGGGACAGAAGAAGATTTATTAGTTATTGTTACCAAACAAATCTGAATGTATAAATTGATTTTAAAAATGTCAGTTTTATTTAACTTTTTATTGTTTTGTTGTTTTTTTTTCAATAAAATGTTTCATCTTCACATTGATTTTTCAATGAAACATTATTTATCATCCATCCGGTTTGCTTCAGCCTCATACGTTCCCTCTGTGATGTTTGTCTCAGATCAGGAACTGGTTCCAGAACCGGCGGATGAAGCTGAAGAGGACGGTGCAGGACGCCTTGGCCCACGCCAATGTTGCGTCTCACTTCCTGCATTACCCCGAGCTGCAGGCCTACAGGGCCGGCCCGTACCCCCGGTACCACCCGGCCGCCGCCGCCGCCGCCGTGGTGGTGCCGGACCCCGCCACCCCCGCAACCTATGTTCACCCTCACAGCCTTCAGTACAGCTCGCCTCTGTCCAGCACCTCCGCTCTGCCCCTGGACTCCGTCTACGAGTACAGCAGCCTCCCAGGAGTCATGCTGCCCGCCACCTCTCACCTCAGAGGAACCTACCCACCGTACCCCCAGTACTACTGATCAGTGATGCTGGAACCAACTTCAGAACCATCAGCTTTTGTTATTTTTTTTAACAAAACTACTGAAGTCATTCTGTTAATCAATATGGATGAACCAATCCACTTTTTTCACTTCTGATACCAATATCTGAAGTTAAGTATGGGCCGATACCGATCCAGTGCAGCTGAGTCGACTTTAAACATTTCTTTTTTTAAACTGAGACATAATTTGATAACTCTGCACCAGTACAGCTCACATAAACACACCAACAGCTTCACAAGTTTGGTCAAACACGTAAAACCAACTTTAATATGTTCAGTCAGTGCAGTTGTGAGTATAACAGCCAATTTAACACAAATAATAAAGAAACTGAATCTAACAAAAACAATAGGTGGACTATCTTGGTCAAACATGTAAAAAAAATAAACTGAAATAAACCTTCTTTCAAATGGTTTCAATTTTGCGACAAATACAGATATTAATATGGGGTCAGTGCATCTCCAAAAGACTTTAAATAGCCTAAAACTCCAACCTGAACTGGGTGGCGTGCAATAATGTGAACTGTGTGTGTGTGTATCTCTCTGTAGAGTTTGAATCTATTTAAAACTGGACAGATGAAGCTGTTTGTTTAGAGTAAAGTGTTGTGACTGTGAAAATAAAGAAAAATGATCACGAGTGTTCTGTGTGAGCAGCTCCTGCTAGAGTAAATGAGTTACTCAGCAGAGTGAAAGTAGGCTTTTGTTGTGCAGGTGTGCTTCTTTATTATGCTGTGATTTTTGTTAAAGCTATGGTGTGTAACTTTTATTTTGAAAAGATATATGTTTTTACATAGTTATTAAAAGTATCACTTTGTCGTAACAGCATAGAATGTGTGTGATGTGTTAGAAAAAAATCAAGTTCCTTTCATATCAGTTTCATGGCCAAAAATGTCTCTCTGAAAACCGAGCCGTAAAAGAGGGCACAGCCAGGACAAATACTTTTTTTTTCTTTTTTACATATGATCACATTTGTCTAGAAGAAATAAAATCATTTGAAAATTGTGCTGTTTACTTGTTTTCTCTTTGTTTGCACCGAGAACACAATGGTAGCACTGATGCCAGGGCCGGTCCAAGCCTTTTTGGGGCCCTAATATATTTTTACGGGGCCCACCATACCAACATGTCAACAGCATGCTTGATCATTCCAAAGCTACTCTATGTGTGTAACATGGCTGCTATCATTAGCATCGTGTGCTATTTTATTTTAACTACTTGAAAGTAACATCATTATGTTGGAAAACCTCGGTTTTTTTCATACTTCTCATCACTTCAACTCAAACTTTGTCTCATTTTACCATAAACCTTTTCTGTAGAAGATATTTTGATTGGTATTCACTATTCAGTCAAGCTTGAGGGCGTGCTTTTTGGCCAGCACCCTTACAATTTTGAAATTATGCTATGAAATTATGTAATTGTTGCACCATTGTGGAAATTGAAACTGAGGTTCCAGCAACTTCCAGCTGACAGCTTCTAGGTTGTTGGCTTTATGAAAGTTCCCATGGAAACAAAGTCCTTCACAATGCTTGGCTGTGCAGGTAAAAGTTTGGAACTTGATTTACAGGTTTGTACTGGACTGTGACTTAAAGGGAGGAGAACCTGATGAAATTATATAGTAAATTAAACTTCAAATCTTCCATTTTTTATATCTGAACAAAAAATCTTAATCTAAAACTGTAAAACCACAGAAACAGCGTTATTTAAAAACAAGGCTTAAAAAACCCACTTGTTTAGAGTTGCCTTTGACTAGTAGAAAGTGAAACATTGACCAGCATATTTGATGTATATTTGCCTGATAATTTTGTTGATGGTATTATTGCTTGTTTCATAATTGATCACTATGATGTATTAATTATAAAGCACTTTGAACTACCTTGTTGCTGAAATGTGCTTTACAAATAAAAGTGACTTGAAATTTAGTGTTACTACTGTGAGAGCTCTTGTCAATTTGACTTTTTCCATAATTACCAAACCACATTTTAGTTGTCATTTAATCTTACAGAGGATGCTGTCACACTTGACTGAGAAGTGGAGAGTCTGGTGGATAAAGAGTATACAACAGCGACATCCACTGGCAGAATCGGGTAATGCAACAACAATGTAGCAACACCATGGCTTAGAAAACAAGTGTAAAAAAATCTGCCCATTTGATAGTTACTTATATTTCCAATAACTAATACTCCAGGCTTTAGTTAAAGAGTTGGACAGTCACGTCATGTTATATCCATTATGAACAAGAAACTATTTTTCCTATTATTCAAAAACGTATTTTAAAAGTAAAAAAAATATGTTACACAACTATTGTGATTTTATAACTTTAATAAAATAAAATAAAATGTTTGAAAAAAGAACGTATTCGCTGACATAACTTCGACTGTTTTGTGGACCAATGGCTGACCAGTGATATTAAAGATGGACGCTAATAGGCAAATTTATTGACCAATAAAAAACGCCACAAACGTGTGAAGTTGTCGAAGTGGCAAGCGTTTGGGCCAATCACAGCGCTTCAGTGGAGAACTGAGGGGAGGGCTGGCAGTCGACACTGGCTGACGACTGCACGCAGCGAGCTGCTGCTCAGAAAGAGGGGGGCAGAAGCCGAATGGTGGAGCTGAAGATGGCGGATGGCGACAGTGGGAGTGAGCGCGGTGGAAGTAGCGGAGGAGGAGGAGGCGGCTTCCAGCACTTTCAGCGGGACCAGGAGACCCAGGAGCTGGCGTCTAAGCGCCTCGACATTCAGAACAAGCGCTTCTATTTGGATGTCAAACAGAACAGTAAAGGCAGGTTCATTAAAATTGCCGAGGTAGGGGCCGGGGGCTCCAAAAGTCGCTTGACCCTCTCGCTGTCAGTTGCGGCGGAGTTCCGTGACTACCTCGGGGATTTCATCGAGCACTACGCCCAGCTGGGGCCTAGCACTCCGGAGCAAATAGCCCAGGCCACCGCGGGTGAAGACGGTGGGCCGAGGCGAGCTCTAAAGAGCGAGTTTCTTGTCCGGGAAAACCGCAAGTACTACCTGGACTTGAAGGAGAACCAGCGGGGTAGGTTCCTGCGGATCCGGCAAACCGTAAACCGCGGACCTGGCTTTGGGGTCGGGGGGCCCGTGGGTGGCATGCTGGCCGGCCAGACCATTGCCCTTCCGGCGCAAGGGCTAATAGAGTTCAGAGACGCCCTGGCTAAGCTCATAGATGATTACGGGGGAGACGACGAGGAGCTGACGGGGGGCACTGCCGCGGGGGGCTACAGCGAGCTCCCCGAGGGCACCTCCATCATGGTGGACTCTAAGCGGTTCTTTTTCGACGTCGGCTCCAACAAATACGGAGTGTTCCTGCGCGTGAGCGAGGTGAAGCCCAGCTACAGGAACTCTATCACCATCCCGTTCAAAGCCTGGGGCAAGTTCGGAGGAGCCTTCTGCAGGTACGCCGAGGAGATGAAGGAGATCCAGGAGCGGCAGAGGGACAAGATGTACGAGAGGAGAGAGGAGTCCGAGGGGGACGACGTGGATGACGACTGAGCAGGAGAATTACAGCAGCTGTTAGTCCAAGCTACACGACAGATGTGCGACATTAGGGGTATTTTTCATTAAAGAAGAAAAAAAGCAGAAGCGACAGTTAAAAGTGCATGACAAATCGTGCTGTAATAGCCTACTAAAAAGTATTGTGGCGTAAAAAGTACATGTTCAGGGACTTATTGGTGTATTATCTCAAAAAAGTTTGTAGGATTAAGGGTTGGAGTGGTTGTGTGATTCTCTGAAAGTGGAAATAATGCGCAAATGAGATATTTCTCATTGTGTTTTTTTTTAAAAGGATGAGTTATGCTTTTATGTTTAAAGAAAAAAAAAGAAGAGAGAGAGGTGCTACTAAAACCAGCTGATTGGTTTTTAATAACTAGGACTGAAACCAATGACCACCATCCAGTTTGGAACATATAGTTCATATTTAAAGAGTGAGGACCTGCTTAAGATGATTTTTTTCCTGTGCTGGAGTTTATGGAGAATAGAGAAGGTGAGCAATCATCCTATTCTGGTCCAGAGAGAACCAGAGAGGGACATACAGTTTGAGATCTGTAGGCTCTTCTTTGAAAAGATTACCCAAAATGTCAGGGGGAGGATTATCTTCACAGCACGGGGGTCCAGAGGGGCGGGTGGGGGGGTCATAGAATAAATTAAAGCTTTGACTCCAGCAGTCAGTTACAGTGCAGATCAGCTGGGTTTTATGTTATACATACAATTGTTTTAGCGAAGCAAAATTCACGGTGTTTTCAGAAGGGCGAGCACCAGAGCATCCCTGGTGGTCGCTGTTTTAAACACGCGGGGAGCAGGCCTCACGATGGACAACACACAGCAACAACACGGTCACTAGGGTCCAACTTTCTAGCGCTACATCAGAAACGGCAAGGAGTTTTTCTCTTTTCCCCCCACCACCAGGCTCTCTGTGGTGGTCCGGGGTGTCCAGAACGATGATGGATGTCTGGTACAGCTGCTGTATCTGACGTCTGGACTGATATGCATTGATGAATTCTATTTTATTTTTTTTCCCCCAAATGAGAAGTATATTGAAATTAAAAAAAATAAATCTGCTTACATATATTCTAAAGCAAAACCAGCAAAAGATATTTTCAAATACGTATAAAAGAAAATGTATTATCTAAAGGAATTTCATGACTAAAGAAAAAAAATAAATAAAAAAATAAAAAGTTAATTTTCATAAAACAAAGATGTGATTTTAAAGTTCCAGATTTTTTTTTTATTTTTTTTTATTTTTTTTTTCCCCAGAGTGAAAATATAAAGATTTCCTTGATTAAAACAAGTTTAAATTTACAGTTCGGTGTTGTGATTTTTATGGTATTAAAGACCTGGGTTATTTTAGTTATTTCACTTTTTCTGTAATGGAGCATTGTGCAGTACCACATATTTTGGTGTTATCATACCAAGTAAATACTGGGTCGATATCGGGACTGATACAATACTTTTTATTAGTTGTATCATCAAACTTCTGACCTTTAGTTGTTTTTCTGTATTTTTTTTCTTTGATTCATTTAGTTAAAACCTTGGAGAGAATTTGGACAAAGTTGTTGTGCATTTACAAAATGCTTTAAAAACATGATGCAAAACAGAAACAATAGAAAAGCTAAACTGTGCATGCATTTTTTCCCCCCCCTAATTCATTCAAATACAAAAGAAAAAAAAAAGAGAAAACATCTTAAGTAGAGTTGAGAAACTACAACACATAAGTTTCAAGAGGGAATGTGAAATGTGAAACCTTAATTTGTAGTTTAAATAAGTACATATTAGTATTTGATTCAGTTGGATCTCTTTATAAAATGCTTATTTTCTATTAACAGCTCCAAATTTTCATAAATTGTTTTTCTGTAAACAATTTTATCACTTTTTGGCTGCAGCTATCAAAATATTCTCAGGGTGAAAACCTAAAACAACCCAACTATTTGAAAGAATATTGAACATTTTTTCTTCTCCTGCGACTTTAAAAGACTTGAGAACGTCCAGGTTTCTTTTATCGTGCTTTGTCTCATTAAACAATTACTAAAGTTTTGGCACTGTGAAAAAGTTGTGAAATAACAATAAGAGAATTCAGGACCTTCCTGAAGATGTGGCTTATGTTTGTGTCTGTAATACACATAAAAATAAACTGAATTACCACTTCATTACCTCATCATGCTAGCTTAATCAAGGATCATGGTTGCTCATTTGTCTGAGTGTCAAAGGGAGGACCAACAGGTTTATTTTCACAAGTGGAACATTATGACTTTTGGCATGAAAAAAAAAGTGAAAGGGGGAAAAGGTGGAGAAAAGGTTTAAAGAGAAGCAGAGAGAACACAAGTTGGCACCCTAGAAGTGACTGAACCTGCAAAAAGAAAAACAAGAAACCACAACAAACAGCTGCATATATTATAACAGCGATAACATCAATGGGAAGTACAGTATGGTAATACAAAATGTATTTAGTGGCAACCGCGGCTCAGCTGAGAGTGAATCTGACAAACACCAGAATCTAAAACAGTGGTTCCCAAACTTTTTCTTCTGCTCCCCCCCCCTCCCCCTAAATGGCTGTCTGGTTGAAACGACGCGTGTGGGAGGACGGTGGGGTGGGGGGGTGGGATCGACTTTTTGGGGGGCAAAATAAATGTACGTAGCTGAAAATAGACACCAACATCGGTAGCCTACAAGGTACTTGTTAAGCTTAAGGTTTTGTATTGATATTAGCTAGTCATGTTTTAGCTAACATTACCTGCATCCAACAGCTTTACTCAACTCAGTCGGTTAGTTTGGAGGGAAAAACTGTGAAAAGTTCTTTGCGTTTTGCTGGTTTGCTGCCGTGATTCTAACACAAACCTGCGTAGCTCCGCCCAGCAGCAGCAGGTCTCCACAGGTGTAAACCAGCGCGAGCGTCGTAGCCATAGACATAATATAAGGGTAGACGCCGCATTGGCTGCTCCGGCGCAGGAAATACGGCGGCCATCTTAGAGCGGTATAAACTCCTACTTTCCTCAATCAAAACAATAGACGATGCCTCAGCTCTGAGGGATATTATTGTTCGGATCTATGGATTATTGATGTGAGGGCTCCACAGACAGCATTTCACAAGTAAGATGGACATATTATTGTGTATATATTGTGATTATATTATATATTAGAATATTACTTTACTGTATTTATGTCCACCGGCGAGATACCAGCTAATATTAGCTGGTATCTCGCCTAGCTGGTATCTGAACCCGGTGTAATACGGGTTCAGCCCCGCTATGAAGACTAACTGAGATTCTGTACATCTAAAAATATTAATTATTCTCTAACATTGACTTAGATTATATGACACAAGAGCCTATATTAGAAATGAAACAATATAACACATATTATAAAACTTATGTGTTATAACATTCACCAGCAAAGTTTACACAGGTGGTAAAGACTATTATTTATATGTAATTCTTTCACTAGTAAGATACATCCCAAATCTTCCGTTTTTGTTTTGAAAGTTTCATAAAGACACGATGTGAGGAAGAAGAGGGAGAAATCTATAAAGAGAGACGAATTCACTGCAGCAGGATGGATCTCATCAGATTTTGGACTTAATCTCAACTGCTGAATCTCTGAAGCTAGAAGTCGGCAAAAAAAAAAAAAAAAAAATATATATATATATATATATATTTTTTTTTTTTATTTTATAAAAAAAAATTATATATATATATATATATATATATATATATATATAAACATATATATATATATAAACATATATAAACATATATATATATATATATATATATATATATATATATATATATATATATATATATAATTCAGTATTAATTATTTATTTTGCCATTATGAATCTTTATTTGTGTTGTATAGTTATTTAAATATGTATTGATATTACTAAATAATTTATTAAATAAATTATGAACGGCTGTGTGCTTTGTAATATGCTCTTTATACATCAATATCAGAATATTCCATTCCTATTCTATTGTTTTAGCCACTAAGCATATTTAAATACTTAAATAACTTAAATAACATACTTAAATAATACAATTGTTTATAAATGTAGCTTTGATAGCTGTTTGAATAAGGTTTCCAGTAACAAAAAAGCGTGTTATGATCGATTAAATGCGCTGATCCGTCACTGTGCCTGTTAAACACATAGGACCGAGTAGAGTGGTATACCGCTCCAAGATGGCCGCCCTAAATCTCGTCAGCGACAATAGGCGACAGCGGGGCATGAGGCGTCTATCCTTATATTATGTCTATGGTCGTAGCGCTCATGTTGCGTTTAAAGGCGGCTCGGAAAAACAGGTTACAACATGATAACAACGGATTAAACAGTTTTAACTGCTGATAAAAGTGACAGAGGACACAAATATGGGAAGTGTGGAAACCTCTACTGTATCAAATTGACATAGGAATAACAGAGAGTTGGCTATTCTAAGGTAAAAAAAACCAGCGCATGCAGTGTTCATGTTTTGTTTTTTTTTCATCCAGACGGCTTCCCGCGCCCCCCCTGCAATGACACGGGGCCCCACAGTTTGGGAACCTCTGATCTAAAACATCTATGTGTTCAAAAAATGTTAAAGAAGCTAAATAATGGGTCTTCAAGCTTTTTCTTAAGTTCCTGGATACGAACACATCATAGGTGTTGCACATGACTAAGGCCAGAGCCTAACTGAAAAATGAAACGACACAACAGAAAAACAGCGTGTTGCGTTGGTCAGTTCAACAGTTTGGACTCCTCTGGTCCAAACTGACTCCAGGGAAAAGCAGAACTTCTGCTGCAGTCTTTGCTCCACTTAGCACACCCTTTTTTTTGCCCTGAGGGCCAAAACTGGAAAATTGAAGCTACTAGTGGGCCATAAAATTAATTCAATTAAAAATGAAAAAAAAAAAAGTTTATTGTGATTTTTAATTGAATTTTTTTCTTTTTGCTTAAACAATAAAACAAATATTTATGGAAATCTGCACATCATTAAAGATACAAATCATAAAAAGGCCTTCAGGCTGTTGCCTTATTAAAGGAAAAACTGACCATTTCCAAATTTGGGGGGTCATCAATTGTTTTCAACTTTGTTGGCCAAACTTTTACCATTCTTGACTTATGGTCCAGGACCGAACAAAATTATTTTATGCACAACAAATGGCCCCCAGACCACACTTTGGACACTTCTGGTTTAGACTGATGCAATCCCTTTTCTTTTTAAAGGTTTTTTTTTTCTTCTTCTTTTTTTAAAGGACAAAATTTGCATTTTAAATTTGGGTCCAGTTGGTATTTTTGACCAATTCTGGGTTCCTTTCATAAAGAACTTGTGACCTGCAAGGAGAACATGAACTCTGCTGTCACCAGAGTTAATCAGGACCGTTGCAGCTCCGCACAACAAGAGCTTGTTCTGCAGTCCATGACTCTCTGCTGCCTCATCTCTGTGCACTCAACCGAAAAAGTGTACAGCTGAACATGTGAGGGACAAGAAGGGGGGGAGGAGAGGGGGACAGGGGGGTAGTTAGGGGTAATTCGACTCCCTCCTCCTCCTCCCACCTCTCCTGGTGATCCTGTTGTCAGAGCCGGTTTGCCGGTTGTTCTGCGGGTGAGTTTTGGCAGCTGCCAGGAACCCATGTGTACGTGTGCTGACAGGGCATGCTGGGAGTTTAAATGTGAGAGGGCCTCCACTGACTTAACATTCCTGATTCTGGGAGTCAGCTGTGCCATAAGAATCCAAACCGCCTGGAGGGATGGGGCGGGGGGGCGGGAACAGAGTCGCACAAGAGTCTGATTGTGCTGAGGTCGGCTCCAGCTGAAACACACTCAGCTATGTGCAGACAGGTAGAGAGAGGCTGTTCCAGGAAACATTGTGTTTCAGCTTCACAAGCAGGTCAGCTGATCCGTCCCAGCCACAGCTTCACCAGGAGAATACAAATACAGACTGGTGTGGAAGAGAAACTTTTAAAGCCTGACACTAAGAGCTAAAAGCCACAAAACCATAGTCTTGTATTTTAGCTGCATATTTCATTTTACTGGAATGTACCATCCAGAGTTGTTCAAGAACTTTTGTATGAAATTGGAAAGTTGATTTATTTGCAATAAATAAACTGATGGCTGATGTTTTCAAGATTTTATTTCTGATTTTCTGCTTCAAGCTAGTGAATTTATAGGATTAGAATATTATGTGAGACAAAAAAAATAAAACATTTTCAATAGAGAAATGTCTTAATGAAAAGTATATTTAATAGCTGATAAAAGTTTATTTTCAAAAAGTACATTTTATCTGATAAATGAGTCTCAGAATGCATATTCTAATCTGTTGAATAAAGAATCAGTGTCATGGTCTGTCAAAATCTAAAATTTCTTCTACAGACTTCATGTTGTTTTTATTTATTTATTTATTTTGGCACTAGAGGCTTTACTGACAAGAAAGAAAGAATGAAAAAAGAAAGAAAGAAAGAAAGAAAGAAGGGAGAGAGACATGCAGCAAGTCTCTCAAGGTCGGGAACCGGACAGCAGTGGAGGTCATAGGTTTATGGGACACCCGCTCTACAGCTGCACCACACAGCGCCCCCTACAGGATGAATTATTGACCTATACTTTTATTACAAATATAAAGAACGTAAAAAAAATTTAAAAAAAATTGGAACTTTACCAAAATTAAGATTTATTTCTTCAATCAGATCAATTACATGTACTTAGTTATTTTTATTAAACACAACGTCTGTCTTCTAAAGACTACGTAGCTAAAAAAATATTAAAACAACTAAAATACTTCTACTAGCTGTAGTTCATATCAATTCCAAGACTTTTGAAAGTGACATCAGATAGGGGCTGACTGACTAAAAACATGCAGAGAGGAATCAGATAAAACAGCATGCATTTCAAACTTCATTTCTAAGGCAACATGGGAGTTTTTTTCTTTCTTTCTTTTCTTTTTTTTATGGGATGTCAGTTTCAAAAACACCCACATCCACATCATGGGACCGTTTCCAGAAATGTTGTCACCCACACGACCTCAACCTAAAGACTACTTTTACTCCCCCATACCTGTAAGTGGCGCTAAACATAGATTATAGGACATAAATCCTCCACACGAGGTGAGCGGTTAACAGCGAGAAGACAAGAATGGCGAACAACAAAGCAGAAGTAGAGTCTTCTGTGTGAAGTGACGAAGTGGAGCCTTTTCTCTCTGTCAGGTTGGTTTATAGAATTAATTCACTACAAGACAAATATGTTCACAGCCATCGGCATCTAAAATAACTCTTTCAATTTACAGCAACATTTAATTTACATTTGGGCTCAATATATTTTTGAATTTGAATGTAATCTCCATTGTTGTTTGGTGGTATGACGTGTAAGATCAGTTCGGGGTTATAAAGGTCATTTTTGCTGAACACATGAATAGAAAAGGGCAAACTCTCCAGTCTGCAACCCGTTTCAAAACTATAGAGGGTTAGCTTGTGGGAGGTAGCGAAGTACAAATGGTTTAAAACTTTCCTGTTGTAGAAAAAAAACAAAAAAACTCAGTTGAACTTCTCAAAGCCTTGGGTTGTGTAATAATACACATCTGGCTTCCTTAAAGAATTTCAATATGAACTTTAATGAGTTTGCCTATAAATAGGAGAGCACCAATTTCAGTTTTCTGGCCATCGTCTATTGCCAATCTTTAAAATGTCAGACTGCCCCAGTAGCATACAGAAACAACAACTCTGCTGTTTTAACTCAGGAAGAGTTCAGATAAATGGAATAACCACGAGGTTTACAATGAAGTTCTCTTCATTTTTTCCAGAGCCGTGTCAATAAATATAAAAACACAACTTGTGGTCCACAATGAGGCAAAGTGCTGCAGTGCAGGAACATCCAGCTCTGTTTGCTGCTTTGACTAAGATTACATATCCACAGGATTTAAAAATACTCTGGCTTTCGCAGCACTGTATTGATGGAATCGATCTGTTTGAGTTTAAGGTGAATTACGTAGCTGTACAGTGACTCACTCTGACTTGCACAGGCATGCTGAGTGTTTTTTTTTAAGACTGCTTGGCTCTCGGATATTTCCAGAGAAAGTTGTACAGCAGCCGTATTTTTACTCCTGGTCTTAGGTAATTCTTCTAAAATGAAAACAGACACAATCCCAGATGATTTCACAGCTAAAGCATTTCCCAGATGCAGGATAGTTTTATAAGACCTCATTATCAAACACATTCACTGGAATCAGAGTCTGAATGAAGCTGCTGTTAACTCTAGTTTCACTGATATTTAGTTATGTCTAATTACTGTATAATTGACACTATTTGTATTATACAGTTGTATTTAATTGTACTTGACTTGTAATTGGGAGTTTTGACTTTTCACAATTTCACACAAGGCAACTTTAGACATTGTAAAGTAGACTTGGGACAATAGTGGCGACGTTGGTAATAAATAGAGATGCACAATATCGGATTTTTGGTCAATATCCGATATGTCAATATGCTGAAACTCATTTAGCCAATAACTGATACCAATACCAATATTCATCTAAAGCTTGTAGAATGGACTGCTGCTGAGGGTTTTTCCCTCCACGGTTGACCACTCTCTTGCTTTCCCTTTTGGTCGCCATAAATTCATTTTAATGGTGGTTCTTGAGATGGTTAATTAGGTTTGAAGTGTTGTCGGACATTGTTGTCGCTCCTCCTCGCATTACTGATACTGAGCAGTCATTGCAAACAGCAGTTCTGCTATCCGTTTCCAACACTTTAAAAAAACTTCCACACTGCTGACATTTTCACTTGGTCCTGGTCTCCCGCCGTGATCCACGCGTTATGATCATGACATGCTGTGCTGCAGGCATCGTTGTCACTGGTTTGTCATATAAAAACAACACCTTTTACATTGGTGAGTTATTTTGATGGAATGGCCAATGTTCAATGTTAAATTTTACAGGCCGATAACAATACTATGACGATAATATCGTGCATCCCTAGTAATAAATGTTCACTCTCTGTTCTTGTTCTTAGGGTTAGACGTTTCTGATGCTGGTGAATTTCTATTGTACAAAATAAAAACAAAAGATATTTTCACATGTATTCAAGGGCATTTCAGCTTTTGCTCATAACACCTTAGAGAACATTCATCCAGTATCCAGAGATGTCACTGGCGTTATAGTAGAAGTCACTATTTTCTTGTGAAGTCACTAGAGTATCTCAACGGATGCCTTTTTATTTTGGCTCCATTCTCTCTGCAGCTCGTTTAATTTCCAAACTGGGAATTCTGGACCTCCTGTTGCCTCGTTCATCTCCCCCGTCAGCCCCCTCAGTGCTGCAGCAGCGGTGTGTGTGCAGGCTCACACACATCAACAGTAGGACTTATGCAGGCCGTGAGCAACGTAATACCTCACCAGGCACTGTGCCAAATGAAGCCAGGATTATTCCACATGCTCCCAGCAGTTCAGCGCCATCACGCAAGAGTCAAGTCACATTTAACCACTCAGATTTTACAGTTCTGCGCCTGGGTTCTTTTTGCGTTTCTGCAAATCTGCTGGAAGCATTCAAGAATTTAATTAATCTGGGCAAAGGAACAGAAAATACAGATCTGTCCTCTCCGACACGCTCCCTTCTCTGTCATGAGCTGCTCTAAAGCTTGTGCACATGCATGATTGCTTACTCCACAAGTTCTACTACTAATATATTATTTACCATATTTTAAGATCATCTTGTTAATCCCCAGCTGTGCATCAACAGATTAGTAAAGAGTTTCTTAGGTGAAACTAAGTTCAGTGCTCACCCTCATAGTCGTCTTTTTTTTCTTTCTTTTTTTTAATGTCACTTCCAGTGGTAAATATCTGATATCTGACATTTTAGCTGTCAGTGGCTCTGGTGAGTTCACAAGCTAGTTTGTTGCTGGTGTTGTTAGCTCTGGGTAAGAAAGAAAGGGCCTGTGCAGAAAAATAACAGTCCAGCATTCACTGAAAACAGAATGGAGCTCTAACTTAAAAAGAAAAAAAAAGATTTAATTTGTTTGATGTAATCAAATTATGTTTGTCAAGCTTACATTATTTACATTTGTTTAACATGACAACTTTATAAACTTAACATATTTATTTTTGATTAACTTAATCTGATTACTTGTAACAAATCAACTTAATTTTTTATAAGCTGGATCAACTGTTTGGTTTTTTCAGTGTTGCCTTCTGTAGTGCACACAATTTTATTTCCAGCTAGAACACGCTGTGACAGATATAGAAATGTCCCGAGGAACATGGTTTTGAAAAATCATCTATAAGGCTCAAAAAATTTGGGAGATGGTGCCAAGTCCTTCGGGAAAATAAAACCAGCATCTCCAGAATGCCACAAAGTCACCTAAAAATCTAATCTGAGATGCTGTGATCTAACCTTAACAAACTGGTTCTTTTTGAAAACCATCCAAACTGACCTAACTAAAACATTTTTACTCAGAAGAGAGGGCTAAAATTCCTCCACAGTGTTGCAAAAGGCCGATTTCACATTATTATCAGTGATTGATGGCAGTTGTTGCTACCAAGGATAACAGAACCAGTTATTTGGTTTAGAGGGTAATTACTTTTCCACACAGAGCCAGGCTGGTTTGGCAAAATCTTTTAAAGGGGCAGTATTTGGTATTTTCCAGGCACTTAGTGCCATTTTATAGCACAATCAAGTAGCTTTGTTATCTTCATTAAAATGCTGCATATATATAACAAATATGACTTAGAAATTTGACTTTGTAATTTAATGCCTACAAATTGGGTCTCTTCCTCTTTAAAAACGCCTGCTTTTTCTGAGACTCCACCTTCAGGAAGTAATCAGTACATGGGTCTGCTATTAGCCCTATTAACCCTATTAACTCTATCCGCTATTAATATTTTTACCAGTGTTACACTGAGAAGTAGCTCCTATACTGATTTCAGTAGATCCACTTCTCGACTAGGTGTTTGCTAATTGCTGCTGGCTAGTCTGAAGGAGCCGAGTGGAGGGCTGCTCCGTGAGGTGGAAGCTTGGAAACTGCAACTCTGAGGAGGAGCTTCATCTCGAAGGCAGTGCTAGGTCCACCTATGCGTTTTACACTATTGAATGGTTGCCATGGAGATGAAATGATTTCTCAAACATGCATGAAAGAATCAAAGCAGCACTCCAGTTATGTTTTCAATGAGGGAATAATATTGTAACATCACGTAAAGCTCAAAAAAGTTGATTTTACTTAATGATGGCCCTTTAAGTCAGTCAGTTCTGGCTTTTAAGTCCAAATTAGCTTAAAAGCTAATGTTAGCTTAAATGAAATCTGGTTTTACATAAAGGAAAACATTAGATAAGTTGTAGCTGTGATGCACAGGGTCACACATTGTATGCACCCAAGGTGACAGAATGGGAGTAACTTCAAAGATGGAGTGAAGTGCAATGAGAGGCGCACCATGTTTGTAGGCAGCAGAGAGAGATCCTCCGTTAGCGAGAGGAAGCATGATCCTGCTGTGAAGCCACGCTACTGGGGCTATATTTAGCTCCTGTTGCCATGTGCTGGGAATGTTCATGGCAGAGGGACACACACACACACGCACGCACCCACACACACACACACACACACACACGCACACACACACACACACACACACACACACAAACAGAGTGGTAACCCTGGACAGTAGGTTCACTTCTGGTCTCCCTCTTCTGACTCCACATGTGGTCAGATTCAGTGATGGGATTTGGTCTCTTATCCCGAACTTCCATACAACCTTACTTGCTGAAATCGACAACCGATTCTGAGGTTTAATAGATTTTTTTTGTGCATGTTGTGTCTTTACAGTCGCTTAATGGGAAAAAAATGGGTTGGTGCAATCATTAGGAAGGAGAATCTGTGTGTGTGTTTCAGTGAGATGAGGCAAAGTTAACGATTGTTTCCTGAGAAAGTGAAACACGAGGCTTTCAGAATTAAAGATGACATTCATTTGAAGCACAAGGAATAAATGACATCTAGTATTCTACAATCTGATGGAGTTTCTTTTTCCTCTTGTGCATTTCTAACAGGAAATGCACATGAAGCTGTATTATCTGCTTCATGCCGTGTGGAGCAGCAGTGTTTTTCTCAGAATCAGCCTGAGGTGTCACCATGCAGACACACCGAGGCTCCACCAATAAGGAGACCCTGAGCGTCCTCCAGGCCATCTCTGATTGGCTGAGATTCTTTAAGTCCACCATTGTAAAGCGTTTGGACAGGTTGACGTGTAATTTGCAGAACGCTGAAATCGAGATTACTGGCTGTCGAGTGCGTTTCCACGGACAATGAATCCAGCAAAAGCTTCAAAGTCACTAAATCTTTTAATTTTATTTTTTTTCTGCAGAATAAAATTGCAACTCGAAGAAACGAGTAGGATGACAGGAAGGCCCTTTCTTTGGAGAGAGGGCTTAAAGTTAAACGCATTGTGGAAGAGGCAGAGGAAGATATCAAGAAAGTGCATGGAGGGAACCACGATCATTTGAAAAAATAAAATTCAGGGATCATCCAGTCATTATTTATAAACTTTTATGAAAGTAATCCTGAAGCGAGGTCACCAGGTCACTCAACAGCAGCCAGTCGCTACATATCCATCTTCTAACAGATGGTAGATGATTATGTCTTACAGATTATAAAAACCCAAAATTCAGCATGGACCAGTACCAAGTTCACCTGGAAAATAAAATCAGCTTCTCCATCAGCAGAAGGAAGCAGGAAGTGAAGTAAATATCTCTGTAGATGGCTGTGTTGACCCTGGACCTGGTGGTGGGTGATAAGGACTTAAAATTGTATTGGTATTAGGTGATTTTGAAATAAATGTATTTCACAATACTTTTTTTGCATCACTAATTACTATTTATTGATGCCACTACTGGAGAAACAATGAAGAAGACAACTGGATGTAGTAGGAGGATGATGTTTTTTGCAGCTGGCTCCACCAGAGCTCTTACAGCTGTAAGAGTTGTGTGTCATTTGAACATGTTGAATCCATGACTCTTCTGTAAAATCACAGACTTCAATCCCCCCAAAACGCTGCTTATGTAGCCGCCCCCAAGTGACATCTCCTTTGATGGCTGACAGATTAAGAGCGCGAGCACCATGGCGGTCTTGTGAAAGTATTCATCACTTAATGACTTATCGCATGAACAAGTGTATTCACGTCATGACATGTGTATTTATTTCTTATAATTGGAAACACAATTATTTTACTTTAGCATAACACAAGGATTTGCGGACATTTGTAATTGACTCAACTCCATGTCAGTTTTGGTTTGATTTGCTGTCAAATCAAACATCTTTATTTAGGAAAAAGTGCACACAATTTTATTTTGTCTTTCTATTCTCAGTGTTTCTCATGTTAATATGTTATTAAAATATTTACCTGGTTGTTAGATCTGTAAATAACGACCAGGTATTTACATATATTATTTCAGCACAGTATTGCTGAAATAAACCTTACAAGCTAAAATTTTAAATGAAATTTGTTTTGAAGATCTGCATAAACCACCTATAACTACTGCATATATGAAGTATCTCTTCACTGTTCTCAGGAGAAATATAAAAATCCATATCTGAGTTGATAGTGATGCGTTTATTCAGGCATTTCCAAAGTTGCTCCATAACTCTGCTCTCTGTTGTGTTTGAATCCATGGCGCCCACAACAAAAGGCCGCCTTCTTGTTCTGAATATCCAACCAGTCAATAAATGTAATGTTGTTGTTAATTGGCTGATTCTAGGATGACGTGTCACCACCAGGGGTCACTGCAACACCAAAAATATCCTGTTTCCTCCCATCGTACTTGTAGGAGCTATTTTCCCATTTTTTGGTTAAATCTTAGAATTTAAATTGTTTAGTTTATTTTTATTATTTGTTTTTCAGTTGATTTATCATTAGAATTTTTGTTTTGTTTATAATTTCTTTGATTAGGAATTCACATAATTAGTTAATTAATTTCAGGTTGGGATGTGGGTATTTCACGGTATAAATAGGTGGGTCTTAGGTAGCTTATTATGCACGTGGGTGGTCATAAGGTTTTTTACCAGCCAATCAGTCACATCGGTTTCTTTTGTTAGTCAGAGAACAGGTGCAGGAATAGGAGCAGAAGCCTGTAACCCTTTTGCCTGAACTACAAATAAACCCAAAGAACCATATTTTGACTTTGATTCCCTTTTTTGCTGCGTAAACCAGAATCCACGGTGCATCAGGTGACTATTTGAGTTGGATTTACTTTTGTTTTGATCACTTTCGAGTTTTTTGATTTTTGAATTTAAGTTTGGGGACAAATGGTCACTACAGTACTCTCTAATACAGACCCACTCAATAAATGAAGATATCATTAAGAAGTTTACTTATCGCTCCTTGAAACACATAGATCAGTTACACAGACAGTTGTTTTCTTGGCATGTTTGTGTTTATTGTGACAATTTTCCACTTAAACTAAACAAAATTTAAATGAATATTGTCACTGTTTTTGGCAAACTGGCATATGTCTTTGTTTTAAGAAAGTGACAATACAATTTTACATTAAAAACATTTTTAACAATTTAATGAAAAAATATGCTTAAGTTATTTTAGAATGTACTTTCAGTTTGACAAATGAACCTGGTCAGAAAGCATTATTTATTGAATATGAGTATAGAAATGAACAAAACTTGAAATAAGGCAGAAGATTATATATATATATATATATATATATATATATATATATATATATATATATATATATATATATATATATATATATATATATATAAAGCTTCTCTGTGTAATTTATCTGAAATGATTGCATATCATTAATATTCAGAATTGTATTTAGATCATTATTGTTATATACATACACACATTTCCAAAATGAACTTGAAAATGTAGTTACATTATTACAAATTTAACAAAATACATAAACAGTCATACAATAAGAAGATAACATAAGTGAGATCAAATGCTAAAAAAAAGCATTACATCAATTATTTTTAGGAATATCCACTTACATTATTTCCCACTAAGCATAACAGAGAATACTATACAAGTGATTTTTTTGACCTTAAAACTCAGAGTGCCACTTTACTGCAACCTCAGGAAATAAGTAGATTATTGCTCCACCTAGTGGTAAAGCAAAGAAATACAAATAGCTTGAATTATCTTTTTCTTTAGTTGCATTTTTGGAAGACGTTGAAGCAGGTGACCCTGGAGGCGGTGGCCGCCTGGCACATCTCCACCGAGTAGTCCACAGAGGAAGAGGAAGTGCTGATGAACCAACCGCGGAACTTCACCGACTCAAAGCTGACCAGGGAGCCACCCGGGGGGATGTTCTTGATGAAGAGAAAGCGGTCCAAGCCGTCTTCCTGGTTGATCTCTGTCAGAGACTCATGGCTGTATTGCTAACAGACACACAGGACAGAGACACTGGAGTAAAAGTAACTGTACAAATTGATATTGTTCATCCCTGTAATTATTTACCCCCCGGCTGATGAGTCAATATCACAAACAATGAACAAGTTGAGGAAATGGAATGCTGTGATTCTTTAGTGTGTGTGCAGCAAAGTCCAAAATTCTTCACATGTCTGCCTGATTTAGATTTTAAATTACTTTTACTAAATTAATAACTTTCCTTTCCTCATACAAAACAAAACAAGACAGGAATCTCTCGAAAGACAAATCAATATAAAATTACTGTTATTTATTAAGAAATTAATATTGACATTACAGTAATTAAACCCTAATCATATCAGAAAATCTTTATAGGATTTGTATTCCCTTATTTATATGGGTTTACATTTATGTCTTTTTTGTAAGAAGATGACTCTGTATAACTTTCTATGACATTATTATGACTCAACATTTTTTAAGCGGGTGCAATGGCCCCTCCTTATCCCCCTTTTATGAGTGCCACTGTCCACAGGTTGAACATTGATTCTATTTACTCTAAAATGTTACTTTAAGCCAAAATCTGCCAAAAGTAATTGCATAAAAGTGAACCAGTCTCTAAAAAGATATTAAAAAAGTGCAAATTTAAATATAGCAAAATCAAAGCTATAACAGTAAGAGTTTTCAAAAATCCTTTCAGGGATAAAAGTATGATTGTTGTAATGATTTTGTGTTTACCTCCAATTTCAGTGAAACTTTCCCATTTTCCATGGAGCAAGAAATGTGCAGGTTCTCAGAGACGGATAACAGAACCGTCAAAGAACATATGCTGGAGCTGCTGGGCGGCCTGTAGTGGCACATCTCAAAGTTCACTGGGTGTAGAAAACAAACTGAAGGTTATATTACAGTAACCCTCCAGCAAACTCCCACATTTATACATAACTGGCAAAAATAGAATCAAACAGATATGGGATCATCCTCTAATTTCATGTCAGAAGAACATTTTTGGTTCATGATTCCATAGTTTTCTTCCTGTTTTTTTCCCCTTTTATTTGAATTAGAAAAAGATGTGCTATTTTATACATTACGAATAAAATACTTTTATGTCTGCATTTGGTGATGGAAAGAAAATAATCTCACCTATAAGAAAATCACCATATGCAACATTTGGGCTTTACTTTTTATGCAATGTGTTACGTTGAGATCTTCATTTTAAAAATTAAAAGCAAAAATGTAATAAAAAAATAGAGCGTTTTCTTTGCTGTTTTGGGATGAAGGGTGTAGAATTTTGGGGGAAAATAGAAATAGCAACTTACAGAAATATGGAATAATTAAAGTACTGGGAGTAAATGCAGCACATTTATGTTTTTATTTTTTTACTGTGTATGTCATTCTGTAAAAACCAAAATGCTACTTCCCCTGTTCTTCTCTTACCTTTGCGATCACCATTTCCGCCTTGCAGAGTGATGGCCTGCAGCTTCATCTCTCCTGTTTTCAAGATGAAATCTTTCTGGTACTCGTCGCTCACTGTGAACTTATGAACACTTCTGCACCGCTGGAAGACTGACTTCCTCGTTCCTGAGGAGTTGCTCCATCCTTCCTGGAAAATGGTTTCTGTGGAGAGAAAGACGACAAGATCTTGGTGTGTTTCAAAAAAGAAAAAAAAAGACTTTTGACACAAATCAGATTTTTTCCCACAAAGGTAAACGTCCTATTGACCATACATTCTTTGATAAGTGCAGTGTTAAATATTAGAGATATACTGATCCAATATTAATATCTCGACCAGTCCCGATATTGAAAAAAAAGAATATTTGTGACGATGTGTCTGATTCATAAGGGCAGATCTACTCAGTCCAATTCTATGTTTTGTGCTCTGCATGACATCATGCTGCTTTATTTATTTTACGTTATATTTAGAATTTATTATTGCACTTTCTGAATCATTTGAAAGAAGGTTTGTTGTGGTTTATTTTTACATATTTGACAAAAATAGTCAACCTACTGATTTGACCAGTTTCAGTTTCTTTATCATTTATTTTACATTGGCTGTTCTACTCCAAATAAAACTGACTGAACAAATTAAGATTTGTTGTGTTTACA
Source organism: Poecilia mexicana (assembly GCF_051168715.1). NCBI lineage: Eukaryota > Metazoa > Chordata > Actinopteri > Cyprinodontiformes > Poeciliidae > Poecilia > Poecilia mexicana. The sequence continues at coordinate 2,789,253 of NW_028263381.1, forward strand.
TGTTTGACCAAGCTTGTGACAATATTGGTGCAGAGTTACCAAATAAATTAGCATTTCTGCACATTTGTCTGTATTAAAGAAAACAAACAAAAAAAAACATTCTAAGTCAATGCATCAGATCGGTTTCGTCCAATACTAAACCTCAGATATCGGTATCTGTATTGGAAGTGAAAAAAGTGAATCAATGCATCCCTCATCAATAACTCAGTAAAAGGACGCATGCAAACCCAGGATTGGTGTTTATCTTCCAAACACAGCCCATATTTTTGTCAAAAGTACCAAGAAATTTATTTTTATCCCCTTAATGGTGCATTTCACCACCAACCTTCCACCACGCAGTCCATGATGGCGCCGCAGAGCTCCCCATCGCTGAGGTCTCTGCCACACAGAGACAGAGACTTGCTCAGCTTGTTCACGGCCAGCACCAGGTTGGCTACACTCTTCATGGTTATCGTGTTGCAGGTGACCATCAGGTTCAGGTCTTCGCTGAGCTTCACTTCACGCTCCACATCCTGCTGGAGAGAGCAAAAACAACCCGTAAGCAACATCACTGTGGGTTGCTACACCTCTTGTTATTATTTTACAAGTCCAGTGTTCATATGGCATATCATCATCATCATCATCATCATCATCATCATCAGCCTCATAACTGCATGGTGAAAAGAAAGTACACCTGGTGCCAATTTGAGGGTTTTACTGATTTTGGATGTGCCGGGAGTTTTTGGGTGTTTTTGTTTTTCATAAAACTTCACAGCTGACTGAATAATGCTTCATCTTTCCTGAAAAGCAATAGTTTGACATGTCACTAAATGCATTTGGTAGGTAATAAATAGAGTAAGCAAAAAGGTGAAAATAAATGATTGATTATTCATTTATTAACGATACACTCAGGCAATCCATGTTAGTGGTAAAGACCAATAAACCTTCAAGCAGCTTCATGCAGTGGTAGCATTAGCATGAAGAAAGTATGCTAAAGCTGTTTTTAATATGCAAAACTTATCCATTTAGACAATTCACCAAATAAGACATCTTTTAGATTCAGGGTTTTTTTCAGTAGGTAATGAAACTGATAAAATCTTACATCAAAATATTAATATAGCTCAGTGCAGCCATAAACACTGCTACAACATATGTATGATAGTTATCATTTTTTAAAGATTTTTTTGGCTCTAGTGACCTTTATTTGATAGTTAATTGACAGGAAAGTGGGTAACGAGAGAAGGGGGAAGACATGCAGCAAAGGTTGCCAAGGCTGGGAATTGAGCCTGTGACAGCTGCGTCAAGGACTAACGCCTCCATATGTGGGTTGTGCTTAACCCCTGCACCATCACAGTACACCCATGATAGTTATCCTTAATGATAAATCTTACCTCTGTACCACTGGGGGGATGTCTGATTTCAGGTGAGCTAATGGCAAAATAAAAAAAAATGTTAGTGAAATATTCTACCTCATATTGCTATATTGTCAAAAACTGTATATGAGAAAACGTTTTTAATACGATAAAAACTGTTTGGAAATCTGTAAACGTTTTGTTGACTCCCTCGGGAGTTTAAAATGATTTTGTTTCAACAATCTGGAGGGAATAAAGCAAACATGGCGTTTTAGTAGAGTAGCTACTGACACAGTTCACTCATAGCGAGTGGTTAGACCACTGCGGCATGTCAAATATCATCTGATGAACTTCATGGTTACCCTAGTAACTGTATATGAGCTGTGATTGCACGTGTTACCTGCAGCTTTCAGCTCAGAGAATAAGAACTGTAAAACCAACAAACTTTCCATGAAAGGAATGTTTCTATTTTCTCCTGAAAATCATGAAACCCGCAAGACTGTAAACTGTCACTTTAAAATGTAACCCTCGTGCGCGGTCATGGAGTAACACTCACATGTCACGGTCTGTTGGTGGGAGAAATCGGAGGTTGTCTCATCAGACCCTCAGTTCTCAAAGCCACACACACACCTTGTGAAAGCGCACGCGGGGTCAGTGCGACCAGCGTAAAAAGCTCGCGGGTCCCAATGAACCCCAGCTAATAAGACCTTAGGTGCAACCAAGCAATCAAAGGTAACACTTTATTTGAAGGGGTGTGCATAAGACTGACATGACACTGTCATAAATATGACATAACACCTGTCATGAACATGACGAAGTCTTTATGAATGTTTATGACTGTTGTCATGAAGTGTCATTCGGTAAATAATGACACTTCTAATTCAAAGTTGCTCTAAAAGTTGCATTAAAAGTCCATTAAAAGTGCCAACTTTGCATGATTTTGTAAATTATGATAATTTAATGCAAAGTTGGCATTTTTAATGGACTTTTAATGCAACTTTTAGAGCAATTTTGAATTAGAAGTGTCATTATTTACCGAATGACACTTCATGACAACTGTCATAAACATTCATAAAAACTTCTTCATGTTCATGACAGGTGTTATGTCATGTTTTCGACAGTGTCATGTCAGTCTTATGCACACCCCTTCAAATAAAGTGTTACCCAATCAAAATAACAAAAATGCTAAAGGAAAAGCTAAGCAATGGATATCCTACAGCAAGACCAAAAACTCCACCAGGCATTAAGAAAAAAGCAACAAAAAATAAATAAATAAAATCTTCATCCACAACATTAAATTTCATATATTAATCACAGCCTTCCGTTTACAGACAAGTTGTGTAGAAAATGTTCTTCCACTCACCAGTCCAGTGCATCAACTAAATCAAAGTCCGACATTGTGCCTCAGAGTTCAGTCCTTCAGATGATGGCGATGTTCAGGCTGACTGTCTCTTTATGAGAATTTATTTGTGTAACTCACTTCCTTTTAGAAAGTTGGTGGTGCACTCTCTTTCTCTGATGGCTGTGGAAACCACTGCTGCCTCTTTGTCCAGTGGAAAAAAACAAGTCACTGAGTGTGAAAAAAATCTGTCAAATGTCAAGATGTTGTGATGTTAAGATGAGATCTGACTAATTATTTTCAAACCTTAATTTGTCATAAATCCTGAACAAATGGCACCTATCTGTTAGAGGAATTACATAGAAAGTGAACAAGATTCAATAACCTGGTTGTTTGTGTGCAGCTTTTGTTGAAGCATCTTATGATTCAATTTCAACATTCAGATTTCTTTGGTAGGAGCCCGACTGCATCCACTGGTAATATTTATCCACTAAATATTTCCAAATCTCTGACTGAGAGCACCACTCATGTCCGCAGTCATTGTCTGTCAGACTTGGGCTTTGACTAGGCCATTTCAAAACTTTGATTTTCCTCTCATGAAGTGTTTCTTTTGGTGATGACTTCTGAAAGCCAACTTGTTTTTGGGCCTGTTCATTACTCAACAAAACATTAAATTCCATCTGAAGAAAGCTAAGCTCTTAGCATTATTCTGCCACCGCCGTGTTTTTTTGTGGGCATTATCTGTCTTCTGCTGTGTTGTTTTTGTGTTATGAATGCTTAAGGGAAAACCCTTCTAGTCTAATAATCCAGAATTTTGTTCATTTTGTTTCAGCTAACACCACAAAGAAGTGAGAATTAAAGGGAGTATTAAAAAATGTAATTTAAAAAAATCATTTTATGTAATGAAAGTTACATTATACAGTTTTCTTTTTATCACTAAACTGAAATACACCAAATTCCACAGCACATCTACATGTGAAGGCTGTCAAAGTCAAGCTAGCATAACTGAGCTACTTCTCTCTCCTTTGCTACTTTTTTAAATTAAACTTTTTCCTGACTTGTGAAAGGTGATAACCTTTGACCTTTTCATCTAGTGTGGACAATTAGTAGCAAAGCACTGCTTCCCTTTGTCTTTTTGTTAAATAAGTGACGTTTATTTCCATGGATTTCACCATTTCCATTTAGAAGAAAGAAAATCTGCATGGATCCAACAGAAGCAAATGAACAAGAATCAGGAACATGATGCAGCCAATCATCTTCACCGTGACCGCCAGCAGGTGTGACCTCAAGAAGACTAAATACTGAAACTGAATGAAACACTGTTTCAGAAAAGTGTTAGTTTAACACCGTCAACATTTTTGCAACCGGATTATTGCCGTTTATAATTCTTTTTATATTATTCCCAAATCAATTCAATTCATTTGTTCTTGTATTGCACAGTGCAGCATATATGTGACAGTAAAAAAGTCTGGAAATAAGTCAAGTGATTGTTTCTAACAGATTAGACTTTTTTTTTTCTCTGAAATATTCTCATTGTGTTTTTGTGTCTGCCATACTTGACAAACTTTTTGCCCTTTTCTTTCAGAATCCTGACTCAAGCTTCAGACGGTTGATTTGAAATGATTCAAAGCTGAACTTGAAGACAGGTAACGAACAGTGAATGTTTGCAGCTCTTCTGAAGCGGTTCCTGTTCAGAGTGATGGGGGGGGCGGTTATGATCTAGATTAAAAGCCCCACGTAGCAAAGCCACATCCTCTGATGCTTCATCAGCGGCTTCATTTTCAGTCCAAACTTTTTTTTAAAATTATATTTCCAGTGTTCTGCTGACGTATTTGGAGAGCAGCATGGGAGAAAAGTTATTTATAAATATACACACACACACACACACACACACACACACACACACACACACACACACGCACAGACACACACACACACACATATATATATATATATATATATATATATATATATATATATATATATATATATATATATATATATATATATATATATCTCTGACCATGTCCATCCCTTAGTGGAATCAGTTTTCCTGCGTCACAGGAAAAAAACAAAGCAAAAAAAATAGTGAAACTTCACCCAGCAGCAGTTTATACAGAGTCTGAACCTCATGCATCAATCTGGATTGAAAGTTGAACTTGAATGGCCCGGGGACCATCTGGCCCTTGTCATGATTTTAGTTTGGCCCTGGACCACAAGTCAACAATGCTAAAAAAATATGGCCAACAAAAGAAAAAAATAATTGCTGACCCAAACAGTTTGGAAATTGTCTGTTTTTCTTTTTGAAAAAGCAACAGTCTGAAGCCCAGTTTGTGTTTTGGAAAAGGAGCTTCAGAGTGTTTATCCAATGTTTTATTTTTAATGATATACAGATTTTATGAAAAATTTGTTTATTGCTGAGCAGGTTAAACCAAACTTTTTTTTTTTTTTTTTTTAATTAGACATCACAATAAATTTTTAATTGAATTCATTTTATGGCCTGGCAGTCGCCTGAATTTTCCAGTTTTGGCTCCCAGGGCGAAAAGTTTGGACACTGTAAACATAAGGTAAAATGCTGATTGTCATGACAACAGCTTTTCTGATCATTTCTTTGCTTATTTATTTTTAAGAGATTGTATTAGATTCAGTTTATTTCTTTGTGTTTATGATTATTGTCTGAGTCTTACAGGTTCACTCCTTTGCTTTAGTTTCCCACTTATTTCTTGTTTTCATTTTAGATGGTTCTCTTATATTAGTGTTTTTCATTTTCCTCTTGGGTTTTAGTTCTGTTTTATATCTAACTCAGTTTCTTCCATCTTAGTCTCCTTCCCTCAATCTCCCTGTTTGCTTTCTGCTTCAGCTGTTCCACTTTCCCCTTGATGAAGCTCACCTTGGTTAAATGTGGAGTTAGGCAGATCAATACAAAATATCCATAATATCAAGACCAATCAGTGCCACTAATCAGATCTATAGTTTAATTTCAGATTGCCTCATGAAATTTCATTTTATTTTTGTGCAGCAGTTTCTCAACTTTACCATGAAAATAAAATTTTGTGTTGATTTGGTTCAATTTTGAGTTTCAATATGTGATTTTGGGGATACAAGTTTGGGAAAGTAAAAAAAAAAAAAAAAGGAAACTACACTAATAAAATATAATGCTTGTCTTTGTTTTAAGCATCAAAATAATAGTAATAAAAACATAGCTTTAAAAGTATAACTTTAAATAACATATCTAAGTTTTCAGAAAGATATAGGAGCTGGTTTTAATATTACAGTAATTATGTAATATTGATCAATACGTACTAGCTCCACTGGCAGATTATTTCCTTTATAGCAAGATATTTTTCCCATGTTATAAGTAAAATAATATGACAGCAGAACTAGAACTTTTTTTTAAATCAATATTAAGGAATTATTAACCTAAAACAAGTTCTTTCTTTGCTGAAAAGTTACTTTTAAGTTACTTTTGTCTTATTTCAAGTCTACTAAGATGCATGCACTGAAAACTAGACCAAAAATACTTGCTAAGATTTTGTTTTTGCAGCGCATTGGTTAACAATAAACTAATCAGTAACAAATTCACTTTTTTTTTTATTGATTTGAGCCTATAAAAATATCAAACCCATTTCAGAGGTGGAAGTCACTGCAGGCATCTGAAAGATGTCACAACTTCCTGGGTAATTGGAGGTGTTAAAATCCACACCTTTATTTAACAACTGTGAACTCTGAGGGGGAATTTTCTGTTAATTCCACCAAGTGAGACCAGAAACAGACAAAGAAGAAGAACACAGCCAGAGGTACAGAAGGATTTTCTCTAAAAAGTGGTGCTGCACATCAAAATTGTTATTTTTTACTTTGAGAACAGCCTAGTGCAAAGTATTATAACACACTCACCTGACTATAGCTTAAAAAAAAAACACACACACACGAACACAGCTGATCTTGTTGCCTGTGGCAGGAAGTGGTAAGATACAGATAGACCCAGATAGAAATCATGCACAACAAAACAAGTATCTGTAAACACACTGACAAATGTCTTACTTGCTTTAACTGGTCCCAAAGAACATTAAATTGGTAGCAAATCTGTGGTTCATGTAACGCCATCTGATATACAGGGATAAATACCAGCAGAGTATTTAAAGAAAAGAAAATAAAGAAAAGAAAATATGTGCAACAGGTAAGCTGTTGCACATATTCACAGTGTGCATATGTTTTAGTGTGGGAGGATGCCAGAGTACGCAGGTAAAACCCAGACTGACAGAAAGTTCCCAGCTCAGGTTCCTTCCTGCTGCAGGAACTATAACCTTTAAATCTGCAGAAACAACTAATTTCTGTTGTATTCTGCGGGAACCAGTGGCAATAAGGGGAAGCCCCACAAAAGGCCTGCATAGATCTAAATTCTCCAGTTTACACGCAGGCTTTGTGGGTACAGTGACAGAAAACTGGTTCTGTCCTTAACATGTTGGGAGAACTTCATTGTTTCAGTTCATTGAATGAGTGTTGATATCAGATGATAACTTCAGTAATAAAAGAAACAAAGCAAAAGATGACTTTCTTTATCCAGATAGAGCAGTGTCTCTCAACCCTGGTCCTCAGGCCCCCCTGTCCTGCATGTTTTAGATGTTTCCTTTCTGCCACACACCTGAATTGTATCTCTGGTGATTAACAGGCCTCTGCAGTACTTGATGGTCATGCAATCATTTGAATCAGCTGTTCTGGAATAGAGGCACATCTAAAACATGCAGAGCAGGGGGGCGGTGAGGACCAGGGCTGAGAAACACTGAGATAGAGTATCTATCCAAATCAACCTGGTTGTGTGTTAAAACTAATACAGGGCAGTGTTGTATATTGTGTGTGGCTCCAGCCACATGGAGCCATTTTATAGCATAATCAAGTAACTATATTTACTTTAATTACTATAAAAAAGCTGTATATATCAAATATGACATAAAGGAAATGTGACTTTATAATTTAATACCTTGAAATTGGGCCTCTGTCTCTTTAAGGATCCCTGTTCTTCCTGAAACTCTGCCTTCAGGAAGTCATCACGACATGGCTCCTCTATTAACCTTTTAACAGTGTTTTTGTTTTGTTTGTTTGTTTTTACCAGCATTGCACTGAGAAGCAGTTTGTATGATGAGCTCAGCAGATGACATTTACCGATATCAATAATACAATTTTGAACAATAACCAACAGATGGAGGTTTTCAGTTAAAGGTAATATCTTCCATTCATCTGTTAGGATTTTTGTTGAGTAGAAATTCAGGTTAGTTTGTCCTGCAGCCTGACGCTAACGGCTATACGGAGAAAGGCCAATCCCCAGCACACTTCTACTACACCAGGGGTGCCCAAAGTTGGTCCTCGAGGGTCGGCATCCTGCATGTTTTATTTCTCTCCCTGGTGGTAGTAACAACCTCCTCAGCAAGTCAATGTTCCTCTTGACATTGTCTTGACACATGCATCATTTGATGCAGGTGTGTTAAACCAGGAAGAGAACTAAAACATGCAGGATGCCGGTCCTCCAGGACCGACTTTGGACACCCCTGTACTACACCCCTAAAATAACTCCAGTCTCAAATTAAAAGGTGTAAACTCTTGTCTCCTACACGTCAAAGATGAGTATTTAGTAGTGTTGTTGCGCAACATCCCCCTCCCCTCTTCTCTCTCTCTACTTCCCCTTCTGAGAGGAGGGAGATGTGCTTCCCAGCTCTCTGTCTAACGGGTCCTAGAAGCCTCTAACTCCTGAGTATTACTACAGATGAGAACATAGAGGACATTCTGTTTAAGCTGGGCATGAGAAAGACTAGCCTGGTTTCTAACGACCTCCATCCAGATGTCCCTCCTTTTTCACCCTGTGAATTAGCCAGAATCAGCTAGTTTCACAGAGCACACCTGTTAACAGTCGCTCTTTCTCTTTATTACAACTTGCACCTATTACTGAACCAGGTAGGTTTTAGTGACTCGGGCGAGTCCCAAGGGTGTTGTTTTGGCTAAAAGCAACCTATAAAACATTTTCCACTTTTTCCTCCCAGAATCAAACTTCATAGCTATTTTACAACCATCAAAGAACTTTAAGGTGACTCATTCACTGAATGTCCACAACATCTTTTAGATTTTCTTAATGCTAATTATTTTATTAGTAAGGCAATTTTGCAAGGGTCACTACAGCTTAAATCAGTAACAGAAATAATCAAATAAGTAAAATCAATAATCTAATCTGTCTTTCCCTAATGCTGACACTGTGAACTAAAAAAGGGAAACTTTGAGAGAGAGGGACGGAGTTTGGCATCTTGAACCCCAGAACTGGCCTGATGATGAGAAAGGTGTTGCAGCAGCAGGAGGCTCCCAGTACAGGAAGAGTACTGACTTAGAGCGGCAGATCTCGGGCCTCAGGGTGACTTCCTCATACACGTAGCGGTCCTCAGCTTCTTGTCTTGCAGCTCTGTAGCTCCTTTCTCTTCGTCTCACCATCCTTCTGGTCCATCGAGATGTAGACGAGCTGGTCTCATGGAAGGAACACACCAGTTCTTCCTCTTTGCCTTTGTTCTTTATCTTTGTCTTTATCTTCATCTTTGCCTTGGTCTTTGGGGTCTCGAACCCAGCTGGTGAGAGAAGTGCAATTTGAAGCCACATGTTGTGGGGCTAACGGGTTGGTCCCCATCTGCAGAACAGTCTTCGGCTCTGTGGCTCTGGCTCTTCTTCAGCTGCAGAGTTCTTTGTCCATCTCGATCTTGGCTCGAAGCTGCCTGAAGGATCCAACCAAAGATTCCTCTTTTGCACTCACCCTTTTGGTGCATTTCCATTGGCTAGCTTTGTTGCTGTACCTGTCTCATTGGCTGACTACTTGGACCAATGATCTCATATCCATCACCGTTTTGGAGACCTGATGCCTGTTCTAATGACCCAGGGTTGCTCAACAGTCCTCTTGCGTCTAACCTTTTCTTAGGAAAGTTACAGTTCAGCAATAAGGCCTTGGTCACCTCTGCTCTCCTATCAGTTCCTCTTTTCCCCTGACCTTTCACCTACTATCTGTACCTCCAACACATCATCAGTGACCTTTAATTACAGTTACACATTTTACTGCATTTCAAGTTCAATGTCAAAATCACATTTATAACCTTTTAGTTTCTCTGATTTAGCATTCATTTATAATTTTATAATAACCATAACTTATTAGTTACTCTTACTATAACCATAATGTGAGCTATTACAGACATTAATGGAAAGAAACCAAGAATAATCCATTATTCCTATACTGTTATCACTACGTGTTAGATACTCTGTATGTTAACGTAGGTCAACAGCAAGCCAAACTCAATTTCATGAGCCAGGAAGCTGAGCGTCTTGCTCCTTTAATACGTTTTCTTGATACAACTTGAGCAGTAGTGTAGAAAGCTCAATGAAAAGTTGAGTGAAACTACAAGAAACAGAAAAACAAACATACATCAGCTCTGAATACAAAGAATAAACCTCTTGTGTCTGAACAGAATTAACCTGAGCTTCAGTTAAAAAGCAGTTATGTAGCAATTGTTGCTATGTAAATAAAAACTCAGAATATGGCTTTTCTAGAACAAAAACACATTTAAAAAACAATCTCAAAATAAACCAACAAAACAGACAACACCAAAACAGAAGATTGACTCACAGCCATTGCTTTCGGAGGTGCAAGCAAAGATTGACAACAGAGGAGGTGCAGTTCACACATTAACAGGCAGGCTCTCTCTCTACCAACAGGTATTCCAAAACTGCAACAGCCTCTGCTACCCACAATGCACTGTTCTCTAAAAATTCTCCTCCAAAATAAAACAGAGAAATCAATAGAACTTTCTTAAAACTAATCAAAACATCCAGCCTGGGCAGAACACTCCCCGCCTGGCATTACTAATGCCACTACTTTTTATCAGTCATTTCAGTCTCTAAAAGCATAACAACATCTGAGATGGGACGCAAATAAGTCTTAGAGACGCCCTGAGATGATGTCCTCACTTCCACCTTTCTGACTTTTCCGTCATTGCTTGGAAAGGTGGTTGTGATGATGGCCATTGTCCATTCGTTCCTGTGTGCTTGATTTTGCTTCAACAACACAATGTCACCTGGCTGTAGGTCGCGGCGCAATCTATGCCACTTGCGTCTTGATTGGAGGGTGTTGAGATATTCATTCCTCCAGCGACTCCAAAATTCATTGGCAAGTGCTTGCACTTGCTTCCACTGGCTTTTGAGCATGTCTTTTCCACAAAAATCTCCTGGTGGAGAAGGAACGTGCTGCTTCTGGGTCAGTATCATTGCAGGACATAGTAGGAATGGTGAGGAAGGATCCATTGAGATAGGAACTAAGGGCCTTGCATTGACTATAGATGACACTTCGGCCATTAGGGTACAAAGCACTTCGTGTGTCAGATGGGTGTGTTTGTTCAGCAGGAGCATAGAATCCAGTATTCTGCGAGTTACCCCGATCATCCTTTCCCAGACGCCACCCATGTGGGAGGCATGTGGAGGATTGAACTCCCATGTGCAACCATTAGCGTGAAGATAGTTGACAATGTTGGGAGGGTTTTCACTCGATTGCGTCATACCAAGCTCCACACTTGCTACAATGAAGTTGGTGCCTCTATCTGATCGCATTTGTTTTGCAGGACCTCGTATTGCAAAGAATCTGCGTATTGCATTTATGCAGCTGCAAGTGTCCATAGATTCAATGACTTCAATATGTACACCTCTTGTGGTCATACATGTAAAAAGTATTGCCCACCTCTTACTTTGTGCTGCTCCACCTCGTGTGCGTCGAGTGACCACTGACCAGGGACCAAATACATCCAACCCAACATATGAAAATGGAGGGCCAGTGTTGAATCTCTCAGGTGGAAGATCTGCCATCTTTTGAGTCTCTAGTTTTCCCCTGAGTTTCTTGCACGTTATGCAATGGTGGATAACAGACGAAACCAGTCTTTTGCATCCTACAATCCACAGACCGGCCTGCCTAACCGCATTTTCTGTGAACTGCCTTCCTTGATGCACAACCATGGCATGATAGTGCAGGACAAGCAACTTTGACACATAATGTTTGCTTGGGAGAATGATTGGATTCTTGAATGCTTTATCTAATGAAGCATGTTTGAGGCGACCCCCAACTTTTATGAGGCCTTCATCCATATAGGGGTCGAGAGTTACGATGGAGCTTGAGCTGTGGACAGTTTGATTGTCTTGGAGAGAAATGTATTCGTCAGGAAAAGCATCCTTCTGAACAGACTGGAGAATGAGATTACTGGCAGCATCCAGCTCCTTTGGAGAGTGCGGCTGTCTACATTCATGCCAGCCTCTGCATGAAGGGTTTAATGTGTTGCTTGATGAGTGAGAACGAGCTTGGTGGATTAAGAAGGCAATGGCACGTACCAGTGATTTCCATTTTGAGAAACGTTGGAAGCGTTCTGGTGTGAGTCCATTCTCTTGAACCTGCGTGGTGAAGGTAGTAACTCGGCGGATTTCAGCATCCACTTCAGGTTCGATCAACTCGAACGACTCTTGTGTTTCTGGTTCAGGTAGTTTGTAAAGGAAGTCTGGTCCTTTAAACCACATTGTATCCATGAGCTGGCGTGCAGGTATTGACCTTGTAGCTAGATCAGCTGGGTTTTGCTCTGATGTGACATAATGCCACTGCTCAGGGGATGTAGACTGGCGTATTCTGTGAACTCGATTATGTACGTAGACATAAAAGCGCTTTGTATCGTTGCACACATACCCAAGAACCACCTTGCTGTCACAGTAGAATTTAACAGCGTTTGGTTTGTGGTCAAGTTCTTCCAGAATGAGCTCTGCTATCTCCACTCCTAGAACTGCTCCACAGAGTTCCAGGCGAGGTATAGTAGGTTCTGGTTGTGGTGAAAGTTTTGCTTTTCCAAGCACAAATCCAACTTCACACTGTCCTTCTGCATTGACTGTTTTCAAGTATGCTACTGCTGCAATAGCCCAACTTGAAGCGTCACAAAAAACACACAATTCAGTGTAAGTGGACTTGGAAAAGGAGGCTGGAACGTAGCAGCGTGGCACTCTGAGGCTGCTCAGATCTTGGAGGGATAATTTCCAACTTTCCCATGTGTCCATTTTATCTGCAGGGAGAGGAGCGTCCCAGTTTTCAACTCCATTTGACAGTTCACGTAGCAAAAGTCTGCCTTTTATTGTGACTGGAGATGCAAGTCCCAAGGGGTCAAAGATACTGTTAATTACTGAGAGAACCCCGCGGCGGGTGTAGGGTTTGTCATTAACAGCTACCTTGAATGTGAATGAGTCAGTGTTTATGTTCCAGCACATTCCTAGACTTCTCTGATCTGGTAAAAGGTCATCACCGAGACTCAAGTCTTTGATGCCAGAGGCCAGATCTTCTGGCTTGAAGGCTTGCATCACAGAGACACTGTTTGAGGCAATTTTGTGAAGCTTCAGGTTGGACTCAGCCAAGGATTCACATGTTCGCTTGAGCAGATCGATGGCTGCTGATTCAGTGGGAAGCGAAATCAGTCCATCATCCACGTAGAAGTGTCTCTCGACAAAGTGTCTCGTATCTGTTCCAAACTTTGTCTCGCCTTTCTGAATGGCTCTTCGTAGGCAATAGATGGCTACTGCCGGTGACGGGCTGTTACCAAAAACATGCACCCGCATACGGTACTCCTGGACCTCCTTTGTCAAGTCATTGTCCTTATGCCACAAAAATCTCAAATAATCTCTGTGGTCTGGTGAGACTAGAAATCCGTAAAACATCTGCTGGATGTCAGCAGTGACTGCAATGAGCTCTTTCCTAAACCGAATCAGCACACCAAGGAGGGTATTGTTGAGATCTGGGCCCGTTAGCAGTACAGAGTTGAGTGACACACCACACTGCTCTGCACTAGAGTCGAAAACTACCCGTATCTGACCGGGCTTCTGGGGATGGTAGACTCCGAAAATGGGCAGGTACCAGCAATCAGTGTTGTCGACAGTGGGTGGAGCGATCTCTGCATGATGGTTCTTGAACAGCTTGTCCATAAACTCTGAGAACTGTTCTTTCATTTGGGGTTTGTTGTTTAGGTTGCGTCTCAGTGAGCTGAGTCTAGACAGTGCTTGATCTCTGTTATTTGGACGTGGCAAGCGAGGGGACTTGAACGGTAAAGGAGAAACCCAGTTGTTGTTTTCATCCTGATGAACTTCCTTTTCCATTATCTTTAGAAACGTCTCATCCTCAAAGGACAGGGCACGCTGGTTGTCATTCTCTGTGCGCTCAAAAACCTTTTCTCCAAGCTTTTCTTCTGCTGCATGAAGTTTTGAGCTGTGTTTAATGGAGTTATTCTTGTGCTCCCCGCCGTAGCATGGTTTTTCTTTAAGGCTGATGCTGTTAGGACAAGGAGTGAAGAGAGATGGACGTCCATTGGAGAGAATGTGCGTCTTGTAGACGTTGACAGTTGGCTTATGAGCGTTGAGGCATACTTCCCCAACAATTACCCAACCCAGATCCAGGCACTGGGCAAAGGGAGCGCAGGGGGGTCCATTTACTTGTTTTCGCACTTTGTGGACTTGTATGATGTCTCTGCCGAGTAAAACTGCTATCTCAGCATCTGGATCATACTTTGGTATGAGAGGAGCGAGGTGTTTCAAATGAGCATGGGCCAGAGCAACTTCAGGCGTAGGTATTTCATCTCTATTAAACACTATCTCATCGCATTCAATGAGAGGAGGGAGGTCTAGACATGGACCTCCACCTACTGGCTCTATTTGGAACCCGACTGCTTTCCTGCCACACATTTCAGTTAGACCAGCACATGTTCTCAAGTGGTATGTCAGATGACTTCCCTGGATGCCAAATAGCTCAAAGAATTCGGGACGAGCCAGTGAGCAATTGCTCTGATCGTCAAGGATCACATACATCTTGACGGAGCGTTCTGGTTGACCTTTAGGGAAAACTCGAACTAGGCATACCTTAGAGCAAGAACGTGGGGGACAGCCTTTACCGCAGATCTCAGTGCACCGTGACGTTACCTCAGGTGGCGTGTTGTCTTGGAGCTGAGGCTCTGGTTCAGGTGTGCTTTCTGGCCGGGGTTGTTGAATCACATCAGGGTGCATGGCAGAGCAATGTTTTTCACTTTGGCACTCCTCACAACTGACATTCATATCACAGTCCTTTATTGTGTGCGTAGGAGAACAACAACGAAAACACCGTCTGTGTTCTTTGAGTATGTTTCGTCTTTCTTGAATTGGCTTGATCCGGAAAGCTCTGCATTTTGCTAGTGGATGTGATTTCCTGTGGACTGGGCAGTAACGAGTTAGATCCTCCTCTTTCGTACTAGGAAGAGTGGTTGTACTGACCTCTGTTCTGTTTACAGTTAGAGGAGGTTTGTAGCCAGTTTGTTTAAATGATGGTCTCTCACCTCTGTTGAAAGGTTGGTTGCTGCATGTCACAAAACTTGGATCATTTCTCGCTTTTGCCTCCTCTTGGACAAACTTCACAAAATATGAGAAGGGAGGGAATGTTACTTGATATTTTTGTTTGTATTTTGAACCTGCGTGAAGCCATTTATCTTGCAAACTTGGAGGTAGCCTTTCCGCTATGGGCTTAACACCTCGTGGTGTGTCGAGGTAAGCGAGGCCTGGGAGATAAGATTCATTTTTCGCAACCTCCAGCTCTAGGAGCAAATCTCCTAGTTCCCTGAGTTTTACATTGTCTCTATTTGTAAGGCGAGGGAAACTGTCTAGTTTTTTAAACAAAGCATTTTCTACTACTTCTGGTGTAGCGTAACATTCTTCTAACCTGTCCCATGCTAAATGAAGGGCAGCTTTGGGGTTAGTGGCATAAACAGCTCTGATTCTCCTGACATGCTCTGAGGACTCTTTACCGAGCCATTTCACTAGGAGATCCAACTCTTGACTATATGTGAGGTCTATGTCTTCAGTTGCATTCGAAAATGATGACTTCCATGCCCTGAAATTTTCAGGGGTGTCGTCGAACTTGAAGAGCCCTGTTGTGATTAACTCTCTACGTGCAAGGAACTTAGCAAAGTCAGTCATAGGTGGGTAATTGTGGTGGGGATCATGGTAACTGTTGGGCCTGACATAGTCTCTTGGTGTGTCAAAAGGTTCATCTTTTCCATACATTTTCATGAGCACCGGTGAAGAGGGAGTTTGACCAGATCTCCTTGGGTCGAATGATGATGCTTTCAATGCTGGTTCGACCTGAGGCATTTCTTCTTTAGACGAATGTGACCTTAGATGGGCTTGGTGTTGCACATACTCCACGGTTCGTTGTCTGACGACTTGTGGTTGGACTGCACTCTTTACACTGTCTTCTTTGTCTTGTTCAGCAGCTGCGGCAGCTTCTAGAACCTCTGCTCTCGCCGTAGCAGCTGCGGCTTCCTTTTCTATCTCCAGCATCTTAAAATCCAGCTCTAGATTTGCTTGTTGCTTTTTAATTTCCAATTGTTTTTTACTGTAGGAAGCTTTAGCATTTGTAGCTTCAGCAGAGGCTCGTGCAAAGATGGCTGCTTCAAATACACTGGACTTAGAGGACAACTTGTAGGATGAATGCTTAGAGCTAGAGTGTTTGGATCTCAAGCTAGCTTTAGATGATGCTTTAGTTTCTGAGTTAGCCATTTCTTCTGCCTTTTCCTCATGAGAGTTGTCCATCTCTGTGTCATGAGTTTTATCTTCCACCAACTGCTGACAATGGCTTTTCACTATACTGTTATCACTACGTGTTAGATACTCTGTATGTTAACGTAGGTCAACAGCAAGCCAAACTCAATTTCATGAGCCAGGAAGCTGAGCGTCTTGCTCCTTTAATACGTTTTCTTGACACAACTTGAGCAGTAGTGTAGAAAGCTCAATGAAAAGTTGAGTGAAACTACAAGAAACAGAAAAACAAACATACATCAGCTCTGAATACAAAGAATAAACCTCTTGTGTCTGAACAGAATTAACCTGAGCTTCAGTTAAAAAGCAGTTATGTAGCAATTGTTGCTATGTAAATAAAAACTCAGAATATGGCTTTTCTAGAACAAAAACACATTTAAAAAACAATCTCAAAATAAACCAACAAAACAGACAACACCAAAACAGAAGATTGACTCACAGCCATTGCTTTCGGAGGTGCAAGCAAAGATTGACAACAGAGGAGGTGCAGTTCACACATTAACAGGCAGGCTCTCTCTCTACCAACAGGTATTCCAAAACTGCAACAGCCTCTGCTACCCACAATGCACTGTTCTCTAAAAATTCTCCTCCAAAATAAAACAGAGAAATCAATAGAACTTTCTTAAAACTAATCAAAACATCCAGCCTGGGCAGAACAATTCCAATTATTTGATACCATGTTACAGTTACTTGTTTCACCTGTAAGTACTTCCATAAGTATAAGAGTAAGTGTAAATATTCTTATAATCAAATCAATATCAACCATTGGTTAACCCAATATTAATTATTGGCTTAATTATAAGTTATCATTATTAATTTAAATATTTTATTCTGGGTTTTATCCAATTACTCAAAATGTTTAGATTTTATTCTTTAAACCTTTAATGCTCTGAAATGAGTAATCTGAACTATTTTTATCCACATGCAGGCTGGAAGCTTTCTTCCTCTTTCTTCAGGAAACCTGCTCTTCCTGTTCCATGACTCTCTTTCTGTCTGATTATGATTTTTTATGATTAAATAGCAAGAAGTAGAATTAAAGCAAAGTTTGCTGGACACAATAACAACATACACAACCAGATTAATTTTATTACCGTCTGACTCTACTGTTGGGGCTTGATGTCACCTGTGTAATCAGTTTTAAAGATAACTTTATTTATTGTTACTATTAAACTAAAATCTCCAGCATGGGGAAGTGGGATGAGCTCGACTTTTCTCGACAGTAGGTAAATGGAGGCAGAAGGTGGCGAACTTCCTGCGTGGAGTACAGAACATAATATGAATATGAATAAAATGCCTTTTAAGGATGTTTTCTACTTTTAATGTCAATGCTTTCACATCAGACGGTTACTCTGACCAGAACTGCTTTTTACATGTTCTACTCTCAAGCACAAGTTTTGCACAAGAAGAACAAACAGTTTGTTCGTCAGTCATGTCGAGATGTTTTAGAGACTGGAGTTGGTCTTGGCCCATCTTCATGTGGCCTTAGCTTCATCCTCTAATCTTGGTTTATACTGAAGGAAGATGCTATGACAGTTACAGGTTTCTGCAAATTTTGCCAAACATCTTAAAAAGTCAAAATTAAGACTTTATGGGGTTAGGGTAAACTCAAGACATGTGTCAAGAAAGAGATGTACTACAAAAAAAAAAATCGTAAATAAATAAATCACATGGGTTCTCAACAGAACCCTGCTAACGGCAAAGACAAACATCGTCCAGCCAATTGGACAATGTTCACTTTCCCATAATGCAGTGCTTCTGAATTCCAGTCCTCTGGCCCCCTGCTCTGCATGCTTTAGATGTGCCTCTATTACAGAACAGCTGATTCAAATGATTGCATGACCATCAAGTACTGCAGAAGCCTGTTAATCACCCAGACATACAATTCAGCATGTGGCAAAAAGGGAAACACCTAAAACATGCAGGACAGGGGCGCCTGAGGACCGGAATTGAGAAACACTGCTATAATGGAAGTAAAAAAAAGCTAGCTGGCTTTGCTCTTTCTAGGGTATATTAGCAGCCAGTTAGCAGAAGCAGCTACCGTCATAGAACGCAACAACATTGTGTGTGTGGAATTCAAACAGTGAAGTTTTGCAAGAAAAAAAATGATATGCAATATATGAGATTAAAGTCCTGCAACAACAAAATTTAAGACATGTGATGATACGATTTTATTTGAATTAAGATTTTGCGGCTTTAGTTTTCAGACCACCACTTAAGCAGCTTAGCTTGTGATTTTAGTTTTTGTTTAGCGACTTTCGGCTCCATCTTGTTGCTTGTTGTAGCCGCAGGCTGAGTCAGGTGCAAATATCTGGCATGTGTGATTGAAAGGATCCCATCTCCCCTCCGTGGACCACACACAGTCTGATTAACTTCTGCATCCTAATGTATTTCCTCAACAGGCTAAGCTGTCTACTCTACTTGGACTATAAGTACATTAGCACAACTTTATATCAAGCATTCTCCTTTGGGTTTCTTTGTACTTTATGTACTGCAGGCTTATTAAACGTTCCAAAGAAGCCCGACCAGTACCGACAACCAAGCAAATAATTCTGGCCTGACCCAAATTTCGGGTTTAGATTTATTTAGCCATAAATCTAAACTCTATATTATCCTATAGGACTTAAAGTGAAGGGAACCCAGGAAGAGTCCAGTAGGGTCAGTTGTGTAGAACTCAGATCCAAAGCATCATCTTCATGAGTCTGTCATACAACACTGCTCTCTTCAGTCAGAGGCTTCTTTGGATTCACTGTTAAGCTGACTGACGATTCTATGAAGAAAATGACACGAGCTGCAGTAACATTTCACTTTTTCACTTCCCTCTGGGATTAATGAGGTATTGTTGAATTTGACCAAGCAGCGCACCAAACCTCACCGACCGTTGCGGTACTGCTCTCTGGAAACGAGGTGCAAGTCTAGACGGCTGTTGGATGATCAGCAGTTCCTCTTTGGAAACCAGAACTAAACTGCAGGTCATCTGAAAAACTTTCTTGCTGGAAGATTAAAGCAAATAAAACAGGTGGACCAAAACTTGTGTCTAGACTTGACTGGACACAGCTTCTTGGTTCCATGTTAGCTGGTCAGTCCATCATAGAATATCTCGGTTTGGCCCTCTGGTTTCTTCACCATACAGCATCTTTACATTCCAAGTATTAAATTCCCAATCATCGCATCTAAAAAAATCTAATTATCAAAATTTTCTCAGCAGGAAACGGACCTGGCTTGTGAGAACAACGGATCGATTGTCCTTGAACCTAAAGGTCTTCAGCTTAGTGTGTGACTATAACAAATACATTCCATTCAAACTGAAACACAAGAGGAGAAGCTGAAGATTAAGGTGACCTTTTGAAGGACTGATAAGTTTCACATCATCATCATACAGAGATATTTGTACTGATCTGGTTCTAAAACGACTGGAACCTCCATTGTACAAAAACAACCACCACAAGGTTTCTGGTATTATTCATTCAGCAGACGTGAAGTGAAAAGTGGGAGAAAACAAAACAAAACACAAAGCACACGTTCACATTGTAAAACCCTTTGGTTTACCAATGTGTGCTTGCTTTCCATCTGTGTGACCACAGAGAAAGAGAGGGGGAAAAAATAACACCAACACTTTCAGAATATGATTGTGTTTATTTCCTAAGAAAGTATTGAAAAGGTTCAACAAAACCAAATCCAACAGCATTCTCAAAAAGAAGCAGATCGAACAAATCTTTAATACAAATAAGAGCCGGAGAACTGGAACTTCTCTCTGGTAACAGTGTTGTACCTAAACGCAGAGACAGAGAACCTAATGACTACATCCTGGACATGATATGCTGTAGATTCCTAAAACGAGGTTTTCTACGTCCAAACATCCTCCCATCCCCCCCACACACACATCAACACACACACTCCAAGTTTCTCTGATCAGTTTGTGATTATCTTTCTACATTCACTTCTAAGAATTAAAAGGAGACAACTGAAAACTATTTACTCAGAAATCAGGTTAGAGGAAAAAAAAAAAGTTGATATGTAATAACACTGAATCCAACTCCAACACGAAGAGACGAACGGTGCTAACGTAACACGGCTAACGCGGCAGCCACTGTAGGAAACAACCTACACTCGTTTCCATGACAACCTGGATCATCTGGACACGTTATTGCAGGTTGTGGAACGCCTCCTCACGTTGTTAGGTTTGGATTTTTTCCCCCAAGTCTATCTTAATACATTGGAGTGAAAGCAGCCATGATCATCTGCTTCAGCCAGATTTAAAGGAACAGGGGCAGAAAATCCACGGAACGCATCCCGGTATTCGAACAGATCAAAATCTAAAAGTTGTGCTCTGCTTTCCAATCTCTTTGGAATCATTAGCTTCAGGCTAATGGAGAATATGTATTGTAATGTATTTTGAATCTCCAAGCGTTGTTGGAGATTTGAACTAACCTATTAATTGCTACCTCAATTGAAGGAGTTTCCAAGGTTGCATATATTTTACACATTTTCTCAAACTTTTACAACCTTCAAACTCGTGGAGCTTTTGGCACATATGATCCCAGCCAGTTGATTTAGCAGATAGAATTTCTAAAAGACTAATTCATTTAGATTTTAAACTAGCTCTATGAAATCCTCACTCTTGATCCCAACACACATGCTCTATTCAGAACAGGAGAGCATCCAAAGTGAAATGGATACTTCAAATCTGCTTCAGCTCATCCCATTTGGACTCCAGTTAAATGTGAATTTTTCAAAGCCCCAACGTACGTAGTGAAACCTAACATGTTAAGGTAAATTAATCCTCACCATGAACAAAACATTAAAGGGTTTTCCGTCCAACTTTTTGATTTTTTCCCCTCTTAAAATTAATACATTTCCCACTGCTTTTGTTTATGCTGTTCAAATAATAAGATAGACTTGCAAACATCCAAACCTTCTTCTTAAAACACATTTCAAAAATATCCTCCTTTTCATTAATATATTAAAATAATTAAACTCCTTATTTAGAGATTATTTCTGATATAAATCATTTATGTATGTGCAACAATGACTGAGTCCATCAACATACAATGAGTAACAACTGGATGCTCAACTGTTGACACACGAATATTCAAAGTTTGACCCAAAACGACACAAAGAGACGTCATGGAATGTTGACAACCGAAAGACGAACCTCGATGTGGACGACGTGACAAACGAGGCACAAAATGATGCCCAAAAAACAAACGCATGAATGTTTCACAAGAATGTTAAAGATTCTGATTCACCTTCCAGTTGGTGCTCTGTTAGGTTCAGAGCGCCCCCTGTTGGATTTTAGTGTTTAATCCTCGTAACAACACCTGGCGTGGAATATTTAGAGGATTCAAGTTGTTTCATTTTCCAATGTTGATTAAAAAGAAATCATTTAAAAACAAGTTGTCCAGCATTAGCCTTCTCCCCTTTATGGAAGAGGATGAGTGCGAGTCAGAAAAACTGTCAGAATGGTGAGACAGAATTTGAGAATAAAGACCTTTTTTTTTCTTTAGTGGCCCTACTCATGTTCCGTACCTCCAATCAATCTATTCTGAACTGTCAAACCTATAAGGGGATGATTCAGTTACATCATCAAAGCTATCATGATTTTACAGCCGACTGTTTGTGAATTAAAACCTGCAGAGCTAAAATCACTCAGCAGCTTAGTGAGTTTAAAGTTTTCTGCTGTTTCACCAACGACCTGATGAAGCAGCAACAAGCAAACCCACTTTTCAGTTTTACCTCGTTTCCTCCAACAGTTCAGAGATGTTGCGTAACATAACTGAATGATTTTTGTGCTTAAATTGCCAGTGATACCCAAACTTTGAGCGTTCAAGTCTGACTGATGGAACCAGGTTAATAAATGTTTACAGAAGAACATATTTGGTTCCCTCACGTCAGACGGTTCAGATATGAAACCAACAGAAACTCTGATAGGACCCCAGCTGCTTCAGATCTGATCTGCACTGATTTCTCAATGTGCTTTGGATCCGACAAACACTTTAAATAATACAGAGTGTAGTTTCTTCAATCAGGTGTGATTGTTCTCATGGGTGAGCCACACGTTCACTTATTAATCCAGGTCATGGATCTGCAACCGTCACAGTCGAGAGTCATTTTTATCCTCAGTACGGATAGAAATGCGAACTTAGAGCCTAGAACAGGGGTGCCCAAGTCCAGTCCTTGAGAGCTACCATCCTGCAAGTTTTAGAAGTATCCTTACTCCAACAGACCGGGATCAGCTCTACAGAGGCCCGATAACGAGCCATTCATTTAATTCAGGTGTGTTGAAGCAGGGATGCATCTGAAAGTTGCAGGATGGTAGCTCTCGAGGACTGGACTTAGGCACCCCTGGCCTAGAACTTTTAAAACAAGACTGCTTCTCATTTTATTATTAATATCTACTGTAAAAAAAGAAGTCATTTTTAAAGAGCCCATTTATAAAAATTGGCAACATAAAATAAAATAAAATTCTATGGGATGTTGATGAGCATGGAAAATTATGATTTTAAAAAAGCACCAATTCCAACATAAGAAAACTAGCATTTTTTTTAAACAAATGCAGCAGAATGTTGTTGTAGAATGTTGTTTGTTGTTGGATCCATTTTTAGATACATTTAACTTTTTTTAGCCAATTTTTTAAAAGTGTGATTGTGGAGCTGCTCCAGAACCGCAGGCTGCAGAAACCTGGTTTAGTTTAATATTCGTTCAGAATCAACACATTACATTCGAAACTAACTTTTATTTAAATCAATTTTGATAAACATTCCACCCCAAAAAAACCGTAATTTTCTGCATGAAAACAGTTTTCCACTAATGGAGAAATCATGTTATTTAGGCCTTACAGTTCTGATCAGACCCTGAAATGTCGACCACATGCAAGATCTGTTTTACTTCACAATCAAAAAAAGAAAAGAAAAAAAAAGAAAGAAAAAAAATCAGGATTCTCCTCACATCTAATAAAATGCAGAATACTGGATTAAAATCATCACTAACATCTCCACTGAGAGACAAAACAGATGCAGACACAAATGTAACTTTGGCACCTGGATATGTACACAAACGAAATGATAATGCAACAGTTTAGTGCAATGAGCTAAACCTGGAAGAAAGAAGAAAAAAGAAAAAGGAAAAGGCACCGCCTCCATAACATAAAACAGGTTCCTCTAAAATGAGCTGCACTTCCAAAAAGAGTCAGGAACATTTTACACTTACTCCACACACACACACACACACACACGCACACACACACGCACACGCACACACACACACACACAATCTTTGAAAAATCAGAATGGAAGTGAAACTTGACATCAAGACATGAGTAGAAGTCAGCCGGAGTTGATTATTGTTTTTCTTTTAAAGAGCAGTCAGTGATAGAAATGTGAGCGACGTTTGACTCAAAAACATTAAATAAAAAACAATGTTCAGGGAATATTCTAATTAATTCAAAAATTACTTAGAAATGACATTATTTAATGTTGTGTAAGCTGTCCAGTTCAGAGGATACAAAGTTCACAAAGAACGATCACCATGAGCAAGGTAAAAAAATAAAATAAAATAAAATAAAATAAAATAAAATAAAAATGGCACCAAGTAATCACATCAAGTTACTTTTCCACCAAAGCAGTTCTGGTGCTAAACTGGGAATTACTAAATGCAGTAAATGTCTGATCCTCCATCTCTCAGGCAGCCTGGGTTCTGCATGTCGAGGCATGTCTGCTGCTCATTCAGGCTGAGAGCGAGAGAGAGCAAGACTTTCAGCTGAATGGACTGAATGAACGTACAGCAAAAAATGTCTTTCTGTTTTCATCTTGCTGAGCCTTCCAACTCCGCCTGTCTGGGAACAAACTGGATCAGGAAAATGTTGGCAAACTTTTGGAAATCTGAGGTGAGAAGCTACATTCTCCAGAACAAACATGGAGGCATACGGAGGACAGAACCTGACATAATCATAGATAAACGTAGAATAAATAAATGGCTTGAAGTAATTTACATGCCAAATATTACTTGTAGTAAATAAAAACAGTAAGAGCTTTCTCAATTTATTTGATGATACAGTGTAACATAAATTAATATTTGGTTATTTTCAACAGGATCAGTTTAACACAACTTATTTAATTTTCCTTTATTTCAAATCATATCAGTCTTTTTATTTTATTACATTTTTCATAGTGTGTATTTTAGTTCTTTAATGGAAGAGGATTAGGGCCACTGAAAAAGAAAAAAAAATAATAATTTTGACTTATTTTCTTAGAATTTCAGAGAAAAAAAAAGATCAGAATTCTTTTTCCCAGTGGGCCTAATCCTCTTCTGGAGCTTTTCTATATTCTCTTTTACTTCATGTATTTTTTCTTTTTCATTATATATTGATTTATTTTCTCTTCTGCTATTTCCTCTTTGCATTTTTTCCCCAGAAAACTCACTTTCCTCAAACTCCTCCGATCTTATTGGCAGCTTCGACACAAATCGTTGGGCTAAGCTAATTCCTGCTTAGCAAACTTCGCCCAGTTTAGCAGCAGAACCTGTTTGATGGAAACGCCCTGTTGAAGCACTGGAGCTGGACATGGTCTGACCAGTGGCAGGACACCACAGAGACAATAAACTACAGGTACGTCCAGAGTCCAGTATGCAGGAAGACAGAATTCATAACCACCTGAATATTCCTCATTAACCCCCAAAATGGCTTTGAAAAACCAGAGTTTAGTTGTTCCCTCTGTGGAAGTAAAGGAACAAAGAGAATGATGAATCTTTGGATGCTAATTGTCTGATCTGAGATATATATAGAAAAAAATAGACAAAAAAACATAATTGGGATACTTTTCCACATTTTACAATGACAGAAACAATTATTTTCATAATTCCAAAGGAATCCCGACAAACGACAGCTCTAACTCAGACATTCTGACCTGGTTTCCTCTTATTCGAATGCATTTAAAAGCACCGCTTTCCTCTGGCGTCTCTTTTGTGAATGTGATGGCACTCCCCGGTTTAGGTTTCCATGGGAACGCACAGGGTCATTGAATAGCCTTGAGGAAGCAGACGAAGCCATTCTCTGGAACTTTATCCAATCAAAGGGTTCAGTCTCCGGTGCGCAGCAAGAAACGCTCAGATCACATTTAGGACCAATTAACGCAGAAAACTAAATAATTCCATTAAGGTAACATATCTTCTCTTACCACTCTATATTTATATTTATACAGACATATGTACATACATGTATAAAATAATCACTAAAGATCACATGAAGGAATGGCGACGTGTGAGTTAGTGGGTCTAGTTAAATAAAAGAAAAAAAAAATCACTTTCTCTCTCTCCAGTCTGGTCCAATAACTACGATCCAACCAGAAATGTTTCCTGTGCTACCCATGAGCCTCCTCTTCTGTGGAGCTCTCCTGGGCTCTGCTGCTACCTGTGGAACCCGACCAATCAGAGGAGAGCTGGGGTGAGGCTTGAGGTCAGGACAGGGATGGCAGCACTCACACATACAGGGGAGGGACGACCAGAGCGACAGAAGACGAAGATGGAGCCATCTACTCTGTTTGTCGTCTACTGTTTCTAAGGCGACGGCTCGGCTCCCCCGGGCGGACATATTGGAGGTCATCAGCTTTATTTCTTTTCTGATGAAATAGTTTTCAAAGCACTGGAGGAGTTTCTTTCTGCTCAGATTGCTAAAGTAATTGTAATTCAATCATTTAGAGCCAGTATGATATTTAGATAAAAGTATTTCTCCTCATCTCCCAATAATAATGACACCTCATGATTGAGCAGCCATATTATTTACATAACAATCATAATTTACATGGAACTGAATTTGAGGCACTTTTACAAGGATTTACCTCATAAAGAAAGAAAGCTTGAACTTTTTTCTACAAGTTTAAGAAGTTTTCTTTAAACATGTTGAACCTCCAATATGGACGCCAGAGAGACGTGGCTCATCACAATCTGTGGCCTAATTAAATCATACATTACTGTATTTTTGTTTTGGGGAAACAGAGGCTGAACAGAATAAAGAGGATCTGCTGCAGCTGCAGTAGGACAGGAAAGGGGAAAGTGATTTAAAGACAGAGCAAAGAACAAGGAGTAGAAAAGTAAAGACACATTTACCTTCCTGCCTCCACAAAGGTCCACATGATTAGAGTACAGACAGAACGCTCAGAGGGGCTTATCGGTGATATGAGGGGGTAAATGTGTCAGCCTGCAGCAGGACAGGATTGGTGTCTGTGAGTAAGTCAGTGACTGGGGCTAAAGGTTGGATTTACCTCATGCATACAAAGCCCTCTAACAGAAGTTCTCAATGGTATCAAAGAACGAAAAGTTTACAGGAAACTCTGAGCGGGCCAGAGACAAGAGGAGGCACGCAAGGAGGGAAAAGAAAGAGAAAGAGAAAATTAATTCAGTTCAGCTGGAGGAAAAAAAACAGGAAAGCACATTCCTAAAAAAAAGAACGAAAAAAACAAAACAAAACAGAAAAACACTACGAAGGCATCAGAAAGAGGAGGGGGGGAATGTTTGCAGGTGTGGCGAGGCAGCGGACCCGGCAGGTCAGACAGCGTTCTGAGCAAAGCTACCTGGTGTGGCGTTTCTGTCGTTGAGCAGCTTGGTCTGACTGTTGGGCAGGATCTTGATCTCTGGAGGGTCTGGACTGTGGCCCGCCCGCGACGCCATGAGGGCGTTCAGGTACTGCAGACGGGTCACCTGCAGCACAACGAGACGGCCGCTCGGTTAACGTCACGGACATTAGATCACCTGCTTACGTTAGCGGTATCCATGTGGCGAAGGAGAAATGTTGGTTTGAAGTTCAAATGCAGTCAAAAATAAAAATGTGAAAGAGTGAAAGTACTGAAAAAAGAAAAAAAAAGACGACGGAAGAAAACGGCAGAGGAAATAATGATAGGAAGTAAACAGGCGAAACAGGAGCGAAAACAAATGGAAAAAGATTAAAGAAGAGAAAGAGAGCAAAAATTGAAAGATAGAAAGAAAAAGAAAAATGTAACAAATAAATGAAAGGATGAAAGAAGGATAGAAAAAAAGTTTTGTTTCCAAGCAGCTGTGAAAACTTTGAACTTCAAAAATGTTTACAAATGAGTTCAGTCCAGTTTAATAACAGGAGGACAGGTGTCCCCTAAGTGTCCCCCAGGGGTCCCAGTGGACACGCCCACTCACCCGTATGAGCTGCAGGTCAGTGAGGGCTCGCACTGTGTAGTCGGGACAGTAGCTGGACGGGCTGGTGGTGTCTGCTGACTCGAAGGGATCCCTGGGAGAGTGCCGCTGGGTTGACACCGGAGACTGGTGAACTGCGCACGCACAACACACACCCACGCACACACACACACGCACACACACACACACAGTCTGAAACTGCACAGAGATCCTTCACCAAACCACAGGATTCTAGATGTGACTCCTTCAGAATCAGCCCGTCTGCTGAAGCCTCATCTACACACATTGCTGGGCAACAAAACTATTACTGAGGAAAAGAATAAAACAATAAAGGAAGACTTTAGATTTTGATAAAGCAGCTAATTCACGTGGCAACCAGCACAACAAACCATAAACCTTAGAATATTTCAATTTACAGAGGTCTCCTACGTAGTTTTCCATGTCGAACGTCCTTACAATTCCAAACTCAAGGTTCCACAGTTCCCAGTCTAATGCCTTCAACTTAAAATAGGAAATGCTAAACTTGACTGTTTCTACAGCACACAGACTTTAGCATCTGCAAACCAGGGAGGTGGAAGTAAAGACAGATGATCAGAGGAAGAGAAAGAAACATGGACAAAAGCAAAGACAAAAAAGGACAAGAAGACAACAGGAGAAACAATAAAGCTTTTCCCAGATTTTTCCAGAGTTAGCAGGAACACAGTGGGATCGACGGTACATTTTATTTCATTCATGTAAACCTTAGTGTCCCAAAATGTTTAAGAGAATTGTGTGATTGGCTTAGCAGAATTTCTTAAATAAACTTAACTGGTTATTAATCATTTTAATTTTTAAATAATTCTTTCAGCTTGTATTCAAGTAGATTTCCTCTAAGAAACGTTGATGTCAATGACTTCATGAAACTTTAAAAAAAATGTTATTCAATACTTAGTCATCTAAATATGAAACACTGCGTCCCACTGCTCCAGGCAGTGAGCAGCACAGACTAGAAGGCCTTCCAGTGAAAACAGACTGCAATCTATCATCTCACCTGAAGAGGGCAGCGTCAGAGCAGACACTCCATAGTAAGTGAAGGCCCCGTTCTCAAACTTCAGGCCCTCTTTGCCGATTTCCACCTCCACACGGCCCTGACAACCAGACAGCGATCAGTCAGTGAAAGCTCTGCTGTAACTGCCTCAATAACAAGAAACTGATTTGGTTTTATTTTATTTTAATTGTTAAAAATGTTCATGTGAAAACATTTACAAATGACCAAGTCTGGGATCTTGGCGTATTTCCCCGTCTTTCCCTGACGTCTCTCTCATAATTCATCTGAAGCCAAACAGTCAACGTGCGGTCACATGGTTCCTGGACGTCTGTATTCAGCAGAGCAGACCACCTGGGGAACAACCGTCCCACATCGGTATACGTCACCTCACTACCCGCCGGGGTTCCCACTCTCTTCCTGCATCCTCTGTTTTGCTTTTACTAAACAGTCACAGAGAGAGCGCCACACCTTTCTGCAAACAGTTTCCTCCGTCAACCCCATCCAAGAGTTGATGGTTTTGACGGTTTGTGTAGCTATGTAGTAAAGACTCGTACAAAAGTACATAATTCCCCACAGAGTCTGATGAACGTTCTTTAAAAGTATCCATGTCTCCTGAGGATTCAAAGGCCGGATAGTGGAAGCGGATGCGTTGAAGCAAAATATCTGCTCTCCATTACATGCAATTTTTGTCATGCGTCTACGTCAATGAGAGGTGTTGTGTGATTGGTCAGACGTTTGTGGCCAACATGGCTGCTAACCACATCTCTCTGTGGACCATTTTGTAAAAGCACAATAGAGGATGCAGGTTGGGAATGGGGGAACCCCGCGGTGTGAAAGGGTGTCTGCAAAAATTAACAGCCCCAAAATCATGTGAGCCAACGTCGACTGTTCGGATCCGGATGAAGTGTGTGGAGCCTTAAGGTGGTGGTGTCCAGACTTTTTGCCATGGGAACCCTGCAGTCGTGCTGAGCTGGCACTTTGTACCTGCAGCAGGAGGATGAAGTAGTCCACTGGGTGGTTGCGGGTGTACAGGTAGTGGCTTGGGCTCAGTCGGTTGTTGTGGTCGAAGTGGACCTCCTGGTTGACGCTGGGGTGGCGGAGCAGGTGGAACAGCACCTTCTCAGACACGCGAGCCGGGCTGAAGTGCTCCACTTCTGAAGGTGGAAACAGCAAGACAGAACTTCAGCGTCTTTATCGTTATCACAGCATTATCATCAAGAGTGTTCACAACCCATTCGTACACCTACTGAAGTGGAACCCCACCAGAGTGCTTTATTCTCTCATTTTAATCGATTTTTGGACATTGCCTCCATCATGGACAAGCAAAAAAAAAAAAAATAGCCAGCTAGTTGTTTTGTTTACATGTAACTAGCTGCTAATATACTCTTGCTAGCTAGTTCTTTTGCCTCCACAATTGATCAAATAAAAAACTAGCCAGCTAGCAGGGATTTTTTTCGCCTCTATCATGGGTAAGTAGGTGCCACTATATATAACTGAATTAGGGCTGAAACGATTCCTCGAATGATTCGAGTACCTCGATTACTAAAATTCCTCGAGGAAAATTTACCTGCCTCGAAGCTTCGTTAATTTATGTTTTATTAGTTAGCGCACCGTGTTCCGGCCGGGACTTCATTTGCGTTGCGCGGAGCTCTCACTTCCGCCTCTGAGTTGTTGACAAAAGCTAAGTCTCAGCGGCATAAAGTCCAATCTTCAAGATTGGCCCGTGGGGATTTTATTGATTGATGATAATGCCCGACTTTTTATCGTTTTTGGGGAACCAATAAGCATCCTTAAAATGACTGGGGGAATGCCTGGAGTACGGCAGCATTTCTCCTCCGGGGCTGCTGGTTGAAAGCGAACGGCGGGAAGAGCGCTGAGGTGAGCGGATAGACTGAACAGAGCGGGCGGCTGAGTAGCTGATGCTTACCGTGTAAATGTAGCTTTACCGACGAACCGCACAATAAATTTCATATCCCGGTCTGAAGAAACGGGTGGCGGAGCGCATCGTACATGGCTGGTAGATGAGTTTCTGAGTGTGACCAGTGAAGGTGTCGTAAATATCCCGTATTGCTTCCCCCGTGTTCGTCCCCCGGTCTAACGGTTCGTCAGTCCGCTGGTCTATTTCCTCCCCTCCACCCCATCTTACGTTCGTTCATTCGCCCTCTCCTCCCACTCCAGGCGGCATTTCCCGTATTTTCAAACCCAAAGCGTGACAGGTTAGGTGGCAAGGTGAGTTTAATTAATTTATTAAACTCACTGAAGATGAATACATAAACTAAAAGCTGGATTGTAGACATTTTTTATAAGCATATTTGTGAGCCTGCCTCTTTGTTATTAAATTCAATATAATTTCAGATTTTTCTATAACTTTTCTTCTGGTTAACTTAGAAAGTGAGCTGTTATTGTTACAGGTTAGTTTTCTAAACTACAAAAAAGCAACTGTTAGGGATGCTCAAATATGAAAAATTGGACTGATTGATATCTGATAGTAACACTGGTATTATGCCAGATTTACCAATATTTCATTTTAGAATTTTTTTTATCCGATTACTCGATTAATCGTAAGAATAATCGATAGATTACTCGATTACTAAAATATTCGTTTACAACAGCCCTAAACTGAATGCTAACATAATATTGCTAGCTAGCTAGTTTTTTGCCTCCATCATTGGTAAAACAAACAAACAAAAAAACTAGCTAACTACCATACCTTTTTTTGCCTCCATCATGGATAAACAAAATAACTAGCTGGCTATTTATTTTGCTAATATACTCTTGCCAGCTAGCAAGAGTATATTGCTTGCTAGCAATATACTAGCTACCTTCTGCCTCGAGTAAACGAACGCAATGAAAATGTCTGTGTGAGACTCAAACTTTTGTCTGACAAAAAACACTACATACACAAGAATATAAAAATAAGTATAGTCCTGCCACAACAAACCTTAAGATATGGGATTACGGTATTTAAGATATTTTATGTATTTTTAAATCGATTTGATATTTTGGATGCACAAAGTTAAGAATTTTTAAGAATTTACAATCCCCATGTAAAAGTTTCAACTAGAAAGCCAGGTTTATAACCCATCAATACAACTTTTGAGCTAGCTTTTTTTTTTTTTTCTTGTTTGCATAACCTTTTTTCATTTTGCACACACCTCTGGACAGGAAGCGGTGCGTGGCCAGCAGGAGCTGTGGTGATGTGCGGATCTTGGGCTCTCCCTCTGGAGGCTTGAAAAGGGAGAACTCCTCGTGGGAGCCGCGAGGCTCCAGAGGGATCTCCAGAGGAGTCATCGGACGCTTCACCTTCCTGTCCACTGTGGAGGTTAGACGGGAGTTTTAACAAAGAAACAAGCGGCCGCAGCGGCAGGAAAAGTTTTCCCAGACACTCACAGTAGCCGTCGGACTCGTCCAGGATCTCAGACTTGATGACCTCCTCGATGACGTCCTCCAGGGTGACCAGACCCAGAACCTCGTAGAACGGGTCGCCCTCGCCCTCGTTGTTCACCTTCTGGACGATGGCCATGTGAGAGTTGCCTACATGAACACCAGACACAGAGACGGACCTTCATCACTCAGCTCAGTTAGACAATGTGTTACCTGCTTGTTCTGGATCTCAACAAAAGTCTGACCCAATACACACACACACACACACACACACACGCACACACACACACACACACACAATGGCCAGCAGTTTACTTTCATCCCTACTAAAGTGTGTGTAAAAGTCCTTGGAAATGGAGCAAAAATAATGAGTATAAAAAATAAAATTCACTGAGTAAAGACTTACTGGAACCCCAAACCAGTCCTGGTTTGTAACTGAAGCATCTTTTTAAGATTACACTTAAATGTCCAAAGATCACAGAACTGGAGCACAGAGATTCACATTGGGAGTCCCCTTGTCTCCATGACAACTGCTAGACTTTTGTACATGGCTATGGGAATATGAATGTAGCAAATCAACTAGTCACATGATAAATGAGAAAATTTAATCGTTTTTATGATTTATTGTTTTTCTTTTTTCTCTCTTTCCAACAAAAACTGGATGATAAAAGTCTTCAGTTTGGTGTTTTGGTCTCACGACTTCATAATTCATTTTATTTGTCATTTCTGTTATTTTGTTTATTTATTTTGGTTATTCAAAATGTCTTCCAGTTCCAGTGTTACCTCTATTGGAAGGGACAGGACATTATAAGATATTGTATATTCTACCTGCTCCTTTTTGAACAGAAAATATAAAATTTGTATGTTACTTGGGCATAATAATTAGTTTTAACTTTTATTTCTTTAGTTTGTTCCATACTATTTTATTTTAGTTCTTTCTTGATTGTCTTTTCTGTCTGTTTGAAATAAATAAATAAATTTATTAGAATTTAAAGTTTATTGATCTTTGAGAATGTGTTCTTGCATTATCATACCACTGCCATTATATTACTTTAAAAAAAAGTCTCAATACAACATCATCATTGTTTATCGCAATAAATTCTGGAACAATT
This sequence comes from Poecilia mexicana, assembly GCF_051168715.1. NCBI lineage: Eukaryota > Metazoa > Chordata > Actinopteri > Cyprinodontiformes > Poeciliidae > Poecilia > Poecilia mexicana. The sequence continues at coordinate 2,822,247 of NW_028263381.1, forward strand.
TATCATCCAGCAAAACTTGTTGTTATGACAGACCCATATATTCCTTTAATAGGCAGAATTTCTAATTCTGTAGTTACATTTATGAAGTCCTGCATCTTCATTTTTTTACATTGCCTAAAACAAATTATTCATTGTGTTCATTTCTTTTAATCTGTTTTCATTTTTGCTCTATGTACTCGTTTCTCTTTGTTGGATTAAAGCAGTCTGATGCTCAGAACTAAAACTCACACTCCGATTCTGAATTAAAATGCTGGATAACACATTCCTCTGCAGACATTTTAACCCTGTTACGGATATTTTCCTCTCTAAGCTAACAGTTTGGATTGTCTGCCACTAGAAAAATCACATCATCAGAAAAATAAGGGCTAAGCAAATTTCCCAAACTAAGCAGATTTGCAGCTAAGTTTAGCTACTTCCAAGACGAGCTCAGAGACTGTTTTTTGCTTTTTCTAAGCAGCGGCCAATCAGAAGCGTCGACCCATTGAACGCTCTCTCTCTCCCTCCCCCCTGCAGCAGAAAGCTCTGTGTTTCCAGCCTGCTCAGTCAGCTGCAGCTGCAGCAGCTGCTGAGTCAGCGCAGAGCTTTCTGCACATGCTCAGTGCGGTCGTCATGCTGCATTAGAGAGCAGCTAGGAAATGTTTATAATGACCTGAGATCCCTGCTGGATCTCAGGGCTTTCTCTCGGTTGCTTTGATTCAGTTTTACTTTTTCAACTATCTGCTGTTGATGCAGATACCGTACGCTGTGAGGTGTGATGGGTTTTTTAGGGTGAAATTTTAATGTTTTGGTGATTCATTTTATTTCTTCAAGTCTTTCATACACATTAACTGCATAGAGCAATCTGTGTCCCTTTGGCATTTTTTGTGCCACTGCCTCACAATTATTAATAATTTCTACTGTTACCATTTGATTTCTGTTTGGTTCATTTTTTTCATCCTATTCAAAGTTAAAATCTAATCAAAGTTGGCTGTTTTTATTGTTTTCCATTATGTGATTATATTTTCTGATATACCAGATCAACTAGTACATGTATGGGATATTAACATAGACATCTGTGATAATATATTATATAGACAGAAAAATTAGATAACTGTTGATGTTTTAATACTGTAGACAATTTTAGTCCCTACCTAAAAAAAAAACATATTTGCATTTTTTAATTTTGTTTTTACTAAGAAAAAAAAAAGAAAAATAGATTTAATCTATTAAATATAGCTATTCTATCTATTAAAAATAAAGATAACATAACTGTTTTCATTCATGTTAAGGATTAGGGTCTTATTTTTTGTTGTTGTTAAATCTTTTTATTATATCTAGTGTTGCAATGTTTGTGTTGCAAATAAATGCAAAGTCGAAGCAGAGAGTAGAGGGTGAAGTGAGAACAGAAAGGTCTCTGATTGGTCACTCAGATGTTAGCTCACCTTTCTTGAACTCCTCCAGCATGGCGTCCAGCTTGGTGTCGTTGAAGACGAAGTGCAGCGGGTGGTTGTAGAACTTGGTGATGGTGGTCATGGGCGTGCAATCCTCCGGGTCCACCAGCGCCAAATCCTTCACGTAAAGGATCTCCACGATGTTGGACCTGGAAAAAAAACAACAACAAACAAACAACGTGTCGGTCAGAGGGATCCAACACAAAGCAAGCGGCTGCGTCTTCAAACAGGTCCTCAGGTTGACGGCATTCCTTATGAAAAGTTCAAACATGGAGCCGTCGGCTTTATTTCTAGGTGAAAGTCTGATTCCCTGAAAGTCCCATTGATGACACTTTTATTGTAACATGATAGAAAATCAGCTTAGAATTTGCCATCTAGAAATGGCTAGAAGTGTTTATTAGATTTTTAGGGATTTATTGAGTTAGAAACAACCACAGAACCTTGAGCTGCTCTTTGCTTCACATTACAGTTTTTATTGTCAACAAGCTTTGATTTACAAGAAAGGATGAATTAACCCGTTTTGTGGTTTTTATCAATCTTAAAGAGAAAATGGAGCAGACTGAAATCTGTACCAGCTTTCAAAAATTGAAACCTCCAATTTTTTGTAAGCTTCAGTCCTGCTTTTACCCGTTTTACCTGAACACATCTGTTTTGATTCACCAGGATGGCCATGTGCTTTGCATTGTAACTGCAGTCTTAAACATTAGGGGAGGTGAGTAAGTTCTTCAGGAAAAACCCTGGCTGTGTTAAACCAGCTTTAGAGGTAGGAGTGTGTCGATGAATTGGTCCAGATTTCCTTCAATTTGGAAAATCAGTCAATATATGAGGAAAAAAAGAATAAAAATCAACTTTTCAGACAAAAAAAAAATTGGTCAAAAATCGGAATTGACTAGAAAGCTGCAATCGCTGCACCCTAGTTGTAACACTACGTGTTGTTCAATCTACACACCCTCAGTGATTTTAAACTCCCTGAACATATAGTTTCATTTAGACAGAGATTTTTAGAGTATATTTTCATATTTTGTCATAATTAAACTAAATAAAAGAGAATTGGGAAAGAAAATTCTTGTCTATATTGGCTGTTTTTATTAAACACAGCTATAAATTTGCTCTTTTTCACAAAATAACCTGAAAAATAGCAAATTAAAAAAAGGTTAGTGCATGAGAACGACAGAATTTAAAATGTTTTCAGACACGTTAAGATGTGACCAACAGTGATCCGTCTGACCAGGGTTCTGTAATGTTTCCATGAGAAGTCGTTCATTAAAAAAACATTTTCCGGCAGAAGTTATTCATTACTGCTAGAAATCATTCTGTTGATTTAGCCTTCTGGGAAGTTTCTTCAGTAAGAATGAGAAAATTCTAACTTTTCCTCATTCACTTTTACAGAAAAGTGGCCAAAACGATAAAAAGAAGTTTATTTTCTTTATAGTTCTTTAAATCAATATTACACAGCTGATACTATCTTTCACAATAAACAGATAAAAAAATTAGCAAGCTTAAAACTGCGAATTATATTTGTTGTTTATGGCGCCCTCTGGTGTTTGAAAAACAGCATCTGCAAGTTGTTTATATGTGAAAGAAACTTCTTGTGAGTAAAAACTACTGCAAGTCCCACAACTACTGGCACAAAAATATCTAAATACTTCTGCTGGATGATATTATGGTAATCCACAGAAAAATCTAAGCAATAACTCAAAACTATTTGATTTTTACACCTGGAAGCGACAACGACGCAATAAATAACATATTTTCTTCTCAGATAAAGATGATGGACGAAGAAAACAAAATGATGGAATGTACGTTAAAAAAAAAGCAGAAGTTAAACACAAACCTCTCTTCCTCATAAATAGGCACCCTGGTGTATCCGCTCTGCATGATCTCCGACATGGTGGAGAAGTCCAGGACGGCCGAGCTGGGCAGCATGAAGCAGTCCTTCAGGGGAGTCAGGATGTCCTCCACCGTCTTGGTGCGTAGCATCCCACGGCTGAACTCCTCTTTCACAAACTCGCTGTGCAAACACACACAAACATGGGTCAGTAACAGCAAACATATGATCTTCTCAATGAAGTCAATCAGACCTGTTCTAGATCATTCTAGTCTTCAAAATCAAAGTCCAAACGTCTCACTGGTCTTTGACGCAAAGTTTCTAGAAGATCATCAGCTGAAACATGAAGACTTTTTCTAATGTCACATCCCAGATTACCATTTCTACGGATGCACCAATCCACTTTTTTCATTTTCGATACCAGTACCAATATCTGAGGTTTAGTATCGCCTGACACCGATCCGATACAGCAAGAAAGTGCTGGACTGACTTAAAACATTTTGTTTTTTCAAACACAGTCATAAATGTACTGAGTTACAAATTTATTTGATAACTCTGCACCAGCATAACACACTTAAATACACCAATAGCTTCACAAGCTTGTTCAAACATGTAAAAATTAACTGCAATAAACCTTTTTTCAAATGGGTTAGAAAGTGCAATTAGGAATTCTAATTATAAGGTAAAATAAATAATAAAGCTTAGAGTTAGACTGAATAGATCTGCCCTTATGAATTTTGTACATTGTCACCAATACCAGATCTAGAATTTTTTTCAATTATCAAGACCGATACAGATAACATCGGATCGGTGCATCTCTTAACTTTTCACACAGGACCGTGTAGGTCTGTTTTTTTTTTCCTCCGTTAATAATAAACATCTTCATTTAAAAACTTCATTTTGTGTTTACTTGTGTTGTCTTTAAATAAAACTGGCCTGAGGTTCTGAAACACTTAAGTGTGAGAAACATGAGAGAAAAAAACAAACAAAACACAAAATCAGGAAGAAGGGCAAACACTTTTTCACACCACTGTATCTACTCAGGCAATCTGTTTCTACACTTCTGGAAATCGAGGAAGGTAGAGACTGCCTCCAAGAAATCGACACCGATTCCTGGAAAACGTTCCTGCTTGGGGAAGATTCCTCGTCTTCAGTCTGCGGGTGTCTAGTTCAAACATGTCTCAACTCTACTGGAACAAGTCAAACAACAAGTTATTCTCTATCCGGCACTGCGAATCCAGCAGTCAGTCCTAGCTAAAGGCTTCAGCAGACATGTCCTCGGTTCTGTTGTTAAACTTTAACACGGTAGAAGTCTGCTTAGTATCGTCTTGCGTATCTTTTTCTCTCCAATCTGGGTCAGGTATTCCACCATTGAAATGTACCGTCCCTTTAAGCAGCTTTTCCACTTCAGGCTTCAGACATAGTGTGAATCAACAGTTGAACCACTAAGTTTCTAATATGTTTGAAGTAAAGGTATCATCCCTGAATGGATCAATGTTTATTTGAGAATTAAAGGTTACTTCCTGCTACTTGGCTGTTCCTTTTTCTACATTTCCCATCCTGCTGTGATCTGAATACAAAAAGGCCAGGATGAGCGATGACCCTAAATATGAATATGATTAATCCAAACTTTTCAGCTTCTGACCCACATACTTGGCGTGAGAGCATTTTTAGCTGCTTTAAGGAAACAGAAAACACAAAAACCTCTCCAGAGTAAAGCCAAACATGTGACTAATAATCTGTCGAGTGTGGCCATTTTTCTTTTCTACTTGTACTGGTCTATCCAACATGGACGTTTTTCTGTCGAGAAAGAAGAAAGACAAGGAGACTGAAGTCCTCAACCTCCACTCGTTTCCGCCTGCAGCTATTGCTAAGTCTGCCACCATTGAGCCAGATGTCTGTTTGGTCTGTCAACACAGCAGAGGAACTTGAGATGCAACTTTCTTCAAACCTTCACAATAAAATTTTAATTGTTTAGAAAATCAAAATTCTTTAAACAACCTCGCAGTTCTTACATAGACCTTCTGTAAATATGAAGTCACATAGAACAAATGTCTGTGTGTTTGTCAAAAAATAAGCAAGGAAAAAAAAAAACTACTATAAATAAAATCCATTCTTGGCACATTTTTTAATCAATATGCTATAGCAATTTTTAGGGTTTAAAACTTTGGGTCAATATCAATGTCCGATATTGCTATAATGGCCAATAAACGATTGTTTTATATATATATATATATATATATATATATGTGTGTGTGTGTGTGTGTGTGTGCGTGCGTGTGTGCGTGTGTGTGTGTGTGTGTTCTAGATTCTTATATATTCTTAGAGAGAGAGAGAGAGAGAGAGAGAGAGGTGCACCGATTCCAGTTTTGGATGATACCGATTTTCTTGTCTGAAAAGTTGTAAATTTTCAAACATATTCTTACAAAACTATGATAATGTTAATAACCAGGATGAATTTCAACACGATGTTCACCGCATTTTGATAAATCCGTATTTACATTACTCTCAGTAGTAAGCAGGGATGTAATGATGTGATGTTATGGTGGTTAACTGATTGAGAAGGTTTCTAAATAAATTTAAAATAGTTTTTTCTATATCAAATATATGCTAAATGTAGTATCTATATATGTATTATTATTATTATCTTAGTTTTGTTCATAGTACCTGTAAGGGTCATTGACGCTGGCGCGGATCATCTCCATGGCTCTCTCCCGTATCCCACAGGTGCTGATGTCTCTCCCCAGGCCCAGATCCAGAATCAACCCCAGCGGACAGGACAGGGGACAGGTGAGCACCATGCAGACCTGGGCCAGCCAGGTCAGCCCGGGCGCCAGCTGGAAGCCGTAGCCGGAGCACAGGACGTGAGGAACCAGCTCAGCCAGGAAGAAGATCAGAAAGCCGCTGGTGAACACCGCCGAGACTATGGAGCCCAGCGCCCGGTACAGGAGCACCCCGATGACGGAGTGGCCCAAGACGCAGAGGAAGAGCAGCGAGCATGTCTGAGTGGGAAAGAGCTTTGTTGGCAAGAAGAAAACGAAACGGCCCTCCGACTAGGACTGGGCAACGAATTAATAACAATACATAGTGAGATAAACACATGATCAATATCAATATATAATACGTCCGATACAATGTTCAATAATTTCACTGAAATCCGATCCAGAACCGCACAGCATTCTGGGGGATGTAGGCAGAGGAAAGACCTAAACAGCTCAACTTCTCACGGCCAGCTAACCAAAGTACCAACTAATTCACTCAGTCACTAGTTAGCCATCTACATCCTGATGAACCTACCATGGCTCTGTGGGTTAAGCAACCAACTAGCAGTCTAAAGGTACCAGGTTCGATTCCAGTGTGTTTGTTGTATAAATATCTAGTGTCAAAACAACGTTAATTATTAACATGCATATGAACAAAGAGATAAAACCACCAGTTTGATAGCATTTCAGATATTCAAAACATAAACTAATATCGACTGAAACCCTTATATCGTGTTAAGTTCCAACTTGCTCTACCTCAGAAACTCACCAAGAAGTTCCCCCTCCTCCTGATAGGCTCCAGGCGCTTGGCGGCTCGCTTCTCCTCCTCGGATCCGCAGCTGTGGAGAACATAGAGCTCCACGGGGTCGAGCCACAGCAGGCTCAAGTTTACGGTCCTCAGCAGCCCGCAGATCAGCAGCATCAGCACCACCAGGAGAGCCAGACCCCACGGGGGGACTGCCGTCTTGGTCATATTAAGCCGTGGGGGGGCTGTCGTCGGGGTCATATCCAGCCGTGGAGGGACTGTAGATTCTCCCGGACAAACCTGCAGTCTGTCCGGGCCCACTGATGCCCACATCCCCCCTCTCTGTATACACAGGTGGTAGAAATCCGCGGAGATGCTCCCACGCTTCTTTACCTCCACCGTCAGCAGCCCGCTGTTCGGCTCGTCCGCTTTGAACGGTTCCGTTGCATTAAAGGCAGATTCCTGCCGACTGGACTCCTCTTTGCACGGGTCCGGGGCATCACCGACCGACCCTGCGGCTCCCTCAACCGCCCCAGCGAACGCGAGCCACGGCCACGGCCAGCTTCCATTCAGATTAGCCCCAAAGAGACGGAGCTGGAACGTGGCTCCTTCTGGCGCCGAGATGATTCGGTCCTTCATGCGCACCAGACCCCCTGGGTCTTCCAGTCGCAGCCCCACGACCTGCGGAGCTTCCTGGCTGCAGGCGCCGAATCTGATCCCGCAGAACAACAATATCATCAACAGGAACCGTAGACCTGCCAAGCTGGCCACCATATTGGAATTGCTCAGCCTGGCTCTGCGCGGGTCATGTGACTCCAGTCTGCCATTGGTCCCGCCCACTCGAGCGCTGCAACTGAGCAGCTTCGGTGGCCATTTAGGGTCGACTCGTGATCTTTTACATGAGGTGAGCGAGTGAGCGTGGCGTCCATGTTGGCGCTGGATTCTTGGCTGTTTTTGTTTTTAAAGCTCCGCCCCTTCGCAGTGTGTGTCCACAGCCACAGGAGACGAGAACGAGCTCACGCCCATCTTTGTTAGATTTCTTGAAAACAAGCCATTCATGGCTCTACCCGTCTGCTGAACACACGTCCTTTTTTAAATCTAAAGTTAAATTAATACCTTTCACCACATGTGCTCATAAAAATGATTAATATTTAATAGGTCTGTCTGCAAATGTTAGAATTTCTTCTTTCAAACCACAAAGGATTGATTTGTGAAGGTCTGACTGATTTGTGTTTGTCAACTTATCATTTAAAGTCTTCAATGGACAAAGTTCTCTTCCTCTGATACACTGATTGACTTCAGCAGGGGCTGAGCAACTTCTTTTGGGCTTCAGGGCAGACATTCTAACAAGCCTCCATTTGACCCCCTCAGGATACCTGATGTTTATCATTTCCTCTGACAAGTAGAAGGCAGATGAGAACATTTAGGGGAAAAAAAATAAAATAAAAAAACACCTTACAGAATTCATATCACTAATATAATAATCTAGGGTCTGTCTGGCAATAGATCACACCTCAATGCTAAATGCAAATAATCTTTAGCTATATTCTTTATATCATAGATTTAGTTGTTTTCACAGTGTAAGGGTATTTTTTTTTTTTTTTTTAAACTGAAATACAGTGCGATCCACTGCAAAAATTTTAACATTAAAGTTGTAGTTATGAGAAAGAAGGATGCATTCATGTTTTGTTTTGGTTTTTTGTTTATTTTTTTGTTTTTTTACACAAGGGTTAATATTTTATAGATAAATGTCCTAATCTTATTTTTTCTGGCTAAAAGTTTTTGCAGTAACAAAATTTTGACCTTTTATTACCCCATTCACTCAAGCTAAATAAAATCTATTCAGAGCGACAAATGTTACAGAAATGTTTTGAAAAAAAATGAACGCACAGATTTAAAAATTTAGGCCAACGTTGAGATCCGATATTTTTCCATTATTGGAAATTCCTCCTAACTGTATAGTTCACTCTGAAATCATCTGATCCTGATATGAGCGTTTATATCAGGTGAATAAATAGACCCTTGGTAAAACAACTGGCATAATCACTGAGTATGAAGTCAATAATCAGCTCATCAGCAATAAATACAAACTACAATTAAACAATATCGCAGAATCAAATATAGCAGCAAATAAAAATAATAAAAGCTAACAACCTTTCCTTATATTTTACTGAAATAGGACACGACACATCGAGAAGAAAAGTGTTTTAAGCAATGTTTAAAAATTATTAGTGTTCTAATCATTTTTGACCGGTGCTCAGAACAAGGTTAGGCTTTTCTATTAGCAACATTCATAGTTTCTATTAACTTTTTAAAAGAGCAGGTTTCGTTTTTTTTTGTTTGTTTTTTTTTTACCTCAAACCCAAACTGACCAGGTGTCAGACTGGTGGCAGTTAAAATGGTCTGAAATCTTGATGGAGAACCAGGTCATTATTGATAAAATGTAAACCTTTTCCCTGTCGCTTTGAACCTAACCATGAAAACAAAAAGCTTCACTTCTTGCTTTGCCTAACTAGGACAGGTTCTGCATCCTGCCTGGTCCAGAAATGGAGCATCTCCAGGATCTCAGCTGAGAACAAGAGTCTGTCTCTAAGTCTAAGAAGACTGATGTTGTTGTTTGTTACTTTGGATGATACTATGGAAATTTGGAAAATGTCCACTTTATTTAAAGTCCTCTTTCTTTCATATTAGTTAACTATATGTGAGTCAGCTAATACATACATTTAACACGTTAAAATGAAACACTTTTTTTCAACCAGAATCTTTATGTTCAAGTGTTTCTGGTGCATCCGTAAATTTGACGCACATGTGACGTTCACTAACAACGGTGATGAATTTTACTTCAAAACATAATCTGATGTGACACTGGAAAAGACTGTTGTGTTCAAGTTGTGCTAATAGTACTTAGCCTATCAGCGAAGCTATTCAGGCCTAAAGTAGCATGTCAATGCTAATCATGTAGCAGAAGCACATACTCCCCAACTCCAATGTCAGCGTCACAGTTTACATTTCTAAAGAAGTTCCATGAACGATCAGATTCAGATTTAGATTTAACAGTTTTCAATATTGTTTCCATTTGAAAACCTTCATGTTGGCTCTGCTACCTTGAGCTCAAGTCCACTGGTCCAACAGAGAGCAGAATTCATGGTTACATCAATTTACAGCACATAGTTCGGGTACGGAAGCAGCAAAGCAGTCCCAGTGCATTATGCTACCACTACCATGTTTGACTGTAGGTATGATGTTCTGGTTAACAACCAGTTTGTTTTGCTGTGTAGTGACTTTGTGCCTTAAACTCTCCTATTGAGGCCATTTTTGTCCAGATTCTTGTTGAATCAAACATGGCTACCTTATCCAAGCCCTGCAGTGCTTCAGATGTTCTTTGTTCTTTCATGACCTCCTGGATGAATTGTTGATGTGCTTTTTAGTAATATTAGTTGGCTGGTCAACTCTTGGAAGACTCACCACTGTTCCATGTTTTCTCCTTTTGCGGATAATAGTTTTCACTCTGATTCACTGAAGTTCCAAAACCGAAGAAATTCCTTTGAAACCCATTTCAGACCAACAGATTTCAATGAATTTCTTAACTCTTCAATTTTCTATAGATCAGAATTGGAAGTGTTACTTTTTGAGATTTATTTAACCATCTTGTCAAGACACATAACCAATTCTACATATCATGTCTGGTTATGGCTGGTAGAATCGAGTAATTCTTTTCATAGATCAAATCTAAAATATTCAAAGGAAAATGCAACTGGGGAAGCGCAAACACTTGACATGCTATTGATGTAGCCAATCCAGGGATGTCATTTTGTTTCCCTTGGAACTTTCTGTGATACTGCTAAGATATTTGCCATTGTGTCTTTTTCCACGTACTGAGATAAATTTGGTGTTGGAACTATTAAAATAATTAAAATAGACAGAAGTGTTTATACATTTTAGATAAATGCTGGAGTCTATAACCCCTGAGGACCAGGGATCCACTGTATATGATGGAAGACTAAAAATAAGTTAATAAAGACAAACTAGTTTATCCTAAGATTGCGAGCCGTAGTGTAGCAGAGAGCAGTAGGGAGGAGGTGAGTCTGTAGAGGTTACCCAACGAGGGAGCAGAGCCCACCTGGATGTGGGGTACAAACAAATATTTCCACAGGAGCCTGGAGATAAACCCAGTGGACGGTTTGCGTTTCACACTGAACAAACATGACCGTGGCTGCTTGATGAAGACACCGCCTAACTGATTGGTTTGGGTTCAAATGACAATCATTAACTCTGCTTTTTTATCATAATTACAAATGGACCAGAGAAAAATATGATAACACAAACATGGAGCAATAAAACAGCAGACTATAATAAGGGGCCACCCTTCTACATTCATCATATCCTTCAGGATTCCTCTGGGCAGTGATTCACTGCAGTTGGTGAGTTCTTTTTTTCTTTTTTTTTTACTATTTTTACAATTCATTTTGCAATAATTGTTCGAGTGTCAGATGTATACCTCGACAAATAAAGAAATGACAGTATAAATAAATAATATTTACATGTCACATCACATGTAACAATGAAGATTTTCCAGTGTCTTTGTTCAGGCTGGTGAACTTTTAGTTCTGAACATCTGATATTTTGCAGCCTCGTGTTGTTTAGCTGATTTGAGGAGGATTGGTATATTTGTAGTGGGACCAATGATGTCACATGTTATGATGTATCATCCTTCCCTAATAGGAGCAGTGCAGATATTAGTTTCGGGGAAAAAACAAAAGAAAAAAAAAACACACACACACAGAAGCTGTGCTCTAAACTCTCAAAATCTCTTTAAAAATCCACTATTGACATTTTGGATCATAAATCGTTAGTGTCAGGAAAACATACTGACCCTTTCCACAATATCTATCTACTTTTCTGCAATGCCTCTTAAAAATACTCAAACCCCTTGACTCTAACAGCTGCAAACTTTGATGTATTTATTGGGACTTTCTGTGGTGAACTTTTACAAAGTAAGGTTTAATGCTGAAGTGGGAGGAACATTATGCTTTATTTTTGACATTTTTTATAACCCAGCTGCCAGTCTGATGAACTTTCTGTCCATGAAGACAAAACCTGAACATTCCCACAGGAAAGCATGGTGGTGGCTGCATCATGCAGTGGGGATGCTTTTCTTCAACAAGGACCAGGAAGCTGAAGGACAATGACATCAAACACACAACCAGAGATATACCGGGATGGTTCAGATCAAAATATATTCAGGCGCTAGAACGGTCCAGTCAAAGATCAGACCTGAATCCGATTGAAGATCTATGGCAAGATTTGGTGGGGGAAAAAAATGATAGTCACACTCTCTGTCCAGTGTGAATGAACTTGAACTATTTAGCAAGACAGAATGAGCAAAAAGTTTTGTCTGATGTGCAATGCTGACAACGATCCACCAACAGGAACTTTAAGTTGTTGCAGGAACTGTGAAAACAAAATGCACAGCTGACATTCATAAACTGTATTGATTTGTTTGGTCTCTTTTAGCATTTTATTATTTGGGTTGGTATGCTTTATCTGTTAATGACATAATAAACTGTTCTCTTATCTTCCTTATCTACATGTGACCCCTTCTCAGGAACCTTTATTCCAAAAGACCTCAGATAAAACTAACTGTACGGTACTTCACCCTTGTTTACCTTTAATCAAGACGCTTATTATCACACTGACATGGCCCCCACTTCATTGCAATAAAGTCTCCTCCCTCAAAGCTCTGCCCCTGATAAAACACTGATTGATTGTTTTGCCCACAGATGAGAAACTATGGAAAAGAAAGCCTTGCTTACCTCCGGACAGCAGAGTACCGTCTTCCTTTCCAACAAGGAGGAGGTGTACAGGATTCCTGCTCTGCACTATGACCAAGACCAAAAGATTCTGCTGGCCTTTGCAGAGAAGCGGCGAACCTCAAATGATGCCAGTGCGGAGGTGCTGGTCATGAAAACAGGAGAGCTGGTCAAAGACGAAGCCACTCTTGAAATAAGTGTTAAGGTAAATCTTCTAAACCAGTCTCTCTCAGCCTGTGGTCTGCAAGGTGCTGCAGGTAAAAGAGCATTTATTTGCCATGATGTGAGCTTAAAGTCTGACGCTACAGTTAGCTTACCAAAGGATTGTGTTTAAACTAATAATGGATGAGAAGCTTTGGAAAAGCTGAAGATACCAGAGTCATTCAGTCTGCAGGAATATTTTTCAGTTTTTTGGGGTGAGTTGCAGAACTTTTGTTTTTGAGCAGTGCTGTGCCCCACGCTGACTAACTGCATCTGTAGCACCTAAAATAAAATTATTATTTATGTTGGGCTTAGAATACGCAGTTTAGAATCTCTTACTCAAAATGTCTCGAGTAGACTTGTTCATAATTTTGTCATCATCATCCTTCTCTTTAAGATGAACAGTCAGTTAAGACTAACATTAATATTTTCATTTCAGGTTGCATATAGTAAGATGTTGGGGTTATCTCGGGGGCAATTTCAAGTTAGGTGGTCCGTGAGTGTTTGTTAAATGGGTTTAGTGGTCCTCCATCTGAAAATGTTTGAGAAACACTGGTCTAAACCAACTGTTTTCTTGCTGTGTCATTCATTTCAGCATGGCTCTAACTCAGAGTTGTATGCTTTTGCAGTGGTCAGTGTCCAGAAACGTGGTGGAGAAGGTCCATCTTGGTGGATATCGTCCCATGAATCCATGCCCAGTCTACGAAAAGACAACCAAGACACTCTTTCTGTTTTTCATCTGTGTCGAAGGAAACGTTTCAGAACCATGGCAGAGGTTCTGGGGCGTCAACAAGGCCCGTCTCTGCTACATGACGACCAGAGACGCCGGTGAGACCTGGAGCTCGGTCACTGATTTGACAGTAAATTTTCCTCAGACCAAACAGTGGGCAACGTTTGCCGTTGGTCCGGGTCACGGCTTCCAAACAGAAAGCGGTAGACTGATCGTTCCAGCCTACGCTTACGTCTCTCACTTCCCCTCGTGCTTCTGCGTGTCCTGTTTTTTTGCCGTCTCGCGCGCGTTCTGCTTTTACAGTGACGACAACGGCGCCATGTGGCAGCTGGGCAACACGCTCGACGACAAATCGGTTGAATGCGAAATGGCCGAGGTTTCGGATGGCGAAGGCAGCAGGTACGTTTACTGCAATGCCCGCAATGAGGGAGGCTACCGTGTGGAGGCAGTCAGTGACAACGGGGGAGAGGATTTCCTCACCCTCCCTTTTGCCGAGAAGCTCGTGGAAACAGGCGGGGGATGTCAGGGGAGTGTGGTCTCCTTTCCAGCTCAACCTGGAGTGGCTGGTGCAAATCTGGAGCCGCGGTGGCTGCTTTACTCCCATCCGACCAGTCAGTCCAAAAGAGTGGACCTAGGGGTGTATCTGAACAAATCTCCACAGGATCCAAGTGCATGGAGCAACCCTTGGATCCTCAACGAGGGCCCCAGTGGTTACTCTGACCTGGCATACCTTGAAGATGGCTGGTTTGCATGTCTGATGGAGTGTGGAGAAGCATCTGAAATTGAACAGATAGCATGCAATGTCTTCAGCTACATTCAAGTAAAAAAAGGTATTGAAAACTAAAACACTGATCCTTGCAAACACAGTTTGCAAATATCAATTTTTACTCCTTAATAGGATTAACATAAGCATAGTTGCACCATCATTAAATCATTTGCTGATGACATGAAGAAATACTTTCTGATTACACATACTAGCATTTTTAGACACTTTGCCAATTAATTGATGGAGGTGAAAATCTTTTTTTGTTTGATATTCATCTGACATTTTCTATACTTCCAACTGCTTGTCAACTATAGGCAAAGACAGATAAATCAATGTGTCAATTACTAGTGAAATAACTTATTATAAAACAACACAAGTGTTTTACTCATGATGTTTTAACCCTGATATCATACCTGATCTTTGGTAGACGCTCAGCATAAGGAGTTTCCTCTATCGGTGTTTTGTTGACGAAGTGACAGAAACAAACACCGGGATTGTAGTGATCTCTTAAAACTGAGAAGCTATTTGTCTTGATTCTTTGTCTATTGGAAAGAACCCAATGAACCCAGGAATAATCCCATTTCACTTTGGGTCCATGTTTAACACGCAAATTCTAAAGTCAAAAATGAATCATTTCTGACTAGATGCTGGTGCAGACAGATTAACACGCTATAATCCTAACAAACTAAAACAAAAAAAGAAAAAAAAATGGCTGGACTGAATCCTTTGATTATGTTCTAAAGAAGTCGGGTTTCCTGGGGTTTTTACGGTATATTTTTGGTCATCTATTGAACTTTTTGCTTTTGATCAAACTTTGATGTGAAAATAAATATCTAAATATGATGTATTCAAGCATTTAATTGAGATTTAACTAATGAATAAAGTGTTATTTTTCCGTCAACCAGTTTTTTCATCGTTCTTTAATTCAGGGCAGCTTGTGGTGTTTGGTCTGAGGTTCCAGAACCAACCTCGGGAACTTTGCTGCATGTTTTCCCCCATTTTCTGTCTAGTCAATTTGAATAAAGGCCACTAGTGGCTACAAATCTTTAAAAAGCATTTAGATAGACTTTCAGTAAAGCTATCCACATGAACCTCCTCCTAATCTCAGTTTATGAAATATTTCTACACCTTGAAAATAAAAAAATAAAAAAGTAATTATAGGCTGGAATATAAGGTTTTATTTTTATGAGTCCTCTGTCCACAATTTATTTCATATTTGAATTGCACCCATACAAACTATAAAAGACTACACCTCAGTAGCTCAATGTATCCTATCCCTGGTATAACATCAAGGTTTTGTGATGTAAAAAAATGGCACGTTAAATAACTAAAAATGTACATTTTCCATCTATAATGTGACATTTATTCTGAACAGCTCAATGGAAAGTTAATAACAGGAAAAACCCAAATTGGAAAAAGTTGCAACAACCAGGTTGCAAAAGTGTATGCACACTCAAACACTTAGAAGAATCCTTTAATCCAGTTTTAGTGTTTTTTTTTAATTCACACGTCAATTCAATAGCTGATAATCTGTATTACTGTCCATAAAGTAGGACCGTTATGACTTTTGCCAGATGCCATATTTTTTTAGAGACGTCATAAAGGGTAAAAAAAGGATCTCATTATATAAAGGTATCAGTAAGTTCAAAGCTACTAAAATGGTCCACAACAAGAATATGTCCATTTTTAGATTAGTTTTTTCAATTGCATGAAGGAGGACAAATATCACACAAAATAGATTATTCATAATTCATTTTTTTACACCACAAAAACTTGACATTTTAACAGAGCTGGGTGAGACAAACACTTCATATTTCATTTCATCTACAACTCTTTTGCTCTTTGTATGGATTGCATCCATTTTTTGAAAGTTCAAATGGTTCCATCTGTGATGTGGAAAAAATTCCTCTGTGCTGTAAAATATTTAACCTTCACAAGAAGTCTAATCACCACACCGCTGCAAGACCACAAAAAAAAGGTAAAAAAAACACAACAGGGGGTTGCTGATAAACTCGGCTCTGAAAACGGCTCAGATTAGAGCGGGAGCGAGGGAGGGAAGAATTTCAATCCTTCTGCACGGCAGGAGAAGGGTCAAAGTCAGGACAAGGTGACGGGCTGATGAAGAAGCGTGGGAAGAAAAAAGCAACCAAAAGGAAGGATTATAGGGAGAGGAAGAAAGTTTTTGTACGACTGTAAAGAAAAAAAAAAAGACGATCGGCGCAACTCATTAGTTGAGGTCAACTCTGTGCAATGTTTATTGCTATGTAATGTCTTCCAACATTGGAAATAAAACTTCATTTCAGAATAAATAGATCTATTTTTTTTTCTACATGTTTCTCAGCATCTTTTCATATACATAGTATTTACATTAATATAACCCAAACATAACTGAGGGAACTGAACACAGTGTTTCTGGGCAAAGTAACCCAATAAAAGCTGTGGTTACAGCTGGAAGCCCGTTTCACAGATCCATAATCACACACAAAAAAAATAAAATAAATAAATATCATGTTTATAATAAATACATCTTTACTAAGGAGGTCTTCACATTTCCCAGCACACAAACTGGTTCTCCTGCAGCCAACCAGTGACTTTCACCAGAAATCAGTTCTATCTACAGCTACATGAGAGCTACCAACCAACAGGGAGGCCTACCTAAAACACAAAGTAAGGCTAATTATGTTGCATTTATTGTGCAGGTTTCACACTTCTGGTCTGGAGGATGCTGGAGAATAATGATGGCAAGTGTTTTTGTTTTGTTTTGTTTTGGTTTTTTTTAATTCAGGCTCCGTTTACATGACACCGTTGCCTGGAAATTGTCAGTATTTTCGGATGCTGATTGGGAAAAAATCCCATGTTTAGACAGCACCTCCAAGACACATCGAGTCAGCTGTAGCTGTCATGACAGGCCACTAGATGGCACTGTGATTTTAGCACGACATCGAACGAGCATGCGGTTTTTACGAGAGCTTTCCCAGAGCTGGATTCATAATTTAGGAGACAGCTAGGCTAAAATGAGCCCCTATTATGCCTGGCTATGGGTTTACTGGGTGGCTAAAGGTTAAATTAGTGTAGGAAGGGATGTAATGGTACATACTGTTCAGTTGAGGATTAGACCTATTTAATATACGGTCTTAGTAACTGTGTTTCTATTAAAAACTTTGTCAATATTCTGCAAACGTTGAAACTTTTGCAAATGCAGTGATTCATTTAAGTAAGAAACATAATTCAAATAACACATGGACAAGTTTGTTCATGAAATAAGTCATTAAGAAACATGCTATGCAATCATCCTCCACCTTCTTCCTGTCGTTTTCTTTGTGGTTTATGCCAGTGGAAACATCTGGTTGTTGATCATGTGACTCGTGTAACGTGAAAAAAGTGTTTCCATTGCAGTTTTGTGAGATAAACTGATTTTGATGTGGCCATAACCCAGCTCATCCTTGCACCAAAACTATTTATTGAAAAGTGTGATTTATTTTCCCCCGAAATTGGTAAATTATACAGTTAATGGAAACGCAGCTAGTGTTTCCTTACATGCTAGGTGTGTGGTGTATACACCATGGTATGATGGGATATTAGTTCTGTATTAGTTGTGATGTGTGCCAGTCAAAGGACAGGTATCAGAGCTGGCTAGCTTCATGATGCTTTAGTGCTGGGAAGCGTCCTCTGGCGCCATCTTTAAATACTGCTTAATGTTGACTGAATTTCTTTACACTAATTAGACAATCTTGGTCTGTGTTTCAACTGGAGCACATAACGTTTTTAAAGGTTAAACGGACTAGACAGACTACTTGTTATAATGAAGAAGATTCTGTGGAAGCAACTTCTTCCATCTTGAAGGCTGTTGTCTGCAGGTAAAACTATTCTGCATTACCTAAACAGTATTCAAAATGTCAAAAAAAAAAAAAAAAAAATTCTGATGGGATTTTTTCTAATCTGCGTGTGAATCTGTGTTGGACGAGGAAGCACTTCCTGATCCGACCAGTAAAACCTGCCAACCTCAGCAGGGTCTTTGGGGAACTTTTCCTTTAAGAAGCCAGAGCCTTGTATAAAGAAAATAAACAGCTTTTTGCTTTATGACAACAGCCACAGTAAACCTAGAGCCTATTAGGTCCTGGAGCAGGATACCAGTTTGCCTAGCTGCTAACCCAGCATCTGGAATCTATTTCACATAACAATGCTTTGAAATAGTTACCATTTTTAAATGTATGCAACAAAACTCTAAACTGTACAGTTTCTACATCAGTGCTAGCTTATAAAACTGTATTTTATCAAATAATTTTTAAAAAACTCTTCAAATAAATCTGTCATCGACAAAATAGTTTACCTTTGCAGTCAATTAACAGCTTTACACATGTGAAACCAAAGTAAGTAGATGACAACTGGCCCCTGGGCCACACTTTGGACACCCCTGCCATAAACTAACCACTTTGTACCCATTTAATCATTGCATATCAAACTTGTTTAATTTTGTTAGTTTAGAACTTTTGATGAATCCTGGAGATAAATCATCAAAAATGCTTACATTTCTTGTAGACTTTTATTTAATTGTATTTTTTCCCTTAAGGCTTTACACTCCATCTTATTACCATTGGTTATGAATCTAATCTCTTCTTGGACCATTTAATTTCTATGAAGTATTATCAATTTTGACCCTTTTTCAAGCTAAAGTAGCTCTAAGTTAGCTCCTGTCTGGGGGCATTGAAGTCTCAAAACTCAATTTTCTTCAAGTACAACAAAAATAGATCAAAGACAAGATCTTTACATGATCAGCTGTCATAGCGAGTCCCCGAGGCAGGTATCGACTATTTGTGTTTGGTACCATGCAACCCGTGGCTAACGGCTCCTTTTCTTAGCTAAACAGGTAGTGTACAAAACAACCAAACTCCTAAAGTACAAACTGGTAAAATGACCCGAGCCTATTGAATACACACCAGCAGCTTCAGAAACACACTCAGACCGCACGCAGTGAGGACTGAGTGGCCTCATTTGTTTCAGTCCATCTGAACACAGCTAAATTCTCCAAAACAAGCAGTCAGCATCATTTACAGACATGTTAAAATGTACTTCCCACTGTGTGAGGAGCATGAGGTAAAACCCTGTTCTGGAAGGTTCTCTGAGGCCAGGGGCGGAGCTTCTAACGGGATGGTTGCTACTGCGTTGGATAAAAGTGAGAATGGGTTGTCTTTTGAACTCCAGTTAGCCACTATGCTAGCTTAGCATGACCAGCTTGTTTCCACACAGATGTTCCATTTTTCCAGAACTGACCCAAATGTGCGAGACAGAAATTCTTACCCACTTGTTGCAGTTTGTGAAGAATTATTATAAAAGCCAATTTATTAAATTTGGGAACTTAGTAGTTAGGCACATGAAAGCCAATCTTGTGGTTAAAAAAAGGAAAATGAAAAACTTGCTTCATAAACATATAGTTTAGTCAAAGTGATTTGGAGACCAAGGCCAACAGAAGGTGGCCATTTTAACAACATATGAGATCAATCAGAATCCTAAAAGTTATGTGGAAACAAGGTTTTAACAGTGCGTTGACATTACAACTGGTTTACTAGTGTTTCCATCCCAACTCCCCCACTGACCTCTGTACCTTTAGATTCTTTTAAAACACATATGTTCACATATCACACCTCTTTCAAGCATTAAACAATACATTTTCTGTAAAGCTCCAGCTCTATCTGTTCTGTTAATGCCTTTTCAAGTACTGATTTTACCTGGTGCCAGTT
This sequence comes from Poecilia mexicana, assembly GCF_051168715.1. Taxonomy (NCBI): domain Eukaryota; kingdom Metazoa; phylum Chordata; class Actinopteri; order Cyprinodontiformes; family Poeciliidae; genus Poecilia; species Poecilia mexicana. The sequence goes on from NW_028263381.1 coordinate 2,842,257, forward strand.
ATTTGCTGGGTTTCATTTGACTGTTCACATTTATTCAAACTATTTCAAAATTCCTGATCTGGACCTCGTTCTGCCAAGAAGCGAGCACAGATTGTCGTTTGATAAGGTCCTGGATGGAGTCAAAACGTGCTGGACTTAAGTTGAAGTTTAGGAGATTTGTGGTGCATTCAATTTGTACTCGGAAGTCAGAGTTTCTGAGTTGCAAGCCAGAAAAATACACTGTAGCAGAATTCTGATTCGGAAAATCAAACTCAGTCTTAGAATCCAATATGGCTGCCAATCATATAAAACATAATGACAGCAGTCACTAAAACCTGTTTATTAGCACTTAGGTCAGTTTAAATCTCTTTTAGTCAGTTACACAAATGGTACAGTTTAATGTATGCCAGTGAAGGTGTTGGAAACATTTTTCTGGCTGTATTGCTGACCGTAGATCGCTTAGCAAACCAACAGTTAGCAAATCTCCCTAATTTTCCAACCTGCAACTGGAAAACTGTTAAGTGTGAGGCAAAAATCCTACTTTCAGTGCAACGCACCACTAGCTTGTGGCTCCAATAAGAAATGTTTGACCCGTCAAAAAGCACCGAGGCATTGTTTTTAGCTCATCTGTTTTTATCTTGTTTAGTTACGTTGTGAGAGCGAGGGCGCTTCTTCTTCTTCCTATTATTTAGTTTTTTTATTGGCAGTTGGAAATTTAAGGTACGTTTACTGCCACCTGACAAACCGGACTGTGGACGTCAATGATCTTTTGTATTTTTAAGTTGTTAAGGTTATTGCCACCTGTTGGCGCTACATGTTACAGCGTTAAGGATTGCGCAGACCCTGAGATGTGCAAATAAACAACTTAATTACACTTTTTAAAAATTGTTTTCTAAGCATGGCAGCCATGCTGAATTTTTACGTTGATTTAAGACAAAGTTCTGATTTCAGGTGCTCCAGTTATTTTGTTTTTACTGCTTAAAACTCAGAAATGACAACCACTGAGTAGAAGGGGAACACACCAGAAGATAAAATTAAAGATATTTCACAATGTGAACCACACAAAAAAAATCCCCACAAACAACCAGGGAATAAATTATTTGATTTCACAAATGCATAAAAATGAATGACAAAAAATCAGTTATTCTAAGAAATAACTATAAGCTGCAACAGAAAAGACTCCCATCTTTTTAGACAAACTACTGCAACAGCTTTATGACAGTAAAACCCTTCACATTAACTCTCACTAAGGAAGGGGAGACGTCCCAAAATGCCACGCTGTTACAAATAAAAACCTGTTTATTTGGTAAGGAGCTTTTCTGTTGGACACCAAACAAGTTTAGCTTATTCTGGCAAAAGTTTGGTCAGGTTTGAATCACTTAGTTTCTGCAGAGCAGCCAGCTGTGCTATGAACGTACAGAAAACTGGGAGCACGGCCAGTTCCTCCCTTATTTGGTCTTCAGGTGAGCTATTGATCATTAAACAGCTGCAACCTAAGCTAACCCAGTGGAAATAAATAAAAACAGAAGCTGAGTGTAATTTGTAACCGCGACTGTTCCAGTAAATCATTTAAAACACGACGAGATGCAACAGGCTGGTTCAGGTTTGGCCACCTCTCTGAGAGGGAACCAAAGCTCCACCAAACCATTCACAGTGAGGGATTTCCAGTGGAAGACGTAAAATAAGCTGTCCCTCAGTTAGAAAGCAAACAATAAACCCACTTTCAAATATATGTAAAAAAAAATTAAATTCATGAAGAAACATAACATCACACAAATAAATACTTGCATACAACTCTCTGAAAGGAAATCATTGAGAACATCATTTCTGTTGATGCGGCACCACACCACCGTTCCTACAGGTTTCAACCCCTTCAACATAATCTGCTTTTACTTTTTATTGCACACTGCAGATTCCAGGCAGGCACTGGTTGTTATGACTTCCTGTTTGAATAAAGAAGTCTAAAAGTACTGGGCAGACTTTTAAAGATTTTTCACATTTCCAGGTAGGTACAGTACCGGCCACATTTACAGCAGGTTGAAGATCAATAAAAATCCTTCAAATAACATGATTATTTATGGCAGCAGTGTATAATGGGGTGCCATTTGGAAAGTTACACAGTCAAAAATTAACAGTAAATAAAGTAAGGAGTCTGTTAAATAAATAAAAAAAAGAGTGTTAATTTTTCAAGCCATATTTTCATAATGTTATTCATTTATTTAAGAATGTGACAGTTTCACACTAAACTAAATATTTAATTAGCAAGCATTTTACAAACTAAATATTTAGCTCCTAACAACATATTAAGCTAGCAGTTAGCTTACCATATTCCATATTCTGTTGCAGCATAATCCACGCAGGATGTAGCTCCAGAAGTAAACATGCTAGGTACGCCCTCTACTGGCTACCAGGATATTGGAAGGGGAAAGAATCATAAACCTAAAGGACATTTTAGACTGACTTGCTGGGGGTTTTTTGTCTTTTTTTTGTATCTTTGAAGAAGTTGGAGTTCCCAGAAAGGCCCCACCTGGAACTTTGCTGGAAAATAAGTCATTTTTCCAAATGAAAGGCTGTTTATTTTTTGACATTTGTTTCAGAGAAAAATGTTTCTTTTTTACCACATTTTTACCAGCGGTAGCAAATGAATGTGGCCGGCATTGTACATATACTTCTACTAAGATTGAATTTAATAATAATCTTGACAGTTGAATATAGATTTCAAAGTTGCATTATTGTATGTAAAATTATAATTGTTTTTAAATATG